>NC_132794.1:24800000-26139166 GCF_048418805.1 Vulpes vulpes | reverse complement strand
CAGATTATTTTAATCTATAAACTTAGTTTTAATTTGTAAACTTACTTTCAGCTACAATTTATTTTACTGTGTTTGGTTAATGCTAACTGCACATATCAATGCCTCTATTCTGGATGGAGTGTATGCTTCACACAATTCTTATAGAAGGATTTTAGGATTATAATTAGAACTAAAAGCACAAGCATATCTATTCACAAAAATATAGGAAAGATTGATACTTTTAAAGAAAATGTACAATGGAATAGTTTAGAAAGATTGTCCAAAGGAATATCTGAGAAAAAGAGTATTATTTCTTTGTTAGGGGGTTCAGTATCTTTTCTGGGAATTCAAGTGGAACAGAGAATCCAGTGAAATCTGGTGCTTTGCATCATTATTAAGCTCATATCTGCAAGCTAATCATGTGTGATAAGGCTAGAATGTAAAAGCATTTAAATCAATAGCTCTTTCAGATGCTTTTCTGATAAAATTGCTTCATTTTCTTTTCTAACTAATTAATTCATCTAAGTGGAAAGATTAAAAGAAAAACTTATTTATATTAGGAGTAATAGGATCCAAACAGTGTATTGGTCTGTATTGTTGGCATCTTTGCAACTAATAAGACCCTTTTAATAATCAGATCTCAGAAACATCTGTCTTAGAAAGGGGTATACTTTCTGGCTTCCATTTACTTGAAAAGGAATTAAGTTAGGGTCAGGAGCAGAGGTTAGGTTACTTCTACCTGGAAATTAATCAGAAAATCTGTTTTGCCCTTTGATGTTGCTTTTCTGTCTCCGCCCCCTTCTCCCCTTCCCCTTCCCCCACCACTCCACTACTACCACCTTTTATCTTCTTAAAATCCTAAAGTTCCTTTTCATGCATCATAGTACTTAAGGAAATTTGAAATTATGGACTTATGTAATTATATATTGAAAATATAATGGAGTAGGGTAAAATGTTTTTAAAAGAAGTGCCATCTCAAAGAAAATTCACTGACATTATAAGTGACTCTAATATATTGGCAAATTTCAGGCGACATTCTTAGTCATATTTCTGCTAGAAGAAACCTACTTTCCATTTTGTGTCTTCTCATTTGCATTACTGCAAAGTTATTCATGCATATGAAGAGGATATTATTCATCTCCATATTCCTTCCTGTCCATATTCCAAACCCAATATGTTTATGAGTTATACATGAAGAAACACTGCTGTATCTATATATTTATACATACATCTCTATGTGATTCAAATTTGGCATTAAAACTGGAGAGCAAGCCCAAGTGATAATGTGCTAGATGTGTCTTATTACATCATTAATGGCATATCAAAATTGTCAAATATGGTGAAATCCAATAATTGTAACTGACAGGCTTTAGCATGATTTGTCTCCATTGGGAAAGATTGAAAAGAGAGAGGGAAGGGAAGGTACTTCTGAATTTCTCCTCCAAGTGCATATGACTGTATGGTAAGCTCTTGCTTCTTCTTCTGCAAATATTTTTAGTGAGATGCCTTTTGCACAGTATTCACAATAACTAGGCTTCTGAAGTTTTTATGTGCACACACTATATCATCTCCTAAATTCAGAAATCCAGTGCTGTTCCAGAAAGAACTGCAAAGATGAACCGGCAAGAAGAAAAATGACCAACCTGTCAGGGCTTATCTCCCTCTGATGTTTGCTTCTTCCTAACTCGATATTCCAGGAAATTATTTCACTTGAAAGTTTAGGCGGAGTTCACAAAGAAAAATTAGTTCTCCCTTACTCCGCACTTCTACTCCCACCCCTTCAACAAAGCAGATATTATTGCTTAATTCCCCCAAGTTTTCTCTCAAAGATATCTCGGCATTTGGGAATAAGAAGAAAATAGGATGACAGTGCTATTTTGTGGACATAGAACTCATTCATTACAATGATGAGGTATCCAAGAATCCCCACCCTTTGTGTCCTGCTTTATCTGTGCTTGGGGATGGCGTGGAGGAAGAGAAAGAGGAAACTTATGCTCTGCTCTTTAAAATTAATTCCCAGTTAGCCATTTGCGCGTGGGTTATTTTTAAGCCCAGGGGACATTGTGATTGCATTTTCCTTTTCGGTAATTGTAGCATGTATTAAAGTGAATAGACAATGGTAGACACGGGTAGAATAACCTGGTTTTCCAGACAGACCACTTGTCTGAGATCAAACAGCTACAGCACATTTAGGGTTACAGTCTCCTTCTTTTCCTCCTTATTCTCAACCGCAGTGGAGCTTTTTCCAGCGTTGCCATGGTAACACTATATCTGGCTGCTAGCTCTGTCGTAAGTTATTGAACTGAGACTGGCTTTTGGTTTAGCAGATAATTAGGTTCTGTCTCACAGGTTCATTTTCCTGTGACTGGGACGTGAATATGACCTACAGCTGGCCTCAATTTCAGTGTCACAGACAAAACTTTAACCCTTCCTGAGCTCCTGAGGCGCTCTCCCGAGCCTTGCTCTGAGGTGGAGGAAGTCCAGTGCAGCTCCTGACACCTTGGAGGGGGTTACCATGTCTCCATTTTATTCTTTATCTTCATGATGATACTAAGGAAAATATGGTCAAGGCTGGACGCTGGGGGCATTTGCAAAATTAAAAACACATCAATGGCATGGTATATATGCTTAACGTTTTTACATATGACATCCACTATATAGAACTTCCCATAGCCATTAACACTTCCTTGCTCTTAAAATAATTTTTCAGTCACATCAAAGCGCCTTGTATTACAGTTTGGATTCCACAGTATTTAGATACTTAAAACCGTATTCTCAGGAATATTAACTTGGTATACTTTTCTCGGCTTCGAGAACTGGCCAATTGATTCACGCCCCTCCCACTCCTTTTTATAAAGCCTGGAGTTTAGCTGACATCACAAGGTTCCTTTGGAGTCACAGGCAGGTGTGTCTTAGAGGGCAAAATGCCACCACTCTACTAAAATGCCCAAATGTTCACTCAGGACTTGAATCTTGCTGCTTTGAGAAACCAGCAAAGATCTGCCCTTTGTTTAGGGCAAAGAAAGAAGCATAATTTGGGGACAGATACTGGAATTCACAGTACCCATTGCAACGTGGAGAGCTGTAGGGTTAATATGAGAACCTGTGTCTCTCTCTAACAGTAGGAAAGACCTTCAAGAAAATCTCTTCAAAAATCCTAGTGCATTACACCTAAAACCTCACAATGAAAGGATAAGAAACGAACAAGGGACAGGTGAGGCCACCATAATTAAAACGTTAATTAAAGAAATTCCGTAGCTTAATTGGCTGAAGAATGACATAACTGTGTTGATAGAGATAGGCAAAATTCATAAAAGGCAAGACTTAAAAGATTCAACAGTTGTACATTGGAACTAAGAAACGTGTGTATGTGTGTGTGCATGTGCGTGTGCACCATATAAATAAACTGTATGCTGTTTTAATCCACTTCTTCCATTCTCAAACTCTAGACGTGAAGAGCATCTTGAATTGCAGCAGCCTCAGATATCCTGAGTACCAGCAGCCATGGGCTTAGAGTGTCCCATGAATGCACTGTGGAAGGTGTTGGGGTCAGAGTGGGGGGGTGGTTGTATGAACTAAGCGAGTTGACAGATGAAGAACCCAGTTGTTGCTGATTACTATCCACTCAACTGAACTCCTTTTGACCTCTGATCTCATGTACATAGCACCTATTATTCTCTTATTAATGATCAATGTGTTTGTTGAATAAATGCATGAGTCTTTCCTACTCTATTCTGTGTAGTAAGAACAAAATTAGCACCGAGTTATAAAGAAAACTTAAGAAGTCTACAAATATTTTCAATCCAAAACCCTTTTAACTATCTTCTCATGGTTCCCAGTCACCCCCCGGACCTGAGACATATAGATCATCTCTTGCCTGCATTACTGCAGTAGCCTTGTAACTGGTCTGCTTCCCCCTTGTTGCCCACTGTAGACTCTTCTATGCACAGGAGATAAATGTAAATCTACAAGCCAAATTATATTTGAAGTCAGCACCCTCCTCACAACTTCCCAGCGGTTTTCCATATAATTAGAATATAATACAAAATCTTTACTGTCCTTACAAGGACCTATATGACCTTGCCCCTGCCTACCTTGTGGACATCATCATCCCCTCTCTTCATTCTTCATCTTGCTTTTCCTCACAGCTGAGCACACGCCCACTAGAGAGCCTTAGCCTCTGCTATTCCCTCTGCCAGAAATGCATGGCTCACTCTTTTACTTTTCTCTGGCCTCCCTGCTCAAATGTCACCTCTTTAGAGATGCTTGCTTTCTCTAAACATCTGAAAAAGCACCTAATTCATTCTCCGGCACCTTTCCTGATTTAAATTTTCTCCAGCTTTCCTGATTTAATGCCTATCATGTCTAGATATGATATTAGACAACATGCAAGCCATTATATGCCTTTCCCAGTAAAATATAAGCTCCATAGGGACAGGAACTTTGATTATTCATGAGTATACCTCTAGTACCTAGAACCTAGTAGACTGGATCCTAGTGTCCCTTAATATTTGTTGAATGAATAAATGAATGAGTAATTGAATAAAGGGATCCAAGTAGAGAGTCTGAGTATCCCAATCTGTCTGGGAACAATAATGAGTGTTCCTGTGTATCTTACCTTACATGATAAATTGCATGTAGATACAATAACATTTAGGGACATAGTTTATGTTCCTGGGACTACCTTCATTAGATGAAAGGAAAGGAAAGCAAGGAAACTGAGCTTATTTCTACTTCATCCTTGAAAAAATTAAATTCCAGCTAAGACATCAGCCATTTGTCAAATATATCACAACCCCAGTCATTTTGGAAGACTTCTTCTATAAGGGCCAGATAGTAAATTTTTTTGGCTTTGCAGGCCATACAGTCTATATGACAACTACTCAGCACTTCTGCTAAGGTGTGAAGGCAGCCATAGGCAACATATAAGCAGATGGGTGTGGCTGTGCTCCAATAAAATGTTACTCATGAAAACAGGATCTAAATGTGTTACATTTAGCACACACAGACTGTAGTTTGCTGACCCCAATGTGCAGAGTGTTTCCCCAATTCTTCCTCCCACCAAGTTACTGAAAGAATGCACAAAGGATCATGGCTATCTTATCTGATCCTTTCAAGAAATGAAATAAATTGGGGAATGGCTAGTTATGGAATTCTATTGCTGCTAGTTTCTTTCCTTTCTTCCCTATTTGTTCAAAGTTAGTCCTAACTTTCACTGTCACTGCAGTAGCATTAACTGGGCTATATTAGACCCTCCCAATGACATTTCCATTTCTGGGGAAATGAAAGAGGGATACATACAGTGGTGTCTTAGTAAATGTCTAACAACTGGCTCTCTGGGGGAAAATAATGACATTACCAATATCTATAGTGTAATTCACCCACCATGGCCATTTAAACTACCAATATTATGTCACTTAATGTGGAGTTGGGGAAAGATGCACAGAATAGTCTCCTGAATCAGTATGAGCTGGCTCCAGCCCACAGCAGGATACATATTTAAAAGCTGCAATAATTTTGTTCACTGCCATTACAAAGTCTAGAGTAAAGAGTGGTGAGTTTGATGGGAGCAACTGGCTAGTTATCTCTTGGAATGCCAATCAATAAATAATGAAAAAGTATATAAATTTAATGCTGTCTATAAAGCATTGATGTCTGAGCTTGATGTTTGGTTAAAATACATATTCAGTAAATGGCGCTATTGTCTTCCTAGTTTAGGATATTATAAGCATTAAAATTAAATGTTTAGCTATAACTCAATCCAGTTTTAGTGTTTTTTGTGTTAATAAGACCTCTTAACATTGAAACAACAAAGATAAAGGAATTTTTATGTAGCTATTCATGACTCTGCCCAGCATAAGGTTAAGATAGCAACAAAATACTCCAACGAGAATAAAAGAAGTCTCCACTTGACTCCAGCTCTTCATAACACTTCACAAGGGTCAAGCTGTGTTATTTTCCTTCAATTTTAAGCAGAATGCATCTTAGGAGCATAGTTCAATCGTCGATTGAATAGTGGGTTCAATTTGACTATAATCCAAACAAATACACTCCAATTAGTTCAAGACCAGGGATGGGCCAACAAAAGGGTAAAGGTTTCACTCAAGTTTTGATGCAGACACTCAGACTGAATTAGTAACATGGATGTGTTATATTATTTGACCAGGAACAATAGAGTTCAGTCCCAGTTGGAGAAAACGAGTGAAATAGCAGGCAAAATATCGACTATGGTTTAGATAACCAGACACCAAAATAGCTATCAACCTGAAAGGATTAGTGAAAAAATATATAGGAACCCTGAAAGAGATTAACACATAGCCTAGGTCTAAAGACTCAGGATTTCAGAGAAAAGACTAATATATGCTATTCTGAATACTATAAAAGTTCTTTTTGAATTATTTACCCTCAATCTCTACCCATTCTTTTCAATCTATAAAGTTTTCTGTACTTCTGTAAAAAGTATGACTTAGCATTTGGTCTGTGAAATAAGGCAAGAAGGAGAGTATTCCTTTCAACCTTCTAGCTAATCTAAATCTTTTTATCTTTGCTTCTATTAGAACACAATTTCAAATATATTGGTTTTATTGTGGTTTTCCTGCTCTGCTTCTTCAGTGCTGTCTGTTCTAGAAGATTCATTTTAACAGTAGAATACCTCAGCCCAAACTCTGGTCAGAATTCTCCCCAACTCCCAAATATTACTAAATAAACTGAATTCTCTTTTCTAATGAGTGCTTCCATATGTATTTTTTGCTATATTTTATTTTGATTTTCTGTTTATGATAATACTAATAGAAATATAATTTAAATGTTTTTAAATGTTTTTTTTTAATTTTTTTATTTATTTATGATAGTCACAGAGAGAGAGAGAGAGAGAGGCAGAGACACACAGGCAGAGGGAGAAGCAGGCTCCATGCACCGGGAGCCCGACGTGGGATTCGATCCTGGGTCTCCAGGATCGCGCCCTGGGCCAAAGGCAGGCGCCAAACCGCTGCGCCACCCAGGGATCCCGGAAATATAATTTAGATAATCCACTTTCTTTTTTAAAAAAATTCTATTATGGTAAATTCCAAATATATACAAATTTGAATAGCACAATGAACTTCTATATGCCCATCACACATAGAGATTTAACAAACTTTTTTTGGAAGAGGAGGAGGAGAATTGACATCTTTCTTCTCCAGTTATATTGAAATATATTTGACATATAGCATTATGAAATATATTGCAAAATGATTACCACAATAAGAAAGTCAACACATCCATTATCTTGTACAGTTACACAATTACTTTTTTTGGTGGTCAGAAGAGTTAAGATCTACTCTCTTACCAACTTTAAGGTATATGATACAATATTAACTAAAGTCTCCATGCCATATGTTAAATCCCCAGAACTCACTCATTTTATAACTGGTATTTTGTACACTTTGACCACCATCATTCATTTACCCCCCCCACACACACACTACTCAGACCCTAGCAGCCACTAACCTACAATCTGTTTTCACGAGTTTTTTGGGGGTTTTTTTGTTTTTTTTTGTTTTGTTTTGTTTTTTAGATTCCATGTGTGAGATCATATTATATTTGTCTTTCTTTGTTTGGCTTATTTCACTTAGCATAATGCCCTCAAGTTTCATCCATGTTCCTCCAAATGACAGGATTTCCTTTTTTATGGCTGACATACATACTTAGGTTATTTCCATAACTTGACTATTGTAAATAATGCTGTAATAAACATGCTAGTATAGTGATTTAATTTCTTTCAGATATATTCTCAACTATTCAACTTTAATTTATGGCCAAACTGGTTTCATCTATACCCACCATTCACTCATTCTTAATTTCCTGGATTACTTTAAAGCAAGCCCATGCACGATATGATATGCATACATCAATAAATAGTTCAGTATATATCTCTAAAAGTAGAATACTATTTTTTAAAGTATAATATAATTACATCTGCAAACATTTACAGTAGTTCCCTAATATCATCAAACATTCCATAAAGGTATACATTTTCCTGATGGTCTCATTAATTTTTTTTTACAATTAATTTGTTTGAATGAGGATTCAAACAGGGGCCACACATGGCATTTGGTTGACATATTTCCTTTTTTAAGGCTTTATTTATTTTAGAAAGAGGGGGGTGGATAGAGGGAGACGGAGGGGAATCTCAAGCAGACCCCCCCATTGAGTGTGGAGTCCAATGTGGGGCTCAATCTCATGACCCTAAGGTCATGACCCGAGCCACAATCAAAAGATGCTTTGTTTGTTTTTGTTTTGTTTCAGGAAGATTTACATAAATGGTGTTGTGTACATTGTACCAGGGAGCACACAAGCTTTCTAGGTTGTCTTTGTTGTGCTAAGTGGGAGGATGTTTGTGATTTTGTAAGAATACATTATGGTTGCATCATCTAGAAATAAACTATTACAAACTCTTATGTTAGAATTTAATGCACCATTATTTTTTAATATTTTATTTGTTTATTTGAGAGAGAATATGAGAGTATACACAAGTTGGGGAAGGGGCAGAGGGAGAGGGAGAATCAGACACCACACTGAGTAGGGAGCCTGACTCAGGACTCAATCCGGCACTCTGGGGCATGACCAGATACTTAAGGGTCTAAGCCACCCAGGTGCCCTAATATGCTATTATTTTATGATGTTTCAAAAAGAGCACCTTAATCTTCAGTGATTCTGCAAAACTGAGCAAGTTTGAGCACCATTACCCTAGTGAATATCAAACTCTGTATTATTCTACTTATATGTCTGAATTTTGATTAAATTTAAGAGAAATGCTCAGGGAAGTATCCTTAAACAACTATAAAGTATATATGTATAACTTGTCTAGTCTAAAATAATCCTTGTTCATTCTCAGAAAAGAATGAGGAATATTGTATTAGAATCAGATTGTTGTGGTGACCCTTACCTTTATAAGAACTTGAAAGAAGACTAATATGGACTAGATTTCAGAGGCATTTCAAAGCATCAGAATTATCTTCTGGTGGAGCATGTGAACTATTTCAGCCTTCTCCAAAAGGATGGTACATCCTTGCACTATGCTGGAATGCAGAGTTGAGATAAAAATATGAATTCATGGTATGAAATCTCAACTGTCTTTTATTTTCTTTTTCATAAAGATTTTATTTATATATTTGAGGGAGAGAGAGAGCACATGCATGCATGCATGAGTGGGGGGAAAGGCAGACGAGAGGAAGAAGGAGACTCCTCCCTGAGCGGGGAGCCCAATGCAGGACTTGATTCCAGGACCCTGGGATGATGAGCGGAGCTGAGGGCAGACACTCAACCGACTGAGCCACACAGGGACACCTCAATTGTCTTTTAAAAACAGAAGTGTAGGGACACCTGGGTGGCTCAATGGTTGAGCCTCTGCCTTGGGCTCAGGACATGATCCTGGAGTCCCAGGATCGAGTCCCACATTGGGCTCCCTGCATGGAGCCTGCTTCTTCCTCTGCCTAAGTCTCTGCCTGTCTCCATCTGTGTCTTTCAAGAGTAGATAAATAAAATCTTTAAAAAAAATAAAAACAGAAGTGTATGTGTACTCTTAGGAATGGAAATAAAAGTATGTGATTGTGTATGGGCTTTCAGAAATGTATAGGCTTTTAAATAGCCACCTTTCTGGTTGCCTTTCTCATTCTTCTTATTAAAAAAAATACTGGAAAATTAAGGACTTTTAATTTATAGTTATCTCATTGTGACAGAACTCTAATCTCATATCCCTTGCCAGATATGAAGAAGAAATCTTTCCACTATATATTTATTGGGGATGAATAAGTTATAGTTAGTTTTCCATTTGTGTGGGTGCTTTCAACTCAAAGCTATGGTATCATGTAAAAAATACTCCAGTTATTGAGTAATACATCACTAAAATTAGACTCATATTCTATCATAAAGCTGTTTGAGAATATCTTACTTAGACACTGAGAACTATGTTACCTTAATGAGTTCTCTTCAACTTCTAAGGTTCCCTGGATCTATCCTACCATATCAGGAATTGGAGAGGTCTTTCTGGGAAGTTCCATAAATCTACAAAATGAAATGTGGGAGTCTATGACACACTTCTTATACTTCTATTCATTCTACTGCTTTTGTCCCCAAAGGGAGAATGTAGACATATTGTTTTGTTATAACACCTCATTGTTACCAATTTTTTAAAAAAACCTTTCTGTTTTAATTAAGTTCCTTAATCTAATATATAAGTTTTAAATTATTAGTTTATATAATATCTTTCTTGTTACAGTTAGGAACCTAGAACAGGCTGAGCCTTTAGCAAAAAGATGAGGTTGTTGTACAAATTGACAAACATAGCTCAAGGCAACCCCAAATTTATAATCTCTGCAGAAAAATAGCAATAAGATACTCTGGGTGAGGTTGGACCAGGAATTATTACACTTCTCAAATGGTAGGATTTTTATTATTTTATTTCACATTTTATTTTATAACATGTCAGGTTATAAAATTAACTGTTTTAAATATAGTGCTTTTGTGTTGCTTGCCATGACAATGCTTTGTGCTGATTAGAGAATTAACAGAAACATGTGAAATGCAACTTATACTAGAACAGGTTAGCTGATGGTTCAATAAAACTCATACTCGAAATTTAATTAAGATTCTAAAAATTCAGTTCAGTATGAAGAAATGGCAATTGCAAGATGCCTGGATGGCTCAGTGGTCATGATCCCAGGGTCCCAGGATCAAGTCCCACATTGGGCTCCCCATGGGGAGCCTGCTTCTCCTCTGCCTACGTTTCTGCCTCTCTGTGTGTCTCACATGAATAAATAAAATCTTAAAAAAAAAAAAAAAGAAATGGCAATTGCTCAGGAAGCTTCAGAAGATATATTTCCTGAGCTATTGATGTGAACAACATTTACTTGTTATATGTTATATACATATAACAACTTATATGTGTAGTTGTTAAATGTTACATTTAGTATGTTATAATGTGAAGAAAAAGTTTTATAGTAAACTAATAAATGTAAATATATTTTGCATTAAATTAAATTGTTAGGTGTGTGGTTTATGTTCTTTTGTGACAATTTTAGATTTTGTTATATGCGTCCATAATTCATTTGAAAAGGCTCTTCTGCAATTTGATTGATTTGTAACAGAATGCCAATTCTTATGGTACATCATCAAAATTCTGTATTGGTGTTAGAATGGTTTTTCAGAGAAGGTAAGCTTTCTATTAACGTTTGAAAGTAAATATTCTTTAATTTATACTGATAATGAAAAAACTTACATGGGAAGATTTGAGCCAGGATTACATAGATTGAAATGTTCTTTCCTAGAGCATCCTTTTTTTTCCCCCCTGGTATTTTTAAGCCAAGCAAAATTACAGACTTTTGTAAGAGCCAAATTGAAGACCGTGACCTATTAAGCAAGCATGTAAGCTTGGCTTTATTAGTTGCTATTTTGAAGAAATAGAGACCATGAAATTGCCGAATTTCAGAGTCTGAAGATGTCTTTAAAATCATCCATCCTCCCTTCTGAGACTGGAATCCCTTAACAATACATCTAGCTTATAGCATTCTATGCTGGAAGTTAAGATTTTCAAAGGTAAGGAGCTTACTACTTTCATGGGTAGCTAAAGATATCTTTGGGTAGCTCTAATTTTTAGAAACTTCTTTCTTACATTGAGCCACATTTTGTCTCTGAGAAATACCAAACATGTCCACCTGATAATATTCGGGATATTTGAGGTCAGTTTTCATGCTCCTCTCCCCAACAAATGTTTAATATGCTATAATATATTTTTAAACATCTTTAAATTTATTGTATTATTGCTATTACACATTTACACGGAGTTAAAGCATTGTCTTCCAGACCAGCCAGGCTGCCCAAGATTTTTGAACCCAACTCTAAGGAGTTGGGGTGCAACCATAAAGTTAGCATCCACACAAACCACCCTTACTTCTGACATCAACTGTATGTTCAGGGTTTCTCATATCAACCCTCACATTTGCTAATTTACTAGAAGACTCACAGAACTAACTGAAATCTATTGCACTTAGAGTTACAATTGTTGCAGGGAAATGATGCCAAAAATCAGCCAAAGGAAGAGATACAGTGCAGAGTCTGGGAGGGTTCCAAATGTGAACCTTTCATTATTCTCAGGACCTGTTTCTCTACTAGTATGTGACAATATGCCTATAGTAATGCCAACAGGAGAGGCCTATGTGAGCTTCAGCATCCAGAGTTTTTATGGGAGCTTTATTACATAAACATGATTGATTGATTTACCAGGGTTTCCAGAGGGGCTACCATGAAAAACACAGATTCCTGTCACTTGGGAAATTCCAAGGGTTTAGAGGTTACCTACCAGAAGCTAAGTACAACAAAGGCCAGATCTCTCTTGGGCGAGGCCAAATTCCTCACTATGCAGTATCATTTACTGTTTTCTTGGATAAAATTCTCCAATTCCTTAATCAGACATGAAATGCAGTTTTAGAAGCTCAGCATATTTCGGTTGCAGTTCTGTAGATAAGCCTTGATTTATCAATATTCTCTTTTGGGGCTCAGAAACTTTAGGTAACTCTGATAACAAAATAGATAGCTGTATCACTTGTTCTAGAAGCTATTTCTACATTCAAGTATTGCTACTGTAAAGTATGAAATAATACCTTAGACTTGGGACAGAGAGAATCCTGACATTTAACAGCCATTAGACCTTGTAAAAGCTATATTTTTTCTGAGCTTTCATTTCTTCATAGACAGAGTTAATGATATTCCATACATTATGGGGACTAAATGAGATCACATGTTAAATCTTTAATGTATCTTAAGTGCTTAATAAATATTAGTTCTTTTCTGGAAAAAATACTGGACGATAAGAATTTGCGTTTGAGAGGTTGTCTTAAGCAACATTTGCCTATCAAATCTTCTAGATTAGATATATGCATACATTACTAAAACAAAACAAAATTCATTCATCAAATATTTATTTATCTAAGTCCAACTGAGAAGTGTAAATCATTGTGTTAGTGACTTAGAAAAAGACAGTTTCTACCTTCCTGGAGTGAGAACATTTTCATTAATATCTCTGATATAAGTAGACTGGAATAGATGTTGAAGGTAGATATTGGATGCAATGATGGAAGTATGAGAGAGAAAGAAATTCTGGTTGTGGTAATTGGAGAATGCTTCCCTCAGAAGGTGACAGGTCATGAAAGGCCCAATGTACTAGGAGAGTTTTGATAACACCTTTAGAAATAGTGAATACCATTTTACAGAATTTCTGAATGTATTTACTTGGTGAAAAGTGAATTTTACCACAAGATGTACATAAATTTACCACATATATAGGAACAAAATATAAATTAAATGGTCTTATATCAGAAATAAGTTCTCTAAAAATAGGAGATAATGTTTAAAAAAAAAAACTTTTAACCAAAAACTTAATCTTTGAATGAAAAATATCTTTTTGATTGGGGCACCTGGGTGGCTCAGTTGATTAAACATCCAACTCTTAATTTCAGCTTAGGTCATGATCTCGGGGTTGTGAGATCGAGCCTTGCATCTGGCTCCACGCTGTGTGAAATCTGCTTGAGATTCTCTCTGTCTCTCTCCCTTTGCCTCTCCCCCACTTGTGCTCACTCCCTTTCTCTTTCTCTTTCTCTCTCTAAAATAAATAATTTAAATATATATATATATATATATATATATATATATATATATATATATATATCTTGTTGATTTGGGGGGGATATAAAGACATTGCTTCTGTGCATTGTATTTTTAAAATTCAGGAGACCAAAATATAATAAAATAGATAAAAACTTAACCCAATTTCTGACATTTATTATGTCAGATTTTGAATTACAGGAAAACATAGATTTTATTTGAGGCAGGCAGTTCATTTGAGAATAGTGAAAGTGTTAAACATAGTTAATGTGTTCATCAAACAATTCATTCAGCAAATATCCATGGGATGTATTCTGTACAGCAGGCACTCTTCCAGGCTCTGTGGGAAACTGACAATAGGCAAGGAAATATGTAGAATGTCCAGGGGTATAAGTACTGTCAAGAAAATTAAAGTAGTTAAAGTAGTATAATGCATGGATGGAGAGCAATGGAGAATAGTGGAATTTGCTCTTCTATTTAAGTAGGTCAGGAAACACCTTCTGACAGACATCTGAGCAGAGACAATTCTTAGCATGGTAACAAGTTAGAGAGATATTCTGGGGTTAGGGAAAACAGCAAGAGCAGGATTCCTGAGACTTGGGATTTTCCAGAAAGAGCAAGTACTTCAGCATGGCTGAGGAGAACGAGGGAGAGGGAAGGCAGGAGATTGCTATATTACTAGGTTCTCTAGGCCACTGCAATGACCCTGGATTTTATTACAAGTGCCATTTGTATAACTTGACCCATGCCTACGTCTTAAATCTCTGTCTTCACTTCTTATCTTTGTATTCACAACACTTATGCTACCCAGTATGGTAGCCCTAGCCATATCTGACTCTTGAGAACTTGGAACATGGCTAGTTTAATTGGATAGTCTAAAATAAAGTGAAATATCTCCATAATTTTTATATTATTTAATATGTTGAAATGGAAGTATTTTAAATGTATTGGATTAAGTAGGATAAAATAAACTTAATCTCTTTTCTTTATTTTTTTAAAGATTTTATTTATTTATTCGTGAGAGACACAGAGAGAGAGAGGCAGAGACACAGACAGAGGGAGAAGCAGGTTCCATGCAGCGAGCCCAATGTGGGACTTGATCCCAGGACTCCAGAATCACGCCCTGAACCAAAGGCAGACACTCAACCGCTGAGCCACCCAGGCGTCCCTCTTTTCTTTAATTAACACTTTTATTTTGAAATAATTCTAGATTCCCATGTAATTGTAAGAAATAATACAGATAAATCACATGTTCCCTTTCTCTAAAGTTTTGCCCAATGGTAATATCTTGCAAATCTATCATGATGGTATTGACAATGATATTGACAATGATACAATTCTACTCCTATTTCTCTAGTTTTAATTGTACATATGCATGTATGTGTGTGCATGTGTGCTTAGTTCTATTTAATTTTATCACATATGTGGGTACTACCACATCAAGATTCAAAATAGTTCCTTCACTGCATCTTTATAACCACATCTACCCGGTATCTGTGCTCCATCCTTCCCCCGGCCCTAACTTTAGCAACCACTAGTCTGTTCTCCATTTATATAACTCTCTCATGGCAAAAATGTTATGTAAATGGAATCATGCAGGTTGTATTCTTTGGGAATTGGATTTTTTTCCATTGTATATTTCCTTCAAGATTGACCGCAGTCATTGCCTGCATCAATAATCCATTCATCTTTATTGCCAAATAGCATTCCATGAGCTGGATATACTGTACTTTAACTACTCACCCATCGAAGGACACCTGGGTTGGTTCTAGTTTCTAGTTTCTGCTATGAATTAAATTGTCATAATCATTCCTGTACAGATTTGTGTGTGAATATACATTTTCATTTATCTGGGGTAAATGCTTGAGTACAACTGCTGGGTCATATGATATTTGCATGTTTAGTTTTATAAGAAACTGCCAAATCACCTCTCCTGGGTACTATATGCACCTGTTTCTTTTTACTTTTCATAACATGGCTACTAGAAAATTTAAAATTACATATGTGGCTCATATTTCTATTGAGCAGTGCAGCTCCTATGTAGAACACTGGTTCTTGTCCATCTCAGGTTCTTTTCATATGTCTTCTCTCTGGAGTGTGTTCATTACTCCTCACAAATGAACATGAACATCCATAGCACAGTGGCTAAAGCAGATTCTAAAACCAGATAGCCTGGGTTTGGATCTTGCATTTACCCCTTACCAACTGTCTGATTTGTTAATATATTTAATGTCTTTTTCCCCTCAGTTTTCTTATCTAAATAGGGTGATGATAGCAGCACTGGTCTCATTGGGTTAGTATGAGGACTAAGTTCACAAATGTGAAGTTACTTCCTGATGATATCTTTCTGACCCCTACCCAAGAACAGATTGAAATCCCTATATAGGTTCCCTTTTCAGCCAACATCCTCATTAAAATTGTAATTATATGATTGTTTCGTATCTTTCTTCACTGCCTTACGAGCAGTGGCTAGTCCTATATCCTCAGTACTAGCACAGAACTTGCAAAAACAAGGCAGTTAGTATATCATTGTTGAATGAATGAGTGAAGGGATTAATTTTTTATCTTTTATTGTTTTTTTAAGTTTTTATTTAAATTCCAGTTAGTTACCATACAGTGTAATATTTGTTTCAGATGTACAATATAGTGATTCGACACCTCCATACATCACCTGGTGCTCATCAAAATAGGTGCCCTCACTAATCCCCATCACCTGTTTCAACCATCCTCCTGCCCCTATACCCTCTGGTAGCCATCGTTTGATCTCTATAGTTAAAAAATCTATTTCTTGCTTTGCCTCTCTCTTTCTCCCCCCCATG
This sequence comes from Vulpes vulpes, assembly GCF_048418805.1. Classification (NCBI taxonomy): domain Eukaryota; kingdom Metazoa; phylum Chordata; class Mammalia; order Carnivora; family Canidae; genus Vulpes; species Vulpes vulpes. Next base: position 26,122,730 of record NC_132794.1, on the reverse strand, counting down.
ATTGTTTTGTTTCTTAAATTTCACATAAAGGTGAAATCATATGGTATCTGTCTTTCTTTGACTGATTTATTTCACTTAGCATAATACTCTGTAGCTCTATCCATGTCATTGCAAATGGCAAGATTTAATTCTTTTTGGGCTAAGATATATATATATATATATATATATATATATATATATATATATATATAAAATCTTCTTTATCCATTCATCAGCCAATGAATTTCATTCAGTGTGAGCATTTACTCATGTTTTACTTAAAGTATTATTTGACTTAATTTCTTTTTCCTAATTTTTAAAATGTTATTCATGTTTCTCTCTTCAGAAGATTAGATTTCTATCTGTAAGTTCTGTGAACAGCTTTTACATGTGGATCCTCTTTATTGTGGAATACAAATTGTTCTAGAGAAGTGATTGAATTCAATAGTAAAAATGTTAGGATATTTATGTATATATAGAGATAAATGCTCTTTGTCAGTTTTAGTTAAATTTTTCAGTTTAAATAATCATTTTATTGTTATGATGGAATTCATGTCACTTAACTGCTTCCTTCGGACTAGAGGCTTTATGAAGACTGATCCCCTAGTCCATAGGTGATATTGGGATAGAAGTACTTTTTTACACTTCTGGAAGTAATTTTATTTCAGTATATCAATTTTTTCAGTCCTTAAATAGATAAGCTCCATGACATTCTTGGAAAAGGCAAAGAGAACCATGGCATAGCATAGATGATTTTCATTTACCTACCCTCTTTTAAAACCCAAACTGTGTACCAATTATCAAGAGCACTTCCCTGTTTCATAACACACAAACACACAGAGAAACATATTTTATCAGTGATCTACCTTTATCTTCTCATCTACAAAAGGAGGTTACTCTAGTAGAAAGAACACTGACCTATGGTCACTTTGACCTAAGGTAAGTTGAGGCTCTTGTTATTAATTCTGTGGTTTTGAAAAGACCAATTAAGATTTCATCCTTCATTTCATTTCCTAAGTAATAGGGATGGTAATGAATTCAAAGTGGAATTGCAATGATAACTAAATACATGTGTCCATCTGTAGATCCTAAAAGAAAAATATCTCCATTTTTGGATGGTACTAGGCTATGTTTTGAGTTTCATGGAGATATACATATTCATAAATTTTCTCTAATTTTACCATATACCCTCAAAGGCAGGTATTATTAGACCAATGTTATACCTTAGTACACACAGTATCATTAATGTATTTTGTTTAACTTCACACAGTTATAAGATTTTGCCATTAAAATTATAACCCTCAATTCCAAACTTATCAGAGTAATAGAATATGTCTTCTTCCCATCAAAAGGTCTCTGAGCTCAAATTTGTACTGAAGCTTGTCTGGAGATTATGATGCTATTTGTTTCCTGATTTAGTGATTTTTAATATCAAGTAGATTAAAATAATACTAAATAACATAAAATTTGCTAATATCTATTGAGTTTTTACTTTGTGCTCAAATCCATATTATTTGTCAGAACTATGTTTTGAGATATAATTGACATATAACATTGTGTAAGTTTAGGGTGTATAATATATTGATTTGAAACATTTATAAATTGGAATATGATTACTACAATGGCATTAGCTACTACCACCATCATGTCCCGTAATGATCACTTCTTTTTTGTGGTGAGAACATTTAATCTGGTTTCTTAGCAACTTTGAAGTATATAATGCAATATAACAGCACAGGTAGCTACTATAATCATCCCTATTTTACACTTGAGGTAACAGGCTAAGAGAGATTAAATTAGTGGCTCAAGGTCAGAGTACTAGTAATTATCAAAGCCAGGATATGATTCTTTGTAATGTGAGAGTTCAAACCTTTACCAGTGATGCATGTTGCCTCTTATTTCAATAATAAATTGGCCATTTGGGTTAATCATGGCGAAGGTGATGTTCTCTTTGTTTTCATACACCTTATATTTTTAACATTTTTCATTTATATACAGTCTGATAAAATAAAATAATGTTCTCTCTCTTCTGTGCCTTTACATTTCTTGTATTCCTTTGGCCTTTATAAATAAAACAAACAATAGCTATAATAAACCCTTGCCCAAAGTGAGTGAAAATTCTAACTCCTTTTCTCATGTTCATATAGCAACCAAGGACTTTGAAGTTCCTCATAAATATCTGTATGCCAACAATATTTAATTTTCATGTTCAGGTAACCCCAGTGCTATCGATGTGGAAGTATGACCCCGTATTTTTTTAAATCACTCCTCCTACCATATTCAAATAGAGCTATATGTAACTGTCATCTGGAATAACAATATTAAATGGAGTATTTTTTTCTAACTAAAATATTAAATCCTTAAGGGTTAGTGTTTATTTGACCGCTCATTTACTTATTACGAGGACTTTGTTAGCCTTTTCTCTACTGTACCTCTGCTCCACATAGCCATTTTGATGTGAAAATTGTTGCTTTAGAGGATCACTTTGCCACTACGTTGCTATTTTATTATTGTTATTATATTTAATGGGAATGCTACTATTGTGTAAGCAGGGAGAGTTCTTTCAACCTGGGAGCATTTACTTCAAATACTATAGAGTGAGTGAGTTATTTATTTATTTATTTTCATTTCCTTAAAATATCAACTTTGATTAATAATTATATATAGGCTTTGTTCTTCTTATCTGGGTGTCAACAGTAATTGGAATCCATATCCATATCCTACCTTGCAATCATGCTGCAAAAGGCCAATAAATTCCCGCTGAGTGTGTTACTTGTTAAATTTAGTGCATTACATTCAGGGTAATGAATAAAAGCAGTGGGCCGTCACCGTCTGGCTGGCTGCGGAAGGCGAGAGCAGGCGACTCCCCTGAGGCCTTGAGCTGGCTTACAACGGTGACAGGCGGAATCAAGGGAGTCCCGGAGCATCACAGTTCAGTTTGTCTCCCTTAATTTCCTCCTTCTGTAGAGACTCGGAAGGCTGTAGGGAGGTGAAGTAATCTTAGCCATTAATTCACCACACTTTCATAAAAAGCTGCATGCTCTGGTTTCATTAACAAGCAAATACAATTTAGATAAATAGTCATGTATTTACATTCAGCAGAGAGATGAGAATACCGTTGAATATAAACTAGTGGGTATGCACCACGCAGTCCACTTTGTGTATCTACATATGTCTATTGTGTATTCATTTGTCAATATTAAAGATGCACATAGGTATTTTTATATGAGTGAGGAACCAGTGAAGCAAGCCCCAAAGATATATATGTACTTATTTCCATCTCATATTTATTGAACATACATAAGCAGTTACTGAAGAAATGGCTACCACCTTCTTACGCCTACATGTAGCTCTTTGCTAATGAATATATTGATATAAAAACATTCTTTCTTAAACTATAATATAAGAATGTAACATATAGTGTAAATGTACAAACTCAAGAATGTCAGAGCACCCTGGTCTATAATCTCAGGTAATTGGGGTTTTTTTTCTTGGTAATGGAGAGTTTTTATTATCTCAGCAAATAATTGTTGTGTACTATGTCTCATGCCAAAGCTAGCTGACTCCTTTAGTCTAATTTTGAATATTAATATACATGCAGAAACAAACAGATTCTTAAAGAAAGGAGGAAAAATAATTTGTATGAAATGACCACTTAACATTATTCTTGAATACCTTGGAAAATTTAGCGTAGAGTGTCCTTTGCTATCCATGATAGAGCAGCTGGTTCCAAATAACATGGTGTATCTCATTAGAGAGATATTAGATCTAATTATGCAACATATAAGTGAGATCATTATAGTAACATTATCTCAATGAGGTAAGTAAAGCACACGTGAAATCTAACACTCTGCTGCTTGAGAGAATTTTTGAAAGCAAATGTGAAGAATTAATGATCACTTAAGTGTACTTTGAAAGATGTTGAAAACCAGTCATGAATCTTTGACATGTAATGGAAAAATATAATAGAATGGTAGGTACCCTGATTAATTCTACTGAAGATAAAAATGAACTTCCTGGGCAAAATAAAACAAGAATAGCAGAAGAGTCATAAGTTTTATTGTTTGTTCTATTACCTTTTTGGGCATTTTTATCATTGTCAGAGAGCCTCAAACTTCAGAATCTAATAGAATCACAGAGAAGGTTTGTTAAAACATATTGCTGGCCCCAACCTCAGAGTTCCTGATTCAGTAAGGTTGGGTGGAACCTGAGAATTTGCATTTCTAAAATTCCCAAGTGATGCTGATGCTGCTGGTCCAGGTATTCTTTGAGAACCACAGGACTATGTGAAAATCACTATAGAAGACACTTAAGTCAACTGAACTGGATCATTTTTCTGTATAATTAAAGTCCAAAGATCCCATATTCTGCTTGATATTTTTCAGTCAAGCTCTGTATCTTCAGAAATTCCAATCCTATTACAAAGAAACATATCTTTAAAATGTAATTAAGGATAACTGCCTGACAAGTGCATTGGCATATTTTTAACAACATATTTCTTAAAAACACACAATAAAATGGATACCACCTAGCAGGGAAGAGGCCAAAAATAATGAGAAGTTCTAACTCCATGAAGCTAATTTAGCTTGTTGTTATCTGTAGAAATTATCTCTTTCCTAAGAGGTTTGAGTATGTTAACTACTAAATTGATTGATTTTAATGTACAGCATCATGACCACAGTTAATAATACTGGCTCATACACTCAAAATTCGCTAAATGTACAGATCTTAAATGTTCTCATCACACACACACATAAAACGTTAAATATGAGAGATAATGGATGTGTTAACCTGATTGTAGTTGTATTTCACAACATATATATATATAATCATACTATCACATTGTACATTTTATTATTTAAAGGATTTTATTTATTTATTTGAAAGAGAGATAGCATGAGCAGGGGAGAGGGAGAAACAGGGAGCCCTGATGTGGAGCTCAATCCCAGGACCCTGGAACCATGACTTGAGCCAAAGACAGATGCTTAACCACCTGAGTCATGGGGGGCCCCCACATTGTACTTTTTAAATATATACAATTTTATTTGTCAATTATACTTCAATAAATCTGGAAGAAAAAATTAAAAATAAATTGGTTAATTCCCTCAAACAAATTTTAAATTTAAAATAATGAATGAATGAATGAATGAATGAATGAATGTTGTTTCCATGTGTAAAACAACTGGCTGATACCTTTCATTGTAAAGTAATAATAACTACAGTTTGAATGGTTTTGTTAATTTATTACCTAATGGTGTGTTTAGAGAAGTGCATAATAAAATGCCACCAAAAGTTTACAAAGAGTGTTTTCCTTTTTTTTTTTTTTTTAAGATTTTATTTATTCATTCATGAGAGACACAGAGGCAGAGACACAGGCAGGGGGAGAAGCAGGCTCCATGCAGGGAGCCCTACGCAGGACTTGATCCTGTATCTCCAGGATCACACCCTGAGCTGAAGGCAGGCGCTAAACCACGGAGCCACCCAGGGATCCTCCATTTTTCCTTAAAAGAAAAAAAGATTTGTATCTTTCCTCAAGTTAAGCATTATAATTATTAAGGTAATAATAATTGAACATGGTAATAATAATAATTGAACAATGTTTGCAGGGCATTTCCAGAGAGACTGTTTTCTTGATTCTACTCAGGTAGGCTTCAAACTTTGATAATCTAGTTCATATTCTGAATTCAAATGTCGAAGTCACCACAAAATAAACATCTATATGGCAGGCTGTCTAAAAATAAAGAAAAAAATGGTAAGACCTCAATATTGTGACCATAACTTCAAATTTTCTTATGGAAGTGATCCCCAACCAAATGTATGAAACAGTTCTTAATTTTGAAAAACGGGGGACACCTGGGTGGCTCAGTGATTGAGTGTCTGCCTTCAGCTCAGGGCGTGATCCTGGAGTCACAGGATCAAATCCCACATCCAGCTCCCCACAGAGAGCCTGCTTGTCCCTCTGCCTATGTCTCTGTGTCTCCCTCTCTGTGTCTCTCGTTAATAAATAAATAAAATCTTAATTTTTTTTTTGAACAGTTGGGTTACATTCTGTTCTTCCATGTGGCTTTTAGCTGAGCTGTCCTTCACATGCTGGGCCCTCTTGTCTCTAATCTCACCCCGAAACAGAGTTGGATGCCTCATTCACCTGCATGTTAAAAATGATGGAATAGTTATTGCAATGATACAAGTGTTTTCCGTTTTGATGAAGTTATCAGAGTCCTAAAGAAAGCTGTTTCCCAGCATCTCTTTTTAAGTACCTCTAAAAGCTCTTATGTTGCATTAAATCTATAGGCACAACTAGACTAAGGGTTCAGACTTAAACTGACTCTCCTATGTGTGTTTTTTTTTTAAGATTTTATTTATTTATTCATGAGAAGCACAGAGAGGCAAAGACATAGGCAGAGGGAAAAGCAGACTCCTCTCGGGGAGCCTGATGTGGGACTCGATCTCAGGACTCTGGGATCACAACCTGAGCCAAAGGCAGACACTCAATCACCAAGCCACCCAGGTGTCCCCTCTCCTATGTTTTTATTCCTGGCTGCACTCTATCATCACACGAGAAGCTTTAGAAAGTACTGTTGCGTGGGTCTCAACCACAGTAATTCGGACTTAATAGGTCTGATGAGTAGCTAGGTCATTAGAAGTGTCTAAGAATCTTCCCACGTGATTACAATGTGCAGTTGAGTTTGAGACCAATGTTTAGTTACAGGTGAATCCATTAAAAGGGGTAAAACAATGAAGTCCGTGTAAATGCCACACATTCTGAGTATTAGCACATGGGAAATAGTAAAGTGTCTATTCCCATTAGAAGGGATTTATGTGTATGTGGGTGTTTGTGACCGTGGCAGAGATGGGACTGTCAAGGTAAAATCTGTATTATGGATTTATCATAATCTTGGTGATAACATGTTTATGGTAATTTGCACTTACGGAAGCAGCACTTATTATGGCAGTTTAAGTTCACTTGGTCAGGTTCTTATCTTCTCTCTCTTGTTCTACTGCATTGGTTCCTTTACCAGAATTCCTGAAAACACATGATGTGCCAGCCATTGTGCAAGGACAGGAACGCAGCAATGAGTGAACATAAAGGTCAATTTACATAATCATTGGTAATATGCTGAGAAAACTGAATGCAAATGTGAAGATTATTGGCAAAATGAAAGACAAACATTTTCTAAAAAGTAAACATCATCATCAGTTGGTATTAAATTATGGATTATGTTGACAGAAATTAGCAAGGGTATGTGGACATGGAAGTGGGAAGGAGGAGTGAGAGGATTATAAAGGAAAAATATACCAAGATTTTCATCTCTGAGAGGAGTCAACTGTACTGCTTTATTCTTGGCTTTGATAATGACTCAAGTATAAGGTATAAAGAATGTATGGAGATATTTTAAGGGAAAATATAAACACATGTAAACTATAAACATGTGCAACTACCAAATCACTAGAGAAGAATGATGTAATTTAAATAACTAAAATCAAGAAAATAGGGATAACTGGGTGGCTCAGAAGTGGAGCATCTGCCTTTGGCTCAGGGCATGATCCTAGAGTACTGGGATCAAGGCCCACATCAGGCTTCCTGCGAGGAGCCTGCTTCTCCCTCTGCCTATGTCTTGCCTCTCTCTGTGTCTCTCATGAATAAATAAATAAAATCTTGTGGGGGGAAAAAAACATCCTGCTATTTCTTGGCTTGAATAAATAAAATATTTTTTTAAATCAAGGAAATAAATAAAAGAAAAAGTTAATAATTGATATCTATAAATACTTATACCCTACAAACAGACACTACACATAGTTTTTCAAGCATCTATAGTTTATTTAGCAAAATAGATCAGTATTAGTCAAAAGAAACTAAGTGATAAATAATAGAAATAACAAATCACATGTGGTCAAAATTGAATAGTACTAAAAATAATTTTTTCATAAAAATATCTCCAAAAAAATTTTAAAAATAAACATTAAAACAATGCAACATTAAATAAACCATTTGCCTAAATGACTATTAGGACAAATTGGAAAATAAAACTACAATCATACACTATTTAGGAATCTAACATTTTAACACAAGTATAGTACCAAAGCAACTCTCAGAGACAAATTCATAGGCCTTAGGCTTTACTACATAAAAAATAAATGTAAATGAATCAAGTCTTTATCTCAAGAACATAAGTAGATGATAATAAATCAAAAAGATGAAACTTAGAAGCAATGTAAACTTAATTGAACTAGAGAAATGTAAAATCAACACATGAATCATGAACCAAATCCATTTATTTTTATTTTTATTTTTTTAGAGAGAGAGTTGGAAGGGGCAGATGGACAGGAAGAGAAAGAATCTTGGCAAGGAGCCTAACATGCAGCTTGGTATCACAACCTTAAGATCATGACCTGAACTAAAATCAAGAGTCAGATGCTTAGCCTGCTGAACCACCCAGGTGCCCCATGAACTAAATCAATTTTTAAGGAAAAATATCTTTAATTTTATGTAAAGAGTAAGGATCAAAAAAATAGAAACTAGAAAGAGAATATAACAAATAGGAAATGAAAAAAGAGAGGGTAATCCTGTTGGTAATTAATCTTGAAGGTAATTGCAGTTTTCTTTTTTTTTTTTAATATTTTATTCATTTATTCATGAGAGAGAGAGAGAGAGAGAGAGGCAGAGACACAGGCAGAGGGAGAAGCAGGCTCCATGCAAGTAGCCCAAACTGGGACTCGATCCCAGGATTCCAGGATCACACCCTGGGCCAAAGGCAAGTGCCAAACCGCTGAGCCACACAGGGATCCCTGGTAATTGTGGTTTTCTTGATGAAATACAGTAGAGCCCTTGTCTGTGGGGGGATACATTCCAAGATTCCCCCCAGTGGATGCCTGAAACCACAGATAGTACCAAATCCTATATTTGCCATATTTTTCCTAAGTGCATATTCCTATGATAAAGTTTAATTTATAAATTAAGCATTATAAGAGATTAACAACAAAAACTAATAATCAAATAGAACAATTATAACAATATATTGTAATAAAAGTTACATGAACATGGTCTCTCTCTCTCTCTCTCTCTCTCAAAATATCTTATTGTCCTGTACTCATCCTTCTTACAGTACTGTGAGATGATAATATGCCTGTGAGATTAGATGAAGTCAGATGAATGATGTGGGCAATGGAACATAACAGGATGCTATTGTCCTTCTGACAATATGAGGGAAGGATGACTGCTTCCGGACTTTTGGTAACTGAAATGCAGAAAGCAAAACTGTGGATAAGAGGAGGACTATTGTATTAGTAAATATAACTTGTATAGAGTATTAAAATAATACCCCATAATACATCAATACTTCCATTTATCTCAGCCACATGTAGATAATTTAAATGACCAATATCTAGTATTTGAACTTTCCATATGTCTGTCCATGTTTTTAGTTTCCTTATATGGCCCATAAATATGTTCTAAGTATTTTTTCTTACAATTTAATACTTTTGTACAAATCTGAGTCATTTCTTTCCATTACATTTTTACCTGGTTACTGCTGAATTAGATAAGTCACATAATTTCACACACACTACAGTTTGGATGTCAGCAGAAAATATAGTGCCCATAATCTAGTCTTTCTCTCAAATCCACATGCAGAATTTGTCAGAAAAACAGAATCTCTTTAAATGTACTCTGATCTGCTATGTTAGAAGATATTCAATCCTTTGGTCATAATTTCCTGGGAATTACAAGTCGATTAGAGATTCAAATCTGCTGCTTAGCAGGATCTGAATTCCAGTTTTGGCTCAGGTAAGGGAACATATTTAAAAATGTCAACATTTTAAATCAATATCATTAAATTGTAGGCAGAGTGGGTTTTTTTTTTTTTTGTAATTTTCTTAAAGATTGATTTATTTATTTTAGGGGTGGGGAGGCAGGCAGAGAGAGAGGGAGAGAAAGAGAATCCAAGGAGACTCCCTGATGAGAGTGGAGCTCAGTGCAGGGGTCAATCCTAGGATTCTGAGATCATGCCCTGAGCTGAAATCAAGAGTGGGACACTCAACTGACTGAGGTGCCATGTGCCCCATGTGTAGGTTTCTAAAGTTTTTATGAATATTTTTCATTTCATTTCATAACAATTTTAGAAAATGCTTAATTTTATTTATTTATTTTTACTTTTAGCAGATATGCTATATTTAAAAATAAATACATGTCAACAGACTAGAGACTCACATTTTACTTTCTGCTACATTTGTTTATCCTATCATCACTCCTTGGATTTTAAGATTAATGCTCTTGGGAAAGACTCTTCCTCCCAACACTCCCCCACCTCCCCTACTTGTTGTGCTTCATTTGGTTTATTGGTGTGGTGAGAGCAGAGCTGACTCATAGGATCCCTATAGACTGGACATTAGGATATGGCCCTCTACCACAGGAATAGCAAAGTGGTACCTCAAGCTTCATCCACAAAGGCTGATCCAGTCTAAGCCCTTCCAGATTTTGTTCTTCTTACTCTACCAATCTAGGTCTTATAATAGGCAGAGAGCTCTCCATCACCAGGAGCATTAGGCAGGACAAGCTTCCACCAGTGTCTATGTTCCAGGATCTCATTCTATGAATTTACTTTTGTCTTCAGAGACTGGAATACTTCACACTTGCCAACCTATGCTTGAAGAGGATCAATCTGTGTCATCTTTTCCCCAATTTCTTAGCCTCAAGTATTTTTTCATTCACTAATGCCCCACCTGGGATATCTAATGGAAACTGATATATCAAAGATGAGATGAGCATAAACGTTCATAGAGGAAAGTAGAGAAGTCATAGTCTAAATGTATTCAACCATGAAAAGAATTTAGAATATATAAAAGTGCAGTATGTGTCACAAAAATGTACGATACACCAATGAGGGTAGTTTTGAAATACCAATTCAAAGCAGACTTTAACCCTTGAGCCAGGCTCAATACTTTCCTTCCTTAATTAGGAACTTACTGTATATCAGAAATTGTGTCTAAGAAATGTGCATATACAATCACATTAAATCTTTCCATCAGTTAGGTTTTTTTATTGCCTTTCATTTTTAGATAAGAGAACTAAAACTTAGAGAGGTTAAAAAATTGGTCCTTTGTGATACAGACAATAAATAGCAAATAAATCTTGAAATAAATCTTGATTCAAATGCTAATTTTGCGCTTGATTGTAAGTTTGTAAGCACAATGTTACAATGTTGTTATGTGTTACTTTTATTGATTGGAAAAGATTGAAATCCAATTCACAGTTTAAGAAAAAGCAGAAGTCATAGAAAAGACCCTGAGGGGATTCAGAGGAACCGAAGACAGGAATGTAGCTGGGCGTCTGGATCATCAGAAACCAGCCATTGGAACCCTGTCCAGATTCGGTTTCCATCCGCCTCTACTCTTATCATATCCCCCCTTCCCACACCCCCTACTTATTCCCTTTCCCTCTACCCTCCATGATGGCCATCATTGGCTTACTTCAGTTCACACGGTGGAAAATCAGTTGCCATAAGCTTTCTATCTCCTAGTTCACACACTCAATGCCCAAAAAAGATGAACTTGACTCACTTTGGAACACAGAACCCACAATTCAAGGGGATGGAAAACTTTGACCAGGTTTAGGTCATTGCCCATTCAAAACAATCATTAATTCATTCACTTAAATCAAAATTATTTTGGGAATGTTCCATGTATCTGACCCTGTCCTGAATACTAGGAATATAGGGGTGAACCAGACAGTCAAGAACTTACATTCTGGAGGATATTCAGGTAACAAGTAAGTTAAAATATAAATATTTGAGAGGCGAGGACATATATAAAACAAAGATATAAGCCCATCTCTAATGGTGCTAAATCAAAACAAGGTAGTATACATAGCAAGCAATGGGATGGAGGTCAACATTAGATAGAGTTATAAGAGGATATTTCTTGGAGATGACATTAGAGCAGAGACTCAAATGACAAGAAGAAACCAGCCATCAAGAAATCAAGGAAGACTGTTGTAGGAAAAGAATATAAAAGGCACAAAATCAATGAGCTGAGAATACTAGTCAGCCAAGATGGCTAGAACTTACTAAGTAGATGAGAGAAAGAGCAGATGAGTTACAGACTGAGACAAGGGAGAGAGAGAGAGAGAGAGAGAGAGAGAGAGGAGACTAAAAATCGGTTTGGAAGGCATTTGAATATTATTCAAAGTGAAAATGTTATAGCCAGAGGGAGGATGCTCTGATTTGCCCAAGTTAGGCTTGGTATCCCCTGGGTTATATTTTAATGTGGCTGCTGTTGTAGCCAGCGGGCAGGAGGAGGTTGAGGAGGAGGAAAAGGAGAAGACGGGGGAGTATATTTCCCTGTTGGAGCCAAGGTTCTGGGCAGATAGAGCAAGGAACAATTCTGTTCCTTTCTCAGTTCTGTTCACACACTTCCCTTATAAATTCTCTTAACTGTTAGTCTCCATCCACATATTGTCAAGCATCAGTAGCCACTGTTCTTGCAAAGCCAGCTCTATCTAGAAGGTTATATTTTCCACCAGTTTTAAATATGTTAAATTTTCTGTTCTTCCGTGCAATTTTAAGGCTCTTTGAAGGGGCCAGCTCAATTAGAATATCATCCAACATTGGAAAATTATCTTCGTAATGCTGATTTGTTGATTGATTACCTGATGGTTAATAACTACTTGAATACTGTGTATAGCATCCAGGCATTGGCTTCCAGTTAGATTTCACCAGGCTTCATATCTTCGATTCCCTGTCTTCCAATCTCTGTTATTTGCCAGGCTTATTTTCAGTTTCCTTAGTAAAAATTATTGCATCCTGTGGGTATCTGCGAGCTCTCGGCAAAGAGCATCCTACAGCTCTAAAAGCAAGTCAAACTAATGGGAAAATGGAGTAAAATAGAAAGAGATGCCAAGAGAAAGGAGAGAATCTGAGAGCAAAAAAGGAAAGAGAAACTATAGACAGTGGAGATAGCAGCCATAGTAAAAAACAAATGGCCTGAAGAGTTATGAATTGCTGCCGCAGAATTAATGAGATGGAAAATTTCTCAAGGAAAGGAGCCAAGTAAAAGGAAGAAAAAACAAAATAGGAGGAAAGAACAACCTGAAAACCCCCAACTACAAGGTGAACTCGTAAAACAAAAGAATGGATAAATTAAGAAATGGTGCACCGCATTAAAGCAAATGTATTCTGTTTTCTTTATTCTTATCTTTAACTGGCTTTGCATTTCTCCAGTAGCAAAGCCAAACTGAAAGGATAATTTTGTTTATGTACCCAATTTGCATAATTGTGCAATATAAATTACAATGCTAATTAAGGACAGCCCTTGGGCTTCTGGAACGGGGTCAAAGTGGCTCCCTGAGTGCGAGGAGGTTGGGGCATTGGCTCTGTCCCCTCTCCCACCGCAGGGAAGCCAGGCAAGAGAAAAGAACCTTTCTGACAGTGTGTGAAATCTTGTCAGAATTTGTTGAAGACCCAGAACTGTACATCTCACTCTAAAACTTGGCTTTTAAAATCATCTTTGTGTGATTCTGCAAGGAGGGGCTTGAAAGCTAAAAGTTCTCCTAAAGGCTGTGTTGGTTATCTTTTTATAAGGGTTTTTTTTTTCTCACCTTTTTTTTTATTCAGGGAAAAAATTTTTTTCTTCAAACTGTAGATAACTGAGTGTGAACCTGGCATGCAATACTTTCTCACTGGAGTGTTGCCAGAATTGTCCCAAACCAGTGTATATGCATGCTCCGCTCTTCCTGAGCCCAGGGAGGACAACAAGCTGATTTCTGAGCTTTAGTTAAACTCATGTCCCTAAGACAAACTAAGCTATTGCACTGTAACGACATCAAAAATTCAGTCCCAGAGAGTTTATTCCCTGCTCTATTCATAATAGGGGTCTGTAAGATAGAGAGTTCCTATAATCCTTAGCTTAGATTTTTCAAGAATATTTCTGAGTTCTCTAGTGAAGGGTGGCATAATTACAATGGAGGAATCTCTATTTAAGCTTGTTTTTAAGGTGATGTTTTTGTGAGCGTTTTTTAGCCACTGAATCCCGACCTCAAGAAAAGCTTACATACAACAGAGAAATATATCCCAGATCACTCAGGTTGAAGTAAGGATGAGGGGGAGCAGTAGGGAGAGGAGCCTAATGTCCTATCTGAGGCTTTTCTATCCAACTTCTCCTCTTTTCCACCTTCTAAGAGCATTGCAGCCACCACCTCTATAAGGTTTTTGTTGTTGTTGTTGTTATTGTTGTTTATCTACCTAACTCGGGTAATAAGGGTTAAGGATGTTGGTTGTTTAAGCCTTCTTTTGACTTTGACACCAAAAGATTGTTTTCACTCAGATCATTATAGGAATAATTGGGAAATATGTGGCCTATTTTCTATCTTATGCTACTTTATTTTCTAGAGCAATATTTTCCAAACTCTTCAATGTCGAGGCTTACAAAAAAAAAAAAAAAAAAAAAACAACACCATTTCTATGGAATACTGGAGTACACTGTAAGAGAATTGCTCATAGTCCAAGGGGACTGGCTCTGGGGCTCTGTCCAACCCAACCTTCTGGTTACCTGAGGCCACAGACATTGGTTCATGGTTGGACATTAGACTGAAGTCTGGAAAAGCATAGTCTCAGGAACAATTGGGGAAGTTGGCAAAAATCTTAACAATATTATTTGAGCATCTGGATACAGCCATGGATAAATTTTCCAACTTACTCCTGGTATATGAGACACTACGCTTCCCACTTTTTTAAAGTTACTCTTGAGTTTCATATTCAACTGGAATATTCTTTATTGATATATATTTTCATGTTCTAAAATTCAGATCTAATAGGTCATGTTCCAGTTTAAAACTCCAGGACTCACCATTTCATATAGGATAAAGTCCAGATCTTCATCTAATTATAACTAATATATAGGTTTACCTATAATATAATTAATACAGAGATGGTACTCTATCTCACTGGTTTTCTGATGGCAATGTTAGCCAGGAGTGGACAGGGTGATTGGTGTCTCTGGTCTGGTTGGTGTCTTTATTATCATAGTCAAGCAGCCCCCAACCTATAGGTTGCTTGCTATTCCTGGAGCTGATACACATTTTGGTAGATCTTCTTTCTCTTTTTCTTCTATTGCTCAGGATTGACTTATTCTAGTTCTCTTCTCTAGCATATACTCTGATCCTAGTTGTAAAGGCATAATCTTACAATGTAGGCATTTTACAGAACACTCCTTCTGGTGGTTGTATATACTGAGAGCAATTACTGTAGAGCCAGTAGAGCAGTGTTTCTCAAAGTGTGGTTCTTAGATCACAAATATCAGCATCATCTGGGAAATTGTTAATAATGCAATTTCCTAGGACCAACCTCAGACCCACCGAATCCAGAAATCTGGAAATGGGGTCCAGAAATCTATGCTTTATTGTTTTGCACGATAAACTATACACATCATTGTCAAGGAGGATCAGGCTTGGAGAACATCTTGGCTGAAGATTGCCTAAAACTCCCTCTCTCCTTACTCCAATATGCTTTGTTCATGCCTTTTTAAACTTGTATCTCATTGGTATTTTCTTTTCTATGGGGAACTCATTCATTCCAGGAATGAAGCTTTCCTAATCATAACAATTTCATGCCCACTTTGTATGAGGTGTTAGGTTCTCACTTTCCTGGATTATTCTTGGAAGACTGGAAAGTCAAACAAATTAGATTTTTATTAATCACCTGCCATCATATCTCCTTCAGGATGGAATTTTTAAATTGTCATATAGACTTTTCTCCCCCTCTTAGATTTGCCTTCTTGCTGACTTCAGGTTAGCATTAAAATCACATTTCTTAGGCATACAAAAAATTGATGACATTGTCCTATACAAAATAATTCATACTGTGTGGCAAGAATACATCATTCCAAGTTAAACTCGTGTCGTGCAAAGTCCATCAAGAAGGCAAAATAAATTTGCATAAAGTGAATTTTGACTATACTTGCATTATAAGCAAACATTGATATGAGCCCTATTTGGAAGTTTAGAGTATTAGCTCTGGAGCCAGACTTCCTGAGCTCAGATTCTCATTCACCATTTACTTGTTATGGGACCCGGAAAACCCCCTGTGCCTCAGTTTCTTTATCTGTCACAGAGAATATGTTTAGTAAATTTTAGCCAATGCTATAGTTGGAACAACATTCTGCAAAGGATGCCCACTTGTAGTAGTCAGGTAAGATTTATCTAAACATCTATCTCTAAAAACACATAGAAACTAACATTTTGAAGGTAAATAGTTTGTTGAGAATGATTAAGTCTAAACTGGGAAATGAAAAATTTAATAGTTCTTATAAAACTTGCAGTAGGTATTCAAACCTAATATAACTTTCAGGGGCATAAAATGATATTTAGTAAAGTTTCCAATTTACCCAACCCCAGAAATTTGCACCACTTTTAGCTAAAATAACAAGTTCTGTTCTTACTAATCTGCCTTGTTTTGACTATGCAGGTCCATCTTCCTTTTTTAACAGCCTTGTTCTCTTCTAGCCCTTCTGGTTTAGAAGATGTTACCTTATTGTTTATGAATGGATTGGGCTGATATGCTGTTCCTTTCATGTCTGTAAGCCCACATTGTGTGAACATTGTAGAAAATGTTCTAAAATTTGTAAACAGCTCAAAGTTTATGTTAAGATAAGATTCCTGATATAAACAAGACCAAATGAAGTTTGGCTTCTCTCTACTTTGGCTACAAAAGCCTGCCAGGAATTATTAATTATCCCAGGAATGTACCCTGATCCCTGTTGGCATACTCTTTGGGTGTCTGGGCTTAGAATTGTACTGTTTTTCCATTTTATATTCTGTCTCTTATTGGCTATATTTGTGCATTTGTAGTTATATCCATTGTATGCTTTCTAGAACTGATAATTCACTTAAATATTACATGTCTGACTGTATATATTTATTTAAAATATATTGTCAGGCCCTGTTCTAAGCATTAAAAATATGGTAGTAACTGGAGTTCTTGTCATCATGATGCTTATATTACCTTAAAGAAAATAATTTCCTAAAAGACAGAAACTAAAATTTATTATGTCTTCTTTGCTCTTAATAGAGTGCTTGGAACATAAATAGATGCTCAATAAAAACTCTTGGATTATTAAAATAAATATTATATTTAAGATATTAGAAACTTTTGAGAAGCCTGGTTGAAGGAAATTCATTAAGTAGAGATTTACAGTGAGAGATTATTTGAGCTGCAAGGTACTTAAAAGGATACCTGGTGAAAAGACTTAGCTTTTAGGTGAAATAACAGAAAAAGATATCTGGGTCAGTAATTAAGAATTGACTATAACTGTGTAGCATGCCATACACACCACAGACCTGATTGGGGTCAGGGGAAATATTAGAAAGAATGTTGAGTTGGGGATGAAGAAACCAAGATTGGCTTGGTCACTTAGTAGCTAGCTGTATGACCTTAGGGAAGTCTCTTAAGTCCATAAAACCCACATAAAATGGCTCATTTGAACTTTCAGGAATGTTGTGAGAATTAAAGGAATAGAATATCCTGAAGGTGTTTGATACATTTTTATGAATGTTAACTATTTTTCCAGGCAGACAGGGTTGGGTTTGTGGAATGTGTCTTAAATGGAAAGATGGTGATAAAAATAGGGAGTCTTGGGAAAAGGTGAAACATGTCCTAATTCATAATCATTTTGGACTGCCATGAAATTATCCTTCCCCCAAATCTGAAATGTGTGTAAAATAGCTTTAAGAATGTGTAACTGGATCCTCAACACATTCAACCACAGGGTGGTAACACACAGTTTAGACTATTTTTCTATGGTAGAGCCAATAAAAAATATTTAATCTTTTATTGTCAAATATTTAGTACAGAAAACAAATCAGAATTTAAGTATTTCTCAAGCTAATCATGAAAATATCCAGCATACTTTGTGGACAGTAATTTCTTGGATGATTAGTTAGTTTGCTCTTTGTTTTCCAGTAGGTACAATCATATTGTGAGATGTTCCATGTTTATGAAACTTATAGCCGTGAAGATGACATAACACATTTTGGGTGAGCCAAAGCAGTAGTGCAAACATTTCATTAAACTTCAGACCAACACTTTGGGTTGTATATTTATTTCAAGATAGATTTTAAAATATTATTGAAAGTACATTTCTCATTATTCCTTTTTATTTCCATTTTTACATTGTGAAAAATGCATCAGACCGAAAACCAGCAAACATGAAAATTGGGCCCATTGTCAATTCACCAGCTTGGATATGTTGTCTTTGGAGATGTCTTCTCTGCACATCTGCTCCCCCCGCCCCCCACCAAGAGTTAAACGTTCTTCCACGGTGCTATCTTCTAATTTATACTATCTTCCTCTATCACACTTTGGTGTTCACATGCCTATCTTTTGTATCAAATAGTAAGTTCCCTGATAGAAGACAGTCTCTTTCTTCTTGGTAACTTTGACACAAGGCACGGCCCACCATTGATGCACAATGTATGTTTATTGGCTCAAACACATTCTATTGAAATTAGTATGATTTTGATTAACTCTGGAAAAATGCTACAAGTTTGGGACTCTCAGAAAGCATTTTATTTTGATTCTGATTAAGCAATCATTTGAATTTCAGAACTTCTTGTGCTTGATTTACAGACATAAAAACCTAGACAAAAAACACTTAGATTTTTATATTCCTCAAAAAAGTACACTTATCCTTTAAGGGAATGAATTTACTGAGGAAATTCATACAAGCTGAATGTAAGTGAGCAAAACTAAGTGGCTCACGTGGGTGTGTGTGTAATTTGAAGGTTAGATTGGAGAACGTTGTATCAAGATAGAGGATCTTGTGCAACAGACACTGCTCAATGCTTATTCAATATCCACTTACCCTTTCTGACTTAACAGCCCTGCCAATTAAGTGGAAATGTGCCCAGTTAAAAAATCTTGCTTTGGCAGCTTCCAGTGCAGATAGAAGTGAGACATGTGACCCAATTTTGGCCAATGTAAAAATTCCCTTATTCCCTTTGCCATCCTCCCAGATGGATGCCTGGAGGAGCAATCATCTTGCAATCATGAGGATTAAAGCCACATTTTGGGATTGGTTTTAATAAGAGTACAAAAGAAATTTAGATCCTTGATGACCATGGGCCACAGTACTAATCCCGCTCTTCCTATCCATGGACTTGTTGCATGGGACCAATAAGCCCCTATTTGTTTAACTTCGCTGTTGGGTTTTCTTGAAATCAAACACCGTTCTGGTACATTCACCCTTCCAGGGAAGAGGGCAGGACATGACTTGTGAAGTCTGATGAAACTCGCATGTGGCGAAAATACTCTACTGAAACAACTCCATCTCAGCCCCTGGTGCAAGGGAATTGCTGTGAATGACATGTGGTGTCTGATCATTTTCTTTCTTTTTTAGTTTCTCCTGAGGCCTAAGGTTAAAGAACCCATGAAAGTTGTCTTGAGGTAAATATGTAATTTCAGTGGACATCAGTAAGTAAATTTCATCCCTATATGTATGCCTAGGTTTGACAGAAATCAAATAAGCAACATCCCTCACATAATATTGCCTTAATTAAGTTTTATTTCTCTCTGGGTGTGATACATAGTGCAGAAGCACAATCAATGAACATTGGCGATTTGCTTAAATCTTGCTCTTTTGTCCTATTTATATAATTTATTGTGTCAGTGGTTCTTAAGTGGTGTGCTTCTGCAGCTCATCATCTGAAAATCCTTTCCAGATGTTCTGAAAATATTTCACTAATTTGTATATTTTATTTTTGATAAGTAAGATCGCATGCTTGTGACTGAAAGAGAAAACACCCTTCTTTTAACCCCAGAGGATAATATTTGGCCTTGAGAATAATTGATTCATGCCCTGCCCACTCCACCCTTATTATTCAAATAGAGATTATTGAAGAAAGTCCTGCCCTATAAAGTTAGCTGGTCCAAAAAGGAAAGGGAAAAGTACTTTATTTTAATGATTTCTGTAGGATCTGTATAAAACTCCATCTTTTCCCCCATTAAGAATCATATGTTCCTAGAATAGGTTCCATTCCTAAGTATCAACACTGGAACACAGGTTTAAGAGAGGAAGTGATGATGTCTGTCATGGCATTTATCCGGAGGTAATTTCTCTGGTTGGTGAATTTCAGGACCAGAAACCAAGCCTATGGGGCACCTGGGTGGCTCAGTGATTGAGTGTCTGCCATTGGCTCAGGTCATGATCCTGGGGTCCTGGGATCGAGTCCTGCATCAGGTTTCCCACGGGAAGCCTGCTTCTTCCTCTGCCTATTTCTCTGCCCCTTTCTGTGTCTCTCATGAATAAATAAATAAAATCTTATGGAAAAAAAAAGGAAACCAGGCCTACTATTTTTTGGCTTGGGAGACAATAAAGAGAGGATGAAAACTGCTCTATATATTCACATGAATAACTATCTGTTGTGGGCAACTATTATTATGTACATTATGCTTCTCTTTATATATTACAGTTCATTGTCTTTTTTTCCCCTTGCATCTCTAGGAAAGATAATTGCTATCCTTGATAATAAAAAGCAGATCAATACTTGCCTGATCTGGGGGCTAGAGGAGTAGCTGGAAGAAGGTACAGGGGTCTTTTATGTGATGAGGGAATTATTATGTATCTTCATATTGAT
Source organism: Vulpes vulpes (assembly GCF_048418805.1). Taxonomy (NCBI): domain Eukaryota; kingdom Metazoa; phylum Chordata; class Mammalia; order Carnivora; family Canidae; genus Vulpes; species Vulpes vulpes. The sequence continues at coordinate 26,102,131 of NC_132794.1, read as the reverse complement.
ACTAGTTATACAGGCCTATAAATTTTTCAGAACTCATCCGACTATACACTTAAAATCTATGCACTGTATTCTATATAACGTTTTCCACAAAAAAACTCATTAAAAATAAACAATGATCCAGCCATGTGACCTTTTCCTCGCTGTCACCTTCTAAATGCTTTGTGAGAACATCTGGTTGGCCAAACATAGTCTCACTCAGAAACCAAGCTTCAAAAGAGCCTAGCAAATGTGATTTTAGTTTTAGGTTCCATTCTCAATGGATAGGATCAGATACTAGAAAGTGGATGGTAGAGATGTTCAGCTGAGCCAACATTTAAGGTATAAATATTTCTCCTCATTCCTTTGGTATATTCAGGGGACCAGAACTAATGAATCAAGCACACACACACACACACACACACACACACACACACAAACACATGCTCATGTTATAAACATTCATGCAAATACTTCCCATGGATAAACACTTTGCTCAAAGACAATGAACTGGGGACGCCTGGGTGGCTCAGCGGTTGAGGTCTGCCTTCGGCTCAGGGTGTGATCCTCTCTAACTAACTCTTCCTTATTTCATTCAGCATACTGTTTCTGGAATTTATCCATACTACTGACATGGTAGACAGGATTCTAGATGGTCCCCAAGAGTCTTGCCTCCTGGTATACACCCTTTCTCTCAGTTATTCAAGCTAACACTAACCTAGATGCTATTATGACGGATTTTTTTCAGATGTAATCAGATTCTCTAATACATTTAAGTAGGAATATTTTCCTGTTGAACCTGACCTAAGCAGGTGAGCCTTTAGAAAAAGTTAGAGATATTTAAAGCATGAGAGAAACTTAACTTTTGGCTTTTAAAGAGAAAATATCCATGTTATAGAGAAAGCCCTGAAGCAGGGCTAAAGCCCTGAAGCAGGGAGCCCTGAACCCCCAGCAGCTGAGAGCAGTCCTGTGTTGACAGCCAACGAGAAAGCTGCCACCTCAGTGTTACAATCATAAAGAACTGAATTCTGTCAACAACCACGTGAACTTAACGGAGACTCTGAGCTACAGAGTCATAAGACCACAGCAATGTTCAGCACCTTGAATGCAGTCTGTTGAGATGAGCAGAGACCCCAGCTATGTCATGCCCAGACTTCTGACATACAGACCATGAATTAATAATAGATGGACATTGGGACACCTAGGTGGCTCAGTGGTTGAGCTTCTGCCTTCAGCTCAGGGCATGATCCTGGGGTCCTGGGATGGAGTCCGGCATCAGGCTCCCTGCAGGCAACCTGTTTCTTCCTCTGCTTGTATCTCATAATGAATAAATAAAATCTTTAAAAAGATAATAAATGGACATTGTTTGAAGCTGCCAACTTTGTGGTAATTTGTTATGTACCAATAGAAAACTAATATATTGTATATATCATTAGATTGTTCCTTTTTTATTGGTGAGTATATGAGTTATCTATTATACACATTTGTCTGAAAACAACACATTCACTGTCTTATAGTTTCTGTGGGTCAGCAATCTGGGCATGGCCTATGTGAATAATCTTCTGATTCAGGGTTGCTTACAAGCCTGCAGTGTCAGCCAGCACTGAGGTCTCATCTGAAAGTTAATTTGGGAAGGGACAACTTCCAGTCTCACTTATTGGGATGGATGGCAAAATTCAGTTCCTTTGGGGCGTTAGACTGATGACCTCAGAATCTAGATAGCTGTCAGCCAGAGGCACCTTCAGTTTGTTGCTTTGTGAGCCCCTCTACCCAAAATGGAAATATGCTTCATCAAAATCAGCAAGGAAGAGAGTCTGCTAGTAAGATTCTATAATATCTAGGAATATAATCACAGAAGTGACATTCCCTCAACAATGAGATACTTTATTTGTCAGAAAGAATTTGCTCAAGGAGAAGGGAGGGGAAGCTATGAATACATTTGGTAGCTAGGAATACTGGGAGCTAGAAGCTACCTACCACCAGCATATGAATATACCATTTAGCTAGGAATACTGGGAGCTAGAAGCTACCTACCACCAGCATATGAATATACCATTCAACAGTAGATAGACACTTAGCTAAATGCCCGATTTGGACTATTAATTATGGAAAAACAAGAGTTACTATGAACATTCAAAGTGTAAGTGTTCATGTGGGCACATTTCATTTTTCTTGAGTGAAATTACAGGGTCATATAGAAAGTGTATGTTTAACAAAATAAGAAACAGCCCCACAACCTTTCCAAAGTGATCCTACCATTTTACATTCCTAACAAGGTACAAGAATGTATCAGAGTTCCAGTTGTTCCAAACACTTGAAAGTGTCAACTTAATTCTAGCCATTCAGGTGGGATTATAATGGTACTCATTATGGCTTTATTTTTTTTCCAGAGTGTATTTATTCATTACGGTTTTAATATGCATTTCCCTAGTGCATATTAGGTATATTAAGCATCTTTTTATATACTAAGAGGCAGGCTATTTGTATATCTTTTTTTGAAATATGTTTAAATGGATTGCTAATTTTTTTATTTTTAAATTCATTATTATTGAAGAATAATTTACATACAGTGTTATATTAGTTTCAGATATATAACATATTAATTCAACAACTCTATACAGTACTCAATGCTCACCATGATAAGTGTAGTCAATAGCAATGTTGTAATATTATTGACTATATTCTTTATGCTGTATTTTTCATCTCCATGATTTATTTTATAACTGGAAATTTATAGTTCTTAATCTTCTTTATCTGTTTCACTCATTCCCCCACCCACCACTCCTCTAGCAACTCATTTTTTTTAATTTGGGTTGCTTTAATTATTGAATTGTAAGAATTTTTCATATATCCTGAATACAATTTCTATATCAGATATATTTATTGCAAATTATTTTTCTCAGTTTGTGGTTTGCATTTTCACTTAACAACTTACTGAGGGCAACCTGGGTGGCTCAGCGGTTTAGCGCCGCCTTCAGCCCAGGTTGTGATCCTGAAACCCGGGATCGAGTCCCACGTCAGGCTCCCTGAATGGAGCCTGCTTCTCCCTCTGCCTGTGTCTCTGTTTCTCTCTCTCTGTGTGTCTCTCAAGCATACATAAATAAAATCTTAAAAAAAAACCTGAAGAGTAGTTTCATATTTAATTGAAGTTTATTTTATCCCTTTTTACTGTTATGACTGACATGTTTTGAAGTATTTATGAAAATATTTTTATAAAATATAAAAAATATATTTTTATCCCAGAAGCTTTATGATTTTAGCTTTCATTTTTCATATCTTGGATTTATTACAAGTTAATGTTTTTTGCATATTTTGAGATAAGGGTTGGTAATTGTTTATCTGTAGACACTTTCAACCTTTCCAGGACCATTTGTTGAAAAAACTTTCCTTTCCCTATCGAATTATTTCATCTAAATTATTATATCTAAAATGAAATGACCAATTTGCATGGTCTTCTTTTAAACCATTAATTTTGTTCCATTAATCTCTATGTGTATTTTTTCACAAATACCATTGTCTTGATTACGATAGATTTGTTGGAAACCTTGGAATCTATGTATTCCAATTTTGCTCTTTTATCAAGTTGTTTAGCTATTTTAGATCCTTTGCATTTCTCTCTAACTTTCAAATTATGTTGTCAATTTTTCTCAAAAATAAGTCTTGCTGGGATTATGGATGGAGTTATATGGAATCTATAGATAAGTTAGGAAGAACTAGTAACTTATAATATTGAGTAAACTAATCTATGAACATGGTATCTATCACTTTCTATAATAGTCTTCTTTAATTTCTCAGCAATATTTTATAGTTTTCATTTCAGGTCCTACAGTTTATTTAATTCTAAGTATTTCATGGTTTTAGATGCAATTGTAAATACTTAAAACATTAATCCTCTTTTGTTCATTGCTAGCACATAAAAATACAATTGATTTTTATATTTACTTTGTTTTCACAATCTTATTAGTATCTATAATACTATACAAGTAAGTATTACTTGTTAATTCTAGTAGCCTTTTGTAGATTTCTTAGGAGCACTTACATACACCATCATGTCATTTGCTAAAACAGTTTTACTTCATACTTTCAGACTGTGTGTCTTCATTTCTTTGTTGTGTGTGTGTGTGTGGTTTTTTTTCTTAAGTTTTTATTTATTTATTCATGAGAGATACACAGAGAGAGAGGCAGAGACACAGGCAGAAGGAGAAGCAGGCTCCATGCAGGGAGCCCGACATCGGACTCGATCCTGGGACTCCAGGATCACACCTGGGCTGAAGGCGGCGCTAAACCGGGAGCCACCCGGGCTGCCCTCTTGGTTGTTTTATTACAGCTCACAATGTTAGTTAAGAATGTTGAGTGTGGAGAGCTTTTCCTTGTTCCTAATGTTACGGGAAAAGCAATTTTTCACCCTTCATCGTGATGTCTATCAGCTGTCAAGTTTATATAGATACTTTTTTTAGATTGAGAATGTTCCCTCCGGATGCCTGGGTGGCTCAGTGGTTGAGCGCCTGCCTTCGGCCCAGGTCGCAATCCTGGAGGCCCCGGGATGGAGGCCCATTTGGGGCTCCCTGCAGGAAGCCTGCTTCTCCCTCTGTCTCAGCCTCTCTCTCTGTGTCTCTCATGAATAAACAAATAAAATCTTTAAAAAGAGAGAGAGAGAAAAAAAATGTTCCCTTCTATTACTAGTGTCCTGATATAAACAGGTATTGAATTTTGTAAAATGCTTTTTCTGAATCTAGTGAGATGATCTAATGGTTCTTCACCTTTATGCTGTTAATTTGATGAATTATAATTTGCTAGAAGATTTTGCCTAAGATTGGAGTTATTTTTTCTTAAGTCTGTGACAGAATTCACCAGTGAAGCCATCTGAGTCTGGAGATTTCTTTGTGGGATCATTTTAAATTAAATTCCAGTTTCTTTTTTCTTTTTATAAGGATGTATTCATTTATTTGACAGAGAGAGCAAGAGAGCACAAGCAGAGGAGCAGCACAGGGAGAGAAAGAAGCAGGGTCCCCGCTAAGCAGGGAGCCAGACATGGGGCTCATTCCCAGGGCCCTGGGAGGTGACCTGAGCTGAAGGCAGATGCTTAGGCAACTGAGCCACTCGGGTGCCTCCAATTCCAATCTCTTTAATGAATGTATGGCTATTCAGATTTTCTGTTTCTACTTCTTTTTGAGTCATTTGGGTAATTTGTAGCTTTTAAGGAATTTTTCATTTTATCTATTTTTTAAATGCCTGGGCTTAATGCCAGTCATTGTATTTACTTATTGTCCTTTCAAGGTCAGTAGAACTTAAAACGATGTCTCCTTTTACATTCCTGATACTGTTGACATATATCTCCTCACTTTGTCTCAGTGTATTTTCCTGCTTTGGGTTTGTTATGCATCTTATATAAAGTTTTTCTAAAATTTGGAAAATGTGTTCATTATAGCTTCAAATATGTGCTTCATTGCCACCTCTTTCCAGGCCTTCAATTGCACAGGTTTTAGACTGCTAGTGTTGTCCAATAGATCACTGAGCTGCATTTCAATATTTCCATTATTGCCTTCCCCTCTGTGGAAGACAGCTGTTTTAATATCATTTCTTGTTGTGTCTCTATTGGCTAATTTTTCTCCTGGTTATATGTCTCATTTTCCTAGTTTTTGCATGTCTAGTAATTTTTTAGTGAATGCTCTATGTGCACATTTTAAGTGGTGTGGCCAGCAACTGTTGTCCCCCTCTAAAGAGCAGTGGCCTAAGTTTTAGAAGTCAGTTTAGTTCTTTGCCATTCATCTTGCTCTATTTGAGGTTTCTGTTTATTTTTCTTTGGCTATAAGTAGAGCAACCTTTACTTCAGGTATAATTTAGCTCCACTATTGAGATTTGAGAGATATTGATATCTCTCCTTAATTTTGAGAGTGATCAGCCAAGATTCTCCACATTGGCTGGCATGAACTCAGAGGATCCCCAACTATCCCAGTCAACTTTTACCGAGATCATGGTGTTTCATCCTATATATATGTACACATCATATTATTTAGGTTAGTCTCTGGGGGAGCTTTATTAAGATTTCTAGTGTTCCTTTCTACGTAATTTCCTCTTTGGAACTTTATCTATACCATCCTTCTTAGACCTCCTGAATTCTAATTTCTTTCTTCTCTACTTGGTTAGACAACCATGATCTGCTCAGAACCATCTTTCTTGCTTTATGTCCTAGAATGTAACTCCAGGTAAGAATCTAGGGCAATCATAAACTTCACCTCATTTGTTTCTATTTTCTCAAGGATCACACTCTTTTTTTTTTTTTTTTTTAAGGATCACACTCTTGAGTTGGCTATTGTCCAATGTACAGAAGTAGTAGTTTAAACATTTTTAATTGTATTTTTACTCTATTTTTATTTAATGTCACCTTATCTGTGTCCCTTCCTCCAGTTTTACTAAGTAAAATTGACATATAGCACTGTGCAACTTTAAGGTATAGAGCATAATGATTTGACTTACATATACTGTCAAATAATTACCACAATAAGTTTAGTTAATGTCCATCACACCATGTAGATACAAAAAAGAATAAAAGAAAATTTCTTTCCCTATGATGAGATTTACTCTTAGGATTTACTCTCTTGACACCTGTCACATATACCATACAGCAGTTTTAACTATAATCATCATGCTGTACATTATTATATCCTTAATGCTGGTTTATCTTATAACTAGAAGTTTGTACATTTGGAACATCTTCATTTCAACAATAGTTTAATGTACTTTGATACACTTTGTCCAGTTTTCTATTTGCTAAAGTCAGGAGAGAGAGAAGCAAATTCTTTTTATTTTATCAGAGAAGCAGAAGTCCTCTTCTTCCTCCTCCTTCTCCTCTTCCTCTTCTTCCTTCTCCTCCTTTTCTCTTGGCAAACATGTTTTAGAAGTTCTTGGTATTTTCAGAACTTATTTTCCAGTGTTCAGTTGTTATTTTAATGTGTCTTGATTTTGAGTCCTACTATGTCTATTTTTGTTGTGAGCATGGATTATTTACAGTGATAGTGGCTTCTTGATTCCCAGATTATACCAAAAAGGTGAGGTATTGAACAATATTTTAACAAAATGTATCTTTAACTGGTTATGGTATAAAACAGGATATTTTACAACACCTGTATTTCTGTCCAACAGACATAACTCCTTCAATACAGGTCTTGCATAGTTCATTTTCCTAAAATATAATAATGGTTCAGATTTTGCTATATGTCATCTGCTCGGGGAAAAACACTAATATTAGTTTCCTAAGGCTGCCATAATAAATAAATTTCATGTCTTAAAACAACAGAACTTTATCCTCTCACAATTCTAGACACCCAAAGTCCCAAATCAAGTTGTCAGCAAAGCTACATTTACTCTAAAAGGCTCTAAAGGGAGAATCTTTCTTTGCTTCTTTAAACATTTGGTGGATCCTGAAGTTACTTAATTATATCTGCAAAGTTCCTTATTCCAAGTAAGGTCATATTTTAAGGCTCAGAGTAGATATATCTTTGGAGGCCACAATGTAACCCATTATAATACTTAATGAAGAGTGTCATTTAGTACCGAACCTTTGAATTTCATGTTATAGGCTGATTAGAAAGTGTGAGTGGGAAATCCAACTTTCCAGGAAATAACTATGATATCATGAAATAAAACTTATCTTTCTCTGTCTTTCCCCAACTCTTTTTATTAGATACTTGTGCACAGGTTTATACCATCTGCTGTAATAGTCACAAAGAATGACGTAATATTCTCCTTTCATATCATTACTGATAAATCATGAATACACAAAAAGCTAGAACTCTGTTCAAGAGAACAAGTTAACAGATGTCCAAAGGTGGTAAGTGAGTGGTTGTAAAATGGGTGGGTAAGTAAATTTAGAGAAGAGAGATCTGAAGTCTGGGTTCAATTGGAAAGTTTAATAAATAAGGGGGAGCTTAGGAAGGGCCTTGAAATATGAGGGACCAAATGGAGGACACTTCAGAAGGGAAAAAGGAGATAGAACAGAATGAATAAAGGCCCAGAGGTAGACACGGAAGTGGTGCTCAGGAACAAAAGGTGAATAATTGCATAAATAAGATAGTGAACTATGAATTAAATCTAGGATAGGAGTTTACCTTTATGATATTATGATTTATAATAAATATATATTTGGTCTTCCTCCCCATTGCTGGGGAAGGAACTGCGGCTCAGAACTCCTAAAACCTTTGAAATTTCCGAAAGATGAGAGTATAAAAGTGTCTTTCACTCTGTTAATGTTGACTTTTGGAAAACACCTAAGGGTGGGAGGGGAGAGGGGCTGGAGGTTGAATGGCCAATGGCCAATGATTTATGCAATCATGTCCATATAATGAAACTTTCATAACATCCAAGAGCACAAGGTATGGATAATTTCCAAGTTAATGAATACGTGGAAATTTGGAGGAGAGTGGTACCCTGGAGAAAACGTGGAAGTTCTGCACACTTTCCCCATACTTGCCCTAGGCATCTTTTCCAGATGGCTGTTCCTGAATCATATCCTTTTATAATGAACTAGTCATCTAGTAAGTAAAATGTTTCTCAGACTTTTATGAACTGCTCTAGCAAATTATCCAAACTCAAAGAGAGGATTGTTAACCCCCAATCTATAGCTAGTCGACCAGGAGCACAGCTAGCAACCTGGGACTTGTGACTAGCCCTTGAAGTGGTGAGGAGGCTTGCAGGCATCTGATGCTATCTCTGGGCAGAAAATGTCAGAATTGAGCTGAGCTGTAGGACACCCAACTGATGACAGAGAATACTTGGTAGTATGTGGAAAAACCTCCACACACTGAGATTGGGTGCAGAATTATAACCTTTATCCTATAGGAAATGAAAATCTTATTTTTGGAGCATAGGAATGGGAATGAGCTTATCTCTTCTAGCTTTTCTCCTGCTTCTACCTCCTCCTCCTCCTCCTCCTCCTCCAAAGGTGTTCCAAATTAGGCTTTCCAGTGCTCTACTCTGCACATTCAAAACCTCTCCCCAATCTTTTGCATTTCTTCAGCACCTCCCTAAATCTCGTAATCTTCTCTCCTCTCTCCTCTAAATCATTTTCAAAAAATTATCATATTGATTCTACTGTCAGATGTGCATGTTTGCAATGGGCCATACACAGAAGTAGTATCATCACCCACTAGCCATTTTCTTTTACCTCAAACCCAGAGCCTATTTAGATGTTGATTATATATTCCTTGGGTTAATAGGTAGAGTTTCTATATTTTCTATAGATCCAACCACACTATAATGAAATGCAAAGCAGATTTAAGTTTATATTTAGCAGGGATCTGTTCAAAATGTGAGAATGAATGGTTATTCCCTGTAGACAGGCTAGAGGGGAGCAGGGACACCTGATGGAGGGAGCAGCAGTTTAAACATGCTGTTAGGGAACTCCTGGGTGGCCCAGCGATTGAGTGTCTGCCTTTGACTCAGGTGTGATCCCAGGGGCCGAGCTCAAGTCCTACATCAGGCTCCCTGCAGAAAGCCTACTTCCCCCTCTGCCTGTGTCTCTGCCTCTCTCTCTGTCTCTCATGAATAAATCAATAAAATCTTAAAAAATAAAAATAAAACATGCTGTTTGGTCATATGAATATTCTCTGCGCTCCAGCACTAGAATATTACTCTCATCTGTTCATTATCTTATAAGAAAAATATACACATGAAAAAACATTGCATGCAAAGCTGCCTTTAACACTGTATCTACTCTTAATATTTCCAATTTAGTCTTTTCTGGAAATGAAAAAAAAGAATGAGGATTAAAAGCCTCTCACAGTGGTATGTGGATGGCTCAGTCGGTTAAGTGTCTGCCTTTGGCTCAGGTCATGATCCCAGGGTCCTGGGATTAAGTCCCATGTCAGGATCCCTGCTCAGTGGGGAGTCTGCTTCTTCCTCCCCCTCTCTCTCTGCCACTCCCCCTGCTTGCTCGCTCTCTCTCAAATAAATAAATAAATAAATAAATAAATAAATAAATAAATAAATAAATAAAATCCTTAAATTTTTTTTAAATAAAAATTGTCACAATATCTTCACAATGGTTATTTTTATTACACTGGAAAGAGCTTTATGGCATAATCTGTGATGTAAACTGGGATTGGTTATGTATTTCCACTTCCCTTGCCAAGTCTGTTCCTCCACATATCACATGACCACAAATAATCCAGTATCATATACATATTTTGTTTCCCACGCCTTACACATTTTAAAGGAGCACTTTAAAAAGTCCCATCTTATAGAACAAAGTATACACCTCAGGCAATGTATCACAGCTCTAACTGGTTGCAACAGGAAAGCCATCCCAGAGTCATGATTATTAGAAAAAAGAAGCAAACAAAATACAAATAATGTAAACTTGCTAGACAAACTTCCAGAAGTGTCTCTTCTCTTTTTAAACAACAAAAGCAAAGCAATGCAGAAAAGAGTAACTACAGATTCTGGAGAAGGAAGAAGAATGGTTTAGCTACTCTTTCCTATGCCTAGGTTATCTGCTCCTACCTCCATCCAATCTTAACTAGAAGGTAAATGGATACATCCAGTAACAATGAACTGGCTCTCAGGTGGCCTCAGTCTCCCACCATGCTTTCTCCCACAAATTACAGGAAAGAACCCAACAGTATGAGGAAGAAAACCTACCACAGAAGGTAAAAGGTATTAAATTTGCTGAGCCTATGGAAAGAAAAAATAAGCACAGGTGTAAAAATTGTCTTTGAATGTGAGGTGGCAAGCTGCTTATTCCCATGAGGATGAGGACTGGTGTCTAAATTAATCCTGCCCCTGGCATGAATTGGAGAGAATCAGATAGTTTTACGAATGTGGCTATTGCTGTCATGGCTAAACTGTTGCGATGTATGGGACAAAGAGTTTAGGTTGGGCAGTTTAAATAACTTGCAGATTTTACGATTTAAAATAGGAGTTGTCAATTTGTTTCTGTAAAAGGAGATGCAATAAATATTTTAGGTTTTGCAAGGCATACTTTGTCATAACTCCCAAAATCTGCAGCTGGAGCAGGGAGGCAGCAGTAGACCATATTCAAAATAGCGGGTGTGGCCGTGTTCCTGTATGCCACATGTTGCCAACTCCTGCTCTAAAGTATTTAACATCAATTCCCAGAGCTGAGTCCCAGAGCTGAGCCAAAGCACGGCTCTGGGTAGTGGAAATGAAAGTGGTTGGTGCTGAGGTTTATTGTCAAGGGAAAGACCAAACCCCAAGTCCCATAGCTTCTGCTAATAAATATCACTAAGGAGGAAGCTTGTTGGCAACGCAAAGGAAGCATTGATACCAATTCCATGAGCCTCCTTCCAACCGGATGGCTTCCCTCTTTCTCCACTGGATAGCGGTGTTGCAACTAGTATGGCTAGTATGGAAGCTACAGTTTTCACCTAGTAAAGGAAATGAGTTAGGTGCCCTTCCTGCATGTTGGGAATGGAACATATTGCTCCTTACATCCAAATCAATTAAGATATTTCAACAATTTAAATAAAATTGAAGCCTGATGATTATACTAAACCCATGGTTATTAAAGAGAGGTGATTGAACTATGTCTGGAGATGCTTTTGGTTGTCATAACTGGAGAGTGGCTGCTACTGGCATCTTGTATCTGGAGGTTAGGCATGCTGCTGAACATCTTATGATTCTAGGACAGGCCCCACCACAAAGGATTATCCAGACCAAAATGTCAGTAGTGCCAAGGTGGAGAAACCCTGTGCTAAATGCTTTCATAAACTCTTCCTTTAGTGAACATAATTACAACAAAAAATACATTTTCAGGGGGAATATGAAGAGACATCATATTTCAGGGGGAATATGAAGAGACATCACAATATAAATAAATGCTCACAGTAAGAGACATCCAAGAAGTTTGCCGAAGGAACTTGAATAAAAATATTTTGCTCTTTCAAATTAACACAAGAAATACAAGAACTTCTGATGTTTTTAGGAAAAAATGCAGTATCCTTCAGAATATTATTTGAAACAATCTCGCTTTGAATTCAAGGTGTTTTATGGTTTAATTTTCTAAGCCTGACTTTGACTGTAAAATACAGATATATTTAGGTTTTCTAATGTGTGCATGATATAGTGTGGACTTAGACTGAACAATAATTTACCTCGTTGATGCTGAGGATTGGAACTTTGGAACTTTTAAAGAGAGAAGGCTTAAGGTGCATGATAAACTAGAAAAAGTAATGCCTTTGTAAAGTTAAGGTACAAAGAGATTAGCAGGGCCTCAGAACTGCCTAGGAACTGTATGCTTTTCTGTCAGGAAAGAGGAGCTAAGATATAGTTGAGGCTGGCTGACAGAATCAGGTCAAAGTGTTCTACTTCGTTTTGATGTGTTCTTAATATGGAGCTCCTTGGATGGAGCTAAATCTATATAATTCCGATTCTGAGGAAAGAAAAAAACATGCATATACATGGAGTTTCCTCCAGTAGCTAAGTTTGGTTATGTGTTGATGTTACCCCAAAATGTTCAGAAGGTATGGAAACTTATCAAAACATCCAAATTACTCAATGACTACTGAGTTAGGAAATAGGAACAAATCAACAAATTCTCCCCAGATGAAAATAAAATCAACCAAACTGGTTATTTGCATCCTTGAAAACAAAATTTCCACTACTAGATAATTAATTTTTGTTTAACTTTTTACTTTAGAATAGTTTAAGCTTTACAAAAACTTGGAAAGATAATATAGGAAGTTCCAGTATATGCCATGCCCAGTCTTCTCTATTCATGTCTTATATTACATTATTAATATTTAACTCTAGCATAACATCTTATACTTTCCATGTGATTTTCACAAGCATTATCTCTCTTGAATGTCATAATAACCCCAGAAGTTAGTGGATATTATTTCTTTAGTCATAGCAATTACTTTTTTGAAATTTGTGCCCAATATGACAAGTATTTCCATGTTACATGCATCTTCGAATGTGTTTTGTGAATACAAAGACATATTAATAGCTAAGGAAAAGTAAAGCCCTTCTTTCCTGAAAAATTTACATTTGTACTTTGTGTATGTGTATGACACATATTTTTGTAAGAGAGGATATTCAGTGATTTCCATTATAAAGGAAACATTGAGTTTTCTTATTTGTTAGCAGATAGCAAGATTTCACATCTCACTAAAATTAAGTTTCAAGTCTAGTGTGTCAATAAATCAAGTAATTTCACAGGTAAATCAAATAATGGAGGCATCTCTAAGCTATTAGCTGAAAGAGAGAAAATATTGCTATAGAGATCATTCTGAAATTTTGATGATTAGATTCTGAAATATTTTTAAAACTATAATGTAGCTAAGTTACTTTTTGTAGGACTAGAAAGATATATTAAGAAGTCAACCATTTCAAAAATTTTCTCAAAGTGGAATCTGCTGCCTCTATTATTTGGATATTTCTGCTTAAGTTTGACTACTTTTCAAAAGCTAAGATAATATTTGCTGATCAAAGGATTTATCAAAACAATTTTTATATGGAAAAGATCAGGTCTTGTCTTAGGACAGTTTATATTAATAAACCTTGGTTGTTAAATGTTTATGCTAATAAAATAATAAAAATAATCATCTTGCAAGATAATGGATGAGACGAGTAAAGAAAACTCTCCCTGTATAGAGCACTTAAATATGTTGATAATATTTTTTAAAAGATTTTCAAAAGAACTACTTACCTGGTGTAAATTAAAGGGAACAATCTGAGGCCATAAATAAGGAAAAAAATACAGTAACACAATGCCAAGAAATTTATAAAATTGATCATAAATCAATTTATAAAACTGATTTATAAAGGCATCTGGTGGTCCCTGGCAGTCTAGATTTTAGTGGGACATTGAATGCAAAGGAACAGAGACAAAATCTGGGCCTCAATCAGTGTGTGGGTAGTCAGGCCAGAGATGCCTGCCAATGTGAGACACAGGAAGAACACTATTTTGAATGAATACACACACACACACACACACACACAGAGAGAGAGAGAGAGAGAGAGAGAGAGAAGCTTATCTAGTGTATCTTCTTGGAATTGGTTTTGCATTGAGTAGGAGAAAATTAAACACTCACCTAAGAATGCATGACCACAAACTTGCCCTCAGGTACACATGGGTAACTTGAAAAACCCACTTTGAAAATTGTATTGAACATTGTCCTGGATTATACCTATAATTACCTGGCTGAAGCTAGAGCAAATCCTTAAAAACTCTAAATACAATCCATAAAGAATTCACACAAAGTTCTAAGACATGGGACTTTATGTATCTTTTAAATTACTAAACATACAAGGAACAAGTTATGAGCAAAAGTTACTCGAAAAAGAATACACTGCATATTGAGACCCAAAAATATGGTAGCTGTTGATATTTTCAAGTGCAGAATATAAGGCCAGGGCTGGTACAGGAATATTAGTAAATCAGAGACAAAAGTGGTAGAAAGGACTCTACATTTATTGCAGACTCCTCTGTCATCCAAAATAATCCACAGTAAGCATATAAAAAAAAAAATCAGTAGAAAACTCGTAGAAATCAACAAATCCACAGGCAGACACATTACCACAGGCTAGAGATATGAAATCTGGAGGAATAGAAAATAAGATTAAACATCAAAAAATAATAAATTAGGATTATTGATTATAAAATGTAAACTCAATATATTAAAGCCTTTTAGTATATTAAGGCTTTATTTTTTTTAAAGATTTTATTCATTCATTCATGAGAGACACACAGAGAGAGAGAGAGAGAGAGAGAGCAGAGACACAGGCAAAGGGAGAAGCAGGCTCCATGCAGGGGGCCCGACATGGGACTCCATCCCGGGACTCCAGGATCACACCCTGGGCCAAAGGTAGGAGCTAAACCACTCAGCCACCCAGGGATCCGCTATTAAAGCTTTTTAATATATTAAAGATGTTAAGGAGAGATTAGATATCTAGAATAAAGAATTAGTATATTTGTCAAAGAACTGTTAGAACTCTTAGAACTGACAAAATAATTGAAATTTAAAAATTTAATAGTTATTATCTACTATGTGCCTGGCACAATTCTTCATACTGGGGATATATCTTTACAAAAAAGAGTCAAAACCCCTGCCTTCATAGAGCTTTATTTTCTGGTTTGTAGAGACAGTAAAATAACTAAATAACTAAATTTCAGATGACTGAAATTCATTCATGTGGAAAATGCATTTGTGCATTTTCTTTGCTGTTTAGTATTCCATTGTATGAATATAGCACACTTTATCCATTCTCATGTTGGTGAATAACTGAGGTGTTTTAATATTCCACTGTTCCCTATCTTTTTTTTTTTTTTTCCACTGTTCCCTATCTTTTGATGCATCTATATATACTCATTTTTGTTGGGTGCAAATTTAGTATATAAATGCATTTAATTTGAATAGACAATGTCAGTTTTCTAAAATGGTTGTATCCATTTAAATTCACAATCTATTAGGGGCAACTCCATCCTCATCCTTGTCAACATTTATTATTATCGGTATTTACATTTTAGATTTTCTTTAACAGTTTACTAGAATTGCTTGGTTAAAGACATTTGGGCATGGAATTTTCTTTATGGAAATATTTGTAACTATAGATGAAATTTTTTAATAAACTATTCAGGTTTTTAATTCTCTGTGTGACCATTGACTACTGCTGTAGTTTTAGGTATTTGTCTTGTTTCATTTAAAATAATCAAATTTATTGATATAAACTTGTCTCAAATACATCTTTATTGTCCTTTAAATCTCTTGGATCTAGGATTTTCCCTTTTTCATTCCTAATATTGATAATCTGTGCTTTCTGTTTTTATTTCTGCTCTATCTTACAAGAAGATTGCCAGTTTTGTCTTGCCAGTAAACAAACAAATTTCTAGTTTTTTTGACCCTCTATATTGTAGTTTGTGTCTCCTCCTCATCCCCAACAACCCCTCCTCCCCCAATTTCACTTGCTTTATTGTGGTATTCACTTCATTGAGGTGGTCTGGAGCCAAATCTGCAGTATCTCTGCGGTATGCCTATAGTTATCTTTGGAGGATAAGTGATTGGAAGGGCATGAGGGGAAGCTTATGAGGGTTTGTGATGTTCTATTTCTTGGCCTGAGTCACTGTTCCATGGATGCTTTCATTTTTTTTTACTTAGTTGTATATTTAACTTTTTTTTTTTCAGTTTTTATTGCTTATTTTTAAAAGACAATTTAGGAAAGTGATGTTTCTTCTATAGAACTTTGTACACATGCAATATAATTCAGTGCCATATTGTTTTTCCTGAATATCTTGCCTTGCCTCTTTGCTACATTTTTAAAAACCCTTGTCATAATTGCACCTGGAGTACTTAAATTCTTCCTTTACAAAACCCTTGAAATGGCACGACACAAGATCTTTCTTTCTCAACATGTTGCTATTTTTATGTTTATAGGCAGTAAAATTTATATTTCTAACTATAGTTTCCTGTGACTAGGAGCTTATCATTATGTACTGTTTAATTTCTACTTTGTGTTGAGCTCATTCATTTTAAAGGATTAGCTTCACTTTGGAGGATTAAATCTGGCCAAGGTTTGTTTAACTGTGTAAGATGAGGCTATGAAAGGCACATGCTAAAAAAATAGATGCTGCTCCTGTTCCTTCTGCTCATGTTGATGGTAATAAAGAAGAAGGTCAGGGTACATGCAGTGAGAGGATATAGAAAGTCTTCCAAGGGTGTGCCTGAGGAATGCTGGAGTCTCTGGTTGGCCCTAATCATTGATCTTTCATTTTGTTGAGTGAAAACTGCAAGCCAACTACTTGTTCAAATGTTAGGAACACATAAAAGGAGAATATTTAGAAATGGAAGAGACAGAGTGAAGTGGTTTGCAGAGAAAAATTATGGAAGAAATATATTTTTTAAATTGTAATGGAATTCTACTATATGGCATATGGTTTAAAACCTTCTATCATATCTTCACACAAAATGTTCAGTAAAAGATTCATTTTTACTATTGGCATTTTTCCCCAGCATGATGATGCCTGTTTCAAAGTCAGGAGGTTGACAATAAAATATGTCTGTTGAGAAGCCCTTAGTATCTTGGTTACAACTAGAAAAAAACAGTACAGAAATATTTCTTTAAAATGCATCAGAGGAGCATGGCTTGATTTTAAATCCTCAGTCAATTGCTCAGAAACTTTAGAATTCAATGGCTGGCCAACAGTAAATTATCTAGCCTCCAAAAGCAGGAAATAGAATTTTTCTTGCTTGCTTTTTGCTCATAGCCTTTTCCCTGATTCCAGAATTCTTTATTCCATGAATTTACCAAACTCTTACTTAAAAAAAAAAAAATACAGCAACATTATTTTCAAACTCATTGTACCTTTACAATTACCTAACACTAAAAATCAAAGCCCAGTGACTGGCTACTTTTTAAAAATCAAATAGGAATCTTCCTAAAGATCCTGGATTAGAAATGCCTGGAAAAGACTCAAGGCCCTTCGTTGATCTTCTGCATCTCTCATATTTCTCAACAATTTTAAGAAAACATATTCAAAAATCAGGCTATTTTTTCCAATTACATTTCTAATTAAACTCTCTTTTATCTGATACAAATCTGAGGGTCACTACAAAAATTTAAAGTAAGCTTTCAAGTTCTTTACATGTTAAAACTTGAGATTAATAAAACTATTAGTGAATTTTAAAAATTAAATTTTTGTTTTTTAGTTTTGGTTTTGGTTTATTGTGCTCACTGACTATACAGAGAATTGAAATTCCTTTGATTTCAATGGAGAGTTTTGTATGACCAATCACATCACATCTTACTGGCTGTCTTTGAGCTTTCTTTCTTAGATAATATATATCTTGGATAATATATATCTTTATTAATCTTATTTGAAATTTCAATTAATTTATGAGCTAATCTTGCCATAATATTTATCTGCTAGTCCCATTTTAATAATAGGTTTAGAAGAAAACACAAATCTATCCAGTTTGGGAAATACGAAACAAATGGTTTGTTTTAGAATGCATCAGGACATGTCTTAGTTCCTTAAATAAGCTATTAAAAATACAATAGTGGAAAGTAAAGAATTGTTAATTCTGAACCTATAATTGAAAAAAAATGTATTTGGTTGCAATATGCTTTTGTTCCTCATCATTCCGTTTCTAAAGCATTTATTTTCTTTTTTCTGGCCGTCCTAAATCTATCCATTTCTAAGGGCCAGCTCTGACCCTCTCTCCCCTTTCTTGGGCAGCTTGCCACCCCACAGCAATGAATTACAAGACTGTACTGCTCCGTGTAGCAGACTTCTAGGTCTCTGTCTTAGGTCTTTAAATGCAAGGCAACAACAATTGATTTTGTTTCTCTTATGTCTGTTGTATCACCTATAGCATCTTGAGCATTTTTTCCCTCAGTGATGTACATAATAAAATTAATCCATTGATTCTATGACACAAATATTCCTTTCTCATGACACCAGGATGATGTGATATTATGATTAAATGGATCTCTGTGTGTCAAGAAAAGTTTATAGAGTCCAATACTAATATATGTTGTTTAATATGGATCTTTCTTTGATTAATTCAATTCAAAAAGTATTTATTGAGCACCTATTGCGTATGTGCAATACACCATGGAGGTGGGTAATAGGGGAAAAGTAGAGAACAGAATTGACAAAAATCTCTGCTTTCATAAAGCTTGCATTCTAGTGGGGGATCACATGATAAGCAAGAAAAATAACTGAATATATGTGTGTACGTGAATTTTGCATTATATCTGTGTATATGTGAGAGAAAGGCATTCTGGGGAGGAGAACAGCAAGTTCGAGAGTCAAGAATGTTAAGGCATAGCAAGGAATAGGTTACATAATTAATAGGAGTCAGCTGATCTAAGTCCTTAGAGAATATTGGAGTATAATAGAAAACTATCGGATAATTTTGAGCAAAGGAATGCCATGATCTGTAATTCTGTGAAATCTGAACTCCATAACTTTCTATTCTATCTTCCTTCTTATCGTCATCTTTTAAAAAAATCCCATAGATTTATAGGCCATATACCATGATAATCTTTCTACCCATACCACATATGTTTTATACACGTACATTTAAGAGTAACATTGTACAGATGTAGGAATGAACTTCCTTTTACATGATCACCCAAAGAAACCTAGAACCTAATTTATAGGCACCTAAATGCTTTGTTTATGCCATTATTCTTAGACTTACACAGACTAATTCTCTCTCTCAAACATGATGATATTTAAAGCTAGGAAAATATCCAGAGATATTTTGAAAATAAGAAAATGGGTTTTTTTTATTATTTTTTGTGATTATCTACACAGTTCTCTCTCAGCATCCATTTTTAATTTGAAACCTAAAAAAAAAAAAAAAAAAAATCTTGTCACCATTCTAACATCTATGTCCTCAGAACCTAATCAGGGTTTAGGTGAATCATTTTCATAGTTGTATATATATATATATATATCAGCCAAACCCTGCCAAAAAACCCTGATGTTTGACATTGAAAAATGTTTTTCCATTCTGAGGGAGACTACTGAGCAAAAACAAAGTCTTTGTATTTCAAGATGTATTATTGCCAGGTTGCCTTTTCATTCACAAATATAAACTTAAAATAGATAATCCATCAAAATAGATGATCAATCAATAAAAAAAACTAATATTATGTGATGAACTAGGAGTTTTTCTTTTTTTCAACCAATTTGTGTACTTTTCCATTCCTTTTCTTTCCAGAGCACATCTTACTAGCTTTTAGGGATTTTTTTCCCCTGTTTCCATGTGGTTCTTAGGGGCTGTCAATAGAAAACACCTGAGCCTAACCTGAAAACAGTCAACTATCTCCATAGATGTTGTGTTCAATACACATTGTGACTAAGCAGCTCAAACTAAAGTCTTTAAAATTCCTTATTGGAATTATCTGAGTTCCTTGTAGAGGTTTAGCCTTATTTTCCTTTTCCTTTGTGAGCTTTAAGTGTATAATTCTAGAGCCATCTGTATCCATGTTTACTGACATATGGAAAAATCCACTTTGCAGAAGGAGACAGTGAGAAACAAGTACAGATGTGGAAAGGATTTGCAGACATTTATGCAGGAGTTAGAGGACAGAGAGATGGAGAAAGATAAGTAGAGAAGCAAAGAAAGATATTTATCTTCCAATTCCAACCCTTGTGCTCCTCCTGGCCATGCTACTTTACTGTCCCCTCCAACTACACAAACCAATAAAATCCTTTCTGTTTCTGGAAATGTAACATGGATTCCTGTTATCTACAACCAAAACAAACCCGAGGTAGAAATTAACACCAAAAGTTATGTTGGAAAAAGAAGACCTTAAAATGGAAAATTGGCTGAGGTGAGGTGAACTAAGTTACAAGGATGATTCCATGATCCCAGGATGGAAATTGGCAAGCTTTGTTCTGCCACAAGAAGCAGGTTAAAAAGTTGCCTGTTAAATCTTTAGGCTTCATGTGCTTTCTGAGGCTGGAGCTATAGGAGATTTATTGGAAAATGTCAGAACTCTTGGAACAGATTCAAATCCTTCACTTCAGTAAGGTCTTAAACAAATGACAGAAGCTTGCATATAAATTGGCCCATCCAAAATTTAAAAGGGCATAGCACACAGATTTATTGAGAAGCCTTGTCATCTCTTCTTTGTCTGTCTCTCCTCACTCAGTTGGGACAAAATATTAGGAACTGTTTACTTGTCAAGAAGCATTAATTGCATGATCCTCAGTGGTCTTGGATTGTTGTCCAGAGGAAGAAAAGAGAGAGAGAAAAAACTGAAGAAATGGAAAAGAACTCTTCCATAGACCTGTCTCTATCAGGTGGAATTCTCAAAATTTTAAATAATAAAATTCAAGTCAGATTCATTTTTTAATTTTATTTATTCATGCAAGACACTAAGAGAGGCAGAGACACAGGCAGAGGGAGAAGCAGGCTCCATGAAGGGAGCCCAGTGTGGGACTCGATCCCAGTATTCTGGGATCATGCCCCAAGCTGAAGGCAGATGCTCATACCACTGAGCTGCCCAGGTGTCCCAAGTTAGATTCATTTGAACAAAAAAAAGTAATTTATTGGTTTATGGAACTTAAATTCCAGTGGCAGTCTGACTATAGACCCTGGAACTCAAATGAGGTCTTTATGACACTGTTTCTTCCTAACTACTCACCCTCTTTCCTTCTGTGTTTGATAAATTCTCAGTGAAGGTCCTTTTATCAGAAAGAAAAGATGGTTGTTAGTAGGTCCAGATTTGTATCTTACCACCTCCAAGTCTAGAGAAAAATATTATTTCTCTTTTCTAGTTCCCCAATTGGAAATCCAGAGTAGTCTTTTTTTTTTTTTTAAGATTTTATTTATTTATTCCTGAGACACAGAGAGAGAGAGAGAGAGAGAGAGAGAGAGAGAGAGAGGAGAGACACAGGCAGAGGGAGAAGCAGGCTCCATGCAGGAAGCCTGATGTGGGACTCGATTCTGGGTCTCCAGGATCATGTCCTGGGCTGAAGGCGGTGCTAAACTGCTGAGTCACCCGGGCTGCCCCAGAGTAGTCTTCTTGAACATGATGCCTTGGTTTGTGTGATTGGGGAAATAACTTAATTTTCTCAATCTTATTTGTAAACTAAGATTAATAACTATAAAAATAACAACAACAATACCATCTGATACTGTTGCTGTAAGGAATATAAAAATTAATTTACATAGAACTTGGCAAATATAAAGTGCTTAGCAAATACAAAGTTCTACAAAACAATCAGGTTTAGCATCCAGTATAACCCATTCATGGCTGTCCAGCACACAAAATAATGCATATTAGAAGCAATAGTAATAGCAGCAGTAGTAATGATACTAATAATTATTATTACAGCAATAGTTTTGAGTTGCCCAGAATTCTTATGATCATCATGCTTGAGTTAGCAGTACCAGTCACCTGTAGGAAATCTCTCCCTTTCTGCATATAGTCATATTAGAGCTGCCAATCATGGTGCTTCTTTGTTCTCTCAGGGTTTTAGATTAAACAAGTGATGTAGACTGGGTCAGTTGCAATACTGCATATCTTAGACACAGTGACTGTTCCAAAAGATGATCATGTTCAGTCCAAAGAACTTCCCTGAAATTTTCTAAATAGGAAGTGAACAAGGGTGGGAGGCCTGGGTGGCTCAGTAGTTGAGTGTCTGCCTTTGGCTCAGGGCATGATCCTGCGGTGTTGGGATCGAGTCCCACATCAGGCTCCCTCATGTGTCTCCGCCTCTCTCTGCGTGTGTTTCTCATGAATAAATAATCAATTTTTTTAAAAAAAGAAGTGAACGAGGGTAGCTCTTGATTCCTCTGGGATGGAAGGTTGTAAATGTGTAAATATGAGGCCATTTGAGACCCAGTGGCTGCTATATGGAGATGGTCTATGTAAGAGAATATTGAAAGGGAGCTATAGCGCTGATTGCCCAATTCAAGTCTCTAAGATCCCATTCTTAGTTCTTTTGATTTTATTTTTAGCTCTTTCATTATTCTTCCCAGTCATGATCATAAAGAAATTCCATTTTTTCTTAAGCTAAGCTGAGTAATATTCCCATGTTCACAACCAGAAGTGACTAGAATAAGGTAGGATGTTATTACAGATAATGAGTACTGTATAGTTTGACAAATGCCTCACAGAGAGCAAGTCATCGAAAATTAATTCTGAGAGATCCCTCAGACATCATTGAGACCAATGCACTCTCAGTTATAGATGAGTAAGTTGTTCTTGGAGAGCATGTGTTAGCTTGTGATTTCAAGAAGAATCCAGCTGGCTGCATCAGGCAGACCATTGGGCAATGGTAATATCTAGTGTGGCAATAAAGGGAGAGGTCCGGAGGAGAACAGTGAACTACCAGTCCATGGTTCAGATTACAGGAAATCCTGGAGACTGATTCTTATTAACCAAATGCGGAAGACCAAACCAAAAATGTCTATATATTAATTTAGATTGGAAGATGAACATTGACCATGAGGTATGCCAGTCATCTGAGGGAGGCACCCTTAGTGACAGGCAAGCTCAATGTTAAAGATTAATATGATCAGAGTATTTTAATGTTAAAAATATTCAATAGCAAAGCTTGCTCCATGAAAGAAAAAAATAAGCTACACTTTGGCAAAATTAAAAATTTTTTCTCAGAGAAAGTCACTGTTTAAAGAATCAGAGACAGGGGAGACTGGATGGCTCAGTTGGTTAAGCATCTGACTCTCGATTTCAGCTCAAGTCATGATCTCAGGGTCATGGAATCGAGCCCCACTTTGCCCCCCCCAATGGGGGAATGGAAGCTGCTTAAGATTCTCTGTCTCCTTCATTACCTGCACGCCCCCTCCTGCTCAGTCTTTCTCTGTCTCTCCCTGCACAAACAAAAAAATCAGAGACAGAAAATATTTGCAAATCACATATCTAATAAAGCAATTTAATACAGAATATATAAAGAACTCTTAGAACTCTACAAAAGAATAAACAACTCAATTAAAACATAGAAGATCTGAACAAACACTTTTTCAAAGTGATACAAATGGAAAATAAACATATATAAAAAACATATCATTTGTCATCATGACAAATGTGAATTAAAACCATAAGAAGATATCACTGCCCATTTTTTAGAATGGCTAAGGATTTATTTTTTGCTCTTTTTCAAACATTTTTTATTTTTAAATATTCTCAGACAGAAAAATCACAAGCACAAAAACACCTGAGAGTAAGTTGCCAACTTGATCAGCCCATCACTCCTACTAAAAAACACTCCCAAATTTTATCTCCTAAACAAGGGCATTTTGTAACCACAAAGTAACCAGCAAATCAGGAAATTGCCATTAATACCTATTACCATCTAGTCCCCAGACCCCTTAATTCCTTAATTTAATTTATCACAACCTAATCCTTGATTCTGTAATGGCTCCATTTTTCCTCAACCCTCCCAGTACCGAACACTGACGATGTGGAGCCTCGTGCATCACTGATGAAAATGCGAAATGGTAGGACTACTTTCAAAGACAGTTTGGCAGCATCTTATAAGTGAAAGACAGCATACTATCCAGAGTTCAAGAGATTTAAAAATGCATGGCCACATAAGAACCTGTATATGAATGCTTGTAGCAGTTTTATTCATAATCCTTAAAAACTAGAAACAACCAAGATGTTCTTGGAAGGTGGGAGAGGAGGTGGTTAAACAAACTGGGGAATTCCATACAATGTGATACTCTTTAGTAATAAAAAAAAAAGCTGTTAGTTCATACAATTACATGAATGACTCTTAAGTGCATTTTACTAAGTGAAGGAAGCCAGATCCAAAGGGCTATGTATGATTCCATTTTATGGCACTGTAAAAAAGCCAAAGCTATAGGGATGGAAAACAGATTAGCAGTTGTCAGGCAAAGGAACCAAGGACTGGTTGACTATTAAAGGGACTCTTCTGTGTATATAAGGAAACTTCTGTACAGTATTAGGATGATGGATACATGGTCATTTTCATTTTTCAAAACCCATAGAACTTTGCATCCCAAAGAGTGAATGTTAATGTTTGGGGTAAAAAAAAAAACAATGAGACACACCTACCAGGAAGGATGTATGGTGACCTATATGATGCAGCCTCTGACAAATGAATCTAACTAATTACAGACCCATGGCATTATCTCAGTGAAAAGGGTGGAGAGAAAAAGGGAAATGACTTTGGAAATAAGTTTGGAAAATCATGTCCTGGCTTGCATTTTAAGGATAAAAACAAAAGGCACATTAACACCCCTCATCTCTGACTGGCAGCATTACTTGTTAGGTTCCTATTTCTGTCTACACTACATGGGCCTCCAATTTGGGAGCAGTATTTTGCAAGGGGAATGTGTTCCTCTTACTTCAAGAAAGGAAGAAATAAATCAAGGCACTGGTCAGGGAGGAGAAATCTGTGAGTCGCTGTGAAACCTTTGGGCCTGCACATCCCCATCCACCTGGGAGGAGTGGACCTGCAGCAGCCCCAGGAATGCCATGGAAGGGGCGGTGGCTCCCCACCAAGTCCTTGGGAAAGAGCGGGAGGTGAAAAGGGGTAGGAAGCACCTGTTCTTTGGATCCCCTCCTCTCACCTAAGGAGGAGCAATTAAACTTTGTAATAACTGCAGGCATATTAATGATGCAGACTTACAGCAACACCATTTGAAAATTTACTTATTTAAATTCTTTTTATCTGATAGTGTTGTAAACATTTTCTATTTTGTTGTCCTGTCTCCATTATCATTTGCCTTCTTGATAATAGGAAGCCTATTTGAAATGGGACGGAATGATTCTTCCTAAGTAAGCGGCAAAGGAGAAGTTTCTCCCCTGATGTTCCCAAGCCCATGACTCCCTGCTCTTCAGCAACAGGAATAGCCCTTCAAGGCACATGATTAGTACGATGCATCCATCCCACCACCCCACCACAAAGGCTTTCAGCCTGACCCGTTTCCTGTAGCAAGGAGGAGGAACAGAAGTCATCTGAGAGGTGGTGGCAGCCCATAGCAATGGGACACTCTTGTCACTGCCCCAGATCCACACTAGGAAGGCAAGACAAGAAGAGCAGAGTGTGCCCCAGCCCACCAGGGTCCACTCTTAGAACTGGGAGTCACTTTGTGGAAAGTGGCTTCTTATCTCTAGTTCAGGTGCAATGACACAGGGGATTTTTCAGGGGAAAAATAGGCCGTAAAGACCAAAAGCTCTGCTGCCTGGCTTATAAGGACTGACTTTATTAAGAACAACAGAGATTGGAGAAATATATAACCTAGGATGCTATAGGAAAAAAATGGAGATACTGGAAAAGAACAATTAAGGAAAAGCTGATGCCTCTACTATCAGCAAAATAGCACATCACCTAGAAACTTAATAGAGAAAGCCAGGGAAAGAGGTAGCCAAGAAGAGCCCTTCTGGGATCATAGTCAACTCTGGGTTTGGGGCAGTCTATGCACACATATGCATGATTGCAGCCAACCAGAAGCAACCATTCCAGGCAGCCAAGGGGCAATCTTGAAAGCAATTTCCAAGCCACACACAGACTTAACAACACCGTGCAGAAGCCTCACCAGCATGAAGGGTTTAAACACAAGCTCTGACCAAACATGGACTGAACAACTCACAGGCGAACTGTGAACTGCTCTACCTCGCAAGTTACTCCTAGAGAGTCAAGCGTCAAAATCACAGACACCAATAGTACAAGCAGCAAAAGATAAAATAAGATACACAGGACAATACTAAAATTAAAAATTTCTGTGTGTCAAAGGACACCAGCAAAGTGAAAAGACAACCACATGGAGAATATTTTTACAAATTATATAGCTAATAATAGACTTGCGTCTAGAACATATGAAGAACAATTACAACTCAATAATAAAAAGACAAATAACTCAGTTTAAAAATGGTTAAAAGGTTTGAGTGGACATTTCTTGAAAGAAGATATACGAAGGGCCAGTAAACATGTGGAGATGTGTTCACCATCAGCCAGCAGGGAAATGCAAATCAAAACCACAAAGCTACCATTTCAAACTGACTGGGGTAACAATCATCAAAAAGGTAGATAACAAAAAATTTGGTGAAAATATAGAGAAATGCAAACCTTCATACATTTCTGGCAGGAATATAAAAATGTCACAGTCACCTTAGAAATAAGTCTGGCAGATTTTCACACAGTTAAACATAGAATTACCATGGCCCACCAATTCCACTCCTAGGTTGGTACCTAAAAAATGAAAACATATGTCCTTCCAAAAAAAATTTGCACCAAAATTCAAAGCAGGTTTATTCATAATACTCAAACACTGGGTACATCCCTAGTAAACATCCAGCAAGAGGTGAGGAAACAAACTGTGGTATATTCATGCAATAGAATATTATTTTAAAAATTAAGCAACAGGGGCACTGGGTGGCTCAGTCAGTTAAGCATCTGCCTTCGGTTCAGGTCATGATATCAGAGTCCTGGGATCAAGCCCTACATCTGGCTCCCTGCTCAGCGGGGAGACTGCTTCTCCCCCTGCTTGTGCTCTCTCTCTCTCTCACTCTCTGTCAAATAAATAAATAAATAAATAAATAAATAAATAAATAAATAAAACCTTTTAAAAAGTAAATTAAAAATTAAAAAAATAAGCAACAAAATGAACAATATAGCTTTGGATTATAAAGCAAAGTATAAAATATATATAAACAACGCCATACTTACATAAATTATTGATAAGTGAAGGAAAGAAGGGACACATCTTCCTGACAGAAGAATTCCAAATAATCTATACATGTTCTCTCCCCTGGTGCTTAATTCCCATCTCACCCCCTATCCCAGAGAGTGCGCTACACTTAGTGAGTTACTTCCAAAGGACAGAGTAGGGAATAGGCATAATAATAACTTGTTAATGAAGAAACCTGGCAAACACTACCAAATATTGAACAAAATAATAAAGGTTAACGTTGGTAGTGACTTCATGTGAATACCGTGTTAACATGGTAGGATGTTGGAAAAATGGTGCTTCAGTTTGTTGACATTGTTTTGAACCTGTCACTCCATTCTAATTATGAGAAAAACATAAAACAACCTCAGGGTAGGGGACATTCTCTAGGATATATAGTCAGTTCACCTCAAGGAATTTGTTAAAAAACTAAAACAATAACACCTGAGAAAAACAAACCAGAGAGATTGCGGATACTTGACAACTAAATGCTGGTAGTACTGAATAAAGTCTGGACGTTAGATAAGAAATAGTCGGGGCACCTGGGTGGCTCAGTGGTTGAGTGTCTGCCTTTGGCCCAGATTGTGATCTCAGGTCCTGGGATTGAGTCCCTCATCACGCTCCCTGGAAGGAACCTACTTCTCCCTCTGCCTGTGTCTCTGCCTCTCTCTCTGTGTCTCATGAATAAATAAATAAAATCTTAAAAAAAAAAAAAAGAAGTGAACAGTCATGTGCCAGTATCAGTACCTTAGTTTTGACAAATGTACTATAAAAGTGTAAGTAAGATGTTAACCAGTGGAGAAATTGGCCATGAGAGTTCACAGGAGTATGATCTTTGCAACTTTCCCACAACTCTAAAATTATTCCAAAATAAAACGTGCATTATAAAAGTAAAAGTATGCTGAGTACTGTTAACACATATTTTGATAAATTTATGAAACTGTTCTTTTTGACTAGAGAGATGCTTCTATCAAGGGTAATTGTGTTTGGAGCAAAATACATGGAAAATACATTAATACATTCTTCTGCATGATTTCTTCGTTTTCTAGCACTCCATAAAAAAGTAGAGAATCTCTTCTATCCCCCCCCCCCCCTTATTGCGGTTCCTTATTTCACAATACATATCTGAAATTAGTGGAAAGACACAAAGGAAGCATTGGCATTTCTACTTTCATAAACACTAACAGATGCAAAATCAGGAGGTCTTCCTAGCTACAGCCAGTGGATTTACTTCTCAGCATGGTTTTATTTGAATAATAGTGGCAAATTACCCTATTAAGCACCTTTAACTTTTCAGAAGAAAACTACCATTAAATAATAACTTATACTAAAATAGTAATAGTTCTATTCATAATGATGTCAACTATCCATAATAACCACATTTGTTTCAATTACTGTGGAAATCACCTTAGATTATGTGTTGGGGCACCTGGGTGGCTCAGTGGCTGAGCATCTGCCTTTGGCTCAGGTCGTAATCCCAGTGTCCTTGGATTGAGTCCCTCATCAGGGTCCCCAGAGGAAGCCTGCTTCTCACTCTGCTTATGCCTGTGTCTCTCATGAATAAATAAATAAAATCTTTTTTTTTAAAGAAAGATAAATAATAAACTCTGGTGTATTTACTATGAAGTTAATGAAGCTT
Source organism: Vulpes vulpes (assembly GCF_048418805.1). NCBI lineage: Eukaryota > Metazoa > Chordata > Mammalia > Carnivora > Canidae > Vulpes > Vulpes vulpes. The sequence goes on along the minus strand of NC_132794.1, from coordinate 26,073,379 downwards.
AAGCTTCAAGGCCCTTCTTTGGACTCCTACATTTTGTTTTGATTCTTTTTTCTAGTTGTAAAGAAATTTTAACTTGCCTACTTAACTTTGTTTCATTACTTTTTATTCTTTTTCTTAAAGAAGTTCTCCCCAAGTTGTATAAGCATCAGGTCCCACAAAGCCTGGATTCACTTCTGGTTTTAAAAGTAAACATCAGAAAGAAAAAAAAAACGAAAAACAAAAACAAAAAACAAAAAAACAAAAAACCACAAAGCACAGCCTATGTACAGACAGCAGAAACAATAGACAAATAAGATGGTCATAAAATCTCTAATAAGACTGTTTGAAAACCATATAAATAAAATAATCATATATTTTGGAACAGAATAAGATGAAAATAGCTTGATTTTAAAAACTATAAATGAAAAAAAATAAAAAATAAAAACTATAAATGGACTGACTCACTTATTAAGATGAAAAGACTCCCATTTGGATCATTATAAATATTCATCTTTATAGGGTGTCCTAAAGAATCTCCTTAAACAAACTGACTCAGAGAGATTGAAAATAATGAATGGGAAATGTGTAGCAGACACAGGAAACCCAAAAATAAATCAGGAGCCGCAATCTTAGACAAAGTAAACTTCCAAGGAAAAAGCACTAAACAACATTATGTTTCACTGTTCATTATATAATGAATAAGGGTGAAATCCACATGACCATCTGATAGATGTGTATCTCTGCTGCGGCACTGGATGGGGCAAAAGTGGGCAAAATATGATAAACGTAGGCCCTCATCAACTATACTACCTGAATAGGTATGGGATCCCTCAACTTGAGAAATAAAAGTTCCAGTTTGTTAGTATCTTTCAGTAACAGCAGGGGCTGCTTTAATTTTTCTCTGGGGAATCCTTAACCTAAGTAGCATGGGGATTTTTAAGATTAAAGCCAGCAACTGGATTTAATGCCAAATATACCAAGAAACAAATTACCATGATTGGGAAATCATAGAAGCAACAGGAAAATCACTTAACCTATCAGATACTGAATTAAGCAAGAAAATACAAAATAAATATTTATAAAATATCTAAGGCAATATAACTGATTGAGAAAAAGGTAAAATATGAAGAGACTATAACTGGTAAAATGTCTAATTAGTTATGGAGAACCAGAAATGGTTTGCCATGGATAGAATAAACATTATTATGCTGATAATAAGTATAGGATGCTTCTAGCCATTAGGAAATTTTCAAAACACACAATGAAGAAGAAATCCAACTGAAGGACTCTCTAAACTAGACTTTGTATGTCAAAACCAAATCTTTCCCCTCCATTCCCACTGGACAAAATTGTATTTCTATTGCTTTTCTTCTAAGAGGAACTGGTAATCACCTATCCAGGAAAATTGCCCTTTGGAACTGCAATCTAAATACTAGCCTTTGGTTACTCTTGCCAAATTCAACTCAAAATTGTGTAAAGGTCATTTTAACATTACCTATGAGACTAATAATGATCGATGTGGACACCCTTGGCTATCATCACAGCTACTATGGCCTGGAGACACATTTTCAAGTTTAAAAAAAATGGCTTATGAGTGTGTTATCTGTCCAACAATTACATCTGTTAGCAATGTACTGTATAAACTTTACAGTTAGCGAAAAACTTTAATATAAGCTTTTGTAAACTGAGATTACATGGCAAAGGAAAATAACATTTTAATGTTGTCTTCTGGGCCTCTTTCCTTTTATTTCTCTGAGTCAGCAGCATGTGCAGGCTCTGTCTTTGAGTGGTTAGCCAGACTCTGCCAACGTTTCACCCAATGTGAAATTCTTATTTAACAAAGAATCTAAGTCCTTTGGGGAAAAAAAAAATATTGGCTCATGTTTACAGACTTACAAGTGACAAAAAAAATTGCGCAAATGGAAAACCTTTAATTTTAAAAATACCATCAATGCAAACCACAACTCTTTCATAGAGTCTTTGAGAAAATCCTCCCTTCTCCAGGAGCATGGTTAATTAATTGGCCATAGCTGAATACTGAATAATACTCCCCCAAAGTAGCTGTGCAACTACATCTTGAAACCCCAAGAGTTCAGATTGGCCTTTTTGAAAGACCTAACCCATCTAATAAAGGCTGGTACTTCACAATTTTCTCTCATCTCCTATTCTAGAAGCCTAATGGCCAGATGTTCTGGCTTCTGGTCTCTGGCAGTTATAGCTTGAGCATTTGACCTAGTATGAGATTTATAATCTTGATAGCACAACCGGAGGTTACCTGTACCATTGAGAACGCAGTGTCTGTGACCTCAGAAGTTCTCAGAAAGCCACGTCCAGGGCTGCAGTGCTGGGGGCCATTCCAACCGGACTGCTCTGGGGATGAGAGCCTCATTGGTTTCCTGCTGTCTCTCTCCTTGCTTTGACTTGTTTACCTGTCATCCCCATCTGCTGTGCAAGCTAGCAGACAGCCTTCTAGTATGTTTCTGTCTGCTCAGACTAAAGACAGTTTCTATCTCTTGCAGTCAAGACACCTAACGTCCATAACATTTCATCTAAAAAGTAAAGTATCAGATAGGAATAATGCATATCTTTTTTTAGCCATCTGTTCCATGTAATGCAGGTGAATCTCTGGGTGTACCACCATTTCCTCCTATCTCATCTCTCCTGGATTTCTCATTTCTGACTTTGTATATAAATAAGGAGACTGAAAAATTAAATTTGTCTACCATATGCTTAGCTTCTCTTTCTCATTGTTGTGAAGTATATATACGTAGTTCAAGAGATTAGGGCAAAAGCCAGAGGATAGCTCTTATTAGGCTTACTTCCACTCAAGTCTCCTGTGAATGCACTTCTCGGGGGCAAAATAAAAAATATTCAAATTGTTTCACTCTGAAATCATCTGCTGTAAGAAATTGCAGGCTCTGGTAGATTTAACTCCCAAAGGAAAATGTGAAGTGCAGACACAATGGAAAAATATTTTAAATGATGGAAAAAGTTGTATACAGTAAGGGGCAGTAAGTAAACTTTAATATATTTCAGTTAAGGTTTAGTGCTTTTTATTTTTTTAAGATTTTATTTACTTATTCATGAGAGATACAGAGAGAGAGAGGCAGAGACACAGGGAAAAGGAGAAGCAGGCTCCATGCAGGGAGCCCGAATGGGACTCAATCCCGGGACTCCAGGATCACGCCCTGGGCTGAAGGTAGGCACTAAACCGCTGAGCCACCCAGGGATCACGATTTAGTGCTTTTTTAAAAAGATGTTTACAACAGGAACTGTTTCAAGTGATTCGTATCAGGGTTTTTTTAACCTCAGCTCCATTGACGTGTTGGGTGGGATAATTTGTTGAGAGCCACCGTCCTGTGAATTGTATGCAGTATAGCAACATCCTCGGCACCTATCTACAAGATGCTGGCTGCACCCTTCCCCCCATTTATGACAAACAAGTGCTTCTAGATGTGGTCAATGTCACCTGGGCAGAGGGCAGGGGAATCACACCTGTTTGAGAACCACTGCTTTAGCTAAATTTCTTATTCATCCTCAAAACAAATGCTTAAGACAGGAATTATCATTACCTCCTTTCTGCAGATGGGAAATAGGAAATGCAATGTTTGGTGAGTTAACCACATGAACAGCTAATGAGGAGGGCTGGGATTCAAACCTCCTCAGTCTGACTCCACAATTTTTGTTCACATTATTTGTCAGTTGTACCCAAAGTAGTTGGGGTTAGTTGAGTTCAAGGATTAGTTGAATTCAAGGGTTAGTTGAATTCAAAGATTTATTGAAGTCATCTATATATGCAATTCAGGAAAAAATTATACATTCTACTAGTCTCTTCTGATTTTTTATTATTTTATTTTATTTTATTTTATTTTATTTTATTTTATTTCATTTCATTTCATTTTATTTTTGCAGAACTCCCCTTAGGTATTCAATGCCAGGGAGATTCATAATACTTAAATTCACATTTAAGCAATCATTCCTGGACTTTAGTTACACTTTTAAAAAAGCCTTGGTAAAGGGACACCTGGGTGGCTTAGTGGCTGAGCATCTGCCTTTGGCTCAGGGAAGATCCCGGGGTCTGGAATCTAGTATTGCATTGGGCTCCTGGCTTCTTGTCTCCGGCCTGCTTCTCCCTCTGCCCGTGTCTCTGGCTCTCTTTCTCTCTGTGTCTCTCATGAATAAATAAATAAAATCTTTAAAAAATAAATTTAAAAGCCTTGGTAAAAAAAAAAAAAAAAGATGTAGAGATGTGACTATGAAAAGTCAACATTGGTATATTATAAAGTGAAATTAATAGCAACATAGACAATTTCAACTCCCTCCTTTAAACATATTGTAGATCTGAGCTGTGAGTGGACTTGGGCCCATCCTTGTATGGACTCACCTCATGTTCAAGACCACACTTCTCCGGTAGAACTGAAACAGCAACTCAGGTTGTTGACTCAAAGCTCTCGAAACTGGAACACCTTCAGAGTTCATGTGGAGGAGCTTATGTGAGTCCATGTTGTTTCAGTCTATTTTTCTAAATTTCAAAGCTTTTTTTTCTTTCTGTGAGAGCATGCAGCACCAGTAAAAGAAGGGAAGAAAAGAGGAATGTGGAAAGAAAAAGAATAAAAGGAAACAAGAACTAAAATTTTAACCTAAAAGCAATCCCCACAGAACCAGGTTTTAAATTTATAATTTTAATTTAAATATAAAATATGAAATGAAAATTAAATTTTAAACATCATCCATAACTTGAGCTGGCAAAGTAATTGGATACATTCTGCCAAGAACTCTACTTCTAGTAAACAAATAAATCTACAAAATGTCATTTTTTCTTCCCAGACTCACAAAAATTTTATACTTGGTACCTTAACATATTGAGACATATACTTTGCAAACCTACTGTGTATATCTTAGTAGCTTTCTCACTTGGCTAGAACACAAGGAGCAGGTGGGAGGGAGATTGAACAGTTTTTGCAAATTTAGGAGAAATGGTTCATTGGAGAAGGACATTCCAGACAGCACACTAAGGCTAATAGAACTCAGTGCTTATGGATTTAAGGCAGGCCATAATTGAGTCTTTATTTGCCCTTTCAAGGACTCAGGCAAAGCTTTATTCCCTTAGCATAGTACATACAAGGTGACATTTTTCAGCAGTCTGACTTTTCAATTATGGATCTTTTGAAAAGCTAATGATGTCTGTATTGTTAATACTGCCAACATTGTGTCAGTACATCAGAACCTGTGATATTAAATATGCTGATGTAAAAATATATGTTATTTCTGCTCAGCCGTGTGCAAACAATCTGGCTGAAGTGCTAGAATTATAGGGAAATCCTCTCCGGAGATAAAAGTAGAATGAAATTCTGTTGAGAGCGGTTCTCCTCTTTCAAGTAGTTTCTTGAAGTATTAAGGTCAAAATTTAGAAATTAATTACATGGAGTCTCTCACTCAAGATTTCTGGGTAAAGTTATAATATTCTTACTGTATTATTCTTACTTTGGAGGGTGGAGAGGGCATTGCTAGACATCACTTAGACGTCATTTAGAATATTAAAAAATCTATATGAATTGTTATTGAATAAAATGATTGATGTTGTTTAAAGTTTCAAAAGGGTGATAATAATAATTCTTACGCAGCATGATCTAAGGATCCAAGACTGAATATTTTCTATCACATAATTATTATAACAAAGTTAGGATCATATTCCTAATGTTTATCCTTCACAATAAACACTCACTAATTGGTTATGAGCATTGGCCATTGTTTAGTGTGATGGTTTCCAGATGTTTAAATGCAGTGACAGCTTATTGATAAAATGAATTATAGCAACCAAAGTAACAAACAAGAAGCACATTCTCCTCAAAAGGAAAAGGAATACTAAAAGTGATACTTAATCACATATTTAAGACATCACCCTTCCAGATTTTCTAATATTTTTATTACTTAGTTCCAAATCTCTTGCCTAATATATCTCCATTAGACAATAAATTCCAATAATGACATTATTTCTCATGTATAAAAACGTCTGTCTGATATTTTCAGAGAATAAAACTTATTTGGCATGAAATGAAAGTGCATGCTACACTTTAAAAAAATTTCACTTGCTGGTAATGACCAAATGGAACAAAGTATTTGGCATAGAAGGGAAATTATCTAATGATAACAAAAAACAATGAGGAAGAATGTTTTTATTATAAAGGAAACTTAAGAAATAGCATATCCTTTTTGTTTTTAATCTCTCATCTTAGAATAGGAGGATAATATTAATTTAGAAATAGTCAAGAAATGTGTGTATCAATAAATAATTGTCCTACAGACCATCACCAGAATATAATTAGAATATACCCTTAGGGTGCAACTGGGTGGCTCAGTCAGTTAAGCATCTGACTCTTGATTTCAGCTGAGGTCATGATCTCAGGGTCATGAGATCAAGCCCTAGGACAACTCCATGCTGGACCTGGAGCCTGCTTAAGATTTTCTCTCTCTCCCTCCGCCCCTAACCCCACCCCCACCTCTCTTTCTCTTTCTCTCAAAACACACACACACACACACACACACACACACACACACATATTCTTAGATGCTATTACTTAATGAAATTTTTATAATGTTTCAGTAAGTAGCTTCTCATATTACAAGACAGAAATACTTCATATTGCTTTTCAACTTATATAAATTGCTATGATGAGTACCCTATATATAACTTCCACATGATAATATTAATAAATATTAATATTTATAAAATAATAAAATAAATATAAGCAGGGATTAGGAAAGTTTTTCTCTCTCTAGAGGTCAAACTTGTGGGGTTTGTATTTTTTTATCCCATTTTGCTTGTATTTCCAGTGGAAAAATACTAGTATGAAAAGCTTTTTCCAGAAAGTCTTCTTATTATTATGAAATACTTTGAAAGATAATACTCATCTTAAATTTTACTATGTATTGGTTAAATGTTTGTCTTTAATTTTAAATGGGTCCCATTCTTCACTTTGCCACCATCGTCAAACACATTTCCACTTTTACCTCTCCATTATACAAGTGTGTTGCCTCTGTGATTCATTAATATTTCAAGCTCAACCCCATATCCCCAACATTCTGATGTTTCCTATTACCTTTTCCCCATCCCCATGACCTTCAGGTTGGGACAGATGCCTCTTCTCTGTGATCCCATAAGACTTCTGTGAATCTCCTAACATCGTTTTTTTTGTTTGTTTTTCTTGTTCTCTCTTCTCCACTGGGCTGTTACTCTGCTGAGGAAAAAACTTTCTGAACTTTCATATCTCATGTGTTGCATTCCTGAGGTCAAACACAGCGTCTGTGATAAAAACATTTAATAAATTCGTGAAATTTTGACATTTTCCAATTATTAATCCATGTCTATAAGGAACAAATAAATGGATTATTTTGTATTGTAGTTATTTTAGTTACCTTATAGACTCGACAAGATTAATAATGTATTGGCTTTTATAATCAAGTGGAAATTTAGATTCCATAGAACTAACTCAACAGTCAACCAGGCAAATGTCTATTGTTTTGTATAACTGGAAACAGGGTCTTAATTATACCTATGTTTGCCCAGTTAGTAGCATAGATAATACTGCAGTATCAAAAGGCAATTCAACCAAAAAGACCCTATAATTAAATGTAATTAATGTAACAAATGTAACAAAGAAACTTTTAATAAAGTTATAAAATCAAATAGATGTATTTTTAATAGATGTTTTTGTATTAAAATATTGGAATTATCCTGGCTGCCCTTCGACTGATTTGTAGTTTTTTTATTTTATAGTCTATTACTTTAAGTTTTCAAGGTTAGGTAGTTCCTTAAAGAATTGATTCTCCTAGGTCTGTGAGGCATACAGAAGCATTTGTAGAATTTCCTTTATATCAACGCTGATTAAATGTTCACTGATGCCAATGACTGTTTACCCATTCTCCACTTTAACCTTTGTTTTCCTTTTTAATGAATGTTGAATAAAGAAGCTCTTAATTTCCCCCATGCATTATACAGGTGGTATTATCATTTTATAGGCATTTTATCACTCATAAGTACATATTGATGGATTACTATTAAAGTTGCTAACAAAGTATCTATCCTCCTTGCAGATGGTAGAATTATAGACACAATTCTTAAGGAAAATATTCTCCTTAGAGAAATAATAACCCACCACCATCAAATGAAACACACACACATCAACCAAATTTCTTTTCTAAGTGTTTTTTTAAGGAGCATTTTCCTGTTAATACAGTAATGAGAATGAGAACACGGCCCTATACACAGAATCCTTTAGAGTGCAAGCAATTGGATATGTTTCTGGATGGAAAAAGTATTTTAGGCATTAACATGTATAAATTAAGTTATAAGAAATAACTCATTCAGTGTTTACACAACACTTCAGCAAGCTATAGTAACAGAATCATATAAACCCATTGTACAAATGTGGAAAAATATTTAACAGTTTATACTTGGCTTCTCTCTGAATGCATTATCAAACTTTTCCTTAAAAGAAAAATCAACACTATACCTTTCATTCAGATGCATGCTATAGTCTTTAAATAGATATTCCTTTTCTACATTCCACTTTTAAGCAATTGACAGTTTACAGTTTTCAAGAGCTTGTGTTTTAAGAAAATTCTAAGTAAAATAAACATTTAAAGGTGGCTTTTACACATGTGAAAATATATAAGTGAGAATTGATTACATTCCTTTAAAAAGTGATGAATCTAGCAAAAAATGCCTTTTCTCTATTTTATTTTTATTTTATTCTTATTTTTATCTCATTTTTACTGCTGAAAAATAAAGTTCTCCCAAAGATGATTTTGATTGTCATACTTTCATGAAAAATAACTTCTTTGGATTATATTCTATAATTTTCTTTATTCAAATAGTAATAATTTTGCCCTTGAATCTTACACATTTACAATGAGGACAAGATTTTCTTCTGGGAGATCTTCACATGTAATTATCAGTTATTTTTTGCCTTAATTCATTAAGTTACAATAAATAATGAAATAAACTAAATTTTGTGTCTATTTTAAACTAAAAGTTTCCATATTATATATTTAAAATTTCAACATGAGAAACTTCATAAACATGAAATTATATTGATCTTTTTCTGACCCAACAAAAAAATGAAATGCTGATCAGTCATTCTCAGCCTTGACTTTTTATTAGAAACACCTGGGAGCTGGGTGAAACTCCTCACGTTCTGGCTGCACCTCAGATTAATAGCATGAATTTGAAGTGTGGGAACTTGGCAACAATATTTTTAAGAATTCCTAGAAGTTTCCAATGTGCAACGAAGATTAAGAACCACTACCCGAAACAAGTGTTCTCTCTCTCTTTTTTTTTTTTTTTCACATTAAAATTATCTATGGAGCTTTCAAAACTTCTTTTAAAAAATCCAAAACCATACTCCCTACCAATCAAATCAGGTACAGTGAGACTGTGAAATCAACATTTTTAAAGTGTGCCAGACAATTCCAATGGAGAGCCAAGTTCAAGAACTAGTGCTTTATACTAAAAATCAGTTGAGATATATTGAAGTTTGAGAACTAGTGCTTTAGACTGGATTTTAGATGTATTCATACTTTGTGTGAGTGTGGTGTTCGGTTTTATGAGGTAGGGAGGTGGTTGGAAAGATGTCAGGAAGGGAAAGAATACCATTGCGATTTTAACAAATGCTATTTTATAGATTCTGTATAAAAGCAATTTACAGCTTAACTTCTATTGAATGTGAAACATGTGTAACAGAGACTTTGGCATGAAAACAAAGTAAAAGTGTCTAATGAAGATCTGGAAGGTTTTCTCTCAAAATCAGAAGAGTGTATGTGAACCATTATGTAATCCAACCTTTATATTTTTCACAGATAAAATATACCATAAAAGGGACAAGCAAATACTAAATCAACTGTTACTGAAAATTTATTTTCTTTCCTTATACATTGTACCCTTTGTTGAAAACCATTAAATGATAGTTTATTTCTTTATACGCTTAGGTTGTATAAGATGTGCCATTTTCAAGAACTGTTCTAACCTTTTAGTCTGAATTGAGCTTGGATTCCTCCAAGTTGTATTACCATATAGATTAAGTTTCAATCCAAGTTTTAAAATTTACAGTTATGCTTTTCAACAAGAATTCCAAAGAAAAGTTACAGTCAGGTCAATTTCTTAACATGTGTTAGAATAAAAAGCCAAAATAATCATTAACTTTTCGCCCATAATCATTATGTTTGTCCCTATAGATGTCCAAATAATATTTGATAGTGATATGTGTAGTTCACAGTCCACTGTGATAATATAGGTCAATAGGACCAATATTTCTTTTGTGTAATTCTTTCTATAGCAAGTAAATTGCCAAAGAGTACAATGTGAGAGATTTATAAATTCTAAAATATGGAACAAATTAAATATTTAAGTTTTTTTATTCCTTGGTGAGAAGGACTGTGAAATTATATTTTAAAATTTGGAACAAAAGAGTTTTACTAAATAGATCCTTCATGTTCTTAAACTCCTATTTCTACATGTGTCATCAAAATTACCATCTAGCTTTCAAAGGGTGTTATAATTATCTAAGTGCAGATACCCTCTGCAGGGCTCCTATATCACATCCTCCCCCCTCACACACACACACCCCGCACACCATATAAAAATTTCTTAGTAATTCCTCTACCAGCTTTTGAAATTATGGGAGTAATTACATTCCTACCCCTGATTTTAACCATATTTCAGTGATCAAACATTGTACAAACAGGATTAAAACACATCCATGTTTTAATCAAGATCATTTTCCCTGCTGGAGCTATCACTTGTATCAAGGGCAAATGTATGAGCTCAGTTTGAAAATGACTCAGGAGGCTAGAATAACTGTGGCAAAGCATTTAACCAAGATTCTACATGATCAGCCAAAAACAACTTGTGTCCTCGACTCCTTATGGTGATTTACTCACACACTTGTTCAGGTTGAACTAGTTTTCTGAAGATAATTGTCCATACTTTCTGAAGCCCTATTGAGCATGTGACTCAATGAGTTGAGAGGATTTCTCGGTGTTAGGAACACTATTTTTTTCATGTCAGTGTAAACCCTTACTTTAAATCTGTCTGGTCTGCTGTGAAGCCCTCCCTGAATCTTTGTCTCAACTGTGGAGCATACTGACTATAAATGATTAAAACATAATGCTTGTGGAACACTGTGTATCAGATATTTGAGCTACTGGCTCAACCAATCCTAAATTTAACCTCTCTGCTTCCCAATCTTTGAAAAGAGAAAAATTATCAGAGATGAAACTATATTGTCCCTGAATCTATACTTTAGGAATTAGCCTGACTCAATCCGTGCATTTTAGAAGTATTTTATCAGTAGATAGAACATGAGTGTTGACAGTACCCAGACATGAATATAAGCTTCATCACTTACCAGCTCTCACACAATGGGCAAATTTTGTAATTTCTTTAGTCTCTTCATTATAAAAATGGAATTAAATAAAACTACCCAAGTGTTTGTAGAAGCAATTTAGAGGGATAAAATCTGTGATATACCTAACACAGCAAGTTGCACAGATTAGGTACCAAAATAATATCAGCTTTCCTCCTTTATACGTGTAAGGAGAGAGAAGTCTGGGTTCTGAGAGTAGGCTTACTTGAAGAGTAATGAAAAAAAAAAATAATATTGGTGTATAAAAATAAAAACCATGTAAAACTAAAATATTTTTCATCCTTTCTTTATAATTGCATTACTTTCCTTCTTTGACCCATTTTCTAGTTTTTCTCACTCCTGTCAAAGATTGTATGCTCTTCTGTTAAGCCTAACAATTTCACATACATAAATATCTACTCTGGCTACCATGCCTGAAAATATTTTAAGGCAAATGTATGAGTTTTAGATCAAAATATACACATAATTGTGGATATTTTGGCCTCTATGTATTTTTAGATCTAGTAGTAACAACAAAAATGTGATAAATTAAGAAAATTAGGAACTACCCTGCCAGTACTAACTGATCTAAAAGCATCTGTATTGATGCTTCTGATGTGGCTCTATAAACACATCACCACACTGTTTCAAAACAGAAGTACCTATGGCATGGCAGCACAAAAAGGAGTAAAAAAAAATAAATATCAATGTAACCCATTATGAAACTCTATTGGGGATGTTTCAAGATAACTATTATTTTATTTACTTGACTAATAAAAACGATATTCATTTTTGGGAAAATCTGACTCAAGAATATCATTATACGAATGCCTGGGTGGCTCAGTGGTTGAACACCTACCTGCCTTCAGCTCAGGGCATGATCCCGGAGTGCCTGTGTAGAGCCTGCTTCTCTCTCTGCCTATGTCTCTGCCTCTCTTTCTGTGTCTCTTATAAATGAATAAATAAAATCTTTTAAAAAGAATATAATTATATTTATCTTGGTTTTGGAAGAAAGTTTATTGAAATGGAACATTTGGCCATCTTTTCTCTTTATGTGATATTTATATTGGTCTCTGTATAAAGATTTAGGGCCACTCTTTACCACAAGACTTTGAAGATTTCAATTAGTACTAATTGTTCAGCTTTATTACCTGTAGAAATATTTTGTGACACTATGTTCTATACACCAGTCATGACTGTAATACTCTGTGATCTCAATTTTTGGACATCTGTTCTTTTCATTCTCTTTATTTTTGAAATCAGCCTTTAAATGGTCAGTGTGCTTCATTGTGATCATGAGAAAAACATCAGATAAATCCCAGTTGAGGGACACTTATAAAATACCTGGCCAGTCCTCCTCAAAATGATGAAGGACATCAAAAGAAAAAAAAAAGTCTGACAAATTGTCACAGTCCAGTTGATTGGCTACTTTTGTAATGTGGTATCCTGGATGGGATCCTGGAACATAAAAAGAAGATTAGGTTAAAAAAAACAATATAATGTGGATGTTAGTCAAGACTAATATATTGATACTCCTTAATTGATTGTAACAAACGTGCCATACTAATAAAATTATTAGTAGTAGGATAAACTGAATGAGGAATATATGGGAACTCTCTGTACTGTTGTTATAATTTTTCTATAAATCTAAAACTAATCTAAAATAAAATTTTAGTTTAAAAAATTCTTTCTGTAATTCACCTTGGGTATTTGATGCCAATTTGAAATCTGTATAATATGCTCAAATTCAAAGCAACAGTGGCTATTCATTATGCAGCATAGAAATTTTCCTTGCCCTTGACATGTACTATCTTCTGCAGATAATATGTTTAAGCAAGAAATATTTAAAAGAATAACCCAAGGGCAATGTAAAATTAGGGGATAAAATGAGATAATACCAAAAAATAAAAAAATTAATAAAAAGAACTCTTAGCACTGAGAGGTAAACATTCAAGAAAGTGAGCAGTGTCAGAAAGTATTTCAGGGAGGGAGACTGGCACTGTCCCAGAGAACTTTTTGTGATGATGGAAATGATCCTGTGTGCGATAGAACCTGCAGCCTCTAGCCATGCTTGCTGTCAAGCACCTGAAATGTGGCTAGTGTGACTGAAGGACTAAATGTTTTATTTGATTCCATTTAAATTAGTCATTGTGGAGTTAGCACATAAACTGAACACAGAAGCCTAAGTAAAAGTTGTGTGGAATCTCATTTCCGTGCAGGGACAATGGTACAGTGAAATGAAAGACATTCCATGTGTGCAACAGTGAGCAGATCTTTGAGCTACGAACGAATCCTAAATCCTACTCACCTCTGTTATTTATTTGAACCAACTCCTTTTCTGTGTAACCAGTTCTAGTTGGGATTTCTATTTTCTATTGCAGCCAAAATCACCCATGAGAATTTAATCCATAAGAATTCAATGAGAAGGGATCCCTGGATGGCGCAGCGGTTTGGCGCCTGCCTTTGGCCCAGGGTGCGATCCTGGAGACACGGGATCGAATCCCACGTCGGGCTCCCAGTGCATGGAGCCTGCTTCTCCCTCTGCCTGTGTCTCTGCCTCTCTCGCTCTCTCTGTGTGACTATCATAAATAAATAAAAAAAAATTAAAAAAAAAAAGAATTCAATGAGAAATATCCATGAAGTACCAGTCATTCCCAAGGAGACCCCAGATGCTCCGAAAATGACAGCTTCTTCCCCTGCCCTTCTCTTGAACCGTGTCACCTGTACCTTATCCCCTGCCCTACCACATTCCCTCTTGACCCATACCACTCACTTGAATTCTTCTCACCCTTCTTTCCCCAACTCAGCTTGCATCTTTCATAAAACTCATCAGCACATGGGAAAGTGCCTCCTATGAGCTGACACCAGCCCTGAATGCCCTACCACTAAAGGCATTTCAAGCTGTCACTAGCAAGCCATTTGGAGTCCTTGCCTGAGAAGAGCTGAGCTGGGGTTAGAGATGAACTTCTGTTCACTTTCTGGACTTGAACCTGTAAGAGAGAGTCCTGAAGCTGCTTCTGACCATGTCTCCTGTTCTGTAGAACACTGAGAGAATGAGACTTACCCATGGAGGAGAAAAGGCGAAGGAAGGAGTGAGCATTCAAGATGCAGGTTCCAAATATTAACAGATTTTAACAGATTTTCCCACATCTGCCCTAGTCCTTTCAGCTATTCCTTTAATCCCCTCAACCTCTCCTACATTTCCAATAAGCCTTCTTTTATCTTAGGTTATTTGACATTAGATTTCTGTCACTTGCAGAAAACATACACAAAACCTCACATGTGCATATTCAAATATATGTTTGTGCACATTTAAATAAGTTACAAGTAAGAATTATTCTATGATACTCATATGTGACTTGCCAAGATTAATGAAAATTCAAGCCTTAATTATTTTCAGGACTTTCCCTAATACTGTGGGATCACAGGAGAATCCTGTGACATACCCAGGTAAATGAAGGAGGGTGTATGAATTTATCTTACTTGCCTGCTATTCCCAGGGTAGACTGTCCAGGTCTGTATAGTCCACATGGAAAGCTGGGGCAGCTGCTCTTGTGGGCCACAGTTAGTCCTTGAGCCTCTATGACCTCAGAGGTACTAAATGGAACTAGAGTCCCGGTCTTTATCCTCATAGGATATTGTACTAGCCCTTTTCTCAATCTTGGGACATCCTTCTCTGATATATAGCTTGTATATATAACAAAAATGGCATTAAACTATTACATGCTTTTTTAAAAGATTGTATTTATTTATTCATAAGAGACACAGCTAGAGAGGCAGAGACATAGGCAGAGGGAGAGGCAAGCTCCCTGAGGGGAGCCTGATGTGGGACTCCATCCTAGGACCCCACAATCACGACCTGAGCCAAAGGCAGATACCCAACCACTGAGCCACCCAGGTGCCCCTAAACTATTACATGCTTAATTAACCTAGACTCAGTAAGGAAAAAAATGAGGGAAGCTTTCCAAGATGGAATAATGTTTGATCTCCAACTTAAAGGAGTAATCGGGAGTACTGGCTTTAAAGAGGACCCAGTTTCATCAGTGACATTTGTATGACTTTGAGCAAATTCCTTGATTCTTTTTTTTTTAAGATTTTATTTATTTATTCACGAGAGACACAGAGAGAGAGAGAGAGAGAGAGAGTGAGAGAGAGATGCATAGACACAGGCAGAGGGAGAAGCAGGCTCCATGCAGGGAGCCCGACGTGGGACTCGATCCCGGGTCTCCAGGATCACACTCCGGGCTGCAGGCAGTGCTAAACCGCTTTTTTAAAAAGTGGATTCTTTACCCTTAAAAAATGGGGAGATTAATAGAATTATGAGAAGACACATGAGATAAAAACCTTTAAAATATATAAGTATAGTGGAATGTAAACTTTCTAAGACAGGGGTTTTGTCTTTTTTTGTTTACTACTTTATCTCTAGTGGAATACTAGAGGATACTAGTGGAATACTAGAGGATACTAGTGGAATACTAGAGGATATCTCTAGTGGATACTCCCAGCACATAAATATCTGATAAATAAGTAAATGAATCAATCTAACTGTCATTAAGTACTTTAGGAAGCAGAATTGTGTGGGCAAAGCAGTAAGTTCAATAGGTTGTTGCATTATTCAACATGTTTTACAAAGAGAATGAGGACGGCTGATTAACCCTATAAGTATGTTAAATGAAAATGTGTTAAGAGCTTCAATTATAACATATATTTTATACACCATGATGCCAGGCTATACCAGGTGTCACAGAATCAAAGGTAAAGGAAAATATTTCCTGCTTTTTGGAGAATCTGTGATCCAGTGGATAGACATGTATATTTTAAAGATGATTAAAATACCTTGTGATAAATTTTACAATAAAGGTTTGGTCAGCATTCTAGAGAATATAATTGGGCTTCATCCTGAAAGTTGGGTAGATGTTATACATATGACTAAAGGTAAACTAGAAAAAACAAGCACATGCTTCCCTCTTCCTATGAGCTTAATATACAAGTTTAATCTTCTCCTTAAAAACTTTCTTTTAATTTTTTAAAAGATTTTATTTATGTATTCATGAGAGGCAGAGAGAGGCAGAGACATAGACAGGAAGAAGCAGGCTCCCTGTGGGGAGTCCCATGTAAGACTGGTCCCCAGACCGGGGATCACGCCTTGAGCTGAAGGCAGATGCTCAGCCGCTGAGCTACTCAGGCATCCCAAAACCTTTCTTTTAATTTAAATCTAATCTTTAGAACAGATCATTGAGAGGAGCACACTTATAAAAGAAAAAACAAAAGGTATATTTGACCCATGAGGTAGAGAACTTGTTTTTTTTAAAGTGTCTCTGCTTTTCTGATCTGATTTTATGGCTGGTATTATGCATAGTACATGTGATGAATCCCATAAGGCTAAACTTTTCTTTCTATACCAATGCCTTGGCAGCCACAGTTCTTAGATTTGTGAGTTGGAGTTCCTTTGACAAGGATATCACTTTTATCCTTCTTTACAACTCTTACCCACTTGAGTTAATAATGCGTAAAGAACAGGAGTTGGCTATATGGCAAGTGTTCCTCTACAGGTGCAAGCACTCAACGATCTGAGCTATAATCCAGAGAAAGATGAATCAGGTGAGGATAATTTCTACCATGTAGTCTTCCATCAACTACCCTAAAATTGCCTAGGACACTGAGCCCAAGAAGCAGGTTATAAAACTACTGAGTTATAAAACTCTTTCTTGCCATGAGAAACCATGTGAAATAATCTCAGGAAGCCTATATTCATATTTATATCATTGATCACCCAATGTTCAATCCTCACAGGTCATCCATCTTCCTCATCTGAACACTTACATCTAACCAGCATCCTCCTCCCCACTAACCCGACCTAATATTCCACCCTTCCCACATGCTGTAAACAATTTCTTATTAATTATCAGGAATATTCTCTCAGCATTTTCCTGAGCAATCACTTCACTTTCTTGCTCTAATAGAAAACTTCTGTATTTCTGAGGTCACTGCTTTCCATGTGGATCTCTCAAGCAGAAAATGTTTTTCCTCTAGCACCCCACAAATGAGATTTCCTGGAGGTGGTGCACTTTTTGCTTCTCATTGCTGCCTTCACAATATTTATCTTTGTCCCACAATCTACCCACCTACTTTGAAGCACTTGACACCAGGTTTCATGATACACCAACTGCTATCCCTCTATGTGTAGTATTTTTCAAGTGCCTCATTCATTGAAGATTTAACTTCCAATCTACTTCTGTTATAATTCTCGGAAATATCAAATTTCATATAAATTAATCTAACATCTAGAATGCTTAGTTTCCTGAACTCACTTTCAATAATATTTTTCCTAAAATTCATTTCAGCCACGCAATTCCATGGTCATAGCCTGAAGCTTAGCATTAACTATGACAATATTTGTGGTTTCAGCCACCATTCTCTGACCACATATTTTTATCATTTTATCAATCTCTTACTCTCATAACCCATCCCAACAATTTTTTGAGCCCATTAGAACTGCCAATCCACCTACCATCTTACTACTTTTTCATCGTGCACTTTGTCATTTCTGTCCTCTTTGCCCAATTTAAGTCAATGGTCAATCACTTATGATTACTCTCCCACTTCCACCCTCAACTCCCTAGACATACTTTATTATATTAGTTGGACAAATCTCAACCAAGGTTAAATCCAACTTTCTGCCCTATTATACTTAGACTCAAAAGTGGAAGAAAATACAACTGTACTGATTGGGCTTTCTTTTAACTTACCTTACAATTCTATGGTGGTTCTTCTTTAGAGCCTAGAAATTATGCTTCTCTTACTTTTCCTATCTCTTAAATGAGTCATTCAAACTGTTTCTTTCTTCAAATCTCAGACACCTGCTTTTATTTCAACCGATAACTTCAGTTCTTGTTTCCTTGAGGATGGAAGCAACCAGCAAAGAACTCTTTTATTTCTCTATCACCAAATCTAGCAAACTCCCCAACCCTGTGCACTCTTGTCTCCCTAGTGCATGAACACCGTGCTCCTATGTGAAGCGAGTCCCTCCATTTGTGCATCTGACTCTACTCCCTCTTTCTTATATAAGGACTTTAATCTTAATCATTATTTACCTTCCCTAAAGCATGTATTTTCTCTTTGTATTATATCTTTATAAGTTCAAAATTTTTACATTATATATAAATTTTACATCATAAATATATATAAAGATAGTATAGCATTGCAATAATAATCATTGGAACCAGACAGGACAGACTGGATAAAGTTCTTAAATTTGCTGCTTATTAACTGGGTATCCTTTGTAAAAATTGTTTCATCCTCCCTAAATTTCTTAACCTATAAATGAAGAAAATAGTTTTATCTACCTTCCTAATAGGCTTGTTGAGATTATTAAGTGATTTAATACTTGTAAAACTCTTGCATCAGTGCCTGACATCTAGCAAGCATCTAAGGATGCCAGCTATCCAATTTCCAAAACAAAAGCAAAAAATAAAACCTTCTTGGTGCAAAATGCCCCTCCTGCTACCCGATTTTCTTATCAGACTTATATAAAATGTCCTAGTTTTCCCAACTTTTTATAAAATCAGACTCTAACATTCTTCCCCGACTCACCCCATGCCACTGGAGTCCATCCTGCTGTTCCCACAAGGACTCCACTCTTGCTTTTCCTTCCTTGGAACACTTTCCAGCAGACTATCACATGGTTTCCTCCTTCACATCTTTCAGGTATTTGCTCAAAAATCTTCTCAGGGAAGCCTCCTCAGACTACCCTTGCTAAAATACAGTACCCACATGCCTCATTATCTTTCTCTAGCCTGTTTTATTTTTCTCCATAGCACCAGTGATTACTGGAAGTAATATTGCTTATTTGTTTATGTATAAATTGATTGCATTCTCCTTTGAGAATGTAGCTGCAAGAGGGTGTGGAAATCATGTGGTTCATGACCCTTCTTCATAAGGAGGAACTGCCTAACACTTGGCAGAGGATGATGATAAGCAAATGTTTGCTGAACAACTAGCTAAATTCTGGTATCCTAAACAGACTTAATAAAAAAGTGCTAGTCTTTGTTCTATGAAAAGATGACTGGGGGTTTCTTTCATGTAAATAAATTTGTCTGGTGAACTTACAACATTGGTAAGTTACATGATTAACTCAGATTTAAAGGCAGGGGTCAAGACTATTGTGTATTGGCACCCCTATTATCTCATTCATTGTCTGGTTCTCAGTAGGTGCTCAGTAAATTTTAATAATGAAAGAAAGAAAGCAAAAGCCCAGTCTTAGGCTTAAACCATTGAATATATATAATTCCACATTTTACACTGATGTTGGTGTCTGGAGAAATTATACCCACCAGAGAAGACCATGCATGAGGTCATTTGTGCATGAGGACTATGAGGACCATGCAATTAAGGGTCATTTGTGCTAAGAGTAGAATGGAAGTTAGTGAGATTTGACAGAAAGGGAGAGAAACTTTTTTCCCATCTGAGAGAGTAAAGAAGATGGGCAAATGGAGTTCTAATGTTATCTTTATTAGACCAGGTTGCTTATATAAATAGCAACAGTGGATTTCCAAATATTGAATCTCAGAATTATCTAGTCTTTCTGTTCATACTCAGGGTGAACAAATACATGCTCTCATGCTCTGTCAAAAGTTAAGTAAAGAAGCATATCATATACTGACTGTATATGACCAGTTCCTACTAAAAGATTTCCCAATTGGGATTCAGTTCCCCTTTTCTAGGGAGAAGTGAGTGAAAGAATGGAAAAAAGCTATCAGTTTTATGCTAATGAATGTCATTCAACATGCAAATACAAAGAAAGGGGTATGAAGATTTCTCCCACACCAGGCCCCAAATCACAAAAGACAGAATGATATTCTTGGCCTATAGAACTTTTTTTAAAAAGATTTTATTTATTTATTCATGAGAGACACAGAGAGAGAGGCACAGACATAGGTAGAGGGAGAAGCAGGCTCCCTGTGGAGAGCCTGATGTGGGACTCAATGCCAGGACCCCAGTATCACCATCTGAGCCAAAGGTAAACAAACACTGAGCCACCCAGGTACTCCTTGACCTATATAACTTAAAGATAAAAACTGAGGTCCAAGAACCTTCCTGTAGTGAACTGACTAGTATATAGAAATGTTTTAATATCAATAAGAAGACAGGAAGTCAGAGAGCACTGAGGAATTCTTGATGATTTTGTGATGGGGTATTGTCTTTTGGAAGATTTTCTATATATCAATAACCTATTACCACAATAATCCTGCAGCTGTAACACTGCAGAACAAACTACCAAAAAGCTGCAGTGGTGGTCAACAAAAACTGTTCATTGTACATGCATCTGTAACCAAGCAGGAACCAGCTAAGGGGCTTGGCTAACCTTGGCTGTGTTTGCTCAGATATGTGAACCAGCCTCAGCTGGCTGTTGGATGATGTAGTCTGGCTTCTTCTGGGGTGATCAGGGTAACTAGGCACTGTCACATGGCATTTAAGTCCACTAGGCTGGGGGCATGTGGGTGACTCAGCGGTTGAGCGTCTGCCTTCGGCTCAGGGTGTGATCCCAGGGTCCTGGGATCGAGTCCCGCATCAGGGTCCCTGCAGGGAGCCTGCTTCTCCCTCCCTATGTCTCTGACTCTCTCTCCTTGTTTCTCATAAATAACTAATAAAATCTTTAAAAAAAAAAAAAAGTCCATTAGGCTGACCCAGACCAATTTCTGGCAATGACAGAGACATGAAAAAGGCCTTTTAATGTTGAGGTTCCAAAAAAAGAACACCTTCACTACTGAAACATCCTATGGATCAGGGCAAGAAGCAGCCAAATTCAGAATGAAAAGATGGGGAAACGCCATCTTCCCTTTTTTCAAAAGGGACTGCAAGGTCATAAGGCAAGGGCAGGGACATAGCTGGAGATAGACGCTTTGCAGATTTCAGGTAAAAGAAGCTTAAGGTAAAAGTTGGCACTTGTTTCTTTCAACAAGTTGTATTTCCAAGAAAACAACATGAAAGAGAAAGTACATGATGTTTTTGAGAAGAACGTACAAGAATAACTTCTCTAGATAGACTAAGTCAAATAAATGCTATAGAGAAAGAATTCAGACAGGTTACTAGAGTAATTTGGTTTGTAACACGTTCCTATTAAATCAGCAATCCAAGTGTAAGACTGTGAGCCTAAACCTCCACAACATTCATCAATAACCATAGCCACAAAATTAGAAATCCTATGACAAAACCCTTTATCAGAAACTTGACAATCACTTTGAGTTGAACATGCTGTGCCATAATATACCCAGGGACTTACCAATGACTTCTGACCCAAGTAATTTCCTTCAAAAATGAAAGGGAATCTGATGCTGTAGCCTGGACAGATATCACTAAAGAATTTCTATTGTATTATTTAGCCTAATATGTACTGTAAATCTAGCCTTTTTTTTTCTACTGATGACATTGGCAGCAGTAAAATTATCTAGATAGATTTTCAGAGTAAATTTTGACCATACAATATTTACAAATATTGCAGTTTTTGTCTTTTATCACTTATCTATTCAAATGGCCTGGCCATGCCCTTTGATAATTTTAGATGGATTTCAACTTATTTGGATAAAATAAGTTGTAATTTAACCCACTGATGCCATAAACTTCACTGCAGTGCATGCCCATAACATATACTCATGAGCATAATACATTCTCATTGTGCACTTGCTTGACAGACTTATTGATATAAAATGCATTCACTGGAATTAAATTTATTGACCTAGAAGGTATATACAGTATGAACCAGTTTTGCAAAATCCATCTCCTTAAAGATGTTATACATTTATATTTTAATTTAGTAAGCCGTGTCCTTTCAGTAAAATTGGAACTATTTGCAAATTAATCCTAAACTTATAAAATACAAATAGAAGTTGACTGAACTTCAAACAGAATCAATTTTATTTCTGAAAAGCCACAAACTACCAAAACTGGAACAGGAAGAAATAGAAAACCTGAACAGGCCAAAACCAGGGAGGAAATTGAAGCAGTCATCAAAAACCTCCCAAGACACAAAAGTCCAGGGCCAGATGGCTTCCCAGGGGAATTCTATCAAACGTTTAAAGAAGAAACCATACCTATTCCACTAAAGCTGTTTGGAAAGATAGAAAGAGATGGAGTACTTCCAAATTTGTTCTATGAAGCCAGCATCACCTTAATTCCAAAACCAGACAAAGACCCCACCAAAAAGGGGAATTACAGACCAATATCCCTGATGAACGTGTATGTAAAAATTCTCAACAAGATACTAGCCAATAGGATCCAACAATACATTAAGAAACTTATTCACCATGACCAAGTAGGATTTATTCCCGGGACACAAGGCTGCTTCAACACTCGTAAAACAATTAATGTGATTCATCATATTAGCAAGAGAAAAACCAAGAACCATATGATCCTCTCATTAGATGCAGAGAAAGCATTTGACAAAATACAGCATCCATTCCTGATCAAAACACTTCAGAGTGGGATAGAGGGAACTTTCCTCAACATCTTAAAAGCCATCTACGAAAAGCCCACAGCAAATATAATTCTCAATGGGGAAGCACTGAGAGCATTTCCCCTAAGATCAGGAACAAGACAGGGATGTCCACTCTCACCACTGCTATTCAACATAGTACTGGAAGTCCTCGCCTCAGCAATCAGACAACAAAAAGACATTAAAGGCATTCAAATTGGCAAAGAAGAAGTCAAACTCTCCCTCTTCGCCGATGACATGATACTCTACATAGAAAACCCAAAAGCCTCCACCCCAAGATTGCTAGAACTCATACAGCAATTTGGTAGCGTGGCAGGATACAAAATCAATGCCCAGAAGTCAGTGGCATTTCTATACACTAATAATGAGACTGAAGAAAGATAAATTAAGGAGTCAATCCCATTTACAATTGCACCCTAAAGCATAAGATATCTAGGAATGAACCTAACCAAACAGGTAAAGGATCTATACCCTAAAAACTATAGAACACTTCTGAAAGAAATTGAGGAAGACACAAAGAGATGGAAAAATATTCCATGCTCATGGATTGGCAGAATTAATATTGTAAAAATGTCAATGTTACCCAGGGCAATTTACACGTTTAATGCAATCCCTATCAAAATACCATGGACGTTCTTCAGAGAGTTAGAACAAATTATTTTAAGATTTATGTGGAATCAGAAAAGACCCCGAATAGCCAAGGGAATTTTAAAAAAGAAAACCATCGCTGGGGGCATCACAATGCCAGATTTCAGGTTGTACTACAAAGCTTTGGTCATCAAGACAGTGTGGTACAAGAACAGACACATAGATCAGTGGAACAGAATAGAGAATCCAGAAGTGGACCCTCAACCTTATGGTCAACTAATATTCGATAAAGGAGGAAAGACTATCCACTGGAAGAAAGACAGTCTCTTCAATAAATGGTGCTGGGAAAATTGGACATCCACATGCAGAAGAATGAAACTGGACCACTCTCTTTCACCATACACAAAGATAAACTCAAAATGGATGAGAGATCTAAATGTGAGACAAGATTCCATCAAAATCCTAGAGGAGAACACCGGCAACACCCTTTTTGAACTCCGCCACAGTAACTTCTTGCAAGATATATCCACGAAGGCAAAAGAAACAGAAGCAAAAATGAACTATTGGGACTTCATCAAGATAAGAAGCTTTTGCACAGCAAAGGATACAGTCAACAAGCCTAAAAGACAACCTACAGAATGGGAGAAGATATTTGCAAATGACGTATCAGATAAAGGGCTAGTTTCCAAGATCTATAAAGAACTTATTAAACTCAACACCAGAGAAACAATCCAATCATGAAATGGGCAAAAGACATGAAGAGAAATCTCACAGAGGAAGACATAGACATGGCCAACATGCACATGAGAAAATGCTCCACATCACTTGCCATCAGGGAAATACAAATCAAAACCACAATGAGATACCACCTCACACCAGTGAGAATGGGGAAAATTAACAAGGCAGGAAACCACAAATGTTGGAGAGGATGCGGAGAAAAGGGAACCCTCTTACACTGTTGGTGGGAATGTGAACTGGTGCAGCCACTCTGGAAAACTCTGTGGAGGTTCCTCAAAGAGTTAAAAATAGACCTGCCCTACGACCCAGCAATTGCCCTGCTGGGGATTTACCCCAAAGATTCAGATGCAATGAAACGCCGGGACACCTGCACCCGGATGTTTCTAGCAGCAATGTCCACAATAGCCAAACTGTGGAAGGAGCCTCGGTGTCCATCGAAAGATGAATGGATAAAGAATATGTGGTTTATGTATACAATGGAATATTCCTCAGCCATTAGAAATGACAAATACCCACCATTTGCTTCAACGTGGATGGAACTGGAGGGTATTATGCTGAGTGAAGTAAGTCAATCAAAGGACAAACATTATATGTTCTCATTCATTTGGGGAATATAGATAATAGTGAAAGGGAATAAAAGGGAAGGGAGAAGAAATGAGTGGAAATATCAGAAAGGGAGACAGAACATAAAGACTCCTAACTCTGGGAAACGAACTAGGGGTGGTGGAAGGGGAGGAGGGCGGGGGGTGGGGCGAGTGGGTGACGGGCACTGAGGTGGGCACTTGACGGGATGAGCACTGGGTGTTATTCTGTATGTTGGCAAATTGAACACCAATAAAAAATAAATTTATTATTAAAAAATAATCAATTTTCTCTTTGATAGCTGTGTAGATAATGATAATAGATGTACCCTGACATTATTTAATCAGTATTTTGTTGTGTGGGTTATTTTTGAGAATTCACATGCATATTTCCTACTTTTTATATTTTATAAACTAAATGTTTCACACCAGGTTGATTTGGATGAATATAAAAGGGAAGCAGACATTCTAAAGGAGAAAAACATATATTTAAATGAAAAAAAGGACATACAAATCTGTGATGGGCTGTCCAAAGAAATGTCTCCTCTTTGTAATACTCCCAACCAATATAACTGGATGGTTCTGTGGAAGACAAGACATACATTGCTTTTATTATATTTATTTATTCCACAGAAGACATTGAATGACTGACATGTGTTAGGCATTGTGCTAATTACCAAAATTAAAGTGATGTATCTTTTTACTCCCAGTGTCCTTCACAGAGCCCTATCTTGGAAGACGCTTAAAATGTTTGTTGTTATATTGGTCTCCCTCTCTTCTGTGAAGATAAATTGCTCCGTGCTTGATATCATTACACTTTCGTGGAAAATTGAGTTTTTGGAAAATTTTTGCTAAAAAATCATATGATACATCATAAAGCCAAGTAGAAATTTTCTCATGACTTGAGGCTATTGTAGAATGTTGTTACTGCCACTGTGATTCTTCATTAGAACAAATTTTTGAGAAGCGCCTGAATTGCTGGAACTAATAGCTTGAGGTTTTTCTTCCTATTACGGCCTGAACTGACATTTTAAACTCAGGCCAGTTTGTTTGTGTGGGACTGGATCTATTCATGAAGTCCTATGGTGAGATTTGATAAGTGGTAGAAAATCTATCCTGCTCCCAAATACTTTCATCACGGCACTTAAAATGAGCAACATTAAAAGTTCTCTCTTTGAGGTTAAAGACTTCACTCCAAAATTTCTGTTTTGAAATAAAAATATGTTAGGAAAATAAATTTATCTTTTATTGGTCCGGAATAAAATTATACTTTGTCAATAATTTTTTTTAATTTTTTATATGCTTTATCCATTAGATAAAGAACAGAACACAAAGCAGATGAACATTTGTAAATAATCCTCAGCTTTACTGAAGAATAGTTAGCATAAGATTATTCCATTCACTTTACTACACAGTCTGATGAAATTTGAAAAATGGATCACTTTTTGTTGTCACTTCAGTCAACCTTTCCTTCACCTGAAAAAGTTATCTCTTTGTGATTATTTGTGTGTGAGCCATTTCTCTGGCATCTCTTTATTTTTTGAACCACTGGTTTCCTTTTTTTTTTTTTTTTAACATTTTATTTATTTATTCATGGGAGACACACACAGAGAGAGAGAGAGAGAGAGAGAGAGAGAGGCAGAGACACAGGCCAAGGGAGAAGCAGGCTCCATGCAGGGAGCCTGACGTGGGACTCGATCCTGGGTCTCCAGGATCAGGCCCTGGGCTGAAGGCGGCGCTAAACCGCTGAGCCACCTGGGCTGCCCCGAACCACTGGTTTTCAATAATTTATTATAATGTGTCATGTTGCAGTATTGTTTGTACTTATTTAGCTTAGGTGCCATTTTTGAATGCAATAATTATTTTTATTTGAGTGATTTTGTGTATTCTTTCTTCAAATATCAGCCCTTATATACTGGAGTCCAATTTTATTTATATTAGACAACTTGGTATTATCGTATAGGTCCCCGGTGAGCCAATCTATGTTTTCACTCTTTTCTCTCTTTGTGCTTTATTTTGGATAGTTTCTCTTTGTATTTGTATGCCTTCAAGTTCACCGATGTTTCCTTTTTTTCTTTTCCTTTTTTTTATGTAGGCTCCTCGCCCAGCAAGGAGACCAACGTGGCGCCTGCACTTACGACCCTGAGATTAAGACCTGAGCTCAGATCAAGAGTCACATGCTTAACTGACTGAGCCCCAGAGGTGCCCCATCCTTCTGTAAGTTCTATCTCCAATTGCTTCCAAGTTTTCATTCAGATATTATATTTTTAAACTAAAAATTCTAAAGTTTTCATTTTCATACCTTCTATTTCTTTTCTCATCATGTTTTCCTAATATCCTTGAATCTATAAAGTTTGTACTAGGTGTTTAAAGTATTTTTTGTCTGATCAGTCTATCATTTTTGTCATATCTGGGTCTGTTATATTGATTTTTTTTCTATTAGCTATAGGTTATTTAGTCCTGCACTTTTGGATACTGGTTATTTTTTATTAACTGCAAGAAACTGTGATTTGTTGGTTTTGAATGGTGATTTTTCTTTCTTAAACAGTTTTGAATTTTACTGGCATGATGTTACCCAGAATAAATTTGATGCTTTTAAGGCATGCTTTTTCACTTTTTTATTAAAGTTTTAAAACAGCCTTTGCTCTAAGGCTACTACATAGGCAGGACTCTTCTAAGTACTCTAACCAGTGCTACGTGTACTGTGACATTAGCAACTCTGGCTTGTGGGAACACAAAGTCTTCCCAGCCCTAGATGAGCTCCCAAGAATTTTCAATGTACTTTCTAGATGGTGTTTATCTTGGCTTCATTAAATTTTACTCCATGCATTCTAGATTTCTATTCAATCAAAGACTCAAGGAGACATTTCTGTAAATTTCCTCTGAGTGTGTGTGTGTGTGTATGTGTGTGTATTTAACCCCATCCTTTTCATATTCCGCCCCACAAAGTTTAACCAACTTCTTCCCTTAGCTGCAATCTCTTATCTTCAACTCAGATAGCTTGCTCAGTCCTGTTTGAACGCCCCCTCGACATACTCTGATCCACAAACTGCCCCAGGGAATATAAGGAAGGAAACTTTAGGATTCACCTCACTTATTTTCCTAATCTCAGAGATCACAGTTGGGCACTGCCTATTGTCCAATATGTGATACTGTTTATTTTTAGTAAATATTTGGTCTAATTTTATAAATGTTTTGACAGAAAGATAATTCCCATAGAGGTTAAACTTTCATGGAGAGTAGTGGAATTTCATGTGAATGCTGATGAAAGTGATGATAAGATTTCTAGAAAAAGTAACATCACCCTAAGGGGTAAAATTAAGTAGAGAACTGAAGCAGAGAACTCTGGGAAACCAAAATATAAAAATAAAAGACACTTATGGGTGAAAGAAGCGAAGATAAATTTTACTTACTGCCCAACTTGTAAGAATATTCTATTTTAGTTATGTCCATCTTCATGAAAAATTCTATGCAGCATCCACCAAAGCTCTGTAAAGAATCATTACCCCCATGTTCCTCTTTCCAACTTCTGAACTGCTGCAAGACAGGAAGTTTAGGTTTATTTAGCCTTGAGGAAATGTAAGATTGGGTTCCAGTTTCTTCTCTATCCCTCCCCTGCTGCTCTTTTTTGAGCTATGTTTCTTCACACTGTTTGGTGCTTCATCTCAGTTCTTTTTGCCTCTAGCTCCCTGTATTCAAGACGTACAATAGCCTGCCAGGGTTTATTACTACTAAGCTTCCCTGGTGCCACACTTAAACCCATTTATTCGCTAAGAATAGTCTACATTTGTAGCATGCTTTTGCAAAAGGTTCTTATACACATTTTTGAAAAAGCAGCCTCTGACATACATGTTATTTCCATAGCCTCAAATACCACCTATATATTGAAAATTCTCAATGCAATATGTGTATCCAAGGTTTCTATCACAAATTTCAGATCTATACATCCAACAGTTTCCTGGACACTTCCAGTTAGACAAATTCAATATAGTGAATTCATTCACTTTCTTCATCAAATATATTGTTGAAGGCAATTACCATTGAGAATCAAAACCAAAAATTAAGGACAGGATGGGTAGGAGATTGCTGGATTTCATTACACACATTTTTGTGTTTGTAAAAATACATATATGCTGATTGCTTTTATAGAATTTTAAAAACACTCATGGTGGACTATGAATAAATAAAACAGTAAGTTTTTTCATCTCAAAAAAAATTTAAACATTAAAAATAAACAATAAAAAAGGAAAATGTCATCTCCTACCTTGAAAAGCAAACACATCCCAAATGAAATTAAGGTCCTGGTCCTATGGGAAAGTACAAAGTATGCTATACAATGTTGAACTTGAGCCATATGCTGGCACAAAGGGAGGGGATATTTTCTTTTTCACTTAATGTCTACTCTTTCTCCTTCCACAGTAGTGTTGCATAAAACAAATCACTTCTGGGTTTTCGGTTTTTTTTTTTTTTTCATTCAAATGTATAGGCCAAATTAAATTCCATGGCAAGGAGACGAATCTTAGCATCTTTTAGGTAGTCTTTTTAGTAATGCACTGTGACAAAAAAATTTTTTTAATACTTAAGGAATAAATTATATGACATGATTCTTAATGAATGATGGGCAATGATGAAAACAATCCCTAATGTATGATGAGGCTGACTGTTTTCCCTTATTCAGTTTATGTAATTAAATTTAAAACATCTCTGCAAGGTGAAGGAAATTATACTTTTAATTTTTTAATCTAATGTTGAGAATATTCAATTAAGGCTGTCAACATAGCAGTTGATTCTGTACCTGCTATTTGGAGACCTGCTATTACAGACCTTGAAGAAAATTATGCTCTGGTTAAAGAGGCAGATTTGTATTATTAACTCTACAGAGACACAAGGGAAAGGTTGAAGATTCAGTTGAATAATTTAGCTGTTCACTCTGAATTTACTTGCTTCCAAAGACGCAGGTTAAGTAACTAAGAGTATTTTAAAGTACATGTTGCAATTGATTCTGTTTAGTTTAAATGAGACAGGACTTTGACTATCTGTACTAAATCTTCATTTTGAAATATTACTGGTGTTGTACTGCTTCAAATAGTCAAAGGAGGATGGATAGTTCATCCTACCATTTTCTCCCTATAGTTCTAAGTTATGCAAGAAGTACATCTTATTAGTCAGACCTTATGACTTGATATAGTGATATTGTACCTACTTCTTTATACTAGTTTTTTTTTACAAGCTCACATACTTGTGGTCACTCTATTTCTGACCCTGAGACTTGTCTTGCACATAACAAATACCTCCAAACTAGTTGTATTTTCTTAATGTTAACACATACTTTTTTATTAATGTAAGATTAGTGTACATGGCATTATATGTTTCAAGTGTACATTGTAATTCGACATCTGTATGCAGTACACACCCCTGTGTTCATTGAAGCATTATTTACAATAACCAAGAAATGGAAACAACCAAAGTGTTTCCTGATGATTGAAAGGATAAAGGGGTAGTGCGTATGAACATATTTTCTTACATCTTTATCATTCTGAAGCCAATGCAAGCAAATCAGTATAAATGGACCCAAACATTTGCCATCTTCTTTTAAAAGTGCTTTGTCAACTGTGACAAAAGATTTATGCTGACATTTTTAGTTTCCATTAGTACATTCCTATCTTTATTGTGGATTATAAGGAGCACTAACCATTTGTTTGATATTTATCTACAACATTTGAAAATCAAGACAAGGGCGTGCCTGGGTGACCCAGTTGGTTAGGCATCAAACTCTTGATTTCGGCTCAGGTCATGATCTTAGGATCATAAGATGAAGCCCTGCATCAGGCTCTAGGCTCAGCATGGAGTCTGCTTGAGATTCTTTCTGTCCCTCTTCCCTTCCTTCTGCTCACACACTCTATCTCAAATAAATAAATAAATAAATAAATAAATAAATAAATAAATAAATCTTAAAAAATAAGTTAAGACCAGTTATTTTATTTTGGTTTAACCTATAAGTAAATGGCAGTAGAAGCTCATTTTCCGGATTCTAAGGAATAGAAGTATCCAAAAATGGATTTTTAAAAATACTTTTAAAAATCATCACGTATTAAAAAATAGCTGTGACATTGTAATAGTTCAAAAATTAAATTATAAAAAGGCACAACTGAAATGTTTGTCTTCAGGTGCCAGAAGAATAGACAAGAAACAAGGTAGAGTATGGAAATAGGAACAAAATTTATTTTTATGTCATTTTTACTTGTGACCATATGATGTATTACCTATGTGAAATAAGCTAAAAGACTTGTGGTAGTAGCCCTCTATTATCAAAAGGCTAATAATGAATGATAAATGTTCACTCAGCAGCCCAATCTGTGTGACCCAGACAGTGTGTTGTCTGTTTTAATGACGATTGAGAGTCTTGTAAAAATTGCATGGATTTCATGAAACAAAGATAATTTAGTACAGAACTGGAGATCCTCCAGATGTACAAGCTGAAGGAAATATTTGAAAAGAAAAGACATAACAAGAGGAAGCAGATGACACTGACGGATGTTTTCAAAGGAACTGTCACATCATCCTGGCTTTGGTTTCTGCAGATGCTGTTAGAACTAATCCTGATGATGAGTGAATTTACTTCAGTGCTATCTGCAGATCAAGGATTCTTTGGTTAATAAAGTTTCTCTCTGTCAGTTTTGTTTGTTTGTTATTGAGCACAATGCCTTTTGCCATTTTGAAGGGAAAAAGGAAATATTGCAAATTTAGCTTAAAGTGAATGAAACACTTGCAATGCAATTATACTTTGCATTTTAGTTGATTAAATATATATGACTTATTTTGCCCCATTTATAGTCAAAGCCTGACATTTTAATATACGTAAAACAATGGACATTTAATATATTCTTCAATTGACTTCATGATATATTTATAGAAAAGGGTGTTTAGGACAAATCTGCATTAACTTTTGGACTACTTATCATATATCCATGTTATGTAAATACATTAACTATGACAATATCTTCTTTGTTATTTACTATTGTGCTCTTTAAAATTTAAGATATCAAAACATAGAAACATGAAATTAGAGCAGGACCAGTCTTAGATATACAAGTAAAGTAATATTTGAATGACATGTAGTATCTTGCCTAATATCCTGCATTCTAATTTATATTTATAAAGAACGTTAGAAAATGTTAAGTCAGAAGTCACTCATTTTTCAAATGAGGAAATTTAGAGTCTTAAAAATCTATTTTTCCCAACCTCACAGACTGGGTGACGGGCACTGAGGTGGGCACTTGATGGGATGAGCACTGGGTATTATTCTATATGTTGGCAAATTGAACACCAATAAAAAATAAATTTATATTTAAAAAAAAGAAATAAAAGTCATGTACAGTAAAGTAAAAAAAAAATTAAATAAATAAATAACCAGTAGATTGAGCACCAGAATGAAGTTTTCTGTCTTTTTTTAGCACAGTGTTCTTGCTTTTAACTCACAAACTGACTTGCTTTTCTTTTTCTTTTTTAAAGATTTAATTTATATATTCATGACACACACAGAGAGAGGCAGAGACATAGGCAGAGGGAGAAGCAGGCTCCCTGTGGAGAGCCTGATGTGGGACTTGATCCCAGGACCCAGGATCACGCCACTGAGCCATTCAGGTGTCTCTCAACTTGCTTTTCAGAAGATTCTTCCAATGATTATGAAAGTTTTGATAGGATTTGAATCTACCTACATAGTTTTAAGGTATACTTGTACGTCTTTACATTGGGCTTAGTTAAATAAAATTTTTAGGTCCTAAGAATGTTTACTACTATTAGATAAAGGGATAGCTCCTGGGCATTCTAAGTTGGAAATCAACAGATAAAATGGTGTGAGGGGAAAAATCATAGTGAGTCCTCTCTAAAAAGATTTCTCGAGCAAAACAAAACAAAATAAACAATAAAAAATTTCAAGATAACTTGGAATACAAAGGAAAATGGCAAATAAAGACAGAACTATCTAGGGAGACTTAGCTGGGAAATTTTATAACAATCTGAAACAATCATGAATTTAGCTTATAGTTTAGTCATACAGTAGCTTTATGTGAGATAAATTTAATTTTATTTATATACATTTTATTTATATATGTAAGTTACTTAAATATTTTAGAACCAATATTTTTAACACAGTGGACTAGACCTAAGTACAATGCCTTAATTGTCCTTACCCTTCACTCATATTTAAATCTATGCTATTTGGTGCCATACTGGAATAATGAACTCTAAACTTGTTGAAGTGTTTGCTATTATTTCTGGCAATTAAGTCGAGGAGACTATGAGAGGACAAACCTTACTTCAGAAATTTTCAAATTATAATGAACAATTTTTCATTCTTAGAACGTATACAACATTCATGTGAATCTGTGGACTAACCAGATTCTCTACAAAGAAGGTTTTCAAAATCTGTGATGAGAGCTATGACTGCCAAATAATTCTAAATGAGAATATCCTCCCAGCTCTAAAAATACCAAGAAATCCTTCAATGTTTCAGTTCTAGTTTTTCCTCATGTTAATTAGATGAGATTTTAATCTTAGGAACAACCCTACTATGTTCTATTTTTCATTTAATTGGCATATCAGATCTTTATTTTGCTTTAATTACACAAAGGAATGGCAATTACAGCTATTACAATGAAGCCTCACTCTTGGGGTCCATACCGCAGGCCCATTAGAGGTAAATCAGTTCATGAGTCATGGTATGCTTGTGGTAATTAAACTCATCTTCAATCATGTCCCACATGTGTCTTGTTCTGTGTCAAGAAAAACTCAGAATCAAGAAAAAAATTTTCACAAAAGCAAATGTCATTCAATTGTAAGACAAACGTGACCCAAAATTCACATTTTTATTCTTAGGAAATAGCCTTTCACAATCTAGATGATTGTTATGGATAAAATTCCCATCATCATGGGTCATACTCTTGCACTCATGAGCGTCCTATTACACTTAAAATACTAATAAATTGATATATTTAATGTCTCCAGAAACTTTATTCCTACACATGACTTTACCATCCAAGTGCATAAGTAAATGATCCAGTTGTAAGTAATTTCTCTCACAATAAGAACTTTCTAATTAAAGCTACATTGAACTTACCCCAATGCAGCTAAGAAATAAAAAAAAAATTCCCAATCAAAAATCTAAAACATATATATCCATTATTTTTAAACACAGTGATTAGTGATGTAATTTGATAAAGTCTTGGGTAGAGTCAATTATTTTTTCCTGAATGTACAATTTGGGGAATTTTGTAATAGTTCCTTTAAAAAATAAATTGCTGAGTTATAACATCATTCCTTTAAAGAAAGTACACACATACACAATACATTTAATTTCAAATAGTTTCACATACCTCCAACACAAACCTGTTTGGATATTAAAATTATTAAGGACCTAGCTTCTAAAGAGTCTTATAATTTTTAAATTGTAAAAGTCTAACTCTTGTACGGTAAAGCAGGCTTGGCAGATGGGTGGAGAGAGAAGAACAACACACAAAGCTGAAAGAAATGCTTGGAATGTGATTGATATTTGGACTTTGTGCAAACACATAGGGCGACGCCTACAGAAGAGGCTACAGTAAGAGAGAGTATAATAATAAATAAAGTTTTGCTGTTCTAAATTTAAAAAAGCAATTTTACAACAATTTGAAATAATCATGAATTTAGTTTACAGTTTAGTCAAGAATAGTTCACCGTTAAGTACTCTCAGATATTTCACCTGCCCTTATCACCTTAACTGGTCACGTGCCCAGAATGGGTTATGTTTATAAGTCATAAGATGCTTCTTCCATGACTTTAGTGGCCTCTAAACTCACATGAAATTTATATGTTTACATCTTGTCCAAGATGAATCACATCTGGTTTTCTGGAAACTGTGGCCAGTTTAAAACATTCAGTATGACATGAGTACTAAAAATGCTTTAGCTGACTTGGTACAGAAGAAAAAGTTTTGAGAGGATATATAATTTTGATATTATGGACACTACCCAATTATTTTTGCAGTTTTAATATCAGCAAAAAAAAACTAATGCTGACATTTGGATATATGTTACCGTGTGGCAGAGCTGTTTCAGTTATGTAGTGGAGAGAATTATTTTTTCTCTTATAACAAAAATAGACTTCATTTTAACTATCAAGGAGAATTAGCAAGCAAAGTTTTCAGAGACTTGATATGATGGAAGCTCTCATTAATAATAAGAAAACTTATACCAATGGAGTTATAAGAAATCAATCCTGAGCCAAATAGCCTTGAAGAGCTAAAATACTTAGATGATATATTTCTTTTTTTTTTTCTATTCAATCCATATAATTCTTTGGAACATGTTTCCTATTTCATGATTCATTCTTGTTTATAGTGTTTTATGAGATAGGGATTAAAGACTGAAGAAAATATCATAGTACTGATACTATTCAGTTTGGTAGGATAGTCTGCATTAAGAAATATTCCCCAAGATAAAGGATCAAAGAAAATAGAAATTATTTTCTCATACCTTTAATAGTTGAAAGAAGGGGCTATATTTTAGCTGGCAGCTCTCCTCTGGTGGTAATTCAAGGACCCACACTCCTTATACCTGTGACCCTGTCAATTCAGATGTAGGGTCCTTCATTTTGTGTATTTGTGCCATGGACCACCTTGTACTCTGGTAAAGCCTAAATATAACATTTTTATTTTTTTATTTTTATTTTTTTTAATTTTATTTTATTTATTTATGATAGGCACACAGTGAGAGAGAGAGGCAGAGACACAGGCAGAGGGAGAAGCAGGCTCCATGCACCGGGAGCCTGACGTGGGATTCGATCCCGGGTCTCCAGGATCGCGCCCTGGGCCAAAGGCAGGCGCCAAACCGCTGCGCCACCCAGGGATCCCAACATTTTTAAATACTTAGAAGATATGAGACTATAAAGGTAAGCAATTAAATTGATGTAATTTATTAATATGTGTATAAAATGAATTTATGACATGGTAAATATATGTGCTTTTTCATTAATATTAACTAGATCTAGCACCACAGTTCTAATAACCATGTTGGTTTTGAAGTAGTGATGAGGGTAAATGATATTTCAAAATATGTGAGCAGTAGAAATAAGAAGATATAAAATATATGTGATTTTGACTGGCAACTGCATCACAAGTATTAGTACTCATGGGGTTATCATAACTGAAAAGAAATACTAACTTTCAGTTAGAAGCTAACTAAAAGATACAATTTGTTCCCATCCAAGTTCATGAATTCACTGAAATCTGTCTATAAGCCCCCAAGGGCTAAGAACCTCCACCCTAATCTGATCCAAAACAGCAGGAAGGAAAGTGAGCATAGAGCAAGTCTTCCATCTTTCATACTTAGACTGGTATATTTTAATTTATTGATTCATTGATTGAGTCAACACATACCCATGAAATTTACCATGGAACCAGCATGGTCTTAGGTACTGGGAATACTGTACTCAATAGCTAGATAAAGTATTTCCATTCATGGAGATTTCACTCTTGTAGGGGTAGAAGAAGAGGAAATAAATGCACAAACAAGTAGCTACATAATAAGTCTTATTGTATGTAAGACTTATAGTATGTTAGTATAGTATCTGAAATTAATAAATATTTATCTCAAGTTCCTTGAGTCAAGTCTTTCTATGTCTTCTTTTAAGTTATGCAAAATATTCAGAGGGTCACAGCTATCAAAAAGGGAATCTTGGTTCTGAGACCAGAAAGTGCTGAACATAAAGAAGTCTACTAAACTCTTAGATATAGATCTATACAAGGGCAGTGAGAAGGGAAGGCACATATTTTGTAAAAAAGATTTTCTAATATCTTCTCCCATTCTGTAGGTTGTCTTTTAGTTTTGTTGCCTGTATCCTTTGCTGTGCAAAATCTTCTTATCTTGATGAAGTCCCAATAGTTCATTTTTGCTTTTGTTTCTTTTGCCTTTGTGGATGTATCTTGCAAGAAGTTACTGTGGCCAAGTTCAAAAAGGGTGTTGCCTGTGTTCTCCTCTTCATTTGGGGAATATGAATAATAGTGAAAGGGAATATAAAGGAAGGGAAAAGAAATGTTGGGAAATATCAGGAAGGGAGACAGAACATAAAGACTCCTAACTCGGGGAAACGAACTAGGGGTGGTGGAAGGGGAGGAGGGCGGGTGTTGGAGGGGAATGGGTGACGGGCACTGAGGTGGACACTTGACGGATGAGCACTGGGTGTTTTTCTGTATGTTGGTAAATTGAACACCAATAAAAATTAATTAAAAAAAAAGATTTTCAAAAAAAAAAAAAAAAAAAAGATTTTCTAGTAGCCTACTCAGTTTACAGACCTGAAAGGGGGAGTGCAATGGGTCCTGTTAAATCTCTGGCTCTTTAAAATGGTCTTTCTCTTATGTTTTCTACCTTTTTAATAAATGTGTTTGTTTTTTTAGTTTCCATTCCCTTTTTAATTTATTGGTAAACTTAATAAAATGTATCGACAAAATGGGATTAAAAATATTATTATATTAATGTAGTATAATGGAACAAGTATTATTATCTGGCTCTTGAACACGATTATTTCTGGAAACAAGCTGGCTTTTTATCTACTAACAATACATTAATGATTCATATGCATATGAGTTGCAGAGAAAGCAGGTAAGTGCCTGAGAGGACCCAAAGAAAACCTGGCGGTAAAACCTGGAGGAAGAGAATGATTGTCCTCAGAAATATAAAACAAAATTTCTAAGTGTGGGAAAAGCTTGCTTTGGGATTTTAGGGATGAATATAGTATTTCAACAGGTAGAGAGATTTAAGGAAATGGCATCCCAGAGAACACTGTGAACCAAGGAAAAGAAGAAACCATGTTCTGGAAATGATGAATGTCCTGGGTTGACTGTAATATAAGGGCTTGTGAAGGAGAATAAAACAGAAGACAAGCCTGGAAAAAGTTGTAAGGGTCACATCTTGGAAGACCTTGATGTTCTGCCAAGATTTTGGTAGTTATATACACAGACACAGGTGTGTCCATGTGTGTGTGCGCGCGCACACACACACACACACACACACACCTGGTAAGAAAATAACTTGATGGTAGCATGAGGAAGAGAGAGGAGGGAGAGCTGGTCTAGAGACCAGCTAGATCACCACTGTGAAATGAAATCCAGGAAAGGGAATAAGCTCCTAAAATAACACATTAGTTATAAAGAGGGAACTGGGTGCATTAATTTGAGAGAAGAATTAGATTTAGAAATAACAAGTCATAATGGTCAATCTGTTTTCAGGAATAAATGAGACAGAGGAAATTGAAGGATAGTTTTCTGCTTGATTAATCTAGAGGACAGTGATGCTGTATCAACCACAGTGGAAAAACAAAGGCGGACAGGCTGATGGAGGGAAAGAAGTCAATAAACTCAGTTTGAGATATTTTAGGTTTGCTGTATGAGCAAGACATGCTTTTTACATTCAGAGAAATGGTTGAGGGTGTAAATCTGAAACTTAAGAGAGGCCAGGGTTTGGGTCATAGGTCCCCTGGGAACTATTTGAGAAGTGTGAGTAAAATCAGTTAGGAAAGGACTGTCAAATGGAACATAAATCAATTGTAAATCACCTAGGAAAATAGTTCCACTGAGCTATCATGACCATCTCATACTTTGTTGTTGTTTTTTTTAATTTAACTGATAAATGAAAAAAAAAGAAACATCAACAGACCCATTCAAGCAAGGTTTTAAAATATGCCCTGCTTTATTTTCAGGGACAAAATTAA
Organism: Vulpes vulpes; assembly: GCF_048418805.1. Lineage (NCBI taxonomy): Eukaryota > Metazoa > Chordata > Mammalia > Carnivora > Canidae > Vulpes > Vulpes vulpes. The sequence goes on along the minus strand of NC_132794.1, from coordinate 26,034,857 downwards.
AGGAAGATTTATTTTCCGTTTCATGTATTTGTTTCTTTTAAAATGATGACAAGTATGTCGTTGTCAATAGTTTCACTTAAATATTGAAGAATAATTGAGGGTGTTGGTGAGTAAATGCCTCATAAACCTAAGTAGGGTCACATGTCCATTCCTGAGCCAATCATTGACAAAAGGAACGGGACTCCCTCTTGGACCATCATTCTCTTCCTAGAGGGAGAGTGGGATTTACCTCATCAAGATACCTAGCTGTATGTGTGTTGGGTGTGCAGTAGTAGTTAGCTGGAAAAAAAAATTGGGAAAGTACAAAAAACAAGGATATCATGAGGGCAAAAAGTAGTGTCTGTTATATCATGATGACATAGTTAAGTGAATAAAGAATAATAACAACAATAGCTTGCATCTCAACCTTTATTATTGAATATTATTCTAAAATGTATTATTTCTTCTTACTTGAGTGAATAGAATTTATAACGGATTTTTGTCCCCACAGTTATCAATTTGCATTATCATGAATCATCATTACGAAAAATAATGTAAAAGTATAGAGAATTGAATTAATATAATATCACAAAATATATTGGAAGGTGTTTTAATGAATTTTTGTGATATACTTAGAATATTTTAAGAATGCAAGTCCAGAAGGAAATAATATTATTTGTTCTGTTCACTGGTGAATACCCAGTGCCTAAAACAACACCTTATATACAGTAGGGGCCCAATAAATATCTATGAAATGCATAAATGAGGAAAATATGTATATCATCTTAGTTGTGATTTTTATCCCTCTCTGAAAAAAGAGAATTCTCTTTAAATATTCTATATCGTGCTCGCTTCGGCAGCACATATACTAAATATTCTATATCAAATTATTAGTATTTAATTTGCACTGATTCTACTATTCCCTTTTGTAATGTTCTTTCTAAATTTAACTATGTGTGACTTCTCATTTGCCCTTCAACTTCATCCAAAGTTCTGGGTTTAGTCATATTGGCTTGTTTCTCCACTTGGGATTCAGATATCCTGGTATGATTTGTTTTGAATGGGCAGAACTATATTCTTTTTGATAGCCAATTTCCTTGAACTCCACTTTCTAAGAGAAACCCAAAGATTCACTGTACTAGTTTTTAAACTTGATACAATTAGCTCCCCAAAGTTAATTTTCCTAAGCTTGCTGATATTTCCATTCCCTTCCCGTAGGGAAAGGAATTTAATTTCAACCATTTGTGATTGGTTCTTTAAAGTTTCCTTCTACTACTAAAAGCCCATCTAATTTCTTCCCCATGAGCAAGTATTAGACCTGATGTCTGCCATGGAAAATGTTACCTTTATCATAGAAGACCATTCTATGGAGATCTTTTGCTTCCAAACTGCTCTATCATTGAGTATTCTCATTTTGATATGTGCCTGCCAACTCTTATCTTGAAAATCACTATCAGTTGGCTAAAGAAAACTTTATTAACCTTCTTTCCTGGTTAAGTGGTTTACACAATTTATATTAGATTTACAATATAGTTATTTTATATGTTCTTTCCATCTTGACTCTAATGCATTTTTTTTCCAAATAATCCCATTACTATGCCTTTATTCTAGGTTTATGAAGGCTTTAATTTCATAAATAATTATGAATGCTCTCTCTTCCCTAGGCCAGTCTATCAATTCCATGTGCTATTCTACTACTTGTCAGATATTTTCATAGCATCTTCTCTCTGGCCCTGCTATGGGGCCTCCATATACTCCTAATTAATTCTTTCATTCAAAAGTCACATCAGACCCTATTTGAATAGTTTTATGATCATTTCATCACAAAAGAATATAGCAATGTAATAGATGAAGAGATATTTTAAATGTACTATGTGATGGTCATTGAAGCATATATATGTCACTGTTCATTAAACATAAAAACATTAAAGAAAGTAAGCAAATAATTGTGATAGAATAAGAATAAAAATCTTTAATTCACTTTTTTTAGAAAGAAAAAGGTGATAAAAGATTTGGTGAGAGCCTATGGAGGAGTTAAATGAATAGTTGAATCTACTTGATGAATTAAACAAGGAGATACTGGATGACTACACATGATAAGAAAATGAATATTTTATAAACACTGAAAAATGCCTCAAATTAATTTTCATTAATTCTTTTGATTTCATTAACTAATACGTTTGAGTGTACAGGTTCAGAGAACACAGGGATAAATAACATGTAGTCTCTGCCAAGAATGAAATTACAGTTTTGGAATGAGAGACAGTTTACGTAAAGCTTTGTTTTCTTTCTTTTGCTGTATGTCTGTGATAGAAATCATAATGAGTACAATGGGGATGCAAAGAAAGTTTGGTAGAGAAGTCAGTTATCCTTAGTATAAGAGAAAATGATTCAGGGGCAAGAATATCTATGTGTAGGTATTTGTAAATAAGATTGTGCTGACTACACAAAGGTAATTGTATTCCATTGCTGTAAAACATCTCCAGCATAGAGTGAGAGAGGATGGTAAAGATTGTGGACATTTTCACTGGAAGTTCACCTCTGAAGTACAGAAGTATTTGGTTTCTTATACAAGGACACAGAGCCCAGGCAAATCACCAGGACACAGAGCTGGAGGATGGCTAGCATGTAATTGGGTCAATGGACCATGAGAGAGTGAAAGATGAATTTAAAAAGAGACATTTGCAGTTGTAAGACCACTGAGTTGATAATTTCTCTCAACTTGAAGGGCCATAGCTGATAGAATGGGTCATGAGTATGTTTATGGTGGGGGGAAAAGTCAAATGATATTTCCTTTTGGGCTATTTCTTCTGTTTATGATGCTTGTCAAGACACTTCCTCAATGGTGTTTTTGTCTACCCCAGTATGTCCTAAATGTTCTACTGGGTATCCTCAAGCTAACTACAATGATATGTTTTATTTTATTTTAAAATTGCATACTAAATTCCTTAAAAGGAGAATCCAATATTTTTGTTTGCTTCAATAATTTTCTGAAAGGTATGCGTTTGACCTTTATGGAAGGTCACTAAGAAAACTATCTTATGATAGCCACACTCATACAAACACATTCTAGTCTCTCCAAAATTAAAAATGAACTCTCAGTGCCCCTGATCTCCACTATACTCCCATCTGTCTCTAACTCTGTTCAAAGCAAACCTTCTCAAAAGATTTATCTGCATTTGTTGTCTCTCCTTTCTCAACAACTATTTACACACCAGTCCAGCTTCATTCCCAAGCATGGCCCCACAATGCCCTTTACCCTACTCTTGCCAAAGTCATTTACAATCTATAAAATGCTAAATCCAGAAGATATCTTCTGTCCTCATCTTATTAGGTCTCCTAGTAGCATCTGACAAGATTTATCATTACTTCCTTCTTGAAACAGTTTTCCTCCTCCTGCTCTCGCTCTCTCTCTCTCTCTCAAATAAATGAATCTTTTTTTAAAAAAATGAACATAAATAAATCTTTTTTTTAAAAAAAAGGAAAGAATTGAGAGTTGAAAATATACACAGTTTATCAAAACAGGTTATATTTAAGGCATAAATGACAATAGAAAACCAAGCAGACAGCCCACGGTTAAGAAAGTGGGAACAACTGGTTTGGGAAGCAAATAACTTCACAGCCGAAAGCAACAAAATGCCAGCTGTAACCAGCTCAGGAAATAATGGCAGGAAAGAAAAAAAAAAAAACTAGTCTGGCTTATAGTCGTTGGAAATAGAGTGGCTTTTCTTCATCAGACTTTAGACTGATGGGGAAGTTAAGAGAAAAAGAAGAATGAGAGTTTGTGCCAGATTGAAACTATAACTCAAAAAATTTTCTTCAAATATTTGATAGAAAACAGTGTTTAGAAAATAGTGTTTAGATAGCAAATGGACTTTTTTCTGCTGCATTTTATTACTTTTATAGAAGGTTGACCATTAACAAATCACCATTGTATATGATAGGCATTTGAAAAGTTTCAAGAATCAGTACTTTATCTTGATAGTTTTATTACATTGGCTAATTTCACTTTCTTTTTGGAAACCTTAAAACTAGGTACTTTTGACGAGAATGCCACTTCCAGGTAAAACAATTCATTTATTCAGTGAATAGTTTTGTGCATCTGCAAGGTAACAGATACAATAACTGGCTCTGAAGACAAAGATGAAAGAGATGGAAGCTTTGTTATGAACCCCCTCGTAGAAGAGGAAATCATGATGTAACAGATAATATTGCAGTATTGTATAAAACACAAGGGCTAGAAAGAAGCAGTAGAGTGTAATGGCAAAGCACATGGACTCGGGAGCCATTTCCTTGTGTTTAAACCCTTTTTTAATCATTCTTTTACAATTTGGGTATCTTTGGACTGATTAAACTATTTCTCGGTTTCCTCATTTATAAAATGGGGACAATAATAATGCAATTGCCTTTTATAATCTAGTGAAGGTTAAACATGAATCGATATGATTCACATGTATGTAAGTCAAGATACGTAGAGCAGAGTGTCGGATGTATATTAGGCATTATGTAAGTGTTAGCTAAAGCTACACACACACACATACATACACATAAATACGTAAGCAGTAGTGCATGAGGAAAGGAGAGAATGTTGTTGGGAAGAATATGTCAGGTAAGGCTTAACCAAGGAGGATTCCAAAGATGATTGCAAACTGGTAAGAATGAGAATTTGATCTAAAATCATTCTAGGTCAGGACACCTGGGTGGCTCAGCATTTGAGCATCTGCCTTTGGCTAAGGGCATGGTCCCAGAATCCTGGAATAGAGTCCCACATCAGACTCCCACCATGGAGCCTGTTTCTCCTCCCTCTGCCGTGTCTCTGCCTCTCTCTCTCTCTCTCTCTTTCTCTGTCTCTCATGAATAAATAAATAAAATCCTTTAATAAAATAAAATATAAATAAATAAATAAATAAATAAAATCATTCTAGGTCATAGAAGTTATTTTTCAGCATGAATAAATAAATAAATAAATAAATAAATAAATAAATACTTAAAACTAGTTTTGCTAGGGGAAGAGGTTGATATTTGCGTATCAAGTTTTTTTCTCCTAGTATATGTAGTAATGTATATTGCATCTGGCTCCTATACTGGGAAAATCTAAGGTACAAATTAATTAATGTTTCACTACCCCCCCCCATCTTTACAATGGATTTTTACTCTGCCTCCAAACTTCAGATTCCCTAATTAATTTAATCAGATATTTCAATGTTTTGGCCACCTGGCCAGTATGTAAGTAAATATACTTACTTTCCTTTTAAATATGTCTGGTTACTAATAAACCATTAAGAGACAAGACTGTCTTTTGTTAAATTGATTAAGAATTGGCTCCAAGAACTTCAAACGAAGCTTATTAGATTAAAAGCTCTTGAGGGCTACTATAGTACGTTTTTTTTTAATGTATATTTTTTTATTGGAGTTAGATTTGCCAACATATAGCATAACACACAGTCCTCATCTCGTCATGTGCCCCCCCTCAGTGCCCGTCACCCAGTCACCCCATTTCCCCACCCACCTCCCTTTCCACTTCCTCTTGTTCATTTCCTAGAGTTAGGAGTCTCTCATGTTCTGTCTCCCTCTCTGATATTTCCCACTCATTTCTCTCTCTTTTCCCCTTTATTCCCCTTCACTGTTTTTTTGTATTCCCCCTATGAGTGAGACCATATAATGATTGTCCTTCTCAAATTGACTTACTTCACTCAGCATAATACCCTCCAGTTCCCTCCACGTTGAAGCAAATGGTGGGTATTTGTCACTTCTAATGACTAATATTCCATTGTATATATAGACCACATCTTCTCTATCCATTCATCTGTCGATGGACACCAAGGCTCCTTCCACAGTTTGCCTATTGCTATGTTTTTCATCATGGTAGTCGATTCAACAAACACCCACATTATATGCATTTTAATGTAATAGCTGCCAGGTAAACCTGGAGCTCCATGTGGAATAGGTGTTAGAAGAATATAGGTCACACTGTACTGCGGTCTGGTGTTATGCTGATGGGTTTCATATTTGAGTCTTTCACTACTGTTATCTTTCCTCAATTATTTCCAGTAATTTCAGGGATCGTGGGATTGGGGCATAGAAAACTAAAAGAACATGGACCTTAATTTAGACCAACAGCTGGTGGTTACACATGTAATTAATGGGGAAGACTGTTTACTGGTATTTATTTAGAACTGATCCCATCCCTGCCAAAGAAAATGGCAGTGCTGAAACTTCACATTTTCAAACAGCGAGTTCATTTGGCTGCCATGAACTTGCGGCTGTAACAAATTTATCTCAATTTTTCTAATTTCTTATACTGCATATGTAAGAGTCAGAATTTATACAGGGCATCGAGTTTTATTTTCATTTGATAATATCCCTCTGGTTTTGATACAGATTAAATGAAATCCATGGCATATACTCTGGGATATAAAATTGTACATCTTAAAATATATTTAATTTGTGTTTTCCCACACTGTTGAGACATTTCAGTATCCTAATAGATACCACAAGTTAGTCTAATGAAGTCTGTGGGTGACTTCCATGCCATAGTCTATGGAACTCTGACATTTCATAATTAACCAAAGTCTGGGGATTCAGTTCTAAGTTGGTCTTTTGCCCAAGCATTCAATTCTTGAATATGATTAAGAAGCTGAATTTTATTTTTGAGTCCTTGGCTTCAGTTCCTTGAAGCCATGCTACTGAAATAATTTGGTCTCTGAGCATTTCCTTGTGGAGGGAATAATTTCCATGAAATAGTGTTTTTTTAGAGATTTTTCAGTTCAATATTCTGTATAACATAATTCTGTCTACATGACATTCCTTTGCCTTTGCACGACTGGTTCTTTATCTTCCAGGTTTCGGCTTCAATATTATTTCATAAGAGACTTTTCCTGAATGATCTATGATCACAACATTTTCCACCTCAAACTATTTTTAAGTCCTACCATATTTGTCATATATGATGTTTAACATTAACATATTTTTAAATGCCCTCAATACATGGAAACCATCAACTGCTCTTATTGTTTTTGCTCTGAGTAATTCAGCTAATCGTCTATTGACATTTTGAAGTTGTTTCCCTTTCCAGACTCTGTGGAATGTTAGGAAAGATTAATGAAAACCAAGAAAATTTGTTCCAATTTTCTTAGCTGAATATATAAGGTTAAAGGATCCAAACAGCTAGCATTTATTTATACTTAGTTATATATTATAGTTTATAAGATTTTCAAAAGAACAGATCTCCAAAGCCCCTAAGAGTATTTTGTGAGCACTTTTTCCCCCTTCTCTCACCAGAAACTTAATGCAACTGCCTACCTTCTCTGCTCCAGAACTCTGGGTCTCTACTCTTGATTTTCACACAGATCTCTCAAATCCAGCATGTTCAAAACTGAACCCATCATACCCTCTCCAATTCCCATGCCTACAGAATCCTCCTCTGCTAGGCCATATATTGATTATTGGTATCATCTTCCATCACTTCTGGGCCAAGATCTGAGAATGGTGTGGAATTCTCTCTCAATCTACCACTCCATAAGTCATCAAACGTCTTTCTCTATATTTCTACAGACATAAGTACTTATCTATCTGTACTAGCTACCATGTATACCTATGTGTATGTAATATCTATCCTTTTATCACACATTTGTTTACCTATTTATCTGTTTTTCTCTTTAATAAAATTGGAATCAGGTCCTCCCTCTCCATCCCCTTACCCCACCATCACCCACCATTGCCACTGCCTGAGTTCAGGTCATTTTTTGGTCTAAGTTATCAAAATCAACCTCTTGCGTTGCCATTTCCAGTTCATTCCATCATCACAGAGTGATTTCTTTTCTAAAATTCTATCCTTTCTGTCTGAACTCCCTCTATGGTTCTTGAATGCCTTCAGGATAAAAACTAGCCTCTTAAGATAATATTTACAATCCTTCATGATATTGCCCTTGCTACTTCTTAGTTATATTTTTTCTTTCTCTCCACTTTGAGCTTTACATACAAAAATGTAGAGCAGCCTCAGCAGTTCTAGCAGAGCAACACCTGAATGTACTCTTCTTTTCCATGTCTCCTGAATGCTTGCACATTCACTGCTTTCTCTCAAAAATGATCTCAGTGTTTTACTTATCCCAGTGCCCTTCAAAATTTAGCTAAGCTATAGTTTCACCTAAAATGAGTTTTCAAGCCTCTCATTTTAGGTAAGTGCTTCCTGTTTCCATGGTGTTGTGAATAGTCCTGTCAGTATTCATTACTCTGTTTTTTTTTTTTTTTTTAATTTTTCTGCCTCCTCCTCAAGGGTATGGGCTTGTTTAAGACAAAGATTATGTTCTTTATCTAAAGCTCTGGTAGTTAGCACAGTGTCTGGCCCAAGATTTTTGTTTAACACTAGATGAATGAAGAAATAGGCATGGAACCAAGAACAATAGATTCCATTCTGCAGCTAGAAAAGGCAATGTAAAAGTGGTTGGTACATAAAATTTGGCCCTCGATTCTGCTTTCTATGCGTCAGGATATGTTCTAGGTGTTTTTCATGTATGAATACATTTGGTCAGTGCAATTATTCTAAGACATGAGTACTACTTGTATCCATTTCCATGTTAGGAAATTTAGACATAGAGAAGTTTATGTGCCTAAGATCATACATTTTCTTAGTCTGTGTTCCTCTGGAAACAGAGCCTGAAGCAAAGGGTTATGTGCTAAAATTTGATTAGAGAGTGCAAAACCAAGGAAGCAGAAGTTAGGGAAAAGGACTGAGACTACAAAGGGGAGAGTCAATATAAGGTAGCATGATCAGCACTTGGTGTCAACTGTTCTGGCTCTCTCAGGACCATCTCTGGAGAGCCTTTATCATGAATGCATTTCAGGACTGTCTATCTGTTGAAGGAAGGGAAAGGGGAAGAATTATCCATGGGTTCATGTGTCCAGTGGGCTAAATGTTTTTGCCACATTTATTTCTGGACTGGGCAAGCACAGTTGTCAAAAGGATCCCCTGGCATTTTATGTCCTTTCCTCAACAAGGGTACACCAGTGGAGGCACAGGGGTGTGCAAGCGAATGATTCAAGGTAGAGTTCATTTATTTCCCTCTGGAGCCGTTTTGAAGCTTGTGCAAAGATTGGTGCAGCAGGATGATGGATGGAATGGCTGGCAAAGGCCCTAGAGAAGGAATGGCAGAAAGAATCTGCGGTGGTGCCTATGAAAAGTTTGATGTATCCCTCAAATAAATGGTGAAATTCTAGTTCAGATGCTAGCGATCTGACTCTAGGTCTTATAGTCCATGCCATCCTTCCATCTGGGCAACAGAGGCCCTTGTCCAATGCTTTAGTGGGACATACCTCACAGAGATATACCAGAAACAAAATTATGAAAGAACACATGGATGCTTCTATTTCTGATACATCCACAAGTCAAAACATCTGCTTTGTTGACCATATACTGCTAAGGCCCCAGGAAAATACTTGTCCACACTTTTTTTCAGAGTCCTTCACACAAAGCCATGCTTGAGGGTTGTTGGGCTGCTGACACAAAAGAGTATGAGGGGTAAGTAATCTGCTGAAGCACATAACCAAGAGAAAAAGATTTAAAAATTTGCCAAGTCTTTCAGAGAGCATGACCACAACAAGTTCTTATCTGGTAAAATATCATTTCTGAGTGTTCTAATTCATAATATGGAGGGGGTATTCATAAAGAAAGATTGTAATAATTTTATGTGGTGTGTAAGGTTATTCTCTACATGGCCATCTGGTTCCTACTGAATGTTAGAATTATAGATAGTTTTATTTCTAGAAACTAATTTAGTAGGATTCAATTAATTTTTTAATTAAATTAAAAAACTCGGCTGTATATAAAATCTGGACCTGAAATTATTATATTCATCCAGTATAATTTCTATTTGCCCATAATTTTAGTAGATAATATCAAATGTTTTAGAGAAAAATAACTTTGTAAAGTACATATGAAAGGCAATTAAAGTTAATTTAATTTTTAAATTTGCTTTAATGTATACTTCTTGATGAAGATAATTCAACTATTGTGAACTCTGAATATAATTAAGTGTTATTATTTTAGTTCTTTACATCATTAGATATCATTAGGATATAAATTATGTGAAAATCTTGGTAATATCACAATTCAGGATTTGCTGAAACAAAAGCATAAATAAATGTTTGGAATACATATATAAAAACTTATGAATTATGTATTATTTTAAACTTATCCAGATACCTTCAATCAGCAGAATATTAAGCCATATGCATTAATAATTGAATTTAGCAATCTATGGTATTTGGCTGACTCAATCACTCAAAAACCATAGATTTAAATACATCTTCAAGTTTGTTATTATTAGTTGTATGTGATAAAACATTGTACTTCACAGTTGGTCAACTATGAAATATAATTTTTCAGGGGACCTAGTGGCTTGGTTGATTAAGCATCTGCCTTCAGCTCAGGTCATGATCCCAGGGTCCTGGGCTCTCTGCTCTGCAGGGAGCCTACTTCTCCCTCTCGCACTCCCCCTGCTTGTGCTCTCTTTCCCCTTATCAAATAAATAAAAAAAATCTTTTTTAAAAAAGAAATATAATTTTTCAAATATTTAGACATAATGTATGTATGTGCCCCCATTTCTACTCTTGCCCCAGACTTCACAGATATTACGGTTGGTTCTGCCCATGTTATAGTAAATGCCTGTATTCCGCTCTACCATACCACACTCCACTCCACCCCACTCCACCCATACAGTTCCTACTCTATCTACTCCACTCCGATACTAAACTGCTTCCCTAGTATTTTAGAGATTGGTCCAATTGAGCAATTCTTTCTAGTTACACAGTTATGAAATTGACAAAACTAAGACATCGCTCTAGTGCAATTAAACTATTGACACTGTATTTAAATAGATAATATTTAACTATCCACATACAAATATGAAAATAATTACAGATGATAAGTACTAAATATTCCAACTTATAGTATGGTACAGTGTGATACTTTCAGCTCTTGAGGAAAATCCTATTTGAATGTCAGTCACCTCCTCAGTCTCCCAACAGGATTTCATTTAAGTCATCTTAATTAATTCCTCCTGTAAGGAGGAACCCTGCTTTGTCCTCTTCCCTCACTGAATGAATAACTCAGGTAAATTGCCTCAGGTAAATTTCACAAGGCATTTGCTTACTATGTTATTTTTGTGTAAGACAAAATGTTTTCTGGACATGTAGAAATTTTATTAGGTAGTGTTAAAAATATTTCTAAAGGGTTGTAGTTTTACTGGTTTTTATATATTCTCTTTTGAATTGATTTCCAATAAGGAGCTTCTGGGGAGGCAGAGGTAATTAAAAGTTATATCACTTTTACCTCAAATGCTATCCCGTCTCTATTTTTCCCTGATGAAGTCGTAGACCCTGGGCACACTTTTCAAAGAGACTCCGTTTATTTGATACCAAGTTGTTGTTTTTATGTTTTTTCCCCCATAATTACAATTTTGGCATGTTATACTCAATAAAAATTCGAAGATTATAAAATATTCCATTCTTGATCTTCCTATGAAAGCCAAAGGGAAAGATATAGCTGCTAAGCAATCATCTTGGGAGAATACTCTTATGATAATAAACTCATCTTTAGCCATGAAGTAATTTAAATATATTTTGGTTTTTCCTAACAGTTATATTTTCATCTCTGACTCCATCATAGAAATCTCCCATGATGTATATTTAGGTATTTTGTATTTCTGTATGGTAAAGATCTCTTTATTTTTTATCTTTTATATATACAAACTAAAATAAAACAACCTCCCTATGATTTTTTAGTTCTTGCAAAGTTATTTTGCAAAGTTATTGCAAAATAATATTTGGTTATTCAAAACTCTATTCACTTATAGGCTATCAATTTATTATATTCTAAGTTAAACTCAGAAATGTAAATACAGTCTTTAATATATTCTCTGAACCCTTCTATCAGAAGTTTAGTATAATGTAGGTTCATTCAAATGAGATAGCAAAGCCACTAATAGGCTAAAGTATTTTTAATAATAATCCAAATATTCACTCTCAAGTATCCATGCAAATGAGACTAAAGATTGGCCTAGTAATTAAATATTTATTTTAAAAATCTGCTCTACTTTTTATGATGCACAGATGTATTCTTAACGTTAAATCATGACACGGGAGGAGGAAAATCAGGTATCCAAGCTTGGCAGATTTCTCAATGCCAAGCAACTCTATGTCTCCGAAGATGGTCTAATGAACTTGACCTAAGCCAGATGGAATCACCAGGACAGCTGGGAGGACAAGCATACTGGTGAGGGCAGAGAATCTCTCACCCTTCTGGCTGAATTGGTTCCATAACTCATACTTGAACTATAATTATTTGAAAGTTGAGTAAGAAGTCATGACATCCAGACATCATATTTCTTACAAAATCCTCTCTGGTGCCAGAGGCATATAGAAATTTCCTGCTTCCAGACAGATTGATGCTCATAATCATGACGATTTGTGACACTTACTTGACCTCTTCAAGCTACAAATAATCAGAATATTTGACCTAAAATAAAAACTTTTCAAAGTAAATTAATAAATTTCTTTGGAACGCTTAAGAGTAATGAAATGTGTGTGTGTGTGCATGTGTGTGCATTGTTGCTACTGCTCTATACATCTCATTTATTTTTAGGTTGTAAGATAACCTCTAATACTAATAATATTTATTTACCTTAAATAGCTATTATTGCAATTATCTAAAGTAATCCCTTTATCTGTGAGGAAAACAACTGCAGACAAACAGATTATGGTTATATGTCTTAGAAGTGGATTGTTCTTTAAAAGAACACATTTTTTTGAGAGCTGGCAATCTCCTGCTAAGGTCAAATGCGTTTTAAAGTCAAGTGGTAAAATTAAATGGCTGTGAAATATTTGGAATGCAAGTTAATACTTAGAAATTTACAAATGAAAATATTTTAGAAGAAATCAGCTAAAATCAGGAATGTTTCATTGAACTCAGATGTAAAAGAGCAGGCAATGCGAAGGGCAAAACACTGGAAGTAATATGTTGCTAGGGTGAAAGAGCAGTTTTATTTACAAGGAGTTCGGAGAATATGACAGTTTACTCAACTGTGATAGATTATTTGTGTTGTCATTTCCAATGCATGATAAATGCAAAGTATTTTCTAATCCGGAGAATATGGAACATCTCAGAATTTCTAGCTACCCCATCATATACTGAGTTCTGGCTACACTGAAAATACCCACCAAATATCTTCTTCTATACCTTTGCACAGAGTAAACCCTTGTACCACCATTTCCTCTTTTTCTTTCAGCCTAAAAAATGTCTTTTCATCCAGCAACAGCAAATCTACCTTGACTTCTCCAAGCAAAGTGAATTCACTTTTCCATTAGTCAGATTATATGATATTATAATTATTTAATCATAGGTATTAAACTCATTTTTATCATACCTCATAATTATTTGAAACCCCAAACCTCAATATCAAACCATGTATTCCATGACTACAGAAAGCATTTGTGTTCTTTTTTATATCCTCAAAACTTCCATAATACATTTGTATGTAATATTCTTGAATCTCGTTTGTTGAATCCTTGCTGTGGTGTGGGTCTCCAATCATTTTCTTTGTCTGTGTCCCCCACTCTCCCACTATTCTCTCAACTTCCCTAGCTTTCCATCCACACCTTCACCCATGCCACTACTGGATGTGACTCTTATTTCATAAGCTCACATTAAGTTGTCCACTTGGAAGATTTTTTTTGAAACTCAGTTACAGGAGTGCCTGAGGTGGCTCAGTTGGTTAAGCACTTGCCTTCGGCTGAGGTTGTGATCCCAGGGTCCTGGGATTCAGCCCTGTGTGTGTGGCTCCCTGCTCAGCGGGGAGTCTGCTTCCCCATCTCCCTCTGCTGTTCTCCTTGCTTGTGCTCTCTCTCTAATAAATAAATGACATCATTAATAAATAAATAAATAAATAAATAAATAAATTATAAACAAATAAATAAAATCTTAGTTACAAAATTTTGTTATCTAGCTTACTTTTTAAGATTGCAGATAAGACAGTTTTTTAAAAGGCAATAAGCCTATCTTTTAAGAGTCTATAATCTAAACCACATTTTCACATAAATATTTTACACTATATATTACAAGGAAAGAAAAGCAGGTGAATCCACTGTATTGCTGAACCTCCCCTCTCTTCCTCCAAAATATCCTGAATGGGATTAATCAATCAGTGCCTGAGACCCTCAGTGCACCCACAGAGAAGTAGGAATGCACATGTCAGTTTGCATACTAAATTTCTATAAAATGTGACTTCTTTCCTTTTTATCTTAATGTAAAATAAATATAAATAAAAGTTTTATTTTTATGTCAACACATTAGAAGCTATTAGTTAAAAATGTTCTCTCTTAATATTTGCATTATGCTCCACAAAGGATATGATAGGGCTATGTTGAAAAATACCCTTAACTATATAAGAAAGTAGAATGGAGAGACACCTGAGGAGCTCAGTCAGCTAAGCGTCTGCCTTTCACTCAGGTCATGATCCTGGGGTCCTGGGATTGAGCCCCATGTCAGACTCCCTGCTCAGCAGGAGTCTAGTTCTCCCTCTGACTCTCCTGCTTGTGCAAACATATGTGCGTTCTCTCACTCACTCAAATAAAGTCTTTTTTAAAAAAAAAAAAAAAGTAGAATGGAAGAGAATTCAGAGCAAACACAATTTTCCCCAGTGTTTACTTTTTATTTTCTTGTGGCTATTTTTTAAAACAGCTTTATTTGAGATACCTTCTATACAATTCACCAATTGAATGGTTTTTAGTATATTTATAGAGTTGTTCAATCATCATTACAATCAATTTTAGAACATTATCATCATCTCACAGAGAAACTCCGTACCTATTAATAGCCACTCCCCATTTCCCAGCAACTTCTACCCTCCCCTGTCCCAGCCCTAGGCAACCAACAATCTACATTCTCTTTCTATTTGTCTTTTCTAGACATTCCACATAAATGGAATCTCAAAATATATGCTCTTTAATGAGTTTCTTTTAGTTAACATGTTTTCAAGGTTCATCCATATGTAACATGTATCCACATTTCATTTCTTTTTAGCCTAATAATATTCCATTCTACAGATATACCATTTATGTAGCAGTTGATGGATATTTGGGTCCTTTACACATTTTAGCTATTATGAATAATGCTGCTATGAACATTCATGTACAAATGTTTGTATGGGCATATATTTTCATTACTTTTGGGTATATATACCTAGGAGTGGAATTGCTAGGTCATATGGTAGCATATGCTAAACCTTTGGAGGAACTGTTAGACTGTATCATTTTACTTTTTTCTACATTTTTTCCCACCAGCAATGTATAAATGTTCCAATTTCTTCACATACCCACCAACATTTGTTATAATTTTATTATAGTCATCTTGGTGGGTGTGAAGAGATATCTCACCTTGGTTTTGATTTGTATTTCCCTGATGGCTAATGGTATTGAGCATCTCTTCACATGCTAATTGCTAATTAGAGTATCTTTGCAGAAATGCCTATTCAGATACTTTTCCCTTTGTAATTGGGATACCTGTGTTCTGATTATTAGGTTTTAAGAGTTCTTTATGTGTTACAGATACTAGTCCTTTATCAGATATATGATTTGCAAAATTACTGCTATTCTGTGGGTTTTCATCTCACTTCCTTGATAGTGTCATTTGAATATGAAGCACATAAATTTTTACTTTTGTTAATATCCAACTTATCAATATTTCTTCTTTTGTTGCTTGTCCTTTTGGTGTCATATTTAAGAAGCCACTGTCTAATCCAAGGTCACAAAGATCTACACCTAGGTTTTCTTCTAAGAATTTTACAGTTTTAGGTCCAGTAATTAGGTCCTTAGTCCATTTTGAGTTAGTTTTTGTATCTGAGGTGAGTCTACTTGTTTAAACATATGTAATATAACTAAAAATATATATTTGGCCTTTGTCCTTGGTTCCTGGCACATATCTTCTAAGTCTTGAAATCCCCTGAGTGATAAGTGTCTTGTATGCTTATAATATGACTGATAACTGTGGTCCCTTGGGTAACTTCAGAATCAGGACCGGTCTCCAAAGGACCGAGGCATGATTAGAGATTTGTAATTTTCAGCCCCATCTCACAAACCTCCAGGAAGCAGAGAGGGGCTAGAGACTGAATTCAATCACTTATGGTCAATAATTTATTCAATCATGCTTGTGTTATGAAACCTCCATAAAAACCTCGAAGCAATGGTGTTCAAAGAGCTCTTGAGTTGGTAATATATTGACATGTTTTGAAGGTCCTGTGCATGAGAGGACATAGAAGCTCCTTGCACCCACACACACTGCCCCATACGCTACCTCATGCATCTCTTCTATTTCTTTTTCCTGAGTTGTATCCTTTATAATAAGCATAAGTAAGCTTAAGTAAATTGTTTTTTTGAGTTCTAGCAAATTATTGGACCTAAGGAGGAAGCTGTGGGAACCTTCAAATTTATAGCTGATTGGTAAGAAGTACAAGAGACCTCTGGAACCGTTGACTGGTGTCTGAAGTGGAGGTAGTCTTGTGAGACTAAGGCCTTAACTAGCCGTGATGGCACTAATTTCAGAAACTAAGTTTCAGAATTCAGTTGAATTGTTGGACACTCAGCTGATGTTAGAGAATCAAAGAATCACAGAACTGTAATGTTTTGTGTTTTTTTTTTTTTTGAGAGAGAGAGAGCATATGCACACACGCACATGCGTGCACACATTGGCACGCATGAGTTGGGGAGGAGCAAAGAGGGAGGGAAAGAGGGAATCCCAAGCAGGCTCCATGCCCAGTGAACCTCCCAGGCACCCTGCAATGTTGTTTTGACTGTTATTAGGCACTTGAAGGGATGAGCACTGGGTGTTATGCTATATGTGGCAAATCGAATTCCAATAAAAAAAATACAAAAAAAGAAACTTATTTTCCTCCTCTCTCTCTCACTCTCACTCCCTTTCTCTCTCTCTCTCTCTCTCTCTCTCTCTCTCTCTCAAAAGCAAATGAAGTACTATAGTAGAAACAATAGTGCTTAACAAAATCCATTTGCTCTCCTTTACTTCCTAACCCCAATGCAATTAAGGGCCAATGGATCAGAGAGCAGCTCAGGCCATGAAAAGCCCATCTATTGTTTCTCAGTCTCTCTTCCCTGCTCTTCAGACTTCAGAAGATCTTTCCCAAGATGTCATACTGGCCATCAGCCCAGTCCCTAAGTGATTATGTGAGTAGAGGCCTTTGCTGACCTATGTTAGATATATAGTATGAATAATAAATACACCTTTATTGTGTTAAACCACAGTTTTTATTTAGTTTAATTTGTTTCGGCTGTCACAGAATATTGTAGCCTATCCTAACATAGGTCCTTCTACTAATAATTTTCCATTAGCTTTAAACCCTCAAGAGGTAGAACAGCTTTCATGGGGTAGTTTAGTAAAACTGCTTGCCTCTGCTTATTTAACAGAATGACCTTAAGAGTATGATAATTTTTAAGTTACAAAATATCTTACATAAGTAAGATAAATTTTCTCCCTGGTATTCCTGAGTTAAGCAGAGTTGTATTAATATCCAAACTTTACTGATAAGGGAACGGTTTTAAAATGGTTACGGAAATTAACCACTTAACATTGCATACCTAGCCAGCAGCACATTTGTCCTACAAATTTTGATCTATTTCCTCCTGGTGAATAAAGTTTTTGAAGCCCTGGGGTTTTCAGGACTTCTAGGACCTTTCTTTCTAAAAAGTTTACTTATGATTTTCTGTTTCTGAATAAATTGATTTTTCATGTTGTTTGATCATTTATTTCAAACAAATAATACATTCAATCACAGTATGGGTCCAATAGATAATGACTAGGTTATCCTCAAGCTTTTTTCAAAGGTTATCTGTGAGGTCTCAAAGAATCAAATGTGATCATGGGCCATAGGTTGGTTATCATCATTCAGGACAGGTGGTTTTGCTTTTTGTGGGTTTTTTAAAAAATTATGTAACTTTATTTCTTTTACTGTACTTGTCTGGTTTTGGTATCAAGCTAATGCTGGCCTTATAAAATGAGTTTGTTAAGTGTTCCCTTCTCTTTAATTTTTTGGAGGAGTTTGAAAAGGATTGGATTAATTCTTTTTTGAATGTTTCATAGAATCACCAGTTGAAGCCATCTGGTCTCAGGCTTCCTTTGTTAGGATATATTGCATTACTCATTCAATCTCCTTATTCCTTATTATTCTATTCGTATTTTCTATTTCTTCATGATTCAATCTTGGTAAGCTGTTATGTTTTTAGGAGTTTATCCATTCTTTAAAGCTAACCAATTTGTTGGTATATAATTGCTCATAATAATCTCTTGTCCTTTGCATTTCTGTGGTATCAGTAGTAAGGTCTCTTTCATTTACAATTTTATTTAGCTCTTTTTTTTTTTTCTTAGTCTAGATAAAAGTTTGTCAGTTTTGTTGATCTGGGACACCTGGGTGGTTCAGTGGTTGAGCATCTGCCTTCGGCTCAGGACATGATCCCAGGGTCTGGAATCAAGTTCCACATCAGGGCTCCCTGCAGGAAGCCTGCTTCTCCCTCTGCCTATGTATCTGCCTCTCTCTGTATCTCTCATGAATAAATAAATAAAATCTTTTTAAAAAATTTTGTTGATCTTTTCAAAACACCAATTCTTTGTTTTGTTGACTTTGTGAATTATTTTCTTATCTGTATGTATGTACATATGTATGTATGTATGTATGTATTTTTGAAAGATTTTATTTATGTATGTATTTGAGAGAGAAAGAGTGAATGAGCAGGGTGGAGGGGCAGAAAGAGAGGAAAAGAGAGAATCTCAAACAGACCTCATGCCCAGCCCAGAGGCTGACATAGAAGCCCGACAGAGGGCTCGGCTCCATCTTGTGACCGTGAGATCACGACCTGAGCTGAAGTCAAAAGTGTTTGCTCAACTGAATAAGCCACTCAGGCACCCCTGTTTATCATTTATTTTTGCTCTAATCTTTACTATCTCCTTCTTTCTGCTAGGCTGGGCTTTAGTTTCTTCAATTTCTAGTTCCTCAGGGTATAAAGTTAGGTTGTTTACTTGAGAGCTTTCCTTTATTTTATGTATTATGACTATAAATTTTCCTCTGAAGTATAGAACTGCTTCTGCTGTATCTTATAAGTTTTAGTATGCTGTTTCCAAGAAATAGAAAGTATCCAAGTTGGAAGGGAAAAATTAAAATTTTCTGTTTGCAGATGACATGATCTTATGCATAGAAAACCCTAAAGATTCCACTAAAAGACTGTTAAAACTAATAAACAAATTTAGTGAAGTTATATTATGATATAAAATCACCATACAAAATCAGTTGCATTTCAATATACTAACAACAAATGACCTGCAAAAGAAATTAAGAAAGCAGTCCCATTTACAACAGCATCAAAAACAATATACTTAGGAATAAATTTAACCAAGGAGGTGAAGCATTTGTATACTGAAAACTATAAAATACTGATGAAAGAAATTAAAGAAGACACAAATAAATGGAAAGATGTTTCACATTCATGGATTGGAATAATTAATATTATCAAAATGTCTGTGCTATCTAAAGAAATCTACAGATTCAATGCAATTCTTATAAAAATTTCAATGGCATTTTTCACAGACTAGAGAAACAATTGTAAAATTCATGTAGACATACAAACGATCTCAGATATCTAAAGCTATCTTGAATAGAAGAACAAAGCTGGGGCATCATACTTCCTATTTCAAACTATATTGCAGAACTATGGTAATCAAAGCCACATGGAACAGGCATAAAAACATACCATTGGAACAAAGTAGAGCCACAGAAATAAACTCACAGACATATGGTCAACTAATCTTCAATCAGGGTGCCAAGAATACAAAATGAAAAAAGAGTAGTTTCTTCAGTCAATAGTGTTGGAAAAACCTAGATACCCACATGTAAGAAAAATGAAATTGAAAATTATCTTACATTATACACAAAAACCAATTCAAAATGGATTAAGACTTAACTAGAAGATCTGAAACTAAACTTCTAGTAGAAAAAAAAAAAAACAGGAAAAAGTTCCTTGACATGAGTCTTGCCAGTGATTTTTTGGAAATGACACCAAAAGCAAAAGTGATAAAAGCAAAACTAAACAAGTGGGACTACATCAGACTAAAAAGCTTCTGTTTGGCAAAGAAAACAATGAAATGAAAAGACACCCAACAGAATAGGATAAAATATTTGCAAATGACATATCTGGTAATGGGTTAACATGTAAGAAACCATTGCAACTCAATAAGAAAAGTAACCATATTCTTTAAAATGGCAAAGAATCTGAATAGATGTTTCTCCAAAGATGACATACTACTGTCCAAGATGTATATGTAAAGATGCTCAACATCACTAATCATTAGGGAAATGCAAATCAATACCACAATGAGATCATCTCACAACTTTTATAATGGCTATTATTTTCTTTAAAGATAGTAAGCCAAAAATAAAAAAATAAAAATAAATAAAGATAGTAAGCATTGGCAGAGGTGTGGAGAAAAGGGAACACTGGTACATTTTTGGTGGGAATGTAAATGAATTCAGTCATTATGGAAAACAATATGGAGTTTCCTCAAAAATTAAAACTAGAACTGCAACAAGATCCAGCAATGCCATTTCTCAGGATTTATCCAGAAGAATTGAAATCAGGATCAAAGGGACACCTGCACTTCCATGTTCACTAAAGCATTATTGAGAATAGCCAAGACATAGAAGCAAGTCAAATGTTCATAGCTAGATGATTAGTAAAGAAAATGTGGTATAATTATGCTAAGTGAAATAAGTCAGAGACAAATACTACATGATTTCACTTATATGTGGAATCTAAAAGACAAACAACAACAAAACACCAGAAACAGACTTATAAATATGGAGAAAAAACTGGTGGTTGCCAGAGGGGAAAGGGGTAGAAGGATGGGTAAAAAACGTAAAGGTGATTAAGAGGTACAAACTTCCAACTACAAAACAAATAAGTTACGGGGATGAAAAGTACAGCATAAGGAATACAGTCAATAATACTGTGATAAGATTGTATGATGACAGACGGTAAATGCTCTTATTGTGGTGAACATTGCATAATGTAGAATAGTTGAATCACTATGATAGGCACCTGAAACTAATAGAACATTGTATGTCAACTATACAGTAATAAAAAATTTAAAAAACAAAAGAAAGAACAAACTCAAATGTAATACATACACACAGTAAAATATTATCAAGCCTTAAAAAAAGAAGGAAATTCTGCCAATTGCAACAACATGGATAGACATGGAAGACATTATGCTAAGTGAAATGAGCCAGACACAGAAAGACAAATACTATATAATCTCACTTATATGTGGAATCTAAAATAGTCAAATTCATAGAAGAGTAGAATGGTGGTTGCCAGGGGCGAAGAGGAGGGGAAAATAGAGAGGTGACAATCAAAACATACTAGATTTGTTTCACAATAAGTTCTGGAGACTTCTAATAATACAGCATAGTGCCCTAAGCCAACAGTACTGTATTGTATACCTAAAATTTGCTTGTTAAGTGTTCTTATCACATGCACATAATAATAATAATAATAATAATAATAATAATAATAATAATAATAATAAAAGGTTAGGAGGAAACTTTGGGAGATAATGGATGTATTGTTCATGGCCTTGATGGTGATGGCTTTACAAGCGTCTACTTATCCCCCACTTCACTGAGTTATGTATCTTAAATATAACAGCTTTTTATATGTCCATCATACTTCCATAAAGTGATTTTAAAAAATAAATTATGCAGGGGCACCTGGGTGGCTCAGTCTGTTAAGCATCTGCCCAGGCTCAGGTCATGATCCCAGGGTCCTGGGATCAAGCTCCATTTGAGCTCCCTGCTCAGTGGGGAGTCTGTTTCTCCCTCTCTCTCTGCCTCTCCACTCCCACCTGTGCTCTCCCTCTCTCAAATAAGCAAATAAAATATTAAATAAATATATAAAAAGATGGGTTTGTGGGATCAAGTTATGTATAATGTAAGGCAGAGCATTATTCCACAAAGATGTGGGTTCCTCTTACTCACCCATCCATCCAAATAGTGAAGAAACTAAATGCAATTAGAGACAGCCCTTTCCAGAAGGTTGAATATTAATTGTGTAGTTATAAAATATTGTGTCATCATCTAATATTTGAAGAATTAAACTCCTTGCCAAATATTTAATATTAAATATTTAAAATATTAAATCTAATTCTTAAAGGCTTTCTCTTCTTTTCCAAAGAGATGAACAAGGTTGACAAGAGGCACAGCAATTTATGTACTGTGCTGTTCTGAAATTTATTCAATACTGAATTACCATGTGAAGACAGTGAGTGGTAAAGGGTTTCCAAGCAAGGAAGCCAACTGTGTTTACAATTCTCTCACTTAATGGACTAAGCAAATGTATTCATGAGCTTAGTCCCTGAAAATACAAGTGTGATGCATTGCATCCAAAAATTATATACAGTGAGATATTAATAGTTTGGGACTCACTGAATTAAATAATACTTTTCTACTGAACTGCTTCTCAAGATGTTTAATGTGCTATGTGTGTTTTGAATCTCCCCTAAGAAGATAAAGCCTAAAACATCTAATGTTATTTGACAGTACAAACTTATTTTTGTGGAGTATCCATGATGGAACACAATTTGAGGAATGTAAATGTATTGAATATAACTGAGGTGGGAATACGGTCACCTTACATAGTCACTAATTCTGAAAACTGGCAAGCTACTTGATTCCTGGACTTCTGCTAACGGTACTACCTCTGCCTGTTTCATGAGGAGGGTTAAGGAGATAATAATATCCACATAGAACTGTTCATATGCATTATTATATGCTCATTACCAAGTATAGTGCTGCTATATAGTGAATATTCAATAAATATTTATTGGACATGTCAGTAAAACAGCATGTTTATATACATAACACATAACTAGATAATTATAAAGTACTTGACAAATATAAAATAGTATCTCATAATATTAGAATGACTCATCTTGACTTGAAAATAATTTCTAAAGTTTTATCTCTGCCATTATAATTTGGGGTGACTCATGATTTTTTTCACTGTGTAAAGAGGCATATAATTAGCCACTCCTAATGACTATTATTAGTGTCAAGTCTTACATTAGCAATAATCTTGGAAAGAGAACAGTAGTTGAATATGAAAAAGTATAGTAAAATTATGATAGGAAGAGACCTATATTATAAAATGCTATTAGTATGGATCTTGTTTAGTTTTTACATGGTCTCTGTGTAGCTCAATAATAACTACAAAAAAACAAGATGGAACATTTTTGTGGCAGGTTACTGATGATGACATAAGTATTTTAAGGTACTAAGAATGAATGGAGATAGTTACAGTAACAAAACTTATAGTCAAAAGGGTGACATTTAGGTCTGGATTTTTCTAACATGGTTTTTCATTAGAACTCTTAATGCTTTTACTTTCCTGCACTACTATTGTAGCCTCCTTTCTTCCTCTAGCTACTTAATATATTTACCTGCACTGTTAGATCTCTCAAACAGCATTTATTTCAATGATCTTGACTTGTTTCAATTTAAAAAAATAAAATTATGGAAGATAAACCCTGAAGAGCCTATGTTTTGAATGTTTGACCAGTTAGAGGGTTTTCATAGTCATCATTTCAACCTCAGGAAAACTGCCTTTCAAGTACTTTATATGACGTTCCTGAGAACTTTTTGATTTTGACCAAATTATTGAATATATTGGTTACCAGTTCAGGAGCAGGTTTGTGAAGGCAGCATGGCTTTATTCCAGATATAAATCCCCGAAGAAATCAGCCATGTGTGTTAGTTATACCCACAGGGATGTAACTGATGGAAAACTTGTAAAGAAACAGACAAAAATTGTTTTTTGAAAGTGAGAACAAAAATTAACATCTGATTTTAAAGATACATTTATATTTCATTACTTCAAATAAATTATAATTCATGAGAATGGAGACGGAGAGCTCCAGAGAAGAGGAAAAATAGTATCACATTGTTTTTTCTGGTCTGAAGCCGAAGTACACTTGTGCAGCTGTGGAAAAAAAAGGGGGGGGGGGCGTTCAAAGACTCTCAACAGGCATGCTTCAATAAGACATCCTACTGTTCTAGAAAATGCCTCAACAGAAAGGTCAATTTTTAAGAAATCATTCAAAGGAATAAGCCAAACTTAAAAGAAATTTGTCTGGGATCCTAGGTAACCTTACTTTGCCCCTTCTGAGTTGATTCTGTTTCATGTCAGAGACACACTAGACAAGTGGATGTGAAAGGGAAGGGCATTTGAGCTTTCTTGGCTGATCCACCACAGCCATTCTTAGCAATGCTTCCTCCATTGTCAACACTTCAAACAGAAACCATAATATGAATATCACCAGTGAGAGATTTGGAAAATGCACCACATCAATGACTTACTCTCCTGCCTCCCTCCCCCAACACCTGCTACCCCCCCCCCCCCCACGACAACATCAGAGCTTACTATCACGATACTGTAAGAGAAGTTTCAGACAAATTAAGAGTCCCCGCCAAGCCTCATTGTTACCGTATCCAATGGCATCCTGGCCTTTGGCAACAAAGCCTTTAACAATGAGTTTTGAGTTAGCATTCCAACTCCTGAAAGCATGTTAGGGAATTTTATTTTTTATTTATTTTTAAAAGGTTTTTAATTTTTTTAAATAATCTCTACACCCAACATGAGGCTTCAACTCACAACCCTGAGATCAAGAGTCACATGTTCCAGCAACCAAGCCAGCATGTTAGGTAATTTTAAATAAAAGTCAGTTACCTGTTAAGTATTCAGTACATTCAGGATTTTCTTTGAATATTCTTCTGTCTACAGGTACAGCAGATAAGAAACTACAATCGTACACTGATGTCAAAACATTAAGAAAAAGGAAAGAGAAATTTTCATTGGATAACAACACTGTGCTTCAAAAGGAAACACATATTCAGATTGTTAAGTCACTGCTATTTCTACTGCATCATGCTTCCCCCTACCACAAAGATGAGTTTTCTCTATACTATTATCGATACTGGAAAATTGCCAACTACTTTGTTCTTTTGGTTCATTGAACTAGGAGTTTTATATGCATTATTTAATATACAATGATTAAAAACTCCCTGTTTTATTTTAGCACCACGGCTCTCCTCTTAGGGTTTGCAGATAGATATACATATCCAGAATCTATATATCTACATATCTTTATTCCAGACAGCTCTGCTCCCAGGCCCATCCTTTCTCCTCTCATTCAAGAAAGCAAGCTGAGAAATTCCAAAAGTACGTTCTGGAAAGGTTCAAATGAGATGCCATATCATACCAGGACAATTTGAACAAATTTCCAGTCACTTTCACTGGCTCTACCCTTTTTTTTTTCCACTCTTGTCCATCCAGCATACCATTCTCAGACAGATAATTCAAAAACCTCACTTTCATTGCTTAATCACTTGATGAAGAACCGACCTGGACTCTCATTTCCTACCACAGCATGTTCACATACATCAGCCTGACTTCAGCTCTCTGCATAAATAATGTAGCCACAACATATGTCCCACTCTTCTAGAACAAATGGCAGTCTTTCTGAATGAAAAACGTTCCTCGTCTTCTCCCTTTATCAGTTATATTTATTTCCAGTTCTGTGATTTAGCTTTGGCTGCCACTCTCCAACCTAGATGCTTTTCTTTTTGTTCTTGAACTAAATAAAACTATTTTTCACGACTCCTCTCTTCTGGAAACTGGGGAGAGAACCCCTCTCTCTGTTATAATTTCACTTGGAGTGAGTGCCATACGGCTGGTCACTTCATTTTTGACTAATGTTGTCCTGACCCTTAGTTTTCTTCTTCTGTACTTACCGTAACCTGTTCATGGGACTATGTCTAGCCAATAATCATGTTGTTGGTTTGGGTGCCTACCACTGGCTATCTAATTAGAAGGATCTCTATATGTGTTTATTTTTTTAAAAGATTTTATTTATTTATTCATGAGAGACACAGAGAGAGAGGCAGAGACGCAGACAGAGGGAGAAGCAGGCTCCATACAGGGAACCCAACGTGGGACTCAATCCTGGGTCTCCAGGATCAGGCCCTGGGCTGAAGGCGGCGCTAAACCGCTGAGCCACCCGGGCTGCCCTGTACGTGTTTTATTTTAGCAAAAATATTTCTTACTCAAGTGGAAAGTAGAGAGAAAATCTCTCTTTACCTCTCTGCCCTGCCCCCCTCTCTCATCCTTTCTGTCTCTCTCTCTGGACAAACTGCACAGATTTTGAGTGAAGGCAGACAAGAGCTACCCATGTGGCTTCCCACTAGTTACTGATGAGTTACTAAAACCCATTTCCTCCTGTGGATAACAAGAATGTCATCTAATTCATGGTTCATGTAAGAAGGAAATAATACAATATATGTGAGGCCATTAGCACTATTCCCACCACAGAGTTCGTACTTGGTAAATGGTGTCTTTTTTTCTAATTTAGGAGGGAAAATCAGTCTAATGATTAAAAGAATAAACCATAAGAAACACAAACCTAGCTTCAAATTCTAGCACTATCATCTATTAATTTGCTAAGTTCTCTTAACCTCTCTGTTCCTTACTTTTTCACTCTCAAACATTTGGGTAATAATTTCTGCCAAACACTGGGAAGATTGAGTGGGTAATAAAGATGTGACCAATATGTGGACAAGCATGATGTGTGCTACTGTGATCACCAGGTAAATTTAATGGGATACTGGGAGACAATATACCTTCTCTGATCCCTGGAGGGAACACTCAGCTTCCCCTGCTTTTCCTCTCATTACAGGGGATTCAACTATGACTATAAATTGAAAACACAGACTCAATTCAGTCACCAGAATGTTTTGTCTGATGTAATAGTGAAAACTACAAATATGATTTAACATGTAACCTAACCCTCAACCATCCGGCACCTGTCTGAGGCTGGAGCTTACAATGGCTCCAGGGCTCAAGGTCTTCTCCCTTCCCATCCACCCATTCTCTCAGGCCTCAGCTGCATTCCAAAATCCCAGTTGAAGAGAGTGAAAAGAAGTAACATCTGAGGTCTTTCTGCTTTCTGGTCTGGCAGATAGTTAAGGCTGGCAGCAATTAGTAGAAGGCCATACAAATGTTTACAGCTGCCCCTTGTCTTCATAGTTGCTTTACGGAGTTATTTAAATCTTCTCCTTGGCCAATCTCTCTCATGATTCTCTTGGTCTCAGAAGATACATTTCTATTGTAGGGCCTTGGCTCCTGCCTTCGCTACTACTTACCAACTGAACCTCCTTCTCCTGGAATCTTCTCATGCCTCCAGAAGCCCCAAGACAGATCTTGGAAGACCTAAGATAATCCTATACCAGGGCTCTCTTCCAGATGGCCCACAGCCACCTCAAGCCTCATTCCTTGTTTCAACAAACCAGATCACCTCCCTTCGATCCTGGTTAGCCTCTCTTTAAGCTTACAGAAGTAGGAGGTAGATCTAAGCCAGAGTCCAGTGCAGCTTCCTCAGGCATGAGTCAAATATCAGGCCTTTGTGGCCTCCTTGAGTCCTTATCTTCCCAACCACAAAAGGATGGGGGACTCAGCAAGGGGACTTCTGTCTCTGAAGGGGTTTCTTTATGAATATTTTCTCTCTAACCTACTTTTAGATCTTTTTCTGGCCGAAGGATCTAAGACATATGGAATAGGTTCCTAGAGCTATTTCCAATGCCCTCATATGGTGGGCAAGTTGCTTCACACTCACCTTGGTATCCCAGCAGGTACTCTGACATCTGCCTTGTTGTACTCTAGTCAAACTGAGGAAGAAGGAAAACTGAGGAGGAATCCTTTATTATTCATAAAGCATAGAGCACTGGCACTGGGACTGGCTACAGAATTTCCTAAGCCAGACAGATGGGTATTCAGCTCCTCTTGTTCACAAATTATTAAGGATTTCAGGATAATGCTAGGAAAGCGTAAAACCGCCCGTCTAAGCGCAGGGCCCTGTGTGACGGCACAAGTGACATGTCCATGAAGTCAACCCTCAAAAACACGTGGTAGAAATAGTCATTGCTGTCAGTCCTTTGGTTCATATCCCAAATAATCCCATTCTGCTCAGATGTGCCTAAATGGTCCTAGCAGCACTGAGACTTTATTGATAATCCATTACCAAAGACCCCACTGCGGCACATTTGTGCACAGCTCAGAATAGATTTCATGCTGAAACAAAAACCAGTCAATTTAGATCTGAACCGACTTCCCCCAAATTTACTGGCTACTTCCCTGATAAGAAAAGGGGGCTTATTAATATCCTCTGTAATTGCTTCTTCCCAATTCCAGTCAGTTGCAGAAAGCAGAGATGTGTGTGAAAGGCACATAAAGCACCACTACCTATATGGTAGGCTCTTTGTTTCAGCTTTGAAAAAATAATAACAGAGCAACAAGACAGAAAAAGAGTCCTCTAATCAGAAATATTGAGGATGAAAGCACAATGTGCCATCCATCAAAGCACCTAATGCGTGTCATTATTTCCATTAAAGCATTTTGTATTGGGAGAAAATAAGACATTTCTTGGAAGGGGACGGTTTGCCTCTCTAATTCAATGGCACAGAATCCGGCATCCCCGAGGTAAGGTGCAGCAGGAGCTCAGAGTCGGCGTGGAGATGTAGCCACTGCGGAGACCATCCATCTCCCTGACACGGGCAGGGCCTCATTGTGTGGCTGCCAGACAGTCGGCTGAGATGACAATGTCACAGAATACAGAAAAGCAATCCATGTCGTTGGACTCGTTTCTGCTCTTACCTATGAAGAGTTCCATAAAGCAGCTAGGGAGAGCATTATTCCGAGGCAAAGCAATGGAGATTGGGTCCGTGGCTGTCATAACCAATGCAGGTGGTCAAGGAGTTAAGTGAACACCGCACAGCAAGCGTGCGGAAGCTCTAGGTGTTAGCAGTGATGCGGGCACTGCATCTTTTTCAGAGCAATATTTTCTGGTGCAGATGCTGAGTCAGATCAGCTGCCTCTGGAGATTGATGACACCCCAGCCTCTCCCATTCCTTGAATCCAAAAAAAAAAAAAAAGGAAGAAGAAGAAGACCAAATGTGCCTGATAGGAAAGACATTACTTGGTCATCATTGAAAAGTAATTAAAATGACGGTGTATATATGGCTTCCCCCCTGATCAAAAAACAAGAAAAATACAACAAGTAATCTGGAACAGGCCAACCCAAGGAGGACTTGAAGGGCTTTGCATAGATCAATATAGCAAAAAGGGCTAGGGGATGGTCTTTTGAGGACGTGGGACAAGGAAATAGTTTAGGCCAGTCTCAAATAAGGGGCTTCTGGGGCTAGATCAAACCTGTCCCTTAGCACCCCTCACTGCCATTATTTGGAGGATCACCTGGTTTACTGCTATGCTTTGGGATATATGATTTGACCTGTGACTTCTAAATCTACATAATATGATTTTTCTTAAAAGGATCTCATACTATAGAAGAAGCCACACCTCCCACAACTCCCCCACCTGTTATTTGAAACAGGACTTCTTTCAGGAAAGAGAGCAATTAGTGCAAAATCTATCAGAAGGCGTCTCAACCTGTCCTCCAGTCTCCAGCCAGGAGCTCCCTGGAAGGAGGCCATGCAACTCTCATTATTTGTTAGGCCACGGCCTATTTTTCCAGCCTGTTGTATAAGACAAATCCATTGCCTCATTCCTCATAGCCTCTCTACAAAGGAAAAAGCAGACAGATCTTCCCAAACTCAGACAGAATATTGTGCACAGCCAAGTGGGCTGAAAAAGCACGCTGCCAAATTGGCTAGCACAGTCCCACGTATCGGTCTCTTTCCAGAGTTTCAGCAACAACAACAAAGATGCTGACCCCCAAGAAATGAAAAAGAGAGCTCATATGCTTCTATTTGGACAGAATTAGGGCCCTGAAAAGCAAGCAAGAGATGTTGCCATCAAACTTTTCAGTGCTCTTCAGAAGGATCACAGCAAGGCCCGGTAACCAATATTAAAAAAAACAAAACAAAACAAAATGGAAAAGGAAAAATTATCAAGCCTGAACTATAAATCAGATAGGTAGCTGAGTGCAGAAATGGTGTAAGTCCTCGCCACATAGAGGACAAGGCATTTACACACATGAGGGGGTCATAGGTCAAGCTCTGCTGCTAAAGCATTACCATTTGTCACAAGCATAATATGATCGTTAGAATCCTAATAAACAATTAATAATAGCTACTACTCTTTATGAGTTGACCAAGTGTGACGCACCATGATAAGCCCTATATCCCTGGCTTATCTCATCCTCACCCCAACCCTGAGATTATTCCAGACCCACAGCTGAGAATACTGAAGTTCAGAGGAGTTCAGATTCTTGCTCCAGCTAATAGTGGCGGAGTCAGCCCTCGAGGTCAGTACAGACCAATGCAAAGGTCTTCCGTGGTAAAACCAGTTCCCATTCACTTCAGCTGCTCTGAAAATCATCAGCTTGCAGGTGGTCAAGGAGTTAAGTGAACACCGCACAGCGAGCGTGCGGAAGCTCTAGGTGCTAGCAGTGATGCGGGCACTGCATCTTTTTCAGAGCAATATTTTCTGGTGCAGATGCTGAGTCAGATCAGCTGTGCTCTTTGATCCTCACTGGTTTCATCAGTACTTGTGGTATGTAATAAATTTCTATAACAGATGATATATTTGCCCTCAGAGAATTAAAAATCCCAAAGAGGATCTTCTAGAAATGAATTTAATTTGGGGGGGGGGGAATATCTTTGAGATGATCAACAATTAGGGAAGAACTGGAATAGAACCACAGCACTTCAGGTATTCCCTCATCCATCCCAGCAGTGGATCAACCTCTCCCCCTCCCCCCATCTCTCTCTCTCCCTCCCTCCCTCTCTCTCTTCCTCTCTTCCTCTCTCTCTCATTCATTTGTTTGATCACAGCACTCCTATGCCCATGCTACACAATGTGAAGGCTGACTCCCATCTGCCCTCTTTTCTCAGAGACCAATAGTGAGGCATTCAGACTGCAGGGATCACACCCCCAGTGGCTGCAGGGCCTCTGGTGGCAGTCAAGAGATTGGAAACTCTACAATCTCAAAACACTCCATCAAGCCATTCAGCCAGTGGCATTTCACATAATGCTACATGATTAAAGACCATGAAGGTTAAACATTCTAACCAGACACATATGTCTAGCAATGGTCTTTTGAAAACCCCCATTCTGAGGAACCATCTGGACATTCCAGGTGATCTCCATGCCTACTGATGGGGGTCTACTCCATCATACATAATAGTTTGTGTAATCCAGCAGAGAGTGTATTTGATGGCCTCTTTTGTTTTAGCTTCTTTAAGAAGAGAGCCAAAGATTGGCTTCACTTTCATCAAAAGAGTATTGTTACACATAGATAAGAATGCCCTGGCTCTTTAAGAGTTTTAGAATTTAGAACTTGTTCCTGAGTAGTGTAGGGATTTAGATTCTAAGTGAGACTCTGAAGACTAAGGATAACTCAGACAATGGATGCTGAAATGACACAGGGCTAAATTTTAGCTGAATGCAGGGAATACCCTTCTAACAGCAAGAATAGTACAGGGTTTGAATAGATTCCCTGGCTCTCAGAGAGTGAGATATTCATAAAATCTGAGTCAGACAAGATCTTAGTAATTGTCTCTCCAGCACACTCTTTCTACAGAGGAGGAAAAGTGCCAAAGGCTGGGGGCTTGAAGGCGGGACCTCAGATTCCTGGACTTTAGATTTACAGGACAGAGCATTTTCCTCAAAAACAAACTGGATACACTCAAACAGAGGCTTGATTAAACTTTGTTCAGAATGTTACAGTTTAGATAGCAGAAAAGGGTTCAAGGAATATTTTCAACTCTCATAGTCTATGATATTGTAGCTAACTACCTGGGATAAATGGTATAATGCTGGTAGGTGATGATACACTAGATAACTTTAAGATTTCTCCATCATCCTAACACTGTATATAGACAGAAGCACCATCTGTTATTTTTAAAAAAAGAATACATCCAATAAAAATCACCTAAAGAGAACTCCTATCTGTCGGTAATCTATCTACCTGTCATCTATGTATGTATGTATGTATGTGGATATATGTATATTGTGTGTATATATATATGTATATATACACTTCATGTGTGTATATATATTACATATGCATTTATATATGCATTTATATATACATATTCATATAACTTTGCTTTTCTACAGAACGTTGCAAATACAGAAGCAAAATACAATGTTATCCTGATCATTTTATTAAATTACCTAAATAAACATTGTGCTAATAAAGAGTGCTACCCCAATTCTCTTTTAGGAAATAATTTTTTCACACATTTGTTGTTTTAGTACATAGTATAAGATCTTCCAAAGAATGTTTAATTTGAGTGAAAACTTACCTGTTAGACACAAAATGGATTTTCATAAATTGTCTCTGAAATGCAATGCCTTGCAATGGGCCAGAGCATTCATCGATTTAATATTTGAGGTTTGGAAACTGAAAAACGAACTCTAGAAGCCAATGCCATTTTATCATGTTCAATTTTGCTGAGTCATGAATATAAAGATCAGTATGCAAAAAAGGAATCACTTAAGCAGATAAATGAGATTGTCCAACAAACGCTTTTGCTGAGATTCAATTGAATTCAGCCAAGAGTTTTGAACTTCTATTCTTTCACATTATCAGCGAAGCAGTATTTCTCATTAAGCTTCTGAGGGACCACTTAAACATTTCAATAATGCTTTATTCCATTTTACATGGACAATTATATGCCATATTAGCAGTCATGAATCTGAGGTTTCCTGAAAAAAATAAATAAACAGTCTTTGTGGAAGTCCAGGGCCTGATATTAATTTTGCAATAAAAGAAAGAAAATTTTTGAATAAAAATTTAGAATCAAATATAATCTTGCCAGTATTCAGTGTTTTATTTAAACATACATACATATCATCTACTATCCTTTCCTTGAAACATTATTTATATGACTATATTTTTGTCCATAAATTTTGAATGGACAGCAAAATCTTGCCACTTTTAGAATCAAATTCATTCTGACACTAGAACACTGACTAAACCTGTTATTTGTCCATTTTCACTTAAATTTCTTTTTCTCCATTATGCTATATTCTCTAAATTTCACCTTCCTTTTTTTCATCAATTGAGCACAATACACTCTCCAAGCTGTCACTGAATATTAAATTCCATATATTTTCAAAAATTTTAATTGTCCTAGCTCTAGTCAGATTTAATGATACTTTAAAAAGGAGCTACAATAGCCCTAGCAAAATGCCCTGGGTTAAGCACAGAGAAAGAGCCCAGAGTCATAGATCTGGGTCCTGAAATGGCTGATCTCAATTGCTTTGTACCCTCCTCCTGGTTCTTTTTCCTAAGCACTGTTGGTTGTCAAAATCACCAACATTTCCATTTATATTCTCACTTATCCTGCCAGCATGGCTAAGATGTAGACCATTCTCTTTATCTTAATTCACTTCTTTGCTTCCGTTTCACTATGCAATGCTCAGATAAAGTGTGGGCTACATCAAATTCAGAACAGAAAGCCTGTATTATTGTCCTCTTTATTCTCCCCAGCTGAGAGATAGGACCTAGATCTAGATATATTTGATATTTCAGAACCCATTCAAAACAATTTAAAGAGTCAGAATTTGTGTAGTCACCGAAGAAATGTATTTTGTAAGTGACAATTATAAAAGCTATGGAAGTTCATTCTCTAGTTTTCTAATTTTAGGAAGGAAAGAGTTATTTACTGTCTGTAATGACACAATTTGTGCAAAATAAGAAAATGTTTTATGCATTTGACTGTGCTTATTTATTCTATTGTGGCTTTCTTTCTTTTGGTATGTTAGGGAGAGAAGTAAGGATCAAATCATTTGGAGGGGTTTATTTTCCCTTATGTTTCATATCAGATGACATTGTATCTGAATAGAGCTGGATCCCAGTTGTTATTCAACCAGTGAGCCAAAGGATGTTGATAATAGAAATTTCCCCAATTGGTTTCTTTGTTTTTAAAGTAGAAGGGTAATTTAAAATAAAACTAGTTTTGTTTTAGTTTTTGAAATTTCAAATAATTACTATGCTATAAAATAGAACTCAAAATAGTTAATTTAATTGAGATGTCTAAGCCTAACACTACTAGACCTTTCAAATGAGCATGGCTTACACTGATACACTGATAATGATTTAATAATATGTATTATCTCCCTCGAAGTTGGTATACTTACATAAACAATGGTTCGAAAGCCATAAGCCAAATTGAAAGTGAACCAGTACAGAAAGTGCTGAATGCGTCTATTATGCATTATTTTAGCTAGGGTAATGAATATTGTATTATCTCTTAATGTCGAGGTAGTTTTGTACTATTGTGGTGTCTGTTATTCTTAGAGAATCCTTAATGTAATGAAATGGAGCTAAGCTTAAACGCTATTTTGCTGGTTAGGTCATTATTTTTCCTTTTTGCTTGCACTTTGGATTATATAAAACCCTGCAGAGGCGAGAAGACACTTTAAAGATACAATAGAAGCAATGCTAACTTTAAAGTGAATCTTTTCCTGGGTGGAACACAAAGTGTTTTCACTCATGATTTCTAATTACAGTATAGGTGACTCAAGAATTGCCACATATTTCATTCCCAGAAAAGGCACCATAAATAAATACTCTGTAGATGAGGAAAATTTAGGGATCATAAGATTAGGTGACTTGCTTAGAACTAAATATATATATATATATATATATATATATATATATATGCATGTATGTATATATAACTAAATATAGGTATATACACATATAAAACTAAATATGTATATAACTGAACATATATACATAACCTATATATATATTTATTTATTTATACATATATAAAAGGGAAGGGAACTAAACATTAATTGTCTAGTATGTTCTAGGATTGAGGCAAATAGGTAAATGTTTTATAAATAATACCTCATTGACCCTCCTCCATGTTTTTCTAAGCATCAAATACTTGCAAAATTCCAAGCCACTGTTAGCAAATCAATTCTACCATAAAGATTATTTCACACTCATACCTCATATAGTGAGCTATACTCCCTACCAACCAGACAAAAGCATGGAAGCAGCATCTACTTTGACTTCTTTTCATGACTGACTTGGGAGCCCAAAATCTTTCCAAGGTCACTGAGTAACTAGTGTGAATTCCACTTTCATACTTTCCGGAGATCTAGTAGCCCCTCCCTTCTCCCTCCATTCATGCCCCTGGTTCTTTCTCTACTGCCTCCTTTTGTCACTGACACACTTAGCAACAGCTGCTCAAATGATGCCCACTTCAGTTCATTATTTAACTCCCTTAACATCTCTCTGTAATAATTGTGTTTATTCAGGAGTTTCATCTTTGAGGATAGTGGATTAATTATAGTCTATGCAGGCACCATCTTCCTAAAACTGCCAATTCATCACCTTGCTACAAATGGTTGGACTCATTTCCCAACTGATTATTATGCGTGACCACTAGTGGTGATCATTTCCTAACTTGATTTTCTACATTTTCTGGAAGTAGTTTGCTTATTCACTTTTCCCAACATCTATCCTTACACAGATGCAGATAAATTTGTATCTTGCTTTATAGGCAGATATGAATATAATTTATAAAAAGACCACCTTCGTAGTTGAACATTACTACTTATTTTGAAATTCAAAAATATGTACACATTTCATTAGTCATTTTTTTCCCTTATATTACAACTACGTTTTATGTGCTTAATGTTGACTCAATCATGATTTGACTTATCAAATCAAAGCTTAATAAATATATTTCCTTTTGGCCAAAGTCAAACTTTTGACATTGAACTTATCACCATTAGAGCTCTGCAATGTTTGGAAATCCATTTTAGACTGATCTCCTTTTTGTTTTTAGCAGGTATCATTTTTTTTTTAAATCTACACCTTTCAGCAGAGTGGTATGCAATAGACCAACATCTTGGTGCTAAATTGGTAAGTTGGTAATTCTAGAAGCAGTGTGCTTTATTTGATAACAATTTTTAAAGTCATAAGCTGATATTTCTCTATGTCATTTGCTTTCTTCTCCTAATGAGATTTAAAAATTTATCCTCATCTTTTTTATATCCGTGATTTGTTTTCTATTTCCCATGCTATATATTGTCACTCTAATCCATATGTTTCAATGACAGTGTTTCCCAAAGATGTAGAAACTTTAATTTGGGGGATTTACGATTATATTTTATTTAAGTAAACCATAAAGAAACTCCTACGGTTCATTAGTCATCCTCCCCCTCTTTCCCTGCTTCTTATCCCCCCTAGCTTTGGGAAAAAGTAGTGCAATAATACGGATTATAATTAGATAAGGATACATGGGGACACCTGGGTGGCTCAGCGGTTAAGCGCCTGCCTTTAGCCCAGGGTGTGATCCTGGACTCCTGGGATCGAGTCCCGCGTTGGACTCCCTGCAAAGCAGCATGCTTCTCTCTCTGCTTCTGTCTTCTCTCTACCCCTCTCTGTGTCTCTCATTAATAAATAAATTCTTTAAAAAATAAAAAAAAAATAGATAAGGATACATGGGTGGAATATGCTATTACTGAGTAATAGTTACATATTATTTCTTTTTGACCAATGGCTAAAGGAACATGGAGTGATTCCTAGGTGAAAGACCAGATAAATCTGCTAGCTATCATTATTCTAGTTGGAACAAGCTCCCTAAAAAAAACACTCCCAGCCACTTTCCATTGCAAGGTAGCATACTGAATACAAAGAAACGTATTTTATAAATCGAGTCCACTATTTCTTTATATTTTGCTTCTCCCGTTGTTGTTCTTATTAATATTATTTTATCATAGGATGTTCCAGTATTGAATTGTAATCCTTTAGAGGAGCTTGAACATAAAGACAATGATATTTAATACCTTCTATTTTTACTAATCTTATAACTGAGGTTGAAGTGCAACAAGTTTAGTTTAAGAATAATCAAGAAGAAACGTATCAGACAATTGGAAACACTCACCCCTAAAGATTATGTAGAACAATGTTTTATATATTCTATAAAAAGTTTACAATATTACTTGCAATTTTAAGTACCAATATACAAAAGACCCAGGCACAATTGAGCTATAACATTCAAATTGCAACAGTATAGTTACATTACATTTTGTTGGCCCTTTCATATCACTCCAAATAAA
The DNA here is from genome assembly GCF_048418805.1 of Vulpes vulpes. Taxonomy (NCBI): domain Eukaryota; kingdom Metazoa; phylum Chordata; class Mammalia; order Carnivora; family Canidae; genus Vulpes; species Vulpes vulpes. The sequence goes on along the minus strand of NC_132794.1, from coordinate 25,997,672 downwards.
TCCACATTTAACAAGGTCTCAGAATGATGGTTTTTTTTTTCCAAATAACATAAATCCAGGAAATTCAGAAAGTTGCACTTAGCTTAGTTTGATTACAAACATCTGTCATTGGCATGCACTAGGCACTGCTTACCTATGTCTCCAATTTAGCACTCTGTGGTAGTTGTAAATTGCCCCTCTAAACAATCAGATAAAGCTCAATCACCTTGAAACATTTTTTTTTTCAGGTTTTGGTTTTAAATTTTAGTATAAGCCAACTGTATATTTTTCAATAATTTGACAATTTAAGCTAAGCAAAAGTTCTACTTGGGGAAATGTTACTTTAAGGACACTCCCATTCTGATGTTAGCTATTAAATTTTTACTAAGGTGTTGTCAGTTCCAGTTCAGTAAAATAAGGTTTATACAACTTAAACTCCTAGTTAAGTAATGTAAAACATGTTGTTCAGAATTTGTTTTACTCCAGTAATATAATATTCACAGTCACCCTGAGAAATGTGTTCTTTGATCCCCATTATAGAGGTAAAGAGAGGCTTAGAGAAATTAAGTAACAGGCCTCAAGGCAATACCAGCTGCTATGGGCTTACCCAGGATTTGATTTCAAGCCATTCTGACTCCAAAGACATAAATCCAAGTTAAATGCAACTGATGTCTCTGCTTTCTTCTACTCTTCTCTGTCTTTGAGAGCTGGTCAACGATGTAAGACCTCTTCTATGTACTATCATCTATAGAGATTTTTCTCTTCTAAAATATATCAAGACCATAGACTATTTTATGTTTTTTTAATTGAAGTTTTGTTGACATACCACGTTATGTTAGTTTCAAGTGTACAACATAGTGAATCAACAATTCTATGCATTACACAGTGCTCAGCATGATAAGTGTGGTTATCCTCATATCTATACAATGTTATTATAATACAATTAACCATACTCCCTGTGCTGTACTTTTCATTCTCATAAGTTATTTATTTTATAACTGGAAGTTGCTTCTATAGTTTCAAAGCCTAGGCCTTGCATATAATAGAACAAGATAAATTTTGCTACTTGACCAAAATGCTTTTTTTTTTTTTAATTAGTTTATTTATTTGAGAGAGAGCATGAGCACACATGTGAGCATGAGGGGGGCAGGCACAGGGAGAGAGAGAGAGAGAGAGAGAGACTGTCAAGCCAACTCCCCTCTGAGAAGGGAGCCTGATATGGGGCTTGATCTTATGACTGAGATCATGACCTGAGCAGAAATCAAGAATCAGATGCTTAACTAACTGAGGCACCCAGGTGCCCCTTAAAATGCCTTAGTTGCTTAATAATTCTAATTTTTCTTAGCAGACACAAAGTGACTTAAATGCCATCTAGCCACTGTAAATGAATTTCAGTAGCATAATAATTCCAGGCCTACTTACTTTTATTCTCTATTTTTTTTTCAAAAAAATTTTAAGCAAAAAACCGAGCTAAATTGGAATTAAATATGGGGTGCTTTTTTTCTTTTTCCTAGTGCATAAATGTGTCCCTGATTCCTGAAAGGATGTAAAATATTACCAGAAAGCTAAGAGAAGAAGAAAGTTACCTACCTATTGAAGACTAAATATAACTAACTCATTTAAGAAGTTTACTAGGAGGTTTTGTTTTGTTTTTCATAGAAATTAGATGGGTGACTATTTTTGCTGTAGGTGGTATCCTGGTGCTTTCCAGATACTTTTGTTAGAAGGGAGGCAACAATTTATAATTATGGAGTGCCTAGATGTGTCTTTCAGGAGAGACACAGCATGGAAAACCTGCTAGCACTTGCTGTGGGTTAGGAATCACCACAGACCTTTCAGTTGCGGTTTCTAACTGTGGATACCTTAGCAGGATGCCAGCTATTTGGTTCCTGGAAAATGTACTATAAGTTTTAATGTTTTCATTCTACCATTGACATATATATTGGAAATTTATTATTTGTGAACCACAAGAAAGAATTGCATTTTATAACTGTCCAGATAAATAAAATTAAAACATAAACCTCATCCAAAAAAAAGTGAGACTCTTTCTTAGCCAAAGAATTCTTTCAGCAGTTGGCCTTAGAAAGAACAGGATAATGTTTAACCCATAATCATGCTTTCAAAGTTGCCAACTGTCCTGGGCCTTTGATCATTCCAAAGAGAAATACTTTCTTGTCTGTTTGAAAGAGAACCAGATACTGTGTACTTTGGTTACAGACCCTATGCTTGGTCACTAGATTCATAAATGAAGTTGTTTAAAATGCAAAGAAATGACCAAAAAAAGCTACTAGAATTTCAGGAAGTAGTAGAAGAGAACCGAAGAGATTTAAAAAAATAAAAAGCATGCTTTATGAATGAGTATCGTAAGATAAAAACTTACAATATACTTATAACTCAAAAAATTTAGTTTGCTCTCAGAAATATTAAACATTAGGTTCATTTATGCCACTGAGAAAGAAATCTCCATGATTATTCAGGGGATAATTTTGGTGATTGTGTGGAAAAAACTACATTTATGAGAGACAATTAGGAAGGAAAGTTTTATAAATACTCGGATTTCAAGAGATATTGAAGTGAACCGTCTGTTTGGATGAGCATCAGAGAATTCTTAAGGGTACCAGAGCATCTTGTCAGTGAAGCACAATACACAGACTTAGATACTGCAAAGAATCTAGTTGCTTTGAAATCTCACTTCCTGAATAAAACTCCATGAAAATCTTTGACTTAACTAGTTTTCAACTTTTAACACTTTGCTATCCTTCAAGTAGAATTTAGTTCTTCACTGGAAAAATATTAAAAACATTCAAGTTTTAGAATAATTTTTCCTCAAAGATAAAAAAAATGCATAAGATGAAACTGGTTAAACTTTGAAAGTTGAGGCAAGTAGAAGCCCATTTTAGGGCTTTAAAATAGCATAAAGCAGTCTAATATAAGTTAACTTCTAGACATTTTCATCTCTCTAGGTTTTATTTAATTTCCTCCTTTCTCTGACCATCATCTGGGTGGACATTTTTACAAGGCGTTCACTTATATGTCTATTCAAAATACAGCTATATTTAATTTGGAAACAAAGAGGAAAACCTGTAGGCAAAACTATAGGCAAAAGATATGGTTAACGAAATTTGCCATCAATGTACCCTAGAATAAGGGTTTGGGAGAGATTTTTCTAGAGGGGAAACAATGGAAGAGCTAAATGATTATAATCTTGTATTAGTGGGTTCTACTAAACATGTTTAGTAAATTGAGGTGAATTTCAACCTACTATTACTATATAATAATTAGAGGTTTCAGGATATTTCTAAGAAAAGCTTGTTTTCTATTAGGTTCCTGATAGCTATTGCTACTTAACAAATAACTCTGAAACTTTGCAGCTTAAAACAACAATCATTTTATAATACTTCACAATTTGTGAGCCAAGCATTTAGTCAATGCTCAGCTGAGTGATTCTTCTGTTACATATGGTGTTGACTAAGGTTACCCAGTGCTATTCAGCCAGCAGATGGGCTTGTCTGGAGGGTACAGGACAGCTTCAGCCACATGTCTAGTGCCAGAAACTGGATGTGTATGCCCTTTCAAAATTCAGATATTAAAATCCTAACCTTCAATATTATGGTATTTGGAGGTGAGGTATTTGGGAAGTAATTAGGTTATAAGCATGAGGGCCTCATGAATGAGATCAGTGCAGGGTCATAAAAAAGACCCCGGAAAGCTCCTTTGCCCCTTCTACTACATGAGAACAGTGAGCAAATGGCTGTCTATAAACCAGGAAGTGGATCCTGGCCAGGCACTGAATCTACTTTCACATGATCTTGGAATTTCCAGCTTCCAGAACTGTGGGAAATAAATTTTGGTTGTTTCTAAGGCACTTGTTCTATGGTAGTCTGTCATAGCAGCCCAAATAGTCCAAGATATCTGGTGTCTTGAATGGGACCGCTGGATTATGGGTTCAGTTGGAAGTACACCACCCAAGCATAGCCTCCCCGTAGTGGTGCCCTCAGGGCAGTCAGCTTTCCTCCATGGTAGCTTATGTTTTGAAAAGAAAGTGGTCTAGGAGACAAAAGTTAGGAGCTTCCAATTTCTTAAGGCTCCCCTAAAGTGGCACACCATCATTTCTGCCATATTGAATTTGTCAAAGATTCAAGGGGAGAGGACACAGATACCTCTTCTTAGTGGCAAGTATTTTAGAAATTTGTAATTTTTATTTTACCATGCTTGTGGTTACTAAAATCAAGTAAGTGTCCCTATTCAAAATCTGTATATTCTTAGGAATGTGCTAGGATAGGGAGTCACAAGTAATGAAATCTATTCCTGAATATAAACTTTTTTCATTTTTAATCATTTATAATTCCATAATGACCAAATACAAATGAATAAAACTTTGTTTTGCTCCTCAACTGTAAAAAAAAAAAAAAAAAGAAATTTAGACAAGAGAGGAAATCTGTATATGAACTGGGTATTAGATATAAAGTGAGTACTGAAAAATTTTTTACACATGATAATGCCACAAAGGTTATGTAAGAAAATGCTCTTATTGTTATTTTAAAGAAATATAATGAAATATTTAGTAATTAAATAACATTCTTTTGGAGACTTGCTTCAAAATACTCCATCACAAAGGTGACTAGCTGGATAAAATTAATATAACAAGATACTGATGATTGTTGATGCTGCTAGTGAGCATATGAGGGTTCATTATACTCCTTTGTATATGCTTATAAATTTTCTAATGATACAAATAAAAAGAAATGCTTTGTTGTTCTAATAGTGAGTATATTTCATAGTTACCACTGATTCATTGCCTAATACAGAAATATTTCAAAAGTCATAGTGCAACTTTAAAGATAAAGTTCTTCTTGAGTCCTTTTTAATTTATTATGCACAATTTGTCTCAGCAGATAGCTCTGGATCTTGTCTATTAAGATTCTACTAAGTCTATTCTCGGCAGTTTACATATTTTAATTTTCATCATTAATATAACATAATTTTCTTTATAGGTATTTATTTCTTCATCACAAGTATATCTTGAATCCCTCCTATTTGCTATTTCCTTCCTTCTAAAAATCAGGAGAAGCTTTGAGATTTTTAGGGTACAAAAAGGAGCTTTCTTCCTTCCATCCCTCCTTCCTTCCTTTCCTTTCTTCATTCTAAAAAGGAAGAAGCTTTGAGAAACCATGGAGAATAGAATGATGGATGGAGACCAGAATGATCATGCTTTCAGTCTGAAAATAATCTTCTTACAATGTGAAGAGCAGATTCAGGGTAGAGGAAAGGAAATGTATAGATTCATGAAGGTTTCAGTGGACATAGAGACAGTTTAAGAAAAATCAACAAAATTTGGTGAGAGATTAAATATAGAAAATAAATGAGAGGAATTGGAATTTAAGTGCTTGCCGTTCACCAATATCCATTATCTCCTGTTTAATAACACTTATTTTAACTGAGAAACACTTATATGTGCCAGGCACAGTTCTAAATACTTTACAAATAACTTTCTCTGAAGCAGATGAGCTCATTCACCTTTTCCCATATGAGGAATCTAATACAGAGAGAAGCAGAATAACTCATGAAAGATCACACAGTTGGTGAGTGGGATATAAATCCAGTCTGCCCTAAGAATCTACATTTTTAATCCCAAACCTTGCTAGCCCATTCAAATTTTAGTTAGGCTCATGGCCAATCAGCTAGACATTACAGTTCTCAGATTACAACTCCCTTACAATTTGATGTGTTCTTGTGACTAAGCCCAGGTCAGTGGCATGTGAGCAATAGTGATACATGCTACTGTTTGACCATGTGTTTTATTCCCCTGCCTTTCTTTCTTTCCTTTGAGAGATGGTCAGCATTGGAAAAACTGCCTTGAACCCAGAAATGGAAGCCATTACTGATGATAGCAAGCCTGCCCCCATAACCCAGGACCACTTATGTAGAAACCATGTGAAAGAGAAATGCATTTTTTTGTTACCTAACCTGTGCTAAATTAGTTACTATTTGTTGCATCAAATTAACCTGTCTCTTCCTTAAAGTAAAAACCGTCATAGATAACTGCCTACTTTCTGGAGTGCAGAATTGGAGGCATGATGAGACAAATCGTTAGGAGAGAAAACAAGCAGGTTTGGAGAAAGAAAACCATGTTAGTTACACATTAAGTTTAAGATAACGTTAAAGCATTCAAGTAGAGATGTTGAGTAGGTAGCTATATACATGGATCCAGAGCTTTAAAAAAAAAATAGAGCTGAAAATAAACATTGATACAACTCTGAAATCAGCTGCACATCAGTGAAAATACATTTTTTTCTGAAATAGTCCATAATAATCTCAAGTGCTACAAAGAGGCTTTTTCCTAGCATTTTACTAACTTTCCAAATTTATATTGGAAAATATAGTTTTAAGTGTGAATGTTTAGAATAGATGATCCCTTGAATCTTACATTTGTGAAACAACACTTATCTACAGCCTCTAGAAAGTTAGCTTAGTAATCTTGTATCAGAAAAATTACTTGGTTTAGGGAGGTTGAGGTTATTGGTAATTGTATTAGTTGTCTACTGCTACATAACAGATTACTCCTAAGCCCAGAACCTTAAAACAACAAAATATTTATTATGTTATAGCTTCTGTAGGTCAGGAATCTGGGCACATCTTAACTGTGTGCCTCTGGCTCAGGGTCTCTTGTGAGGTTGCTGTCAAGCTGGAGGTCAAGGCTGCATCTCAGAACTCAACCGGGACTCAAAACATCTTCTTCGAAGCTCACTCTAGTGGTTCTTGGAAAGCTTCAAGACCTTGCTGAACTGAGGACCTCATTTGTTTACAGAGCTCCCAAGGCCTCCCCCAAAGGATTGCTGACAGCATGGCAGCCTGTTTCTCCCAGCACTGCAGGCCATGAGAGAGAGAGAACACTGCAGATGGAAGGCATAGTTTTTTCAAAACCTAATCTTGGAAGTGCTATCTGTTATCTTTAAAACAGTCAAATTCATGGAAGCAGAATGGAATGGTGGTGACAACAAAGTTGCTGTGGAGGGGGAAAATGTGAAGATGTTGATCAAGGGGTAAAAAATGCATTCTGCAAGATGAAGATGTTCTGGAGATCTAATGTATAACAATATGACTACAGTTAAATACTGCATTACATTCTTAAAATTTGCTGAGAGAAAAAAAAAATTGCTGAGAGGGTGGACCTTTAGTGTTCTCAGCATATACATACACCAAAAGTAACTATGTGAGATAATAAATATGTTAATTGGCTTGATTGCGGTGATTACTTCACCACACGCATATCAAAACATAAAGTTATACACCTTAAATATATGCATTTTTTATTTGTCAACTATACCTCGGTGAAGGAGGAAAAAAAGGATAGCAATAAAGAAAAGTGAATTATTTAGCCCAACATACTCAGGGAAGCAGGTAACACAGGGCTGAGGGCTAGGAGGCAGAGATTATTGGGGCCATTGTAGAGGCTGTTTAGCATGTAACCAAGAGTGATCGTAATGACATTAATGTAGATTTTGTGAGGGTACTTAAATTCTCTCTTAGAACTTAAGTTCTAAGGTTTTTGTATGTACATTAAATTAACATTAAATTTAAAAATTTAAGTTTATACACACACATATTATGGTAAGTATTCTATGGAATACAAAGATAAGTAATTTATGGAACCTGAACTCTTAACAGTTTCTAGTACAACATGTGTGCTATTTATTCCTTGTTTGGAAACTTATATTATTTCTGGAGTTCAGTTAAATATATATGTATACATATATTCCTCATGTGGCAAAGTGGGGTATGAAGAAATACTGTATTCTTTCTTACATAGAAATAAATGAAATAAAGCCTCTGTATTTAACATTGTAAATGTGCCAGAAATAATAAATACTATTAATGATATGTTTTAAAATTGAAATTCTTAACTTTCATCAATAAGATATTTTTATTCTTAAAAAATGGAAATTGAGGGCAGCCTGCCCAGGTGGGCTCACTGGTTTAGCACCACCTTTGGCCCAGGGCGTGATCCTGGAGACCCGGGATCCAGATCGAGTCCCACATCAGGCTCCCTGCATGGAGCCTACTTCTCCCTCTGCCTGTATCTCTGCCCCCCCTTTCTCTGTGTGTGTGTGTCTCTCTCTCGTGAATAAATAAATAAAATCTTTAAAAAAAAAAAAAAAGAAATCCTATTTTAAAAAAAAGAAATCCTATTTTTAAAAAAAAGAAATGGAAATGGAAATTTTTCTAAAAAAATATGCAAAGGTAAAATGTAAAATACTTTTACATTTCATATTTATTATAATCAATTTCAAGATAAGAGAAGTGATGATAAGCTTCTGCAAAGCTTCTTGAAAAATTCCTTGCAGATATATCGTTTAAGTATTAAGATTAATAAAAAGCAATTAAATTAAAATAATTAACACAAAATACAGTGTTCATGCTCAGTAGGGTTACTTTATAGTAGATTTTAATTGAAAATTGACATCTTCTTACCCAGCATACTAACCAAAGGCTTTTATTTCATCTTGAGAAGATTATATATCAGTATAAATCCAGAGATTAGAAAACTCTTTGTAATTACACAAATTGCCTCTCTAATATCATGTCAATTTAAATGTTACATAAAGATAGAGCAAGAAAACTAAAAATGCTAAAGCAAACAATCATTGAACTGCTGGGAAAAAGTCCATAGAAAGGGCATATTGTGTCCTCTACTAAGAAAATATCAGAGTTTCAATTCTTTATTGATCAACTCATTTCCATAATGTGAAACCATGTAAACTATTGAACTAGATGGAGAGGAATAGATAAATTCAGATGTTGCAAATAAATGATTATGCTAATTCTCAGATTCAGATACAATTATAAAACATTTTTATACTATTATTGGTTTATTCCACATTTCAAATTAAATTTCTATGATGAGGTAAATGTACTTCTCATAGCACATAGGAGTTATCCTTATATGTCAGTACTACTGTTAGCTAAATCTCTGGTCTATCAATGATTATATTTAAAAATACTGCTCTACAATTTAAACAAAAATTGATTAAGAAATACTTGGGTAGATACAGTGCTGACTGGTTAGATAAACTGCCTACTAACTGAGTAGGCAAAATTTCCTTGGATAGGTAGAGAATTACTCATATTTTGTGTAAGATGAACATTAAAAAATTCCTCATTATTTTGATATGTAATATCCACTATTCAGTCATCTATTAGATTCCAACAAACATCAGGTAAGCACTTATTATGCAACCGATAATGTAATAAGCACTCTGTGAAAGACAGAAATAAATAAAAAAATATGTACAAAGGTAATATTAGAAGTGATCCATGAGGCTGACTACAGATAATGTCAGGGAACCTAACCTCATATACTGTCTGATAAACTGTGAAGGCTATTTATTTCCCAATTTGAAACTTATATTACTTTTCGGAGCTTAGCTAAGAAATGAATAAGGGAATCTCCCTGTGTAAGTCAGCACTTTAGTTCCCTTTCTCCTCCTAGAAATCATGCAAAAGCCACAATGATAATAAAGACCTCTCTGCCATTTTCAGGGAAACTAGGAAGTAAAATTGAAATGCATGTATTGAGGAGAAGCTACATAGAAGAAATTGCAGAGAATAATATGGGAGTTCTAGAATTGCTTAGTGGCAGCATATACCAGAAAGCATCAGCAAAATTATATTTCCTCTGGTGAGTGGCTCTTTGTGAATTGTGAAAATATACCCGTCCTCTGCAGTAACAGAAGGAACAGGTCTGAGCAGCTCTCATGGCAAACCTGCCACCAACCCCAACCTGCAGTGGTTGAGATGAAAGAAGCAAAGGAGGGAGAACTAACAAAAATTTCCCAGGAGAGAAATTTTGGCAAAAAGTAGTCTAGAAAGATATTTGTCAGCAGGAGAAAGAATCTGGAATTTGAAATTTTAAAGAATACTCTGGAATATCTAACCCTACAGAAACTTTCTGTAAATACCTTGTCCAGAAAAACGTCAGTGCATTCAGTGATGAGAAATACAAAAGGACCGAGAAGAACATCTACACAAAAATAATATAGAAAATGAAGCATAAAGCATACCAGAGAGTAAACTTGTTGCCATGGTGCCTATAAAAATTATGAACAAATATTTCAGCATAAATTGAAAAACAAAACAAAACAAACATTAGACTAGAAACACAAATAAAGAAGTCAGGTAAAAGACATCAAGAAAACTTGGATCTGAAGTGATCTTACTTCAGAAAAGAAGTAGAAAAAGACCATTATAAAGTAAGGGGAAATTTGAAGTCCACAAAGAAGGATAGTCACTAAAAAGAAAAAAGATATGAAAAAGTAAGATAGAAAATAAAGAAGTCAAAAATGAAAACATTAAGAGTTAAAAATAACCTAAAATATTAGCTATTTAAATTAGGTGGAGGTCTCTCCAATATATATGCATAGAGTCCCTGATGAAGTCCCTTTGAGAAAGCAAAACAAAACAAAACAAAAACCAGAAAAATATATTCAAAGGCATGATTTCATAAAACTCATGAAAGATCACAAAAGAAAAATGTATGATTGTGTTCATGTGAGGAATCTAAGGTAGTCAAATTCACAGACAGAAAGTAGGGTGTTGGATGATGGTTGTCAGGGATGGGGTAGGAGGGAATATGGAAATTTTTGTTTAATGGGTACAGAGTTCCAGTTTGGGAAGATGAAAAAAATTCTGGAGATGAATGGTGGTGATGGTTGCACAACAATGGAAATGTATTTATTGCTACTGAACTGTACACTTAAAAATGATTAAATGTGATGTTATGTATCACAGTAAAAAAAAAATCATGAAGGAGGATTTATCTTTTCATAACAAAAAGGAACAGTGTGTGTCAGAAAATATTGACCTAGAACAGGCCAAGACATAGTCCGTTAAGAACACTGGACTTTGAAGATACAGACACCAGCAAAAGTCTCACAGGACTTGGAAAGGGAAAAACAGATCAAGCTGATCTCAAATTTCTCCCCATTAACTTTCGATACTGGAAACTACCTAAAATATAGTTAAGGAGAGAAAGCATGAACCATGGATTTTACATGCAGACGAGCCATACTGATTTATCAAAATTGCAGATAATTATTTTAAACATGCCAGAAACATGGAATTTTATTTTCAAGAGACCTTTTTAAGAAAATTGCCGGAGGGAGGGACTGACTAATTAAGGAAAGACTGGTGAAAACATGACAAGATAACTGGAAGAAACACTAAATGCATTTAACTGCAAAACAAATGCAAAGATTACAGTTAAAGTCAAAGCAGGTGAAGTTATATTCCCTGTCAAGAAAAAAAAAATAATAATGAATAGGAAAGAGAAGGTAGGGAAACACTGGAAGGAGAATTTCTTGATGGTCTCTTCTGATATATCTGGGGGCCAAAGAATATCATCTATGGATGAAAAATAAAATACAAATATGTAAAATATAATATTTGTAACATCATTATATATGTACATTTGCCCATGGTCACAATCATGCAAAAAAACAGTTGTTGAAACAATAATATTTAATTTGCAAGAATCTGCAGTTTGTCTGGATAGCTCTGCTCAGGAGGAATGTCTGTGGGCCCCAGTCTCCTCCATATGGTTATTTTCTTTTGGGGGATAGTAGACTAGCTAGTCAGGCACGATTTTATGCTTGGGCAGAGCTTTAAGAAATCCATGAGTCTCCTTGAGTATCAGCTTTGAAAAAAACCCTCGCGAAACGGGTGAAGGGGATCAAAAAATAAGAAACTCAGGTTAAAATAAGTGTCCTAGAGATGTAATGTACAGCATGGTGACTATAGGAAATAATATCATATTGCATATTTGAAAGTTGCTAAGAGGGGCAGCCAGGGTGGCTCAGCGGTTTAGCGCCGCCTTCAGCCCAGGGTGTGATCCTGGAGACCCGGGATCGAGTCCCACATTGGTCCCTGTATGGAGACTGCTTCTCCCTCTGCCTGTGTCTCTGCCTCTCTCTGTGTGACTCTCATGAACAAATAAAAACAATCTTTAAAAAAAAAGTTGCTAAGAGGATAAAAGTTCTCATCAAAAGAAAAAAATTGTAACTATGTAAGGTGATACATGTTAACTAGATGTGTTGTGGTGATCATTTTGCAATATATACAAATATTGAATCAGTATGCTGTATACCGAAATAATATAGTGCGACATGTCAATTATACCTCAAGTTCTAAAAGATTAAATTTTTTAAAAATCCCTCACTTTTCTGAGCTCATCTCTTTCTTGTAGTACCTTATCATTTTATCATACATAGCTAAAAGTCACCAAAATATGTTTCTGACATTCGGCCTGACAGCATCTTGCCCAACCTTCCATTCTGCCTGAGATCACAAAAGCTTTGGGGACACTTAAAAATTTTCAATTTATAGTAAGAGACAGTTTTACCAAATATTTTGCCACTAACATTATTCAGTGCTTGGCTAAATAATCCCCCCTCAAGATGTCCACATCCTAATCCTGGGACTTGTGAATATTTCACCTTGCAGAGCCAAAGGGTCTTTGCAGATGTGAATAAATTAGGGATCTTGAGATGGGGAGAATATTCCAGGTCATCTAGGAATGTCCAAAGGTAACCACGAGGGTCCTTCTAAAATGGAGGCAGGAAGATCAGAGTTAGAGACGGTGGTTTGATAAGAGAAGCAGAGAGAGACCTGAAGATACTACTCTTCCGGCTACTCGGAAGATGCTACTCTTCCGGAGAAGGGGGCCATGGCCCAGAAATGTAGGCAGTCTTAAGAAGTTGGACCAGGCAAGGGAACAGACTCTCCCATACAGCTGCCCTTAGGAACCAACCCTACCAGAATCTTGACTTTAGACTAGTGAGACTGATTTTGAACTTCTGACCTCCAGAATTGTATGGTAATAAATGTGGGTTGTTTAAGTCACTAAGATTGTGGTAATCTGTCACTGTAGCAATAGGAAATCAATACACAGGGGTTATCCATTTCCCAAATTTGTATAATAATTTATCTTCTCACCATTACTTCAACCTATTGTAATAAATATGACACAAACACTCATTGGGAATACAAAAAAAAATGAACTGGCCATATAGAAAGTTTTTCTGATTGTCTCATCTTAAATACCTGAAAGCTAAATATATTATTTATATTTGGCAAGTCAAGTAATATTAAGTTTATATATATTTAACAGTATGAGGGTAAAGAGTAAAAAAGATAATCATATGTTGGAAGAGACAAAAATATACTAATGTCATTATTATAGGAAACTAATGGGCACTATCTGAATCAATAAAAAAGGGGAGTCAAAATTATAGGAATAGGAATAAAATTCAAATATTCCTAAACATTAAATACACGTGCAGGCATACACCACATATACAACACCCCATAAATATACCAAAATGAAAGAGATCACTCAGTGAAAGTATACAAAAAAACACTGGGGGGTATGGGTGGGAATAGAAAACATAACAAGATAATATGAAAATTTAAAAATGGGCAAGAGTGTACCATGCAAATGCTAAATCAAAAGAAGCAGAGGCAGGATTCATTATCAACTAAGATGGAACACATAGTGAAAACATGAAGTGTTACAGAAGGGGGAACTTTACAATCATATATGATACAGTTCACAATGAAGATGTAATAGTTATGAATATGCATGTCCTAAATAGCATAACACCATTATTGAGAAGTCAGAAATTATAGAATATTCAAGCATAAATGTATTAAACACACCAGCAGGTAGACCCACAATTATTCAACTTAATTCAATCCAGCAATATTGATCAAACCCCCACCAAGCAGTGGGGATATAGCAAAGAAATAGACAAAGACTCCCTCTTTTGGTGTGTTTCATTTTCTAGTGTGGAGAGATAAACAGCAAGTGGAAAAAGGAAAATATACAGTATAGTAGGACATGATTGGTTCTACGGAGAAATTAGAAGAGTGCCAGAGTATGGGTTTCCCTGTAAGCAGAGGAGGCAAGAGAAACCTCAATGAGAGGGTGATTTTGAGCCATGTCTTGAATGAGGTTATGTGGTTCATGGAGTATTGAGAGAGGGATCGATGGTAAGTAGGTAAAATAGGCAAGCAGTGAAAAACCCACTTCTCACTCTATGCCTTTTATAAACGTTGAACAATGTGGTTATAATATCTTTTCAAAAAGTTAAAATATGATCGAGAACTAGCACGATTTGGAAAAACAAACTGAACCATGAGATTTGGGTTCAGGTTCAGTTACTAACGTGCCTATGATTTGGATGAGCCACTTAGTCCTCTGGGCTTCCTTTCCAGATCTGTAAAAAAGGTGGAGGCGATCTTCAAATTCCTTCCTCCTTTAATATTCTGTGGGTCTATGATTTAATACAATGTTCATCAAACTGTGGTCTAGGAAAATAGTTTTGGAGTCTAGCCATTAGTCAACCTGTTTATCAGTACCCTGTCCTCAGCTTCCCTGCAACACACAAATAATGAATAGCTGTTTTTTCCAATCTAGAATTATGTAATTCAAGTCATGTAAAGAATAAATATTAGAAAACTCAAGAAATATCACTTTTGCAAAGGCATTCAAGACTAAATGACAACAGGAAAGTTCCTTAAACCCAGACACCACACACACACACACACACACACACACACACACACTCCAAACTATCTGGGTAGGCCTCATCATCACAACAAAATTATAATTATATTTTAATATATATATATATTTAAATTTATAAAAGGTACCTTTTTACTCTTTTGGAGATTGTGATATGGCCTTTGGGTAAGCCCCAGGACATTTTCTGTTCGTTGTAAAATTAAGTGCAATTAAAAATATGGGTGAAATATTTCTTCCTCTAAGTGGTTTGGCAATTCATAAGGTAGTATGATTTATGTTAGTCTTCTAGCAATATACCTAAATTCTCTCTCCTGTCTCTGTATTCTATAGAATTAACTCCTTAGAGTAAGATCTCACTCACTTCCTTGATAACTTCCAGAGCACATACTACAAAGCTCTATGCAAATATGAACTTAAATACAGTTCTTTTTTGTTTTAAGATGTATTTATGTATTTATTTGAGAGGGAGGAAGAGAGAGAGGAGAGCATGAGCTCAAGGTGGGGACAGGGTGAGAGGCAGAGGGAGAAGCAGACTCCCTGCTGAGCAGGGAGCCTGATGTGGGGCTCAATCCTGGGACTCTGGGATCATGACCTGAGCCAAAGGCAGATGCCCAACTGAGCCACCGAGGCACCCCCTCAAATACAGTTCTATCTTGACTTACCTATGATACGAGGAAAGATATGAGGTGGAAGGTCGGGTGCAGCCCTCTCGGTGAATTATCACTTCTAAATTTTCCTGCCTTGATGTAAATGAGCAATCAAGAAAAATAGGCAAAGGATACAAAATCTCTCCTATCAGGTCACCTGGGTGGCACAGCCATTAAGCTTCATCCTTCAGCTCAGGTCATGACCTCAAGGTCCTGGGACCAAGCTCCGCATGGGGCTCCCTGCATAGCAGGGGAAACTGCTTCTCCCTCTGCTCCTCCCTCTCCCCCTCCCAATTTGTGTTCTCTCTCTCTGTGTGTCTCAAATAAATAAATAAAATCTTAAAAAAAAGAAAACCTAGCACAAAATCTCCTATCCACAAGGTCAAGAGCCCTTCCCACAGAGAATAAATGTCCTATGCATAAGATCATACCATTTATACAAGAAAATATTTTCATGGCCCAAAACTCTAATAATGGTATTTTTGTCTTCTATCCAAGGGGGGATTTGATACCTGGCTATTTCCCTTAACAACAAGAGAAGGATGACTGTGACTCCTATAAATAGTTTTTGCCTTGAAACGCAGGTTGAAAGAAGTTTCTTAGGAATTAGACCCAACCTCCAGTACAGTCTCTATATATGCTCTGGAAACTCAGAATGTGGCTGCTGTGCCATTTTGGTAATGGCTTACTATGTTTCATTTTTCATTAATCTAAATGTTTTCTTTCTTTTCCCATGGGGACTCTCCTGAAACTGTGGTTTTCTTGTCTAGGAAATGATAAAACCAGTTACAAATCTTGCACCAAAGTCAGAATCAGCATTTCCTAGAGAAATGGTCCCATATATTTCCACTCTCACACAATTATAAGTTGATGCACTATTTTATTCCCCATGCATGAAAGTATGTGTTTGGTGATTTTTTTCATCAGTATCTCCTATAAAACTGCACAACTTTCTAAAATCCAAGTGGCAGAATTGAACATTTTTTAGCCAGAGAGGGATCGTGTTAATCAAAACAAGATTCAAAACAAGGGCAATAAAATTGCATTTCACTTCTTTGTAGGTCTGACACAGCTGCCTTAGCACGTGAGCCAACAGAAATTTGGGCTGCACTCCTCCTTGGAGGAATTCTGTCCTAATTATACTCAATTATCATGGATATCACCTGTTTTGAATTTCTTACTCCTTGACTAGCTTTTTTCCATTAGAGAATTTGTGTTTGTATGTAGCTCATAAAAGATACATGAAATGTATCTAAATATTCTCTTTATATTTGTCCCCCCATTCTTTTTTATTGTGTTAAAATACCATGTTATTCCTGTGTAAATACCTATTACAACCATACCCAAACTAGAAAAATGTTTCATGTTATTACAAACAATTCTAAAAAATGAAATACTAAAATAGTGATTTGGCAAATTGTTGTCCTCTCAAGTTTATATGAGATTTTCAGTAAAACTAAAAAAAAAAAAAAAAAAAAAAAAAGCTTCAATTTGCTCAGTTATGTTTTTCTTTTTCTTACTCCCAGTATTCAGAAATGTCAAAAAATTGAACTACAAAATATCTTTATTTGGATAAGTAGCTTTGTAGGAAAAAAAAATGTTTTAAAAATCACAATTTGAATTAGTTGTTCTTGGGAAACTGAAATCCCACCAATCCAAAAACTAGTGTTTTCATTCCTGAGAAAGAGCTAAAACTAAAATGTTATTTTACAGTATTAGTAAAATTGGACAGAAGTTGATATAGGAAACAAAATCAGCCACTTTCCAAAGTGGACCAGAAGCAAACACAAGAAAAGTTGAGTTTTAAAATATTATATATTATATTAGATTCATAAAGGAATAATGATACTAGCCTGTGATAGAAAAATATATTATACTGAATATACACCTAATGCTTCCTTATTTTCCACTTCAATAAAAATTTTTCCTGGTTTCACTGGTCAATACTTATTTATGTAGGAAATCTTTATGATGTATATTTTCAAGGAATATTTAGATTTAAACTTGGTACTCTGGTACCTCCAGAGGTGATATAACCTTTGAGACATTGGTGCATCAATATCTTTTAATCACTTAAAACCACTGAATACTTCCTGGGATCTGAGATTTAGAAAGTGATGAGCTGGCTTAGCAAAATCATAGCTAATCATCAACCAACTGTTCTTATTTCACAGGACACATGAATTAGCAAAGTCTTCTGGGGATTCCACATTGTCTGAAAGAGAATGCATTTTGCTTGGAAGGACTTTGTGCTAATCACGGAGTTCCTAGGGCAAAGGGAATAAATTCTGGAAACTTCTTTGCCTTTGAAGTTTAAGAAGTGATCTATTGTGGGAACTGAGCGGCCCTAACCAGCCAAACCAGAACTGTTTCTAAGACCTACATAACCTCTTCCAGGGCTACTTATTTCCAATTCAACTGTTAAATTCAAGACTCTGGATTATGTACAGTGGAAATGCATGGAAGAAAAAGCTACCCAGGAGGACCTAATAGTCCCTGAGCAGAGGTAATAATTCTACATAAACATCTGGATAAATACTGAAAACTAACTCACCTAATCTGGAGCCATCATCATTCTACTTGTGCCAAACCTGTGCTTTCTCATGCATTTCCTGTTTTAGTAATGATACTTCTCAATACAGATACATAGCAACTGTCCTAATCCCTTCTGTCTTTACCTCTCCATCTCTGCTACCTATGTTTTATCTCAAAACCTAACCTCATTTTCCCCTCTAAATAACTGTCTAACTGGTTCCCCTAATCCCATAGCTTCTTCAAAATGACATTCCTACTATGCACATCTGATCGTATTCCTCATCATTAACCAACAAGCTGAATTCCAAACTCTTGTGTAGAGAAGGTAAACCTTTTTCATCTCTCTCCTCATGGCCAGTTCCATATTTTCACTTCTTCCTCCATGCAACTTAAGTTCCGGTCATTCTGATTTATTTAGTTGTCCTCAGATATGTGTCAAGCATGTGACTTTGCACATATTCATCTGTCTGGACTGCCCTGTGCCACCCCACTCTATACCCAGTGTGGCTCACTGTGAACTTTTGTTCAGTCTTCATCTAAGTCCAAGCATTTTTTCCCTTTGTAATATATATCATAATGCCTCAGATAATAATGTAGCCATTATTTATACAATAGCAGCTGTAGTTCTATAGATTCAGAGCCTTTTCGACAAGATATATTTGTTCTCATGTCTGTCTCACTACTAGATTATGAAGATCTTGAGGGTAGAGGCAATATGAGTGGTTTTTCCACCTTAACATCCCAAGCTCTTGCTGCAATACTGGACATATGATAAATTCTTGATAAATATTGAATTAAAAATATAATTATAAAGTAATAACTCAAATGGCATGTGGAAAATCCTCTAATAGTTATACCTTAGTTGACAGAGTGTTTGCCAGGCTAAGAAAATCAGGAAAGACTTCACAGTATAAGGTATACTTGATAAAACATAAAAGAATGCATAGAATTTATAAACATGGAACAGAAGGGAGAAAATGCTTAGGTTAGGGAACTGCGTGATCAATAATGAGAAGCTGAAAAAATATCTCCTGTGTGTGAGGAACTGATCTGAATAGAAAATAGGCACAAGATAAAGAACTGTAATAAATAAGATAGAAAAGTCAGCTTGGAGAATACATTGGTAAAAGTCATGAATATCTGGCTAAAGAGTATAAATTCATGTTTTTCCCCAGGAAATAAAATATTTAAGGATTGTTATCTTCACACACACACACACTCACACACACACATATATATACTCTGTCAGGAAAATGAATTTTAATAAATTAAGGAGAAAAGTTAGCTTAGGGAAAATATTATGGAAATTCACATACAATTGTTTTTCTCTTGAAAAAAAAAATACATTTTAAAGGGTACTGCCTTCACCATAGCTATAGCTATAGATGCAGACATAGACATTGACATAGATATTCAGACAAATTTAAAGCCAAGAAATGAAATAGTAGAACGTTGACAAAATGTAGAGGGTCTTAACAACCTGAATTTGGATGGCTATAATTCAGAGTGCATAAAATTCTAGGAAAGGCAATATGCATAATTCAGTATCTGGCTAGAGAGAATGGAGGTAAGGTAAAGGGAAAAGTCAGAACAGAAAGAGATGAGGCAAAATTCCCACTGATTAGGCATCGTTTATTTATTATCCAGAACAATTAATTTCCTTTCTTTGCATCAGCCAGACAAGCTTACTGAAGGTGGGGTCATTCATTATCTCTTTTGAAACCCCACCACTCAACAGAAAGTGTAGTCAATTTTGGGTAATCAACAAAATTGAATTGATCTGACCACAGATGGATACCTTTTGCCTACAGCTGCTGCCATCTATGGCATTTGACTGTTTTCTTTGAAATTTGCATCCCCTGGGCCATGGCAGAGGCATGGCTATGTTAGACTTACCTGTCTATAGTTTTCTTGTGAGTGCTGGTCATATATCAAATATATACACTGTGCTTTTCAAAGACCTGAGACTATCACACTTAGCTTCAGTGTTCTTATATAGTTCAATGGCCCCTGCTGTTTAATCTTACTGCACATGGAAAAAAAAAAAAAAAAAGAAGTGTGCCAGCTTGAGGAAGCAGTGTCTTATTGTCACAGTAAATATACTGGTTTATGCTAAACTTAGTGAGATGTACCATGTTTGCCAACAAATTATTCTTAGCAAAAATACCAACACTTGTGCATCCATCTAAAGCTCCAAAAAAAAAAAATTACTGTATTTATCTTTCAAATAGTGAAATGCAAATTTAGAAAACCAAGGGAATTAAGACACTGAATCTTTTATGCCCTCTTTATTATGTTTTCTCTTTGTGGAAAACAAGCTGTGCAGTATAAAGTATCACCTCGAGAAAAAAGGAATGCCAAAAATATGTGTGGCTACCACTTTAAAGAATGCGAGTTTGTTCCCTTTTCTTTCCAAACGATGTATATTATAATTTAGACATCTAGAGAAATTACCTCCTCGACTATACCAGTCCTGAATACTGCCTGTTATGTCTAGAATAGCTATTACAAAGCTTTCTAAAAATCCTTGTAATTTCTAGGGGGATATAGGGACTATCTTTAAACCAAGTATTTTGGCTTTTCTCCTTCTCTTTCCTCTGCAAATTATAAAGAACTGGAGTGCATTTGGCCAATAATGATCTAGTTTGAATTTTTTTAATATCAAAATTGTTAGGGAATTTTCTTTCTGTGATGTAGGCATTGAAAAGAAACTTGTGAATTACTACTGTTCTTTTCTGTGTCTATACATGACAGATCTACTGTTCGTATGGTTAATTCAGTCAAAGAAACCATTTGATCTGAATTTTTGACTGAATGACCAGCGGTTTGACTGAGTTCATAGCCATCATGCCTGCTCTGGCCGCTCATGTCCACCCGGGCTTTGTTTGTGTGCTGGCAGTCTCTGCACAGAGAACACACAGCATATGCCAGGTGGCCATGTGTCTGAGGCAGAGGGAATAGAGAACAAAGCAAAAAAAAAAAAAAAAAAAAAAAAAGGCTTCCATTTGGACAGAGATACTTTAAGCCATCCGACTGCCAGTAACATATTAAAGAGAGAAGAAAATGCAGTGATGCCTGAATATACTCAACAGTAAACAACTTCAAGCCTGAGATTCAGATCACAAATCTTTCTCTGCTGCTGCTGACAAGCTCAGCTTGAGCATGGCTGTAGGAGACAAAGAAATCTGCTTCAAGAGGAAAATAGGAGAGCAGATCCTCACACTAATTTTAAAATATCTCAAATGCATGTTTTAGGAAACTGCTATATCATAATCATTGTTTTCTTATGTCAGAAATCTGTTCTATTGAAAGTGGGAATGAGGGAAGAAGGTTCTAGAATGACAAAACCAAGAACTTCCTGTCTCTGTCCTCCCTCTTTAATTCTACCCTCCTCTTGGTATTTACCATACTGCTCACAACCGTCTTCCCCATGAACTGAGGAATAGAGTGGGCAGATGCTAATGCCATCTCACAAGTGTTGGAGGCTCCAAAATATTATTTTAGGAAGGGCGTAGGATGGTGTGGGTTCCCTAAAAGTTGGAATGGGTAATTTCTCTAATAAATACTATATTGTCCTCATCCGCTGCATCATGATTTAGGATAATAAAATGTCTTGACTGCATCATTTTCCTATCACTCATTTATTGAGCAGCTGCTATGGGCTAGGCGGTATGCTCAAAGTCTTACCTTCAGTTCAGTATTTTCAGTCTTCCCAACTGTAGCTACTAACTGCTCCATTGTATTCATCTTACAAATAAGAATAGTGGCATTCAGAGCAGTTAGTTGATGTACCCAAGCTCACTCAGCTAATTAGTGTGAGAATGATTTAAGTCCAAAATCATCCATCTTTTTTGTTTTGTTTTGTTTTGTTTTTGAGAGAGAGAGAGAGAGAGACAGTGCATAAGCAGAAGGGGAGGAGCAGAGGGTGAGGGATAGACAATCTTAAGCCGACTCCGCGCTCAGCACAGAGCCCAACACAGGGCTCTTTCTCACATCCCTGAGATCATGACTTGAGCTGAAATCAAATGTCTGACACTTAACTGACTAAGCTATCCAGGTGCTGCAAATTTGCCTGATTCTAAAACCTGTATTAATCATACTACAGCAAGCTACAACGCTCCACTACACCAAGGTACACCAGGGTACACCAAGCTACTACCAAGCTACTACAACTTATGTACACCAAGCTACATAAATAAGTCAGTTTCGCAAGTCTCCCAGATGCCCTGTCTTCTACAACCTACATCATTTAATCAAGCCCAAATGAGTCTTTCAACGGAGTATTATCCTATTTCAGATACTAGAACACAAAAAGTCTTAGCAGCCAGCTGGCCTAAGGCTCAGTCAAAATTCAAGCATATATATATAAATATACTAGTCCAAAAGCTCTTGAGCTGAACTCAAGAGAATGTAGAGTTAGCTTCACCTTTCCTGAAAGTGTCATGTCGTCTTGAAATTTAAAAAATGGGCGCAAGTTTGAATGGATTTAAAATCACAGGACTTTGTATATTTGAATATTTTGTTCCTTCTGCCAGAAATGCATTTCTCTCTATTACATCCCACAAATTCCTTCCATTTGAACTTTCATAATCTAGTTCTGATATATGTTTTTAGATACACTCCAATTCCAAAAGGGAGAACTCGCCGCTCCCTTACTGGTACTCCAATAAGCACTGTATTTGCACCTGTAATTAGAGCATTTTGTCATGTTCTACTGGATTGTTATTTGTCTCCGGGTGTATGGCTCCTCCAGGTAACCTGGGATCTCCCAAAGGACGCATTCTGCATCCTGCTGACCTTTAAGCTTCTAGTATCCAGGTCAGTGTCCTATCATATAGGTGTTTCAAAACCCTTGCTGAATGTGTAATCAAGTGAATTAGAATGAGAAGCCATTAGAAAAAATAGAGGTGTATATGTGTTTGTGTGTTTAAAAAGCAGTGTGGAAAAGGAAGAAATGCTATTTGTATTACAGGGACAAACTTGTATTACCTCTTATCTGGCTTTTAAGGGGATTTTGCTGAGCAAAAAATCCTATATTTGTAGAAAAGCCTTACCTGAGCCGCCAGTACCATCTAAGATTATTAAAAGAAGGATTTTAAAGATTTAATTTACTTTTTGTCATGCACTGCTTGCTATTTGCATTCCACTCTGGTTGAACATTGAAATGAGACAAGCCTTTATCACCTTTGTGTCTGGTCACGTCTGCTTTCTAGTCTCCCTTGCTAGCACAGCGCTGCAGTACCAGGCTGTAAACACAGCAGCAAAATGGTTCAAGGAAAGAAAAAGAGAAAGAAAAAGGAAAGCTGCTTTGGTTCATAATTGGATGGAAATATATGTAATGTAAACATTTCTATTGGTAGCAGACTTTTTATAAAATTTTTCTTTTCCTTATAATTAAATTTTCTAAAATGTAGACATTTGGCCTTAAGTATCTCATGGATGTAATACTGGCACCAGATCAGTACAGCTTGCTTGCCAAGCTTAAAAGGGAAAATATAATGGGAAAATACTATAATTTTATGGTTCTTGTAAAAATGAGGAAATCACAACCCACACAAAACCCCCAAATAATGTGTCCCTAAATCTGCCCATAGAGAGACCCAGATATATGTTTTCAGTTTTGAGGATGACCCTAGAAACCTATTTGGAGTTTATTTTAGTTTACCCTAACATAACTGTAGATCCATCTCAGCAAACAGATGTGCAGAACATGAACTTTATGTTCATTGGCTCAGGAAATGGAGCCGAGAATTTAAACTAATTTCCATTTTTATTATGTAGTATGACTTTTGCTTCTTTGTTCTCTCATAATCAACTTCAGTCCCCCTGAAAATACCTTAACTGATAGCTTCTAACAGGGTTAGATTGTGTGAGTGGAATGTAGACTTGTTTATGACTGCCTTATCCACATATGCACCTGACATACTGTCTCTCAGTGGAACAACAAATTGGATTTTTCAAGAGCAGGAGAAAGGTACAAGCTCCTTCTAATAAAGTAAATATGATACCACTTGTGTGTGGCGAATCTTTTGAACCGAGTTAAAAGTGCATTTTTGAGGCATCAAGCATAGGAAATTCAGCATCTATAACCTTGCTACAGCATAAATTGCACTGAGCTACCAGGTGGTGATGAAGAAGACCCCGCCTGAGCACAGGCACAGGCTCTCCTTCCTTTGCCCACAGAACACATTTCCCTCTCTCTCTGACCTCACTGTGCTTGTGTTGGTTAATCTCATGTGTCAACTTGACTGGGTTGAGGGATATCCAAAGAGCTGGTAAAATATTACTTCTGGGTGTGTCAGTGATGGTGTTTCCAGAAGGGATTAGCATTTGAATCAGTAGATGGAGGAAAGCAGACCAAAGGCCTGCCCAGTGCAGGTGGACATCATCAAATCCATCAAGCGCCCAAGTAGAACAAAAAGGCAGAGGAATGGTGAATTCACTCTCTCTCTACTTGAGCTATCACCTCCTGCCCTTGGACATCTGTGCTCCTGGTCCCTGGGTATTTGGACTCAGACTGGGTCTATACCATTAGGTCTCCCACCCCATTCCAAGCTCAGACCTTCAGATAGGGACTGAATTATACCACCAGCTTTCCTAAATCTCCAGCTTGTGGGTGGTAGGTTGTAGGACGTCTCAGCTTCCATAGGTATCAAATTCCTAAAATAAGTCTCTCTCTATATATATATATGTGATATATATATGTGATATATAGAGAGAAATAGAGAACCAATAGGAAATATATATGTATATACATATATATGCATGTCCATATATATGTGTATAATACATATATATTCCTATACATATATATATACATATATACATATATATATATATTTGTCTGGAAGACCCTTACTAATATAGTGCTCCTACAGATGATAACTGTGAACTGCATGTCCTTGGCTCTCCTGCAGGATGACCTTCAGTTAGGTTTGACTATTCAGATCATCTACAATAGAAGAGGGTGGGGAAAAGTAGGAAAAAAACAACTGCATTTATCTTCCCTCTCCTCCTTGCTCTGATGCCTGCCAAAAGTATGGCAGTGACTGTATCCCTCTACCATTAATGTTTTCATCAGAATGTTTCTCCATGGTCTTCACCCCACTGGTCCACCATAACTGTGTCTTTCCAGTGTCCCTTTGGCCTTTGGAATGGCCATGGCTACCTAATATTGCTAGTGTTTCGGTACCTCACCAACTCTTGTTTGCTCTCTTATTTCTGCTACAATTCTGTATGTCATTTCTCTATTTAAAACTTTTCATATGAACTATCTGAGATGAATCCATTGTCCCGTTAGGACCTTAAATGACAAAGAATACAACCATTCTTCTTTGAAGTTAAATAGTCACTTGAATAAAATAACCCATTGGATAGCCATGGATTGATTCATTGGCTTACAGTAGGAAGAACACTGTAAACAAGGTAGTCTAACTGCCTCCACATCTGACATTCATAGCAAAAACTGATAGAACATAAAGCAACTAAATTCTGCATCTTCTAAGGAAACTAAAAAGGCTATCAAAACCTTCTAGATTCCTTAAGGAATCTGCTAGACTGAGTGTAAAGTATTTCATATCACAAAAGGGATTGACTCATGATTCTCTGGGTAAGACACAGCATCAAATCAAAGAGGGAAGGGGATAGAGAAGACCTAATGAAACTAACATCCTTGAACTCAAAATAGCAAAGACAGGCTGGATTCCGGGACATCTTAGCAAAAGAGAAAGTTTTCTATGACATTTTTGTGACCAGAAAATGAGGAAGTAATTCAAAAAGTATCTAAAAATACTTTAGAAAAAATACTTTAGAATACTTTAGAAAAAATACTTTAGAAAAAAATACTTTAGAAAGACAAAGGATTTAAAGGGGCTCTCACTAGCCAAATATGGCTATTCTGAGCTCAAAATACATGATAGTAAACAATGAATAAAATAAGAATCCTTATTTTATACTGAGAAAGAAAGAAGGGAAGAGAGAAAAGAAAAGAAAAAGAGAAGAGAAGAGAAAGAGGGAGGGAGGTAGGAAGAGAAGAAAGAAAGTAGGAAGGAAGGAAATGAATCTTCCCTACAGTAGAAAACAAAATAATAAATAAATGAGAAAACAAAATATTAAACAAAATAATAATCAATGAGTACTAAAATAGCGAAGCATTGATCAAGAAGACGTTTCCAGAGGAAATCAAAGGACCTCACCACAAATTACTCGTTAGTTACTAAGCTAGTAACTTTTGTAAGTTATGGACCTAGAACTACTAAAATCACACATGATCATGTCAATTATTTTTCATTTTCTCTTCTAGTATCTTAGCCTACTCCAAGGATTTGGCTAAAGACTGAATTTGCCAGTCATCTCTTAAAAGACTAAGCTTCCATATTGGAGGAGCTTAAATCTCTGACAAGTAATCTAATGAATTGATTAATTTATCTCATAATTCCACCAATTCTTAAAGCAAGATTTAGATGGCCCATTTGAAAGAAAAAGTCTCCTTAATATTGAATTCCTTCTTTTTTTTAAGATTTATTTATTTATTTATTCGTGATAGGCAGAGAGAGAGAGGCAGAGACACAGGAGGAGGGAGAAGCAGGCTCCATGCTGGGAGCCCGACGTGGGACTCGATCTGGGAATCTAGGATAACGCCCTAGGCCAAAGGCAGGAGCTAAACCGCTGAGCTACCCAGGGATCCCATATTGAATTCTTTCTAATGATAACTCTATCTACTTACTATATTCTCTAATCCCTAAAACGTCTAATTGCTTCCTGTTGAGAGGATGGGTCCCTTTGTTTTATTTTCATTTTCCATCAGATACAATTCGAAGCAACTTTTCTCAGACTCCATGGTGAACTTTGTCTCCTTACAGCAATTTAATTTTTAATTATTTATTTATTTATTTACGATAGTCACACAGAGAGAGAGAGAGGCAGAGACACAGGCAGAGGGAGAAGCAGGCTCCATGCACCGGGAGCCCGATGTGGGACTCGATCCAGGGTCTCCAGGACCGCGCCCTGGGCCAAAGGCAGGCGCCAAACCGCTGCGCCACCCAGGGATCCCTCCTTACAGCAATTTAAACCAAAAAGACTGCAAATATTCCCCATCAATAACTATACATACTATTTGCATAGTGTACATCAGCCAGCAATTTGGGATTACTATCTTTCTGAGTTGTCTAAGGCTGACAGCTATATCCTGATGCCGAACAGTATCTACTTTGGAGATTTAGCAAAGGCTAAGATGCCCCCTCTAGAATGCTGCAAAGTGAATTTCTATAGGAATTTTTCTTTCAGGCTATAACATTATTTCATCACTCATTCATTTTTCCATTAATTCTCATTAATTAAAAAAAATCACTTATTTGGAATACTTTCAACTCTTTTTGGATTATAAAGGCAAAACAATTTCTCATACTTGTGTACTTTTTCTACAGAATTCTATGATCTCATTTCACCTCATGGTGCAAAGCCTCATGAAGTCTGTGCTAATTTTGCCAATGGTTTCCACCCAGATCTAATCAGACAGGGTCGCTAGATGAATGGTCAAGGGATTTTTCTAACCTTTATCACAGTGGAGTTTCCAGTTCTTCCTTAAAATGTGTATGTACTTCTTCCAAAATTCTGCTTGCTTAACAGGTTCGTGTTTATTCTGTATGGCGAACCTAAGGAAGTAGAAAAGCCAGAATTACATTTCAGACTTTTCCAACTGTCAGTTTTGTACTCAAACAAACGAGTCATTGCTGTCCCTCAGAAGGAAAGCTGCCTCTCACTTAGAAAGAACCTTCCTCTTGGAAGATTCTGTATCTTAAAAGGTTGTTTTGAAATGTTGATATACATATAAGTAAAAAAATTCTCCAGGCAGATTAAATGCATATATAAATTTATAATAGCCCACTGACTCCAGTTGGCAGAGTTATAGCTTTAGGATAAGTGGCAAAACACTTTCCAAAGAAGTTTGGAGACTCTTTTTTTTTTTTTTTTTTTTTTTTTGTCTTTCTGCCAAGTCTTCTCCACTGAATCTCATGCACTGACTAATGCATATGCTTGTTTGTGTAAAGGTTCCATGGAATGGTCTTTATTAAGCCTGGTAGGTGAGAATACTGTCAACTAAGGCCTATTGGAAATCTTGACCTGGACAGCTTTTGGCTTCTGCTATATTTCTAGTGGCTGTCCTGCTGTATATACATCAACATTAGCAAAATGGGAGTCCTGCAGCTTTTAATTCATATTCAGTAAGCTCAGATATGAAATATGTTTTATCATTTTAAATGTTCATTATGAAACAATACACACATACTTCTTATTGACCCTCCCACTTCTATCAAGCAATTTCTTTCTTCTCCAGGATCAGTATTCACTGTAATTATTATTCATTGCCGCTTAATATTTCATTATATAAACATATTTAATGTATTTATTTTTCTGCTTATGCATAAACGGGTTGTTTACTGTTTGGGAGCAGCTATAAATAAAGTTAAGGAATATTACCGTGCATGCTTTTTGTTGCTATAAGCATTCATTTCTATTGTGTATACAACTCAGAGAAGAACTGATTATGCGTATATTTAGCTTTGGTAAATACTACCAAATAATTTTCCAACAAAGTGATTTTCAATTGGGGTATTAGTTTGTATAATGTTTGGGAATTCTACTTGATTCATATCTTCTCTATCATTTAATATTTTTAGTCTTTTACAATCTTAGTCATTCTCCTTGGGATGTAGTGTTATTTCATTGTGATTATCATTTGTGTTCAGTTGAAGCTCACTAAAAAGAATTTTTCTCACTGAGTTGTTGGCATTCTTCATATATCGTGCAAAGAAGTCCTTTGATTTTACATATATACCGATATGATTATTTGTATGTAGTCATACATTGTAACTTATAAATTATAAGCTTATGTATAGTTATTAAATTATTATAAAAAGTATAGTTTTAAGTTACATATATAACATACATATAATTATTCTCTCTCATTTGGTAATTTGACTTTTCATACTCTTACTACTACTATCTTTTAATGAATAGAATTAACTTATTTAAATGAATTCTAACTTATTAATATTTTCTTCATAGCTAATTATTTTTGTTCCAGTTACAAAATCCTCCTACCACAACATCCATGAAGGTATTCTCCTATGATTTCTTCTAGAAGTGTTCTTCTTTGGCTTTTCACATTTATGTCTAAATTCCATTGCCAATTCAACTTTGTGAATGGTGTAAAGTACAGACTAACTTATTTTTTAGCAGATTTATTTATTCATGAGAGACACAGACTGAGAGAGAGAGAGAGAGAGAGAGAGGCAGAGACCAGGCATAGGAAGAAGCAGACTCTTCACAGGGAGCCCAGTGTGGGACTGGATCCCAGATCCCAGGATCACCCCACGAGCCGAAGGCAGGCACCCAATCGCTGAGCCACCCACGCGTCCCTAACTTATGTTTTTTAATTTAAATTCAATTTGCCAATATATAGTAACATCCACTGCTCATCACATCATGGGGTAAGACCAACTTATTTTTTAAATGGATATTCAGTTGACTCAGTAATTTATTAAAACCACCATCTTCCCTGAATTAAATTGCTGTGGCATCTTTGTGATAAATCAGGCGACCCTTTGTGTGAGTCAGATTCTGGATATTCTATTCTGTTCTATTGGTCTGTTTATTTTTACATCAGTATCATTCAATACCACCCTGTTTTACTTACTGAACCTTTATAATGAGACTTGATCTCTGGCAGTACAATTCAGCTAGATGTGTTCTCCTTTAAAGATTGCCTATTCTAGGTCTTTTGCATTTCCATACACATTTAGAATTAGCAGACGAATTACCCATCCTCCATAAAAAACAAACAAGCGGGGATCCCTGGGTGGCGCAGCGGTTTAGCGCCTGCCTTTGGCCCAGAGGGATCCTGGAGACCCGGGATCGAATCCCACGTTGGGCTCCCGGTGCATGGAGCCTGCTTCTCCCTCTGCCTGTGTCTCTGCCTCTCTCTCTCTGTGTGTGACTATCATAAATTTAAAAAAAAAATAAATTAAATTAAAAAAAAAACAAACAAAAACAAGAAAAAGGAAATATCCTTCTGTTATTTTGATTGAGAGAACACTGAATATATATATCAATTTTGGAAGAACTTACATTTGAATAATATTGTGCTCTACAATGCACAAGCATGTTCTATCTAACTAAATATCTAACTATTTCTTTGGATTTAAAAAAATTTTCCAAAAAAAAAATTAAAAAAATAAAAAAATTTTTCTTGGCACTCTTTTTTGTTATTGTTTATAATGCAGAGGAGTAGGATGTTTTTCATTTGAACTATTTCTAAATATCTTGGGGCTTTATTTGTGCTATTATAAATAATATGTATTAATTTCTTAATATTTGCTGCTAATTTATAGAAATGCAATCATTTGTTGTACGTTGATTTTATATCCAGTGAATGACTAAGTCGACATTATTCCAATCATTTTTTTGCAGATTCTTTTGAATTTTCTAAGTACATATCCCTGCCATTTGTACATAAGAACAGTTTAAAGTTTTTCGTGTGCTTTTTGTTTGTTTTTTCTTTTAGAGAGGGGAGAGGAGCAGAGAGAGAGAGAGAGTCTTAATCAGATCTAACAATGCTTAGATCATGACCTGAGCCAAAATCAAGAGTTGGACACTTAACCAACTAAGCCACCCAGGCACCCTTAAAGTTCTGTTTTTTCAATCTCTTTTTAATTTCTTTCATTGCTTTATTTCATTGGCTAGGCCCTCTAATACCATGCTGAATAAAATTAGAAATGATGACCATTGTCGCTTTGCATCCCTGGAGAAAAGTTAGCAATATTTACTACAAATTAACATGGTGACTATAGGTTCTTTTCTGGATATAATTTATTAGATTGATAAAATTCCATTCTACTTCTTTAAAAAAGATTTGTTTATTTATTTATTTGAGAGAGAGAAAGAGAGAGAGAGAGAGCGTAGGGGGTGCTGTAGAGGGAGAGAATCTTCAAGCAAGCTCCCTACTGAGCATAGAGCCCAAGGCAGGCTCAATTTCATGTCCTCGAGATCATGACCTGAGCCAAAACCAAGAGTTGGAAGTTTAACCAACTAAGCCACCCAAGAGCTGTGAAGTTCCATTCTACTTCTCATTTGCTTAGGAGTTTTTGTGGTGACTGAATATTGAATTTTATCAAGTGTTTTTTGTAAATGTATTAAGATGGTCACATTGTTTTTCTCCTTTATAGGGTTAATGCTGTGAATTACACTATTGCTTTTTGAATATTAGAAAACAACTTTGCAATCTTCTGGTAAGCCACACTACATTATTATTTACTATGTTTTTAAATAGACATATACAGATTAAATTTGCTAATATTTTTCTTAGAATTTTTTGCAAAGGAATTTCTCCCAAATTCATGGGAGAATTTGGCTACAATTTTCTTTCCTGGTAATATCCTAATTAGGGTTTGCTATTAAAGATATGCTGGCTCCATGTAATTTCTGAAGCATTCTTCAGAGAGCATGGTGATTAACAGCATGGTCTCTAAAGTCAGACTGCTGAGTTCTAATTTCAGCTCCATGATTTACTAGTTGTGTAACTTTGACCAAATAATTCTAGGGAATGGTGTCAGAAGTCTCAGATCACATTAGCTATGTAAGCCTAGAAAAATTATTTACTATATTTAATTTTTAATTCACCATATTAGAATTTACCTTTACATGTTAAATAAACATGATAATAGTACTTACTTTATAGGGTAGTTATGAGAACTAAATGGGATGTTCTATTAATATATTGAATATGGTGCCTGACACAGGAAGCACTCAAATATTAGCTACATGTGTAGATGATAAATAGGTAGACCAATAAGAGATAACACACATGCACACACAGACACATACGAACACAGTTGACCATGTCAGTTGGACTGAAAGTGTATTTTTAGTCTATCATTTTCATTACCAAATCTGGACTTTGGTGTCACTGCCCATTCTTGTTCTCTACCTGCCAACCCAATACTTAAACACTCTCCTAACTTTAATGAAAAAAAAAAAAAAAAACCTCTCACTTTCAATGTACCTAACACTGTTTGTTTAAGATGGCTGTTAACTCTTCCTTGATTTATCTATTGTATTAGCCAATTATCTCTAGTTTAACAGAACTAAAAGGATGCATATGTATAGAGAGAAAGAGATTCATTATAAGGAATTCATAATAAGCAAGTATGGAAGCTGTCAAATCCACATTCTGCCCAGTGGGCCAGCAGGTAGAGGTCCAAGAAAGTCAGTGTTCCAGTTTAAGTCAAAAGATCTTTTGGTGTAGAATTCTCTCTTATGTGGGGGAGTCTGGTCTTTTTGTTCTCTTTGGGCTTTTGACTGATTGGGTAAAGTCCACCCACATTATGGAGGGTAATCTGCATTATTAAGGATCCACCAATTTTAATGTTAATCTCATCCAAAAACACAGACACTTAGAATAATGTTTACCAAATATCTGGCACCCTGTGGTCCTGTCCAGTTGATACATAAAATTATCATATCCATAATATAAAACCATGCAATTCTGATTTCAGAAAAAATCTTGTTCTGGATTCTGATTTTTTATTTTCAGACAAATAAAATATATTTATGAGTTTTTTAATATTTATTTTTCATTTTGAGGGGGATTTAAGAATGTAAGGAAGTTAGAATTTGTATACTGAGTCCACCATTTTGAACTGCCAGCTTCTGTTTTATAACCTTAATTGGGGAGGGAAAAGTTTAAAGCTATAGCACCTGAATGATTATTACAAAGGTGAGGGTGGTTGATAGATTCCAAAGGGCAAAGCTTATTGGATATTTTTATTTAGGTAAAGGAAATCAGGTTTTAACTGTATGAAGCCAGTTACACATAGCTAGAGGTTCAGCTGCAGTCTCCATGTTGAAAATGTAAGCTCCCCTACCTACAAGGTGTCCTTCTGTGGAATGATGGGCAATTGAGCAAGATGAGACAGGTGATGATCATTTTGGGTCACAGAATGACCATTTGAGGTCCTGCTCAGGATAAGACTGGAGTTTTCTTTATTCCCTTGTGGTGTAAAATTAACTGCCACAAACTATGACTCAAATGTAACAAGGTTATAGTTTTTCTTATTATTATAATAATTACTTTTATTTCTTTTAGCAAATTGTGAGCTAACATGGACCAGTTCAAGCATACTCATAAGCCAAGTATCAGATTTACATGAATCAAATGTCAATTCCAATCATCTCTGGAATCTCAACATTCCAAGTAAGATAGAAATTCAGGACTATGTAAAGTTCTATCTCTGTAGCTTCTGATATTGCTAAGAGAATAAAACACAGATAAGAATATTATGTTGAATTCCACTTTAAATTTATGAAAAAATTTGGGACAATAAACATATGTATGTATATCAGTGATTCCCTCTTGGGCTAAGGGAAAGATTTTCATTTTGTGAAATACTCTTTTACACATTTGACTTAAATTTTGTCATGTACATATATTATGTTTTTCAATTAAAAGTTCAATGACTTTAACCAGTCATTTTGTTATAGAGTTAATATTTTTTAAAAAAGAAATAGAGGTGATTCTTCCTTCTGTGAATGAACAGCTGTGGCCTAATAAGATATTCCCTTACATTTCTACCAAGAGAAACAAGAAATAGTAAAAGGAACATGTGTGAGGAGACAATACAAGATTCTAATTTCAGACACCACTGGTTGCCAGCCAGTAACTGTTTTCTAAGTATGAAGTAGGCATGTAGGTAATTTTCATGACTCCTGAAGAAAACTGAAATTACGGAGTTTTTAATTCCTAGAATGGATTCAGAACACATATGCTTCTTTAATGCAATTGAGTTTCTGTGGTTAGAAAGGGAAAGTACCTACTGCAAGGTCTAATTCACATCCCAAGCAGATAATTTATTCATCTGGTTGGATCTGGCTTCAGTTATTGAGAAATTACCAAAATTTAGTAGTTAACACTTCCAAACAAACAGAACTTTGCAATTGAATTCACTCCTAAGTTTTAGTAGATTTGCTTTACTAGAAAAAAAAAAGAAGAAGAAGAAGATGCTTATATTTTAATGTTATTTTATACGTCCTCTTTATTTATTTATTTATTTTCTGTCTAGCTTACCGGAATAAATGTCTTAAGATAACCAATGACTTTTCAGAGCTAGACCATTTGTCTGGTGTTTATAGGAATTTCACTGAACAAAAATTGCCCCATAAATTTTATTGAAATCTTTCCAGAACCAATAGAAACAGAGACCCCTCCTTTTGCCTAGGCCTCCAGGATTCCGGTATAAAACCGCTGCCATTTGCACTGTACGCTAATGACAAGCTGGATGTTGGCATGAAAGCCAATATGTTCTTACACTGCTTTCTGAGACAAGTAATAATCAGTCTGTCATCAATGTCATGCTGCAATCAGGCTTTGACAAGGTTTGCAAATAACTTGAAAGGAATTGCTTATCCCTGAACGCTGCAGATCAAAACCAGATCTGAACAAAAGCTAAAAGTCTGCTGCGCGTCAGCTGCAGTCTCTGGGAACGTGCTGTGCATAAGCGGAGGGAACACCAACCCTTAATCTCCCCCTTCTCCTCCATTTTTAATTTTTTATTAAGAACTCTCGGCTACCAATCCTGGAAACTCACTATTTGAAACCGCGGTGGAGCCACCTAGAATGCCCAATGTGATTGGAAGTACTAGTTGTATTACTCCTGAAAAAGTCTGGGAAAGTAAACAACACTTGCATCCTTGGGGTGGCTTGTTTTCTTACCTCATGAGCTGCAGGCAGGATTTCTGATCAAACTCAGTAATGCAGTCAGTGAGGAGTCTATGTGCCTGTGGGGTAGAGACACAAATTGCCTTCTTTTCCTCTCTTCCCCTTCTCAATCCTTCCCACCCCCTAGAGGAAGTGGCATGTGTATTGTTTATTCACAGCTGACCCTGACTCTTGTCAACTGGTAGGCATTTGCAGTCATAAGAAACAAGTGTAATTTATACAACTTTGAGAATACTTACATAAGTTCAACTTATAAAAGTTTGAGGCCCAGAGCCTTTGGGAGAAAACGAAAGATTTTTTGAGATGTATCACTTGGCCACAGGTCTGCTCAGAACTCCAAAACTTGTTTGTTCTTCATGTGCGTATAAATAGCTGGACAGTCACATGACACATGGCCTTGGGCATTCATGAACTATGCCCGAAATATGAGCATAGATTTGAGATGTGAATTAATTTTTTATTTTACTTTAGCATAAGAGAACAATTTGATTCAGTTGTCTTGTTCTTCTTTATTTTTTAAACAAAGATTTTTATTTATTTATTTTAAAGATTTTATTTATTTATTCATGAGAGACACAGAGAGAGAGAGAGAGAGAGAGAGAGAGAGGCAGAGACACAGGCAGAGGGAGAAGCAGGCTCCATGCAGGGAGCTCGAAGTGGGACTCGATCCCGGGTATCCAGGATCAGGCCCTGGGCTGAAGGCTGTGCTAAACCACTGAGCCACCAGGGCTGCCCTATCCTGTTCTTCTTTATAAGGAATCCTGAAAATCAGGTGTTACTGAGGGGTCAAGACATTCAAAGTTAAGTGAAGAGAAGCAAATGCATCATAAATGAAAAGATCACATTATAAAAAGAAAGAAGGTGCAAGACATATTTAAGATCCTATTTCAACTGATTATACTTATCTAATACCATGGACCCACAGAGTCCTAGAAAGAACTGTCCAATAAAGTGTCATTTAATAAATACATGCCAAGCACCATAATACCGGTATCATGTGAGTTATTATGAGAGATAAGCATGATGTATAAGAATGAATCCCTATTTTTTTCAAGGAGCTTATAATCTGGTTAGAGAAAAGATACTAGCGCACATGGACATGTAGCAGTAATTTTTTGAAAGTGAATAATGTAAATACTGAAATATGAGAGAAGAACCACTCGTGAACTACATTGAGGACTTGTAACAAATACCCATAAGCAATTTCTTTAAGCCACGTTTGTATATGTCCCAATTTTCCCAGTCTTCTAAGCTTACCTGTTACCATTTAACTATAATCCAAAGCTCATTCTCAGGAATAGAGGAAGCTCGGACCCCATCTCTGTTTGAGTTCCCTACAGCATGTGCTGCGCTTCCGTGTGTAGGCTGTCACTTGTCACCTCTTGATTCTGATTGTAGACCTGGATTCTTCAACAGCTGTCTCTGTCCATCATTGTATGTCTTTGCTGATCCTGTTGCATATACCCCATTTCACTCCAAGCCGCGACTATATACCCATATTTTGGCTTCCCTACAGCAGTTTACCAACATTATATTGATTTAACAAATTGAACTGAAGTTTTAAGGACTGTGTCAAGGAATTATAATGCAGAAAAAAAAATACCCTAAAATTGGTTATAAAGTAGCATGTCTCTTGGAGTGTACCACCCATGCCTGCTTTTTTTTGTCCAAGCTTTATTACAAGGCCCTTCTGTCTTCCCCTGGAATCAGAGACTCGTCTCTCCCAACTACCTAGATCTCCAACTTCCCTTTTCAGGTTTCATCAGTGAAAAGTCCAACATCAGTTAACATGACAACACCTCAGGTATGTGGCCCTGCTCAGAATGAAGTCAGACTTCTATATAATTGACAAAGTCCTTTAAACTCTTTCTACTAAGTTTTGGAACCCAGTATTTTAAATGACAATTTTTAAAATAATTGCATTCTGGAAAACTCTACATTCTTATTCAATGAGAAAGTTCAGTGTAGCAAATTTTGTGTGCTATTTAACAGAAAAGTTTTTCAGTTCCCAAGATATAATATTGAGGTCTGTAAATTAACATATATTCTTTCCCTATTTCCCAGATTCATATTTGTTTCCCTTTCTATGATAATAGGAAAAATTAAGTAACCTAGAATTCTCAGGAGAGAACCTTCTCCCTTAGGGAAAATTAAACTATGATTTCAATTTTGTTATTTTAAAGAAACCATAAGGAGTTAACATTCTAAGATATTAAGTAGGAGTCTTTTTAATTTAAGTATTTTGCTTCTCAAGTCTATTTCAAATGGCTCAGCATACAGCATCAAGAACAGAGATCTGTGGCAGCATATACTAGTGCCCTTCTGGTGGGTTCACGTTACTCCACTAAATCATGTGTCTGACAAATATTTCCAGAATGTCTACTAATGAAGGTGCTGTGCTGGAGCTGCTGAGTCAGTGATGAACAAGAAAGTGAAGGACTGACCTTCAAAGAGACTATACAACAATCAAAAAGACAAATGATGACCAAGGACAGAAATAAATAATAAATAAACAATTTACACATTGCACTGAGTGCAAAGAAGGAGATAAGACAGCGTTAGGATAAATGGAAAATAAATTTGAATGGTTCTTAAACATATGAAAACAGCCCAACCTCCGCAAAGAGAAAAACATATAAATTAAAACTATGGTGACTGCTTTTGTACTACTTATTGACAAAGATTGGGAGTTTGATAGCATATTCTCTAAGTAAGAGTAAAGGAAAGGGTATTTTGATTGTGGATATAAATCAATTCATCCCGTATGGAAAGTAATCTGACAATATCTCTCAATATATATAAGCACATCACTTTTGGGGACCCCTGGGTGGCTCAGTGGTTGAGTGTCTGCCTTTGGCTCAGGTCGTGATCCCGGGGTCCTGGGATCGAGTCCCATATTGGGCTCCCCGCTGGGAGGCTGCTTCTCCCTCTGCCTATGTCTCTGCCTCATTCTCTGTGTCTCTCATGAATAAACTTTAAAAATCTAAACAAAAAAAAATTTTTTTAAACTACATAACTTTTGACCCTTATTTCAGAAATAGAAACAAAACCTATAAATTTTCTCATTGGTACAACATGTGCTGTCATGTACAATGTTATTCATTGCAATACATTTTTAATAAGCAAGATTTGGAAAATATTAAAATATCCATCAACAATATACCAGTTTAACAAATTATACTACATATATATAAATTAGATGCAATGTCGCCATAACAGAGAATGAGAATTCAGTTTTTTGTTTGTTTGCCGATATGAGCCAATTTATGAGTGTTAAAAATAAAAACCTCATTAAGACTATACAGTTTATAGACTAAGCTACAAAGAACATGTATATTTTTGTTTGTATATACCTAAATGTCCCTTAAAAGAGTGGAGTGGGAGGAAGTTTTTCCAATGTACATATTTCCTTTTATACCTTTCTAATTATGAATTATGTGAATATATTATATGTTTTTAAATATTTAGATTTTTTAAGCAAAGGTAAAAGTTCCCAGTAGTGTCAACTATGAGATTCACATTACCAGGTCAATAAGTTATAGGGTCTGAGAGCAAGTTCTTCAAAAGTTCATCATACAAGATCCAATTTAAAAAAATACACATTAGGAGCACCTGGGTAGCTCAGTGGTTGAGCATCTACCTTTGGCTCAGGTAGTGATCCCAGGGTCCTGGGATCAAGTCCTGCATCAGGTTCCCTATGGGGAGCCTGTTTCTCTTTCTGCCTGTGTCTCTGCCTTTCTCTCTGTGTCTCTCATGAATAAATAAATAGAAATAAATAAATAATAAAAATAATACAAAAATACACATTAGAACCTATTAGGTTCAAGGTTCTGTCCTCTTGAGATATAAAATTAAAATATATGAGTGCCTGGGTGGCTGGGTCTGTTAAGTGTCTGCCTTCAGCTCATGTCATGATCCCGGGGTCCTAGAATCAAGCCCCGCATCAGGCTCCCTGCTCAACAACAAGCCTGCTTCTCCCTCTCCTGTGCCCCTGCTTGTGTCTGTGCTCTCTCTCTCTCTCTCTCTCTCTCTCTCTCATTCTCTCTGTCAAATAAATAAAATCTTTAAAAAATAAAATAAAATATATAAAATATAGACCCTGTTCTTAGGAGAACATATTTCATTTGAGGAACTGGATGTTTCCATAAAAGGTAAATGGTGATAAATATAATTAGCAGGTTTACTATACCTCTCAAAATTCTTCCAGAGTTACCATAAAGTACTGGGTTCAAATAATTACTAAAAATTTCTAGTATATGATTTATAAAACACCGTTCAATTTGATGTAAACCTCTAAAGTATTATAGGCATACCTTTATTGGCTTATATATGATGAAAACTATTCACTCAAAGGATATGGAAAAGGAATTCTGAAGAACACCTATTTAAACACCGATTTAATTAATTTATTATCAAGATCGCCCAAAAACTTCTTCCAGTCAGAAATCTAATGTTTCCCATAGAAATTACATAGAATAGACTCTAAATAGCATGATCAGGAAATAAATTATTTAAAAATAACTCAATCTGTTTATTTTCTGTTATCAAGCATTTCATTTACTACTCATAATTTTTATTAAATGGTCTTGAAAGTACAACAATGGACCCAAACTATGTGTTTTTTTGTTATTTTTTTTAAAATGTGCAAGCTCAAGGTTAGTGGAAGATCTATAATATCCCCTAAAACTAAAGGAAAAAAAGTAAAAACAGACATAAGGATTTAAAACAAAACTACAAGTTTACAAATTTGAATATCATAAGTGATACAATAGTAATGATATGTGATCAAATAAATCACTTATATTTCCCCTTGTTTTGAGAGATGGATTTGTGGAACCTAAAGTATATATAATGAGGGAAGGGCTTTTTTAGGAATAATAGCAATATATTTATATATGCAAATTTAGATGCAAGGCCTTGGATGGGCCTTTGCAAGTGAGACTCTGAAGCCTAAGCAACTTTTGCTTCACGGAAATCCACTCTGCTTCTCTTACCAAATAGGATCTTTTCTTCAACTTCATTCTTTCAGTTTAGTCTGAATATTTATTTGGGGGAAAGGATGTAAATATCAATAAAGTCATTGGTGATTAAAAGAAGTTTTCTGTCTTGCTGTCTAGATTACACTCTGATTGTTCTAGGTTTTCTTCATTTAAGAGAGTAAAGCTAAATCTGCCATATCAGATTCAGAACAGACCAGAAATTTCCACTTGCAAAACATAGCATCTTGCGATCCAATTACATACTGTTCTTTTAGCCCACGTGTGGAAATTCAACAATGATTTTTTTTTTCATTCCTCGCAAGTGGTTTGCAGTAGCAGCTCTGACAAATTCGCCCACCATCGAGCATCTATTAGAGTGTGGGAGCCCACAGCCCTCTCCCTTCTAAGTGTATGCCTCCTTGCACTCTTGACTGCAGAGGTATGCTGAATTTCCCCTGATAGTAAGAAAAAGGCAGACATTTCTAAGTTTTCTCTGTTTCACTCTGCTGGGCGCAGGGGCTGGGGGAGAGAACCAGCTTCCACTAATTCTGGTAACCATGTTATCTAACTCTCAAAACAGTGAAAATGACGGGGAAGAGTGGAGGCAGAAGTTCTGAGAAGCATCCCCTGGTTATTGTTGCTAGGGCAACTGCTACTTGGCATCCTCCAAATAGTCATCGTCTGTCACACTTGGGGTATAATTCACAGACACACAACACATCTGAGTGGATTGGGGGGGAAAAAGGCAGGGGAGGGGATAAAGATTCATGTAAATAAATGAGAGAATTTTAAATAGGCACATAAACAAAAGTGCATGCCTAATATTTAGAGAGAAGAGAGAGGAGACAGACGTAAGAGGAATTCAGTTTTGAAAATGAGGGTCACTGCTAAATATTAGTGTTTTTCTTCTTGCACAAATTAGTTAGCCTCTACCCATTCCCAATAATTGTCTACCCATCTGCCTCCTTTTTTAAAAATCCCTTCTTCCCTCCAAATACTAGTCTTCTGTAGCATGACATCAAATCATTTTTGCAAAGATGTTGATGTCATTTTCCTTCTCACAACCCTTAAGAGAGCAAAGAATACTTAAAAATACTTCTTCCTTGTTTAGTAGAATGTCTGACTCAGAGGCAGGCCTGGCTTTGTTATAAGAGAAGATAAAGCATTTATTACCCAAGTAATCATTCACAAAAACAGACATGAGTCCTGAAATACCCTTGGTTAAGTCTAAGTTATACTTTTCATTTTTCTTATTTCTTCATTTCTTAGGGCCAGAGTGTCTGCTTAATCTTTTGAATCACTGTTTCTTCTTCTGAACATTACAGAACGTTATCTTATACATTGTGAAAAAAGAGGCACTGCTGTACAAATCATAAAGCAGAAAAGAAAGCCTTACAATATCTATCATCAAAGTCACATAAAACCCCAACAGTTTCAACCTCCTCTTAGCATTCACTGGTGTCAGCATCATAAAAAATGTGCAGGAAACTCATATCAATGTATCAATCACATTTACAAAATGAGCCTAATAGCAAATGCATTTTTGGAAGCAAGGGGAAGAAGGAGAAAGATTTTAGCCAAATACACTGAATGAATTTAAAAAAAAAAAAAAGGCATGATGGATTAAAGAAGATGAAATAAAATTTAAAAAAAAAAACACCTGTTGTAATGGCTTCACCAAAAGCTTTTCTTTTCCCTTTAGAGAGCATTGCTAAAATTCTCCTGTGAAAGCCAAATATATACTTTCATCTAACCAAAATATTGAAACTAGACACCAAGAAAATAAAAAACAATCATTCAATTACTAAGCTTACCATTGCACATTGGTTCCACCAAATTGGTCAGGCTTCAATATTGTTTTACATGTTTCTTTTTATTCACCCAAATTTTGTGAGCCAATGCACTCACTTCTTGGAACTCTAGGAGGATAATCACATAATGCTAGCCATAATAGAAATGATAGTTTACTTTTGCTAAGCATTTATTATCTGCCAGATGCTATCATATAAACTTTATAGGGATTACTTTAATTAATACTCACATTACAATTATGAGGTAGACACTAGATCAAATTATTCTTATTGTACAGATTAAGGAATTAAGCACATAGAAACTACATAACAGGCTCAAATTTCAACAATAAGGAAAAAGTAGGACTAAGATAGAAACTGTGTTTTACATTAGTGTCACGTATTGTAGGAGGTTGGTTGGCTGTCCACTCTCTATTTGGGCCCATGATCTCTTTTCACCTGGAGTAATTCCATGCATTTGGGCTACAGCTTCCCTACTTGATCCCCACCTTTTATACAGCAGATGCTCCTGACTGTCCTTCTTTCTGGATCTTTGGTTCCCACCTCAGATCTCTTATTATACTTATATTTGCCTTTAACACTAATATTGCAGGTTGAGGCAGCTAATTCTTCCCCTTCTCTGCTGGCATCATTTTGCCAAGGCAGATATCTAATCCTTGGTAATACCTTCTACGAATTTCTGCCTTGTCCTTTTGGTTTAAACAGCTGGGATATTTTATCATTTGAATTTGCATTTCCTCTGCTCAACACTTAGGGAGTTGGTTGCTGCACCTTCTCTCTCTCTCCACCACACACATACAGATGCACACACAGGACTACACTACCCCTTGAGAATTCTTCTGCTTCTTTTCCGACATGCAGAATAGAATTGTCCAGCATAACATAACCTGTACCCTGATAGT
Source organism: Vulpes vulpes (assembly GCF_048418805.1). Taxonomy (NCBI): domain Eukaryota; kingdom Metazoa; phylum Chordata; class Mammalia; order Carnivora; family Canidae; genus Vulpes; species Vulpes vulpes. The sequence goes on along the minus strand of NC_132794.1, from coordinate 25,955,464 downwards.
AAGGATCAAACGCTCATGAGAATAAAGTCCGAACATCTTGAGAGCCATGACTTGAGTTTTACTGATTTCTGTGTCTGCATCTCAAATAAATACCTACTGCTGTTCCTTATGCACAAAAGATTTCAATAAGTGATTGTAAATTAAGTGGGATTGTATGCCAAGAAACTAGCTTTTTAATTTACATTAATGAGTATACTAATCAGGATAAGCTAGGCTGTGCACTAACAAGCATACCCAAATCTCAGTGGCTTTTCATAAGAAAAGCCTATTTTTTACTCACCTAGTCCATGCCTTGCAGGGCAGCATGGAGACTGTGCTCATCATAGTCATTCATACTACAGGTTAATGGAGCCTCCATCTCAACACACAATCCCCTGTGGCTGAGACAGGGAAAAGGGTCATACAGCAAAACACATAGCTTCTTTAGGTTTCTGCCCAGACACTTGATGGGATGTGCACTGGGTGTTATACTACATGTTGGCAAATTGAATTTAAATTAAAAAATTTTAAAATATTTCTGCCCAGAAATGACATCTATAATCTCCTCTCACATCAAAGTAAAACAACATGGTCATCTCAAATTTCCAAAAGTACAGGGAAGTGCAACCTCTCAATACTGCCACATTCATTGGGGATTATGTTTCAAAATACTAATTTTGCAGAGACACAAACATTCTGTTCATAGCACTTGGATTTTTTTAAAGATTTTATTTATTTATTCATGAGAGACACACACACACGGAGAGAGAGAGAGAGAGAGAGAGAGAGAGAGAGAGAGAGAGAGACAGAGACACAGGCAGAGGGAGAAGCAGGCTCCATGCAGGGAGCCTGACGGGGACCTGATCCCGGGTCTCGATTCCAGGTATCCAGGATCAGGCCCTGGGCTGAAGGCAGCACTAAACTGCTGAGCTACCCAGGCTGCCCAATAGCACTTGGGTATTGATCATATTTCATAGCATAAGACATGGAAAGGACAGTGAATCAGTGAATCAGGATGCAATGCGCCCTAGCTAACATGTCCCTTAGGGAGACAAGAATATGATATTATCTAAATTCATTTCTTCTCTGAACACTTACATCTGTGAACTTTATGATGTCAAGTGTTGTCTTTAGCCTAGTCTAACACCTCTTGATGTGTTTATGTCCAAAGAGGCCAAGAGTGTATTTGAGAAAAATCATGTGTACTGATTGTTTATAATGTGTGTATGTGAGTGTTGGTGTGTGTACATATATAAAAGGATACACACATACAGAAAGAGAGAGAGAGAGAAAGAAACCATGAGCAAGTGCTGGATAAATCCAAACTATAATGCCACTCATAAAATCTCCCAATAATAAATACAAATTTTACTTACTTTCAAAAAGGTGTTATCAAGATGCACTATGTTCAGATTTTATAGTAGGAAAATCATTTAATCAAAGATCATATTCCTACCTAGTGTCATGATTCCCACATGGTGTAGAGAGTCAGTGGTTCCAAGACTATCTTCCACAAAAGTGAGCCTGCTACACGGGGTAGGAGACAGGGTAGAAGACCCTTCTTTCATTCAATCAGTACTGGCTTTTATAGACAATAATGAGAAAGCACTACAGATATTCTAGAAAGGAGAAAAAACTACAGCCAGCCTGTAGTTACTTTTATACAGTCAGTCATAGCTATTTGATTTTTCCATGGCATGAAATCTCTTTTGAGTATCATGTATGCTTCATAGATTATTTCTGAAATGTACACCAGGAAATTCAAGTACTCTAGTAATGATTTCCAAACAATAGAGATTCTTCCAAAAATGTTACTGTGTCCTGTATATTGTCTTACAGTATATATCACACTGTGTTTACTCCTGGATATCCAAATATAAGTGGGGTATTATAAATGGGACAAAATTGAGAAGCATCTAGTTGTATGAAGAATAAGAATTCTTTGGGGGGGGGGGCTGGGAATCTACTATTAAGTAACATGGACAATGCAACTGTGAGTTTGACTTAGTTATAAGACCCTAATGGTTAAAAGGGAATAGAGATTCTGAGTACAACATGATAGTTGTGAAAATCTGATGCTGGCCCAGGCCCTTGATGTATATCAATAGCCAGGGAGGGAGTAAACCTTAAGGTATACTAAATGGTGGGTTTGCTGAACCCTATCACATACCCAGGCCCAAGGAACACTGTGTTCGAACCTCACAAAACAGGAGACAACTTTTCCTTATAATCTCCTCTATAGTCTCCACATAGTTTTGGGGTCCCCTAAGGCTGAAGGAACCACTAAGAGATAATACCTCTGCCCAGAAAAGCAACAAGAGAGATTACTACACTCTGAAGTGGAACACAAGTCACTCCAGTGCATGGGACACCAAGAACAGGACTGAGAGTGGCTACTTTGCTGACAGACTGGAAGCAAAGAGAATCCAGCATCTCCTTTCTGAAGGAAATGTACACCAGGAAATTCAAGTACTCTAATACAGTTATTCTCCTTTCTGAAGGAGATGCTGGATCTGGGTAGTAAAGAGCAATGAAAGTGTTCATCACATGCAGAGAATAGCAAGTACACCCACAGTGGAGGAACTGGAGCTGTTGCCAGAGGATAAACTACTCTAGAGGCAGGAAAAGTGAGGACCCCTAGCTTTGGACAGTGGATGTAGCAGCAAGGATAGGCTATGCCATGCAGAGCAGTTTATGGCATCTTCCAATTATCTCCACATATGTATTTAAACATTTGGCAGATCCTTGGAGACTAACATATATGAGTCCAAAGTCTTTGCAAGAAGCTAAAATATATGTGTTGGTAGTACATGAAGACAGCCTTCTTTCTTATTTAGAAATGTATATGACTTCATGTATTCTCATACACTGTTGACGTTGAGAGCGTTCAAATTTCTTAGTGTCATCATTTTCACACTCAGAGTTAATTTTGTATTAAATTATGCTGCATGTTTGTTAATGGCAGTTCAAGAGGCAATATGGCTCCCCCCAAAATTTTTGCAAAGCAAACCAGAGGATGGAAAACTTTTGAAAAGCCGAATATTTGAAAACTGTTCTTAAACATGTTATATGGATGGTTCTTAGATTAAGTCACAGGGACCAATCCTTCCTTACCAAGTATTTCATGCTTTCCATGACTGTTTCAATGGTCTTTTGTCCTAATAATTTATTTTCTTAAATCTTGACAATCCTTTGAAAATATAATTACTCTGAATTTCTGCAAAGGAACATGTCAGGTCAACAGTTATTCATGAACTTTATTTGCTCTTTTCTTTTCTCTGTGTGTGTGCATGTGCATACATATGGTTGCACACATCAAATACATTTAGTAACATCTCACAAAGGAAGCCACAATTCCAAATAAGGGTATGGGAAAAGAATTTTTGCATCTCCTCTGAAGTGAGAGCTTGACAATAAGCCCTCTCTACAGCATGAAGTTATTTTCTAGAGGATTTGCACATACTGAGATCTCAATAAACCTTTGTTGAGTGATGAAATCATATTTTCATATATCTCATTAAGGATTAAATGTAAAACTTACCTGACCTGTTATCCAAGATGAAAAAATTGCTTCTACGATCCCTAATAGACAAATTAGTCTTTAGAACCAAGAAAAATAATAGGTCTCACTAAAATCTTAAGGCTTTTTATTTAAATTGTATATCTTTATCTGGAGAGTTCCTAGTTATACGGAGTTGAAAATTCACCTCTCTGAAACATCACCCTTTAAGCCTAATGATTTTCTGTGAAGCTTCACAGAAAAAGTTTACCATACCACGCAACCTATATAAGATAATTTCAAATATTTCAAAGCAGTCATATTTGTGCATTATATATATACATAGAAATCAGGTATTATATGCACAAATATCTTAATTAATTATATGCATGTTAATATATGATATAATGCATTATACAATAAAGTAGTATTATATCGAGTTTATACATAAACGTGCAGTTTAATATCTCCAATTCAACCATTCTTTCATTACCCTTCACCATCTAGGTTATTCTTCCCCCTATTTGTCATGACCTTGTTAAATTGTGATCCTTAGAATTGAATGCAAAGTTCCACACATGAACTAATCAGTATTCATGGTTTGCTCTTTCAATAAATACTTAATAAGCACCTATTATAAGCCACTTATTATAGCAAAGACTAGTGGTTAAACAAGACATGTAGTCTTTACCTGCCTTTGGAGGCTTAAAGTCAAAGATAGTGTTGGGATTGTAGTAAAGATAGCCATATTAATATTAAATTACCACTGTGGTAATTTTACATTAAGAATAAGGTGGATGAAATGTCTTCCTTTGGACATTATAATTATATTACAAAAATATAAAATTATGTGAGTATTTTTAACATCCACACCAAAAGCTTAATTAAAATCAGTGGTCATTCATGTTTTCATATAATTTGCTACTAAGGTCAGTTGTACAGATAGACACATTTGATATTGAATTTCTTAGGATGTGTGAAAAAAGTGAAACCATAAAAGGAAGAGCCTAAGGAAAAAAAAATGATAAAACATCTCCAGATTTCTAAGAAATTGTAAAAGAAAGCGTACGCCTAAAGAAGCAAACAAAAATAAAAGCCTGGAAGTCATTATACTTAAAAAGTAAAGAATTTTGGTTTTCCTTGAGACAGCACTGCACAGAGGACAGAGTACTGAAATAAAAATTAGACAAATGGATACCAATCCAGATGGTTTAGGCTAAAATCACTTATTCTCCTTAAGGCCGGTATCCTTATAAGAAATATGGAATTTAAAATGTCCCTTCTTCCCTAATTATCATCCTGAGTGCTAATTCATTTGGTAGCATTTTGAGAACAATATTAGATAATGCATGAAAGTGCTTTAAAAAGAGTAAGCCACAATGCCAAGGTAACTATTTGTTTTGTACAGAGAAAGAAGAGAAATTGTGACTAATCTCCAATAGGGAATAACAGGTATTGACTGACTTCCCAAACATCAACAGCTATAAAATGGTTTTGTCATGCACAGACAGTGCAGAGCCATGATCTTTTAAAAAATGAACACATGTTAAGTAAACCCAACATTTACCTTAGCTTCTATCTGGGGACACTTTCTAAGCTGGAACACACAGAAGTAAAGACAAACTGTATTGCTGGGCAGACAAACCAATCTTTTCGTGATGATTTGGGGCTGCTGAGGGGGCTGAAACTTATGAGACAGAACACTCCAGAGGAGAGACATACAGAGAGAAAGAAATCAGAAATCTGCAGGGTTCTTTTTTTTTATTCTTTTATGAAACACTAAAGTTGCATTTGCTCGAGGTGTGACACCTTGGGATCTGAAAGAGATCTGAATGGGAGCTGAATGAAAATTCTAGAGGTTTCTCAGTGCTGAGAATACTAAGTAGTCAGAGTATATAAACCTTACTGAAAACTAGAAACTTTTATTTCTGACTTCAGAAAGATCAAGTTTTAGGAGTAAGGCCATTCCAGACATGCCCAAGCTTTGACAGGATCAAGCTGACCTGTGAACAAATTAATCACTTGCCAAAACAAAACTTCATATCCTTTAAAAGAGGCCACATAATTTGGATTTCAGCAATATAACATCCACAGTACCCAGGATAAAAGTAAATATACCAGACATGCGAATAAACAGAGAAAAATGAAGGGCAGTCAATAGACACAGATACAGAGATAACACAGATAGTACAAGTATGGAGACAAAAACACTGATGGAACTACAATAAATATGTTCAAATATTTAAAGGACAAAGTGAATATAATAAATAAGCATATGGAAAAATCTTAGTGGAGAAAGGACAACTATAAAATAGATATTCTAAAACTGAAAAATGCAATATTTGAAAATTTTAAAAAAACACAGTTGAGCACTGCTGAAGAAAATATCAGAAAATTGAAGACAGGCTACAGAAACTATGCCAACTGGAGCAGAAACTATAAGAGAATGAAAACAAAAAAGGCCTCAGTTATCTATAGGTCAATATCAAGCATTAGGGAAAAAGGTGTAATAATGTTTTTTTAAAAAATCAGCCCATATCAGCAACATAAAAGAAGCACAATCCATATAAACATTAAAAAAGCACACTTAGGTACATTGTCAAATGGCTAAAACCCAATGATAAATAGAAAAATCTTAAAAGCTGCCAAATAAAAAAGACATTATATAACAGGAAAAACTAAAAGAGAAACCACGGACTTCTTAAATAGAAAATTAGACATTTCAGAAGACAGTTAAACAACACTTTAAAATGCTGAAACTTAAAAAATGTCAATCTAGAATTCTATGTATTGCACAAAAAAGTTTATTTGAAAATTCTTAAAGAGAAAATAAAAACATTTTTGTTAAACAAATGCTGGGAGGATTTATCACCAGCAGATTTAAAATTCAATCACTGTGAAAGAAAGTTCTTTTGAAGGAACAAATACCATATAGACACTCAAATTTATGTGAAGGAATAGAGTGGGAATGATTAATATACAGTTAATATGAAGTGTGCTTTTACACTTTCTTAATTTTTAAAAGACCACTGTTTAAAGAGTAATAACAATGTATTTTGAAGTTGCTAATATATTTAGAAGCAAATGGTATGAAACAGTAGCACAAAAATAGAAGCAGGTAAGGACAAATGCATTGTCAATATGTTTTACATTAAATATGAGGTGCAGAATATTACTTTGAGGTGGGGGTGATAAGTTAAAGATTTACCTTATTTTTAAAGTAAAGATAAATGAAGGAATTGTATGTACTTAGGTACATACAATAAGAGATAAAGTGGATTTCTATATATAATGGTGGTTGTATAATCTGACAGAAGGCAATTTACTTAATGAAGCAGCAAACTCCTGATGCCCGTGATACCACACTATGGGGAAAAAAGAAAGAACAAATGGTACCATAGAAAACCAATAACAAGATGAAAATTTAAACCCAATCATAATCATAATTATATTATTTGGGAGGGATCTGAATACACATTTATGGCTTATAAGAATTTCATTTTTCTGTTTTCACGAAGGAAAGATCTCAAGCCTTTTTGATTGAGTTTCACATTAAGCAGTACTTTATTTGCTTAAAACCTAGACATTGTTAGCTCAGAAAGATCTACTCTGCTGTATAGATCTTGCCATTTAAATTCTAGGTTTGGGGGATCCCTGGGTGGCTCAGCAGTTTAGCGTGCCTTTGACCCAGGGTGTGATCCTGGAGTCCCAGGATCAAGTCCCACATCGGGCTCTCTGCATGGAGCCTGCTTCTCCCTCTGCCTGTGTCTCTGCCTGTGTGTGTGTGTGTGTGTGCGTGTGTGTGTGTGTGTGTGTGTGTCTCATGAATAAATAAATTAAATCTTTAAAAAATAAAAAAATAAATTCTAGGTTTGGAGGGTTTTTTGACCCTTGGTAAAATTTTATCCAAGAAACAGAGTAGATTCTATTTCTTGGATAAATATATTTTGATGATGGATGAAGATATGGATGAAGATATTCAAAAACATGAACCATTAGAGAATGTAAAAGGAAATTTAAGTTTTGGGGCACCTGAATGCCACAGTCGGTTGAGCTCTGACTCTTGGTTTGGGCTCAGGTCATGATCTCAGAGTTGTGAGACTGAGCCCCAATTTGGGCTCCTCATTCAGCAGGAGTCTGCATGGGATTCTCTCCCCCCCCCGCCCCTCCCATGTGTGCATGCATGCACATTATGTCTCGCTCTCTCTCTCTCAATAAATAAATCCTTTTAAAAAAAGAATGTGATTTAAGTTTTGGTGGTCCTCACCTTTTTTTTTTCTTTTTTCTTTTTTAAGATGCTCTTTAAAGACCATAGCAGAATAAAAAGGTCACTGGCTCAGGGTCTCTCTGAGATAACAACTGATGAAATTTAATTAAAGAAAAAATATGAGCCTGAGTGGCTCAGTGGTTGAGCATCTGCCTCCAGCTGGGGACTTGATCCCGGGATTCTGGAATCAAATCCCGCATCGGGCTCCCGACATGAGGACCCCAGTTCTCCCTCTGCCTATGTCTCTCTCTGCCTGTCTCTGTGTGTCTCTCATGAATAAATAAATAATTTTTAAAAGAAATCTTTAAAAATAATAAAAACCACACAAACAAGATCAGATAGCACCATCCCCTGCCCTGCCCTCAAGGTCAAAATTATAATACTTTTGGTAACAATTCAGAATTCCTCTTTATCTTCGACTGGCCCCATCAGTGAAAGTTTAAAATCATGATATCTTTTAGACATCTATACTTGTGTATATAGATACATAAACTTGTATTAGATGACAACTGACTTTTTTTAAGTCCAGGTAGAGAAAGAAGCAATCTTTTTTTTAAAAAAAAAAAATACTTTGTTTATTCATGAGACACACAGAAAGAGGCAGAGACACAGACAGAGGGAGAAGTGGGCTCCTTGCAGGTTGCCCCATGCGGGGCTGGATCCCCGGACCGGGATCATGCCCTGAACCAAAGGCAGATGCTTAACCGCTGAGCTACCCATGCATCCCAAGAAGCAATCATTTTTAACTAAAATCCTTTTATGCTTTTTGATTCTGTTCAACTTGCTACCATTTGGCAAAAAGTAAAAATATCCATGCCATCCAACCCAAATCTTATTTCTCTATGACTGTAGTATATCTTCCATTAAAAATAAAAAGATGAGGTAGTCAACCTGGGGAACACTTTGACATAGCTTTCATTGGGAAGCAGGGTGATGGGAAAGAGAACACCATATACAAAAAGGTAATTAAACATATAAAGGTTTTCTTAAAAAGAGAGAGAGATGTTATTTTCAAGAAAAAAAAAAAAAAAAAAAAAAGCACAGAAAGCCCTAAGTCAAGCCATAGCCAAAATCATGTTCTATCTAAATAGGTAAATTTTCTTTTTTTCCTTTACTTTTTTAAAAATAAAATCTCTCTCCAAGAGGGTCCTGGGAGGCACAGTTAAGTGTCCCATTCTTGGTTTCAGCTCAAGATTGGTTCTCAGATTGGTGAGCCCCACTTTGAGCTCTGCACTCAACCCATGGGGCTGCTTGAGAAGCTCTCTCCCTCTCCCTCTGCTCCTCCCACATGCCCTCTCTCTCTCTCCCTCAAATAAATGAACAAACTATCATCACTTTTTTAAACTCCCCCAGACTGGGCATCATCTTCAGACTCTTCATCCCCTGATTTCTTAGGTGGAGAGTCTGCAGAGGTTTTCTTTCTGGAGGGTTTTCTGGTTCCTCCTCTTCTTCTTTGGGAGGACGAGTCTTTTCCTTTGATGCCTCTGAAGCTGTGAGGTGACCTACTTTCCGTTTGCCTGTCACAAGGCCTAGTGTCCCTGCAGCCTTTAGTCTTGGTTTGGGCATTTTCTTTTCTTTTTTCTCAGGTTTGGGCTTCTTTTTTTTTTTTTTTTTTTTTTTTTTTCTTTTTTAGGTTTGGACTTCTTAACCATCTTTTTGTTTTCCTTTTTCAAGCTGCCATAGTCAGTGCCATAATCATCTTCCATTAGGAAATCATAATTGCTGCTAGAATCTTTCTCCTGGAATTGTGCCCCATCCTCCTCTTGTTCTTCACTGCCCACATCTTCCATGAGCATCTCTCTCTGTTTGGAAGCTGTTTTAGAGGCTGCCTGCCCTTTCTTGCACACATTCTTATGGGCTTCTTTTTCATCATCCCTGGCCTCTGCTGAGTGAGAATCATCCTTGGTCTTCACATCTTTTTATTCTGAGTCTTCACTATCCTCCTGTGAATTCTTTCCTATCACCTCTTATTTTTAGCTTCTCCAGGAAATGACTGAATTTTCTTAGCTGTAAGGCCTAAATCTCTTCCATAAACCTTCTCAGTATCATTAAATCCCTGGCACCAAATAATCAATGACCTTTCTATTTCTCACAGGCAGAGACATTTTCTCTGTTGAAACAGGATTGAGTCAAGAAGCCAAAGACCAGGCCTGTCACCCACCCCTACACGCAGTCAGCACATCGCCTTTCAACTTTGGTCCATGGAGCTGCTGCTGCCAAACCCCAACCTGCTGGCTTCTCAAATTCTGCCACTTCTTGGATCAGGGCCCCTTAATCAGGTGAGCCCCCCATGCACCCCTAAACTCTGCTCCCCCATCTCTTCAAAAAGGATGAATCAAACCTGCCCTTATAATTACATTAAATGCTAGTAGACTAGACATTCCAATTAATAGATAGATAGATTATAGATAGATAGATAATAGATAGATAGATGATAGATAGATAGATATAGATAGATAGATAGATAGATAGATAGATAGATAGATGATAGATAGATAATAGATAGATGATAGATCCAACCAACTAGAAACACAGAAAAATGTTCAACTCCCAATATCCCAATATGGCACCATTCGAAGAAGAAACCAAATAGACACTTAGTGTCAATTTGACGTTAGACCCTCTTCACTCTGACAGTGATGTATTATGACTGAAGCCAACATACATTCTGTATATTTTCTGCTTTATAGGACCTCAGCTCCAATATCCAAGTGCTTACAGGGTATTGTATTTTCAAGCATAAATAGTGCCTCAAACCAAATGACTAATTTTATAGCGAGAAGTATGGCAATGTGCAAGCAACAATGGAACCCACTGGTCTTAATGCATACGTCACCACCAGAAGCTGCCAAACTGACCTTTCAGTAGAGTAGCTTATTAAAGTTGCAACTGAGGCATAAGTTCAGATATGGTAATATGTGAGGATGCATACCACCCTCAAGGATACAATATACATTCTTTAATTGGCAACCAATTGATGGTTCTGTGTCTTGACCTAATAAAAATCATGGGTCTACAAATCAAAATGCAAAAGTGAAAATATTTACCTAGTTACCATCACTTTTCTTAATTTGTGCTTCTGGTCCTGGCAACACTAACTACAATAAAAGACCTTTGGAGATCCTGGTTTTCCAAAAGGTTAACTCTTCTTTTTTTAAGATTTTATTTATTTATTCATGAGAGACACAGAAAGAGAGAGGCAAAGACATAGGCAGAGAGAGAAGCAGACTTCATGCAGGGAGCCTGATGTGGGACTGGATCCCAGGACTCCAGGATCATGCCCCAAACTGAAGGCAGGTGCTCAATCACTGAGCCACCCAGGCATCCCAGGTTAACTCTTCTAATTGGTGCCACCGAGAGTCTTGAAAGGTTCTATTAAAAGCCCCTCCCCAGTCAAACTTATAGACAAAACTCGTAGGTGTCTGTATTTGGCCCTCTTTGTTTTTCTAGATCATGGTGCTCTACCTTCTCAGAAAATGGACCACAACTACAAAACATACTCGCCTCTAGTTGAACCACAGCCCCCATATGTGACAAGCCCTGGACAGAGCCCCTTGAAAAACCTGTCACCTCCTGCTTTACCTGGCCAAGAACCACCCTCCCCCATGGGTACAGCTTCAACCCTCACACATCCTTAAAATCTCGTAAAAGGCCCAGCCTAACAGAAACTCAGGGCCTACATCTCTTGATATCTAGCCCCTATCCTCCTTTGGAGAATGAATAAACTCTGTCCTGCTTATTGCTCAACTCTTGGTGCAATTCTTTGCCACCTGTGTCACCGGCTACCCTAAAAAGTCTCAATAGATTTTATTCTCTGTAAATTGTATGAGAACTTTGAATTCAAGTGCCCAGAAAAAGGCAAAAACATGGAGGTGCCATGGATCTGAGGAGTAGTGTCCCCAAATATCACAAGGAGCTAGAGCTACTGTTATACAGTAAAGGAACAAATTTAGCACTCAGATGGCATACTTCAACGTTTTTTGGTGCCCCATTTGCACAACCTTACTACTTAATGAATAAGTATAGCAGCCACATCCAAAGAACAGTATGGAGACCAGGGCTCTCAGTACACTCAGATATTAGGTTCTTCATCATGCCACTAAGTAAACTTTCTAAATGAGTTTAGTTTTTAGTCAAAGGTGAGGGAAATCGAGAATGGCTGGTAGAGGGTGAAGATGATGAGTATCAGTTGTGGCCAAGAGACTGCTTCAGTTCATCTCACTAAACTTCCTATGACACATTTGCCAGGGAAGGCCCATCAGAGTCCTAATGGATCTGTTCCTAGAAATTTTATGAAGTAAGTGGATTTAAGTGGCACAAAGGATGAACTATAGTGGACTCAGTCCTATGCAACCCAGCACACCAGCCCTTTAGTACTGAAGGAATCATTCTCCTAGCCGCTGGAAGTGTTGTTAGCAGATAGTTGTCAGATGTAAGCTCTCTCTGCAAACTGCTCTCAGCTAGAAAGAGCAAACTCATTCAAGGCTACATGTCCTCCTAGTACAACCTGAAACAAACAACTGATTGATAAGGGCCTTAAAAGTCGGGTCACTTTATTTCAGTTCAACTCAACTTTGAAGGTCTATCCCAGATTTTGATATTCCCATCTGACAAGCTGGTGCGTGTGTTGTAACTGCATTTTAACCCAACTTCTCCTAACTAATCCCACTTGCACCACTTTCACCGTAAGTAGGTTTAGATCCCAAGAGAACACTCTGCTATAAACTTTCTGCAAGCTAATCTGTCTCAGAGTTGGATCTGTAACTCCCATACACAGAAAAATACAAAAATTTTGATGAAAATACAATAAAGAATATCTAAATAAGTTAGCATAGATATTAAATTAAATATTGCATGGGTCAATACTGCTAAGATATCCCATAGTGTCCTTTGAATCAATGTGATTCCATTAAATTTTTCTTGCAATTTTTTTTGTAGAACTTGGGAAAGTGGTTCTAAATTATATATGTAAATAATAAGTATCTAGATGGTCTAAAACAATTCTGACAAAGGCAGATTTGAATAATTTATATTACATGACTTCAAGACTTAGAATAAGATGTATTAATCAAGACAATTTAGATTTGTGTAAGGATGAACAAATAAATTCAAAGAAACTAAAGAGACTTAGAAATAGTCCTAATACATACACTCAATTAATTAATTTTCAACAAAGACATTAAATACAATATAGTGGAGAATAAAAATCTTCCTGCCAAAAGATGCTAAAACAGGCAACATTCATAAGGAAAAAAGAGACCATCATTCCCTAACCACTATTTTACTACATACAAAAAATAAAATCTGAGATGGAGGGTAGGTCTGAAAATACACACCAAAATCATAAAGCTTATAGAAGAAATTGTTGGAGAATCTCTCCTACCCCTTTAACTTTCTTAGATAGAACACAAAATGCATGAACTACCAAAAAAAAAAAGGGATAAATTGGATACCATCAAAATTAAAACAGCTGCTCATCCAAAAACACCTGTTTAAAAAAGTGGAAAAAAGGCAAGCCACAGCCTAGGAAAGATATTCAGAACACTTACATCTGGCAAAAGAATTGTGTCCAAGATATATATAGATCTTTTACAATTAATTAACAACAATAAAAGAACCAAAAAATTTTAAATGAGCATAAGACTTGAATAAACCCCATACAAAGGAAAATAAGGAAGATATACAAAAGGCAAATAAACACACACACAAAAATGCTCTGTATCATTAGTCATCAAGGAAATGCAAATTCAAAACACAATGAAGTATCACTTCACAAACTATAATGGTTATAATTAGAATGTTTGACAACGTGAAGTACTGACATTTTGGAGGAACCAAAATTCTCATACATTGCTGGTGGAAAACTGGCTATTTCTTACAAAGCTAAACAGAGATCTATCCTTTAATTTAGCAATCCCATTCCTTGGTATTTGCCCAATAAAGCAAAATACGTGTCAAACAAAAGATTTCTTTAAAAATATTCATATTTATTCATAATGGCTCAAAGCTGGAAATAATATAGATATTCATCAGTAGTAAAATAGATAAACATGCTGTATTCATACAATGGATTACTACTCAGTAATAAAAAGAATGATCAAAGAACTTGGATGATTCCACTTAAGAACTTGGATGGTTCCAAAAATGTTCCCCACTTACATGAATTTTTATAACAGACAAAACTAATGTCACGATAGCAATTAGACAATAGTTGCATCTGAGGGTTTAATTGACTCAGGAAGGAAAGGAAGAAAGTTCCTGGGGTGTTGAAAATATTCTACCCTGATAGGGGTGTGAGTAGCATAAGCACATGCATTTGTCACATACTCTATACTTAAGATGAGTCTATTTCCCTGTATAAAATTATACCTCAAAAAATTTAATAAGAGGTAGAATTAAATGTTGAGAAGTCACTAAGAGGCAACACATTGGAATATTTCTGGGCAGGTCAAAGCCAAATCATAAGGGGGTTGTTTTTAATGACCATGTAACTCAACGTTGTCTTCTTTTCCTCCTTATAAAATATTTTGTTTCTTGTCAGTCAGCAGATAACTATTTGATGAGCATCCACTATATACTAAGCATAGTAATCTCAGGTTTTCTCTGCCTAGTAGGTCACAGCAGATAGCTAGCTAGTTAATTAACTTACATGAACTTCTTAATATTTGTAAGAACATTAAGAAAATTAATACGGAAGAATAAAATCAACTGTTGAAAATTGTTCCATCAGTGATGCAAGAGTTGGGGAGATATTTTTCATTTGGGAAATTCCTAGCTCTCATGAAATAACTGAAGTCATATTCTTCAAGTTGAATCCTTTTCAATCCTCAAAGAGTTTAATGAAAGCACAAAAACAAAATAAGACTCATCAAGAGTAGAGTTTTATTTCACTGTCACGTTGAGTATGCTTTCCTGGAAGTTTAAGCATTATGGAAGAACTTGATAAATATGGAGATTTTGAGTCCCTATCTTGAAAACTATTTTAGTAAATATATGCTGCAGGGTTCTTAAAATAGTAAACAAACAAACAAACTAGCTTTTAGACATAAATACAGAAAAAGTCTATGAAAAAAAAAAGAAAAGTCTATATGGAAGATTGTTATAGACTGTGTCCCCACAAATTTCTTATGTTGAAAGCTAGCATCCAATGTGGTAGTATTTGGAGACGAGGCCTCTGGGAAGTGAGTAGGTCATAGGGATAGAGTCCTCATGAATGGAATCCTTAAAAAAGACATTGCCCTTTCCCTCCACAAATGGACAAACACAAAGACACTGAAAAGACAACCATATAAGAACCAGGAAGCAGAATCTCACCAGCCAATCTGCCAGTGCCTTGATCTTGGACTTCCAGCCTCCCGATCTGTGAGAAATAAGTTGTTGTTTATAAGGCACCCAGTGTATAGTATTCTGTTATAACTGCACGAGTAGATTAAGACAGAGATCATCGCAGAAAAAAACCATGGCTGTGTGAATGATTTTTCTCTTCCTAGGATTTACATCTCCCTCTTGGTTCTCTTTTGTCTCTATTTTAGCCTCCAGGGACACCATATTGTCTCCTTGAGGCAATGGACAAGAACTCCTTTCCCATCTTGCTGCTTTCTTAACAAAGAAAAGGTAAAATCTGAAAATTACTTTAAGACCTAAGGAGAAAGTAAAGGGAAAAAAAGTAAAGGAAACTAAAGAAAATGCAAATTTAGGAAAGGCTCAGCCTAATAAAATACAGATTTCTGATTCAAACATAGTTAAATCGAAGCCACAAGTTAACTGGTCCAATTTACCAACAGTCAGGCCAGGGTTTTGCTCACTTCCTTCAACACATTCTACTGATTACAGATTCATTTAGGTTTGGGGGGAAAAAAAACACTCCTTCTAAACTTACAAATTATTACTTATGGAAGTTAAATCTATTATAAATTCTAATTAGATATCCCTATTTTTGTTGTCATCATCGTTGTTTTTAATACAAAGCTGAGATAACTGGGGAGAAGCAGGGTTAAGCAGACAATTTTGGAGCAAAAAACACGGTAGGGAAACAGGTCAGAGTCTAAGCTTTTAGCAACTCCTTGCGTGCCATACTGTAGGCCTGAAGTGTCCTATAAAAAGCAACTAGTCCTTTTTTCATTCAGAGTCTTTCTTTAGTCCCCCATTTAAAGACTCTCCCTCTCTTCTCTTGGCTTTTTAATTCGCTTTGTATGGCTTCTTCTGAACAGTGACTGAGTTGGCTGGTCTGTGACTTGGCTATAAATTACTCCCCTGTAAGTTTCCTCTCATTTGATTGGCTTCAATCTCTATAGTCTAGCCTCTTCCCAGATCTTGGCCTAGACTCCAAAAAGACTGCACTACAGCTTAGTCTGTGCTGAGGGGCTCCTCCTTGTCTGAAAGTTGACTCAGATGCATGAGGAGATGAAATACAGAACTCTGTATGAGCAAATCACTATCAGGGCACAGAGTATGTGACCAAGGGTTGTGTCGGGGGATTCTAAGTTGAAAAGGAATAAAGAAAGGGAAGAGACCGTTAGAATTTTGTCTGACCCTGAGAATTGCATCTGCTTACAGCACATATCGATTTTTTTTTCTCTGATGACATGAATGCCAGTTTCTGCCCTCGAGAGTGTTTAAGTTATCTTGGTTCCCCACACACCTCACTGCTTTTCCTCTATGATCTTGAAGGGACCTTCTTTTGCCCCTTCCCAGGATTTAATCCTTGGCTTTCTGCTCTCCTCTCTGAGCTCTATTTAAATCATTCTTCCATTTATACATTTTAAAATTCTGTCCCCATGCTTTCAATTTCTAACTCTGTTAGTGTATGTTCAGCACTCTTCCTCCCGCTATTTTCCTTGAAAACAAACGTCACTTGACCTATGGCTCCCAATAGCTACCTTCCTCCTGCTGATAGAATTATTTGCTGACAAATTTATTGGAAAGACAAGAATTATTTGCTGACAAAATTATTTGAAAGATTTTACATCCAAAGCATATGTTTTCTTTTTGTAGTTTCTTACATACTGCCATCTGGTTTCTGTTCCTGCTTTATCTCCCTCTACATTCTCTCTTAGACCTCCTTGCTGCATTAAAAACTAGAAAAGCTGCTTCACTGCAGACCATGAAAATCTTTTAATAATTTCCCTTCTTCCTGAGTTGCTTAAACCAAGTGGAGCTGGGATATATTACAAAGAAAAGGAGTACTAATAAAGCTAGGTATGAATTGGAAAGCTGCCTCTCTCCTAGTCCAAGTTAACATGCCTTTATTGAGGTCTTACTATATCCCAAACACTTTATATAAATGCTAGAGAAGTGAAGGGGAAGGGGAAAAGATGGATTGTTGAATTCCCAGATGATAACTGAGTTCTTGAAAAGAATTCAAGAAATTATCATGTGCATTTCACCTGGGTGAACTTGAGTTCTAAAACTCCATTTGCAAAGGCCTAATAGAAATATCTTTGCCACAATCTTCATATCAACAAATTAAACTCATTAGCCTTCTTTCAGTTGGTCCTGAAAACTGATTTTATGTTTTACTATGCAACTGCTTATCACATTTTTATCTTTCTTACATCCCTTTATTTTTAGTTAATCACCAGCTACATTTTCTGAAGTCTGAGCACTACTACACTGGTAATGCCTCTCCTGGAATTGATTTACCTGAGCTGAGTTTTGCTTTTTAAGTCTTTGTAAGAACAATGTATCATCATAATGTCAGGAAACTGAAATGTAACATTAAGATCATTAGAAAATACAAAGTGGGATATTTCATGTTGAAAAAGAAATGATCCACCCAAGAAAAAGACATAAAAATTGTGGAACTTTCTGAACCTCACAAAAGAAGCTAACATTTTGACAATCATCATGGGAAAGTTAGCATACTTTTTTCCAGAAACTAGCAGATAAATTTACAAGACTAGGGAGAATTTAAGTAACATAAAAAGTAAACATTACGGCATTCAAAAGGCAATACACATCCAGTTGAAATTCATGTACAGTATTTACAAAGAATGACCACATATAAAGCCACAATGGAAGGCCCCAAAAGTAAAACTTAAGAATAATTGGGCACTTGGGTGGCTCAGTGTTTGAGCATCTACCTTTGGCTCAGGTGGTGATCCCAGGGTGCTGGGATCGAGTCCCACATCGGGCTCCTCGTACTTCATAAGAAAGATGAGTATTCAACTTATGACAACAGAAAAATTTCAGAGTAAATTTTCAGAAAACAAAATTTAAAAATATGCTAAAACTTATGAAAATAAAAATTCAAACATGACCAACAAAAGTTAAAACTGGATTATATGAAAAAAATTAGGTTAATAACAAAATGTTAGATAAGGGATTTGGGGAAAATAAGAAAAGGCTTAAATAAAATATAAAAAATGAAAAAAGCATATTTGAAGATGGAATAGAAGAGAGATTTAAAAATTGAAAGAGGGGATCCCTGGGTGGCTCAGCAGTTGAGCGTCTGCCTTCAGCCTGGGGTGTGATCCTGGAGTCCCGGGATCGAGTCCCACGTCAGCCTCCCTGCATGGAGCCTGCTTCTCCCTCTGCCTCTGTTTCTGCCTCTCTCTGTCTCTCTCTGTGTGTCTCTCATGAATAAATAAGTAAAAAAATTTTTTAAAAAAGAAGAGGGGCACATAAAAAAAACTCAGAGTTTCTCTTCAAAAAAATAATAAATAAAAATAAATAAAAATTGAAAGAAAATATTTTGACCTCTAAAGAGAAAATTATAAAAGCATACACAATGGCATAATTACTCCATAATAAATAAAGAAATATAGCATCTTCATTGATGGCAAATCTCAACATAGTTTTTTCTTAACTAATATAAAAAGTCATTACAATATAAATCAAAATAATCAATATCTAATAGGATTTAATAGAATTCTGCAGGCTGATTCTAAATTTCATATAAAAGATAAATTTGTAGGCATCTGGAAATGAACAAAAAGGACAATCTGTACCACCAAATGTCAAATATACTTTTAAAAGAACTGTGATATTTATGCAAGAATAGAAAATGAAATCTATAAAACTAAATAAAACATTCAGAAAGAGACTCTTAATTAAGTATTTGAAAAAGATGGCACTACGTATCAGTGAAGAAAAGAAACATTATTCCACAAATGGTCTTGGAAAATTAATTGAATATTCGGACAAATA
Organism: Vulpes vulpes; assembly: GCF_048418805.1. NCBI lineage: Eukaryota > Metazoa > Chordata > Mammalia > Carnivora > Canidae > Vulpes > Vulpes vulpes. Next base: position 25,936,571 of record NC_132794.1, on the reverse strand, counting down.
AGCTAGCTCTCACCTTAGGCTTATCATAAATATAAATTTTAAGTGGAATCAAGAAAAACATAAAACAAAATATTACAAGACTATGCTTTCTCAAGTGTAGGCTAGGGTGTATAAGAGGAAAAAAAGGAAGTTATAAATAAAAATATTGTTACACAGACTAAACCAGAATCAATAGCATGAATTCCACTAATATAGCATTAATAAAGTTAAATGATAAGTAAAGATGGAAGAAGAATATCTGCAATATATATGAGCTAAAATTTCAAAAATCAGTAGTTCTCAAATTCTCTGTAGCAAAGAGTCATTTTTTTCTATTTTTGATCTTTAACAGACAAATGCATTTATAGAATACAATAAAAATGAATTATCAGGAAAATAAAATTTTAAAATATATATAAGATGTTAACTATTTTTCTTAAATGAGGTTGAATAGTCATAAAATTACTGGGCCCACTGACTTTCAGTTTCTCCACCTACCATTTTGTACACCAGAAATAAATCATTGGTGGAATAGCACAGGTCCAGATAAAACAATCTAAGCTGGTCAAACCTTAAGATGTCCTATAGATTAGTATGAAAATGGCAAAAGGCCAAAACCAAAAATGATCCAAGTTTACTAACATGGAAGTAACAGAAAAGCATAAGTATACATGAAAATAGGCAAATAATTCTTGGTAATCAGGATCTTGCAAATTAAGTGAACAAGACCTTTTAAAAGCTTGATAATATCAAGTCTTAAAGGAAGTTGTAGAGAAAATAAGCATCCATACATTGCTGATGAGAGAATAGATTGGTAAGAGCCACTTTGGGAACTCTTTGATATTATCTCTTAAAATTAGCCAGATACTACCAAACCAAAACTCTGTAATACCTCATGTTTAATTCATCTTATACTCTCATGGAAAACTTCTATATTTTCTCCAGGATACATATACAAGGATGTTAGTTTTGTGATTGTTTATAAAAGCAATACATTGAAGGGAAAAAAACACAAAGGTTCTCAATAGGGGACTATGAAACTTTTATACCATGGAAAACAGATTAAAACTTGTTAGATTACATTGACACTTTCTTTTTGAGGATGAAAACAAAATCTCCATAGTACTCTATAGGCAATGCATATAAATACTTAGAAAAAGTATTAAAGTTTTAAAGCAACTAAGTCAGCATTTCTTTTCTTTTTTCTTAGCTTCATTGAGGTACAATTAACAAGTAAAAGTTGTATTTATTTATGGTGTAAAACATGATGTTCTGATATATGTATACATTGTGAAATGATCATCACTATCAAGCTAATTAACAATGTCCATCATTTCTGTTGATATTTTAACTCCATGAGTTCTTTGGAGAATTCCTTTATATAACATTCCATATAAAAGCTGTCTTTAAAACCAATTATCACGAAATATGTTATTTTGTCATTAACATGTATTGACCAGTGCTATGGGAGAGAAAAAAATAAAATGATAGTGTAGAGAAATGATATAATACATAAGATAAATTCATGAGTGAATGCTGTAATATTTCACAGAATAAAGAAAGAAATCGTATGTAAGCAGCAGAGAAGATTTTATTTTGTTTTGAATGGGAAAAATAAAAACAAACAAGATAAGTGTAATGCTAATAATGTAATAAACAGAAAACCTGGATTGGGACAAGGTATAGGAAAATGTAACATTAAACTGGTAACCAACTTATAAATAATCTGAGCAAATGTGCAGTGTAGTAAATAATAAATAATAAATAAGTAGTAAGATATAGTAAAGAATAAGGAAAAGATAAAAGAATTTCCTAAAGGAATTATTGTGGGATGAGACCAACTCATTGAGGTATTCAGAAATTCATTCAGACATAGTTACCACCCAGACACTTTTGACAAACACATAATTGGAAGAATCCACAATAGACCAACTGCAAAGTTAGAGGATTATATTGAAGATGTCATCCTAACTTCAGCCAACACCAGAGGCATCTTACATATTTATTAGTGCTATCACAGTCCTTCACTACTACACTATTATTTCAACTCCATTCAACAAATAGAAATATTAATGATAATTAAAGACACCATCTATTTTAGTGTTTCCCATATGCCTGACACTGTAATAAATAGTTCAAATACTCATTTAATTCTCATAAAAAGTAAAGGTAGAAATTAATATCCTGTAATCATACAGCTAGTAAGCAATGGAGATATGAATAATTCAGGGTTTTTTAATCCAAAGCTTATTTTTAATTGCCATTTTGATACCTCTTAGTTTTATTAATGTTTGTACAACACTATACAGCATTATTGCCTTTAAAATAATTTGTTACATGGTATGTACCCAGCCCTACTGAGTGTACTTATGAATTCTGAGAATTAGTAGCCCTACCTTCAATGGTATACATACACTGATGCTTAAAAGTTTATGATTAAAAGAATTTGAAGATAAAATGCTGGTTTAATGGTCTTTGTCTTCTCCCCAGTCTCTATCATAAGACAGGATGATAATAGCCTTTCATCATCTCAAAGGAGTGCCAAAAAAAGCAGGACAAATCCTAGGGTCTAGAGGAATTCAGGAAGGGGAAAATTAAAATAAATTTAAATGTTCTGTGAAAACTTCATAAAATGGGAAACTTATACAAACTATTCATGGACCAAAAGTCAGTTGTATTTTGCAAATTCATAATGCTTCTTTCTCCCTCACCGTATTAGTTTCCTAGGACTTCTATAATGAAGAATCACAAGCCAGGGAGCTTAAGCAACATACATTTATTTTTGGCAATGATGGAGGTCAATATGTAAGATCAAGATGACAGCAGGGCTTATTCCTTTTAAAACCTGTAGGAGACTTGACGGGATGAGCACTGGGTGTTTTTCTGTATGTTGGTAAATTGAACACCAATAAAAATTAATTAAAAAAAAATAAAATTTATGTACAATGGGAAAAAAAAATAAAATAAAACTATGCTCAAAAATAAATAAATAAATAAATAAATAAATAAATAAATAAATAAATAAATAAAACCTGTAGGAGAGAATCCTTCCTTGTCTCTACTAGCTTCTGGTGTTTGCCAGCAATCCTAGTTGGTCCTTGCCCTGTGCTTATCTTTGCCTCCATCTTTATGTGGTCTTTGCCTCTGTGTGTTTGTACCTCTGTCCAAATTTCCCTCTTGGGCCATCTTCTTCACTACAGCTCTCCTGCATTCTCCTGGTCCACCTGAGCTACCCAAATAACCCCTAACCAGGCCTGCCTCCTTCCCCTCTTACCCGATCCAGTCCATTCTGACACATTAACCTGTCGTCTTTCAACATGTCAGTATGTTTCACCACCACCACCACCCAAAAAAAATCCTAAAGTGTTTTTTTTTACACTTAAGCTGAAAATCCAAACTCTTGTTTTAAAAGATTTTATTTATTTATTCATGAGAGACACACACACAGAGAGAGACAGAGAGAGAGGCAGAGACATAGGCAGAGGGACAGCCTGATGTGGGACTTGATCCCAGGACCCTGGGATCAGGACCTGAGCCAAAGGCAGACACTCAACCGCTGAGCCACGCAGGTGCCCTGAAATCCAAACTTTTTACTGCTTCTCCAACTCTTTGGGTCTCCTGGCCTCCACCTGTCTCTTTCACATGATCTTTAAGCCATTCTTTCCTTCACTGACTTTTTAGTATTGCTCTGAAATCCTGTTTCTTGCATTTTAACCTGGATAATTCCTTTTCATGCTTGAGTCCTTAACTCAAATGTCACTTCCTCAGACGGCTCCCCACTGACTCAGTCTAAATTAGCCTGCTATTCTTTCTTATAAATAGTTCTTTTCCCTCCCAGTGCTCACCATAAATAATATAATATATAATTTCACATTTATTTTGGTGCTTACTTTTCTTTTATCACCCATACCCACCACCTTGAAAGTTTATAGAGAAGTAGAGAGTTATTTCTTTATTCCCAGAACTTAAGCACAGCACTCAGAGGGCAGCAGGTGCTCAACAAACACATATGGACTAATTAGATAACTGAGTAAAATAAGGATGGCAAATAAGGAAGGATCCCAAAGCTAAAAATGACCATGAAGGAAGAAGAGAAGAAAGAGAAGAAAGAAGAAAAAATTTAATTGAATGTAAAAAAATAAAAAATTTGGAAATTTATAATTTACGTATAATTATACAATTATACATTTGGAAAAATTATAATGCTCATTTTATAAAAGCAAGGAAAATATTTTCTACAAAATATTTTGTAGATAAACATGCCAGGTCATCATTCCTTAATTGCCTTTTTTTTTTTCAGAATTATGAAGACAGAATAGTGTTTTAAAGTCTTTTCTCTAAGCACATTACTAGCACTATGATATCATATGTTAATACAATTTAATATTCAACTACAAAAACATGGGCTGCCTTATTTGCACTATGCTCTCTCACAATATAACAAATGGGATTTTCTTTCTCCATAAACCTTTTTTGAACCACTGAAAGAATTTCACTTCTTCTGGATGTGAAGTGAGGCCAGATGGTTTCTGAATAGTTTTAAAAAACAACAACAACATCAACAACAACTAGAGAATAAAAACAGAAAGCAAAGTAATCACTTGTGTTTGTAATTTATGTGATATAACATAAATAATGGTAATGTTCTTCCCACAGGCATCATTTCAAGGCTGAGAATGAGGTTCCAAGGTTGAAGAGTCAAATATTGGTTCTCTGTGGGTACATGAAATGAGTTTTTCTTCCCTACCCTGTCTTTTCGTTATGTCTGTATCAGTGTCCTGTTGCAGAGAAAAGAATCTACTCTAGTCAATATAACCAGAAGGGATTTACTTGAGAACGTTAAATGCCACACAAGATCATTAGGAGTGCTGAAGACCCTGACTCTTGATGAGGTTTTCAGGAATCATTCAGAAAGCTACACTGCAGAACTGGGCTGTCCTTGCCACTGTCCAGAAGCTGTAAGAGCAGGAAACTGCATATGACATCAAGAGGATGATGCTACAACATCTGCCAGCTCCAAGGCCACACTGCATGTGCCAATAGCTGCACCAGTAAAATGGACTTCTGGTATCCTGATTCCCTAGCCATATGACTTAGTTTGAAATAAAAATTTTGTCCTAGTTCATCAAATCAAAGGACTTACAGCACCTATAGAAATATACACACACATACATAACTATACATATATAAATTACATCTAGAAATTTATATATATACAATCACATCCAGAACTATACGACTATAAATTCCATCTAGGAACTGTAGTTTGCTGTTGATTTTTGTTTGTTGGATATACTAAAATGGGGTTAGGGTTTGGAATGTCTGTTGAGAAAGCTCATTCACAGCAGTCATCATACAGAATATGCACCTTCCTCTTTTCTACCAGTGAAGAGGGACTACACAGGTGACTTACGACAATAACAAACAAGATATGGATGTTCTGGGAGATATTTGATATATTTCTGTTTTACTTTCCACAAAGTATAGGCCTTATTTTAGAGATTCAAGTTGATACTTTGATATTTATAAATAGTTATTAAATTACATTATTGATTGCAATATCAAAAATTTATTGGCTTTTTAAAGAAAATATGAAGTTTTTAACAGGTTAGTTCAAAACAGTTAAGCCTCAGTGCTATTGACACTTTGGCCAGATCATTGTCTCTTTGAGAGGCTGCCCACATTGTGGGATATTTAGCAGCCTGTGTGGCTTCTACCTACAAAATGCCAGTAGTTCCATCTTCCCTCAGGTGTGACAATCAAAACTGTCTCCAGCTATTGCCAAGTGTCTGCTGGGGAGAGCACAAAATTGTCCTCAGTTTTGAACCTCTGGTATATGTGGGATCACATATGAGAGAGACTGCCAAATCCCACTTCAAAAAATAGAAACAAAGAGTAACATCCAGAAAACATAATTTTTATCTCTTGATCATTTTCTATTCTAAATTTTAGAAATATGTTTTCCAATTTTATGTTTTTAGAAAATATTTTTAAAGATGAGCCTCATCCAAGTTATTAGCACCTGTTTGTACATTTTCCCCTTTACACAAAGTAGTTTCCCTACATTATGAGGTAATTCAACATAATATAAAGAAGTACCTTTTAAGTAATCCTATTTTTATATGCAACTATAAATTTGAACTGTGTGGATTTTGCATTTTGTATAAATTTTAAAATAGCATGGCTTCCCTGTTTCTTTAAATTCATTACAATTTTTCATTTATATCACTTAATGCCAATAGTGATGTTAACCTCAAGAAACCAAAATTTTCACTTGTAAAGATACCACTTTCTCACAGAAATGAATCTAGCTATTAAAATGAAATGGAAAAATACTTATTTCTGGCAAATGTGAGAGAAATAGTTACTCATTAATATTGTTTTGCAATAATAGTGATAATGAGGTAAATTATATTTTTAATTCTATCTTCCGGTCATCATCATGTAAGTTCCAAGTCAGACTCTTGCCCCATCCTTAACGAGAGAGAGTTATGGTTCTAGATTTTCTTCTGCTTCAACTTTCTTCAATTAGTAATCATGGCTCAAAATGGCTGGGATTTTCAATGGAATGGATTTTCAATGGAACCTCCAGAAAGAGGTTCTCGAATTCTCAACTCTGGTTACACAATAATCTCTTTGATAGGAAACACTGATGTCTAGATCTCATCCTGAGGGCGTCTGATTTAATTTGTCTGGGGTGGAGCCTGGCCATAGGTTTTCTTTTAGAACTCTCTGGATTCATCTAATATACATCCAAGGTTGAGAAACATTATTGGAGGACAATAGAGCTCAACTCTGAGAAAATTATATATAGTTTGAAAAAGTCCTTTGGATAATTTTCATATAACTTCTTTATGGGAATACCCTGAGAATGAGCTTCCCATGAACCAAGGGTCTTCTTTTCTTGTCTTTTCTCTCTTTTTCTTTCTCTGCTCCACTTTCCCCAAAGATGGAAGCCTGAAGAAAAACAAGACTCTCCAATGCAGAGTCAGAAAAATTTTGTGTGGCATAGGATGTTTTCTTTAGTCTCAGGGTGAAATCTGGGAAGATGAGGCCTAGTGTCATGATCGACCATAAAGTTCCAGGGAAAGTGTGGACAAACAAGAAGCGCAGGGCCCCTAAAAGTGGACTGGGAAGGGTTTTCTGACCCTGCCTCCAGGATACTGGACTGTCTCTGCCTCAGTGACCTGTGTACCATAGACACCAAAGGTCACTCTGAGAGCCTGACCTCACAGCTGCTAGGCCAGCTTCAGTCCTATATAATGTATGCTCCAGATTACAGAACTTCTTCCTTGTAGGACTGTGTGGCCATAAGATGAAGACTGCTACATGCCTTTTCTTATCTGTGAAGTAAATAGACTAAATAGCAACTAAAATCAGTTCCTGATTCAATAATTTATAATCCTTCCTTGCAAGATTTTCTGCCAAGTGATTAATTACTGTTATGATCATTGAAAACCCAACGACATATATAACGTTAAACTCAGAGGTTTTGGATATTGCTTTGCCTTCAAAGTCCATCAAATTTTCCTCCTCTACTCTCAGCTCTGTTTCACCTTAGCATTTCCTTTTCTGAGATAGTTAGGGTGATAGAGTATTACTCTTTCTATAGAGGGAAATTAATGGGCTTAGTGTGAAACACAGAAGACAGGGAATAACAATTTAAGTAACAGAGAAAAGAGAGAGGAGGAGTGAGATCATAGACATGAAATGCACATAATTTTTAAAGATGGGAACCTGGAATAACAAGGTGTCAGTAAGGTCAAGTAGATGAGGATCTGGTGTTGGTCTGTAAATGGATTGCACACTCTCTGCCAGCCCCCAACCACAGAGAGCTGCCACATGCTCTCCTGCCACTTTGACAACTCCCCTCAGCACTTCTCCTCCTGCAGAGAGTCATGAGTAATAACCCAAAAGCCCCTGCAAAGACATCCCTCACCCCCACTGTGGGCAGGTGCAGTCATTCAAAATACACACAAATTCCATGGAGAAAAAGACATTATGACGGCATTGCAATCGATCTCCTCACTGCTAAAGAAGTTAAATCCACATGACCTATATTCATGTACAGATTAGCTCAGATGGAAAAATGAAAACCAGTGACAGTGAATCATGCAGCAAATACACAGGAGCTCATAAATAAATAAAATCCCTGCGGGTAGGAAACTCAGAGTGGAAATAAGAATGTCTGATAAAATGAAAAAAGAAAAATTGGAATCAAAATATCAAACTTTGGGGGAGTGGGTATAAAAGTTTTTCTAACATCTGAAATATATCTTTGCCCTGGATGAATTAAATCAGGGAGGTTGTACCAGTAAGCAAGCAACAGATACAATCTAAATTTGGGGAGCTGAATAATTCTGTTCTGATTGACTCTACAAGAGAAAAATAGACTAATTACTTTTAAAGTTCAAAGATTAATAAGTAAAAAAAAACAACAAGAACAACAACAACTACAACCCTTTATTTTAGCCCTCCAGTCTTGGTCTCTAATAGCAACCACTGTTACAAACTGGTTTCCAAAAATATATATGCACCAAATATATATTTTTCTGCTACAGACCCCTTTCTTGCTCTAGAGTCCACTTAATACCAGCAAGCTTTTATATCACCTTGTAAATGGGCTGAAACGGTACTCCAAATTGCTAAATCTGCTGCCTTCAGAATCCAAAGAGGCCTGTCCATTACTGTGTTGCTTGTGAGTGGCAGGGGTTTTAAGAAGCAATCTTTTACTTTTACCTTAGAGAAGAATGTTTCCAAGTCCTATGAAACCCAAAAGACTTTGACTACTCTGAAAGGGAAAAAAATCATTTTGCCTTGCATCGATAAATATTCCTTGTTATATATATTTGCCTTTTCCCCTAAGAAACCCCCAGTTAACATTTTTTTGTGAAGATTTGCAGCATATTTGATCCACCGACATGAGATTTTATATAATACTGTTTCAGGATAAAGAAAATACTTTAAGCTAAAAGCTGCATGTAAATGGACACAACTGTGAGATCCACTTATCGTATCATACGTTGCACCCCTCAGAATCTGTCAGCCTGATATTTCAGCATGTTGGCTTCTTAAAAACACAATTAGCATTATTCACTTTCGCCAAGATATAGAAACAACCTAAGTGTCTGCTGGTGAATAAACAGATAAAGAAAATATGACATAGAGATATACACACACATAGATCTTCCTTGACTTACCATGGGGTTGTAGTCCAATAAACCCCTCATAAATTGAAAATACTGCAAGTTGAAAATGCATTGAATACACCAAACCTACCAAACCAGCAGCTTTGCCTCGCTTATCTAAAATGTGCTTAGAACACTCACATTAGCCTACAGTTGGTCAAAATCACAGAACACAAAGTCCATTTTGTAATAGACTCTTCAATATCTTATGTGATTTCTTGAATACTGTGCTGAAAGTGAAAAACAGAATGGTCATGTGGGTATAGAATGGTTATTAGTGTATTAGCTCTTTACTCTAGTGATCACATGCCTGCCTAGGAGCTGTGGCTGCTGCCACTGCCTGGCATCACGAGAGAGGATCATATCACACATAGCTAGCCCAAAAGATCAAAATTCAAAATTTGAAATATGGTTTCTACCAAATGTGTATTGCTTTCACACCATCATAAAGCTGAAAAATGTAAGTCAGAGACTTAGCATATTATTCAACTACGAAAAAGAAGAAAATCCTGCCATGTGCATACAACATGACATGGATCTTAGGGGCATTGTTCTAAGTAAAATAAGTCAGACAGAGAAAGACAAATATGTATCACTTATATGGAGAATCTAAAAACATTGAACTTGAGGCACCTGGGTGGCTGCTCTAAGAGATCAGCAGACAAGATGAGGAGTCAGCATGCTAGTGGGAATAATTAATGTTAACAATCAGGAGGAATCCGGTCTTCTGAGTGCTTCCAGGCACAGTTTTAATGAAATAGGCACAAATAAAGAATTCCAGGATAAAAAGCGTTTGGTAACCAGTAGCTCAGACAGCTCATAATTACAGGTCTGAGCCACCCCTCCAGTAAGACACCTCTATAGCAGAAATGTTAGCCAAGAGTGAGGGCAATATAGAATGGATTCTTGAAGTGGGTATGATGATTATCAGTTATGGACTCTAGACCAACAGCTTCATTGAGAGCTATAACTCAACCAACTAACTTTCCTTTTGTAACTTTTCCTAGGAAATTTGACCAACTATAATCCTTAAGAAGCATTTACCAAATGGGAATTTGCCATAAAAACTAAGCCGATTTGAGCAATGCACAATGACTATAGTGGATAGTATGGTATATCACCCAGATCCCTCATCAGGGCCAAATAAAAGCTGTGGATGACATTATAAAGCTGGATATGATAAATGCTGATAGTTTTAGCTCTACTTCAAACTAGAAACTGCCCTCGACTACAGGGACTTCCCTCACTTAAATTTCACGTTCCCTTTCCAGGAAGGCCATGATCAATGACTGAGTAATGCAGAAATACAATCCTCCTCTCCATTTTGCCACATTTTGGTGTAACTCTAAAGGACCAGCTCAGGCCAAAGTTTTCTGTAATATCATTTAAGGTCTCAGTTATAATCCCATGGCAGATCAGATTCTCCTTCTTCCTAAACCTTCCATTCTCAATTCCTCACTCTCCAGCAAACATTCTGCACACGTTCCTCCTCATAGTATGTTTCCTGGGAACCTAACCTAAAACATCATATCATGAGTATGTCTCTAGTCAGTAGAAAAATATCTACCTCACTACAATGCCTAAGTGGGGTGCCTGGGTGACTCAGTGGTTGAGCATCTGCCTTTGGCTCAGATCGTGATTCCAGAGTCCTGGGATCAAGTCCCGCATCAGGATCCCCCCAGGGAGCCTGTTTCTCCTTCTGCCTATGTCTCTGCTTCTCTTTCTGTGTCTCTCATGAATAAATAAATATTTTTTAAATGTCTATATAGTTTTCTATTGTATCTATAATTTATAACAGCATAATTTACCTAATTAGTGAGTTAGAAAATTCTTAAGGCAACCAAGACTAGATCTCATGGTGATAGCAAGTGTAGATTATAAACGCAACCAGTGAGCCAAAAATTTAGCCTCTCTCTTTATCACTGAAGATGACTTACTGTCATTCACAGGGCTTGTGGTTTATTTAGAATAACTGAGTCAAAAAAGAAACTGACTTTATTTTTTGCTGACAGGCTTACATGGGAAAATCACTGATCCCGTGTGGTAATGTATTTCTTCAATGTTACTTTATTACACTGATTGACAGCTGACAGTTAAGTGTGTGTGAGTGAACAGATGAGTAAGAATACAGCAGTACTTGGAATCTAAAGGAGAAAATGTAAAATGGTAAAGTCATTCTAAAGAACCAGGTTAAGGGTTTTTTTTTAAATGCAAGTTTTAAGCAGTCAGATTTTTTATTTATAGCTTTTATTTAAAATCTGTTCTTTAAATATTTTACCACTCCTGAAAGGTCAGTGACATCTATATTCTAATTAGAAGTATGAGAGAGACACAATCCATCTTTGGAGGCCTTTACTGCTACTCAAAACTTCCTTTGTCCACAGACAGATAAAGTTTGTTCTGTTCCCTTCCCCTCCCCAATAGAAGGTTGAGGTACATTTTTTTTAAAGGAGAACACACACACACACACACACACACACACACACACAAAACAAGGGGAAATACTTTCAGTTGCTACAGACCATATTTTTCATCCAGTCATGTGTAAATGCAATGCTGCAACGGTGGCATATTAAGTATTTGTAAGTCTTTGGTAGATCACACTAAAAGGACAACACTAATGGGGAATTATCAGACCCAGCTGGTAGGTACTAAAGTTGGTAGGTACTAGACAAAATGTAAAATGATAGACTTTATGCCGTTGGGACTTTTATAACTGTGAAGCTTGTTCATTCTTAGCAGAGAAATCAGGTACAGCACACCTGTGATGCTTACCTTCTGTGTTCATTCTTGATAGTCATCTTCACATTAGCCCTCACTAGATCTTAGAACTCAGTAGATCTTTTTTTTTTAATTTTTATTTATTTATGATAGTCACACACAGAGAGAAAGAGAGAGGCAGAGACATAGGCAGAGGGAGAAGCAGGCCCTATGCACCGGGAGCCCGATGTGGGATTCGATCCCGGGTCTCCAGGATCCCACTCTGGGCCAAAGGCAGGCACCAAACCGCTGCGCCACCCAGGGTTCCGAACTCAGTAGATCTTAACTAAGTTTGGATTTCCTGAAGACACTTTCCCTGCATCCCTTTCAAGTAGAGGCTATATATTTTTTCACAAGCTAGGTACATCAGGGTTCAGAAGTGAGGTCATTTCTTCGCTTTGTAAACTCTGCACATCCAGGGTCACACTGTGACTCCCAGACTGTTAGTTCTCCACCTTCTCATTAACACTAATGTTCTTTGAGGCTCAGATCCTCATCTCTATCATCTACCGGCTTCCAAGTCACTTCTCATCACTGAATACCTCTGCACATGGCTGACATGATTGCCCAAGTTCCCCCATCTTGGGTGATTTCAAAAGACCATATGGCTGATCATCTAACCAGTAATGAGGCCCCTTGCTTCCTTGTTTTCTTCATATTCAGAAATTGATTCTTCAGATCTCTCTCTGCAACTCATTCCTATGGTCATAATCTAGAACTTTTCATACCCAAATGCTCCACCTCCAAAATCATAGATTCAAGCATCTGCTCTTTCATAATGCCTCTCCTTCAGGTGGTTACTTTACAAACTATTTCTGCTATGCTTATATTCTTTTATTTGTCCTTTTCTTTAAATATCAATCAGTTTTCCCTTTTACTTTATTCTTTTTCATTTCCTTCCTTAAATATTCTTGCCAATCACCTTAATTCTCTGTACCTCTATCGCTTTCCTACATTGACCTGCCAGAGCCTTCATCCTGGATCAACCCTCCTATTTTCTTATATAGTGTCTGCATGTAAGCTGTAGAATGGTGCTAGAGAAAGGGATAATTTGATTTTGTTAGATATATACAGTCACCAGTAGAAAAGTGGCTCTAAAAAGAGCACAGAAATTTCTGATCAAGTTTATCTCCTAAGACTTCTCTTTGTTCATTCTTCTCTTGTGCTCATTTACTCATACTCAAGGAAATTTTATCTTTCTCTCTATATTTACATAGATAAAAAATTATTTTTATAGAGGTGATTGCCATCTCCAGTATTTTTCAGGAATGAGAGGGTACAAAATAAAGAGTTCAGTCAAAGATGTACATGAAATCATAGACACAACTATCTCCAAAGAACCCCAAAATGAAAAGTAAAAGTATGAGTGGCATATGTGGCTGGAGTTTGGTGTATGTACTAATAATGACAATAAAGGCTGGAAATAGTATTTGCCTCTGACACTGTCAAAATTCACTTTTTAGAAAAGGCTTTCCATTTTCCTATTTTAAATTTGAATGACTACTGTTGGTGATTTATGTGATGGTTTTGAGAATGTATCATTGATTCTAAACTAAATCACATGTGACACAGATTTAAGATATTACCTTACATTTTTCTTTTTAATTTAGAAAAGTAAACAATAGTTAGTTTAATCCCTGCTTCAACATTTTTAATCCCTGTACAATCTTGAAAGTGTAGACAATGTATTGTACCTCTCTGAGTCCTGGTTTCCAACTCTATAGTTAGAATAATGGGAATGCTAATACCTCCCTCAAATCGATTATTGTGAGGGTAAAATATAAAAGTCTGTATCATTTAGGCATTCAATAAACAGTAGTTCTTAATAGATTTAATATTGAGCTTCTGCTTTTGAGCCTTCGTTACAATCACAGGTATAATTACCCTGTTTAATTTTGCAGAGCCAACTACAGTGATTTACAAAAACAAAATGAGATATAAATGAGAATTTTATCATCGTCATCATCCATAGAAGATAGTGGTTTCTAAGGTCATAAGGTTATTTCATCAGAGGGAAGTAGTCGGGACATGAGTTCTAATCTATTGCAATGAAGTGGTGAGAGTTCAGATGCAAGAGATGTAAATGGTTGTCTATGCTTGCAAATCTCTTGGTTAAATTTCTGGGATAAAACTTCACATTTAACTGCGCCCACTTATTAAATAGATACCTGGTAAGAAACATGTAAGCCTCACCTAGCAGGCTGTTTTGGTGACTCCATAATATAGATTATGTTCTTATGCTTAGTGTGAAACTTTTGTGACCATGAACTTTGCCCTCTAAGAATACATGGTCTAATGAGGAGAAAATCTATAAAGAGATCAATGCAATTTCAACAAAGAAGGTGCTGAGATACGGGTATGCATAAGATACTATGAGAGTATACAGCAGCAATATTTATTTATAGTCAAATTATCACATCACATTAACTTACAGATGAAGAAATTAATAGAAAAAACAAGCAGATATCTGTGTAGATAAGAACAAAACCACCATCACCTTAACTTGTTTCTATCAGCAATAAAAGGCTACTGGGATAGTCACACCAAAATTTCTGTTTTCTCAGAAAAACAAAAATGTGTTGATATCATTATAATCTTTTATTATTCCTCTATACACCTTTGAATAAATAGGATGAAAATCTGTTTTCCAAACTTCCAGCTAATATGATTTATATCCCTAGTTTGGGAAAACAAACCCAGCTTTAACCAGAGCTTATTCTCCTACACTCTCCCTCTTTGAAATATGAAGAGAAATTCCAAGCAAGAACAAAACAAAAGTCAGGCCACTGTTAATAAATAATTATGAGGCTCACCCCTATTTTTTTTCCTTTTAATGTTAATTTAAAATATACTAGGCATTGTAAAGCATACTAGTAAATACAACATTTTGAGGAAACTTTGGACTGAAATAAATAATATTTTATTCGAAACAAAAGGATAAAAAACAGATGCCACAGGGTAATTTCCTTTTATCCTGGGGGTAAGAAGCAGTCTATTATTTTGGAGTAGAAAAGATAGTGAATGGGATGTTCTAAGCCATACTATCTCAGTTTATCTCATGAAATCATTACAATAAATAAATTTAATTATTTTTTCCAAAGCCAACCTCTTAGCCTTCCTGTAGAGTTTCATGCTCTTTGTCTCTACTTTTATTATGAAAAAATAACAGTTACGACACCATATAATAGCTAATAATATTGTTACACTCCCTTATTATTCCTTAGGTCAATGAAATGTAACAAAAATTAACATTCATTCAAATCAAAAGAGACTTTATATGAGCATTTTTTAAAATTCCTTTTTTTGTAGTTTATCTTAAATGAAACCTTTTAGAATCCATCATAATATTAAGAAAAACAACACCAGGAGCTATGTATGTGTTATTTTTGACTGCATGATGCCATCTAAGTAGATACTTGAATGAAATAAGGGAGTGCAGCTTGTTCATTTAGGGGACAAATGTAGATTAGAGCTTCTTATTATGGGAACCAAAAAAATATACAAGTATATATATAATAATTTTCAAATTAGAAAGCAAATACAAATAAGGAACAGGTAAAAGGAAATTTCAGTATTTGTTAAGAAATGGGAATATCCATATATCTAAATAGAGATTTAAAAGTTAGATCGTGAAAAAAATTACATTGTAGATAAAGCAAACTTTTATAGAAGTAATAGTAGAATTAAGTATACATAGATACAGGGGCATGTGGGTGGCTTAGTTGGTTAAGTGTCCGTTTCTTCTTTTCAGCTCAGGTCATGATCTTAGGGTCCTGGGATCGAGCCCCACATTGGGCTCCCTGCTCAGTGGGGAATCTGCTCGTCTCTCTCTCCCTCTGCCCGTTCCTCTGCTCATGCACATCACGCATGTGCTCTCTCACTCTCTCTCTCTGAAATAAAGTATACATAGATACAGAAAAGTCATATCAAAATTGAATAAAATTTTCCTCACATGAATGTATATATACACATATAAATAAAATAAGTAATATATAAATATATAAGTGGATATAAGGAGCATATTTTTGTGCTGTCAGAATTAATGATTACCTTCCTAATAAGGATATGAGATTAATTCTTAAGGATATATGTACTGATTTGTTTTTAGACCAATTTTCTCTTATCCTCTTGACAAATTTTAAAATATGTTATTTTTTTCATCTTTAAAAAAACATGCAGTGTGAGGGTGAAAGACAGAGAATCATGTTCTCAGCAGCTGTGCAATGCTAACATGTTGTGAATATTCAACAAATATTAAGTGACATTGAAATATGAATTGATGGATAATGAATCACTTTAGGGAATTATCCTGCCAAAATGTTTTGGAAGATCCATGAAATGTTTGACAAATCCAAAGGATCCCAAGATTTGCTTTTGCTGAGATTTATTTATTTATTTGGGGGGATGGAGAGACAGGTTCTGATTTTTCATCTGGCTCATTATGTCCTTCTGTTAGAGAGTAATTCACGTCCAAATCATATTACTTTAACTTTTGTTCAGCAATTGATTTCTTAGTGGTTATATAATTGGAAAAACAGGACATCTAGAAAAATTGCCTCTTTTTATTAAGTACAGAAATAAAATTGATTAAGCAGAAACTTAATTATAGTAATGGGATTGACCTAGAGGAAGGGAATGAGCACCAGGACAGGACACAAATATTGCATTTACAGAGTTTATTACTAACAATGTTATCTTATTAGCATTTACTTAAATAAGGGGGGAAAATTCACAGCATATATTATATATATATATAATATATGCTGTGAGTTTTATATATATATAAATATATATTATATATGCTGTGAATATATATATATATATATATATATTTCCCCTGCTTTTTGGTTACATTCAAATGAACAGAATATAGTGATTTTAACAAATGATTTAAAAATTATCTCACCTTAAGTACTAAGAAATGTTAGCTTGTTTCCTTCCATTTTAATGTCCCTGACACAATTTTTCTGTGTCATCACATTTACTCATCATTATAGTTATGTAAACCTTCTCACAATGCCTGTAATATGGAAAGTGTATGGATTAATCAAGATTCTTAAAGTTGCAAATTACAAAAGCCAGCTTAAGGAAAAATCCCTGTATTAGGATACAGGGGTCTCTAACAGTAATTTATAAAAATAATTTTAAAAAATTAAAAAATTAAAATTAAAATTAAAAAATAATAATAATGCAGCCAGATGTCAGGTAGGACTGGAAGGAGCACTAGAAGATTATTAGTTCCTGAGACCATCCTCTCACCATCTTTTCTTCATTCTGCTTCTCTCTGTGCATTTTTTGGTCTCTCTTTTGGGGCAGACATTTTTTTCTTCTATTCAAGTCACTTGATGGCAGAAGAATAGCAGAGGCACAAGTATATATGGTACATTTCAAGCCATATTGGAGAGATGAACTCCCTTGATCTAATTCCTAATTCTCAAGAACATAGTCCTAGAGCTGGGTGCCCAATCATTTCTCAATTAGTTCTGGCCAGAGACTCAAGATGCCATTATATAAATATGGCTGCTACATGCTAACAGTATGAGTTTGAGGAGGTCTGAAGTAGGTGATAGTAATTAAGTACTTCATTATGAGTTGGGCAATACCAATAGGAGTCTACTACATTATATAAGTGAAGTTTTATCTAAGACTCTCCTTTTCAAGTACTTTACTCTTTATATTCACTGTAATTTTTAGGACAATGCTGTATCACCACTGAAAATCTAGTTTTTAAACCATTTCTTAAGTCCTCCTATTAATGGAGAAGTGACCACCCAACAAAGCCACCCTAGAAAGAATATTGATAAACTGGAAAACTTACAAACCTATCTACCTGAGGTTTCTGGAGACTGAAATATGATAGGCAGCTTCTGAAGCACAGCCACAACAGGGAAAGCAATTAGACAAATTGAGCCCCTCAGGTTTTTCTGCAGTTTTGTTTTAAGGGAAGCCTCAGTCACAGTGGCAATGGTGTGGTGTAGGAATGGTTCAATTAAAGAGAAAGCCCACTGGCTTATAGGCTGAAGGAAATAAGGCAAGAAGCACAGGACGACTGGAGTTACCAGAGAATAAGAGGAGAATAGAAAGAAGAGAGCCAGAGTAAGAGGATCCCAATTTCTGTGCTTAACCTCAACCCAAATCTCTGGCTGACCACTAAACCACATGTTGAATGGGATAAATGGAAAGCAGCTCAGAGCTATAGTTTAAGGAACTGATCTGAGATCTAAGCTGCCGTCCACCACAGACATGCCTGTTTGCCCTTTGAGTCTTACCAAGTTAATTACCTGCTAAAACAAAAGCATCAACACTTCTTGGAACAATATAACAGAATCCAGATTCTCCACAACCTAATATTCTGAATGTTTGGGATACAGTCCAATAATACATATAAATAGCCAGGAAAATGTGATCCAGTCTCACGGGAAAAGGCTTAAAACAGATGCCAACTCTGAGGTTAGCAGATGTTGGAATTCTCAAGACAAGTTCTTCAAAAGAAGCAGTTATAATTATGCTCAAAGACATAAAGAAAATTACACTTGTAATGAATGAGAACATAAGGTATTTCTGCAATTGCAAATTAGAAATTTTAGAACTGAAAACTTTAATACTTGAAACAAAATGTCCACTGGATAGGCTTAAGAGGAACAGAGATAAAAGGGTCAGTAAATTCAAAAACCTATTCTTAGAATGCATCCAATTTGAAGAAATACTATCCTGTACAGCATACTTATTAATTTAAAAGGAAAAAAAAAAAGTGTGTAATGGAGAAAATGGCAGACACCACTTCCATCAAGTGATAGAGTGAATACCACCATTAATAAGACCCAGTGACAACTTCTTCCTCTTAATATGATCTGCTGAGGAGAGTGTAGCATCACTTCTATGGTTTTCTTTCTGGAAATGAATAACCTAAATTTAATCGTGAATAAATATCAAACAAAGAAAAATTGGGAGGTAGTCTACAAAATAACAGTACTCTTTAAATGTGTCAAGGGCAAGAGTGACAAAGACAGAGGTTTCTTCCAGAATGAGAGAGATTAAGAAGACATGACAACTAACTGTAATGTGTGACTCTGGATTGCATCGTGGTCCAGAAAGAGGATGTCAGTAGTAGAACAGTTGATAAAATTTGAATAAGCTCTGTAAATTAGCTGATAGTATTTTACCAATGTTAATATTGTGATTTTGCTAATTATATGTGGTTATGTATGTATTGTTAAGAAATCTGTTTTCACCAAATTTATAATTTCAATGCAATCCCAATCAAAGTCCCAGCATGTTTTCGCACAAGTTGACAAGCTGATTCTAAAATTTTCGTGGAAATGCAAATGAACAAGAATAGCCAAAGCAATTTTTGAAGCGACAGAAAAAATTGGAGAATTTAAATGTTCTGATTTCATGACTTACTATAAATATACAGTAATTGAGAGAATGTAGTAGTGCAGAAAAAATAGACATATAGATAAATGGAAGAGAGTCCAGAAATAGAACCAAACATAATGGGCAAAATTATTTTTTAAGTATAAAGGGCCTTTCAGTAAGAAAAAGAAATGCCTTTTCCAAAATAATGTTGCAACAACTGAATATTTGCATGGGAAAACAAGTAAACATTGATCTTTACCTAAAACCATATTGAACACTGAACCTGAAAGGATCTCTAGACCTGAGTGTCAAAACTAGAAAACTTCTAAAAGAAATACGGGAAGAAAGTCTTTGTGTCCTTGAGACATGGAAACCTATCTTTGATAGAATGCAAAATGCTTGAACCATTTTTTATTATTTAGGTTAAACTTTATCAAAATGAAAACAGGCAACCCCAGAATAGGCATAAACGAGGAAGTTGCCCATCCCAGACTTTTTTGTAATTCTTTCCATCTTCGAGGTCTAGATTGCCAAAAACCCAATTAGATAGATGCTGCTAAAGTGTTTTGCTTGTTATTCACAAGAAGTAATGTCTCTTGGGCTCGGTTTACCTGTACATTATGATGCTTCACACTGACAACTTCTTTCTAAGATTAATGTCTAGAAAGGATTCTTTACACTCAATACACAGAACATTCTCACTAAGGTGAAACCATATGGGAGTCATTTGCACTAAACATAGAGACTGTTTGACTACTTAGCATGACCAATGTGCCTGCCTTGCGGTACAGATAAAAGTTCAAAAGTGAGGGCTAAAAGACATTTTCAAAAAAGGGGAGAAGGATGTTCTCCTCCCCCAAAAACCTAGGAATGCATCACTACGTGATCTCAGGATGGTCTGAGTTAATGTTAGGAGAGTGACAATGTGAGTTAGGTCTTTACACAGCTAGCACGTACGCTTGAGAGAAGATTTCTGGCAAATGGCAACATATTGAACAGAATCCCCATTACATCTCTGACACTCTCAAGGTATTTTTCAATTGTTTGGCTCAACAACAACTCACAAAGCCTTTTGCACAAGCAATTTTTCAAAGCCTTGTAATGCTTGTAGACGTGTATTTAATTCCCATTTTTTATTCTCTTTATGTTAAGACACCAGAACACAGGAGTTTCTGTTTTTAAATAAACATAATTTGAATGTCACAGAATCCTGCCGAGTATTTCTTAAAGATTTTTCTCCCTTGCTTAAAAGCTTTACACTGTTTTCCTAAGAGCAAACCTATTCCAACATTAAAAGGTTCCAATTAGATATGAAACTCCAAACCCATGAATTTTGAGAGGGTTCTGAACTTGCCAAAACAATTTCTCGTTAGACTTGATACTTGGATTACACACTCCCACTGCATATTTTAAAAGTCTTTACTATAAAGGTTTCCTATAACAAAAGGGAGATGAAAAGATACTGTAATTATTCACGGAACATATTCAAGCCATCACTGCTGATGAAATATGATATCTATGACATTCTTCCACTGTAAATAAGGCAGTGATTCAGAGGAGTGTTATTAGCTACAGAAAACCCATTCTTATCCTTATTAACACATAAAACAATAGCTTTCATCTCCGAGTGCTCTGCCTCTCAGCCTAAAACATACTAAATCTAAACTCTCTGGGAATAAAATTTAAATTGCAGACCGGTTTCAGCTTTTCAGACTTTCAACTCAAGTGGGAACTTTGGGTGCCTTAACTCTAATGAAATGGCCAAGGCTATAACCTTCACACCTGGAAAACAAGCCCATGTTCTAGCAGCCTGATGCTGTTGGGTAGGGGGACCTGGGCTGTGGAGCTAGGTTAGAGGAAGGCTGCTGATCCCTCAGTGAGGCCTGGCCTCATCGGCCTGGAAATTGTCCCAGAAGTTTCTTGTGAGGCCTATGAGGCATGGATGGCCCTCATCTTTCAGTGCTGTGGAAAGCTACCTCAACTCTGAACTGGACACTGAACACAGAAATTAGAGTGAAGAGCTCTTAATACCTAAAGGCAGCTTGCAGCTTGCAGAGTGAGTGCTACCCTCGCATTCATTCTGATAAGCCATCCCTGAGACTGCTTGTAAACATATTCTGGTAATGACAGAAATGCTGGTAAATGGACAAACACCCGATGAGAGGAGTTTCCCCACTCTCTGTGTGATGCATTCCAGAGGGTCTGTCTTTGCCACTGGCAATGCTTTAGAAAAGGAGTCATGCACACTTTGCATCTCTTGCTTTAATAAGGTCTCTAAACTGCCAGGGCCATTATTAAGGCTTTCAAAAGTGGCATGAGTAGCTTCAGTGCCCTGAGATCTCTCTGGATTTCTTACAGTGAAACTAATGTAAAAAAAAGTGGCGGGAAGATGGCAAGTTGACACTCGTGCCATTTCCTGTTAGGCCATCAGAACCTGCCACTACATGAGTTTTCTTGCAACCGATGCTGTTTTATGCATCATGACCTTGTCGGACTTAGAAAACCTGCATCCATTTTAGCCACTTGCTGAAAGCACACAGAACTGCTGAAGATAAAATTTCCAGGAATATATTAAAACAAAACTGCAAAGTCAGCCAAATTTCCTACACACTTGGAAAGCCTGTAGAACAGCAGGCCAATGTTAATACGCAGAGAGAAGGGAAGACAGTATAACTAAGTAGAAGCTGCTGTTTTAACGTCAAGGTTTTGAAAATTAGGGGAATGTTTCCATGAGTGCCAATTATCTTTTAGTGACCACAGTTCTTTCAACTCACCTTCGGGTTATTCTTAACACTGAAAATTAAGATCGCAATTTGCTGAAATGTACCAATTTTACTCTTTTACTCTTTTACCAAAGTGAAGAAATAATTTGGTAAATAAAGTTAGGGTTTCTGAGAAACTGCCATGTGTTCCAGTTTAGGAAAAAGTCCCCCAAATTGAGAAATACCGTACACGTGTGTGAAATAGGAGATAACATGCAACGATTTCTGATACCAAGAAGTAATTTGTGACTTGTCTGATAGCTTTATGTCTTGACCCAGGCACTGAATTTATATTAACTCATTTCTATCTACTCCTCACTCATTTCCAAATATTCTCATAACTCAAAAATACCTTCCTCAGTTATCCCCACACCATGAGTGACCCAGCTCTTAGTTTTTCACCCGATCACAGCT
This sequence comes from Vulpes vulpes, assembly GCF_048418805.1. NCBI lineage: Eukaryota > Metazoa > Chordata > Mammalia > Carnivora > Canidae > Vulpes > Vulpes vulpes. Next base: position 25,914,109 of record NC_132794.1, on the reverse strand, counting down.
AAAACTGTAGGTTGTAGGTTTCTCACATAAGCTCACTGTTTAGGTCAACTGATACTGTTCTTGGCAAATAGTGGTCCCAGAAAAAGTATGTATTTATTAACAGAAACAAGCTCCATTCCTCACAAAATTTATTTTGATATTTAGACTAAAAAAAATTTTAATGCAAAACATATTGAGTTATTCTACAGATAGGAATATATTATCAGTTTAATACCTATTGTTATTGGCACAGCCTATTTAATCCCTTTTATTTCTATCTTATATCTTTCTTGAATATTATGGCAGGTTTGGGGTATATACATAAATTGCTCAACCTATCCGAAATGAGTAACTCTATTCTTCCCCCCCCCCCCCCCCCCCCCGCTAAAAGCCCACACCAGAGCTAGATACTAATTCTGTTGAGCTGGACTAAAATCAAATTGAGGAATTTGGGGTCTCCTTCATGAGCAATGGCCTTTGCCACTTAAATTAGCATTAACAGAACCTATAGATCACTTGACTTGATACTCCATTTTTAAAAAGAATTATTTTAAGGAGATATTGAACCTGAACCAAAGGAAAATTATCTATTAATTACCTCACTATCATTTGTAAGTTAAGGATTTAGTAACTTCACCTACCTAAATAGTTGAAATACTATGTGATTAAAAATCTTTCAAAAATTTTTCTATATAGTGGGAAGAAAATTCTGGAGAAAAAAAAAGAATCTTTCTTTAGTTAACAAACAACATAGATTAGGAAAAAGGATTACTGTTGAATTCAAACTGTAAAGAATATTTGCACCACTGTATCAATATTCTTTATGTTTAAGGGGTTAGTGAAAACAAGACATTTTAGGAAGCAAGGAATCAGATTTGTGAAATTTGGTTTTTCTGCATGTAAGTAAATAAACAAAATAATAAAAATTGTCCTAATCGTGAATGGATTTACTCATCTAGATGTCACATTATGTCTAATTGATAACATTTCAACCAGGAATGTTGAAATTGCAAACAATGTCACACAGAATAAGCATTCATCTAGGAGTCCAAGGGTCTGTTTTTAAACCCTGGTTCCATCACTAACCAGTCATTGAGTTTATAGTCTTTAGTCTCTGGCCCATAATCTCTTCCTCTTATTGAGTTAGCTATCAGATCAACCTTAAAGTTATCCTTTCTAGCCTTAAAACTCTCTGATCTTTCAGAAGACTTCAGTTCGGCTGGTAACTAAGGGCTCTTTTTAATTCTGGCCAAAGATCATGTTTAGGAAAGTGTCCTCCTTTCTTTATAACTATTACATTCACTAATATAGCAAAGATGTTTTCAGAGAATTTTGTCTGAAAATAGATAATAATAAAAAAACCAAGATATAAGAAATAGATTTGTTTTGGGGTCACCCATCACCTACACTCATGAATATGTGTGTTATGTGTGTGCATTTTATGTGTTTTCTGTTTGTCTTCTTTGTTTTTTCCTTTTTCTGCTTTTTAGCATTTCTTGCTTTCAGAAACTTTCAAGTGCCAAAAGAACCACATTTATATAAAAAGATTTTTTTTTTGAGCATTCTCGCCAACCTTGATTTGAAGCTGGAGTTTACAAAATCTTCACAGAGCCTATTTTAATGAGGTTTCCAGCTTTAATAAAAGGAGTGTGGTTGCTTAACTGAAATGACCTGCCAAAACTTTCCTAGGTTCATCCATGGTTACACTGAATATTAAAAATATTGAATAATAGATTGAAGCAAGAGCATAAGCTTTCATCTAAAAGGCAGAGCGGCTGCTCCAATCCTTTATATTAAGAACAAATCATCTCAGGGCATATGTAGAAACAACTAATAATTCTCATTAAGTAACATTATTTACTACAGGTATAATTTGTAGTGGTTAGCATTTTGCAAAATTGAACTTGCTTCAGTTTTGATTAAAAGTATTTATTCAGGGTCTGTGAATAAAAGGGCCCTGATAAAAATGGAGAAGATTTTTTAGGTTGCTAAAACAAACTAGCTTTTGTTCTTCAGTCTTTAAAAAAAAAAAAATGAAAGCATATTTGTTTCCAGATGGAAGATAATTAACACAAAAAATTTGCTTTATCTATAAATATGTTTCCTTCTTAAGTTTCAGTAAGTTCATCAAAATATACACATTCCCTTGAAACAAATTAAAGTAAAGCTGGTATTGGAGAAAAATTAAGTAAGTAAGAACCAGTTATTTCCCTTCCTTTTATCCAAATCATGGGAATGATGGGTATTATAAGTTGAGAAATTGTCTCTTTGTCATTCTCATTATTTCTTTGTGCAAGATGTTTGTTCCAATGAGGATCAGGCTGTCTATTGACAAAATTATGTGACAATCTGCATAATTATATTGCATATATGTGAGACTAGTTATGAATGACTAGATTGTTGCTCAAAGTTAGAATGTCTTTATTTCAGAAAAGCCAATGACTACGAAATGAATGGGATTGTTTGTGGCAGCAAAAATATGTCCAAATTGCAGAATTAGATGGCCTGCTTAGAAAGGACTTAGGCTGAGTAGTGTTATTTACCTCTGTCCATTAATGACAGGAGCTACATAAAAGAATCTGCATAAACACAACAGTATAAGTCACCACTAAGTATGGTGTAACTTAAATTATTTCTGTTCCAGTGCATTTAAAGTGTCAATTAATTGCCTCCATTTCAAATGCACACCTTTTCCCCAATTATCAAATTAAAATTTGCGCTGAATCAATGAGCACAATGATAGTTTAATTATATTAAACCACATGAAATAAACAGTGAGGAAGTGTTTGTGCAGATGGGCACCTGAGTCTGTCACCTCCAGGCATAGCCAATGACAAGTGTCATTCTCTTGGTAAATAAAATTGCTTTATTTTACTGTCACTGTAGCATCCCTACTTATAAAGACAGGAGAATGGGTTGAGATAGAGAGATTTGAGGGGAATTACAGAAGGAGAAATTGCAGACGCAGATGTATTTTTTTTCTAAGGGCACCAGGTGTTTTAAATGCCACCAGAAGGGTGCTCCAGGCAATTCCGTGCTGTCCAAGATAGCTTGGCATAGATTATCTGAAAGCTTTTGTGTCTTTTCAGCTTTTGATTAAAGGCCAGTGTCAGGACTCCTCTGGGCTTTTGCTTGGTACAGTAAAGCCGAGGGATTTTTTTTTAAGCTGCTGCCAAAAAGATGCCAGTTAGGATAATTACATTTCAATTTAAATTGGTAATTTTATGAAAATTTAAACTAGAATATGTGTCACCCAAATCTCCTCACTTTCATTCCTCCCAAACATGCATACACACACCCCTCTTGTTTTGGGGGAGACAATGACAGCAGCCCACCAGAACCTTCCCATGACCCAGAGATATGTGCCAGGAATTAAACAGATGAGAGAAAATTGAACAGAGCCTGTTTTCTCCGTCCAAATTTATTTGCTAGCTTGGATTTATCACTAGTGTACACTGGAACCATCCCAGGGCATCCTAGCTTCCAGTATCTTTTTCCCGTGGACCTCGGCAAAAGAAGCTTTAGACCATAACTGTAGTATTTAAGACATTGTTTTCCATTCACAGTCAAGCTTTGTATTTGTTAACAGGATGTAGAAAAGGAATCAAACCAACTTAGAGTCTCTCACCCTCTTGGTGAAAGGCGTGGGGACACAAGTGGCTAGATGAACCCTGAATTTTCTGTCTGCCACTTTCTTTTTCCAGGACACATACGCAAGCTTGGCAGCACCAACAAAGTGGAAGTAATGTTCCTTTGTTTAGAATGCAGTGTGTACGAACATTTACATAATAAAATACACACACAAATAACAGATGGTGAAGAGCCACTCATTTCGCCACATGTTGTAAGCACGATACCGTTCCTTGATGATCTCATTTCTCTTACTTCTGCCTACAGATGTCTACCAGCTATTTAACCTCAGGGGTTATTCAGATGGTTGAAAGGTTTGAAGACAGGCACAAATCTGTCTCCAGAATTTTCTTCTTCCATCAGGTGTAAATGCCCTTTCCGGGTAGAGTTATCAATCCACGAAAATGCTTTCCTCTGTCTAATCGACTGAATAATAAACTCCTTGCTCATGACACTTGTTGGGCAGATATTGTCCACAAAAGAGAACAATAAATACTGTCAATATGCTGACTCTGAAAGAGGTCTTTCCCCTCTAACCTTTTGTTCTGAGCAGAAAGTGGCTTATTAATACTCTTGGTTATTAAATGAATAGCCTTCTTTTATGGAAGTGAAGAAGGACCTTCTGAAATGAATGGGAGTCTCCCAGATGCTGTTTGCTCACATGTCCTATCTGTAATTAGAGTTAAGCCTCAAATGTGGTAATAGACATGTTGTATAGATTTAACTGCCACTTCCCTCCCTAATTTACACTTCGATAACACTTTTCTTCCCAAAAGCACAAATTACATTCCTTTTAATTAGCTCCCAATGTACTTTATTAAAGTACATTGAGAATGCACATTATTAACCTAATAATATATGAATGCACATTATGCAAAAGCAGATAATCATTAATTAAATATTGCAACATGGAAGGAGACAGCATTAGCATACCCATTTTACAGAAATGAAGGCATGTTAAATTATTTGCACAATGACAGAGTCCATGTTGATCTGTCTAGTATTCATTACTTCCAAGAGAACACACCTTTGACTAAATTCTCTTATTACTTCTTAAATAAAGGGAATCATAATTTTTAAGCCACGATTGTTTAAAAAAAGAAAAGGACGGTAATGCTTTTAAATTAATTAACATTCTAATTTAAAGAAATCTCATGTTTTGACAAGTATATACATATATGATATATGATATATATATATATCATATTTAATACCTGGAGTTGTGTAATATGGATTTAATATCAGCACCAATCTAAGCCAACAAATATGGATATTAAAAATAGTCTCCAAACATTTATATCTTAAGGATAGAACAATGAACTTTATTCAAAATAGCTAAAAACACTCTTATCCTCAGAGAATATTAGAAAATAATATTCAGAAAATTGGGGTGCCTGAGTGCCTCATTGGGTTAAGCATCTGCCTTCCGCTGGGGTCATGATCTCAGGGTCCTGCTCAGGGAGCTCCTTCTACTCCCTCTGCCATTCCCCCCACCTGTATTCTCTTTCTCTGTCAAATAAATAAATAAAGTTTTAAAAAATAATAATACCTAGAGACAGGCTTAGTGACTGCCTGGAATGTGAATGAAAACAATTAAAAAGATGAGAGGGCAGCCCTGGTGGCTCAGCAGTTTAGCTCCGCCTTCAGCGCAGGTCCTGATCCTGGAGCCCTGGGATCGAGTCCCACGTCAGGTTCCCTGCATGGAGCCTGCTTGTCCCTCTGTCTGTGTCTCTGCCTCTCTCTCTCTCTCTCTCTCTCTCTCTCTCTGTCTCTCTCTGTCTCTCATGAATAAACAAATAAAATCTTTAAAAAATATATGAGAATAATTTTTGAAAAGGGAAGACAAGCAAAAAAGGGGATTCATTTAGGCATATTCTGGAGCATTGATTATAGGTTATTTGATGACCAATTAAACACAGGCATACTCGAGAATTAGCAAATGATCCATTAACCATGAGAAGAAAAAAGAGTGGTTACAAAAGAAGGAAAAGACAGGAGAGTAGAGGGGAGCAGGAAAGAATAGACTGTAAGAGGGTGGCACAAGGTGACAAAAGGGCTTTTTACCTGAGAAGGAGCTTTCAGCAAAGGTAGGAAAATGAAAAAGAGCAATGAAAAGCTTATAAGAGCAGAAAAGGAAAAACATAAGTTGATAATCTGACAGAAATTATTAGCAAGCACTAGATCTGAGAAGCATCATAATTCCCAAGAATAAACTGTGCACTCATACAGTTGCAGCCTTTACAGAAAACAGAAAACAAAAACAACAACAACAACAAAAAAAAAAAAAACACACAGCTATATTTCTGAGGACAGGTACTCCAGTTAAATGATTTCACTTGCTTATTTTAGGCACTTCCTGCTGGCTCTCTCTTCTTATATAGTAATGAGCAGAAGACCCTCACATCTGAGTCTTCTCCCATTTTCTTCATTCCCCTTGTTTTTGTATAGTTCCATAGGCTTCTGTCACCAACGCCCCTATGTCCCATCCTTTCTTTTACCTGGTGTAGCCAAAAATTGACATAAAATAATCATGGCAGACTGTTCCTTTGAGTTTACACCTAAGTCAAACCATCATCAGCCACTGACACAAGAGATGAAAGAAATTCTGAGTTGTGACAGGGATGTGCCAAATGTGAGATAAAATTCCAGTTCTCAGTTTCTGAATTCTTATATGGTACCCTTTTAGAAAATAAGCAAGGAAAGTAGGTTGCCAAGGGATGTATATAAAATGCAGCAGGAATTAGGTAAATTTCAAATCACAGACTAGGTTCCTCCAGCAAAGTTGGAGCCTTTCTAAATTAAAAATGAAGCCAAAAATTTTTATTTCATTTCTATGGGGTTTACAGAGATCACAAGCCAGAGCGGAAGTTTGTCCATTAGCGTCTTCACAAAAACTTTACTGTCAGTATTCTTTGCCCAAGTCTGGGAATTCTCGTTTGCCACCTTCCTTTGTCATTGTCTGCTCTATCCTGATCTCAGTCTCAAAAAGTTAATAACTGATGTTTGCTGGTTGAGATGCCACGTATTATGCTAATGGCTTGCATGTGTGTTAATTTATTTACTCCTTTCAACATCCTAGGACAGGCCTTCTTATTTCCAATTAGGAGGGAATGGTAATAATATGTGGAAGTTTGAGTTCAAGGAAAAGCCTCGGAACAATCCTATACCCCTCCACCTTCCTCCTGCAGACCACCCTTCCTACACAAATGCTTTTAGCATAGATATCCCCCACTGAAAATCCTTAGTAACTCATCTGTTTTCTTAAGATCGCTACATTGAGAGCATTCTCTTGGAATGCCTTAAAATTCCGGATATTCACATCATTGCACTCCAACATGTCACACAACTTAACATTTGGGGGATGATCTGCTGCCTCTCTAACTCCTTCCCCAGGCTCTTCTATTCACTTGAAACTTCCCTGCTTCTTCTGAATTCCAACTCTTTTTTTTTTTTTTTTATCTTGGACATTCCCAACACCTAACAATGAAAAATTTTTGGTTTATCACAGTTATTTCTTGCTTAAGATACAGTATTTGTGTTTTTTTTTTAAGATTTTATTTATTTATTCATGAGAGACACACACAGAGAGAGATAGAGAGGCAGAGACATAGGCAGAGGGAGAAGCAGGCTCCATGCAGGGAGCCTGACATGGGACTTGATCCCAGGACTCCAGGATCACTCCCTGGGCTGAAGGCAGACACTAAAACACTGAGCCACCCAGGGATCCGCAAAATACAGTATTTGAATTACAAAATGAAGTTGTGGAATTTTCATAGGTACTTGACTAAACTTGGTATTTTCACATTGCATTGGTCTGTAAGAAAATAAAAAATTTTACTTAAATGACAAACAAATGTCTAGGATAGGAACTATTCCACATTCTAAATAGTTACACACATGAATGTACTCAACACACACACACACACACACACACAAACACGAAGTTATACAACTCAAAATATCAGGGATTCCTTAAACAGAAATATAAATATTAGTAGTAGAAATGGGTTGATTCTTTATATTGACTCTTTATTTGTAGTTGATTTGATTCAAGGATTGCTTTTTTTTTTTTTTTCAGATTCTTTTTCCTTGAAATATTTACTTCTTAAAATATTTTCCTAATTTCTTTCCTCAACGTCTTTTCTTGGTGGTGGTCATTTTCCATCATTTTTTTCTAATGAAGTCTTCTCTAAACACGACTTGGTCTAAATTTCTGAAGCTCTGCTGGCAATTACACTGAAAAAGTAATGCTTGAGATTGACTTACAGCTCTGCTGCCCAGTTGTTTCTTAACAGAGCATTAACCCATGGTGACCACGACCCTTTATTTCTATTTTTTTAATGAAATAATAATAACCTAGGGGAAACTGTAGCTCTCTTCAATGTAGAGCCAAAAATAATCTTTGAAATTCTGACTAAACTGAATTTAAAAATGTATTTAGGGGCAGCCCCGGTGGCTCAGCGGTTTAGCGCCGCCTTCAGCCCAGGGCCTGATCCTGGAGACCCGGAATCGAGTCCCGCGTCGGGCTCCCTGCGTGGAGCCTGCTTCTCCCTCTGCCTGTGTCTCTGCCTCTCTCTCTCTTTCTCTCTGTCTCTAACAAATAAATAAAATATTTTTTAAATGTCTTTAGTCCTTACTGCCTTGCCTTACTGCAAATATTGGTGATCAGCGCCATTCTAAGATACAGCCTCATGCAGATTTTAACTCTAGCAGGAATTATAAGAACCACAGAGCCCCTTTGCTTCCAAGCATGCATCTTATACTCTATATTTTTTATTTGCCCCCTCTAGCTCAATTTTCTATACTTTTTCAGCCTTTTTTTACCCTATTCCATTCTCAGATGATCTCTATATATCACATCATTCCAGCTCCTTTGCTTTGTACATCCAGTTGGTTCAACTAGAGGAGAAAAGAGAAGTGAAAGGAGAGAAAAGCAGGAGTATTTACTCTCCTAGCACCCTCCCTGCTTGGCTGAGAGTTAGTAGAGGCTGTGTTCTTTTAATTAAAAGACATTTCTTGGTAGATGTACCTTTCCTAGAATTATCACGCTCACAGGCTTTCAATAACTGCTCCCTCTACTCATCCCGTTAGTCTTAGGAGTGGTGATAAAAGTCTTCCCAATATTGCCTCATTTCTATTATCCCATTTTTAGTGTGTGATCTGCTTCTTTCTGGAACTCTAATGGCTACTGTCTTTTTCTTACCATATTCAGTTTTCTGTCTCATAGCTAGAACTCAATAATTGAACATTTATGGAGCTAATTAGTACTCAAAAAATTTTAAAATAAGAATACTAACTGTAGTAAAAAAAAAAAAAAATCCACCCCAAGCTACTAGGCCTATATTATTCCCTCATTTCATCTTTCTGAGACTCTACTAACAATCTTTCAATGTTGTGTTCTCTTATTTCAGTCAAATAAACTGAGTTTTGCTTGATCAAAAGAAAAAAAGTGGAACAATCTTTAATGCTTGAAAATGTAAGCTGAGGGTGCCTGGGTGGCATAGTCGGTTAAGTTACTGCCTTCGGCTCAGGTCATGATCTCAGGGTCCTGAGATTGAGTCCTGCGGGGTCTCTCTCAAATAAATAAATAAATTTTTTTTTAAAAAAGTGTAAGCTTAAATTTTAATAGTTATATTTTACATTCACTTAAAATCAAGTATCATACTTTTTCCCACAAACTTCTATTAAAAATGCTCTCACACACACACACACACAAATGCTCACACACACACACATAGCTAAAGCTATGTGAAAGGAACAATCCATTTCATAATTGCTATAAAGTTTCTGAAGCATTTCTTATACTAGTATTTTTAAAACTAAGAGTAAAATAACAGATGATATCTGAAATTTCACTTTCTCAAAAATACCTTATATTCCCACCTTTTTGTGCAAAGCTATCAAACACAAAATAGTCCTCCTCAAGAGTGATGAGTGACTCATTCCCTTCATCATTAATATCATATTAATGACTCTACACAATTGCTCTTACACTTTAAAGGGAGAATACCTAAAGAGAATCAGATTTCCAAACAAATCTCTGCATGCTTCAGTTGTAAAACAGATAGAACGCTTGGAACTAAATACCCTGCATGGTTATTTTGTTGACATACCTTTCAGCCCTTGAAAACTTTCTCATGGACTAAATACCGATAGCATCACAGATTAAATATTTTGCAAGGGTTCATCTTCATTCATTCATCTTCATTCGTTCTTCATCTGTGTGCATTTTTTTCTTCTCATGAAAGAATAATGAAATACCCTGAAAATGTTTCGTGAAAACATGGACTTCTTTAAAATAGTAGCGTTAACTAAAAATAAAATGTCATTACCACATGGAGACAATTTTTATTTCCTAAAAAATAGGAAAAAAACATGAAGGAAACTCTTAAGCCTGTGTTCCTCGTGAGGCTTGTGTACCTGCCCACTATAACATGGCAGTGTAAGAAATATTTCAAAACACCATCACTTCCTTCTTCACTCTCTGTACTGGTTTAGCCCTCTCCAGGTTCATAGTTTGCCTTACACAGTCCTATGCTTTGCCCTAAAGATTCACATCATAAATGGTAGAAGCTTGCCCTCTTGTTTCTGCATAGGCCCTATGCTGGGGGTGACGGGGATACCAGTCCACAGCACCTAGGACATTTCTCTGTGTATTCCCTTCTCATGTCACTTCTGTAGTTTAGCTATATTTTCTCTTATGACTGCAGTCTTGCTAGGCAGTATGTCTTCTGGTCTTTAACTCTTCCATCACTTCAGTAAGTTTCCTCTGCTTGCTTCTGCAGGCCTGAGCAGTAATGGCCTCCCACTAGGTTAGTCCCTGAGTACTTGAACAGCTCTTGTTGGCTCTTTTAACCCTGCTCTGTAAATAGCCTCCAGAATTTCATCAGGGTGAGCCCCATTCCAATTCAGAATGCTGACATTAACTTTGAATTCAGAATGCTGATACAGCCTCTTTCTTTTAAATTGTGATAATAATACAGCATGAGATTTGCCATCTTGACAAAATTTTAAGTGCACAATACAGTGTTGTTAACCCTAAGTACAATGTTGTATAGCAATTTATAGAACTTATTCATTTTGCATAACCTAAACTTTTTATACCCATTAAACAGCAATTCCCCATTTCCCCCTACCCACAGCTCCTAGCAACCATCATTCTACTGTTTTTCTTTGGCTATTTTAGATACATCATGTAACTGGAAACATACAGTATTTGTCCTTCTATATTTGGCATATTTCACTTAGCATAATACCTTCTGTTGTTATCAAATTATGGCAGGATTTCCTTCTTTTTTAAAGCTGAATGATATTCTACTGTGTGCATATACTACATTTTCTTTATCTATTCCTTTGCTGATGTGTATTACATCCCTACTAAGATAGTGCAAGGGTTCCAATTTCTCCATATCCTCACCAACATTTATTATCTTTTTTAAAATAAAAGCCACCCTAACAGGTATGATATTTCATTGCTGTTTTGATTTGGATTTCCATGATGATTAACTTTAAAATCAAGTTATCTGTCTTCCTATTTTTAAGTTGTAGGAGTTCCCTATATATTTTGGATTGTAACCCCTTATTAAATAAATAGTTTTCAAATATTCTTTCACATTCCATAGGCTGCCTTTTCATTTTGTTGATTGTTTATTTTTGCTATGCAGAAGCTTTTTAGTTTGATGTAGTACTACTTGTCTATTTTGGCTTTTGTTGGTCATGCTTTTGATGTAATATCCAAGACATTCCCACCAAGACCAATGTCATGAATCTTTCCCCCATGTTTTCTTCAGGGAGTTTTACAGTTTTAATGATACATCTTCTTTCAACTACTTTGCCTTACCTCCTCTAGATACTACTAAGTTCATAGTCCCTGTCCACTATTCACAGTATGCTTTAAAAGAATGTGTTTTTTCTGTCTAGGAGTATTTCTAGGTGAAAGTGGAAATATGGTGGGTGATAAACTACTCTGGAAGCAGCAAGAAGCAGATTACTTTTTGGCAAAATGAATCTCCTGATGTTCTTAAATTTCCTCTCTATGCCACCACCTATTCACATACCCACCAGGTTCCCTTGCTCTTATTGCCTTGATTTATTGCTGTGGTTAAGTATTTAAAAGGTTGAATTGTTTTATATAGTCAGCACAATATCCAATAGTTGCCAAAATGAGTAGAGCAGTACCACAATAAAACCATAAAGGTTTTAATGTCTGTAGAGTAGGTGTTCAGAATAGAATTTCAAAGTAGAATTTGTTTCCTGATTTCTTTTCTGTTCCTTTCTCATTGCCCTCACCTCAATTTCCAAGGAGTCCATATGTGAAGATGTAAGGAGGTAAACAACATGCATTTGGAAAGAAAATATATTGATGAGAAAATATGGGAAAGCCATGTTTTAGTTGGAGGAAGAACAGAACTACATGGAGACAGAGACTGGATCCTAAGTTAGTCTGTGTACTAGTTGTCTGCAATTATGCCTTGTCCTTTTATTTTTTATTTATTTATTTATTTACTTTTTTTAAATTTATGATAGTCACACACAGAGAGAGAGAGAGAGAAAGGCAGAGACATAGGCAGAGGGAGAAGCAGGCTCCATGCACCGGGAGCCCGACGTGGGATTCGATCCCGGGTCTCCAGGATCGTGCCCTGGGCCAAAGGCAGGCGCTAAGCCGCTGCGCCACCCAGGGATCCCCTGCCTTGTCCTTTTAATAGAAATGTGTCTGATAGAAAAATGAATGATTAGATAGAGTCATACAAATCTTTCTGGTCTCCTTTTTATCTCTAAATTAATGAGATCCAGAGAGCCTACATGGCTTCATGTTACAGTTATGAGTCCACTGTAGACTTACAACATACCCCAACAGACCTGTGCTGGTGAATAAAGTCCCTTTCCGCAGCAGGGCTCAGAGCTCCAAGACAGGAAACAAAGACAAGAAGACTCCAATTGAAGACACCTGGAATCAGCAGGTTAGTAAATCAAGATACTGCTCAGTCCAGAGTATACTGAAAAGAAAAAAAAAAAAAAGGCAGATCCCTAATATGACTTTTCTAGAAAACAAAATCAACATATAGTATCTTCCTCTTTCTTATTCACAGTCTCTGCAATGTGCCAGAAGCCCCTAAGCTCTTTTCTCTAAACGATGCTTTAATTCACTCATTGATGCTTGCATTATCAATTACACTTTTTTTCTGTTTTCCATATAGCATCTACAGCATTACTGACTGTCAATTTTGAAAACACAATAGTGCAATTTTCATTCCACAGATTCGCATAAGACTAATTATGTCCTCCAGAGGATAAGAAGATCATACAATAAAAACATAGTATATTAGTATCTGATATTAGAGGAAGTAACACGTAATGTTTAAGAGCCCAGGTTCTGGTATCATGCTGCCTTTGTTTGAATCCTGGCTCAACTACATATTAGATTTATGACCTTGAACAAATTACTTTTCTGTGTATCAGTTTCATCACCTATGAAATTAAGATAATGGTAATACCTGCTTCCGTGTGTCATTTTAAGTGTTAAATTGGTTAGAACAGTGCCTGATAAATTTAAGCAGAGGAAAGAAATGCTACAGAAGGCCTTGGACTAATCCCCAAGGAACTGATTCCTTATGATAGGCTCCCTCACAATAAAAATTGGACTTTTAGCCTCATTTTGTCTAATGGTGCCCCCACTTCCACCTTTAGGGAAAATTTAGGATACATTTTAAACATGTTTGTTCTATCTGCACACACCTGCCAGGGCAACCCTACATCAGTGATCATAAGAATAAAGATGGAAAGCTCATGGTCATGAAGTATATCCTCGCATCTTTCCTGATTTCCTATACCCATCTTCAAGGCCCTTATAAAAATATTTACAAATATTTCTAGAATATCTATAAAATACATTGCATATTAACATATCATATATATTTATAAATACACTTAAGTATTTATGAAATAGTTATGCTCTAAAGAGACTTGTCCACTGAACAATCAGGGTTGATATTTCCCAGTGTGGCATGTTTACTCCTGAGAGAATCAAGGAACAGTAGGCACAAAGTAAGGACACATTATGCAAATTGAGGTTGTATCTCTCACTTTTCTCTCTCTTTTCCTCTAGCCCCACAAAGTTAGAAAAGGAAGAATTGAGGCCATTGTACCCTATTCATATTCTAACACTACCTGATCTTGAGAAGGGATCAGTTGCAAAGGATTGTATGAATTGAGGTTTGAACAGTGAGGTGAGCTCAAAGAATCTGTCTTGGGAAGGATTCAATTTCATAGGTCCTTTTGATTTGCTTAGGAGATATGAAACATGGTGAACCTGCGAATGGCTAGAAAATAGAGAGTAGCAAATCCGAACTGGGAGAAATGGTTTTTCCCAAGGGAAAATATCTTAAAAATTGAGAAGCTGGAGATCATAAAGATTGAAAGTGAGTTACACAGCCTCAACAAGGACATTTAAAGAGCAATACATAGAATACTCTGGGTATATTAACTTAGAGAGTAATTTAGTTTCATTGTGTATTTCTGGAAAACTTTACACAAAAGGTTTAATATTATGAGATTTGTAGACTAGCCTGCATCACTGAAGACAAGGTAAATGAGAGAGGGAGAGAAATCAGATCCATGATGCCTGGATTAAAATTAAATTAAATCCCATTAAAATGCATAGGATAATATTCAAATTTAAATTGAGATATAAACTGAAGGTTTTACATTTGTGTGTGTGTCATGATTTATTTGCATTGAGCATATATATTGGCCTTTATGATAATAACTCTTTTAAAAATGTCTAATAAAACATAAGATCATTTTCCAAACCAAGTGGGAATAACTGCAGAAGAAAAATATAAGGCAAATATATGAATCTTGGAGTTGATGCAATTTCACTGGGTTCCTAGTACACACTAAAATCTCTATAATAATTACCAGGGCTCAGTGTCACTGGTCCTTGCAAAGACAGTATCAGCACTATTACCCAGTATAAATTGAGAGGACCACTTGATCTATCAAAACAAGGTCCTACCTAAATCACTAGAGATTATTCTGGAGCAACCAACTGGAAATTCCCTGAATTAAATATAATTTGGACTCATTTACACTGGGATTTAATGTTAAACCAGGATAGGCTATGAGCAAAATCCAATCATTTTTCTGAAATATAAGAAAGTATTTTGAACCTTGAAAGTTGTGAAAGATGCTTTGTCGAAATATGGCTACCTATCTTTCCAACCCATATAAAATAGCAAACCAAGTGTCTGATCAAAATATAGGACTTTTGAAGTTCCATAATGCAAAGAAACAGCCTCTATTCCTTTGGTCTTCATATTTCCTTTCTCTTTGTACATAGCTACATAAATTGCTAGTGTGACCCTGACATCACTTCTCAAATTCCTATTGCAAGTTTGAATTCCCCTGTTGTGCCCTTTGTGTTACATTACTAATAGGCCTAACTACGAGAATGAAAGTGGGTTAGGTTTCTTTACAATTACTCATCTCCTAATTCCATCATTGCCCCTGCCATAGAACCAACTGAAGGACTAGGCCAAACCTATCTAAAGGCATAGAAATTTTATCAAAGGCAGCATGGCAGCCTGAGGTCGGTGAAGAATAAAGTTGTAGCAGAAACTGTGAAAACTTTGAGGTACAACTACAAATTAGGAAATGAAAAAAGTGTTTTGTTGATTTCTTGGAAGCCAAAAGAAGGAAGAAAGAAGGAGGGAAGGGAAGGGAAGGGAAGGAAAAGAAGACAGTTCAATTGTTATTGGGATATAAAAATACTACACTGGGATTTCTAGGTAGATAATGATTTGCTTAGAATTCAGAAACAGCCAGAAAAACCTAGACTCTAGGTTATATCTGGTCCAGTAGCTATGCGACATCTTTGTTATTTTCTTTTGGAGGATGATACACTTTATGGAGATTTTGTGTGATTTAAGTAAGTCATATTTGAATAATGAGTCCTTCTTATAATAGACACTCCATGAGCACTAGTTCTCTTACCTATTATAAAAGACTGGCTGGATACATTCTATTTATGCCCTCTTCTTTAGATCATTGGATAATGAAACAAAATTTGTAATGTCTAGCTAGGAACCCATATAAATTTCAAACAGAAAATGGATTTAGGTAGTGTGATAAAGATCTTATGTTAAAAAATGGATAATTAAATCTGAACAGAGAAAAAAATGAATAGGCTACTAATGCACATATATTAAGTTATGCCATTAAAACCTAAAATTCTCTCTTATTTTCTAACAACAATTTTGTGTCTAACATTATAAAATTTTCATTACATGTACAAAGAAATTGGGAGCTTTCATTTAAGTACAGATATTTATTTCCTATGTAAAATAAAAGCAAACATTTTACAGAAGAGGAGGAAAAAGTTATGATTTTTCTAAGATGCCAGTCTAAGAAAAAATATATTATCAGGATCATTATATAAAAGTATAGAGATTACTTCTGGGTCCATTCTTCAAAGATCCTTTGCAAGGGCTTGGTAGTGACTCAGAGGATAAAAGTGGGGAAGAGAAGCATGGCTTCACCAAATGGTGCAAAAAGATTAAGAAGCTCCCATAGACAACCAGATAGGCCATAGTCTCCACTGCTCATCACCACCAAAATTGCCAACATGAAAGAGTATAAATTTAAATTTCTTCCTTGGCTACATGTGTGGTTTGGTTATTTTATTTTGTAATATAATATTTTTTCAAGTATCTCATTGATTTTCAAATGTGTAAAAATATGTTTTAATATGTTGATTCCTAAACACAGTCATTCTTGGCACTAAACCATAATGCATTAAAAAAGAAAATAAGAAGGTACTCAGTTTTTAGTCAATTACTCATGCATGCCCTAGTAGAGAAGACATGGTCAGCACCTATCTACATGCATATCATACCTCTATAAATTATATTAGAGGTAATATCATTATTAGAGGTAATAATATTAAGATATGTAACCAAATTAAGAGGATATTGCTTTCATTTATCCATAATTCTTGCATATTTTGTTTCTGTAACAAAATAAATTTTATTACAAATTATTTTTTAGATAGCTAAATGAATGCTTTCTTAGGATGAAAATAATAAATAGAGTTGAAACTTTAAATTCATATTTCATGTTTGTTTATTTATTTATTTATTTATGAAGTCACACAGAGAGAGAGAGAGAGAGAGAGGCAGAGACACAGGCAGAGGAAGAAGCAGGCTCCATGCACCGGGAGCCCGATGTGGGATTCGATCCCGGGTCTCCAGGATCGCGCCCTGGGCCAAAGGCAGGCGCCAAACCGCTGCACCACCCAGGGATCCCTCATGTTTATTTTTTATACCAAATACTAATTTGTTCAACAGGTCAATTTAATAATAAAGATCTAAGAAATATTTTGCAACCTTATAAAATTATTTATAAGTATCAAGTTGTAGAATAGGGCATAGTATAGAAAAGATTTCCAGTATACCTATAATGATTGAATACTACCCTCAAATGTTGACATCAGCTGCCTGAGCTATTTGAAGTATTTTTACAAAAAAAAAAAAAAAAAAAGAAGTATTTTTACAGTGAGTAAAATTGTTATCTCTCTAGTAAAGTATGAAAATATTTCAATAAGGAAACGGATAAGTTACCTAAAACATTTTTTAAAAAATCTCTCAGGAAAACACCAATAAGAAACAATTGAGAACTAATAAATGATGGAGTACAAACAAGATAAATAAGTACAAGTTAGATAAAGAAATTGTGTTACTATAATTGAAATTTCTAAATTGTATAAAGAAGAATAAAATAATGGAAAGCTTCATCCTAGAGTCATATATATTCAGTGAGTCACTAAGCCACTCTGACAATTTTTTCTCATATGTACAGGAAGATATAGATATCTACTGTTTTGCTTCGTGACAATTCTGAGTTTCAAAGGAGGAAACATGTGAAAGTACTTGAGAAAAAGATGATACTGTTTGTTTTCACATTGTTTCTGTGAAGATACAGATACATCTCTTCTTCTGTTATATACAAAGTAGAAAGATGAAATTCTCTAGTCCTATCTTCTTTTTCATACTTGATTTAGAAAAAAAAAATCTTAACACTTATAAAGAAGCCAATGCTCCCTACTCACCTACTCTGCAGAAAGAATTCTTCTGTGACTTACATGAAGCATTTAGTTTCAGACATTCTAAAGGTCTTTAGGGAGGTCATAGAGCTCAACCTTTTCATGGCTCTAAGTCTTAGACGATTCACAAATGTCAACATCAGTTTGAGGGGCATTTTAGACAGGTCAGCTATGAGCATAATTTGACATTATGTGGCACTGTGGGATCAACTGCAATTAGATCCTACAAGACTACAACTCTACCTACTGCTATATGCTGCCAGTGAGGGGCACCAGATATTCATAGCAGATAACAACCTGGAGTAACTGTAAGTAAAGGAAATGGAATAAGCAGCTCAAAGTTCCTGAAAGCATTCTTTGGAACAGTCTCTAAAAGAAGTCTTTAAACTAAGTAACTTAACTCTTATAACCATTTCATGACATAGGCATTCTAATCTCCATATTACTAAAGATAAAACCTTTACTAGAAAAGGTAAAATAAGTTGCCTAAAGTTTGTAAAGATAGTGAACAGGAAAGGGAGAATTTGAACCTATGTATATATGTCTTAATTAAATTAATCTAGATTGAAAAAATGTAGACGTATATAGCCAAATTCTAAAAATTGCATATTTCCCATTAAAAATAGACATTTAGCAACTGAGAAAATTTTTTTTCAGATGTTGGACAATTTACATTTAGAAAAAAATGGTAACTCTGAAAGTCATATATGAAAGAGTTCTAACAGTCAATTAGCAATATTTAATTGAATAAAATGTAATGAAGAAAATACCTACTATAAATAGATACTAGAAATTGCAATTATTTGTAACATTCAAGAAGAAATAAGTTTTAAATCAAGACATTTTACTTGGGTTCCATAAACTTTATCATATGTATTAAAATATTAAAATTCTCTACAAAACTTTGTGCATACATAACTATGATTCTGGTGAAAGAGTTTGTAGCTTTAGTCTTATGCTATTATCCAAGGAGGGGGAATAATTACTTTTGCAAAGGCAAAAAACAAAATTGCTTTAAATAAAACACCTATGAGTTGCTTTTTCTTTTACTGAATTATTCCTAAATAATTTAAGGCAAGCAGTCAAGCCATAGAGAAAAATGTGATTTTTATACTTTTTAATGAAAGAATTAAGTATGTAGGCCTGATTAGGCCTGATTTTCTCCCCTAGGGTAGAGAGTTTACTTAACAGAATCCAATGGAGACTCAGTTAACAATGCAAAAAAGTCTGTTTTGATGGTTTCAAATATGGACCTGATATGAAAATTCAGGCATTATTAAATCTAAGGAGTAAAATAAAATCTAGACCTCCAGTCTGATGTGTAAGGAACTTAGAAGTTGTTATCACATCCTAATAAAAAGTAAAATGCTGAATAAAATGAAAAATGAACAACTCTTTTTAGATCCATGAGAGAGAGGTCACAGGGCTAATTGCTATCCACAAGAGATAGACAGGCAGAGTCACAACTTACCAGAGCAGAAACCCACCAGCAGAAACATGGGAACCAGTGAGTGCTAGGGTAAGAAAACTTGAACTGTGATTGAATTGCTGGAGGCTCAATGTGGACAAATTTGAAAGTTAAAAACTCAAGGGAGGACTCAGTCTTGGAGGTAGCAGGGGGAAGGAACACACTTTTATGAGTTTTACTTTCAGAAGAACTACCAGGTTCTCACATGAATACCAGAGAAAAGGCTCCTCATGTTTCAGGCAGGGAAGAGGAAAAAAGGGAAAGTAATCATTTTTAAAGCCAGAGCATTCTGGTTTTTATAACAAGGCCTGCTCTCAAGAGAAACTATTTTACCAGAGCCTAACATATTGGAGTTTTTTAAGAGCTTTACCAACCTGGAAGAAGGGAAATACCCAAATCGAGCCCTTTCTGGCCATCCAGTCTCACCAAGGGATGGAGGGTGGGGACAAACTGTGAAGCACTTGTGAAGTTCCAGCTCATAAACACATGCTCACTGAAAGATTGAGATCTGCTCACAGGACAATAGAACACTTCCTCTCCGCCACATCTTATCATATTACTAAAGGCTTTTTATCAGAGTTCTTTTTACCAAATATACCATGTCTGGCTTTCAACAACAAATTACAAGGCATACTAAAAATAAAAAAATATATATAAGAGATTGAACAATTTTAAGAACTAGATTCTGATATAACAGAGATGTTGGAATCATTGAGTAAGGATTAAAAATCATTATGATTAATATGTTAATGACTCTAACAGAGAATAGACACTGTGCAAGAAGAGATGGGTAAGAAAAAAGATGAAAATTCTAAAGCAGAACCAAAAAGGGAATGCTACAGATCCAAAACATTGTAATAGAAATGAAGAATGCCTTCATTAATAGTCTGGACACAGCTTAGGAAAGAATCTCTGATCTCGAGAATATGTCAATAGAAAACTCAAACAAGAAAAAAACAAAGGGGAAAAAGACCAAACCAATGGAAAAGAATATAGAACTATGGAAAAACTGTAAAAGGTATAACATATGGATAATGGGAATACCAGGAGGAGGAGAAAGAAAGAGAAGAAATATTTGAGGTAACCATGACTGAGAATTTCCTCCGAATTAATGTCGCACACCAAATCACAGATCCAGGGAGCTCAAAGAACACTAAGCAAAAAAAAAAAAAAAAAAAAAAAAAAAAAAAATTGCTGAAAAAACTACATGTAGGCAAATGTCAGAAAATTAAAGATAAAAAATCTTGGAAGATATCAGAGGAAAAAATTAACCTTACCTATAGAGGAAGAGAGATGAGATTTTTATCTAATTTCTCCTCAGAAACCATATAAGCAAGAAGAGAGTAAGGTGAAATATTAAAAATATTGATTTTAAAAAAATGCACCAGCCTAGGAAATTGTGTCCTATGAAATTATCCTTCAGAAGTTAAGGATAAATTGAAGAATTTCTTAAGTAAACAAAAATTGAGGGAGTTTGTTGACTTGTAAGAATTGTTTAAAACAAGGACAATGATACAAGTTGGAAATTTGGATCTACATAAAGAAAGGAGGAGCATTAGAGCAGAAAGTGGAGGTAAATAAAACCTATTTTTCTTATTCTTAATTGATATAACAGATAACAGTTTGCTCAAAATAACAATAGTAGCAATGTATTTGGTGATTATAACTTCCGTATAAGTGAAATGAATGACAGCAATATTATAAGTAGGGAGAAATTAGAAATATTCTGTTTTTCTAAAGTACTTGCCCTACCCATCAAGTGGTATGGTCTATTTGAAAATGGACTTGGAATAGTGTGTGTATTATAAACTCTAGGGCAATTACTAAAATGTTTAAAAGAAAGTATAATTGGTGTGCTAATAAAAGGAGAAAAATCAAGTATATTAAATGCTCAATTAAAGTGACAAAAAGCATAAAAAAGTGAAAGATAAAATAGAAATAAAAAACAAGAACAATGAGGGATCCCTGGGTGGCGCAGCGGTTTGGCGCCTGCCTTTGGCCCAGGGCGCGATCCTGGAGACCCGGGATCGAATCCCACATCAGGCTCCCGGTGCATGGAGCCTGCTTCTTCCTCCGCCTGTGTCTCTGCCTCTCTCTCTCTCTCTGTGACTATCATAAATAAATTAAAAAAAAAAAAACAAGAACAATGAAAACAGTAACAAAATAAATATTAATCCAACTACATCAATAATCACTTTAAATGTCCATGGTTTAAATATGCCGATAAAAGGCAGAGATTGTCAAAGTGGATAAAAAGTCAAACCCAACTATGTTATCTACAAGAGACCCACTTAAAATATAGACACATAGATTAAAAGTAAAGAGATGGAGAAAGAAATATCATGAATAACTCTATGATCATAAATTTGATAACCTAAATGAAATGGACCAATTTCTTGAAAAACACAATCTGCCAAAACTCACAGCCAAAAAGAAACAGACAATTTGAACAGGAATATATCTATTAAAGAAATTGAACCAATAATTAATAACCTTCCCAAACTGAAAGCACCAGTCCCAGATGAGTTACTCTGAGTTTGGTGAATTCTACCAAACAACTAAGGAAGAAACTATATCTATTCCCTGCAATCTCTTCCAGAAGATAGAAGCAAAGGAAATACTCCTTAATTCTTTGTATGAAGACAGCATTACCCTAATACTAAAACCAGATAAAGGCATTACAAGAAAAGAAGACTGGGGGGGTGGGGGGGGAGGGAAAACTATAGATCAATATCTGGTATAAACATAAATGCAAAAATCCTCAACAAAATACTAGCAAATTAAAACCAAAAAAAAATGTATAAAAAGATTTATACACCATGACTAAGTGGTATTTATCCTGGGACTACAAGATTGATTCAACATGTGAAAATCAATTAATGTCATCCATCACAGCAACAGACTAAAGGGAAAAAAATCACATATCATCAAAAGACACACAAAAGGCATTTAACAAAATCCAATACTCATTCAGGATCATCTCAGCAAACTAGGAATAGGAGGAAATGTTCTCAACTTGACAAGGAACATCTTTAAAAAAAAAAAAAACTCACAGCTCACAACATACTTAATAGTGAGAAGCTAGATGCTTTCCTGATAAGATCAGAAACAAGACAAGGATATCTCATTTCACCACTTCTTTTGAACATCACACTAGAAGTCCTAGATCATGCAATAAGACAAGAAAAGAAAATAAAAAAGTATACAGATTAGGAAGAAAGAAATAAAATTGTCTTTGTAATTAACATAATTGTGTAGGTAAAAAAATCAGACAAATGAAAACAAAACAAAGAGCTCCTGGAACTAATAAGCAATTTTAACAAAGTCACCAGATACAAGGTTGATATATAGGTCAATCACTTTCCTATATACCACTAATGAAAAAAAAAAAGTTAAATTTGAAATTAAAAACACAATATCATTTACATTAGTACCCCCACAAAAATGAAATATTTAGGTACAAATCTAACAAAACATATCTGAGATTCACATGAAGAATACTACGAAAGTCTGATAAAAGAAATTAAAGAACTAAATAAATGAAGAGATATTCCCAAGTCATGGAAAGGAAGGAAGACTCCATATTACCAAGATGACAGTTCTCCCCAACTTGATCTTTAGATTCAACAAAATCCCAACAAAAACATCAGCAAGTTATTTTGTGGATATTGACAAACTGATCCTAAAATTTGTAAGGAGAGGTAAGAGACCCAGAAGAGTCAATACACTACTGAGAAAAACAAAGTTGGAGGATTGACACCATCTGACTTCAGGACTTACTATTAAGCTATGGTAATCAATATAATGTGGTACTGATGAAAGAACAGAATTTAGATAAATGGAAGAGAATAGAAATTCAAACATATATGGAAAACTGATCTTTGATAAAGGAACAAAGGTAATACAATGGAGCAAAGACAGTCTTTTCCACAAATGGTGCTGGACATCTGCATGCCAAAAAAGAAAAAAATAATCCAAACCTTGCAACCTTCACAAAAATTAACTCAAAATGGATTACAAATCTCACTATAAAATGTAAAACTCCTAGAAGATAAAAGAAAATCTAGATGACCTTGGGTTTTGTGATGATTCTTTAGATATAACACCAGAGGCCCAGTTCATGAAAGAAATAACTGATAAGCTTCCTGAATTAAAATTAAAACCTCCTGGCCAGTGAAAGACACTCCCAATAGAATCAGAAGACAAACCACAGTCTGGGAGAAAATATTTGCAAATATTTTCAAATATCTGATAAAGGACTGTAATCTAAAATATACAGAGAACTCTAAAAACATAACGAAGAGAAAATGAACAACCTGATTAAAAAATGAGGAAAATACTTCAACAGGGACTTCATCATAGAAGGTATCCAGATGACACATAAGCATATGAAAAAAAATGTTCAATATCATATGTCATTAGAAATTGCAAATTAAACTGACAATGATATGCCACTACACCCCATTAGAATAGCTGAGATCCAGAACATTGACAACACCAAATGTCTTTCAGTAGGTAAATGGATAAATAAACTGTATAATTCCAGACATGTAGTGCTAAAAAGAAATTAACTAATATATTTATCCATGAAAAGACATGAAGTAACCTTAAACACATATTGCATATTAAGTGAAAGAAGCCAATACAGAAAGGCTACATGTATGATTTAAACTATATGACAGGGCAGCCCCAGTGGCTCGGCAGTTTGGCACCATCTTCAGCCCAGGGTGTGATCCTGGAGACACGGGATAAAGTCCCATGTCGGGCTCCCTGCATGGAACCTGCTTCTCCCTCTGCCTGTGTCTCTGCCTTGCTCTCTCTATATATATCTGTCAGGAATAAATAAATAAAATCTTTTAAAAAAATAAATAAACCGTATGACATTCCAAAAAAGACAAAGCTATGGAGACAGTAAAAAGATAAGTGGTTTCCAGGGGTTAGTGGGGAGATAGAAATGAATAGTCAGGTCACAGAAAAGTTTTAGGGCAGCAAAAACTATTCTATGGGGTATTATAATGATGGATCTTCAAACCCTTAGAATTGGATCCCTGGGTGGCTCAGCGGTTTAGGACCTGCCTTCCGCCCAGGGCATGATCCTGGAGACCCGGGATCGAGTCCCACATCAGCTCCCTATGTGGAGCCTGCTTCTCTCTCTGCCTAGGTCTCTGCCTCTCTCTCTCTGTCGCTCATGAATAAATAAAAAGAATTTTATAAAAAAAAAAAACCCTTAGAATATATAACACCAAGAGTGAACCTTAATACAAACTATGGACTTTGGGTAATAATGCGTCACTGTAGGTCAATCAATGATCATAAGTGTACCATTCTGTGTAAGGTGTAGATAGTGGTGGAGGCTATGTAGATATGGCGATAGGATGTATCTTTCACTCAGTCTTGTCATGAATCAAAAAAGGTTCTAGGGTGGCTCAGGTCATGATCCTGGGATCCTGGGATCGAGTTCTGTATCATGCTCCCTGTGGGAGTCTGCTTCTCCCTCTGCCTGAGTCTCTGCTTCTCTCTGTGTGTCTCTCATGAATAGACAAATAAAATCTTAAAAAAAAAAAAGTTCCAAAAAATAAAGTCGATTTTTTAAAGAATATGCATAAAACAATTCTTCTAAATTAGAGAAAATTTAGGTCTAGGGATACACTATGGACACTCAACTAAAGTAGAACCTCAACAGCAGGGAAAGCTGCAGAAAGCTGAGAAGAGAGGAAATACATTAGGCTGGATGAGCAGCAAGCACAGCAGGAAGGGTTGCTCTCTTCAAACATATAAATACGACAAGCCCACCAAACTCTAAATAATCGTCATAGTTACAGACTAAAAGACAGTTTTCCAAAGTCTTAGTAAAGAAAAAACAAATCAGTCTTTTAAGTTAAAAGCATGAAAGTCTAACAAACTCATAAACTTGGCAGAATGATTATGAAGAAAAACTATGCAGATACTTCTGTATCGCACAGAGATCTAAACATGCACGAACATCCCGTGTTTGACTTTATTTACCCTCTATAATTGTTTATCTGTTCCTATCAGGTCTCTGGCTTTGTTATCCTTTCTATTCTTAAGGAAGTTTTGAGAAGATGTCATGTTATGGAGCTATTTTGAAAATAAGGAGGGATTCTATCATCAAATGATCCCTTTTAAATAGATGTATTCTTTGGGGAGCCTGGGTGGCTCAGGTCACGATCCTGGAGTCCTGGGATCCAGCCCAAGTCATCCTTGCTCAGCTGGGAGCCTGCATCTCCCTCTCCCTTGGCCTCTCCCCCCTGCTTGTGTGCTTGCTCTCGCTCTCTCTCTCTCTCTCTCCCTCTCCAATAAATAAGTAAATCTTTAAAAATATTTATTCTTTAACTTTATCATATATTTATGAAAAGTATTTGTTCTTCAAACAAGTTCTGATACGGCAAAGCATGAAAAGCTATTTAAATATAGAAATTTTTAAATATAGAAATATTCTCATTGTTACTTTTTCAATAAGAAAACAGTTTTTACTCATAATGTATATACTCCTGTACGCCTATAATGTGAACTCAGAAGATACATAAAAATTAGATTGCACAGGGGCGCCTAGGGGTATAATCGGTTAAATGTCCACCTCTTGACTTCAGCTCAGGTCATGTCTCAGGGTCTTCAGATCAAGCCCCTCTTTGAGCCCTGAATAAGAATAGTGGAGAGTCTCCTTGAGATTCTCTCTCTCCCTCTCCCTCTGTCCCTTCCTCCATGCGTGCACACATGCTCTCTCTCTAAAATAAATCTTTTTTAAAAATTAGATTGTGCAATAAAAGGCAAAAATTTAGTTTAACTCAAGAAAAGAGAAAAATGTAAATAGGCTTTGTGAACTTGTAATAAATCATATACAAATATAACTGCAAAGGATCTTTTTTACATGTCCTTCCCATTAATGACTCAGTCTTCTTTGCTGTTATCTACCTCCATTTATCTTTTTCTGTTATTCCTTCCTCAATACATAGCTCAAAACCTAACATCTCAGAGAATTTTCTTCTTACTCTTTTCTGACATTTATCAGCCTTTTACTTTCAGTCTACAATTTACTCTTTTTTGGGATCTTTAACAATACGTTTCTCTGCACACTTGGACATGCACATGTGTTTTTGCACACATGCATGTTTTCACATGAGTGTTAGCCAAATAACTTATCAGAGGACTACTTCTAACTTATTGCCGTATCTCTTATAACAGGGCTCCAACATAAAGGAAAAGCTGAATAAATGTTGCTAAGCCACTGACTTTTGTAACAATGACTTTAATTATTAGAATAAAAACATAATTAGCACTAGTAGATGACATTAGGGTTTAACAAAAGCTTTCAGATACACCAGCTCATATGATTATTGTTTTATAATACATAGTCTGCTATAGTTTATCTATTGATAAAGTGTATAATAACAATTTGTATTTAACCTTGAGGTGTGAGGTTTTTTAACATTTATGTATGAACATATCCTGGGAATTCATAACATTTCAAACTGATAATTTATCATTTGGAAGGTTGCTCAGCACTTCCATTATTCTTCTCTGCTTAAAATATGCCTAGCATGTATACCATCCTACTCCTATTCTGTTTTTTAGTTGACTCTTTTTTGTCTTCCACCCTTGGGTAACAAAGATTTCATTTTTTTTTAAAGATTTTATTTATTTATTCATGAGAGACACAGAGAGAGAGGCAGAGACATAAGCAGAGGAAGAGGAAGAAGCAGACTTTCTGCAGGGAACCTGATGCAGGACTCGATCCCTAGACCTAGGATCATGCCCTGAGCTGAACGCAGGCGCTCAACAGCTGAGCCACCTAGGTGTCCCTAAAAATTTCAATTTTTAAAAGCTCAAATTGGACTATACTGTAAATCCTCACACTTCCTTTTACTCTTAATAGGCTTTTGATAGTAAATAGAATAGTCAGTGGAGAAGGTAGGAAAATCAACACATTTGCCTAGGTCTCAACAGAGGTCATCTAAATGGAACACTTAGGATAGGCTTATCTAATGGCAAAAGCTAGCATTTGATGAGAGAAAACAACAACAACCAATTGGGTATAGCTGGAGAAAATATTTTCAAAAATTAACCTGAAGGTATTCTATAATTACTAATAACTGTTAGGGAATCCAGAACTATAAGTAATATATCAGGAATATTTTTTAAATGGCCTTCTATTAAATGGGATAGAAAATTCTTAAAATGCACTTATTTGGCCCACACTAAGAACTTTAATTTTTAAAACTCTTGCTTAAAAAAATTAGCAAGGGAGATAAATGGAATAATGTTTATACATAGTTTAATACATTACCTGAATAAAGGTTTTATTTATGTTCAAAGTTAGATCCAGAGGTTAGTCTATAATGTTGACTTAGAGTTGAATGCTTTATTGTAAGAAAGTAAAAGAAATGTTGTGTCATGCACATTTTTTAACATCAGATCCCCTCAACCAGTGAAGATATATATTTGGAAGAGGAAGGGAGGACAAAGCAGAAATTTGGGTGCCAGAAGATGAAAGACTTAACTATTTTAAAGAATAATAATGTCTAATATTCACATATTCTTAAATTTATGTTTGTTCATTTGTTAGAATAGTTAATATTACATTTCAAAATTCAAAAGATACTATTTTATTTTTGCTTTTTTACGTAAACGATAGAATACAATCTCTATTTTACTAAACTGATTATTATTTAATAACAAATGTGGGGAGTTCTTCATATATCAGTATAACAAGGAGAAAAAAAATGTCCCTTTTTCTTCTAAATGGCTTTTTGAATACATGTAATGTTTTTATGCCATTCTCTATGAATACACTTTGTTTTGTTAAGTCCTTTGACCCTCGTAAAAACACTACTCACTAAGCAGCTTGGTACATATTATAATTTTGCCCACAAACACACTTAGGCATAGCATAAAGCCCTAGAAGTGGAAGTGCTGCATCAAATGTATGCACATTTTTAACTTTGCTAGATATTGACAAGTTATCCTTCTACAGAATTATACCAATTTAAACCTTCACAAATAATATATGAAAATGCTTGTTTTTTCACATTTTTGCCAGCATAGTGGATGATTAAGATTTTGGGTATTTGCCAAACTTCTCAATGCAAATAGCACAACAGAATAGTTCTAATTTGTAATTATCCTATGACAAGTGTTATTGAGAATGTTTTCATGCTTAAAAATCATTTGTAATTTCTTTTCTGCTCACATGTTTTGCCCATGTTATTCTTGGTTGTTGGAATTTTTCTTGATTTGCAAAAGCATATCAATGAGTTCAAAATATCCTTCTAATCCTTCCATTTTTAATGTCTTTTGACTTTCTTTTGGGTGCTTATTGCTAAGCAGAACTTTTTATAGGAACTGAAATTCATTTATTTTTTTTTTTTTTTGCTTTGAAAACCATCTATATTCCATCATTTAAAAAAAGTTTTTCCCATGGGCTGAGTGGGTGATGGGTATTGAGGGCACTTAATGTAATGAGCACTGGATGTTATATGCAACTGATGAATCAGTCACTAAATTCTATCCCTGAAATTAATAGCATACTATGTGTTAACTAAATTGAATTTAAATAAAATTTTTTTAAAAATGAGAACACTTGTGATGAGCACTGGGTGTTATATGTAAGTGTTGAATCACTAAATAATAAGTAAATAAGTAAATAAACTTTTTTCCCCATTTTTCCCTAGAATTTTTCCTAGAGCATATTTAGTGCAAGATATGTTTTAGCACCAACTTAATTTTTTTTCAGGACTGCTACCTTGTTATACATTTTTGATAACCCAATCTCTACTAATTAAAAATGACAGTTTGACATATGTTAATTTGTCAATCATATATAGGCCTATTTTTAAACTTTATATTTCTTTCCATTGGTATATATCCATTTCAGCACCTTGCCTCCATCTAATCAATATTAAATAAAAAGTGTATTACAGGAGTGTTTATACCTCATTGGTCTTTATCTCTCAATTTTCCAATTTACTTTTTCTCTTTTGTTTTGTCATGTGAACTTTATAAAAATAAAACTTTTTAATTTCTAATATTTTTATTGAGATTGCTTTGGATTTATAGATTAATTTAGGGGCACTAAATCTATTTAATGATGTTGAGGCTTCTTCTACAAGGACTTGGCTCACCATCGCATTTAAGACATGTTTTACATTCCAGAATACCATCTTCAAGTTCTATTATTTATTTATTTATTTATTTATTTATTTATTTATTTATTTATTTATTTTAAAGATTTTACTTATTTATTCATAAGAGACACAGAGAAAGAGAGGCAGAGGGAGAAGCGGGCTCCATGCTGGGAGCCGGATGTGGGACTCAATCTCGGGAATCCGGGATCACGCTCTGAGCTGAAGGCAGATGCTCAACCACTGAGCCACCCAGGCATCTCTCAAGTTCTTTTTATATACATTGTGCATATTTCTTGTTATTCTCAGGTATTATATTTTATTTAGTGGTTAACTTCAGAATGGATTTTTTTTTCTATTATAGCCCCTCACTAGTATGTTATATATATGATGGCTATCGATTTCTGTATATTAATTTTATATTCAGATACATCTGAATTCTTTAAATCTGTACTTGTTTAAATGTTTCTTCAAGATTCGCCAAGTAGAAAATACTGAAATCAACAAATAATATAATAATTTTACATCTCTTCAAAAATGTTATTTTTGTATTATCGTCATCTTTTTTGTTTGTATTGACTATATTTCTGAGGTGTGGATGCCCTTCCAAAGCAAAAGCAAAATTTTTTTAAAAGTAAATAATAAACACCCCGAAGTCATTAAAAATATATAAATTTCAATTCCTAAGAAAGTTTAGGATAGTGAAACTACCATAAAGAAAGTCACAAGACATATTGAAAAATGATAAAATTATTTTAAGCTCATTATAGAAGCCCAACAACTGGGTAGAAAAAGTTGTGAGGATATAGTTCACAGAAAAAATAATTATTCTAAATACAAAAAATGCTCAATATCACTTTTCACTTGATAATTAAAAATTAAAACTATCCTAACTACAATTTCTAACCTAACAGTCTGGCATCCTTTTAATAAGGATGTAGAAAAACAAGTACTTTCACATGTTGCTAGTGACGGTTAAGGAACACCATACCAAATTTTTCTTTTCCCTAATTCATATGGAAATAATTTTATATTTAAGGTTGAAGTAGATACATTTTACCACTTTATAACATTCATCTACTACATTTTATTGAGAATTTCTATCTAAAATGGGTGTTGAATTTTATCAAATGCCTTGTCAACACACTTGCTGATTATCTGGTATTCATTACTACCATCACAGCAATGAAGATATCATATATCAAAACCTTCAGTTTAGAGTGAAAGCAGTGCTCTGAAGAAAAGTTCTAACAATCAATAATTACATTAATAAACTAAAAAAGGAAATAAAAGAGTTATAACGCCAATACATGGACTATCCCTTACTCAATGAGCCTAATACTGACCAAGAAATAAAAAGGGTACCCCTGTATCAAATAATTTTTTTTCACAGATGATATTATGCACCTGTTACTGAAAGCCTCCAAACTATTCATTTTTGATATTCCAATGCTTTGCCTCAATTCCTTTCCTTTAGTTTTGTTTCTTTTTATATATAATTGTTTTACAGTAGGTTTCTGATTAATACGGTAAAAATAGTATATTAACATGAAGTCATTATATCACCTACTAAATCAAGTTCCAAGTTTATAGAGTTTATTTCCTGCTTGCTCAGACCTATAAAATTAGAAAATTCATATTTCCCTTGGCCTACTTCACTGAAGTGGTCCTTTGCTTTTCTAGAGACTTTTTTAGACTACTTGCCAGCCTTCTCTCCACTTTCACATAACTAGTACATTTTTAGCACAACCCTTTGCCATGACAATCACTTCTGTCCTGGTGCAGCATAAAAGTCCAGGTAATGAAACTCTTGACACAGAAGTTCCTGAATGAAAAGTACCTGGTAATTAGAGTGCAGCTTCTTAGGTACGTCAATGTTGATAAATAAACCCATCTAGTATAATATTTCCACATGAAGTATAATAATTTGTATTTTACTGTCCTTAAAGTTTTAACATTCTGTTATTTAGAGTTTTGTTTTCTTGGTTGACTTTTGGGTTTTGTTTGTTCATTTGTTTTTTGAATGTAGAATTTCCCCATTCCTCTGAGGTGGAAAGGAAAATGAGAATATCATCTTGAGAACTTTCCATTATATGATAATCACACTCATGATTTGTAGCAGAGCTCACTAAAGAAGAGTAAAAACTGGGATGCCTGGGTGGCTCAGCAGTTGAGCATCTACCTTTGGCTCAGGGAATAATCCCAGAGTCCTGGGATAAAGTCCCACATCAGGCTCCCTACATGGAGCCTGCTTCTCCCTCTGTCTGTGTCTCTGCCTCTCTCTCTCTGTTTCTCTCATGAATAATTAAATAAAATCTTTTTTTAAAAAAAAAAGAGTAAAAACATTCACAGTGGCAGATTATGAGTAATAAAGTGCTAAATTTAGAATAGTCCTAATATTGTTGTCTTGCCATGAATATACTGTTTATGTGCAACATAACCCATCAAGGTTTCATTTATTCCTGAACAATCTAACTGGCATTACAAATAACCAAGGGGTTGGTTCATTCTCTATTAACAAGATGCTACTGAATAACTTTCAGATAAAGCTTTAGATAAATCTATTTGTATTTTTGGTTTATAGGTGATGCAATCAGTTCAAATGGTAGAAGTAGTATATTCATATAAAAATCATTATAATGCATCATCTACTGATTTAAGAGGTCAAAGCTTTCTTAAACTGAAAGAAAGTAATTCCTTGTGGTTTATCTTGCTTTTAGCATCTGCTATTTTCTGGATTTAAGTCATCCATCACCATGTCTATTTTAAAAGTAGAGGCTTTTAAAGGGTCTCATGATAAATGCCTAATATTGATATTTAGAATAAAACTAGGAATATAATCTCATCTATCTCGCTCATTGTTTTATAATTGCACAGTGTATGGCACTGAAGTAAAACCCAATTATAACTTCTGTTCTAATTTCCAACGCCTTTTCTAACATGAGATACAACCTGACTGTTTATCCAAACCAGGTGATCAAACACATCAACTAGACCAGAATCCCCTTCAAGTGCTGCTCACTCTGTTTTCACACTGCTTTCAAAGGTTATGTTGTTGTGTTTACACAGACCTTGTATTTAAGGATAGAACTAATTATGGTGTCTGTGATTAAAACTGCAGAATTATAAGCAAACTCTCTAAATATTCAGAACCCTAAAAACAAACTCCTTTATAGAAATTTTCAGTACATATTTGTTAGATTTTATGTAAGTTACATGATCCAGAATAGTTTTACCTTGTAACAACAACAGTAACAAAATAACACTATTCTATGTAAACTAGAAGGATTCAGTAATTTCTTAGTTACAATAGTAGCATTTTAGAAAGATTCTTAGGGCTTTAGAACATGATCCTTTCAAAAGAGACTCTCATTCACAAAACATGGCAAAGACACAACTAGCTTTAATGCCATCTCCATGCCTCCTAAGACCCACCACTAAAGTAAGGGAAAGTATAGCACAAAAGCAGAGTTAAGAGCTACAGTAATACCTCACCACCCCAGACAGGGAAATGCAAACTTCAGTGCTAGAGAAGCCTACTGGCATTGTCTCTAAACTCATAGCTTCAGAAAGTGAGCTCATTTTATACACAGACCTAGAAGAGATCAAACTTCATCATAACCCAATAGGGATTTAGTTAGAACGATAGTATAGAGATAAGTACCTAAGTAAAAAGAGCAGCCAATCCAAAAAAAATTATCTTTGTCTTTATTTCAAGTATAAAATAAAATTGTACTTTTTAGTGGCAACACTAATATGGGTAATTTGATTTAATTGAGAAATCTACCTCACGGGCTCCTTCATTTGCAAATTCAGAACTAAAAATAAACCCTCACTGCCCAGATAAAGCATTCAGCAATAACTGCAGATGAGTTATGGAAAAAGAATTGCCAGTGGACCAAAGGGTAAAGGACAGAAAAATTATATGCTCCCCAAACATTATTCTTTGATTTGCTTTATCCTTTTTGCTAGTTTGCAACAAATATCAAACCTGTATCTTAAATCTATAATAATTTTTATAATGTGACAGGAAAACCCAGATCTCCTGAAACAAAATTCTCACTAGTTTGTATAGTACATGGACACATGTTTAGCTGCCTTTTATCCTACAGATGACCATGTTGTGTGCAGATGTTATGTTTACTATGACTGTTCCAAACTAGCTGTCAAGTTATTCTGAAACCTTCTGTAAGTATATTAGTAATAAGTGCATTTTTTCATGTTCACATGCTTAATTGTATACCCCAAATAAGTTGTAGTAGTTGTCCTAGTTTGACCTGGAAATATATAGCATCTTGATCCATGTTCTTTTCATTGAGCATTTATTTTTACTAGTGGCATGTCAAGGACACAAAAGTTCCTTCTCACAGAAATAAAAACCACATCCAGATGGTCAAAGTCTCTTCCAGGAGAGTATGGTTAACAGAAATACAGAACCAAAAAAAAAAAAAATCATGCTTTGTCAAAAGAAACCTTCTAGCAAATAATCAAAATACATCTGATCCAACACGACCTACCTGATATGTCTTTCCCCTCATCCTGGTGTTTGGCCAGCTTTTTGGCTGTTGGAAGTACCAGGTCTCTTGTTTCCAAAGAGCCGCCTGTGTTGGCCTGTCTTTCAGACTCTCATGTTGCAAAATCTGAAATTCTGTTGCAATAAACACCAGATTTCAAAGGAAAAGCAATGGAAATTGTGCAGAGATGAAACTTCATTTTTATAGCAACAGTCAGCAGTAGCATGATTATGTGTCTAAACAATGCCTCTTCTTCCAATATAATATTAGACTGAGAAAGACCTGTAGTTTATTAGTGCAGAAGCAAGCACTGATTTTCAGGGTACCTTTAGGAAAACATATTTAGGCTTTGGAGAAATAAAGGGTTGTCATCTCTATAAACACAACAAATGTATCCTTTGAATCCCTCCTGAAGGAACCATATGCAAACAGATAACTTTAGAACTGCATTATTCTACAGTAATGCTCAGCCAAATTCGGTTGAAAAGTATTTGGGCAAAAGAAGGGTAACCCTGACACAAACATAAGCAATATGCTTCACAAGCTAACAATCTTAAAATATAAGTCAAATGAGAGCACAGTATTTCAGGAATATTTTTTTTTCTCTTGATGCTCATTTAGTTTAAATTAGGAATGATGGCCTCAAATAACAGTACCTCATGAATTAGTTTTCTTGGTCTTTTCTCATGGATATCTTCATTAACATTCTAATATCTGTAATTTTCAAGGTGTAGGATATAATGTTTAAGGAAGACTAAGGAATTAAAATACCAAAAATTCAGAGAAATGTTCATAAACAGTTGATAAAAGCAGAAAGAAAGACCCAGGGCACCCAGGAATCTAACACTTTGCTTAAGGGAGAATGTCCTTTACATTTCAACTCACTAACTTTTCTCTAGGTCTTCTATTCATTCTTTCTTGATTTTACAAGGTCGGGACTCCCGTGACCTAGTTACTATAGAAGTGAAAGCTCTCAGATAGATATCCATCATCACAGAAAGGTAGAGCTTGAAGAGTAATCATTTCAGTCCACCTATTTTCAGATGAGGAAGATGAAGTTTGAACTGGTTAAGTGATTTGCTCCAAAGTGATGGCTGTCTTGCATCAATATGGGGAATAAAATCCAGGTTCATAATTGTCAAGTACTCATGCCTTTTCTAGCATACTACAATTTAACTTTCTACAGTAAAAATTTCTTCAATATTCACCAAGATTCTTCAAGATGGAGTGGATTTGGCAATATTTAAACCAACTTTATAGCAAATTATGAAGATAAATCAGAGACCTGACTGAACCAAGGTTGGATAACATATTCATATATATAATTACATATGTAATTTTATATACATATACATATATATATGGCGATTGATATGATATCGATATTCTAATAGTAAATGTTTATCCTGGGTGACTACCTGACATTGGTATTCAGCCAGGTGAATCGATTATGGAGTACGATTCTTATAAAAAAATGATGGTGGACCATCTCATAATAGTTACTCTGGAGACAACCAATTCTCAAACAGTGGTTGGTAGAGGTGCCATGTGGATTTTATCTTATTTTCCCTCAGAATTCACTCTTTCAGTTCTTTTCTTTTTTACACTATCTGCCATGAATTAACTATTAGTGACCTTTGGGAATGATAATATTACTTTTATTTTGTCTGTTTTCCTAATCGTCAAGAAACTGGCAAAACTATTTGGTATATTTATTCCTGGTTGGCTGTCATCCTAGGGATTCTCCACTGGACTTCCATGCCTTCCTCATTCCCAGTCTAAGACCAGGTGTATGGGAGTCAGTGTGATTGTACTGGGGTGTTGGGGTGAGCATGGAGATCATCAACAGCATACATGCAAGACACTCTGTAAAAACAGTCCAAAGTGTCAGTCACCTCTTACAGTGCACAGCAAGATGGAGTATCTACTTCTAGTTTTTTTAAAATAATAGTAAAAGATCGGTTTTGGTTTTTTTCCTCTAAAGGAAAAAAATAGTATCAGAATAATTGGATGGTTATAAAATATAAATGATTAAGACTTATTTGGGGGACAAATACAAATATTAACAGATTGTGATGGATCATAACCTTCTGAGTCAAACCTGGAACCAAAAAAATGCAGATCACTAGAGTATAAACTTTTAATCTTGAATTTACAATCAGTGAGTTAGAAAAATACATGGCTTATTTTTACATAATTTATAAATACCAATTTTATGGTATTTATTAAATTGCTAATTTAAAATTTTAAAAAGATCTATTTGTATGCCTTGATTTTGTTCATGAAATGAATCCCTTCTATAAAAGAGTCACAAAACTTGAATTGATATTCCTGTCAGAGCAAATCCAATTCAATGATCAAACTGTTTCACTGTCAAGTATAGTGTCCACTCTGAGGGGAGAACCTCCTGATGGGACCATGGTAATGACTGCCTGCCTTTCAATCTATAGCCCTTCTTCCCCCTTCATCCATCACTTAAATAATGTAGTAGGGAATTACAGTTGCATTGTTAATCAGTAAAAATTACAAAGTCATATAAAACTCCAAATTAAAATTGGCTAAAATCCAGGGACATCACAAGACAAGGGCTGACATTTTAGCCCATCACAGGGTAATGAAACTATAGTAGTTTTGAAATATTCACCAATTGATTTCTTTGATAAACAGAATAATAAATCAATCAATCAAGTAATATTGCCTGTAGATCAGTACAGAAATCACATGCATTAGTTTCACCTTAAGAAAGGTGCAAATTGGGGATGCCAGGTAGGCTCAGTTGGTTAAGGGTCCAACTCTTGATTTCAGCTTAGGTCGTGATCTCAGGGTCATGAGATTGAGCCGTAAGTTGGGCTCTGTGCTCAGCACGGAGTCTACTTGTGACTCTCCCTCTGCTCCTCCCCCTTGGGCTCACTCTCTCTCTCAAATATTTATTTTAAAGGTGCAAATTATTTTCTTCCAACTTTTTATCCAAATGTAGACTTTTTTAAAAAAATTTCATAGTTATTTACCATGCTTGTTTTGGTTAAATTCATCACAGAATTACCATTAATGTGGGAAGGTAAAAAGGAGTGTTCTGGTGGGTCACTGAGACTCTTCTGTTGCAGAATGTGTATCCTGGACCCTTCAGTGAGGCAGTGCAATCTGGAGGTTATTAAGGGCCTTGACCCAAGCTTTAATATGAAATAGCTGTATGTCTATTTTCATCACTGAGCCTTGATTTCCTCATCACTAAAGTGGGAATTATAATAGCACCTATCACATTAGCCTGTTCTAAGTACTACATGTTTTAATACATGTACCACAATTGGCAGAGGGCTAGGTTCATAGTAAGCCCTCAATAAATGTTAGATTTTGTTTTTTTAGTATATTTATTATGACAAAAGTGATATAAGTCTTGTTAACATCCATCACATACATAGAAAAGTTTTTCCTTATGATGAGAACTTTTACTTTTTTTGCAACTTTCAGTATTATTAACTACAGCTGCCATGTTGTACATTATATCCCCATGACTTAATTATTTTATAACTAGAAGATTCTACCTTTTGACTCCACCCATTTGAAAAAATATCTGCACCTCTATGTTTATTGCAGCTTTATTTACAATAGCCAAGATATGAAAGCAACTCAAATGTCTACAGATAGATGAATGGATTAAGAAAAATGTCTATAATGGAATATTACTCAGCCATAAAAAAGAAAAAATGTGTTGCCACTTGCAACAACATGGATGAACCTAGAGGTTATTATGATAAGTGAAATAAATCAGAGAAAGAGATTGTATGATTTCACTTATATGTGGAATATATAAAAACAAACAAAAAAGCAGACTCTTAAATACAGAGGACACATGGTAGTTGCCAAAAGGGAAGTGGTTGTGGGGGGTGGGGCAAAATAGATGAAAGAGATTAAGAGGTTCAAACTTCCAGTTATAAAATAAAGAAGTCGCAGAGATAAAAAGTACAGCATAGAGAATATAGTCAGTAATATTGTAATCACATTGCATGGTGACAGAAGGTAACTACACTTATCATGATGAGCACTAAATAATATATACAATTGTCAAATCACTATGCTGTATACCTGAAACTAAAAACATAAAAATATATAAATTTAAATTTGGTGGCATTAAAAAAAATCCCCAATCCATAAATAGAACAAATTGGTGGTTGCCAAAGACTGGAAAAAGGGGTAAGCAAAAAAAGGTTTTTTTGATTCCAAGAACACCTTCATTTTACTCTGAAGTAGAATGAATTATCTAGTTAGAGATCTGGGGTATTCCTGCTAACTTCCAAGGTTGCTAACTAACCATCATGGCCCAGCGTAAATCTTGGGAGAATATGATTCTTTTTTTTTTTTTAAGGCTTTTAGAATAGAGTTCCTCTGGTTTTCATTTCCTTTTAGATAAATCACATTATTTTTTAACACTCTTACATTGTTTCCACTAGAATGCTTCAGTTCCATCACTGATTTATTCCTATCATCATGGCAAGAAAAAGTAGCTCACAAAAGATAAAAAGCTTTTACATGTAAAATGAGTTACTGAAAGTTTTTCTAACAAGAAGGGGAAATTTGCTTCAAACATATCATTTTTTAAATTGAATATTCTATTAACAAAATTAAAATTTCTAAAGAATTTAAATTCTACCAAAATGTAAATGATTTTGTTCTGACTTGGTTTGGAAGAGAGACTTAATTTAATTTT
Source organism: Vulpes vulpes (assembly GCF_048418805.1). NCBI lineage: Eukaryota > Metazoa > Chordata > Mammalia > Carnivora > Canidae > Vulpes > Vulpes vulpes. The sequence continues at coordinate 25,875,576 of NC_132794.1, read as the reverse complement.
TTATAATTTATATACTCTGACTTGTGTACGTTTTTCTTTCCTTTTTTTGTTTGTTTTCTGGCAAACATGACTTTACAAAAAGGATGTAACTATTATTCACTATTAAAGTATATTTAAAGCTCTAAAAAAGCTTTAGAATATTAGCAATAGATTTCATTTCAGAGTCAATGAACAAATGTGAATTTCACAGTTACTTTGATGTTTAGGGTTTATTTTCTGGCTAGGATATTAGTGGTGAGTTGAATGTTTGCTCTATATGGTTAATTCCTTCCTGTTATATTTTCATTTTATCTTCTCATATTAAAATAATGCCACTTTTCAATAGTAGAAACTGCTAATACTACAGTATGAATTGTGACAATGTTCTTGTGTTAGTACCCTACCGTATTTTCAGGCCCCAATAAAGAAGTATGCACATTTATTCAATCCTGAAATGTAGCATACATCTCAATGGGAAAACAAGTTTTATTTGTCTTAACCTTCAATCTCTAAATGAGAAAGGGGGAAGAAAAAGAGGTATTTTTCCCTAGCCAAGTACACTCCAGAAACAAATATGCTACATCTGTTTTAGCTGGCATGGATGGGGCCCTGCAGGGTAATGCATTGCTTTAGATTTCAAAACTGACAGTCTTCAGACTAGTAATCCTCCATGTTGCAAAGCAGCAACCTCCATGCACAGAGATTTTATTTTCCAGCAATGTTTACTTCGGATTTTTTACTGGATGAATTGAGCTTGCAAGTTTATGAACTCTATTGAAGCAATTATCTCCCCAACTCAGAAGGAGCTGTTGGAATTCCTCATGTCAATACCACACAGCCAGCAGGTTCTCTCACCACAGTCACACGAGGCGTTTTTGTGGTTTATTTAGAAGGCATTTTTATGCTAAATCCCATTTTTCAATACTCTGCAACTTCTCCAAAAGCTTTCATTAGCCTTAATATGGAGTTAAGAGCAATTTATCCATTCTTGGAGAGATTGATGTATGAGAGAAAGTGTTCCTAGGATATTTGGTGATGGGATAATATCAAATTAGGCCATGATAAAATATGGTCAAAGCCCAGTGTTTGAAATTGAAGAGCCATATGAAAGCATTAAATTCAGATATTTAGATGCGGAACAACACACAGGGAATATTTTACATTTACAAAGGATCTTCTTCCTAAACCCCCTTTCCCTGTATCATCCATTCCCCAAACACAAACATGCACACATTCTTTTGAAGTATGTGAAGGTGAAATCATAGCAGGCATGCCTCACAGTTTATGCCTGTGGGCATGATTTTAAACAGAAACCTTGAGGGGGTTTATTTCTGTTAAAATGCAGAGAGGACTATGTTTTTTAAAAATTTGCAGCACAGAAACTCAAAAAAAGCAGAGTCAATACATGTTTATACGTATGTTCAAATATATACAGGAGCTTAAAATATAAATATACAATATATTTATGCTACTGGCAGAGATGAGCAATTAAACAATGTGCAATTGGGTGTGTAAAATTCAGGTCCAGTCAACAGATGTGAGTGTATTTGAGGGTAAAGCTGCCAACTTGTGCTATAACACAATATGCTTATACTCAGAGAATCCATCTTACATGAAAGAAACAAAAGAAAAGTGTGCTTTCTTTGTTCTATTTCAAAGGGAGATTGGTGTTTGGTATTGTTTTCATTGCAGAAGAAAAAGCAATAATGACCTAATTGCCGGAAAACATGCATACAACATGAGACTTGGGAATCTGAGTTCTTGAAAGCCATATCCAGAGATTTTCTCTAATACCTTTATTTTCTGAGTATCTTTCCCCAGGGGAACAAAATAGTTCTACAGCCTTTATCTCGTTAATCCTCACATGATCATTGTTAGGGAGTCAGGCAGGCTAGGACTTCTGTAGTTTCCACTGGTGAAACAGACAGACAATGGCTGCTAGAGTGACTTGATTGAAATTATAGAATAAGTCGGGGGCACAGCTGGTGAAAAGATCTGGGTCTGCTGTTTGCCAGAGCTTTCTTTTACCCGACAGAACATATTGCCTAAAGCTGAGAATCCCACAGTGTCCTTGATTACGTATTTTCAAATTATAGTTCACTTTAGAGATTCCTATTAAAAATCAGATATGGCAGCCGGCCTGGAAATCATTTAGAAAACCCCAGGTTTCAAGCAAGTGGGAGATTTAAGAAGAAGGGCTGGAGGGATGGAATATCTACAATGTAGATGGGGGTGGAATGTCTAAATGGCTATCTACTGGCTCTTGCAAAATGGAGGGCATCATGGTAGGTGCTATGCTGGTCAATCAAAAAATACAGAAGGCGTTCTTTAGGCATGCAAGTACGTACACATGTCGGTATGTATGTATTTACTTTTAAAAGCGGCTTCTTGTGAAGGTTTCATTTCTACTTTTAAGATGTGGGAGAAGACAGATTAAGAATAGTAGATACATAGCTATTTTAGAAGCCCAAGGGCAGCTTGAAATGAACTCCCTCATAAAGTAGAGGGAAGGGCTTCTCTCCTGGGAGAGATTGAGGAGGCTCCCTCTTGTCTCACAAGGATTTTTTAAGACATAGTCTAGTAGGGATAGACTTTTCCCTCATGAATTATTGATACTCTAAAGCAATTTTAATTGTTTTTCCTTTCAGTGCTATATAGAGAAACCCAGTAATGATTCTCACTGCAATATTAGCATATATTTTAAGCGTGCCATAATACCAAGGGAAAGCATCTAATTTTCCTGAAACAATATGCTTCTTTAACTTTAAGAAATATGATTTAAATTAGTAATAAAGATGAGAAGTAATCTAACTTAGGTTATGAAATTCCTTTCTGTGCTGAAATATTCTGTAGGAAAATAAGAAAAAAATACACTTAATGTAAGATTTAATTTAATCACTGAAAAGCATGATTAAACATTGAAATAGGAGATTTGTAGATATAAGATGAATTTCGCTACAATATGACAGTCTTTTCTTGGTCACAAATACAAAATATTAAGAAAAAGTCTTAAAATATATAAAGATGTGAAACATTAAATATTTATTGAATATTTAGTAAATTTATTAATATTTATTGAAGTCTTTTTTTATTAAACTTAATATTTTATTAAATATTCTTATATTTACTAAATTAATACTGTTTTCCTAATAGGAAGACCTTAAAGACATTTTAAATAAATATTCTTTAATAAAGCAGTTTCCAAACCTATGACCTTAAGACCCCTTTAAATTAATAAAAACTACTGAGGACCCCATAGTACATTTATGTGAACTATACCCATTGATATTTACTATACTAGAAATTAAAACTGAGAAAATTTTGAAATGTTTACTAATTAAAAATAAACTCTGCATTTTGACATGAATGCATTTTTATGAAAAATTGTGCTTTTTTACAAAAATACATATAATTGAGAAGAGTGATACTGTTTTACATTTTTTGTACATATCTTCATTGTCTAGCTTAATTGTCTGGCTGTATTTGCATATCTGCTTTTGCCTTCAATCTGTTATGGAGTCATACACAATGTAGCCTCTGGAAAACTACTATAAATTCATGAGAGAATGAGAGTGTAAAAGGCAAATAACATGTTGGTATTACTATGCATGAGTTTTGACCTTGTGGATCCTGGCAAAGGTCTCATGGATCCTTAGATCACACTGTGAGATCAGCTGAAGAAAAGAGCTCCAGTGTGAGGTGTTTCTATTTCTGATGCTATCATCAGCCAGATTTAATTTCTCTTTGGGCTAAACGTTCTGATCCATAAAATGAAGCTGTTATATCATATAAACTCTAAGATCACTTTTATACTCTCATACTCCACAAAAAATTGTTTTCATCATGTTAATCCATACCCACAAATATATTTTTATTTTTGTACATGATATTATAGTTATGATTAAGGTAAAAAAAAAAGAAGCTTATAAGTAAATACTGATTTGGTAAATGCTATTTGTTATTTCTACATGGATGCTTACTTGGATTCTGCTCTAGCACAGCTTGTTTTATTGAAGAAGTGAAAACAAATGGTTGCTTTCTACCTCATTTAGCCGCTGAGGTAATCCTCAGGAAGTCGATGCCTCTCACCTCACCTGTACTTGTGTCCTAAATACAAGAGAGCCTTCTCTGGAATTAGATATGTTTGCACATAAATCCCAGCTCTCCTATTTAGTAATTGTGTTATATTGGTCAAGTAACATAAGCTCTCTAAGCTTCATGGTTGTTAATTATTAAAAGCTGATACAGTAGGTGATGGGAATGCAAATGGTATAGCCACTTCGGCAGACAGTTTAGTGATGTCTTACAAAATTAAGCATACCCTTACAATACAATCTAGCAATCGCACTCCTTGGTAGTTGAAAACATGTCCACACAAAAACCTGCACATGGATGTTTATATCAGCTTTATTCATAATTGCCAAAACTTGGAAGGAACCAAGATGTCCTTCAGTAGGTGAATGGATAAACAAACTATAGTATATCCTGACAGTGAAATATTACTGCACAAGCCATGGAAAGATAGGAACTATAAATGCATATTACTAAATGATAGAAGAAAAAGAAAATACAGTATTTTCAAATATATCACATTCTGGAAAAGACAAAACTATGGAGAGAATAAAAAGATCAGAGGTTGCTAGAGGTTGGCAGCAGTGAGGGATAAATAAATGAACCACAGAGGAGTTTTTGGGCAGTGGAAATATTCTGTATGGTACCATGATGATGGATACATGTCATTATACATTTATCCAAACCCACAGAATGTACAACATGAAGAGTGAACCATAATGCAAACTATGGGCTTTAAATGATTATGGTATGTCAATGAGGCTCATCGACTGTAACAAATGTACCACTCTGGTGGAGGATACTGATAAAAGAGTAGGCTACATAGGTTGGAAGCAGGAGGAATATGGAAAATTTCTGGACCTTCCTCTCAATTTTACTGTGAACCTAAATGTACTCTAAAATATAAAGTCTTAATAAATTATTTTTTAAATTCAAAAAGGTAATAATAGTCCCATCTTATATAATTTTATAAGAATTACATGAGATAATCCACATAAAACATTTACCATAGTATAGCACCCAGCAAAAACTAAGCACCCGACAATTATAATGCTATTTTCACAAAAATTTCCTCCTATATATCCTTTGTAGCTATTGTTCAGTATATCATTAGTATTACTTTCCATTTTAATGCTTCAGATAACTTTTTCAACCATGACAACACTCAATGTAGTAAACATTTATTACAAAACCAAGAAAAACAAAGCACAGAAATATCTATATTCACACTATCAAGGAATAACCACACAATATTTTTATGTGTGCCTCTAGTTTTTACTTTGAATTTATACTTAATTTTAAATAGTATTTTATTAATACATGTTTTTAATCTGCTTCTTCCTATTCATATGTTATTAACAATTTCCCATGTTAAATAATTCTACTATAATGAGATTTCTACACTCTGAGTTATATCATAAGGACATTCATAATTTGCTCAGTTTTTTTCCAGGTAAACCATTCCTTTTTATTTTTCAATATTGTGATAAAGATGTCATTGTTGACTGATCCTAGTACATATTTCTCATCTCCCATAGAATCCAAATATGTCAGTGTCTTAAATAAAAATATAGGAGCATCCAAACACTTGGCTTTCTGTGGGTTTCCGTTAAATATTTCCTCGGGCTCAGTTTTAAGCCTCATTGTGATCTCTCCTTAAACTCTCTCCCTGAGTGATCTCATCTATTCTGTTAGCTATTAACTCTCCCAAATTTATATATCCAGCTTTGAACTTTCTCCTGAGACTCAGACCCATATATCCATCTCCGTTCTTGATATCTCTATTTGGATGTATTACAAGCATTTAAAATGTAACTGAGTTTTCATTCCTCTCTTCCCTTAAATCTTTTCCTCCTTCATTTCCCTTCCCATAAATAACAGCAAAAATTTCCTCTAAGTTGCTAAAGTCAAAAATATGGAATAATTTTTGGTTCCTACTTTTCTCTGCCTTTCTATAACCATCTACCATAAGTTGTCAAATGCTGTCACTTCTGTATGCTGTTCCTTGTTACTGAGTAAAGCTTCTTTGTCATCTTTACAGAAGGAAGGGCTTTAGTTTCATACAAAGTTCTGTAATTGTGCTTTGTTAGCCAAATCTCATTTTATTTTGGAAGTATTCTTAAAAGTTTATAGATTATAAGAATTTCCTTTTTATGAAATATAGGAATATCTAATTAAAATAGTCTTATTGTTGGGTAACATGGCTGGCTCAGTGGAAAGAGCATGTGACTCTTGATCTCAGGGTTGTTGAGTTCAAGCCCCATGTTGGGTGTAGAAATTACTTAAAAATAAAATCTTAAAAAAACACACAGTTCTATTGTCAAAAGAATGGAAACATTTATAAATAAAGAAACAGAAACAGATTTGGGATGACTTAGAGAGCAAGGGGTCTTGCTTTGATTTCAACATTTATTTGAAGCAGCCTGAAAAGTGTGTTGACATAAGAAGGTAGATGGAATGGAAGTGATCTGCTGGTTCATATGAAACTACATGATCTTCTGTTAAGATGTCTGTAAAAAGTATAATTTCCTCTCTTTTATATGGAAAAAATACGAAGAAATATTCTCTAACCATAAATTCCATACCACACAGTGTACTAGCTTATACAGTCTAATCCAGTCTCAATATCCAAGGTTTAATGGTAAGAAAAATGATGTATTCTGGAGGGAAGAGGCAATACAAAAATTCCCTAGCATGATCAAAAGTGTGATAAGGTTCACACTTTCATTATAGGTTAAATACTTCCTGAGAAAACAAATTGGTATACCTTTGCCTTCTTCAGAAAGGGAATATTATATGATTTCTTAAACTAAAGGAGATAAGTAAAAACCTGTATTTTTATGCTTTAAATATGCTGTCCCTTAAAGAAAAAGAATCCTCTGCATGTTCAGAAAAAATAAAACTGTGATATTATATTACTTATAAATAACCATTAAGCTAATATCTAATAATCATTAAATGGGTTAGTAAAAGCTTCTTTGAAATATTTAACATTTGTCAAATAAATATGGAGGAATTATATGTATCCTCATTTGTGTAATATTCCTTTCAATCAGGATAACTGTTTCAATGAACTTGATTGGCTTGTTAATTTTGGTTTAAAGGAGCTATGCATCTTCTCTTTGATCTTATCACAGTAAGGAATATAGACTATCAGTTAACTATAAACCACCTCAAAAGTTAGTGATTTCAAACAACACTAATTTTATTATTTCCTATGAAATAATGGATTAAGTTAACAGTTTTATTTGTGTGTGGACTCTCAGCTGAAGCTGGATGGTCTCGGATAGCCTCTGATGGCCTCAGCCACTTGGCTCAACAATGTTACCTAAGGTGATGAAGATGATTTGGCTATCACCATCCAATAAAGTAGCCTGGGCTTGTTCACATGGTGATAATTGCAAAGTTTCAACTACAGCAAATAGGACCAAGTTCCAATATGCAAGTCCTTTTAAAGAGCTTCTGCTTGTGTCATATTTGTTAATATCTCATTGGCCAAAGCAAGTCACATTACCAGCCCCAGATTCAAGAGGAGGTTTCAAGAAATAAACTCTCAAGGTGCCTGAGTGCCTCAGTTGATTAAGCATCTGATTCCTGGTTTCAGCTCAGGTCACAATCTCAGGATCCTGGAATTGAGCCCCACATTAGGCTCTGCACCCAGCAAGGAGTCGGCCTGGGATACTCTCTCTCCCTTGCCCCTTTCCTTCTTTATGCTCTCTCTCTATCTCTAAAGCTTAAAAAAAAAATAAAAAATAAGTAGAAGAAAGAATAAAAAGAAATAAACTCTACTTCCTCATGGGAAGACCAACAAAATTAAATTGCAGAGATATGTTAAATAGATGAAACAACGGCAGTAATTTTTGTAATCTGCCACAGACTGCCTTCTGACCACAAATTAGTCTGCCTATGTGTAAAATATGTTCACCCTTCCCAAATGCCAAAGGGCAGTCCCATTTATGGCATCTGGCTTGAATGCCAGGTTCTCCTATCTGCTTCTAGCTTAGATATGGATGTGGCTCACTGGATGCATGTGCTCTTCACCCAGACAACTTTAAACTAAAAACATAAATTGTTTGCTGCCAATCAACCTAATATTAAAGAGTGAAATGGGAACAAAATAACCACAGTATTTGCTTCTAATCAAAAATGAGACGAATGGGAGGCACAGAGCAGTCATTGGTTTGTATCAATTCTGAAAGCCATCCAGCTACACATTAATAGTTTCCCGTATTCTGGGTCTGGGAATGTTCTGTGATTAGAGAACTTCTGCTTCATGAGAGTGATTTTTCTTGTTCACTATTCTCTGAGTCTCTTGACTCCAACTCTGGATTTCCATATCTTTACACAAGAAATTGTCATGATTTTCATTCTTATTTCTATACATAGCAGGTTAGGAGCCTAGAAATCTTACTCTTTTTTTAATCACTGCAATCTCTTTTAGAGCAACTAGCAGTTCTTTTTTTTTTTTTAGTATAATGGTCTTAAAAACTTCATGGATTGCCCATGAACCTGATTCACAACTCTATGTCATTCCTAAAATTCTCTATTCCTAAAATTTGCATCTAATTCTTTTCACACAGACCTCTCTCTATTTTCTATGTGTTAGGCTGCTGAGAGAAAAATGCCCTTAGGAATATTAGGAGTCTGTTCTATTTTCCTGAGGTCTCTTAAATATAACTTAGGACTTTTTTTTAAGATTTTATTTTACTATTTATTCATGAGAGACACAGAGAGAGAGAGAGAGATAGAGAATGAGAGACAGAGAGAGAGAGGCAGAGGGAAAAGCAGGCTCCATGCAGGGAGCCAGACATGGGATTCAATCCTGGGCTGAAGGCAGTGCTAAACCGCTGAGCCACCCGGGCTGCCCATAACTTAGGACTTTTAAAAGTTATTACAAAGGGTCTTCTACCCACACCATTGATTTTATCTTTACACTTAAGGCTATTTCCTACTTTGAGAATGTTTAACAACTTGAGAGACTGAAGAAAAACACAATTTTGTTTTTTAACATAGTAAATCCTGGATAACTTTTTATTTCTTCTAAATTCTTATAAACAAAACAGTTCATTTTTCAGCTCATCTCTCTTTCCATATTTTACTAAGTGCAGCTAAAAGAAGTCAAATGACACTTTTAGCATTCTGTCCAAAAATGTCCTTAAGTAGATCCACAAGTTCTTCGGGTACATTTTCTATCACTCAAGTTTCTGCAGATGAAAGTTTTGCCAAATGTCCCACTAAGACCTACCTTCGTTCACCATTTTTCCAGCCTTTACTAAAAGTGATCAGTGTCCACAGCCTGAATTCAAAGCCAATATTATATAGTTGAGGTTTTATTATGGTAATACCTCTTTTCAGCTACCAGTTTTTGTATCAATTAGTTAGCTTTTGTTATGGGAAATAAAATTTTGCTTTAAAAAATAAACACTTGTTATCTTTCTGATTCTGTGCTTTGTCTGGTTTAATCTTTCTGAGTTAGCTATCTATTGCTACAGGCTTTTACATAGCCTAATTCACATATCTGGCAGTTGGTTTGAAACTATTAGCTAGGGTGATGGGGATGACTTTGGCACGTGTCTCTCATCATCTAGCACTTTAATATGGACTCATTCAGTTGTGGCAGAGTACCCAAAGTCAAGAGAAATTCCACTGCAATGTTTTTCCAGCCTTATCTTATGTCACCTTTGATCATATCCACTGCTGAAAGCAAGTCACAAGACCAAGCCCATATTCAAGATTTGAAAAAATGGATTCCACCTCTTGATGGATAGAGCTTCAAAGTCTCATTACAAAATGCAGGATGCATAAAAGAGTAGAAGAATTTCTGGCCATTTTTGCATTCTATCATAGTGAGCATATTTTATGCAACACCTGAATATAATTATTGTTTGACAAATCTAGTCATTTAGAGTTTCCTAAATTTCCTATGTTAGTTTTATGGGAAAGATTGCTATTATTTTCATAAGTTATTTAAGATTATGGGAATATAAACATATGTATTAAACTAGACTGAATTATAATATTGATGTCTTTAAAGACGTCTTCTTATGAACTGGAGACAGTGTGGCAGATTATGTGAACTAATTTACTACACTTCCTCTATCTTGTTACAATTGTAAAAGGTATTTCTTTGACACATATTTAATATCAATTTTGCTCCTGTTGCTCTGAAGGACCAATTTAAATGTAATTTCCAAAAATTAACAAATACATGTAATTTCCATTATCCCTAATTTACTCTAAGACTTTCAGTTGGGGAGAGGCATGTAGGTGGCTCAAGTCGGTTAAAGCATCAGCCTCTCAGTTTGGGTCAGGTCATGATCTCATGGGTCATGGGATCAAGCCCCAAGTCAGGCTCTGCACTCAGATAAGAGTCTTACACTGATAAGTTAGTATTTTAAAGCTAATGGTGAAAGCTTCTTCATTTAATCATATGTTTAAGTTTATATAGACATATCCAAATAATTAGATAAATAAAGATTTGTTATGATAAAAAGTAGAATACTGTTATTTCAAAATTGGTCTTAAAGGATTTAATCTTTTTTTTTTTTAATAATGAATTATTCTCTGTAATCTAACCCAGGAGCAGAGTTTCCTTAACTGAATTCTCTCACCTTAGATCTTGTTATGTTTTTTCATCATACTTAAAAAAAAATTGATAATAAACAATTAAAGTTTCTCACTTCGGAAAGAACCAGAGTTACTTTATTATGTTATCTTCTGCTATGTCATTTTAATATATTGTCACTCTGATTAACAGTAATCTAGACTGTAATAATTTACCTATAATTTATCCTCATATCTTGATGTAATGGCCAAAGTCCTCTCATTAATCTTTTTGATATTGCCTTTCCCAAACTGAGAATTATAAAACTCTTTAAATGTCTTTTAAACCTTCACTCTCTTGTGGAAAAGCATTTTTCATTTTGTTTTGGGGTTTTGTTTTTTTTTTTTTTTCACTTACTTTCTAAGAGAGAAGTGACTAGAAATAATTAGGTAGGTTGGGTATTCTCTATATGTTAATTAGATCAACACCATTGTGTGAGAAAGAACCACTCTATTTGTCAAACTAACAGTACAGGAAGAGCTGTCAAATCAAAAAGAAGCTCAGCCTCATCTGGGTCAATTATGTGCAAGTAAGATATCATTAATATGAACATGTTTCCACAATCATATATGCTTTCAGGATGAATTGAAGCATTTTCATGTTCTTGTAAAAGCCTGGCATAGGTTACTCGAACAAACTGATTCTTTAAATATTTTGTTTCTACATTTATAATACCCTTCTAAGCTGGTGGCACGTTTTACTAGATGGCTCAGAGGCTCTATAGGCTTTTCAATGCCATCAGTATTCATAATATGTTTGCATACTCATGGTAATCATTCTCTTGATTCTAAGGAATTTTGAACTATGCCCAAATACGCAATTCTAATCTCTTCAGTTCTCATATTTTTGTTACTGTTATAAAATTAATTAAGACTATTCAGTTTTACCATCATCAAGTGGATCCTGCTACCTCTCTCCAAATATGCACTGACTTAAAGGACATGCTACATAAACTGTAGAAAAGAAACTATGTTTAAATATATATATACATATATATACATATATACATATAATACATATATATACATACATATATACATATATATACATACAATATATATATACACATATATATACATATATATAAACTGTAGAAAAGAAACTATGTTTAAATATATATATATATATATATATATATATATATATATATATATATTTCAAAGAGAAAGAGAAAGCATGAGCAGGAGGGGCAGAGAGACAAGAGAGAGTCTCCTAAGCAGACTGGGTGCTGAACATGGAGCCTAAGTAAGGCAGGTCTCAATCTCATGACCATGAGAACCCAATCTGAGCTGAAACCAAGAGTCAGACCCTTAACTGACTATCACCCAGGAGCCCCAAGAAATAATGTTTTTTAGAGAAGCATCATAAGGATCACTGTCTCAGTAAAAAATTGTATTAGCTATTGTTAACAGCTGGTACTGAAATCAATAGCTTTATGTTTATAGTGTATAAGCAAATAGCTGCCAGAGAGTATTAGAGAATCCATCAAAATTTCCAAAACACCTTTGGTCCAGGAGCTGATGATTTCTTGCAAGCAGATTACTAGCTCAAGTTCTGATGTGACAAAAATTAATTAGGCAAGACTAAATAAAACTGGTAAGGGGCATCTAATTCGTATTGTTTCATTGAAAATTTGATGGCATTGCTTATAATGTTCCACATTCTGGTAGTCATACATTTTTTTCTTTTTCACCTATATCTAACTTTCATTTTAGTGAAATAAATCTGTACAAACTGGAATTAAATATTTTCTCATTGTAACTTCTTCTAACTGACCACTAAGAATTCAAGAAAAACAGGAGCCCCTCAGTGGCTCAGTTGGTTAAGCGTCTGACTTGATTTTAGCTCACGTCATGATATCAGGGTTGTGAGATTGCACTGGGTGTCAGGCTCCATACTTGGCTTAAGATTCTCTCTCTCCCTCTACCCCTCCCCTACCACTCATGCTCACTTACTCTAAAAAAAAAAAGAAAAAGAAAAAGAAAAAGAAAGAAAAAAGAAAAATAGCCTATAAAAAATCTCAGTATAGATTATAACCTTATAAAGGATGATATGTGTGGAATAATAATACATATGGTATTATACAATAATAATAATAATACAGCTTTGTTTAGAAAACTGTTCAGAACAATGTTCAAAGGCATTCCAAATGCCTTTACTGAGTTTCTTTATCTTTTCATGGTATGATACAGTATAACTGCATAATTATATCTACTTCTTACCAGGTTAGAAGTGAATAAACAAAACATGTAAGAAAGATCACATTTAGGGGCAAATCTTATTTAATTAGTTGTAGCAAGTCCACAATTAAATAACAAGAACAGGGATGCCTGGGTGGCTCAGCAGTTGAGTGTCTGCCTTTGGCTCAGGGCATATGCGATCCTGGGTCTGGGGATCAAGTCCCACATATCGGGCTCCCTGTGAGGAGCCTGATTCTCCCTCTGTCTGTGTCTCTGTCTCTCTCTGTGTGTCCCTCATGAATAAATAAATAAAATATTTAAAATAAATAAATATATAAATAAATAAATAATAACAAGGACAATGTGGAAATAATGCATGCAAAATCCTTTCAAGAAGTGTATCTTAAAGAAGGAATTAGGGGTGCCTAGGTGGCTCAGTCAGTTAAGCGTCTGCCTTCCACTCAGGTCCTGGGATCCAGCCCTGGGATCCAGCCCTGTCTCCTACAGTCTAACATACTCAAGTCCTTTCTAGTTTCAGTAGTCAGGCCCCCTGTGAGCAATAATATCCTTACTCAACTCTTTACTCAGTGGGGAGTCTGCTTTTCCCTCTCCTTCTCCCCCCCCCCACCTCATGTTCTCACATGATCTGCTCTCCTCTCTGTAAATAAATAAATAAATAAATCTTTAAAAAAAAAAGGAATTAAGGTTGCTAATCAGCTGACCTTGAGATGAGGAGATTTTCCTGCCTTATCTGAATAGTACAGAAAGGGGATCCCTGGGTGGTGCAGCGGTTTAGCGCCTGCCTTTGGCCCAGGGCGCGATCCTGGAGACCGGGGATCGAATCCCACATCGGGCTCCCGGTGCATGGAGCCTGCTTCTCCCTCTGCCTGTGTCTCTGCCTCTCTCTCTCTTTCTCTGTGTGACTATCATAAATAAATAGAAATTAAAAAAAAAATTTGAATAGTACAGAAAGAAGAGTCTGAGTCAAGATGCTACCCTACTGGCTTTGAAGGTGGAAGGAGCAGCCATTGGCAAGGTATACAGGTGGCCTCTGGCAGCCGGAAAAGCAAGGAAACAGATTCTCCCAAAAGAGACTCCAGCAAAGATCACAGCCTTCCTGATAAGTTGATTTTAGTCCAGTGAAACTCATTTCAGATTTCTGATCTCAAGAACAGAAAGATAATATATATTAAGATAATAAATGCACATTGCTTTAAGAATTTGTGATAATTTTTATAGCAGCTATAGAATAGTAATACACTCACATATTTCTAACAGCCATTAGAATAAAAGCCAAACTCTTTCCCATATTCTCATGTCCTAAAAGGAAACGCATGAACAAGCTTCTCCTTCTTCTCTCATGTCATCTTGACACTCTTCAGTTACTCTACTCAAGCAACACTGATATTCTCTCATTTCTTTGAACTTGACAGGTTCTTCTACCTAAGGGCCTTTATGCTTGCCATGCCTGCATCCAGAGGGTTTATTTCCCTACTCTGTCATTCTCTTCCCTACTCTTTCTCATTCTTCAAGTTGCCTCTAAGTGTCATTCTTCAACTGGCCTTAAGATAGATCTTAAGATAAACAAATCTTTTAGTGATAGATAGATAGATAGATAGATAGATATGTATTTATATATATATAGATATCTTTATATATTTAAAAGATAAATAAATAAATAAATAAATAAATAATATATATATATATTTATATCTGTATTTGTGTGTGTGCATATATATATATATATCCCAGTCCTTCTCTTTCTCTGGACAACTCTGACAAGTGCAAGATGGGAAAAGATAGTCTACCTCTTGAAAGATGGGAGTATATGCAAGGAAGGAAGGAACTGAAATAGCTGCCTTTGGAAATCACGTAAAATGATTTGCTCTTTCCTTTGAAGAGCCACAGAACCGTGTTCTTCTGTTATGCCTTTCACTACATGACCCTACAATTTGATCGTCAATCCTTTCTACTGGACTTTTAGTACTTTAAAGTTAGTAATTGTGTCTCATTTATCATTATGTCCCTAGCACCTTCATTCTATACAGTATTTAATGATAATGGATGGATGGATGAATGATTGATTGAAAAATGTACCCCATACTCATGAATTTTTTACTGAGTTTTTATAAGCTTTATTAATTCCTTCCTCTTAACTCCTACTTAGTTACCTTATATTCTCCCTGACAAATCCACTACGGTATTCTCTAAGACAGCATCACCACTTTAAGATTTCCAAATAATCCAGAACAATATGGAACCAATGATATGCAATTATTGCTCTGTAGTATATGCCCTTCATTTGAGCATAAAGACAACCCAGTTGTAACTAACATTATCCCACAAAATTGATGAGATAAATTTAAAATTATAAAATTGTTTTTATACTTAAAAATTCTAAAAATCACATTCTCTAAACATATATAATTTAAAAATATAATTTAAAAACAAATTCTTTCATACTGATTTTGTTTTGAATGTGATCTTTTTCATATCTGGAAATAATAAATATTCCAGAGCTCAGAACTCTTCTGTGGTAAAAAGAAGATCTGGGTGCATACTTCTCTGAAAGACTTTGGCTGGTTTAACATCCCTCATTCCTACTTCATTGTCTCCTTTTACCACTCTTCATAAGCTCTGCATTTCTAACAAAGAAAAGACACTTTCAGAGCTTTGGAAGGGCCTAAACTTTGCTTTACCAAGGACAATACTGGCAACTTTCCAGAAACCTGGAGGCCATGGCTCATCTGCAAATCATGTACATATATTTGCATGAATTTTATTTTGATTAGTAGCCTCAACCCATGATGGTACTTAGGATGAATGAAGCATTTTACATATATGAATAAATGAAGATGATTTAGTAGTCTGACTGCTCTTGGCTGTGTTTTCCCTATTCCTCTAACTGTAACTCTCCTCATCCATCCCCTTCTTATTATTCCTTCTCCTTAAATCTAAAGTGAGTGTTGCTTTTCTATTTTTAACACATTGATTCTATAAAGGTGATAAGAATGAAGTTTTCCCTGCTTTTGTGTTTTATTAACCTACTTAACCTAAATCTACTCTGCCTCAAATCATTGTGACTTAGTGACTTTTGCAAAGTCCTTTATCTTAACCTGCATAAACTGGCATCCTTTTTGTGCTGAGTCAGTGGAGAATACAAAGATTGATAATTGTGCAATTTTATTTTGAAGAGCTTATCCCTAATGTACTCCATAAACTGAAATACAACTTTAGGGATAAATATATTAAAAGTAATATATAAAGTTGCTGAAAGTAGTGACAAAGGAGAGTTATCACTCTATTCATGACCTTTTGTTTTCCCTAAACTTTTAAATTCCCCTGAATGTTAAGTGTGTGTTTGTGTATGTGTATGTGGGTGTGTGTATGTGTGTTTTTCACCTAAAGTAGGGTAAGTTGGTGGAGAATAACACAAAAGGTCATGAGTTGATCAGGATACAGGATATGATGACTGCTCTCAGAAAAAGGATGGGAGGAAAACCAATATGGAACTTTAATCTAGTTAGATCTATCTAGATTTGGGGGTGATTTTTTTTTCTAACCTTGCTGTTTCATTTTTTCTTTTTTCTTTCCCATTCTTTTGTTTCTTGTTTTGTTCTCCTACAGTCTAACACACTCAAGTCCTTTCTAGTTTCAGGAGTCAGGCCTCCTATGAGCAATAATATATTCATTTTTGTATTAGTTATTACTGAGTAGGTCTAGGTTACTTATGAGAAGTTATAGCTATTTATTCCTCTGATGTCTGGAGCAATAGAAAACATATGAAATTATTTCAAAGTATAATTAATATCTTCCATATATAAGGGTGACAATATAGTTCTAGCTATTTAAGATTAAAAGTCTACAAATTTTACATAGAATTAAATTAATGTTACTAGGTAACAGAACTATTATTAGAAATAGTGCTTGAATTCAGGCTTAAAATGAATTTGGGAGGGCACCTAGGTGGCTCAATGGTTGAGCGTCTGCCTTTGGCTTGAGTCCTGATCCTGGGGGGCCTCCTTCTTACTCTGCCTATGTCTCTGCCTCTTTCTCTGTGTCTCTCATCAATAAATAAATAAAATCTTTTTTAAAAAACTGAAATTTGGAGTTGTGTCAGTTAGGGTTTGATCAGAGAAGTAAAACCATATGGAATAAGAAATTTATTACAAGGATTAGATGTTACACAATTATGAGAGCTGGTGAGGAAGCCCATGGAAAAGCTTGACTCCTGGATCAGATGTACCTGAAGTCACTGCTGGTTATCACGGCCTGCAGTTAGGAAGGAAAGCTGCACTGGACAGAGTGGGATAGAGTAAGGATAAACTAGAGCCCATTCAGATAAACTGGAATGCAAAAAGATAAAGGAGAACTCACACCTAGTTTTCACAGCCTCTAACCTGGCATAAGTGACCTGAAGAACAACCTGGTGCTGTTTGCCACACAGTTGCTAATGTACTTGTTTCCAGAATTTGGAAATACTGAAGTGGAAGATCCAATAGTACCTTGGGTGGGGGAGGGGGAGGGGAGTGGATGGCAGCTGTCAGCCTGGTGCTGCTACATATCAACAAGATGAGCTAGCACATTCACAACATAAGGAAGCTACAGTAGTTCTGGTACCCCACACTGACTTTCAGAAAGTAGAGTCTGCTGATTTGCCTCCACCTTCTTAATCTCTATGCAAATTTCTCTTCCTGCCCATTGTAACCTGGGCCATACCCAAAGGACATTTAGAGAAATGTAGTTGTACCTTCCATCTATGGTGAAACAGAAAGAAAGACACCACAACCTCTTTAACACTTTTGTAAGTGATCAGTGATATTATGTGTAAATAATTGAGAATGTGCCTGGCACTTAGCAAAGGCTCAATAAGGGTTTAACTCATTATTAAATTATCATCACCATCATTTTGTTATCTTACCTAGATTAAATTTTAAATTGTGGTTATTTTAAGTTTTTATTCATGTATTTTTCATGTTTTTTCTCTTGATTGTAAGTTTTAATTATAAAGATCATGTTTTACACATTTGTAATATGTAGTAGAGTACTAAAGCACAGAATTCTATAATTACTCATAACCTTATTGTATTTAATACACTTGGCTAGAGATATTAGGACTATTAGGAGAATGTTTAGATAGGGACAGAAAAAGTGATGTATGTATTAGCAATATTACACTAAAATATATGCTTCTATTCTGTTCATGGTGATATCTTAGAGTCCAGGACAGTGCTCGGTCCAAAGTGAGGATTCAATAAACATTTGTGGATAAATGATTGGGTGGGGTTTTGGAAAGTCTGAGGCATAAACTGGAAACCCACACCATGAAAAACTCAATCTTTTTTAGGGGCACTACAAATTCCTGCCCTCTTTCTCCTCAATTGTGATGTTACAATATTTTACACATAGGTAGAAATTGTAGTTGCTTTCCTCTGAAAGCTTACAACCTTTTTAGGTAAATATAGACACATATGCATATACAGGCACACAAAAGCAAAATGTTTAATTACATACCACTGGATGAATAAAAAAGATGCAAATTGTAATTTAACATTTCACCATAACAATTTATAACAAATGAGTGTCATGTGGTATCTGATTTAGAGGGTGGAGATTCCTGAGCCTAGAGATTTAAGAGTAAGATTTTAGAAAGTATTTGAAACCAAGAAGCAGAAAATTCCTGGAGATAAGAAAATAATTATATAAACCAAAAAAATGGAGGTGGAAATTGTCATAGTTCCAGGAGAATGGGTTAACTGAAGCAGTTTTGAACTATAAAGTAGTCATTATTTTCATATTTAAATATGCTCAGTGTCATGTGAGCAAAGAATGCCCAGAAATGACTGCAGACTTGTGTGTGGCATATCGCGTGCTCTGACTGCTGCTGCTCACTCAGGTGTCATGTGTACCCAAAGGGCCAAATATATAGTCAGCATAACATGCTGAAATGGCACAGATCGTGTCTAGCCCTGCAGCCAAATTTATTAGCATCCCAGATTGCAGATAACCAAAAGTGCCAGCAAACCTCCTTCCCAGAGTAAAAACAGTATATTCTTAAGACTGGAACAAATTAAAGGACTGTGTTGTCGATCCACAGGATGTTTGTGAAAAAATAGATGTGTGTTTTACAAAACCTCTAAGCCTTTAGGTTAATTTATGTTATTTTGCACTTACTCAAGTTCAAGTCATTTTAAAACAATGGAAAATAAAAAGGGAAAAGAATTTATTCTTTGTCTTCTTTTTAGATATGTGCCACCAATTTAATACACATTTTGAACTCTTTTGTGATCATGAGCAGTAAGGAAAACTTCTCTCTAATACAGAGTTCTGTACACTGTGTCCTGCCTATGACATAGAACGTTTCATAACAGTGATCTATTATGATATAAACCATTGTCTGACAATTCAGTACCAAAAGCTTGAATCTGTGAAAATACAATTAGACTGCCTAGGGACATAGCAAAATTAAATGAGACCTGGTTTGATCTTAGACATCTATTGGATGTCTTGAATCTTACTCTTGGCCAGCAAACAATCAACATGGGAATGAAATAAAGGGACATACATAAAACAGAACCAGACTGCACTATCAAAGAAAGCTCCTCAGCTAGTTCCAGATCCTCAAGTAGGTGAGTATTTGCTGTGTAATCCGCCTCAACTCTATGGCTTTCCCTCTGTTGACAGTTTTTTAAACCAAACTATGAAACGTGCATAAATGTCATTTATTTTGTATATTGGTTGATTTACATTTAGTTAATGACCTTAAACTGAAGTGAAAATGTGTGTTGAGGTAACCATATTTTAGGGTTCTCTCCTAGAATCCATGGCCATGCAGAAAACATTATCTCAAATTGCTTCAGTACAACCAACATCTGCTTATACAGTGGATATAATTAACTCCTCTTAGGATTTGTAACCCCTTGAAACTAAGTGAGAAGCCAGAATCAATGTCAAATCTAAAAGAAAAATTTATTGGCCATCTAGACTTCATTTTATTTTTTTAAGTTTTTATTCAAATTCTAGTTAACATACAGTGTAAAATTAATTTCAGCTGTACAACATAATGATTCAATACTTCCATACACACCCAGTGCTCAATACAAGTGCCCTCCTTTATCCCCATTACCCATTTAACCCATCCTCCCATCCCACATCCCTTCTGGTAACCATCAGTTTGTTCTCTTTGGTTAAGAGTCTATTTCTTGGTTTGCCTCCCTCTCTCTCTTTTTTCCCCCTTTGCTTGTTTGTTTCTTAAGTTCCACATATGAGTGAAATCATTTGGTATTTATCTTTCTCTGACTTATTTTGCTTAGCTTAATACTCTCTATCACCATCCCTGTCATTGCAAATGACAAAGCTTTGTTCTTTTTTATGGCTGAATAATATTCCATTTTCCATCTATCAGTCGGTGGACACTTGGGCTGCTTCCATAATTTGACTGTTGTAGATAACGCTGCTATAAATGCCGAGGCATATGTATTTCTTAGAATTAGTGTTTTTGTATTTTTAGATCAATACGTAGTAGTGCAATTGCTAGATCATAAGGTAGTTATATTTTTACCTTTTTGAAGAATCTCCATACTGTTTTCCAGAGTGGCTGCAACAGCTTGCATTCCCATCAGCATTGTAAGAGGGTTTCCCTTTCTCCACATTCTCACCAGCACCTGTTGTTTCTTGTGTTGTTGATTTTTACCATTCTGACAGGTGTGAGGTGATAGCTCATTCTAGTTTTGATTTGTATTTCCCTGACGATGACTGGTGCTGAGCATCTTTTCATGTTGGCTATCCGTAGGTCTTCTTTGGAAAAATGTCTATTCGTGTCTTCTGCCCATTTTTAATAAGACTATTTGGTTTTTTGAATGCTGAATTGTACAAATCCTTTATATATTTTAGATAGTGACTATTTATTAGCTATGTCATTTGCAAATATCTTCTCTCATTCCATAAGTTGCCTTTTAGTTTTGCTGATTGCATCTTTCACTCTGCAGAAACTTTTTAATTTGATGAAGTCCCAATAGCCTATTTTTGCTTTTGTTTTCCTTGCCTTAAGAGACCTATCTGGAAAGAAGTTGCTAACACAGACTGGCTGTGTTCTTCTCTAGGATTTTTATGTCTCACACCTAGGTTTTTAATCCATTGTGAATTAATTTTTGTGTTTCGTGCAAGAAAATAGTCCAGTTTCATTCTTTTGCATGTTGCTGTCCATTTTTCCCAACACAATTTGTTGAAGATGCTGTCTTTTTCCCATTGGGTAGTCTTTTCTGCTTTGTTGAAAATTAACTGATCAACAATTTCATTTTATATATGAACAAAACTATGAATCTAAAAAGTTTAGAGAGCTGCCCTGGATCACACAGGCCATGAGAGGAAAGAAAGATCAAGATTCCTTAGGAATCCCAGGAGAGTGACTTTTCCAGTAGATCTCAGAGTCTGAGAATTAGGAGCCCTCAGGTTTGGAACAGGCCCTTTTGGTAGGAGTCACTAGCTGTCGGGCAGTTGAGAAGGCTAGACCAATGACAAACGTGAGTTTCTTTTAAAAAGTAGCATTTCTTTCTTATTCTCTTTTCATGACTTTTTGTCCCCTTAAATCTTGTATCCAATAGAATTACAACTTAACCAATGGGAAAATTTTCCAGTCCCATGAGTGGGAAATAAGGTCAGGTGCACATACCCCCTAAATTGATATATATTTGGCAGCTAATGGATTTTAAGAAGATAGGAAAGCATAAATCAATTTCTCCTGCAATCTAATCCAAATTGTTTATTTTACATTGTTAACTTTTTGCTCTGCTAAACTCTCATCATAAAAGCTTTCACTAAGCAAAATGAAAGTTGTGTTGTCTTCTTTAGCTTTTCTTTCCTTTGTTCTAGCATTTGATCTATACATAGAGTCTAAAAACTATTGAAAATTACTTCACTCTTTTGTCTTACAATTATGCTACACTGAGTAACCATTTATAAACCTAACCTTCTGTTATAAGTTTTTCTCTCCATTATGTGTTAAAAATAGAAGTTTTGGGTGAAAAATTAAGATAATTTTAATTATGATCAAAACATCTATAAAAGTTCCACCTATTAATATTTCCACCAACAATACATAAGATATTGCTAACCCACTAGACATTCACAAATTCACATTAACGTGGTATATTTTCTCTCATCATGAGTGGTTGACCTATTTTCCTTTATTTCATGACATCTAATTCTTTTTCATATCCTTTGCCCATTTTCCTAAATGTCTATCATAAAGGATTAATTAAATATATTTCTGTGTAGCCAATTAATAAAATAATAGGCAGCCATTACTAAAAGTCAGGCAATTCTAAATGACCTAATATGGGAAAACCTCTGATATATATTGTTAACTTTTTAAAAGCTGTCAAGTGAGCAAAATGTGTGAAGGGGAATGGGAGGTACAGGCTTCCAGTAATGGAATGAATAAGTAACAAGGATAAAAAGTACAGCATAGGGAATATAGTCAATGGTATTGTAATTGCTTGGTTGTATGGTGGCTGATAGTAGCTACACTTATGATGAGCACAGCACAGTACTGACTTGTCAAACAAATCACTATGTTGTACACTTGCAACTGATGTAAAATTGTGTATCAGCTATACTTCAACTTTTAAAAATGAGAAAAACGTGTCAAATATGTGCATAACATGCTAACGTTAATTTTCTCTGAAAGATATATACACAACTATACTTGTATGTGCAGAGAACATCTCTGGAATGAAAACTAGAAAACCTCTGAGAAGAAGTATGATGGACAGGCTAAGGAGAACAACTTTCTTTTATACTTGTACACAATATGCTATTTGGCAACTTTTTATTTCTTTTGGTTTTTACTACACATATGTGTTAGCAACTTAAATAAAAAATGGTAATATCTGGGCAGCCCAGGTGGCTCAGTGCTTTAGCGCCGCCTTCAGCCCAGGGTGTGATCCTGAAGACCCGGGATCAAGTCCCATGTCAGGCTCGCTGGATGGAGCCTGCTTCTCCCTCTCCCTGTGTCTCAGCCTCTCTCTCTCTTTCTCTCTTTCTCTCTCTCTGTGTGTCTCTCATGAATAAATAAAAACTTTTTTTGAAAAATGGTAGTATCTGAAAACTGAAAAAAAACACCATATTAAATAGAAATAGTAAGAAGCAAGGGAAGGTGAAATCAAAAAGCTGTCAGTGAATCCTTCCCCAAACAGTCATAGGAAGTTGAAAATAAGGTTGTTGGTTTTAGCTGTCAATGAACAGCCAGAGGGCATCAAAACCGGCTGTTTTGGCATCTACCTCCTTGGGTGACTGGTAATTCTATTTGTCCCTGGTAGACCTTCCCTTGCTTGAAGGAATCCTGAGGCACAGAAGTAGCACAAAGAGTTTTTGGGAGGCCAGTTAGTAGTGAGTCTTCCTCAGAGAGGCAAAATACAAAACTAGAACAAACAAAACCTAACTCACCGGTAAGAATTTTTATCACTGAGTTCCTAGAAATCATGTAACACTCTGGACTATAGTCTCCATAAGAGAGACACATAATTGGATTATGAATTATTTATTTATGTACTTTTATAACACAGAAATAAGAATTACAAAGAATTTCAACCATGAATAAAAAATGAAATCACCTATAATCCCACTTTACAAATAAAGCACAGTGTTAATATTTTTATTTTTCTTATATACGAATGCATACATATTTTATATGCTCTGTATACATTTTAAGTTTTTACATATACAGGGCAACCCCGGTGGCGCAGTGGTTTAGCGCCGCCTGCAGCCCAGGGCGTGATCCTGGAGACCCTGGATCGAGTTCCATGTCAGGCTCTCTGTATGATGCCTGCTTCTTCCTCTGCCTGTGTCTCTGCCTCTCTCTCTCTCTCTCTCTCTCTCTCTCTCTCTCTATGAATAAATAAATAAAATTTTTTAAAAAGTTTTTACATATACAGATAATTTTTATATATTTATTTCATTTATTTTTACATACTTGGGATAATGCTTTTTAAAAACATTTCTATAAATAGATACAACCAATTATCTCAAGGAATACTTTCAGAGGAAGCAAAATTTATATTGATGTCCAAAGAATTTAGGATTATTCTATTCTCTGTAAGTGCGATGATTGAAGTTTCTTCTTTTGGACACTGGACACTGTTTGGCAAGTTTTGTTATTAGGTTATACTAGCTTTGTGGGTTTTTTAAAAATATTTATTTATTTGAGAAAAGGAAAGAGTCAAAGCATGAGCTTTGGGGAGGAGGCAGTGGGAAAGGGACAAGCAGACCCCCTGCTGAGCAAGGACCCAATGTGAAGCTCTATTCAGAGTGATCCTGAGACCCTGAGATCATACTCTAAGCCAGATACTTAAACGTCCGAGTCACCCAGGTGCCTCAGGTTATACTAGCTTTGTAAAAACAGTTTGGAATCGTCTTTATGGGGTGTGTGTGTGTGTGTGTGTGTGTGTGTAAAGCAATTTAAAGAGCGCTGCAATTAAAGTTTGAATATAATTTTCTACAACACTGTCTGGACCCAGAACTTTTGTGGAGGTAGTTGACACATTTTTAAAACTTCTCTCAAGGCTATTGTTATATTTAATTATCTATATCTCCTTGTCTTCATTTTAATTATACGTATTTATCTATAAACCATCCAGTTCAAGGAAATTGTCAAATGTATATTTTTAATCTCCTCTTCAGTTTTCAAATATGGCCTCTGATTTTCAAAATTTGTGGAGGGTGGTGATGAGCTGCTTTCATTAATTTTTTATCTGATTGCAACTGTATATTTAACTGACTTTTTCTTAGAACCAACTCTTGAAGTTGCTTACTTACAATTAACAATTTACTCAGACTTAGAATTCTACTCTGATGTTTTCTGATTCTGTTGTTATCTTTATTACCCACTTCATCCTAGTTATTAATTTCCCAAATTTATGAGTTGAATGCTTATTTATTTTCCTTCTTTTATTTTTAAATAATGAAGGCAGTTAGAAAAGGATTGCATTATTGATGCATATTGAATGTTATTTCATAAAACAAGGATATATTATATAAATCTCAGAAGGCTTTAAAACATTTACAACTAAAAAATTATACTTGAAGCCACATAAAAATGTACTAGCCATATTGATTACAGAAAAATCTCCAAAGTGCTATAAACATATGGAAAGTATAAATCATAACACTCATAAATTTGATCATATAAAATGAATATAGTAGTGACAAATAATAAGGCAATGAATTATCAAAAAGTTTACCTTTTAAGACTTTAAAGAACATTTGGAGATAAGCTTTAACATAGCATACAGGGTCCATCCATTAATAATGGATATAGATCGTTTCTTCTTCAACAACAAAAAATATCACTGGAGGAGATTTTTCTACCCCCCATCCCCACACTTCTTACTGCACATTGTAAGTTCAGCTATGAAAATAAAAATAAATGATATAAAGGTGACTTGAGAATTGTGATTGAATGAATAAATCACCAAAGCTTCCCTTTGTTGAAAAAGAACTATGAAGGTTTTAATAAAACTATTGGCTATAAACTGTCAACTCATCATGTATATGGGGAGCCAAGAGCAGCAGTGTGAAATGTTATGTTTATTTGTTGGAAGGCATTCAACATAATCCACTCAAGTTTTAACGAGCAAATAAATAAAGGCAGCAAAAATTTAACTATAGGATTTTACTTGGTAATTTTAAATAATCAGATTAAACAAATGGGTCATTGCAAGAACTAATTTGTACTGCTGCTATTTATATACATACATTTTGTATCTACTTTCTTAACTGGATTGCGGTCATATAAACAAGTGAATCTCTCCTCTATGTGCAGCCATTTTCAAAACACATTTTAAAGGCACATATTTTCTTCTGGGTATGACATGGACAGGAAGCAAAATTTCACATAAAATAAGAGAACTTTTGTTAAAAATACATAATTAAGTTGGATTCTCTTAACTTTTCCTTATTCTGAACAAGCATTGATTCTTGTAAGTTGACAGAAAAATTTGAAGAACAACATATTTATGGTCAAAGAATCACTATTATATCTTTATAATACTGCTGGGATTAAGAAATTTGATTAAGAATAATGATATTGCCCATTCCTGTCGTTTGGATCAGTAATGATAGCTTTAAAAAATATATATTTTATTTATTTATTTGAGAGAGAGAGGGAGAAAAAAAACTAGTGGAGTCAAAGGGGAAAGGGAGATAGAGAAGCAGATGCCCCAGGAGCAAGGAGGCAAAGGTGGGGCTTGCTTCCTGGGATCCTGGGGTCATGACCTGAGCCAAAGGCAGACCGGATGGGTAAATGACTGAGCTACTCAGGCACCCCAGTAATGATAATGTTTTAAAATAAAAATTTTGGGGGATCCCTGGGTGGCGCAGCGGTTTGGCACCTGCCTTTGGCCCAGGGCGCGATCCTGGAGATCCGGGATCGAATCCCACGTCAGGCTCCCGGTGCATGGAGCCTGCTTCTCCCTCTGCCTGTGTCTCTGCCTCTCTCTCTCACTGTGTTCCTATCATAAATAAATAAAAATTTAAAAAATAAAAAATAAAAAAAAATAAAATAAAAATTTTGAAAAATAAATAAATAAAATAAAATAAAATAAAAATTTTGTAATGTTCTGTTTATAAGCTTTATGTAAATGATGCTCTGCAGGAGTCAGCTCCTTTTTGCTATTTCTTGCTTTTAAAAATTTGAGCAGTCCTCTTCTGAAGATTTTCTATTTGTTAATAGGTTAAACAAAAGGTTGAACAAGTTAAATAAAATTGTTGCGATTTTTGTTTAATAAAGATCTCATTACTGATCAAACAATGAGACTGAGAAAGAGAATTTTCATTTCAGATATGGAACTCTGGCCTGCTATTTAAAAGGTAACAGAAATTAAATTCATAAAAACAAGAAATTGAGAAAAAATAAAACTTCAAGCTATTATGCTTATTAGATTATGATTCTGAAAAACTCCTATCTCATCACTCACCAAGGTATGAGACTGGTTCTAGTTAACATGATCTGACTCAAATTAAAGTCTGATGAACAGATTTTTGAATGAATAAAATAGAAAATTTAATATTTTATTAGACACCAAAATTGTTTCCAATAAAGAAAGGAAATACAGAAGTTGAATGTTCTATTTCAGGTTGTTGTTACATGTTTCACAAGCAATTTTTGATATTAATTTTGGCTGAAGTTGTTACTGGAAACACTTTAGTTTTCAATTAGAATACAAAACTTCACTTACACAGAAAAAAAGCACATGCTCAATTATAAGAATATAAAAATGGCTAAATAATAGCAAATGATCAATGGTGCTAAATAAATATAAGACCTAAAGTATAATATGATGTTCTTAAAGAATAGGTATGTGGCCAATATTTATTCAATCCTAATGATGCTTTTCAAAGCACAATGATTACAGGAAATAACAAATCTTCTGGTTTAGGTAGAAATCATTTCAAAATTTATGTTAAAATGGCCAAATATGTACAATGTATTTCTTTAAATATTATTATCACTTAGAGAAATCAAAATCAGATGATTAACTTAGTGGATAATAAAGTGAGAGAAGCAATTTTACACAAAATTAAAAAGTAAGTAGTATTTATCAGTTCAACCAGAGTGCACAGGAAAATGAGAACTAAGCCGAAAACAACATTTATTGTGCATACCATGGAATTATCAGGAAGAAAAGAATGAGGTTGAAATTAATGAGTATTTTAATGTTTTTGCACTTATTATTTTAAAAAGTACACTTTTAAGTGAAGAACTGAAAAAAAACAGCTGGCATTTTTAAGCCTTGGATAAAAAGATTATGGGGGACAACACTATGAAAATGTCACTAGAATGATTGATTTTTTGAGGCTTTACAATCTAGAATTTTGGCTGATAATCCTGAAACATTCCTAAAACATGTGCAGCACATGGTTTGAATCTGTTATCAGGAGACCTCAAGTAGACTCAAAGAAATGAAATACTTTGAAATGATTTGAAATCTATATGTGCTATTTTCTGCATCTGCCTAAAAATGTAATATCTGGAAGAAAGTATCAATTTTACAAACATTCTGGGAGACATGATAAAAATGCTGACTAAGTAGTGTTAAAAACATCCAAAATTAAAAACATACTTGAAAAGATAAGCAAAACAATCAAAGAACCTCAAGCTAAAGGAAAATTTGGTCTTTCATAAAAAATGCAATAATCTGCATAATTCAAAATTATTTGATATTAACTGTTGAAAGTTATTCATATTTTCTTAAAAATACAAAAATGAATGTATGTAAGGACCCCATGAAAAAAATGCCCTTTTTTTCTTTGCTCCTTTCCTGCTTCTATTCTTTTTAGGACTTGCATACTTCCTTACATATGCCTTAAGGTATGTTCTCCTTGTAAAAGTCAAGGAATTAATTATTTCCTTGGAGTCTTCAGCACAATAGATGACATCTAAGGAGTAACTGGGTGAGGTGGTCATGAACTTGTGAATGCTCTCCCAAGAAAACTGACTCCAAACATCTTGATGCCAAGATCCCTGGCTCCAGGGCATAAGAGACTTATGGAGGACATCTGAGCATTCGTCTTTGTTCATCCAGTTCCTGGATGCCTGAAAATACACATACACCAGACCACCATCCTCAATAAAAACTCCAGACCCTCAAGCCAAGATGAGATTCATGCCCCTTTTTCTTTCTGAGTCTCCCAGGCACATTATCTGTATCTGCTCTATCCCTTCAGTAAACCCTGCTCTTGCTTCTTCTTGACTCATGTTTGATTTCCATGCTTCATAAAGCCAAGAATCCTCTGGGCTGTGGGACCCACTCTAGGTCCTCAGACTCAGACTGCCTGCATCATCTTATCATGATATAAAATTAAAAATTTAGGGTTTATTTCTCCACCTTAGTTTTAAGAATTTGTTGCCCAGTCTATTACAACAAAATAAACTTCTCCAAATTCAAATGACATTAATCAGAAAAAATTATTTTGGCATTGATGATAATAGAACATAAGTTAATTGAAGATATTGACTACAAAAACATAACTAGTGAATTTCCTAAAAATTGTGAAAACATAATTTTATTAAACTAGTATGAAATTTATGATTTATGAATATACTAATTTTATTCTCATCCAAACATCACTGCCCATCAACAAAACATGCAGACAAGTACAATATTTAAATGCATTCATCTTTGGTATTTTGCCAAATTTCAGTCATGAAATGCCACAGATGCACACATTTATTATGTTGTTATGAAGGTGTATTTGTCAAGATAAAAGAATACCCTGTATTTAATAATTTTAGATATATATATGTATATCTATATATGTGTGTATATCTATATATGTGTGTATATATATATATACATATATATATATATATATCTTTTGAATAATTAGACTCATGGTATGTGGGCCTCCATTTGCACTATTTCCCAGAGTCTGAAAATGAGTTTTTTTAAGCTTTGTTTTTTCAGAGTCTGAAAATGTTAATGGCAGGCCTAATCATTGGTATCTCTTTAAAAAAAGTTATTTGCATTCTGAATTGAGCACTAAGTCAGATTTTAAAATGTAAGAAAACACTTGGTCCTAGGTAGAGTAAGACTAGAAGACAGGCTTTGTCTATAAAAGCCAGGTGACTTCTTATAGATGCTTTTTGTGGGGTGGGGAAGGTTTCTCCAAGTCTGTTGGTCTGGATCCCAATAGAAAATACATTTAAATTAGTTTTAATTCAAGGAAGGTTACCAGAAAACTACAACTGAGAACAATATAGGAAATGACAAGAATGTAGTACCTTAGGGCAGAGCTCTTAACACACCTAGGCTCAAAGGGCTGCCTTGAAAGGAAGAGGTTTCAGTAGAGAGAAACAACCCAAAGGACTTAGTCCCACAGGACTAAATCCAGGGGAATAAATAAAATTCTCTCCCTTTCTGTCTTCCCTCATATTTTTTATAAGACTCCCATTGGATGAAAGCAATCATAAAATAGAGGGCAAGAGGGATCCCTGGGTGGCGCAGCGGTTTGGCGCCTGCCTTCGGCCCAGGGCGTGATCCTGGAGACCCGGGATTGAATCCCACGTCGGGCTCCCGGTGCATGGAGCCCGCTTCTCCCTCTGCCTGTGTCTCTGCCTCTCTCTCTCTCTCTCTCTCTCTCTGTGTGACTATCATAAATAAATAAAAATTTTAAAAAATAGAGGGCAAGAGAGCTCATTGATACAATCCATATAGACTATCCTCTCAGGATATAAATGTGGGTAGAGAAGGACAGAGAGAGATTTAGTGGGAAAAAAAAGTTACCTGGTGTAGTACATCTTTTCTCCCTTTAGATCACTCTTATTCTTCAGGGGTTGGAAGTTTCATTCTCCACATAGGAGACATACAAATATCACCAGGTACCATATCATTGTGGCGATATTAATTTGGCCATATGCCCAACCTGAAGCCTAAAATATTAACTAAAACTCATATTCTTCATTAAAAAGAAAGAAATAGGTAGAAGGGTAATTTAACATTAAACTGGCTGCAACATTCTGCTTCTACAGCTGATTCAAAGACCTGAATTAGTAAACATAATTGTTTACCTCACAAACTATTCCATGTTCCTTTACACTCTGTCAGTGACTCAGCTCAGACCACTCTTAACACCTTTTGTCACAGACTCTTGAGTACTCTTGAGAACTAGCTCTGAGATCATGATTTGTATGTAGAAAGTTTATTTGGACTTGCTCAATATCAACAGTTATGAAGTAAAGAAGCAGAATTGGGCAGAGGGAGAATTTGAACAGTGACACTCTCAACAAAGACTTTAGCTGATTCTATAGATTAGAGCTGGGATGGTTCTTCAGAGATGTTCTATATTGTGGCATGGGAACAGACCTTAATGCCTCTGTATGACCAATTACTGAATTGAGCTGTCTCTAGGAAGGGGGCATGACTTTAGGTACGTAGAATCTCTTCAGCTAATACGACGTCTTGGATGAGAACTCAATTGAGAACAGTTGGCTGCCAATGACTCCCAGAAGCAGAAGAAATGAATACTTTAGTCTTAGAAAACAGTCATTGGATCATGACCTCTACTATAGCCATTCTTTTTGGGGTCACTTTGAGAACTGCTGTCACCTTCTGATTGCTGATACTACAATCAGATCTACCAATAAACCAGGTTCACTCTTTTTCCTTCTGCATGATGGCAAAGAAGTGAGGTAGGTACCATGTTCAACTGATTCATCCATTGTGCTAGTGGTCTATAATATACCACCTCCATTTTATAAAGTAATGCTGCTATTCATATCCAACTTTTATATCTGGGCTGATTCTGAATAACATACAGCTCATCTTGGATAATCAGATTCACATAATTACAGGATTTTAGAAGGTCAAGCATCTACTTTCTACCACAGTCCAGTGACAAGCCAGAAACAGTTGATAGAAGAATATGGAGAATATTGCATCACTCCTAAACTGTAGCCGCCTGAGCTGGGATTTCTTGTACTTGGGTTTGGAAGAGTGTCATACAA
This sequence comes from Vulpes vulpes, assembly GCF_048418805.1. Classification (NCBI taxonomy): domain Eukaryota; kingdom Metazoa; phylum Chordata; class Mammalia; order Carnivora; family Canidae; genus Vulpes; species Vulpes vulpes. Next base: position 25,844,240 of record NC_132794.1, on the reverse strand, counting down.
CATTGTGTCTGTCACAAATACTTGAAAAAAAAATCATTGGTTATGTTACATTATTAAACTCAAATTATAAAATGGCTTGAGCCAAAATCAGCATTGTTTCAGAGCTCTTTTTAATTCAAGGCATGAATCAATACTAATACCTTTACTAATCTGTATAAGTAAATGGTGTGGCATACTACTGAACTTTTTCAGCATTTATCTCCCATTCTCTGACACACATATAGCTTATTCATTTATGGTGCTGTTACTTCTTGTTCACCATTTTCAATTAGCACATGTTTGATGTAAGAAATTGAGATGATTTTCAGGCCACACCCAGCTCACACCTCAGACTGAATCTAAATCTGCATTTTAAGGATTCCCAGGTGATTCACATGTACATTAAAATGTGAGGGCAGCCTGGGTGGCTCAGTGGTTTAGTGCCACTTTCAGCCTGGGTTGTGATCCTGGAGACCCGGGATGGAGTCCCATGTCTGGCTCCCTGCATGGAGCCTACTCCTCCCTCTGCCTGTGTTTCTGCCTCTCTCTCTCTCTCTCTCTCTCTCTCTCTGTGTGTGTGTGTGTGTGTGTGTGTGTGTCTCTCTCATGAATAAATTTAAAAAATCTTTTTAAAAAGTTTTAAAAAAACGTGAGAAGCACAGCCTCACACTACATTATATAGTCATGTAAGTCAGTGATTTGACACAGTCTTGAGGCAAAACAGAATAAGTACACTTTGTCCTACTATGTAAATATCCCCATTCCTACATAAAAGTCCTATCCTTCCCCACTATGGTCCTTACCTTAGTGTGAAATAATTAGCAAGATCGAGTATCTAATTGACTGTTACAATCAACCCCTATTGGTCTTCAGTCTTATATTCCCCTATGAATTCATGAGATTCCTTCAAAACTGCTAAAAAAACCTTCCAGCTCTCCACAGTATTCAGAATTGTCTGTTAATAGCTAATATTTTCACTTTTCCTATACATGTATCTCTAAAGCTATAAACTGAATCCAAGAAATCCAACAATCATATAATCACTACCATTACCTTAACTACTAAGTGCCACAGCCACTTGATCTCCATCTGTGCTTCATCTAATGATTCGATTTAATTAATCATAATGCCATGCTATGCTATGGATCACCCAGGCTCCATCCCATTTGGCAAAGAGTTATTACCCCTGTGGGTTTTTTTTGCATATATGAATGATTCTATTCTAGAATTCCATTTAACCCTCAATACGGTCCTAGGAAGGCATATTCTATCTAGGATATTTTGAATAAGGCTGAATAAAGTGAAATCATAGGGGGATACTGCCATTATTCCAGGCCTAGTAAAAATGGACTGTTAACACATCTGGATAAGAAAAAGGAGGGTAGGTAAAGTTATTATCAGAACCCAGAAATAGTGTTATAAACAGACCACCTTGAAAGTGGTGTCAGTTAAGTGTCACAGAAAGTCATAGGCACAGAGAGGAATAGTATTCTGACCCCTTAATTGTCCTGCCCTCTTACCTACTTTCAGGGCTTTCCCATTGACCAAATACAACAAGAAGTCAATGGACAAAAGAACCCATTGATGCATATTATTGAAATCAGTCACTTGGGGAAAAGAATCAGGTGCAAAAAAAAATGGAAAATACACCTGAGGGAAAACAGAAACATACAGCACATCACAATTCAATATCCAAGATACAATGAAAAATAGAAGTGCCTAGAGTAGGAGAGGCTTAAGCCTTCAGCAGAATATTTTCTGCTGGAAGGCAAATTACTAGGGGAGGGGAAGGGAAATTATAATCAGAAATTTGTTTGATGAGAAAAGAAACAGGAACAAGTATGTTCATTAGATTAATGATTATTAACAAGTTATTATAACCTGATGTAGTCGTCTTCACTGCAGCGACATTCTTCATTCCTTTTTTTTAAAATAAGGTTTTGAATTCTTCCCATGTCTTCAAAGAGCTCCTAGTCTACTGAAAAAACATAAAATCAAATAATAAGTTCTATGTCAGAGGTAAACACAAAGTGCATGAGAACTCAAGTAAAGGCACTTACATAGACTAATGGATCAAGGGAGGTTCTTGGTAAGGCTTATCTGTGCAGAGTGTTAAGGATTAGTAGGTGTTATATAGGAAAGAAGAATGAGAAGTATATTCAGCAGAAACAACATTATATGCAAAAGTATTGTGGACTATGCAGAAATTTTCAAATTTCAATCTATTATGTCTGGGATGTATGTGTAATGGTTGTGGCAAGAGATGTTCATTTAGCCAGAAACAAAATTAAGCCAAGGCTTTTACATGCTAAGAAACTTATACTTTATCCTGGAGTTAATTGGGGAGCTACAGAAAAAATGTAAAGCTTGGGAATAGCCTGAATCCTGAAAGAAATCCACCCACTAATTAGCTACTCTTTCTCCTAGATAGTGTTAAAGTCATTCTGGCAAATCTTTTTGCTGCTTCAGGCTCTACTTTTTTAGAATTAAAGCTAATGATTGCCCTTCTGTTTATATGTTCTTCTTTCTGACAGTGGTTAACTAACTTGTTAAATTTGATTTTCTGTTACAATGAGTTTCCAAATTTTCTGAAGTAATCTTGACTGAAAATCCATGATCTCTTCAGTCACATATTTATGTATATTTTCCATGGAGTCAGTTACTTATATGATAACTTATCTTTGCCAGTCATCCCAAAAACACATTTCACAGATTTTATTCTTAGGTACTATCTTTTGGGTTTTGGACTTTATAGCTTTTATTCTCAGGTATTGGTTAAAATTAAATGAGGAAAAATTCAGAACATTAGATCAGCTCTTTAGAAAGCTTATCTATGAATGACAGAAAATATTTTTATATTTTTATTAGATCACACCATAAGAAATATGAGAATGATGAATATGTACATTATAAATAGACATTAGATGGATGGATACATAAAGGGATATATGGAGATTAAGACTGATTTCTTCCAAAATAGGAAGGAACTTGTGGAAGGCTGAGATTGATCATTATAAGCAAGAAGATGATTATATGAAGAAACAAGTTATTGAAATAAAAGTTAATTTCATATATAGATGAGAGAAAACCACGGCAAAAAAAAATCTTTATATATCTTTCTCTCAGAAATAAAAGAAGGAAGTTGCAAGTGAAATATAGAACTCTTCAATGAGGGACACCTGGGTGGCTCAGCGGTTGAGCATCCACCTTCACCTCAGGGTGTGATCCCGGAGTTCCAGGATGGAGTCCCACATCGGGCTCCCTGCATGGAGCCTGCTTCTTCTCCCTCTGCCTGTGTCTCTGCCTCTCTCTCTCTCTGTGTCTCTCATGAATAAATAAATAAAATCTTTAATAAATAAATAAATAAATAAATAAATAAATAAATAAATAAGCCTAGCATGTAAGGTTAGGAAAGAAAAATTTAAAGACATTTTTAAAAATAAGTTTTATTCTCTGTTAATTATAAAACAACAGCAACAAGCAACCTAGCTTTGAGGCTTAAGTCTTATACTGGGGAAATAAAATTCATATTTTATAGGATAAAATAGAAAAAATTCTGTTAAGGACTACAAGTACTATCTACATCATTGTCTTTTATGTTCAAGATAGTTTTTAATACAGTTGTTATTCAAAAAGAGTGGTAAAAATGAAAGCTTCAACTGATGAGGCCACAGGCTTTTTCTCCCTTTTCAACAACAAAAGTGATATACTCTGAGGGTCGATGCTTTTACAGAGTAATACTAGATTGCTTCAACAACTATGTTCTTTGAAATGAGTGTATTCATTGAATGTCAATATTCCTGTGTTATGAGCTGAATCCTAACCTCATAAAATTCATATTGTGAAGCTCTAATGTCCAGTATTTCAGAATATGATTGTACGTGGAGATGAATTTGAAAGATGTGATTAAATTAAAATGAGGGTGATAGGATGGGTCTTAATCCAATCTGACCAGTGCCCTTATAAGAGAGAAAATTTGGGCACACAAAGAGATACCAGTGATGATGCACATAGAAGAAAAACCATGTGAGGACACAGGAAAAAGATGGCCATTTGCAAACTGAGAAGACAGGCCTCAGGAGATACTAAACCTGCTGACACCTTGATTTTGGACTTCCTAACAGTAAAAAAAATAAATTTCTGTTGTTTACACCACTCGTCAGTGGTATTTAGTTATGACAACCCTATCAGAGTAATACAGATTTTGGTACTGAGAAGTGGGGCTCTACTGTAAAAAAAATTTACAAATGTAGAAGTGGCTTTAAAACAGAGTAATGGGTCAAGACTGGAACAGTTTTGAGACGCACATTTTAAAAAGCCACAATTGCTTTATTTTTTTAAAGATTTTATTTATTCATGACAGACACACAGAGAAAGAGAGAGAGAGAGAGAGGCAAGATACAGGCAGAGGGAGAAGCAGGCTCCCAGCAAGGAGCCCGATGCGGGACTCAATCCCAGACCCCAGGATCAAGCCCTGAGCTGAAGAGAGACACTCAACTGCTGAGCCACCCAGGCATCCCCACAATTGCTTTAAAAAGAGATTGTTGGTAAAAATATAAAAGATGCTTCTGGTCAAATCATTCAATGAGGAACATGTTATTGGACAATGACCGAAGGGTATTTCTTACAAATAACTTGTCTAGTTTTTGTGGAAGATAGAGTTCGTGAACAATAAAAATCAATGTTTAGCTGGGGCAGTTTCTAAGCAAAATTTTGAGGGTATGGTCTGATTTCTCCTTACTATTTGTAATAAAATACAAAAAAGAGATGAACTGAAGCAATTAAACAAAAAGGAAGCAGAACTTGAAGCTTTGAAATATTCTCAGCCTATCCATACTTCAAAAAACGAAAAACTACATTCTGAAGAGAACATCAAGGGTGTGGCTGAACAATCATTTGATAAAGAGATAATGAGTGTGACTTACACGTTTGAGTCATATGTGTGAATGACTCATACCTGGCTGTATCCAATAGGACTTCTCAGCAGAAGAGAGGAATAGACATGAGTTATACCAGTAGAAACACCACCAGCTTGGACTAAAGAACAGAGAGAGAATGAAACAAAGGAAAACTATCAGAACAGAAAGGACAAGACAACAGTTATTTGGCTATAAATATACGTTATCCTTAAAGAAAAGGGAAGAATAACTCAGAAGGTGATCCAGATATCAGTAGGGTGCCACTACCACCACAGGTGCAGAAGATACAGGCTCACAGGACAACGTGGTCTCTTCCTTGGTTTCAGCAGGGCAGAACTGTTGCCCAGAGCTGAGGGGATAACCCTGTCACCCCAGTGGGTCCAGACAAGACCACTACCTCTGTGGGCTTGGAGGACAAAACATTGAACCAAAAGGATTGTTTCAAGCCTCAAAACTAAAGGAATTTTCCCTGCAAGGTTTGGACTTGCTTGGGGCCTGTGACTAGATTCTTCTTTCTAATTTCTCCCTTTTGGAATGGGAATGTCTATCCTATGCCTATCACATGTTTGTGTTTTGTTAAGAACATAATACAATATGTGTATCATGGTTTCACTGGTTACAGGTTCACAGCAGGAAGTGAATTTTACCTCAGGATGAATCACCCATACTTGATTCAGTCACAGTTGAGAAATCGATTTTAGAAATTTCCAATTCTTTATAATGGGCTACAAGAAAGCCTGCTCCACCTTTGCCCTTTGGAGAGATGCATTATCTTTATTATACTTGACAACAAAGAAAACTGTCCTCTGTTCTACAGAAAAGATGCTTTCTCTATATTGCAAGGCTATTTTGCTACTATACCTCCTGAAAAAGACACTCTTAAAAAACTGAATGCCACTGCTTGCTTGCAAGAAATGTGTGAGATACCCATGGAGAATTCTCTCCCAACAATAATTAATAGAAAAGTTTACTGACCCTTGTTCTACACTCTTGAATTTGTGCTATCGTGTTTGTTTCTTTAGGTCCTTTCTAGACAATTCCTCCTCATCAAAGCCATTTGTGAAAGTGTGCAAAAATCAGTCTTCCTTTTCAATGTCTTATGTGATGAAGTCATACCTGGTTTTTCTCTGAAGCTTTGGAATTTCCCTCTTCATTACTGTATTTACCCAAGTAATTATAATCCAGACAAAGAATGAGGTGAGTGCTACATGAGTGGTACAAATTGTGATGAAAGAATCACAAAGGGAAAAAATAATAATTTACATGGAAAGGATCTGGAATGTCCTTTCAGAAAACAGGATTTAAAGAGGGCCTTAAAGAACAGTCGGGGCATTGACAATAAAAATTTTCAGTGTAAGGGAGAGAATTACATGAGCAAAAAAAGCAGGTTGTAGGAAGCAAGGTGAATACTTAGAACAGCAGGGAACAAATCTGCAAGGTTAGGTCAAAGTAATAGGATATGAACATACTTTTTCATATTGTTTTGTGATTCAAATTCTGTTACCGCTAAAATGTCTGGGACATATTATGTGCACATTATGCAGAACAAGAAGGAAAAGGCAGACTCAGCAAAAAGAAGTCCAAGATAGCCTGCTGTGACAAGCAAAGCAAATGAGAAGCCTGTTTGACAAAAATAGATTCTACAGTCCAGTGCCTGTTCCTGATGTTGACAGAGGCAGAGGAGATGTGCATAATATAGAGCATTTATCAAGGTGATGTCAAAGGATGGTGGTTCCCACCTGGGAACTCATTCTAGGATTATGATTTACAAAGGGCAAAGAAAGGCTTCTAAATGTGTAGGCCATTGCAAAAAAGAAAATCTATCATTTACATTTATCATAATGGAATTTCTTAAATTTTTCACAAAACTTGAAAAGCTATCCTAAAAAGTGAATGCTTTGAAATTATATATAAAAATTTTTTAAGGAAGTTATGGTAAAAAATATCTTCCAGTTTCACCAAGCTATGACAAGTATGTAATAATTTCTTTAGTTCTATAGTTCACTTAGAAAATCTAGTCATATGATTTTTAAGAGTCCCTTTCCCTTCAGATACTTAGCCTTTCTCCCATAAGACCACTCTATGGTTCTGATACCTTGATTCAGCACCAAGGCATTACAAGAGGGGATACTCTCTATTCACCAATCATTTCCCTTCATAGACCTCTCTTATTCCTAGTTCTTTTACTAGAATCATCACATAGTTTTCTTTTTTTCACTTCATTAATGCCATAATTTTATGAGTCTGTGAGAAAAATGCCTCTTCAAAATGCTCTAGGTAGCTTCTTCCCTTCTTTCCTACGGAAACTCAGCTCCTCTCTGGCATAAGTCATGACTTTTGAGCTGAAAAGGAATATTTTAATTAGCATAATCAGCATGTTTCACAAGGCTGACACTAAGGAAACAGTCTAGAGAATTACAAAAATAGTTAAAGACAAGAGAACTAAATAAATAAGTAAATCTACTCAGAATAATAGGTGTTAGGGTTCTACTGCTAGATAAAGAAGGTACAAATACAAAAGGGGACAAAAGCTAGAGCAAATCTGAGGTATCCATGTGAACATGTAGTTTTTACATAGAAATAGACAAAAATACGTATATATGTGAATTTATGCATCATCCTGGGGGTAATGAACACACACTTGGTTCCCAGACTGGTGTTTCTAAATCCATTCATTCTCCAATTTAAAAACAACAGCAAAAAGTTGCCAGGGCTTCAGCTAGGAAAATATAAGATTAACCAAAAACATTGTGTCATGACAAAAACTAAGGGAGCTTATTCAAAGATTCATAGGGACATTTCAAAAGATTAGACAAGTTGATCTTAAGGTTGTACCATTGACTAACCTTGGAAAAAAATTAATATCAAAATAAATAATGATAATTTATTGTAGCCCATTAAAAATGGAAATCTCTATCTTATAGTAGAATGCCAACTAACAAATATAGAAGGCATAGTGAAATTCGAAAATCACCATTCCATAATCATCATCATAATAATCGATTCAGGAAAGAATCATCAATGGATGCTAAAATTAGTAGATCAATGTTTGATGCAAAACAGGATATTTACATAGTCTCAAATATCTTCCTACAAAATATTTTTTATTTATTTATAAGTATAAGATACTTATTTTTTAATAATAAATTTTTTATTGGTGTTCAATTTACCAACATACAGAATAACACCCAGTGCTCATCCCGTCAAGTGCCCCCCTCAGTGCCCGTCACCCATTCACCCCCACCCCCCGCCCTCCTCCCCTTCCACCACCCCTAGTTCATTTCCCAGAGTTAGGAGTCTTTATCTTCTGTCTCCCTTTCTGATATTTCCCACATAAGATACTTATTTATTAATCTTAGAAAGGAAAAATCTGGCAGACACAATTTCAAACAAGTGATAAAAGTTAACCCTACCAACTGTAGGACAAACCATATGACATCTCATGAGACAGAGTAAATACTACATTACTTTCATGGTATTCCCAAAATGCATAGCTGGAAACAAATTATAAGAAAATATCATAGAATACAGACATCTTAAAAAAGAAGTCAAGGCCATGAAAGATAAAGATTCAAAGAGTCTAAACACATGGCCTCTAAATGCAATGTGTAACCTGGATTGGTTTATGGACCAGAAAAGAAACAAACAAATGAAAAAAAAATATTTTACTCTATAAAGGGCACTTTCAGAAAAACAGGTAAAAATCTGCATGCATGGGGATTAGATGATGGTATTTTATTCATGTTAATTTCCTTATTGTATTAGGTATACTGGAGTTATGAAGGACCATGCCCTTGCTTTTAGGAAACACTGGAAATTTTTGGAATCTGGGTCATTGTATCTATGACTTATTCACGAATAGCTCAAGACAGAAAGAGACAGAGAATGAAAGGTAAAGTGCTAAAAATTGCGGAATACAGGTGAAGGTTTGTATTAGGATTCTTCAGAGAAAAAGAACCAATAGGATATAAATAGAAACATAAGAGATTTATCACAGAAATTGGCTCACATGATTATGGAGGCTGAGATATACCACAATATGCCATCTGCAAGCTAGAGCACCAAGGAAACCAGTGATATAATTCAGCTCAAGTCTAAAAGCCTGAGACTAAATTCTATACCTGAAACTATTATGACACTGTATGTTAACTAACTGGAATTTAAATAAAATCTTGAAGAAAAGAAAAAATGGAAGACCCAAGAACCAGGGGATTTGATGGTGTAGCTATCTGTCCTGGTCCAAAGTCCCAAGAAGTAGGAGCTCTGATGTCCAAAGTGGGAGTAAATGGATGTCCAAGCTCAACAATGAGAGAAAAAGTGAGTTTACCCTTCTTCCTCTTTATTCTTTTCAGGCACTTTAGCAGCTTGGATGATATCCACCACATTAGAGAAGGCAGATCACTTTACTCAGTCCATTGATTCAAATGCTAATCTCTTCAAAAAATACCCTCACAGACACACCCAGAAATAATGTTTACCAGCTATCTAAGCATTCCTTAGCCCAGTCAACTTGACACATAAAGTTGACCATCACAAGGTTGTACCAAATTTCTTTGTACTGTTCTAATGATTCTTCTGAAATTTTAACATTATTTTAAAAGTAAAAGTTAATGCCAAATACTGCTATTGCTCTATCTTGAAACCCAACCTCTCTTTTACATCCTAACTATTCCTCTTAATTATCCTAAGGGCTTATGAGTTTGGAAAACACATGTCAGGAAACACTGCAGACAACCTTTACTTTCTACCCTTCCACATAGCTCTTCTCATAAGACGCATGTTGTCACATGAGAACACTTTCTATTGTCTTAGGCTTTACAAAAAACAGGTATACAAATCTCTAAAATCTATAGAACACCAATTACTGGGTTATGATATTTTGTAATTACTTTTAGAAAGCTAAGGTATGATGAAAAATAACTTGGAAAAATTCTTAATGAGCAAGTATTAAAGTCAGTATTTGACCGAAGATAAAGCCAAAGCCAAAAAATAACAGCATAAATTTCTATCTTTTTTTTTTTAAGATTTTTATTATTTATTCATGAGAGACACAGAGAGAGGGAGACAGACAGAGACACGGACAGAGGGAGAAGCAGGCTCCATGCAGGAAGCCCAATATGGGACTCATTCCTGGGACTCTAGGATCACGCCATGGGCCAAAGGCAAGTGCTTAACCACTGAGCCACCCGGGTGTCCCCTAACAGCACAAATTTCTAAAGTAAAAAAAAATTTTAATCAAATTTTATTAAAATTAGATATTATTATAATTTTATTATTAAAATTTTACTAGTCAGAGTTCTGAATTTTGACATGACTATGCAAGAACAATTACTTTTCAACACATTGAACAGTTAGATTGCTCCTGAAGGCACAGTAATGTACATTATGAAGCTAAACATATGCTCACTTTCAACTGAAGTCACTGAAAAAACAAGGCGGTTTTTGGCTCACTCTGTTACTATATATGTTACTGCTGCTGATGAAGTCACCCCAGTTTATTCAGCATTATTTTCTTTCCATATGAAATAATAACTTGGAAAAATAACTTGGAAAAATTTTTCATTTCTGAACTCAAGCATTTGGTTGATGGTGGTAATGCAACGTCACTGAAGAGATCCCACAGATTAAAAGCTTCTGCAATATTGGGGATGCCTTCTGATTATTTTCAGAAGTAGTTTTAAAATAACAGCCCTTAAAGACAAGCAATTCCAGAATGGCAGAGTAAAGAACTTAAAAATTTGATTCCTTTGTATAAGCAATAAAACACTGAATGAATTGTCAAAATCAACTTTTTCAGAAATCTAGAAATTTACCAAGTGCTTACAATAATCCAAGGAACACTTATGAAGAAAAAAGCTAAATCTTTGTAAGAACAGTGGGGAGTTTTGTGGCACTTTCACTTACACTACTTCCAGTCTCCTTTCCCCAGTTCCACGATAATCTTGGAAATCAGCAAGCCTTTCAAACATGGCAGCTGTGAAAAACAGCAGATTAACACTCAATAAAGTAAGTGCAGAAGGGTTTTGGAGTCTCCCCCAATCTGGCATCATCAGAGAACTTCCAGTATTTGAACCTATCAGCTAACTCCTTGAAAAGTCCCATTCACAAGGCTTCTCTTCATGTGACTGGACTAGAGCCCCCTCAGTGTGAAAAGCACTTTCTCCAGGGCATTTCTTTAAAAAAAAAAAAAATCAAACAAATAAAACCTTGGGCAATTATATAACATCACAGCTGCCGCAAGCAGCAATACCAATTGGGGCAAACAAAAAAATGACCAAAAACCATAAAAGAAAAATATAAGCAATTATGTAATTAAAAGTAATAAAAAGACCTTCAAATTAAAAGGAAAGAAGTGAAACTATCTCTATTCACAGATAATATGATCTTGTATGAAAAAAAAAAAAAAGAAAAATCCTAAGGAATTTACAAACATGCACACACACCCAGGCACACACAAATGCTCTTAGAACTAATAAATGAGTTCAGGTAAGTTTCAAGATCAATATGCAAACTACAGTTGCCTTCCTATACAGTAGCAATGAATACTCCAGATATGAAATTAAGGAAACAATTCCATTTACAGTAGCATCAAAAAGAACAAAGTCAGAAATAACAAAAGAAGTGCAAGGCTTGTATGCTGAAAACTACAAAATACTTTTGAAGTAAAAGATCTAATTAAATGGGAAGACACCATGTTCATAAATCGGAAGACTTGATAGTGTTACGATGACCATACTCCTCAAATTAATATACAGATTCAACACAATACCTGTCAAAATCTCAGTTGCTTTCTTACAGAAACTAAGAAGCTAATCTTCAAACTCATATGGCAATGCAACAAGCCTAAAATAGGCAAAACAATCTTAAAAAAACAAACAGGTTGGAGCTCTCATTCTTCCTGGTTTGAACTTACTACAAAATTACAATAAGTAAGAGACTGTGGTGCTGACATAAAGATATAAAATATACAAAATGTGTGTGTGTAAATTTATATGACATAGGAAACAAAGGCAGAATAAAAAATATTAAATTTCCTTACTGCCTATAGCCCACTGACAAATCCTTGAAACAGGCAGAGTGATCTTTGTCTAGGGACTCAGTTGCCTCGATGTTAATACTTTGCTAAGGGCAAAAGGCAATCTTAGCCGGACCCCCAGGACCCTATAAATCTACTTTAATATATAAAAATTATTTTGGAAACTTCCTTTATCTCTACCCCCTAAAATATATATCACCCCATATGCAAAAATAAATTCAATATGCATCATAATATACAGTAATATAAGAGCTAAAACTATAAAATTCTTAGAAAACAACATAGAAATAAATCACTGTTACCTTGTATTAAGCAACAGTTTCTGAGATATGACTTCAGATGTATAAACAACATCAAAATAAAAAATTTATGTGCCTCAAACTACATTTCTAATTTCCTTAATTTTTATTTATTATTTATTGAAATATATTTGACATAAAACATTATATAAATTTAAGATGTACAACGTGTTAATTTGTTGCATTTATATATTGTAATATGATTGCCATTGCAGTGATAATTAGCACCTCTATCACGTCACATAATTATAATCTCTTTTTAGTAGTTGGAATAATTAAGATCAAGTCTCATAGCAAGTTTGATGATTATAATACAATATTATTGATGTCAAAGAACATCATCAATAAAGAAAAAGACACTCCATAAAATGTGAGGAAATATTTGCAAACCATATATCTGCTAAGGAACTTGTACCCAACATATACAAAAAGCACAATTCAACAATACAGAGACAAATGATCTAATTAGAAAAATGGGCTAATGATTTGGATAGATAATTCTCCCAAGAATGAAAACAAATACCCAATAAACAAATCAAAAGATCCTCCACATCATTTATCACTATTGAAATGCAAATATAAGCCACAATGAGCTACGACTTTACTCCTACAAGGATGGCTAAAATAAAAACGGCAGACAATGGATACTAGTAAGATGTGAAGAAATTAGAACTCTCTAATATTGCTGGTGAAAACAAAATGGCAGCCACTTCAGAAAACATTCTGGCAGCTTCTCAAAATATTAATGGAGAATTACCATAGGACCAACAACTCTGCTTCTAGGTACAAACCCAAGAAAAATGAAAATATGTCCACACAAAAACTTAAAAACAAATTTTCATAAAATCATTATGTATAATGGCCCAAGAGTGGAAACAACCAAATATCCTCCAACTGATAATGGACAAACAAAATGTGCTATACCCATACAATGGATTGTTATTATTTCTTATTTTTAAAAAATGAAATATTGATTCATGCTGCAACATAAAAAAACCTTGAAAACATTATGCTAAAATTAAGTTAGTTATAAAAGGCCATTTTTTATAGGATTCTATTCATGTGAAATGTCCACAGTGACAAATCCATACAGACTGAAAGTAGGTTAGGGGTTGCCTGGGTCCAGGGAGAAGGTTGGAGAATAACAACTAAGGGGTGCAGAGTTTCCTGCTGGGGTAATGAAAATGTTTTAAAATCAACTGTGGCAATTGTTGCACAAGTCAGCTGCTATACTGAAAGCCACTGAAGTGTACACTTTAAGTAGGTGAATGACATGATAAGTGAATTATATCTCAATAAAGCTGCTGAAAAAGAAAATTTCAAAAAAATTATAGCCCTCACTTACATTTTTATTTCTAAAGCTTTTTAAATGAACATGCAGCCTCATAAGATCCCTCGAGAAAATTCTGCTCTTAAATCTTGGATCCAGAAACGCAGCCTGAAACGGTGTAATTGGATTTCAAGACAACAAAATCATCTTAGAATTTCTCTCTGTAGCTCCACTTTCCTTATGCACATAAACCAATTTTAGCAACAATCCTAGAAAGGACTAATAAGTGGATCCTTACTGCAGGTAACATGTAAGAAACATTGACTATTCTGTTACTTCACAATCGAGTTCCAACCAATGTATTCTGTGGGCAGCTATTGGTTATGTGTTGCTCTACTGATAATGTTAAATACAATGTATAGTGCAAGGTTTTCTTTGTTCAAGTAGGACTTTTTTAAAAATTCACTGCGTTATAATTCACATTCAACAATGTATTCTTTCCAGGTTTACAACATAATTATTTGATATTTCTATATTTTATGAAATGACCATCACATAAGTTTCCCCAATATATATCACCATATATATAGTTACAGAATTTTCTTTTTCTTATAATGGGAACTTTTAAGATCTGCTCTCTTAGCAACTTTCAAATATGCAATAGTTTAACTATAGTCACAATGCTACACGTTATATCACCGTGACATTTATTTTAAACAGAAAGTTTGTGCCTTCTGACTCCCTTCACCCATTTTACCCACTCCCTATCTTCCACCTCTGGCAACAACCAACCTGCTTTCCCTATACATGAGCTTACTTTTTTTTTCACACATAAGTGATACCATGTGATGTTTTTGTCTTTGACCTATTTCACTCAGCATGACGCCCTCAACATCCATTCATGTTGTTGCAAATGGCAAGACTTCATTCTGTTTTATGGCTGAATAATATTCTATCTTACAAAAATATACCACCTTTTCTTTATCCATTTATTTATCAATAGAAACTTACATTACTTCTATATCTTGGCTATTATAAATAATGCTGCAATAAACATGGGGATGCACATATTCAAGATAGCGTTTTCATTTTCTTCAGATAAATGCCCAGAAGTGGAATTCCTGGATCATAAGCTAATTTTATTTTTAATTTTTTGAGGAACTTCCATACTGTTTTCCACAGTGGCTGCACCAATTTACATTCCCACCAACGTGCACAGGGTCCCCTTTACATCCTCAACGGCATTTGTCATCTTTTTTCTTTTTGATAATAGCATTTCTAACAGGTATGAGGTGATAGCTCATTTCATTATAGTTTAGATTTGCACTTCCCTGATGTTTAGAAATATTAAGCATCTTTTCAATCACCTGCTATTTGTATGTCTTCTTTGGAAAAATGTCTATTAAGATCCTCTGCCCATTTTTTAATCAGATTTTTTTTGCAATTGACTTATAAGAGTATTTTATATATTTTGAATATTAACCCCTTATCAGATATATGTTTTGCAAATATTTTTTCCCATTTGTAGGTTAATTTTTTATTCTGTTGGTGGTTTTCCTTAACTGTGCAGAAGCTTTTTAGTTTGATATGGTCCCACTTATTTATCTTTGCTTTTGTTACCTATGTTTTTCTTTTTTAAGATTTTATTTATTTATTCATGAGAGACAGAGAGAGAGAGAGACAGGCAGAGACACCAACAGAGGGAGAAGCAGGCTCCATGCAGGGACTCGACCCCGGGTCTCCAGGATCAGGCCCTCGGCCAAATGCAGCACTAAACCGCTAAGCCACCCGGGCTGCCCGTTACCTTTGCTTTTTGAATCAGATCCAAAAACTCATCAATAAGACAAATATCAAGGAATTATCACCTATGTTTTCTTCTAGGAGTTTTATGCTCTTGGGTTTTATATTCAAATCTTTAATCCATTTTGAGTTAATTTTCACGTATAAGATAGTGGTCCAGCTTCATTCTTTTGCATGTGCCTATCCAGTTTTCCCAACATCATTTATTGAAGAGACTGTCCTTTCCCCATTGCATATCTTTGCCTATTTGTTATAAATTAATTGATACATAGTGTGGGTTTATTTCTGGGATCTCTATTCTGTTCCATTGATCTATATGTCTGTTATATGATAATGCCATGTTTTGATTAATACCATGCTGTTTTGATAACTTTTGTAATACAGTATGAAATCAAGGAGTTTCATGCCTCCAGTTTTGTTCTTCTTTCTCAAGATTATGTTTGCTACTTGGGGCCTTTTGTGGTTCCATACAAATTTTAGGATTGTTTGTTCAATTTTTATAAAAAAATACATTGGAATTTTGTTTTTTTTTGTTGTTGTTGTTTTGTTTTTTTGTTTTTTTTTTAATTTTTTTTTACATTGGAATTTTGATAGGTATTGCCCTGAATCTGTAAGTTGCTTTGAGGAGAAGGTAAATTTTAACAATAGTGATTCTTCCAATTCATGAACATGAAATATCTTTCCATTTAATTTCTTTCATCAATGTCTACAATTTTTAGCACACTTTCATATCCCTAGTTAAATTTAATCCTGAGTTTTTTGATGCAATTGAAAATTGGGTTGTTTTTTAAATTTTTTTCTGATAGTTCATTATTAGCATATAGAAATGCAACATATTTCTGTATATTGATTTTGTATCTGCAACTTTACTAAATTTTTTTTATTTTTTTATTGGAGTTCAATTTGCCAACATATAGCATAACACCCAGTGTGCAACTTTACTAAATTATCTATTGGTTGTAACATTTTTTGGGCAGTCTTTAGGGTTTTCTATATATAATAAGGTCATTTTTGGATTCTTGGTAGAATTCACCAATGTAGCTGTCTGGTCCTGAACTTTTGTTTGTTGGGAGGTTTTTGATTACTGATTCCATCTTCTCACTATTAATTGGTCTGTTCAGATTTTCTCTTCATGATTCAGTCTGAGAAAACTGTGTATTTCTATGAATTTATCCATTTCTTCTAGGTTCCCCAACTTGTTGGCACATATTTGTAATATGTAAAGAACATGGGAAAAGTCACTGAAAAAGATCTTTCTCAACTTATGATAGGGTTATGTCCTGATAAACCTGTCATAAGTTGAAAATATTGTAAGTTGAAAATGCATTTAATAAACCTACCCTCCGAACATCATAGTTTAGCCTAAAGTACTCAATGTGCTCAGAACACTTATAATAGCCTATGGTCAGGCAAAATCATCTAACATAAAGTCTATTTTGTGATAAACTAATATCTCATGTATTCTATTGAATACTGTACCAAAGGTGAAAAACAGAATAGTTGTATGGGTATAGACTGGTTGTTTAACCTCATGATCATGCGGCTGTCTGGGAACTGTGGTTGTTGCCACTGCCCAACATCATAAGAGAATATGAATCATACTGCATATTGCTAGCTTGAGAAAATATCAAAATTTAAAATTCAAAGGACAATTTCAATTGAATGCATATTGCTTTTGCATCACTATAAAGTCAAAAAATCATAAGTTGAACCATACATAGTAAGTTGGGGACCATCTGTGCCTCTAGTATTTCATGTAACCTGTCTTTGGCTTAAGGTCAGTTATCTTGTTATATTATGGTAGGCAACAATTACTCAGTGAACATATAATTAGTGAGTATGAACACACACATATACCATACTTGCTACATCATCAGTGACAAATTCATAACACTCTATAAAGCGTTTCCATTCTGGAAATATATTTTCAATCACACTCAGTACAATGTAAACTGTGAAAGACTCAGAATACCTAAGCAATGAGTAAAGTAGGAGCACAGAATTAGTCATTATTTCATTCTGCTATTGAATTCAAACTCTTGATTGAATGTTTAGCCTCCATAAATTCAGACTTAGAAGAAATTATCTTCTTAAACTATTTGTTTAGAATCTATTGTTTTGAAATTTAATTAGTGTGAACCAACTATGTTTTGTTTGGACATTATGTTTATAATTAATTTTCACAAGATGTGAAAAATTAATAAGAACTTTTTCTCAAAAAAGTCGTATCCTAATTAATGTCCTAATTTTAAGTAGTTTCAAATCAAAAATACGATTAAAGTAGTTTCATGCTATAAATGCTATTTCCTTACTTTACTTACTTGAAGTTCTCAATCACTTCATGAATAAAATTTTATATCAATTAATGATGTATTTTAACTTTGAAATGACATCTATACAATTAAGTGATTAATAGATTTTCAACATAGAACATTTAAGGGTATTTTCCACTCCAATTGATATCTATAATGTTCTATTCATCTAAAATGCATATTCAGATGTCAAAAATAAATTCAAATGATATATCTGTTTGTGTTCCTGAAATTAACTGAATGTGATGATAACCTCTGTGAGCAAATGACTATTGATAACATATTAACTGAAGATGAAAAAATGACATGATATTAAGCATTCACTAATTGGTTTCACAAATACTAAAGCTGAACCCAAAGCTGATGAAATATTTGTGGCCAGTCACTGAGACCAAAGTTGAATTATGGTGCACATGAGGAAGACACATACAAAGCCAAAATAAAAGCATGTCACCCAACATTCTTTGAAAACTTACCAGGCATTAGCTAGTCTATCCAGACATTCCAGAGAATGTATGAACTTTATAGTTTGCCTGAAACAAATACACATATACAGAGAGAGTATTCTTAACGTTCTTTACTTGAGGTAGCCAACATCATTAATATTTATTTTCTTGCAAAGCCACAAAAATATGCAAATAACATCTGCTCTTTCTTATAAATCTAGTTTTAAGAGACAACAATATATTAAAACTGCAACAGAGACCTTTCAAACCAATCTGTTCCACTTTTCCATTAACTGCCTTTTTTATTGTATTTCACTCAGTTATACATACAATTGACTGGTTCACATCAACTGAGCTATTGAAACAGATATCTGCAGAATGCAACCCGGATGTGCTACTCTCTATATTAACATTGAACATGTAGGGAAATTCAGAACCATTAGTTGTCAGGTTTCCAAAGGAAAGGTGAAATATGTGAATCAACGTGATTTACATGGGTTTGAATATATTTTGGAGAATATATTTATTCTATAGGTTTTGTACACCTTAAAACTTTGGAAGCTAAATACTCATCCTTGGCACCAATGCTCACCTTTTCTAACCATGTTCACTTTATGCCTGAGTCTTTCTCTGCAGAATGTGGCATTTCTACTGACCTCAAAGCAAGTTCTAAACCCTGATGTGTCGTTCAGTCTGGGGAAGGAGAGGCAGTTTTCAATAGAACTCTTTTCTTATAGGTTTCATCATAAACATATTTTATTTCAAACTCAATCAATATTTAAGGCCAGGAGAGAAAAATTCCCAGATAAACTACATCTTAAACTATCTAAACCACGAAAGTGAACACACAAGGAATAGATCTATTTAAGTGCTTTGTCAATATCAGCTTTAGTATTGCCACTGGGCTTTATAAAAATTTTAAGACTTAGTAACTTTTTTTTAACAGAAGCTTTGGAGCTAAATTTAAGTTACTGTTATCAATCCAAGGGCAAACATATTTTTAAAAGTCTGAGTTATCATCCAAAAAGAGTTTAAGAGTTAGAATGTGCCCTCCCCCAGGATGTACATGCAGATTTTCCCATTCCCCCTTTTGAATTCCCTATAAGATATAGTCATTGTGTCTTACTGCCGACCAAAACTCTTCCTGAGCTGCTTTAATCATATTTCCTTTGGCATAGAGCAACCCTGAAAAGGATATGGGATGAATAAAAAAACATTCGTGAGTTTTTACAAAGTAAACCCATGGGTTTGTTTTAAAAACAAACACTAAATGTTGTTTCAGGAAAGTCTTGCCATTTCAGTAGAAGTTGTAAAGGAAAAATTTTTGACATCACTATCACATGTTGGGTTTATAGCGCCCTCTCCAAACATAGTCTTTCTTATTTTCTCCTTTTAAGGAAAAAGATGGATGTGTGTGTGAGTGTGTGTAAATATACATAAATGTATAAGTGTATGTTTAAAATTCACTTAACAAAAAGAAGTATGAAACACAAACACCAAGCAAATATATATGGATTAAATTAAAGTTTAGAAAAATAGTTCCCAGGGTTTTCAAGACTCTAAAAAAAATTCCTAACCCTAATGGAAAACAAGATTAGCGCCACAATGTCCCATTGAGTTTCTTAGAAAAGCATAGTGAAATACGTAATATATAAAGGAAAAGTGTGGAAATGGGTCAGTTAGTTTGAGGAGCCTGATAGGAAATTTTATCATACAGTTAAGTATTCAAGAACTACAAATTAATTTACTACAAAGAAAAATCTTATAATGAAAGATCACCTAAAATACTCATTTACCAGTTCTAATGAACTGGAATGGCCATGAACTAGAGTTTAGAAATTTTCTTCACACAAAAGTGGTCATGAACTAGACTTTAAAGTTTTTCTTCATAGAAAAAGTTTAGAGATTTTCTTCTGGAATTTTGCATCCTCACTATTTCTTATTAAATCTGTATGATAGCACTCAAGTTATCTTTTCTTCCAAAAAGTGTTAACTGATTCTTAGTCCCCCCCTATCTGTCTCTCTACCACCCAGTATATGCCTTCATCATTGTATTTCTCGACATATAATATAATTTTTGGCTTAACTTTTTTCACTAGACTACAAGTATGTTGAAAGCATAAGTATATCTCCTCTATTTTTGTATATCCAGTGGATAAACATAGTAGTGCTTCATTTGTTATTTTTTTGAATGAATGCATGAGTAGCAATGTCTGGGAAAGATAATACCTTCCAGTTCTATCCATGTTGATGCAAATGGTAAGTATTCATCCTTTCTGATGGCTGAGTAATATCCTAGTGTGTGTGTGCATGTATGTATATATGTATGCATATATATATACCACATCTTCTTTATCCATTCATCTGTCAGTGGACATCTCAGTTCTTTCCACAGTTTGGCTATTGTGGACATGGCTGCTATGAACATTGGGGTGCAGGTGCCCCTTCAGATCACTATATTTGTATCTTTGGGGTAAATAACCAGTAGTGCAATTGCTGGGTTGTAGGATAACTCCATTTTTAACTTCTTGAATAATCTCCATACTATTTTCCAGAATGGCTGTACCAGCTTGCATTCCCACATTGTAAGAGGGTTCCCCTTTCTCTGCATCCTTGCCAACATCTGTTGTTTCCTGTCTAGTTAATTAGCCATTCTCACTGGTGTAAAATGGTATCTCACTGTGGTTTTGATTTGTATTTCCCTGATGACAAGTGATATGGAGCATTTTTTCATGTGCCTGTTGGCCATTTGTATGTCTTCTTTGAAGAAATGTCTGTTAAAGTCTTCTGCCCATTTCTTGACTGGATTATTTGGGTTTTGAGTGTTCAGTTTGATAAGTTCTTTATATATCTTGGATACTAGCCCTTTATCCCTTTATCCCTTTATTTGCAAATATCTTCTCCCATCCCATAAATTGCCTTTTAGTTTGGTTAACTGTTTCCTTTGCTGTGCAGAAGCTTTTTATCTTGATGAAATCCCAGTAATACATTTTTTCTTTTGTTTCCCTTGTCTGTGGAGATGTATCTAGCAAGAAGGTGCTGTGGCCAAGGTCGAAGAGGTTGCTGCCTATGTTCTCATCTAGGATTTTGATGGATTCCTTTCTCACATTTAAGTCTTTTGTTAAGTTTGAGTTTATCTTTGTGTATGGTATAAGAAAATGGTCCAGTTTCATTCTTCTACATGTGGCTGTCCAGTTCTCCCAGGACCATTTATTGAAGGGACTGTCTTTTTCCCACTGGATATTTTTTCCTGCTTTGTCGAAGATGAGTTGACCATAGAGTTGAGGGTCCATTTCTGGGTTCTCTATTCTGTTTCATTGATCTACATATCTGTTTTTGTGCCAGTACCATACTGTCTTGATGATTAGAGCTTTGTAACACAGCTTGAAGTCAGGCATTGTGATACCACCAGCTTTGGTTTTCTTTTTCAACATTCCTCTGGCTATTCAGGGTCTTTTCTGGTTCCATACAAATTTTTAAATTATTTGTTCCAGCTCCATTAAAAATGTCAGTGGTATTTTGATAGGGATTGCATCAAATGTGTAGATTGCTCTGGATAGCATAGACATTTTAACAATATTTATTCTTCCAACCCATGGGCATGGAATGTTTTTCCACCTCTTTATATCTTCCTTAATTTCTTTCATAAGTGTTCTATAGTTTTTAGAGTACAGATCCTTTTTACCTCTTTGGTTAGATTTATTCCTAGGTATCTTATGGTTTTTGGTGCAATTATAAATAGGATCAATTCCTTAATTTCTCTTTCTTCAGTCCCATTGTTAGTGTATAGAAATGCAACTGATTTCTGTGCACTGATTTTATATCCTGCCATGTTAATGAATTCCTGTAAGAATTCTAGCAATTTTGGGGTCCTAAACCAAGCAGGAGAAGAGAAATAATAAAGATTAGAGCAAAACTCAATGAAATAGAAACCAGAAGAACAGGAAAAAAGATCAATGAAACTATAAGCTGGTTCTTTGAAAGAATTAAGATCAATAAACCCCTCATCAGCGTTATCAAAAAGAAAAGATAAAGGACCCAAATTAATAAAATCATGAATGTAAAAGGAGAAATCATAACCAATGCCAAGGAAATACAAACAATTTTGAGAACATATTATGAGAAACTATATGCCAACAAATTAGGCAATCTGGAAGAAATGGATACATTCCTGGAAACTTATAAACTACCAAAATTGAAACAGGAAGAAATAGAAAACCTGAAAAAAACCATAACCAGCAAGGAAATTGAACCAGTAATCATAAATCTCCTGACAAACAAGAGTCCAGGGCCAGATGGCTTCCCAGGAGAATTCTACCAAACATTTAAAAAGGAACTAATACTTATTTGTCTGAAGCTATTTCAAAAAATAGAAATGAAAGGAAAACTTCCAAACTCATTCTATGAGGCCAGAATTACCTTGATCCCCAAACCAGACAAAGACCCCATCAACAGGAGAATTACAGACCAATATCCCTGATGAACATGGGATGAACATGCCAAAATCCTTACGAAGATACTAGTCAATAGGATCCCACAGTACATTAAGAGGATTATTCACCATGACCAAGGGGGATTTAATCCTGGGCTGCAAGTGTGGTTCAACATTTGCAAATCAATCAATGATACATCACATTAATAAAAGAAAGGACAAGAACCATATGATCCTCTTAATTGATGCAGAAAAAGCATTTGACAAAATACAGCATCCTTTCTTGATTAAAACTCACCACAATAGGGGCACTGGGGTGGCTCATTTGGTTGGCCATCTGCCTTTGGCTCAGGTCAAGATTCCAGGGTCCTGGGATGGAGCCCCATGTCGGGCTCCCTGCTTAGCTAGGAGCCTGCTTCTTCCTCTCCCTCCACCTCTGCCCTTGCTTGTGCTCTCTTTCTCTGTCTCAAATAATAAATAAAATCTTAAAAATAAAAACAACTTTCCACCATGTAGGGATGGAAGGAACATACCTCAATATCATAAAAACCATCTATGAAAAGCCCATAGTAAATGTCATTCTCAATGAGGAAAAACTGAGAGCTTTTTCCCTAAGGTCAGGAACATGACAGAGATGCCCATTCTCACAACTGTTGTTCAACATAGTCCTAGAAGTCCTAGCCTCAGCAATTAGACAACAAAACGAATTAAAAGGCATTCAAATTGGCAAAGAAAAAAATCAAACTCTCACTCTTTGCAGATGACATGATACTTTCTGTGAAAAACCCAAAAGACTCTATGACAAAATAGCTTTACATTCTTAACCTCCATGCTGCTGTTTCTTGTTTATCCCTTTGTCATCAGAAATTTCTGCAGGGAGCCTGCTTCTCCCTCTCCCTGTGCTGTTCTCCCTGCTTGTGTGCTCTCTCTCTCTCTCTCAAATAAACAAATAAATAAATAATCTTTCTTAAAAAACACATATTTATTGGTGTGTATACATTTAACACATTGTTCCATACTGTGCATCAAATTTTCTGCCAGAATCACCTGAAAACACCCACCCTTATCTCCTTTTCCTATTTACCAAAGCATTTGGAAAACAAAATGGAAAGGCAAGTCATATCAGAATCACCTAATCTTTCATCAACAGAGATTAAAGTATCGTATATATAATATGTTAGATTAATGACGTACTTAAAGTGTGCTTATATTTATACTACATGTGCTCAGAACATTCACATGCTCGTATTTAGGAATTTTGTGCGGGATATTGCTTGATATGCAATATATGGGATAAGGTAGAAAAATTAAAAAGAATCTGGGATAATAAAATTATATGAACTAAACGGGGGTTATGGAGTGGCTATAGGAACTAAAAACAGTAACATTTTGGGGTTTTTTAATCACTGATGAATAGTAATATTTGAAGATAAGGAAATTATCTTCATTTAAACAAGTTTTATAGACTCTTCACTACAGTCTCAATTTCATCCTCCTTCAAAAAGTAAGTTTATGGAACACTAACTATGATACAGTCATTTTAATTTAAAAGCAGCAAATTTGAAGTTATTACCCCAATGTGTTAAAAAGGAAACTAAGATATTGAGGAATATGCAAAAAAACATAAAATTAAGGCAAGGCAGAAGGAACTGATTCAAGCCTAGAGTCGAATGAGCAGGCTTTGTTCAGAAATGTTTGGTTCAAATTTCAACCCTGCTATTTAACCATTCTCTGACATTTGGCAAGTTACCTGCACTCTCTATGCATTAGTTCCTAATCTGTACAATGAAGTTATTGATGCCTATCTAAAGAATTGCTGTAGATATTAGAGATGAAACATGGAGAATATCCAGCACAGTGTCTCGAATGTAGTTGGGACATATGTATGCAAGTATTTTCTCACTCTTACTAAACTCACACATTTCATGGAAAGGGCATTAGAACCCACATTTTGGGGGCATAAATTCAGAATTTGTTTCAGAAGACTAGTTATATCTTTAATTAATCAACATAGGAGATACTTCAAAAGCATCTGATGTCTAATCTAACATATCTTGTATCTTTAGTTGCCTTGTTCTCTCAAGACTTATTGACCAGAGGAATCTTCCTCTAGTACCAGAGAAATCTTCCTTCTTGCCTTTTGCCTGGATCGTGTTATTAATTATCTCAAGAAAGCACCATATTTAAAGCCCCTCACAACCTGGACTCCATCTACTTTCCAAATTCATCTGCTTCTATTACTGGGGCTACAACTTTGGAAAGGTCTGATCTTTATTCTGCCTTCATTTTTACTTATCAATTGCCTTGCCCTTATGAGGTAATCTCTCTTTTATTCATTTCAAATTTTCATCTAATCTTCCAGGATCCTAAAGCCTTTCTTTCCCTGTAACTTGAAGTGTGTAGGACATAGCTTCTCTGAACCTTTGAACTATGGACAATGCCTTTTCCTCTTCTCGTTTGGCATTTACATAGAACTTTAAATTATAGACATTTATATTCTTAACTCACTCTCCATGGTTAATTAAAGCTTGTTAAAAACAGGAACTCTTTTATTGTCTTACTCATTTCTTGTCAGCTCTTCCACTTCATATATAATACCTTACACACAGCTGGTGCTTAGCCAATATTTGTTGGACATAATTAAATTAAGAGCTTAAAGGTTTTCATACCTGGGCTGCGGGAACTCTGTTTCTGAAATGACTTTAATCTTCCAGGTAATTTCTATAAGAGCAAAAGTAACTTTCAAGAAGATGATGAAGAACAACTGATGGATAAAAGAGTTAAACTTTCAGGAAGTAGTGACAGCATTCATTTGCTTCACCAGCCAAGACAGACTCAACAATGCAATTAAGAGCTATTGAAGTGAGCTGGAAGCCTTGGTGAAACAACATTGCATAATATCTCACAGTGGCTCTAAGTCACCACAGCACAGTGGGTTAAAGCATTTTCCACTTGGAATCCAAGGCAACTTAAAAGGGTTATTGATTTTTTCCCTCTACTTATAAATGAGACTCACATATTAGGAGTGAGAACTGCAGACACAACATAATGACCTTTCTACTTGGCTTCTTTTTCCCAACATAAACAGAATCACTTTCAGCGGTTAAGAGGATATTAAGCAGTAAATCTTGTAATTATGTGTGTGACTGTCTGTACCTTGAGAGCAAAAATTAGCAGCCACATTTTTAATTTTAAAAATATCAGTTCTGTTCACTTAGCATTAGAAATCTCAACATGTAATTGCGTGTTTCTTTTCCTGCACTGGTGTTGAAAAGTCCTATGTTTGTTCACACCTCAGCACTAATACACAAATTTAGCTTGAAACAATCAGTTTATTGAAGACATAAGACCTTGCATGACCTTGCTTTCGATGTAAGATTTAATATAAACTTATTGATTCCTGCCATGTTATCTAAAGAGAAAGATTCTAAAATATCAAACAGTGGGGGAGCCCTTATTCAAAATGTCTCAAAACAAAAGCTAAGAGGTTGATAGCTATTAAAATCAGATTTGTTTTGTACCTGTTGGATTTATTTCACCATCATTAATTTAATTAGGGACTTTTTGAAAACAAGTTGAGATTTGATGGATTTCCTATTTTTTTTTTTTTGCCTATTTCCTTTATCAGAGATTTAAAATAACTATTTTCTCTAACTTTTCACTTTCAGGCATTATATATTTAAACCATTTGTTTATTTCAGGAGGTTTTTTCTTTGGGGTTTTTCGTTATTGTTGTTTTCTTTCCTGGGTATGCAGTGAGATCTATTACCTCTGTAACACTAGAATGGCAACATGCTCTAATTCACTTCAGGTAATCACAGACATTTTTATTATTTTAAAGGTACTGGGTAGATACTTATCTATCTAAAAATACTCACACCCCCCACATGCATCTATAGTGCCTGTTGTTATGTCTGAAGTTCTCCCATTGAAAATCTATTCAGTTCAGCTCAGTTTGTTCAGCAACAAATATGTGTTTCACAGATTATTGAGAGTCATTCTATTAGATACTGGAGTGACAAAGATAACAACACTATGCAAGTTAAGCAGCGCTACTTGTGTGCAGGGCACAGAGCTAAGTGTTTTGTATCTATTCTCTTATTTCATCCTTACAACATCACTATGTGGTATTATAACCCTCATTTTCCATATAAAGAAAGTGAGGTTCACAGAGTTAAGCACATAGCTGAGGTCACAGAGCCTATTAGTGCCAAAAATGAACAAGTTTTTCTGATTCTGTTTTGGGTCCACCTGAAATCCTATGAATAAGAAAGTCCTCTAGATGATTAAAAGAAAGAAAATGAAACTCCCTTTCCTCTTAAGCATTTGGAAAAGTTTTCGATTTTGGCAAGGATTTCATTTTTATAAGATAAGAGGTTCAGAGAATGTTTTTAACTTTCTCAGCTTATAAACTTAATGTGTCAGTTAACAATTCGTAATGTCTCAGCTTCAAATCCACTTTTCACTGACTGTTGTTCAGTAATAGAAATAGACCCTGTGTATTAGTTTGCTAGGGCTGCCATAACAAATACCACAAACTGGGTCGCTTAAACAATAGAAACTCATTTTCTCATAATTCTGGAGGACAGAAGTTGAGATAAAGTGTCAGCAGAGTTGGCTTCCTTCTGAGGCTTCTCTCCTTGGCTTGTAGATGGTCATCTTCTCGTTTTGCCTTCACATCTTCCTTTTGTACATGTCTGTATCCTAATCTCCTCTTCTTATAAGAACACCAGAAATGCTGGATTTGGGCCCACCCTAATGACCTCATTTAACATTAAATACCTATTTAAAGACCCTATCTTCAAATACAATCACTTCTAAGGTACTAGGGCTTAGAACTTCAACAGATGAATTTAGAAAAGCACAATTCCACCCGTAGTACCCTGTACATATTTCTTCTTTGCAGGCTGCATTGTATTAAGCTTTTTCCGTAAAAGGTGCTGATGGCTCACTGGAGGGGGAGAGGTTTCTCCTGGTTTAGATGTATACCTCTAAACAGGCTCCTATAGCAAATGCAGCACAGCCTCTGTGGTACCAGACTCCTGCAGCACATGTGGCTTCTACAGCACGTGGTTCCAACAGCACCCACCAGGCAACAACACACACAGTTCCCTATTGACAGCTTCTTCTTTGGGGGCTTTATAGTGAAGAATGACTAGTATGACAGCTGCTGCAAACAGCTTCTCCAGCATCCTCTTGGGTGGCTGCACAGCCGAATGCTGCTAACCCAGGGCTTCTGTCAGAGAAGGTCAATGGAAAGAAGTGACCTCCAGTTGACCCTTGAGTTGGACCTGGGTAATCGGAGGCTCCTCATCCCCCTCCCTTGTTGTTGGAATATGAGTTCTACTTGCCTTTCCTACTCCAAGAGGCCGCTCCAAGGACGCATAATTATGTAGTATTGAGAACATCTGCATGATATACATAACTGAACCCAGTAAAGGCCTCTTTATAAGCTTTTAAGATTTGTCAGGCAGGCTTGGGGAGCCATTCATCTTACTGCCACTCAAGAAAAGTCTCATATGTAAGTTCCCTTTTCTTATTAAAGCTGCCACCTACCAACCTGGAGTGACCTGCCTCTTTCTTCAGTTTCTTCCTGCCCTGCTGTAGGCAGGCCAGTTTCAGGTTATACCAGGGAAGCCACTAAGAGGGTTGTGAACCAACAATTTCCCCATAAAAGGTTTTGCTAAGCACACCCAAGGAGCAGCTTCATAGAGAGTTCTCAGGTGTAGCATATCCCCAGGGCAGCTTCCCCCAGAACCCTACAGAATGACTTCCCAGCCAACACTGCCAACATGGTAATTCCCTGTGATGGCTTCTCCTGGAATGCTTCCAGAACACTCCTGGATGGCTCTGCAGCCTCAGCAAACATTCCTGTCATTCAGTAAAAGTTTGGATCTCAGTCCTGGGGTAGGAGGGGTCTTTAGATTTTTTTCCTTCCTTGGGTATTCTTTCTTATCCTTATGGATGGTAGCTGCTTCCTGTACCTGCCATTCCTCTTCCCTTTACAGTATTTTACTCCTCAGTAGTCAATCTCCTGTTATTTCAATCCTCTATTAATAATTCTTTATTATAATTGTCAAATTATTTTGTGGTTTCTGACTCCTGGTTATACCCAAACTGATAATACTGGTAAATGGCAGAGCCAATACTCAGATAATCCTATAAGAAAGAAAAATGTATAGATGCTCTAAAGTTGGCAAGGAATCTGTAAAATTGTCATTCTTTTCACAGGATAAGATCATCTATATAGAACATTTCCTTATGTCTCCAGTAAACATAGAAAATATAGAGGGAAAAAAAGCAATCTATTCTTACAACAAATTTGTAAACAATCTAAGAAGTAACCTATGATAGAACACGTAAGATCATTACAGAAGAATTTTAAATAAAAGATGGAAATATTACATCAATAAATAGAGAAATAATATGTTTATAAATAATATTAATAAAAATTCTAAGGAATTCAATACTCCACAAATTAAATTCAATAAAATTCCATATGGAATCTCAGAAGAATTTTAGAGGAATTTGGGAAAATTATATTGAAATAAAAAAATAAGGTTTGGCAAACTGTTTAATCATCTTTGAAAAACTAAAACAATGAGTAAAGTCAGATTTTAAAATATATTGATAAAACTGAAATCCAAAGCAATTAAATAATATGATATTGTATAACAGATAAACAGACCACTGAAATAGAATATGGAAGCCAGAGATAAAACCATGTACGTACAGGAAATTGATGCATGGTAAAAGTAAACTACAAAGCAAGAACAGAATACATTTTATGTAGATAATTTTGGGAGAGCTGTCATACTCTCTGGAGAAAATAAAACTGAATTCATGCCTTATATTATGAACAAAGAAAAAATCAGCATTATTAACCTACATGTAAACGGTAAATTTATAGATCCAATAGGTGAAAATGTAGAATACCTTTGTGACCTATTGCTGAAGAAAGATTTCAAGAAGCACAAATGATAAAGAAAGCATGATTGACCATATTGAAATTTAAATTTTCTATTCAAAAAAGGCCATTATATATGAAGTTAAATACACATAGACTGGGGAAAATATTTACAATATCTGTAACTGACAATATTTCAGCTATTAAATATACCAAGAGCTCCTGAAAAACAAACAAAATGATAGAAAACCCAATAGAAATTAGAGACAAGAGGTATAAATAGGAAATTCATAAGAGGAGATGTCCAAGCATATTACAAGATGCTCAAAATCACTAATAATCATAAAAATGAAAATTAAAAGAACATTAACATGCCACTTCATATCTATCAAAATGGCAATAATTAGAAACCTCATTAATACCTTGGTAATACCAAGTATCCTCAAGGATATGAGGAGGTAAGAATTTTTATATACAATGGGTGGGAATATAAAATGACAACTATTGTCAAAGCAATCTGGATTTTCTTTAATTATGTTTTTGAGCTATGATACAATGATCCTATTCTTAGCTAAATATACAATAAAAATCATTGGGCAAGTCTGTAAGAGGACATATACAAAGATTTTCACCTAGAAATTGTTTGCATCAATAGGAAATTAGAGGTAAAGTAGTTGTTTAGTTTATCTAACTAGTTAATCTAAACTACTGGTTTTATTTATCACTAATTAAATTATGGTACATGTATACTTGAGAACAACATGCAGCAGGTAGAAGCAACACATTCAGCAATACAAAAAGATCTTAAAATTTCTTTAAAAAAAATTTCTTAAAAATCCCAGAAATAAACACTTCAATAGGGAAAAGACAGTCAACAAATGGTATTGGGAAAACTGAATAACCACATCAGAAGCTGAACCTTTACTTTACACACATACAGAAATTAACTCAAAATGTATTAAAGACCTAATGACCTAAATGTAAGACCTAAAACTATAAAACTCCTAAAATAAAAAAAAGGAAAATGTCATAACATTGGATATGGCTCTGGTTTCTTGAATATGACACCAAAAATGCAGGCAGAAAAGCAAAAATAGACAAGCGATGCTATATGCAACTTAAAAATTTATACACCAAAGGACGCTACAAACAGAGTAAAACAGCAATCAATGGAATGGGAGAAATTATTTGGAAATCATATATCTGATAAGGAGTTAATATCCAGAATATATAAAGAAGTCCTATAACTCAACAACAAAAAAATAAAGTAACCCAGTTTAAAAATGGGAAAAGGACATTTCTCCAAAGATGATATACAAATGGCCAACAAGCACAAGAAAAGATGTTCAATTTCACTAATAATTAGAGAAATGCAAATCAAAACCACAATGAGATAATACCTCACACTATTTGGATGATAGATAGATAGATAGATAGATAGATAGATAGATAGATAGATGATAGATAGATAATAAAAAGTGTTGGTGAAGACATAGAGAAGTTGGATCCCTTTGCGCTATTGATGGGATTGTAAAATAGTGTAATTGCTATAGAAAAGAGTATGGAGGGACGCCTGGGTGGCTCAGTGGTTGGGCGCCTGCCCTTTGGCTCAGGTCATGATCCCAGGATCCCAGACTGAATCCCGCATCAGGCTCCCTGCGAGGAGCCTGCTTCTCCCTCTACCTATGTCTTTGCCTCTCTCTCTCAGTCTGTGTCTCTCATGAATAAATAAGTAAGACTTTAAGAAAAAAAAAAAAATAGTATGGAGATTTGGCAAAAAGTCAAAACAAAATTACCATATGACCAGCAATCCCACTTCTGGATATATATTCAAAAAAACTATATCAAGGTATCAAAGGAGTATTTGCATAATGATGTTCACAGCAGCACTATTCAAAATAACCAAGAGGAAAAAGCAATCAAAATGTCCACCAGTGGGTGAATAGGCAAACAAAATGCAGTATATACATGTCCTAGGATATTATTCAGTCTTTAAAAGGAATAAAATCCTGTCACATGCTACAACATGGGTAAGCCTTGAAGATATTATGCTAAGTGAAATAAGCCAGTCACAAAACACAAAAACTATATGATTCCACTTATATAAGGTACTTAAAGTAGTCAAACTCATAGAAAAAAGAAAAAAGAAAAGTAGAATGGTCATTACCAGGAGCTAGGGAGAGAGGGATAGGGAAGTTATAATTTAATGGGCATCAAGTTTCAATTGGCAAGATAAAAGTCCTGGAGATCTGTTAGACAACTATATGGATATATTTTAACTACTGAGCTAGACACTTAAAAAAAAAATGGTTGCAATGGGGGCAGAACACCTGGGTGGCCCAGTTGTTTGAGCAGTTGACTCTTGGTTTGGACTCAGGTCATGATTTCAGGGTCCTGGGATGGAGCCCTGTGTCTTTGGGCTCGGTGCCCAGTGAGGAATCTGTCTGCTGGGAGGGAGGGCTTCTCTCTCTTCCTCTCCCGCTGCCCCTCCCATCACTCAGGCATGTGTGCTTTCTTTAAAATAAATAGATAAATCTTTTTAAAAAGTGGTCATGATGGTAAATTCTATGTTCTGGTTTTTACCACAATAAAAGGGGAGGCAAAGCACAGAAACACAATGAAAAGAAAGAAATGAATAATAAAAAGCAGTTCCTCACACAAAATAATGGTTATAAACTTAGTGACTCATTTACTTTCTCTACAAAAATTTCCCCCCCAAAAGTGTAATGAAATAAAATAAAATAAAACAAAATAAAATAAAAGGCTATAGGAATGAATATGACCACTTAGAGATTTTTAACTGGAGGGAAAACAGTTGATCACAATGAGAAATGGAGTAGAGAAGGAATAGCCAGCAAAGGTACTAAAAAGAAATGAACAGAAAAAGTAGAAGGAAAATTGTGGATGTATGATGTAAACTAAAGAACAGGGGTAAGCAAAAGTATAGTCTATGAGTCAAACCTGACCTTCTTCCACTTCCTGCCTCCAAACTCTCACCCGGCTTGTTTTTGCACAACCCCTAAACCCCTAAGGTAAAAATGGTTTTCATGGTACAATAACAATGTTGAACAGCTGTAACAGAGACTGTTTTTAGGCTATATTATCTGACCCTTTAGAGAAAACACTGATGATCCCATAAATAAAGAATGATTTTAGGAAAAGAACTTGTGAGCTATATCAAATGCTATTGTGAAGTGGGATAAAATGAGAACAAAAATATGACCACTGGACAAAAAAATATGACCATTGGTTGTCTGGTATTCTGGGTCTATTGAATGTGTTACATCACTAAATTGCAGATGTGTAAAAATCTAACCCCTTTCCTCCTAAAACTGAATTTTACCAACTTTTGAACTACCCTTCTCAAATTCAAGATATAATCAGTCACATTTCCATCGTGTCTCCCACAGACTCTTTTGAGTAAATATTCAATCCATATTAGAATCCTCAGATTCTCCCCACCTAAGGGTGATTTAAGCTCCCGACAGATTACTTATCATTCTAAAACTGAGGAGAAAGACTACCTGGTCCACAAGTCTCCTCCACTGACCTCCACCAAGATACATATTCTTCACAAATTTTGGTGGTTGACATTCACTTTCTGGTCTGTTTTCTACCCTTCAGGTATGAGGGTGATGGCAGGCATACTCTATCTTCATCACACCAATTATGTATGTCAGGTTAAGTCTTTTAGGTCCCACAATCCCTATTTAACCCTTCTCAGTTGGGCACTTGGAAACTGTGGCATCACATACCACACTGGATAAGCAAAAATCTGTGACTGTTTGCTCATCTACTAACATTCTGCTATTCAAGAAATTTCTCTGAAGACCTGAATTCACATTAGGCATACCAAGGAAGCAAGCCACAAGCCCTTTATAATTTTGTTCTAACAAAACTTAACAAAAATGTAGAGGAAATGCAGGTCTGAGCTTGAGACTTGCTTAAAGACATTCCCCAAGATCTGACTCTTCCTTTCTCCCCACAATTCTGAAGCTTCTTTCAATCTTAGCATCTCTTCCAGTGGAGGAAAAACTGATTCTTACAAATATTTTACTCATTTAAAAATTCTATTTAATATGGCAAAATAAGGAATGAGAGGTGACATTCTAGCATATTCTACACATATTTTAAAAAATGAGTGAATATTATTTTAAAAACTTAATGCCATAAACTCAACAACTTAGATGAAATGGACAAGTTCCTTAAAAGACACAAACTGCCAAAACTCTCCCAAGAAGAAACAGATAAACCTAGATAGTTCTATATATTAAATAAGGTGAATTCTTAGTAAACACTCTTCTCCCAAAGAAAAATCTACTTCTAGGTGTCTTCACTGGTAAATTCTATCCTACAATTAAAAAGGAATCAATACCAATTCTCATAAACTCTTCTGGAAAACTGAAGCTATAATACACCTAAGCTTATTTTGTAAAATCAAGATTACTCAGATACCAAAACTAAACAAAGACATTGTAAGATTTTTTAAATGCAAAAGAATATAACCTCCATAAACATGGATACAAATATCCTAAACAAAATTTTAGCAAATCAAATCCAATCGTACATGAAGATGATAATACATCATGATCAAGTTGTGTTTATCCCTGCAATGCAAGGTTGGTTTTATATTTTTTTAAAAATCAACCCCATATAATTTACCACATTAACAATCTTAAAAAAAACATATGACCATTTTTATTGATGTGGAAAAAGCATTTGATAAATTTCAACATCTATTCTGACAAAAACTATTCATACTAGTAATGGAAGGGAACTTCCTCAAATTGATAAAAGGCATCTATGAAAAACCACAGCAAGGGTGAGGGATAGGCAAAAGAGTGAAGGAGATTGGGAGATGCAGGCTTCCAGTAATGGAATGTATAATTCATGGGAATAAAAGGCACGCACTGTCAATGGTATTGTAAAAATATTATAAGTTGACAGGTGGTAGCTACACTTGCAATGAGTATAGCATAATGTATAGAGTTGTCAAGCTACTATGTTGTACACTTGAAATGAATGTAATACTGCATGTTAATTGTTCCATAAAAAAATAAATAAAAGTTATAGTATATAAAAAAAAACTACAGCTAACATCATACGTCATGGTAGAGTCAGATTAGGAGCAGAATGGAAATTGTATTGATGTCAGGTTAAAAACGAAGACTTTATTCAATAGACCAGAGAGATGGTAAATTGATTTCAGCTCTAATGCCAATTCTGATCAACTATACTAACAAGGATTCTCCAAGACCAAATTCAGATTTCATAAGAAAGGGAGGTTTGATTAAAGAGCAATATGAGGAGCACCTGGATGGCTCAGTTGGTTGAGCATCTGCCTTCAGCTCAGGACATGATCCCAGGTTCCCAGCCCCACAATGGGCTTCCAGCTCAGTAGGATGCCTGTTTCTCCCTCTCCCTCTGCCACTCCCTCTGCTTGTGCTCTATCTCTGTGTCAAATAAATAAATAAAATCTTTAAAAAAGAGAGAGAGAGAGAGAGCAATGCGAGATGGTATGTGATATTATTCTCACTACCAACAATGGGAAGTCACTATTAGTGAAAATGGGAATTATATCAATAGAGAATAAGATAATCTAAAACTTGAAAGGACACAAAATTTTAAATTCATGTTTTGGAAAGAACATACTGATGAGAGAATGCAGAATAACTCATATAAGAGATCAAATAGAAGCTATGTATTGTATAATATATGCAATACTGGGGTACTTTTTTAAGAATTTAAAAAGAGAAATATAAGATTACTTATGTCTATAAAGATCAGAGAAGAGATATGCCAAACCATACTAAAGAACCAGATGATCCTTAGACTAAGACTTCACAGGAATTGAATAATAGGTTTTGCCATACTAAAGAAATTATTATTATTAATCAGAAGGGGGTGGCTATTATTATAATTATAGAAAGTAGAATGCCAACAAAAAAAAGAATTATCAATCTATCTACAGCACTCTTCAAGGAAAAGAATGTCCTGGACCATTAAAGGGTTTGTTTGATACTAGTGCCACTCCATACCTTCTTAACACTAGCCATCAAAATCATTGACCAACTCATCTTCCTCTGATTCTATTCCTACCACCAACTTTCTTTTTTTTTGTATATATTTTTTATTGGAGTTCTATATGCCAACATATAGCATGCTCATCCCGTCAAGTGCCCCCCTCAGTGCCCATCACCCAGTCACTCCAACCCTCGCCCAGTTCCCTTTCCACCACCCCTTGTTTGTTTCCAGAATTAGGAGTCTCTCATGTTCTGTCACCCTCACTGATATTTCCCACTCATTTTCTCTCCTTTCCCCTTTATTCCCTTTCACTATTCTTTATATTCCCCAAATGAATGAGACCATATAATGTTTGTCCTTCTCTGACTGACTTACTTCACTCAGCATAATACCCTCCAGTTCTACCCACATTGAAGCAAATTACCACCAACTTTCTAATTATCTTTTGGTTTGCATGTGATTTGTCTTCCAAGAGAGTATACTGACTAATGAACTCTGATCTCTGTTCCAAATTTATTATAAATTTTTAAATTAGCATTAAGTTTTACATATGCATTTATTATGACTTCAGCCAGGCATGCCCCAGAGCCCTCTAACTTCAACATGCATTGACTCGCATATTTCTCAGATGACAGAGCTGAGATCCTCACCCTGAACTGCAATAGCTACCTGAACTTTCTACCACTTTAGAAACATACAGCTAGGGGCACCTAGGTGGCTCAGTCGGTAAGCTTCTGCCTTCAGCTCAGGTCCTGATCCCAAGGTCAGTGAGGAGTCTACATGTATCAGCTAACTTAAAGGAATTCTGAGAAATAAGATGAAAGCTATACAAAGAAAAAACTGTCTCATGTCCAACCTTGAGGAAAAACAAATTAGAATTTTTCTGATGAGCGGGGGGTATTGCAGATGGGTATTTGTATCATAGGGCCAATAAAACTCACATTCTCAGATTCAATTAGCAATTAGCCCTGCAATTTGAAGTAGAAGCTTAGGATAAACAAAAATACATATGCAAAAGTTATGCCCCACCATGCTAAAGTAAAATTTAATCAACAAATAATGGATGTTACATGGCTGGAATTTCCTCCATTTAGTTTCCAAACTAATTATTCAAATTTCAAATGACCAGTTGAAAATCAGAGAGCTAAATACTCCATCTAGATGTGTCATAAACTGCAAACACTCATGCTAAAAACTGGATTCACAACACATCCATTTAAAAATTATTTTGAGAAGATATTATGTTCAATGATATAGGTCTTCCCATTCTCTATTCCCTCTTTGAGAAAACATAAATGACAGGACAGCAGACAGACTAAACATTTCTGGTATATATACCCCAAAGTTAGCTACTTTATCACACACTTCTATATATTCTTTACAATTATGGACATTATTCAGCAAATAATTGCACAGAATAGCTTGTTAACATGGCCTAGTGCCTTCAGACCTTTCTACACCTTCTTGTTTCAAAAGCTTTCTATCTCAGTGTGGTATAATTCCACAGGTCTCTGTAGAATCTCTACACTGCCTCTCCATTAGTGCTAGGATATTAATTGACAAGAGAACCACAAGGTCATAACTATCAATCCCAGGAAGAGTATACTTTTTTTTTTCCCTATAAAAATAAGTTTTTTGTATGACTGATGATACACTGGAAAATCACTGCTTTAACAGGGTATATACCTCTATGAATAGTAAGGATATTTTAAAATTTTGGTTTATACCCAACAATAATAGAATAAAAGATATGTTACTAATGATTTCAAAGCATAATTTCTAAATAGGGCTCCTTTGTTCCTTTCTTACCATTACAACACAACCGTTGTAATGTCCTGACTCTGAACAAGCACATATACACAAATTACATGAATCCTATATTTTACTAAAACCTGAAAAGATTTTGCTCTATTTAAGATCTATAATACTTCACACAATTACATGATGTGCTCCTTCTCTAGCTTAGTTTTTTAACACTTTACCTCAGGGTAAATCGTAATAATAAATATTTACAATATCCTGGCCAAGATTTTAGATAAATAAAACACCAGAAAAAGAAAATGTTAGACCGGTGTCTTAGTCTACTTAAACTGCTATAACAAAATACCATAGACCAGGAGGCTTAAAAACAGACATTTACTTCTCACAGATTTAGAGTCTGAGAATCTCAGATTAAGCTGCCAGCAGATTCAATTCATGGAGATGGCCCTTTTCCTAGGTTGTTCTTGCTGTGTCCCCATATGACAGCGATAGCTCTGGTGTCACTTCCTCCTTTATAAGGGCACTAATGCCATCATGGGGGCTTCAGGATATGAATTTTAGAAGACAATTCAGTCCATAGAAGTCTGTTTGTAGTATTCACACAACCTTCTTCAAAATCAATTCAATATTTAAAAAAAAAATCAATTCAATTTAATTGAAAGATTTTTTTAATTGTAATATTTGACAAAGCCAAGTTTATTACAACCTATTTTTCCCCTTTACAAGTCATTGTTCAATAAGAAATTTAATAATACTAAGAAAACTATCAATGCAGATCAAACTACTAGCAAAAATAATACTGTGAAAATATTTATTTTATAATGAGTGTCCTTTCTTTTGAAAATACATTGAAAACCAGAGTAATTAATTTTGTATATTAAAAATTGTTTTTATCCATCCCTTATGATAGTACTCATAACTTGTAACTACTTATATAAGACATGTTGCCAATAGTAAAAGAGAAATGTACCAAATAGGAATATTATATTATTCAGAGTAAGCTGGGCTGAAAATAGCAAATGGACTCTGAATTTCAGCAGCTTAAGAAAATTTAAAGTAAAGAGTGGGCAAAGGACTAGGAATGTATGAACATTTGCGTTTCACCAGTCCAGAAGGGTAACTGCACGGTTGAGGTGACTAGGGACTGACCATTTCAATCTGCTTGGTAAACCTCACTATGCTGACTCTAAGACTTGTGTATTTCTGGACACTACCTTCCAGAGAGTTCCATCCAGCTTTCACCAAGGTCTCTTCTGCTGTGAAGAATTCCACCACAAAGAATCAATGGCTCTTAACATCCAGCAAAGAATATGCTTAACACGTAGCAGGGAACTGGTATCTGGTATGGAAAAGCTGGCCAAGAACTCAAGGAGGCAGTACTGGAACCATTGGGCTGGTCAAGAACTCAAGGAGGCAGTATTGGAACCATTGGTAGAAAAATATTTAAACTTGATCAGTTGAGAAGATGGCTTATTGCTATTTGGTCTTGGAGCATTGTGCTACTATGGCTTAGGAATATACAATTAAATTGGAACTATTGAAAAGGCTGTAATTTGGCCTCAGTACGTTAAGGATAGAAATCATTCTACATATATGTACTTCTCCAGAAGTATTGGTTTTACAGTTTTGTCCACCCTGGAAGTGAACAGAACTCTGCCCATGAACTTCATGATGAAAGGCTCTTGGGTGACAATCAGTGCAACCTTTGCAGCCATAATTGGAGCTGGAATACTGGTATAATCAATATTATTTGATGAGAGCCCAGGACCCAAAGCCACTTGCTTAGTTACTATATTCTAGTGTGAAGGGTGCCATAGTGGCTCCTAACATGATATGGGGCAGTGGGGAGGCTCTTCTCATCAGAGCTGCATAGTACACAGTAGACATCAAAGCCCTTGCACTGTGGTCATGTGCACACTCAGTGGGAAATTTCCAAACATGACAGCATCCCTGGGAGTGGGGCTGGGTCTTATTTTTGTATCCTCACTAGGATCTATGTTTTTTCCATCTACCACTGTGGATGGTGCCATTCTACTCTGTGGCAATTTATGGTGGATTAGTTCTTTTCAGTGTTTCCTTCTATATAATATGCAGAAAGTAATCCGGTGTTTGGAAATAGTACTAATATATAGAGTTCAAAAAACAGTCTCATCAATTCAATGCTGGGAATCTACATGGATACGTTAAATATATTTATGTGAGTTGCCACTATTCTAGCAACTGGAAGCAACAGAAAAAAGTGAAATGACTCAGCTTTTGACTCTTCCAAATAAGGACACACATTTTCAATTTTCATGTTTGAGTAATTCTAAAATGCTTTAATGAATATGAAAACTAGGTTTGTGTTGTGAGAATTTAACTGTTTTATCTATTTTATTTTATTTTTCTAAGATTTATTTATTTATTCATGAGAGACACAGAAAGAGGCAGAGACACAGGCAGAGGGAGAAGCAGGCTGGGGACTCAATCCCAGGACTCAGGGATCACAACCTGAGCCGAAGGCAGATGCTCAACCACTAAGCCCCACCCAGGTGCCCCTGTTTTACCTATTTTAAAATGTATTTGGGGGATCCCTGGGTGGCGCAGCGGTTTGGCGCCTGCCTTTGGCCCAGGGCACGATCCTGGAGACCTGGGATCGAATCCCACATCAGGCTCCCGGTGCATGGAGCCTGCTTCTCCCTCTGCCTGTGTCTCTGCCTCTCTCTATCTCTCTGTGACTATCATAAATAAATAAAAAAAATTTAAAAAA
The DNA here is from genome assembly GCF_048418805.1 of Vulpes vulpes. Classification (NCBI taxonomy): domain Eukaryota; kingdom Metazoa; phylum Chordata; class Mammalia; order Carnivora; family Canidae; genus Vulpes; species Vulpes vulpes. Next base: position 25,804,306 of record NC_132794.1, on the reverse strand, counting down.
AATGTATTTGGTTAAGTAAAAATTAGCAAACTGTGTTTACCTGTATATTTCTGAAATTCAAAATGTTAACAAGTAATAAGTGAAGTACAGGTTTGGTAAAGGGACCAAAGAGAAGTAAAGGTTACCTGCAGTCTTTCTTTGAATACTTAGCACTTGCATAATTGGTGGTGAGCCAATATGAAGAGTCTGGCTATTTGGAAACAAACAAGTCACTGCTGTTTTTATAATCATCTGATAAACCAGTCAAAAGCATGAAGCATAAAACAAAGACAACAGTGATTCACTCTCCCACTATTCCTTCACTGTGCTCTTTGCCACATAGATGTGATCATGTTTGACTTCTCATTGTTTGACACCATTAGGACAGTCTAGAATGTTCATTATACAGAGAACTCCTGATATATAACACCAATATATTCCTGACATATCGGTAAGTTTTACTTTTGAACCTTCTAGAACAAAATATCCGCAAAACTCTTGTCAGGACAAAATACTTAGAGCAAGAAAATAGATGCATTTTTAAATATACAAACACTATGTTCATAACTGTCGTTTTCTGCATATTTATTAAGAAATATTTAACAGAATACATGCTTTTTGTCTTTCTTATCTCTTCAAGCTTTGAAGATTTTATCAGGAAAGCCTGTTTGTGACTTCCACTTGAGATTATGAAATCAGTTTTCCTCCTAAGAATTGGTTTCTTGAGTTCCTTCTCAGACTAAGCACTAAAACAGGAAGGCAAAGCTAGTCTTTCTTCATGAATTATATCAATCAAAAATGTAATAGGCAAAATACCTCGCTAGAGTTTCCCCTAGCAGATTTTTCCTTCTCTTCTGCATACACTATTAGATTGTGTTTATATTTTTAAAATAAATATACCATATTCAGCAAAAGAACTGAGAATAGAGTATCATTTATTTAACTTTATTTATTGCACCATAATCTGCCATGATCAATTTGTGTTTACAGGAACCACAGAGAGAAATTAAACAGGGATATGATGTTACTAACTCCTCTCTCCATAGTCCTTTAAATATTTCATAGTGGCACTAAGCTGGGCGGGTCCTCTGGTGTTGTACTGTTGCTTCTGATTTTTGCTGAAAATGAGGAAATAGATTCAGGGATATCCCATGAGCCTTCCTACAATGATGGCCTCTTATTTCACAGGTCGGGAAATGAATTTTAGAGTTCCGCCAGTCACAAAATATGCATTCAGTGATTAGGGAAGTGCCTTCCAAGTAGATACATGTACCATGGGGTTCATCAAGAAATAGACTTAGGCCAGAGTTCCATTTACATCCTGAACTCCATAAACCCCTACTTTATCCAGAAGACCATAGTGGCGTTTTGGGTCACTGGGTAACTGTGTAACCTCAGATCTTTATCCAAACAATGCTCATAGTCTAGGAGTTTCTTTTCCTCCAGAACAGTTACCTTGGTAAGTAACTACAGCTACCTGGGGGAAAACCTGTATTTCTCTCATAAATTTATATGTTGATATTGCAAAGATCTTTCTTAGTGGAATCTGGCCTCTTTTCAAGCAATGAGTATTGGTGTGTGAACTTATATTGGAAAACTGAGTGAGACACTCTAATTTTTCCAATGCAGAGTCTAACTTCAGGCTTTTGTTCATCAGATATTGTATTTCTGTTGTTGTTATTGTTGTTGTTATGAGGAGCCATCCCAGAGGCATATCTAAACATGTTAGACTTACCAAAACATTAAAACTTTGCCCCCATGTCAATAGGTTTTTCCCGATACAGATGCAGTGAAACACTAGGACACCTACACCCTGATGTTTATAGCAGCAATGTCCACAATAGCCAAACTGTGGAAGGAGCCTCGGTGTCCATCCAAAGATAAATGAATAAAGAAGATGTAGTATATGTATACAATGGAATATTCCTCAGCCATTAGAAACAACAAATACCCACCATTTGCTTCGACGTGGATGGAACTGGAGGTTGTTATGCTGAGTGAAATAAGTCAATCGGAAAAGGACAAACATTATATGGTCTCATTCATTTGGGGAATATAAAAATTAGTGAAAGGGAATAAGGAAAAGGAGAGAAAATGAGTGAAAATATCAGTGAGGGTGACAAAACATGAGAGACACCTAACTCTGGGAAATGAACAAGGGGTAGTGGAAGGGGAGGTGGGCGGGGGGTTGGAGTGACTGGGTGATGGGCACTGAGGGGGGCACTTGGCAGGATGAGCACTGGATTTTATGCTAAATGTTGGCAAATTGAAGTCCAATAAAAAAAATTTTAATTGGTTTTTCCCTACCCAGGCTTATAATTTATCCCTTGAATTCTAACATCCTGAAGATCCTATATACTTTCCTCTGGTTCCTGACAGCATATGTTAGCCAAATCTTGTGACTTCTTTTGTTTGTGAACTATTCCCTCCCATAGCAAGAATTTTATTTTCTTTTTTTAAGATTTTATTTATTTTTTCAGCGAGAGAGTGAGAGTATGTGTGAGTGGGGGGAGGAACAAAGAGAAAGAGAAGGCATGAGAGAGTCTCAAGCAGACTCTGCACTGAGCATGGAGCTTGTTGCAGGGCCCAATCTCACAACTCTGGCATCATGACCCGAGCCAAAATCAAGAGTTGGATACTTAACCAATTGAACCACCCATATGCCCCAAGAATTTTATTTTCTAGTTCAGGCTGTGTTGAGCTCTTATCATAATATTAAGTAGAGGACACAGGGAATGACAAGAGCAGAAGTTGTGGGCTACAAAGCATTGTGTTTTAAGTTGCTAGTGTTGGCTAAGGTTTTCACATGTTCTCCAAACAAGAATAGTCTTTTTTCTCTGGCATGAGATTCTTTGCAAGCTTAGAGAATTTAGGGAAATTTGGCCATGTTTGTCAGTCTTAAGTCTCAGGCTTATAGTCCCCTTTTATGAAGATCTTGTCTCTGACATAGGGAACTGTTAAGGCTACTCTTTATTGGTCTGCTACACTTATAATTAGATGTTGGTACAGTGACAAGAAGGATCCACAGGCCTACATTGTTTCCTATAAGGGAAAAGAGACCAAGATGAACATCCAATTTCTTCAGCCTTTGACACTGTCTTAGTGGGCCTAATTCTGTCTTGGCTCATGCAGAACAATAAGTGAATTATGGCTCAAACAAATGGGGACATCCATCTAGGAACAAATAATAGGAACAAGACTTTTAGATGCCAGCAAGTGCATATTTTGGCACTAGCCCCTTACCTCCACCAGTGGCTTTATAAGCCCTGTGTAACTGCTGCCCTACCAGGTCTTTGCCAGCTTTTCCTAACCATGGAGCCTCCCCTGCCCCTGCAGATGCCACAAGATCAAGAGCTCCACCAGCCACTCTGCCCAATAATGGAGGCTGTCAGAAGTCTCTCTCCCACTGGGGAGTCCTGTCAACAGCCTTGCAACTAAGAAACACCCTCAACTAGCTCTTCCTAATCAGAGCCCTGTTAGGGACCTCAGGACCACAAAGCCCTTCTTACTGGCTCTGCCAGACATGCATTCCCATAAAGAGCCTGGCCCCACTACAAAAGCTTCACTTGACCCAGGAGCCCTACATATCAGCCCTATCAAGGAGCCTCATTCAGTAGCATTGCCCCATGTTGGAACCCCACCAGTATGACTGTTGAGCCCTGTTACTGGTTCTACCCAATTGACAAAACCCCATCAATAGCCTCATTACACTGTGAATCCCTGCCAGTGGCCTTGCCTAACTGTAAAACCTCTCTATCCAGCCCCTCCTGACTGCAGGGGTCCCAGCAACAGGTCTGCCTGACCATGGAACACTGATGGTTGATCTCATTTGACCATCAACACTGGCAACAGATCCTGCACAACTTTGGAATCCAGCAGCAGGCCCCATTTATCTGCCTATGGCCCCAAGTAAGAGATTCCAGGTGACTACAGACAGCACAACTGGCTCATCTAGAATCCACGGCTGAGTGACTGGTGAATGCCTTTCTCTGCTAAAGCCAGTCTGTAAAGATCAGAAAAAGTGTCCACATCTTTAAATGTATAGATACCAATCCAAGGATACAAGAATCATGAAGAATCAGGGAAACATGACACCACCAAAGGAAACTCATAAAATTTCAGTAATTAACCCCAAATATATGGAGATATATATAATGTACTTGACATCAAAAAGAAGCTCCATATACTACAAGAGAACACAGATAACTAGATGAAATCAGGAAAACAATACATAAACAAAATGAGAAGTTCAACAAATTAGTAGAAACCATAAAAACAAAGAGAAATCCTAGAACTAAAGAATACAGTGATTGAACCAAGAAATTCATTACAGGGATTCAACATCAAACACACTCAAGTAGAAGAAAGAGTTAGTAAACTCAAAAATAAGTCATTTGAAATTATCTTGTCAGAGGAGCAAAAAGAAAGAATGATAAAGAATGACAACAGCCTATAAAATTTATAGGATACCATCAAAAGACAATATATACATTATGGGAGTCCTAAAAGAAAGTAGAAGAGGACAGAAATACTTTCCAAAAACTAATGGCTAAAAACTCCCCAAATCTGCAGAGGGAAATGGACAACTAGATTCACAAAGCCCAAAAATTTTCAAATAGGTTAAACTTGAAGAGGTCTACACCAAAACGCATAACCAAATAATCAAAAATCGAAAATAAAGAGAAAATTCTGCAAACAACAAGAGAAAAGTGACTCATTACATTCAAGAGAATCCCCATGAGACTATTGGCAGATTTCTCAGGAGAAATTTTGCAGACAAGAAAAGAATGGGATGATTTGTTTAAAGAACTGAAAAAAATACCAACCAAGAATACCATACACAGCAAAACTGTCCTTCGAAAATGAAGGAGAGATAAAGCTCTTCCCAGATAACCAAAAACTGAGGTAATTTTTCACCAGTAGAGCTACCTTCCAAGAAGCAGTCTTGCCAGCTCCCATAATTATATGAGCCAATTCCTCAAAATAAATCTCTTTCTTTTTTTTTTTTAATTTTTTATTTATTTATGATAGTCACACACACAGAGAGAAGGAGAGAGAGAGGCAGAGACACAGGCAGAGGGAGAAGCAGGCTCCATGCACCGGGAGCCTGACGTGGGATTCGATCCCGGGTCTCCAGGATCTCGCCCTGGGCCAAAGGCAGGTGCCAAACCGCTGCGCCACTCAGGGATCCCAATAAATCTCTTTCTATATGCATACATACATCCTATTTGTTGTTTCTCTGGAGAATCCTGACTGACTCAGATGAGACTCTATTTTTATGCTTTTATACTTTTAGAAAAGAAGACATCTCCAACCTCTTAAGACCAAGAACAGGATGATAATTACCTTTTTAACAATAAATGATCCTACTCCAAAATCCAATCCAGAGTATATGCTCCTAAAGGCCACTCCCAGAACCACCTGTCTTAGCATGGGCTCTCCACAGATCAGTCTTATTTTCTGTTTCCATTCATGAGTCAGTGGACACTAGGGCTGTTTCCATAATTTGGCTATTGTAGTTAATGCTGCTATAAACATAGGAGTGCATGTAACCCTTTAAATTAGTATTTTTGTACTCTTTGGGTCAATACCTGGTAGTGCAATTGCTGAATTGTAGGATAGTTCTACTTTTTGAGGAACCTCCATACTGTTTTCCAGTGTGGCTGCACCAGTTTGCACTCCCACCAACAGTGCAAGAGGGTTCCCCTTTCTCCACATCCTTGCCAACACCTGTTGTTTCTTGTGTTGTTGATTTTAGCCATTCTGACAGGTGTGAGGTGATATTTCATCGTAGTTTTGATTTATATTTCCCTGATGATCAGTGATGGGGCCAGAGAGTGTTATGCTAAGTGAAATAAGTCAGTCAGAGAAAGACACATACTACATAATTCACTCAAATATGTAATTTAAGAAACAAATGAGCAAAGAGGGGGGAAAAAGAGAAAGGGGAAAACCAAGAAACAGACTCTTAGCTATATAGAACAAACTGATGGTTACCAGAAGGGAGGTGGATGGAGGGATGGGTTAAATACATGATGGGGATTAAGGAAGGCACTTGCTGTGATGAGTACCAGGTGTTGTCTGGAAATGTGGAATCACTGTATTGTACACCTGAAACTAATATAATGCTGTGAACTAAATGGAATTTAAATAAAAACTTAAAAATAAGTTTAAAATAAATTTAAAATTTTTTAAGTCAGATACTTTATGAATGTCAGTTTCTAATAATGCCTAGTTTATAATCATCTTGATACTTTTCAGGATAATTAGAGTTTAAATTCTTTCTTTCTTAGGTGTGTGTAGATGGGTGCTTTAATTCTGAAACTACATAAATACAGTTTCCTTAATACTTATGTAAACCTACTTTTAATATTTTTATTCCACTTATCTATTCACTATTCACATTCATAGAAGTCTTCTTTGTAACTGTTATTATATGGACTCATAATTCACTTTTTGACAATCCTCATCAAATTTGTAGCAACATATTAGAACCTTGATCTTATCGACATAATATCTAAAAGGCATTTACTTTAGAATTTTATTTTACAAATATTTTCAATACTCAAAGAACAGCACTAAAATCTCAACAGAGATTCCACTATCCCAGTGGGAATAAATCTCTACCAGCTGAAGCTATCTGAATCAAAGTAATTTTCTATATACGTCCCTTCATAAGTAAATACAATATTTTTATACTTCTCTACCAATACTAGAGAAAATACTTGAACTCTGCTGCCTTAACATTACCCTAGGCATGAAACAAGAGAAAATGTAATCATAATATCAGCAGTTCTGTTTAAATCTCCTTCAAAGAAGTTTGGATAAGGTCTCACACTGTGTCTGAAAGTAGATATTTATAAATTGCTTTGAATTATATGACACCTTTCTTCTCCCAAGGAGCTTATTCTGATAGCATTTATTCTGTGGCATTTCAAATAATTGATTTGTTTCGGTGTGCATGTCCAGAGGCCCCAAGGACATGGCCATGTTTTTCACAGACCTAATAAGTAAAATTAACTTGGGGCAAAAACCAATGAAGGTAAGCTAATGCAATCTAGCGGGAGGAACAAAGACTCAGCATGTTGTATGTCATTCATCTTAGAGACTATTTTAATGTGTGCTGCAAAAATATTGAAGATATATAAGTTATTGAATTTTCTATTTCTATTCCTGGCCCTATGCTGACTCAGTAACTGATCATGGGCAAAAAGTCACTAAACTTTTTGCAGCTGCAATATATTTATTTAGTAGAAATTATGTTATTGGTCAGCTGTGATTTAACAGTATTACTTGCCAGACATTATAGTAATGGATGAGGTCATATTGTATATAACTTTAAATTCCTTAGATGGTGAGAAGTAGCAAATCATAGCTCATATCTCTTAGAGGACAAAAGAGACCTCCTGCTGCTATGCCACTCTGGGTCCACCTTAATGTTACTTGACCCATAAAAATTCCTTAGATTCTCTCATGAACCTTTGCCTCAAGAGAACTTTACAATATCGCCTGAATTGAGGCATCAATGATCAAAGATCTTATCTAATTTAATAGAAATTAGAACAGAAAATGGTGCTAAAACCTCCAGTTTTTAGTAAACACATGCCATAAGACAGACATTAACTCCATTCCCTGAATTTACAATATAACTATTTTCTATTTTTTTAAGATTTTATTTATTTATTCATGAGAGACACAGAGAGAGAGAGACAGAAAGGCAGAGATACAGGCAGAAGGAGAAGCAGGCTCCATGCAGGGATGTGGGACTTGATCCCAGATCTCCAGGATCAGGCCCTGGTCTGAAGGTGGCGCTAAACCACTGAGCCACCTGGGCTGCCCATATTCTTTTCTTTAATATAACTCCAATATATAGTCATATTGGTTAAATTAGATTTGTATGAAACACTGTAACCTAAAAAAAAAAAGCAAGCACTTTTCAAAAATTGTCATTTATGTCATTTCAATCTAAATCTAGGGTCCATTTTTACCTTCAATAAAGTGTTTTCTTTCATTTTAAACAGATGTCAAAAGTTCATACACCTCCTAGAAGTATATTTCTTAGCATTATTGTATGTCCAAGCTGTCAATGTCAGAATTAGAGAACAAAAGTAAAGGAGTATAATGTGCATGTGTACATTTATTTTGTACAAGTTAATGGTGACTCAATCCCACTTGAAATGAAATACAGCTAATATATTTATATAAAATGCTATCTACTATTCTTGGTAAAATCTTTACATGAAAAAAACCCCAACAGAATTTAATAAAAGCCTTTTTTTTAACATAGTCAATTTTATTTTTTCTTTTTCCCCCCTATTAACAGTTAACACTTCCACAGGAATTTTCCCAAGAGCTAGGTTTTGATCTCATATTTCTAACAAATTCTGCCAGTGGAGCAATAGATTTAATGTTGCCCACCAGTTCAATTCAATCCTTCCCTCTACTCATATACCATATGCCAAAGTAAGTTCTATCTCACAGCTCCATGTGCCTGAACCAGCTTCCACAACTAAAGAAATACCTCTTACACTAAGGTTCCTCTGCAAATGCATAGGTTTGAAAGGAACTATATATACACTGGATTCACTTTTGAAAAGTTTGCTACATCCAGTTGCAAAGATGAAGATTATATAAGACTCTTCAAATTGTTCTATGTTAACTGTTTTATTTTAACAACCTTAATATTAGTATTCTACCTTAATAGATATATGTTAATGATTATGAATTTTAAGGTGAAACCGGTGTTCTACTTGTGTTTTTCTCCTGGAAGGTTCAGCTGCACAGGTGATGATACTAAGTACGTGGTGAGTTGGATTTAACCTGTGTTACTGTCTCCAAAATAGGTAAAATATTTTTAAAAAAGACTTCAAATTATTAAGAGATATACACAATAGTATTTAAAATGATCACGTGACACTTTCTAAATCAGAACCCACATGAAACAGATGTCTCATTATGTCTAAAATATGAATAGCACTTAAAAACTGATCTGTTTTTATTTCTGCTTCCATCTTGACTCTGCTGTTAGAGAACAATGACCTCTGAGACAAGGGGAAAAAAACAAATTAAGTCCTAAAATTGTCCTATTCTGCTGTCTAGAGAAGTTTCCAAAATATAGCACAGGGGAAGGGGACAGCTACACAAGAGAAAACACCAAAGGTCTGCAGAGCGCTCCCTTTGAGCCTTCATCATGAGCATGAGCTTGCAGAGTAGAAAGCTTCCTAACACAAGGCGCTTGGGTAGAATCCTTTAAGGATACTGCTTTAAACCATACCTAAAAAGGATCAAGTTGTTTTGAAGCAACTTAATGCTTCCCAGAATAAAGTCCAAAAATATTAAAAGGAATGCAAATACTGTAGCACACCACATATAACACAGTGTGAAATCCAATCAAAAAAGAAAGAAAGAAAGAGAGAGAGAGAGAAAGGAAGGAAGGAAGGAAGGAAGGAAGGAAGGAAGGAAGGAAGGAAGGAAGGAAGAAAGAAAGAAAGAAAAGGAATGCCTGGGCAGCTCAGTGGTTGAGCATCTGCCCTTAGCCTAGGGCATGATCCTGGTCCAAGGATTGAGTCCCACATTGGACTCCCTATGGGGAACCTGCTTCTCCCTCTGCCTGTTTCTCTGCCTCTCTCTGTCTCTTATGAATAAATAAGTGAAATCTTAAAAAAAAAAAATACCAAGTATGCAAAGAAGCACAAGAAAAATCACTCAGTACAAACAGATGCAGAAATGACACACATTAAAGAGTAGACAAAAATGTTAGAACAGGGGCACCTGAGTGGCTCAGTTGGTTAATACGCAGCTGCCTTCAGCTCAGGTCATGATCCCAGGGTCCTGGGATCAAGCCCCACATCAGGTTCCTCACTCAGTGAGGAGTCCGCTTCTCCATTCTCCCTGCTCCTTCCCCCTACTTGTGTTCACCCTCTCTCTCTCTCAAATAAGTAAGTAAAATCTTTTTTAAAATGTTAGAACAGCCATTATAAATATGTCCTATATATCCAGGAAAGTAGATAAAAGTGGGCATAATACGGAGAGACATGGAAAAATTTATAAAAAATTAAAGACCAAAACAATAAAGATAAAAAATGCAACAAAATACAAACTTTTTTTGAACACTTACCAAAATATTTCAGGCCATAAAACAAGTCTCAATGAAAATAAGTTTTTAAAACATAAAAACTTGATGTCTGATGACAATTAGATTAGAAATCAATAACAGAAAAATATATGGAAAATCCAGAACTTTTTTTTCAGAACTTTTTTAAACAAAACAACATGCTTGTAAATAATTGACGCGTCAAAGAAGAAATCAAAAAGGAAATCATAATATATATGAACTAAATAAAAATGAAAACACAATATATCAAAATTTGTGCAAGTTAAACAGCTCATAAGGGGATAATTAAAGCTTTAAATACTTATGAAACAAAAACAGAAGGATCTGAAATAAATATACTAAACTTCCATAATAAGAAATTAAAGAAGAGCAAATAATATTCAAAGTAAGCAGAAGAAAGTAAATAAAGAGCATAAATCAGCAAAAGAATAAAATTACATATATATATGTGTATATATAGACAGAGACAAAGAGACAGGACAGGAAAAGAGAGTAAGATACAGAGAAAAAGAGAAACCAAGAGAAAAATCAATGAAAGCAAAAGCAGATTATTTGAGAAGACAAATAAAACTGATAAACTTTTGGTCAGAAAAATGAAAGAAGATACATATTACCAATATCATACAGGAAAAGGAGACTCACTACACATGCTACAGACATTAAAAGAATAATAAAAGAATATTATTTTTTAAACTACAATTATTTCAATAATTTAAATGAAATGAATAAAATTCCTTTAAAAAAAACTATGAAAGCTCATTCAAGAAGAAATAGACAAACAGAATAGCCCTATATCTATTTTATTTTATTTCATTTTACAGAGAAAGTGTGCACATGCATGCACAATTGAGGGGGCAGAGGGAGAGAGAGAATCCCAAGCAGGCTTCAAGCTCAGTGGTAGAGCCTGAGGTGGGGCTCATGACCCTGAGATCTCACAACCTTGAAATCAGGACCCAAGCTAAAATCAAGAGGAGGTTGCTTAACCAACTGAGCCCCTCAGGTGCCCCATATCTATTTAAAAACTGAATTTGTACTTAACAATTTTCCCAACAAGTAAACTCCAGGCAAAGTAAGACTTCACTGGTGAATTCTACCAGACATTTAAGGAAAAATAATGCCAATTGATTTTTCAGCTCATTCTGAGGCCAGTGTTACTCTGATAACAAGATTCCAAAAAAAAAATCAAAACAAAACTACATATTAATGACCCTCATGAACACAGATGGAAAATTCTTAATCTCACTTCATAAAATGGAATTTAACTATATATAAAAAGAATCATACGTCATGGTTAGATGGGGGACCCATCTCAGAAATGAAAGCTTTATTTAACATTTGAAAAATCAAACAATATAACTCACCATAATACAGAATCAAATAGAAACATCATATGGTATTCCCAATAGATGCAAAAAAAGAATGGCAAAATTCAATATCCACTTATGATTGTAAAACTTAGTAAACTAGGAATAAAAGTTGTGGTAGACTGAATAACTATTTCCTAATCACTGCAACCTGTCAGTATTATTATATATGGCAAGAAGACTTTGAAGGTATGATTAGGTCAATGATCTCGAAACCAGATTATCTTGGATTACCTGCATGAGGTCTAAGACAACCATGAATGCCAAAATAAGAAGGTAGTAATGTGGAGATTCTAGTACAGAAGAAAAAAGGTTTTATGATGACCTCAGAATCTCAAGATTCTAAGACACAGGTTTTAGAAATAAAGGAAACAGCATGGGCCAAAGAATGCAAAGAACGGAACTCTCTAGAAGCTGGAAAAGGCAAGAAAATGGATTCTCCCCTAGAGCCTCTGGACAGTGATGATACCCTGGTTTTGGGCCAGAGTAACTAATTTCAGACTTCTGGCCTTCATAACTGTTGGAAAATAAATTTGTGTTGCATAAGCCACCAAGTTTGTAATAATATAAGAGCCCTAAGAAACTAATAAGAAAGGAACTTCCACAACTAAATAAAAGGCATCTAAGAAAAATCAACAACTAACATCATATTTAATGAAAGACTGAATACTTTCCCCTTAAGATTGGAAACAAAACAAGGTTGTTCACTCTTACTACTTCAGTGCAACATTATGCTATAGACACTAAATATAAGACTTCAGGATAGGAAGGAAAAAGGTAAAAACTATGATAGAAAAAGAAGTAACACTATTTAAAGAAGTCAAGTGGGTTTAGATAGAAAATCTTAAAAGAACTTTTTAAAAAGTACTATAATTAATATGTAAGTAAAGCAAAATCATAACTCAACTACAATATTTAAAAGTTAAAATATATAACAAAAAAATCCCAGAAAAAGAAATGGAAAAAATACCACTTAAAAGAGCATCAAAAATATTAAATTCTTAGAAAAAAGTTTGATGAAGATGTAAACTATTTGTACACTAAAATCTACAGAATATTTACAGAATTAAAGAAGACTTGCAAAAGTAGAGAGATAGAGCATGCTCAGATATCAGAAGATTAAAAGTGCAAATTCTTCTCCGACTGACCTGTTTTAAAAAATTCTTAGCTGAAGGGCAGCACAAAAACAGCCTGAAAGCTGGATTTGACATATGGGCTATAGTTCCCAAACTCTTGCTATAGATTCAATGAATCCCAATGAAAATCCCAGCATGCTATACTATGGAAATTTATATGGAAACACAAAAGTCCTCACATAGCTAAAGTCTGAAAAAGAACAAAGTAGAAAGACTTATAATACCTGATTTGAAGCTTATTTTCAGTCCCCAATAATCAAGTTAGTATGTATTTAGTAGAAAGCTAGATATATAGATCCTTGGAACTATAAAGGAAGTCCTCAAAAAGACTCATGCACATATAGTCATTTGAATCAACAAAAATGGCAAGGCAATTCCACAGAGATCAGATAATCTTTTGAAAACAGTGCTGGAACAATTGGATATCCATGCGGAGTAAGAAAAAAAAAAAAGCAAGAGTCCTTAGCTTGGGGAAAAAAACTAAGAATAAGTCTTGGGTTAGGCAAAGATTCCTCAATAAAACACAAAAGTCATGGAGTATTTAAAAAATTAATAAAATATTAAATTTTATCAAAATGTAAAACTAATGTTCTTTGTAAGACACTCTTATGGAAATGGAAGGACAAGTCACAACCAGAGAAAATACATTTGCAAAGCATATATCTGAAAAAGAATTTTCATCTAGAACAAAAATCAGCAAAACAAGTCCATTGGCTAAGTCTGATGTGCCATTTGTTTTAGTCAATAAAGTTTTATTGATACACAGCCATATTCATCCATTTAGGTCTCAAGTGCTGTTTTCATGATACAAGGCCAGAATTGAAATTGTTGCAACAGAAATCACATGGCCTATAAAGCCTAAAATATTCACTTTCTGGCCCTTTAAAGAAAATATTTACCAATCCCTGATTTAGAATGTGTAAAGAACTTGTACAGCATACCAAGACAAACTTCCAATTTTCAAAAATGATAAAACATTTGAATAGGAACTTCACAAATGAAGATATATGAATGGCAAGTAAACATGACAACCTCCTCAACATCATTAATGATTAGAGAAATGCAAACTAAAACCATGATGAGATACTATTACATAACAATTGGAATGACTAAAATTAAAGACTGTTCATACCAACTAAACAAGTGGGGAAGGAGCAAATAGAATCCTCAAGCATTGCTAGTGGAAGTGTAAGATGATACCATCACCACTGATCATTTGATAATTTCATAAAAAGCTAAACATACACATGCTATACAACTCATTCTTCTCCTAAAGAAATAAAATATGTCCATTCAAAGGCATGTCTATGAATATCCATAACAGTTTAATGTTATAGCCCCAAACTAGAAATGACACAAATGTCTATCAGCAGCTGGATGGATAAACACAGGGCAGTACATACATTCAATGAAATACTACTCAGCAATAAAAAGTACATGCTACTCAATACATGCAACTCAATTATGAGACAAAAACCCAATTTTCAAAAATGGTGAATCTCATAATATTTATGCTGAGTGAAGGAAATGAAAGCGGCTAGATAATAAAAAGTACATATCATATTGTATTTTTACATAAAATTCTAGAAAATGGAAAATAATCTAAAATGACAGAAAGTAGATTAGTGGGCACACAGTCTACAGAGAGGGGAAATCAAGGAAAGATGACAAAGGGGCACGAAGAACTTTTGAGTGATAGAAATGTTCATGATTGTGGCTGTTTTAATGGTTTCATGGTCATATATCATATGTCAAAACTCATCAAATTTTACACTTAAAAATGCCAGTTTGTTGTACATCAGGCTCAGCTCAATAAAGTCATACAAAAATGGAAATTTTTCTGGGATAGTATTTCCATAGCCACAATTTCTCCATAGATATTATTTTTGGAGTGTTACTTGTAAGGGAAAAATAATTACAGTGACATTTGGCCTAGCTTCTCAAATTGTTGTCTGAGGAGCAGCAGCTTTGGCACTGACTGAGCTTGTCAGAAATGCTGAGTTCTTTCACTAGCCCAGCCGCCACCCCAGAGCTTTTGATCAGAATGCACATTTTGAAAAAGTCTCCAGGCAACTTGCATGCAAGTTTAAGAAACACTGTACGAGAGACAACAGCTTTGGTTCAATTGAAAAGTAAAAATCAGTACTAATATCCCTCATCAGAGATGTTAAAGTTTAAGAAACACTGTACGAGAGACAACAGCTTTGGTTCAATTGAAAAGTAAAAATCAGTACTAATATCCCTCATCAGAGATGTTATTTAAAAGATTCCTTTTATCATGCTGTGGGTATTACCAGAGAATTCTAAAATACCTTTTGATTCTGATCCCACAGTCCCATGTCATTGCCTATTTTCTACTGGGGTTGCCACCACTTTTCACACATGTACTTTCCTCCAGTATCTCCCTCCCTTGCATTTTCCTCATATGTAGCATAATTGTTCAGGTTTGTTTTTGTTTTAAGTCAGCTCCATGCCTGGTGTGGAGCCCAAAGCAGGGCTTGACCTCATGACCCTGAGATCAAGACCTGGACTGATCAAGAGTCAGATCTTAACCAACTGAGCCACCAGCACCCCACAAATGTTCATATTTTTAGAGGGAAGATTAAGTGTTTGTAATGTCTTTAAAATTATATTGTGCTCCTTTGCCTTCATTTCTATGCAGGACTCTTGAGCATTGAGGTAAACTGGGACAAGGCTAGTCTCCTAACTTGAGTCAAAATCTCTGAAATGAACACTAGAAATTGACAGAAATAAATGAGAAAAAAACTTAACCATGTAAATAATTATCTACTTAATTCTTTTTAAAAAACTTACAGTAAAATAAGTACAACTCAAAGAGATGAAATAGAAATAAAGATTTGAAAAGAAACTAATATAAAGCAAGTGTATTGAGAAAAGAACACACACTAAGGAAAACAGTACCTTACTTCATACAACTTTTGACAGATTTTAGTGTGCTTTCACATTCATTATTTCATTTAATCTTTTCTATAAATCTATGATATAAGAAGTCAACTGTTATTATCGCCATTTTCCAGTTATATTATTTATCCAGTCTCGCTCAGCTGGAGATTCAAATCCTGTTGTTCCAACTTCCAGCTTACCAGCCCACATTGCATGTATGAAATGTCCTTGCAGGAGACACTAAAGATCTCTTTCAAGTTTCACATATAAGCGGTTCAATTAAAGACTAAAACAAACACTCTGGGGCATTTGCTCTCATGACAAGCCAAAATCTGAAAGAGTTTGATATTAAAATCAAAATTGCCTTTGAGTTACAAAAGCACATAAACACATCTTTATCTCCAAAACTCTGTCTTTTTACCTAAAATGAAAAAGCAGGCAGTTAAAAAAAAAATCTGGGTAGGAGGAATTTTTTTTTTTTAATCTGGAGAGGTTTTTTTCCCCATAAAGTAGTTAATTCTAGTGAGTTCCAGATGTCATATTTTAAAAGGCACTGTTCTCAGACCTTTCTATCACCCAAAGAAAACCTCCTTCTTTAGGGTAAATTTACTATATTTCTACTACCTTTTATTCTGGAGTCAACCATTTACTGTATCCTTTTTTTTTTTTTCCTTTTCTTCTCTTAAATGACGGTTCTCCTTGATTTCTTATTAAAGGGCTTGACAGAGATAGATAAAAATGACACCTAGGAAAGAACATTTCTGCTCCTGGGAGTCATCAAGTTTCAAACTTAAACTTGGAAAAGTATCTGAAGCAAGCCAAAATGAACACAGAGCAAGCACAAAGACAAATGTTCTTTTTTCTTCTTTTTTAGTTTGAGGGAAAGAGATTATTTTGTTTTGTTTTGTTTTGTTTTACATTTGGTCAGTTGGCACACTGCATAGTTAATTTGAGATTTTTTTCCCCCTTTCTCATTTCGGTTACTTTAGATGTGTCTTACATTAGCTTTTCTTTAAGTCTTGAAGGGAGTTGGCCTCCATTCCCCCAATTGGAACAATAGTTTCTCTCGGTTGACAGTGCCAGCTACATATATTATCTGTCCTGTTCCCAGCAGGAACATTCCAGTGACTGCTTAGAAAAATTAGTCACATGGATTTTTAGACTGGGGAGGGGTTGGCTAGCTTCAGTTGTCATCTTTGTGAGAAAATTGAACTGTTTCTTTTCATGTCTCCCATTTACCTATTTTAGACTTTTATAAATGCTACTACACCTTTTCTTCATGACAGTTAAGAATGAGCCCATCTTTAAAATCCTCCAAGAACTGGGGGCACATTTAGCCTGTTAATGCTTCTTTCTTGGCCCAATTCCACTTAGGCTAATTACATTCTGTTTAAAAAAAACTCCTTGCATTTTCATTTGGAGATGAAAAAGATTGTTTTTCAACCTTCTCTTCTGAGCTTTAAAACTCTACCCTCAAAAGCCCAGCATGGATCCATCCAAAGTTGCCTAAGGACAATTCCCAGAGTGTGGGAGAATCCAAAAGTACACAGCCATTCCCAGAGGATAAAGTGGCCATCCTTGCACCCAGTCTTCAAAGAAAAATATATGATTATCTAGCTGCAGAAGTTTGCCCTTTGCTTTAAAAAGACATACTTCTTTATCAAGGGATAGCGATGACATACTTCAGGATCCACACCAAATACCATCCAAAAGAGACGGGAGTTCCCTGGAAACACATTGTCTGTTCCTTTTTTGAAAATGAAAAGCACTGCAAAGTAATCCAAAAAGTCAAATTCTTATAGTTTCTAACCTCTTCTTTGATGCTACATGTTGCATGCTCCAAATATGTTTAGCATGCTACAGACATTCATTGAAATATATACCTCCCATGATGTCTCTTTTTTGCTACAATCTTTACAACAAGAGCTCTTCCCTTTTATTTCAATTGAATAAAGCAATGTGACATTTGCCCTTGTTATTTTAGCTTTATTTCAGAAATTTCTAAAACACTTGTCTCTGCAAGATTTCCTTGACGTTAAGGCACAGGAAATTGCTCTAGGCTCTGCTGACTCAACATTTACACATTTTTCTTCTGATGAAATATTTGTTTGCTTTAAAACTAAATGATGTAATGCAACTAAAACAATATAGAATTATACTAATTATGGTCTAAGTTGACAGATTTAGATGGAATCATATTTTATGTCTGTTCTTGTAGTATATATAGTCATTATCTGTCAAGTATTCACATGCAGTTTGGGAATTTTCACAACCAACAAAGTCAGAACTCCAAACCAACAACCTAAAAAAGGGGGGCGGGGGGGAGTAAACTTCAAAAGACTTACAGGTTTAGTTTATACAGTACCACCAAGAAGGGATCATGAACAAATTCATTTTGCTAGTCTTTGTGACTAGAAAGTTCCCACGATTAAGCACTGGGGAAGGGAAAGAGGATATATCTTTTTCTTTAATTTTATTGCATATTTTTAATTTAATGCCAATACAGTTAACATACAGTGGTATATTAGTTTCAGGTGTACAATATATGATTTAACAATTCTTTACATCATTCAGTACTCATCATGGCAGGGGTACCTCTTCATTTTAAGATTCATGAACAGTCTAAAAATAGGTTCATGGGAGGTTTACCCTTAGTGTCACACTTTCACATTTTCGATTACAAGTTTTGTATAAATGTAAAATCATGCTTTTTTCTGTCTCATAAGTAGCCTTAATAATAAGCTATCTTATACAAAAAAAAATGCAAGTCGTGCTTACTTCGGCAGCACATATACTAAAATTGGAACAATACAGAGATTAGCATGGCCCCTGTGCAAAGGATGACATGCAAATTCATGAAGCCTTCCATATTTTTGAAACAACAAATATTGGCAAGGATGTGGAGAAAGAGGAACCCTCTTGCACTGTTGGTGGGAATGCAAGCTGGTGTAGTGTGGAAATTCCTCAAGAAGATAAAAATAGAGCTACCCTATGACCCAGCAATTGCACTACTGGGTATTTACCCCAAAGATACAGATGTAGATTTATATATCTATATCTATATCTATATCTACCCACAATGGAATATTACTCAGTCAACAGAAGTGATGAATACCTACCATTTGCTTTGACAAATGGAGGGTATGGTGCTGAGTGAAATAAGTCAATCAGAGAAAGACAATTATCATATGGTTTCACTCATGTGGAATATAAAAAAATACTGAAAGGGACTATAAGAGAAAGTAGGAAAACTGAGTGGGGAAAAATTAGAGAGGAAGACAAACCATGAGAGGCTCCTAACTCTGGGAAACAAAGGGTTGCAGAAGGGGAGAAGGGTGGGGGATGGGGTAACTGGGGGATGGGCACTAAGGAGGGCACTTGATGGAATGAGCACTGGGTGTTATATGTTAGCAAATTAAATTTAAATAAAATCAAAACAACCAAAAAAATCACAAGTTGCAAAAAAAAATCTTGCTGAGCTCAATGAGAGGGTAGGAAAGTGCCTTCATCTATGGAACAGAATTCTGATAACGGAAGCACTGAAGAACAACATGTGAAGGAATATAAAGAAATGTAGCATGCTTAATAAGAGAGAAATTCCACTGAATCTTTATGGTCTCTCTTCACCACTAGTTCTAAGGCACTATTTGAACATGAAAGAATCCCAGATCCTTCAGATATACTTTCTTTTACTATCCAAATTATAGAATGTCATGGCTCTTTCAGTAGTTCTGTCCTACATTTTTAAGTTTCTAAGAATGCATAAAGTGATAACTAGACTTCCTAATATAAAGTGCTAACCTCCCTCTGAGGGACCAGAATCTATACAAACCAGTTCTTAACATTTTCTCTTACTTTCTCTCTGAATCTCACTAAAGATATCCCAATGAGTGTCTAATAAGACTAAAGTTATATAGGCTCTTTAGTGATTTTCTTAGTTACTTTGACAAAAGATAAATTTTTTCTTCTCAGACTAGAAAATTTGACGCAAAGAACTGATTTCCACTTCAACATGTAGTAACAGTGGAAGAAGCTACAGGTCATTTGTTGAGCTTCTCAGCTGCTTAGAGCTCTTTAAAATGATGTAATTTTGATGGCAGCAACAACCCAAGGGGACAAAAGAAAATGTTATAATGCCAATGACCTCTGCTGCTAGGGAAACATGAAAATTTAGGATTTAAAACGACAAAATGCTTTAACAATGTTATAGTCCCCCTATTCTTAATTTAGCTAACTTGCTCAATTTTAACTATCATTTAACTGATTCTATACAATAGCAAATGGAAATTTAAACAGTGCCATTTGGAACACACTATCTTTCATAAGTGACGTAATTATTCCAAATTCTAACTGTACAGCAAAGGATATACTTGCGTGAATGTTGGCTTGAATGTTTTGGCTTCAATTTCAACTTTTGTAATAGCTGCAGCAAAATTTTCCTATCTAAATGTTTTTAAAGGCAGAATGTCTTCATAAATGAGCAAAGAGTTGGGTATCTAGATACTCCCTGGAAGCAAAACACAGACAAGTGTCCAAATGCAAGCTTTCTCATTTATATGTAATGGAGTTTGAATATAACACAGCTGTTTAGTTTTGAAAGATGTGGCTATAATTACTCTCGTTAGGGCTCTATCATTCTACCTGCATGGCATATAGCATCGTGGGCCAATTGTGGGAGAATATATGAGGGAAAGTTGATAAAGCAACCCTGATGTTCATATGGGTTGATGTGATTCAGCTGTTCCTGGCTCATAAAACTCAAGAATAAATGTATTGATATGAGGATAGAAAATCATGGAGAACTCTTACCAATGTACAAGAGCTGTATACAAACAACAAGATTAATATTTTAGGCAAAGTGGCATCTCGAAGACTATATAGACAAGAGAGAAACAGGCATAGTCAAGTGATAAGTTCAAACAGAAAAAAAAAATATCAAGAAAAAAATGAATAAAAAATGCAGGTAAGGGAAGATGCTAGCAGTAAAGCTTCCCAAAAAGTAGAGGTAGTAAAAGCCTACCTTAGAGCAGTCAGATGCACATGGAAAAGTGGTAAGAAAGCTAAATTAAACTATAATATAAATTAGTTCACAGAATTAGTCACTAATAATTTTCTTTACATGGAATTGGAGAACATTGTTCTCCTCCCACTTTGGAATGAGGGAAAGGGAAAACTAATATTTCCTGATGACATACTATGAACCTGGCAAAATGCCATATAGACAACATGCTGTCTGGTTCAATCCCATGAGGATGAAGGGTAATGATCCTTTGGAGTGCTCTGTTGAGGTGGAAGGTACACTGTGCAGAGATTCTCAAGAATGCCTAGTCCCCATTAAAATTAGAGGTGACTGATGACTGATCAGGATACGTCTAATATGATGGGTTAGAATGTCTGTTTCATTCCCTGAGTAAAATTAAAGAAGGAGTACAATCTGAAAAATCCTACCTTTAGAAAGGAAAGCTGAAAACAGAAGTCTAATATAGACTTCAAAATGGTAAGAAAGGAAATGAGTTGGGATCTCTAGAAGAGGTACGAAAACTATAACAAAATAACAAAAAACTATAAAGCTATAATTATAGCTTTCCAATGTTCCTGTGACCTATTTGTGTTTTCTCATCTACTTTTATGAAGTGATTTGCTTTAGAGTAAAAAAAAGCCTTGTCCTTTAAATTATAAAATAGCCTAATGGTTGGAGAATTTGTGTCCAATTCAACTCAGGTTGGGGAAAGACATCCCCAAAAGCAACCAACGATACCACCAATGGACACTTTAGGTTTTGTTTGCTATAATGCAGGGATGGAAGTGGGAAGGAAAGGATGGAGGGAGAAAGGAAAGGAAGGGACGGAAGGAAAATCAAAAAGAATGGACCTGGGGTTTAAGACTTTGTCCAAGGTCTGAACAGAAAAATCTGTGAACTTTGTGGTAACCCATGAAGCTGACATCACACCTTATTTCTATTGAGAAAATTTAGACTCATAGAAGTTTTGTCATCTGCCCAACGTCACATACCTTGTAAATGGAGCTGGAATTCAAGAACAGTTGTGATTCACTCCAAAGCCCATAATCATGCTCCTTAATCACAATGACTGGCAGCTGAGAATTTTAAGCCAAGAGTGAGAAAATGGAGCCATAAGAAATAAAGAACAATAGGCATATGCAGCAAAAAGGTTACTTAACAGACATTGGTGTTAATTACTTTGAGAGAGAAAAATATTACAGAATTTAATTAAAATATTATTGAATATGTATTAGTCCAATGAAGTACAGATTGTATAAGAATAAAATATAAGTGAAGCACCTTATTTTAATAAGAAAAAATTATGTACATGAAATAAATAAGCAAATACTCTTGAGGAATAGACTGGGAAGAACTAAATTTTGTTGTCACTGAGTGGGTTATGTATTACAGCCCATTTTTACTATATCTGAGCTTTACTAGACATACTATAGTTTGGGGAATACAAAAGAATACTGGACTAGGGTTCTGAGCCTTAGCTTTTATAAGATCTATAATTAATCACTTCAAGGAATGTCTGGCCTCAAGTTTTCTAACTTACAAAAATGAGGCACTTGGCTAGATTAGTGGTTATCATATTTTTTTTTGTTATAGAACCCTTTTTTTCCAAATAAATTCTCCAGTTGATTTCAAATAAGTAATGCTGATAAAATTGCAGCATGACAAATACCAAAAAAAAAAAAAGTTTTTCCTTGAGCTCTTAGATTTATGTTTTAGAAAAGGCCTAGCCTTAAAACATGTGGGAAAATGATACTAAAATGAAATATATTTCCGCATTTCACATATTGTATTCCAAACCATCCTAGTTCTTGGAAGTAGTGTTTTAAAAAGAATTCTCTGGCTAATAATATCTTTGAGGGATGAACACTGCACCTCCCTTTTGGAGAGTTACAATATGTGTATCATGTTAAGAAATCAGTAGAATTCTGCAGCAAAATAAATTTGTTTAATTTTGCTTATTCACATGCATCACAAATGACCTCAGGTCGGTTTGTTTCGCCTGATGTGAATGTTCCAGGGATCATCCTTTTTAATGTGGTTTATAAATTCATGAACTTCAAGGGCCCCAGTGTAAGCACACTGACCTACTCATAGGTTCTGAAATGGCACCTACTATACATAACCACTCAATGAATATAATTTCTATGAATTTAAAGTTGAATTCCACAAAAACAGAGTTAACTGAGCACAAACCATGTCTTAAGATACCTTTTAAAGGAGGAAGGAAACTGCTGATGAGATATAAAGGATATTCAAAGCTCTTCAAGGAAAACAAGCCTGAGATGATGCAGATACACATCCAAAATAGGAAAATATCTTGAAAATTCTTCTACCTTCCCTTTTCTCCTTGGCTTAAACCTAATATTTTGTCCTATTGATCCATCTTCTCTGTACTTCTCAGCCTTTCTCTTAGTTAAGGTCAGAATAGAAAAAAAAAAAATCTAAAGAATGAAGTGCTAAATCTCAGTAAGTTACCATACCTCCACCCTGCTCCTCTCTCAGATCTGGTCATTCCCATTGCACTGTCCTTATCAGTTCTTATGCCAGATTCCATAAAAGTCCTCCCATCCCAGAGCTAGTACCTTTTTTTTTTTTTTAAGGCTTTTTATTTATTTTATTCATGAGAGACACTTAGAGAGAGGCAGAGACATAAGCAGAGGGAGAAGGAGGCTCCCTGCAGTGAGCCTGATGCAGGACTCAAGCCCATGACCCCAGGATCACAACCGGAGCCAAAGGCAGATGCTCAACCACTGAGCCACCCAGGCATCCCCAGAGTTAGTGCCTTTGGTGACTCTGCAGCATGGCCTATGACTGGTTTTCCACCAAAATGTGGATTGATGTCCTTTAAGCCCTTTTTGTACAGAGATTACTTTCCACCATCCATATGTACCTCTAAAATCATTAAGTGAAAACAAAAAACAAAAAAATAAAATCACTAAGTGAAAGAAGGGTAATGTTGCTTTAAAAAGGGACAGTTATTGCCGTATTCCTACAAATGACAAAGAAATAATGAGAAAGAATTTTGTTTGTTTTAGAAAAGGAGATTAAAGAAAAAAAAACACTATTTTTCTTCTATGTTAGGCCAACATGAACAGAAACTTTACTTCTAAGCCATAGATGGTGCTGTGAAAGAAAGCAGATGAATAAAGAAAGACAGAAAGAAAAAATGAAAAGAAGAAATTAAGGTCAGAATCCAGTGCCAAAAAGTGAGTTTTCTCTCCAACACTTCAGCTACTTAAATCACTAAACTGACCCTTAGTGATACTTACAAAAATTAATTTAGAAAGATTTTCCTTTCTTCTTGCTAAAAGATAGGAGTGTCAGGGAGACTTCCATAATTCCATCACAGTAAAAGATGATGCAATATTGCCAACCCAAACTGAAATGTAAGGCTTTTCATAGAGACATTTAAGTATGCATTGTTAAATTTCACAGCATTATTGACATAATACTTTTGGTATACAATGTGATTGGTGAGCTAGCCTTAGGACTGAAACTCCAGCTGTGACATTATCCCTACCCTTTTGGAACATAACTTGTTCATGAAATGGAGATCACTCTTATTTTCAGGAAAGTACTGAGGTTTCTCTAATCCAGAATAGTTTAAATATAAGGAAGTGTTCCAAAGGATAGCAATCAAAATGATGAATGAGTCAGATTATTTTATTCATGGAAATATAAATGAAGCATAAATTACCCAAGACAAATTTGCTAAGAAAAAAAAAATGGGGGAAATTGTGTGATGGTCTGCAGAATGTGAAAGGCACAGACCTCAAGGCTAGAAAAATAATTTAGTGTGATTCAAAGACTAGTAGTACAGATAATAAGAATGTTCAAAGTAAAACAGATGCTGCCTCCTCTGTTGAATAAGTAGCAAAGAAACTACACTAATTTGAACATGGTCTAGGAATCCAAACCAGGTAAAGACTTCAGAATAAATTCTAGTACTGTATTAATATTCTTGTCAAAGGAGATAATACAGCCTAATTAGGTTACCTAGATTATTTAGACACGTCATTTGACCCATTAGAGTCTTCTTTCATGAATATCAGATTCCACCAACGTGCTACCAATTCCCCACCACTGGAAAAGCCTATTAGAAACATCAATGTTTAGGTGGCAAGTTGCTTGTCTTTTTCTCTGGGCATCTAAAAAACAAGTAGATGCATGATAAGCAATTTAAAAATCACAATTAGTTTATTCCCCATGGACAAATAAATAGCAACCCCACATAACCTTAACAGTCTCCAACATTGCCCAACAAAGATATAATATGAAAAATATATGTAATTTTAAATCTTGAAGTAGATACATTAAAAAAACAAGTAAAACCAATTTATTAATATGTTTGATTTAATCCAATATATTGAAAATATAATTTCATCTTGTGGTACTAGTCACATTTCAGTCCTCAGTAAGCATATGTGGTCAGTATGCCTTAGCATACAGCACAAGTACTAAAAGAAAAGTAGAGGTATAAAACAAAGAAGAAAAAAAATGTGCATTGGTCAATGAAGGAACATTCTTTTGGACCCAGGGTAATGAAAATTATGATTGTACTGAACACTACAAGTAACTTCACTGAGAAGGAGAAGGAGGACAATAGGCACTCTGCGTGTGAAGTGAAAATATCATTAAAAAATAATTATTTTATGTAATTTGGAGAGGAGCTAATTTTTAAATAAAATTATTTTCTTTAAATCCCCATCAGTGATCAATCAAAAATATATCAAAACATAATTTCAAACATTTTTATAATTTGCAATCACAATGATGTTAAGATGTGATAAGAAAATAAAATATTATTATGAAAATTATTTAAAAATTGTCAAGGACAGCATTTATATTAAGTACTTAAAAACATTTCTAGGACAGTTGAAGATGCCTAGATTTAGACTACCATTGCAGATTATCATTCAGAAATATACCAACAATTTATTTTTTTATTCAATAAAAATTTCTTTAGTATTTATTCTATTCCAGAAGCTGTCTTTAGGCCCTGAGGATACAATGCAAAGAAAAACTGGTAAAATCCATGCTCCTCAGGATTAATTAGATACTTAATTCAATTTGTCTACCAAAGCTTTGTTAAACAGTTTTTAAAGAATTTCCTTTTTCCATCACCAACTAATATGATCTAGAATTTGTTCTCTTTAGGGAACATATTCATTGACTGTCAGCCTCAAGAAGTCTGGAACCTGTTTTATCTATCATCTAGTTCATTATATAGCAGAGCGACTTATACATTATTTAATGATGGTACTGCATTGAATTAATTGAATCAAACTGAAGTAAATCAAACTTAATTTAATTAGAAGGAATAAAATAAAATAGGTGTTACTGCACTGCTAAAAATCCTTACTCAAAAACCAGGAATATCTCCATTAAAAATTAATACTGAAACCAAATGAAGACATTAATTACAAGAAAGGAAAACTTCAGACCAATATCTCTCATGAACATAGGTACAAAAATAATCAATGCAATATTACCAAATCTAACATTATATAAAAAGAATTATATACCATGACCAAATGGGATTTATTCCAGGTATATAAGACTGGTTCAACAAATGTTAATCAGTTAGGGCTATCAATCATATAAATAGGCTACAAAAGAAAATTTACATTATCATATCAAATGATGTTTAAAAAAAATTGACACATCCTAACATCAAACACTAATTCGTGATAAAAACTCTAAGCAAATTAGGAATTAAGAGGAACTTCCTCAACTTGATAAAGAACATCTGTAAAGAACCAACAGCTAACATCATACTCAATGGTTAGAAACTAGATGCTTAGTAACACTGAAAACAAGGCAAATATATTCCCTCTCAAAACTCCTATTCAACATTATACTACAAGTGCTAACTCATTAATACCAAAAAAATGAAAATAAAGTGTATACAGTATTTGATGTAAAAAATAAAATTGTCCTTGTTTAGAGATGGCATGATTGTCTATGTAGAAAATCCCAAAGAATCATCAAAAAAACTCCTGGAATAAATAAGTGATCATAACAGAAGTGCAAAATACAAGATTAATATACAAAAGTCAACTGCTTTCCTATATGCCAATGATGAAAAATTGGAATTGGAACTTAAAACACAATGCTATTTACATTAAGACCAAAAACAATGCAATACTGTTCACTTTAGCAGCATATATACTAAAATTGGAATGATGCAGAGATCAGGATGGCTCCTGTGCAAGGATGACACGCAAATTTGTGAAGTGTCCCATATAAAAAAAAAAATAAGAAAATAATATGATTAAGATATAAATTTTAAAAATGTATAGCATTTATATAGAAAAACTACAAAAATCTAATAAAAGAAATTTAGGAATATCTAAATAAATGGAGAGATATTCCATGTTTATGGATAGGAAGACACAATATCGTTAAGATGCTAATTCTCCCCAACTTGATCTATAGTTTCAAGGTAATCCAAATCAAAATTGCAGAAAGTTATTTTGTGGCTATCAACAAAGTCATCCCCAAAGTTTACTTGGGAAGATGAAAGACTCAGAATAGTCAACACTGTATTAAAGATGAAAAAGAAGTTAAAAATCTGAGACTGACTACAAGACAATATAAAGCTACAGTAACCAAAAGAGCATGGTTTTGGCAGAAGAACATACACATAAGAAAAAAAGAACATACACATAGATCAATGAAGCAAAATATAGGACCCAGAAATAAGCCCACACAAATAAAGGCAACTGATCTTTAACAAAGCAGAAAAGGCAATTAAATGGAAACAAGATAGTCTTTCAACAAATGATACTGGAATAATTGAATACCCAAATGCAAAATAAATTTAGATTTAAGACTTATACCTTTCAACAAACTAACTGAAATAGATAACAACCAAATGTAAAATGAAAAACTATAAAATTTCTAGATGATAGTACAGGAGACAATCTAGGTGACTTTGGTTCAAGGATGAGTTTTTAGATGCAACACCAAAAACATGATGATCATAGAAAAAAGTAAGTTGGTCTTGTTAAAATTGAAAACATCTGCTCTGTGAGAGATAACCTTAAGAGAATGAAAAGACACATACAATGAGAAAATATTTGCAAAACATATATTTGGCAAAAGATTTGTATTTAA
Organism: Vulpes vulpes; assembly: GCF_048418805.1. NCBI lineage: Eukaryota > Metazoa > Chordata > Mammalia > Carnivora > Canidae > Vulpes > Vulpes vulpes. The sequence continues at coordinate 25,776,670 of NC_132794.1, read as the reverse complement.
CATATGCAAATAATTCTTAAAGCTCAATAATAAGAAAATAACTCAATAAAAATGGTAAAGCAATCTGAACATACACTTCATCAAAGAAAATACAGATGGCAAATAAGTATATGAAAAATGCTCCACATCATTTTTCATTAGGGAGCTTCAAATTAAAACAACGAGATATCATTATTAGAAAGACTAAAATAAAAAAAAGCTGACAACAACAAATGCTGACAACCAAGCTCAGCAACAGGAACTCCTATTCATTGCTAGTAGAAAGATAAGAAGGTACAGCACTTTGGAAGACAGTTTGGTACTATCTTACAAAGCGAAACATAGTATTATCATACATTTCAGCAATCGTGCTCTTAGGTATTTACCTAATTGAGAAGAAAACATGTACATAAAACATCTGCACTCAAATGTTTATAGTTGCTTTATTTATAATTACCCCACACTGGAAGCAACCAAGATACTCTTCAACAAATTAATAAACAAACTGTAGTCCATCCAAGCAATGGAATATTATTCAAGGATTTTTAAAAATGGCCTATCAAGCCACAAAAAGACATGGAGGAACTTTAAATATTGCAAGTGAAAGAAGTTAGCCTGAATAATGCTACATAGTTCATGACTCCAATTACAGCACATTCTGGAAAAGACAAAACTAGAGTAAGAGATTGAAAAAAAAAATCAATGGTTGCCAGGGCTCAGGGTGAGGTTCATGAAAGGAATGAAGAAATGAAACAGAGTGCTCAAATTTTTAAAAATTTTATTTAAAATGCTGAAGAAGGTCAAAGTGACACAGGAGTCAACTAAAAGACCTCCCAAAGGTCAAAGCTGGAACAGCTGGAGCAATAAAATAAAGTAGTCCTGGATCATAACTCAAAGGTTAAAATAAGTATCCATGAGGGATCCCTGGGTGGCGCAGTGGTTTAGCGCCTGCCTTTGTCCCAGGGCACGATCCTGGAAACCCGGGATCGAATCCCACGTCGGGCTCCCAGTGCATGGAGCCTGCTTCTCCCTCTGCCTATGTCTCTGCCTCTCTCTCTCTCTCTCTGTGACTATCATAAATAAATAAAAATTAAAAAAAAATAAGTATCCATGAGTCCATACTGATACAAATAAATTATTAAATAAATTAACAAATGAGAAAGAAGAGACAAATCTCCCATGCAGAAGAATTCCACAGAAATTAGTTAGATATACCATCCTGAGAGTTGAGGAAAATAATTCCTCATCCTTAAATGTGAGCTGCACATGATGACTTCATTCCAAAGAGTGCAGTATGAAAATAGGTGGGAGAAAGTAACAGTGAAGAAACCTAAATAACATTACTTTTGCCTGTTGACCAAGGTCAACGTCAATGGTCATAGATCATGTAGATTGTATGTGCCCTTGATATTATATGATAAAAATGATACTCTTTACCCCTGTGACCTTCTTCCCCAAAACACATAACTCCCATCTAATAAGAAAAACATCCAATTCCAGTAGATAGTCATCACACTCCCCAAAACTGTAAAGGTTATGAAAAACAAGAAAAGTCTTGGAAATTATCAAAACCTAGAGGGGACTAAGGAGACATGATCCCAGAACAGAAAAGAGGCATTAGGTTAAATCTACAGAAGTCTGAATAAATTATGGACTTTGTTAATAATAATGTACCAATGTTGGTTCATTAATTGTAACAAATAGACTATGCTAATGTAAGATATTAACCATAAGGGAAACTGTGTGGAATTGGGGGTGGTAGAAATATGTATGGGAACTCTCTGTAAGATCAATATTTCTATAAAACTGAAACTCTTCTAAAAATAGTCAATTAATTAAGTCAATTAATATTCTAACCTATTGGCACACCATTAAATACAAGTAAGATTAATTTTTGGAACATTACTAATAACCAGACTATGGGCCTTATCAATGCCCACTAAAATCAGTGCCAGAAGATCCAGTCTGAAGAAACTTGCCATCCTTACTCATTTATGAAAATTATAATACTATAATTATCTATGAAACCAGTTCTTATCAGAATATAAACTATAGCTGACTCTTGAACAACACAGGTTTGAACTGCATAGGTCCACTTACTTGGATTTTTCAATAAATACAGTACAATACCATAAAGTATTTTGTCTTATGATTTTCTTAACATATTCTTTTCTCTAGCTTATTGTAAAAATATGGCATATAATACATGTAAAATACAAAATATGTGTTAATCGACTATTTATGTCACTAGTAAGGCTTCCAGTCAACAGTAGACTATTAGTAGTTAAGTTTTGTGGGAGTGGGATCCCTGGGTGGCTCAGCGGTTTAGCGCCTGCCTTTGGCCCAGGGCGTGATCCTGGGGTGCCAGGATCGGGTCCCACGTAGGGCTCCCGGCATGGAGCCTGCTTCTCCTTCCTCCTGTGTCTCTGCCTCTTTCTCTCTCTATGTCTATCATAAATAAATAAATCTTTAAAAAAAAAGTTTTGTGGGAGTTAAAAGTTATATACAGATTTTAGACTATGTGGGGGTTGGCACTTCTAACCCTCATATTGTTCAAGGGTAAATTGTACTCAAGTCTCCTCCATAGTCTTACAACCTAATCCAGCCATTGTCCTAACTCTTTATTCCCATTCTTAGCTAATCTAAATTCACAGTTATATTCACTATTTCTACCTCCTTATTTTTCACTCACTGTTCACAGTAATTTGGTTCTTCCAAAGTCTTCCAAAGTCAATGATGGTCTACCTAAACCAGTTGATTATTTTACTTCATTCTTTGGAAGTATCTGATATGTTATCCATTCCCTCCTTTTTAAAACACTTTCTTCCAATAAATAAATAAATAAATAAATAAATAAATAAATCACTTTCTTCCTTTGCATTCATCACATTTAATTTTCCTGGTTTTCTTCCCATCTCTCTCGCATCTTCTTGATGTGTGTATGTGTGTATGTAAGATTCTTATCCTGTCCTTAAAAGTTATTGTCCTTAAAGTTCAGTTAAGTAAATTCTTTTCACTCTCTATTACCCTCTCTATGTGAGTACCTTAATGTTCATGGTTCAACTACTGCACGTTGATGTATGGTATTTCCACTTTGCAGCTCTACTCACATATTGAAGTCCAAATGTCGCAGAATAATCTACCATGTCCTCTTTCCTAAACTCCTTATATTCTCCATATCCAGACTGGTATCACCATTTTCTACTCAAGGCAATATTCATTATAATCAATTGATTCCAATATTAAATCATTCCTTAATTCTCATATCTTCTAAAAAATTTCTCACATCCATCAACTTCTGTCCACCCACAGAACTACCATCATAGTTCAAACAATCATTGTCTCCTAACTAGATTTCTAAAATAGTCCCTTAGAGGTTCCCACAATTCCAGTCCATTCTTCATTCTGTCTCATCATTCCCTAATTCAAGACACTTTAATGATTCCCCTTTGTTGTTAGTTTGAGATCCAAATGATTTAATTTTGCCTATAGGGCTCTTCATAATTAAGGCCCTGCTTAATACTCCAGTCTACTTTCCTACTTCTTTCCCCACTTCCCTAATCCTGGCTCACACCATGCTAAACTGCTTTCAGTTCCTCAAATGTATATGGCTGCTTGCTCTGCATATATTATTACTCTACCCCACTCTCAGTATCATTTACTCTATCTTCAGAGTTCAGCTTAAATCGTGTTTTCAAGAAGTCTTCACTAAATCCTCAAATCCCAGATAGTTGCTTCTCCTATATATAGTCACAGAGCCTTTTACTTCTGCTCTCAACACCCTTAACATACACACATACAATTTTAAATTTTGTCATTACTTATCCATACTGCTAAACTCCAAGCCCTCCGAAGGAAATGAGAACATATCCATTATTTATTAACTCTTCTTAAGAATATCTAGAACAGGGGATCCCTGGATAGCTCAGCGGTTTAGCGCCTGCCTTCAACTCGGGGCATGATCCTGGAGACCCGGGATTGAGTCCCACGTCGAGCTCCCTGCATGGAACCTGCTTCTCCCTCTGCCTGTGTCTCTGCCTCTCTCTCTGTCTTTCATGAATAAATAAATAAAATATTTTTTAAAAAAAGAATATCTAGAACAATGACTGACATCCAGACAACATTTGATATATTGACTGACGAAAATATGGATGGATGTTTGCAATAACTCAGAAAAATACTCTGAAAGGGTTTTAAACTTAGATGTTTAAAAGAAAAAGAAAAACACCTCTCTGGAATGAGTTACTGCTTGCTATTTTCTTAGAAATAGACTTGGTTTCTGTGAGTATGAAAAATTCATAAAGAATACACACAGTATCCCAGTTTTAAAGTAAGGATTTTCCAAGACAGTATGATTGCTTGAGGTTGCAATAGTCATGTTAATCACCTAATACCATGTTTGAACTACACATGAATGGACAGCCAAAATTCCAAGACATCAAAGGACTCCAGTTTGATAATAATAGTTTGGAAGCAGTCAGAGAATGGTTAAGGAAGGAACTGTCAGCAACTGAAGGATAACAGTGGGAATTAACCAGTACATATCATGGAGCTATGACGGCAAATTCAGTATGGGATGTATAAGTAACAGTACAAGCCAGGATGAACCCCTGGCTCCAGCAGCCTTTAGACTTGACAATTGGACAGTCCGGGAAGATTTCAAAACTTCAAGAAATAGACATAGGATAAGGAAACTATGAGCATTAGTAGCAGTAAAACACAGAATAGGCTGAAATCAAAGATACGCTACCATGCCTAAGTACAGGAGAGGATTGACTTAAAGAGTGAAAGATACAGTATTTTCTCCAAATCAGCTTTTTTCATTTAATAGCAACAATGATTAAATATAGTTTCAAAATGCTTTAATTTTTCTTTTGAAAAAAATTCTCTTTTGGTTATACTTAAATAAAAATCCTACATAAAAACTACTAGTAAATATTTTACTTCCAAAATGTATTTTGGGGACACTTGGGTGGCTCAGCAGTTGAGTGTCTTCCTTTGGCTCAGGGCGTGATCCCAGGCTTCCGAGATCGAGTCCCACAAGAGGCTCCTCCCAGGGTGCCTGCTTATCCTTCTGCCTATATCTCTACTTCTCTCTCTGCATCCCTCATCAATAAATAAATGAAATCTTTAAAATAAAATAGAACAATAAAATAAAATTTATAATTATGATATCTTAAGTGACAAAGAAATCGGCACCAAAATAACTAACAATAAAGTCAATGTTAATACAATTAAAGTATAGTTTCTCTTGACTTCTACTCTAAAGTCTATTATATTATTCATTATTGACTTTTTTGTACATGAAGATACAAAGAAGGAATTGTTGTTAATATTTTATCAATTCTGAAATTATACCATTACATCTTCCTTCACTGATGTCACCTCCACTTAGATTATTCAGAAAGTAGTTGGGTTGGAAAACAACTATGGATTAATTTGTCTCAAATATTTTAGATAATCTAGCTCTAAAGATCCAAATCACCAGGCTTTGGCAAATCACCCACTCTTTTCTGTCTAATTTGACCTGCCACATGTTCAACATCATCAAAAACCTCATGAGTCCACAAGTAAGATCAAGCTTTTCCTTATCTCCTATGTGTTGCATTAGTAATAAGCAAAAGAAATTCTCATAATAAGTGCTCAAAAAATACTTGTTTGGTGAATGAGTGAACCAGAAGTAAGAGAATTAACTCTCTAATCCATGGCTCACTTTGTGTCAGGTATTATGCCTAAATTAAAAGAGTGGATTAGAACATACTTGACCACCTATCTTTACACATAATATCAAGCTATTGAGCTTCTCATTTCTGAAAGGTGTGAGATACTTGGAATATCTCTCTTTTTTTTAATTCCTTTGTTGATTTACTTCCAGGAGTTCTACATTTTCTTATTATCTCTCTTTTCCTGCAGCCATTTGTGCATATAATTGCTTTTAAACCATAAAGTTGTTGTTACAAATACTGCTCTATTTAATGAAGAAGACAGTACTTGACAGATTAATGATATTAAATTATTTAATAACCTCCTATCTTTAAATAAATTATAAGAGACACAGTTCATTTGTTTATTTTTAGTCCTCAGACTTTGTATAGGCAGTTAATACATAGGAAGGAATTAGAGCAAACTCATTTCTGCCTCAGGAACTAGAGTTGAGCTCTTCTCCTAACGCTGAATATTTATTTGAATTTCTAGGCAGAGCCACGCACCAATCACATTAAAATAATCTAAGCATCTTTAAAATCTAAAGGCCCATTCACTGGGTAAGTTGGACACCAAAATTTATGGAAATAGTGATTTCATAGAAGCCTGCAGTAACTTGTTCCTTTGCCTAATGTGCTCACTGCACTAAACAACACAGATGCAAAATTTTATGGGAAAAATTATATTAGGTAGCCATAAATGGAAACATCTAAACCTTTCAGCCAGTTCAACTTAAATAAAGAACAGTGAGTATCATGAAATAAAACCTATAATTAGGTTTATGTTCTCTAAAGACTCGCCAATCCTAATTTTAGAAAACAGGCCTACCTGTTCATTTAAATTTATAAAAAATGAGAATTTGCTTAAGTGTTTTCTATTTATGCCTTTAATTCTCAAATTCAATTAAATTTTAATCTTAGAACTTCTTATGTCTTGGGCTTTTTTCTATAGTTTATTGAACTTAATATTCTCTGAGGGTGGGGTTTTGTGCATGTTTACTTGTTTGATTTTGTTTTCACTCAATACAAATACACTCCATCTAATTTCCTTTCCATATTTCCATTGGTTTTGTAAAATAACTTGAAGCATGTGTATAGGCTTGAATGGAATTCTTTGTATATACTTGAATTTTTAGTGAGAAATTTTCACTTGATGTTTATGAAATAAATTTTTTTTTAATTTGTAGATAAGTTTTAGAATCTAATCATTCTTCCCTTATGGATATAATACCTGAGGTGCCTGGGTGCCTCAGTCATTTGAGCATGTGACTCTTCGTTTCAGCTCAGGTCATGCTCTCCGGGTCAAGAGATTGAGCCCCACATCAGGCTCCACACTAAGCACGGAGACTGCTTGGGATTTTCTCTCTCCCTTTTCTTCTCCCCCTCCTCATACTCATGTACATGCTCTCTCTCTCAAATAAATAAATACATCTTTGAACTGGATATAATCCCTAACTTTCTAAAATATATTTATCTATTTAATTTATGCTATGTTTATATCAGTTTGACATTCACTGTCATTTTTATAACAATATTTTTTTATTTCAGCACATAAAGAGGTGCCCCATCAAGTATATTTATTCAAATTTGGATACTCTGAAAGTAAGTATTATGATTGCTACAGCCACAGAATAAACTTCGAGTCATAAGACTTTTTTTCCCTACATGGTGGTGGCTAGGTGCTCCTCCTTTGGGTATGAATGTTCAAAACTGGCAGACTAGAAGAAAAATTTGAAAACTATTATTTTTTAAATGTATTTTCTAATTTAGAGGAAAAATAAAAAACAAGAAAAAATATATTTTCTGAGCAACCTCTAAAGAAATGAATGCCTTGGGTAAACTTTATTACTCATAACATTTATTTTTATTTTTTTAAGATTTTATCTATTTATTCAGGAGAGACACCAGAGAGAGAAAAGCAGAGACACAGGCAGAGGGAGAAGTAGGCTCCATGCAGGGAGCCCAATACGGAACTCGATCCTAGGACCCCAAGATCACTCCCTAGGCCATAGGCAGGCGCCCAAACGCTAAACCACCCAGGGATCCCACAACATTTATTTTTAATACATTTTGTGTCTTGGTTTGTTTTCCACATTTTATACAATTTTCAGCTCAGGCCTGAAGTCAAAGTTCTCAGGGCTGCTTATATCTGAGTGGGCATTGATTTTCTTTCTCTACATGTAGTGTTCTCTCTCTCTCTCTCTCTCTCTCTCTCTCTCCTAATCTCCTCTTCTTGTAGGACACAAATTGTATTGGATTGGAACCCACCCTGATAGCTTCAGTTTAATTAATCACCTTTTTAAAGGGCCTATCTCCAAATACAGTCATATTCTGAGGTACTGGGGGAACCTCAGTATATGACTTTTGGGAGAACACTGTCAAGCCCATATCTACCACAAAATTCTAATCACCTCAAAGTCTTTCCAGCTCCTTTCTTGGTTCCTTTCTTTCTCTTCCTCTTTCCATTCAAATATGTATTGTATAAACTCTACTGGAACAGTTTTCCCTGCTCTTCACATCTACTCTAATGGAGATTTCTTATCTATACTGTTACTACATCATGCTAACAAACTCTAATAATGTTCATACGTTTGCTGCCATATCTGTCTTTCTAAAACTAAGCAGCAATAATGCTACATCAACTCAAAAACCTATAATGACTCTTAAATTACTGCCTAACAATTGTCTTATAATAATTTAGACTGTTCTTTAAAGTTGCCCTTTGTCTGCCTTTTAAGGCCTTCTTTGATCTCCTTCCAATGAGGGCTCCAGTATTATGTCCCATGACTTCTCTGTGGATTCTTTAATATCTAGAACAGTGTATTTTACATTATGGGTAAAATAAACTATTAGTGAAACACAAAACTAATTTTGACAAGCCTTTTAGAAACAAAAGAACAGGATGGGATGGGATGGAATGGAATGTATCAGAATCTATCAGAATAATATTTTAGGGGCACTTGGGTGGCTCAGTAGGTTAAGCATCTGACTTTTGATTTCCACTTGGATCATGGCCTCTCAGGGTTGTGAGATCAAGCCTGCAGTGGGCTCTGTGCTCAGCAGAGAGTCTGCTTGTTCCCTCCCCCTGCTGTTCTGTTCCACCCCCTGCTTTCTCTCTCTCTCTTTCTCTCTCTCTCTCTCAAATAAATAAAATATTTTAAAAAATAAAAATAAAATTTTAAAAGAATAATATTTTAATAAGCACCTAAACATTTATACAGGTTATAAAGTTTGGGCTCTTTTTTTCTTCCCCACCAAATTATTACTTAAGACTCTCCTGAGTTCTTTATTTTGTGCCTTTCTTTGAATATTTTCAAAAAGATACTATTACTTTATACATAATTACATTGTGTAATATATGAACATAAATTACACTTATTTCCCCGCAATAACTGAATTTCATGCACACAAGTTTTGAAAATTTTCCTCTGACTACTGACTGACATGTGGATTCAGAACCTACAAGTGTGCCACATAGCACCCATGCACAGCAGCATCATAGCACAAAAGTATTAAGAACACTGTATTTCTCAGCATTTATTAGACTTTGAAACTTCCTAAACAACCATCACTGGGCAATTTTTGTTGTTACCATTTTTTTAAAATTTTTATTTATTTATGATAGTCACAGAGAGAGAGAGAGAGGCAGAGACACAGGCGGAGGGAGAAGCAGGTTCCATGCACCGGGAGCCCGATGTGGGATTCGATCCCGGGTCTCCAGGATCGCGCCCTGGGCCAAAGGCAGGCGCCAAACCGCTGCACCACCCAGGGATCCCTCACTGGGCAATTTTTAATTCAACACTGAATGGACCTCAACTATTAGTCATGTACAAGTGTTATTGTAAGTACTTAAAAAGATTTGTGTTAGCTAATTATCAACAGAGCAAGAGCACTACAAACTAACACAAAATAAAGATTTAAGAGTGAAGACAGAAGTGAAATCTGACTGTTACAGCAACAGACTTAGGGGGATGGGAGGCCTTTCTTTACAGCAAAAAGTAAGAACATAACAAAATATCAGGTTCCAGACAGCAGAGGATCATGAAAATCAGCAAGTTATTTCTGAAATATTTTAATTTTTAAAGGAAATAGAAAAATAAAGCAATTCCATATAATTAAAAATAATTTTAAATAAGCATATCTATTCATTGATGCCACATAGTAGCCTTTATCCCAACTGAGTTGGGTCATCTCCCCTGGGAGTCCTTGCTCCATATTTCAAGTGACACTAAAGAAATCACCAAGACAGAGAAGTGTTTGTCTCACAATCAAAACATGAACATACATGTGAAGACTCTCCTTCTTGTTACAAAATACAAAGAAATACTGGATGAGGATTTGAATCTAGCTAAAAGTCACCCACAGTATGTCATCTGGAGTTTTGTGGTATTGGAAGTTGTAGCCAAGCAAGATTTGTGCTTTAAGAAAACATAGGGCATGTGATGTGATGAGCACTGGGTGTTACATGCAACTGATAATTACTGAACACTACATCTGAAACTAATGTTGTACTACGTGTTGCCTAATTGAATTTATTTTTTAAAGAGATTTAAAAAAAAAAGAAAACATAGAGACCACAAAAAAATGAAGAGCTTGCACCTCAAATTACAGAAAAATATACATTTTAAATTGTGTTCCTCATTGTCAACATAATTACAAGACTAATGTTTAGATATCTATTATTTCTCTTTAAATGAGTCTCTTAGATCTTGTTTCCATTTCTACTGTGGATCAATGGTTCCCAAATGCACAAGAATCACCTACAGAGTTTGTCATCCAGGTAAGCCAGGACCCTGCCTCAGCTTAGGACCAAGGAAGTTCTATGTTTTAGAGTGCCATTCTTAAAATTTTCTAAGTCTCTCTCCTGTGCATGGGATTGTAGTACTTTTTTTTAAATTTTTTTTTATTTATTTATGATAGTCACAGAGAGAGAGAGAGAGAGGCAGAGACACAGGCAGAGGGAGAAGCAGGCTCCATGCACCGGGAGCCTGATGTGGGATTCGATCCCGGGTCTCCAGGATCGCGCCCTGGGCCAAAGGCAGGCGCCAAACCGCTGCGCCACCCAGGGATCCCGGGATTGTAGTACTTTTTAAGTGGGGTACCTGAGCCTGAAATCCCGTTGGTAGTACTTTCCAACCGTCTAGTGGAAAAAACCAATGTCATAAGGAGCTCTAGGGCTTGCTGCCTATAGGTCTGTCCCAAGACCAACCCAGGCCTCAGTTCCAGGAGTGCAGCAATGCAAGTGGATCACTCCTAGTAACTAGAGTGGTGGGGTTGTGTTGTTGGTGGTGGTGGTATGGCTGCCTGAAACTGGTCAGACAGAATAATGCTGACACACAGAGTTTGAGTAACCATCACTCATGTTGTCAGGTACAGGAAAAGTTCAGAGTTCAGAGCTTCCAGTGTTCACTGCTAACCCTTGGCCTTCAGCCCCAGGTGGATCAGTATGATAACTTGTGAACTAGATTCCGCCTATAATGCAGCCTCTAATCTACAGTACCCACAGGTAGTAGGGTGAGAGTAGGCATTCTTTGTCTCCCTACCACTGTCACCCCAACCCCTCTAAGGCTCCACACTACATATCAGCTAGTCCTCCAAGAAGTGCCACTCCGTGTCCTTTAAAGACTTTGAGAAATAAATAAATAAATAAATAAATAAATAATAAATAAAATAAAGACTTTGAGACTATTTTCTCCTTAATATCAAATGGTCCACTGCTGTCTTCTTTTGCTTCTGTGAAAGGTAGTGATGCCATGTTCTCCTAGATTGGCCTTGACACATGGCTGACAAGGAATGGGCATTCCTTGTATAAATGAGATTATTCTTATTACACTAACCAGAGAGCCTATGCCTATCCCCTTTGCTAGTGGCAGTGTGAAATGCAGAGATGGAGTCAACTCTGAAAAAAAACATCACCGTCCAGAAATTAAATAATTATGGACTGAAGAGGTCAAGAGAAGACATGATTGCAAGGTTGATCCATGATTACACAATTAAATTCCAAATAATAAATACAATGTGATGAGAAAACAACCACTCACAGTTCCCTGAATTCTCTGGGCAACACTTGCACTTGTGGCCATTATCAACAAAGCACAGTAAAACGTTTGAAAGAGGCAATGGAAGCTAGTATTATGGGCAGCATGATGGATGATGTAGCACCATAAGTGATAACATACTCCACAGTAAATAAGTGGCATGAGGGCATCTCTTCAATACAAACAGATTCTAAAGAGCCATGATACTGTAAGTAATAACAGCATTGTTAGCCTTTTCTCATGCTTGGAAAAATAAAATTTGCCAAGAATGATGTATTTGACCACCAAGAACATAAAGAGATGGTTCCTGGATCTTAATTTAAAGAGATGGTGCTTGGATCCCATAATGAATCTTCACATGTACCAACTGAAAATAAATAAGTACCTCTTCCCAACTCTATTATCTTAAATCACCATTTATAATCACTTCTTCACATAGGACCATGAATTTTGTAATACACTTGTAATAAAATTACTTATATAGACAGGTGTCTACAAAAATATTTACCCAAGGAACCCCAAACCCCAGAGGCAATCTTGATTCCCAATTCCCTCCCCGTTCAACTGTCCATCTCTCTTCTCTTTCTGCCTTCAGCTGCCTATCTCCCAACCAATACCTCAAATTTAATCTCCTAACCAGCACCAAGGCTAGAGTGGAAGACTCCCATCTATTTTCCTATCTGGTGGTTTTATGAAACCTTGATAAGCATTTGTGGTGCATTATCGTGGGACCCAGACAAATATGTCCTGATTTTTTTAAAAGAGTTGTTTAAGTTTGTAAGTTTACTTTAAGGCAGGATGACAGAAAGACCTCCCTGATGAAGAAGTTTAAATCTCCTCTTTCTGGTAAAGCTAGCTGATTAACAAGTTTGTTGCCCAGGATATCCAAAGGTTGGAGTCAACTGGTTGGAATAGTATTGGCTGAGAAACTAATTTTGAAATCACTTCCAGTTAGGGCACATCGGTGGCTCAGTCGGTTGAGCACCTGATTCTTGATTTTGGCTCAGATCATAATCTCAGAGTTGTGAGATCAAGCCTCGTGCCTGGCTCCACACTCAGCAGGGAGCCTACCTGAGATTCTCATTCTCTCTCTGTCCCCCCACTTCGCTCTCTCTCTCTCTCTCTCTCTCTCAAATAAATAAATATATCGTTTTTAAAAAAGAAATCATTTCCAGTTATTCTTTTTTTTTTTTAAGAGACATGCAGAGACATAGGCAGAGGGAGAAGCAGGCTCCATGCAGGAAGCCTAATGTGAGACTCGATTCTGGGTCTCCAGGATCACACCCTGGGTGGAAGGCGGCGCTAAACCACTAGCCACCCGGCCTGCCCTCAAGTTATTCTTTTGTTCAAAAAAGTTCTGAGGTTGCTTAGAGTTGTACATATGCTCATGAAGATATCTGATTGTAAGAAGCTGAAGGCTTCTAAACATCAAAGAGAGTGATTTTAAGCCACTACAATTTAGCTTTGAGAGTAAACTTTGTGTAGAAGAAATCAATCTTAAATTAAAATACAGATAATACCTAGAAAAAGACATCAATCCATGCTCATAGAGTGTATCTTGAAATCTTGCTTATGATGGTATTTTCTTCCAATGTATAGATAATCTGAGGTTAACAAGTACTCTGTTATAATTTTAATAAACAATTTTTACGTATTTTGTCAAAAATATATCATTGTTATGCTGGATAGTTTGTGTTTAGCCTTATCACAATATCCTGCATTTGAGGAGTACAGAACTGCTAAGGTTACTGATTTAGTGAAAGACATTAAATTTGGCAAAGTGGTTTGGAGAAATCAACAAATTCCTAAAGATCTGGCCTTCAGATCCAAACCTTTCTTATCATCATAGGTGTGAAGCAAAAGCTCCTTTCTGAGTCCAATGGCGTCTTAAAAAGACATAACCCTCCACCTACTTCCACTACCTCAGTACTGCTCTTATCCTTTCATCTCCTGTCCTCTCAACCTTTATCTCCATGCTCCCATTAAATTCTAATGCCTGCATCTGGTCAGAGTACAACACAAATGATAGTTACCAAACATCTAGATAACCAGTAAGTCAAGGTCCCAAGAAAGCCCCTTTATGTTTTTCTTTACGAGAAAAAATGCAGCTGAAAAAAAGGTAGATTTCATGAAATGGGAAATGGAAAACATATTGTATGCATTTAAAATGGATGATTTGAATATAGAGAAAATCTCTTTCTCCCTTAGTTCACTCTTCTACCACAATGAGGGTATGAAACTTTAGAATGAGTCAAGAGGGTCATAAGACATGAGAAAGTTTTCAACTATTCCAAATCATTATCCATATGTGGATTTTAAAAACCATTACTCCTATGAGATTGTTTTTCATTTCTAAGACTCCATAGGGCATTCTTTGGTCTTACATCCTATATTCTTCCTTTGTTTGAATGTTATATAGCAGTACAAAAACTCCATAGTTCATTCTGATGAATACCTTTATTACTTGGGAATATGATCCTCATCTCAGAAGGACTTTGTAACATTCGATACAAAGGTCACCACTGCTGTATTGCTTACAAATTAAAATTTTTAATAGCCCTTCTGCCCTACTCTTTACCCCCATCACCCATATATGCCTAGCATGAAAAGAAGACCTGTTCTTCTGGCAGGATGAATATAAAACACTGAAGTTTTTGTTTAAATGAAAATTATTTTCAATGAGGCTTTTTGTTAGTTCAATTCATGTATACAGAAACTTGATGGAAGCAATAAGACATGATAGCCATATAGAATAAAAACTTTGATCTCTCTCTGCCATATCTAGTTGAGCTAAGTGAAAGCTCTCACGCATACAAAAATAATGATGATTAATAAATAATTATGAAGAAGTTATCTAGACTAGCCCCTAGTATTGCAAATTCAAAGGCCTATAGAAACCAGGTTGACTATGAGGCCAACAAGTAGACTGGAGAACATATGTCCATCTGGCTGAGTACCCACTATTGACTACAATATTCAAAGAAATGCAGTCCTTGATTTGCCAATTCTGGCTTTTCAAAAACATAATATCAGATTTTGTACATGAAATCTATCCATGTTGGCCATAACTCAATAAAAAAACAAACAAACAAAAACACCTCTATGAACTAAACCAAAAACATCTGCAGGCCAGATTGTTAACAGCCATCAGTTTGCAAGTTCTACTCTAGACCAGTGACTTTGAACCTTGTGCCACCCAGGTGCCCCTCAAGTACTATTTAAATCTCTTAGAGTTATAAATGTTGTAGGAATAAAAACAAGTTTTCAATAAAAAATAAATGTACAGGGGCACTTGGGTGGCACTTGAGCACCTGCCTTTGGCTCAGGTCATGATCCCAGAGTCCTGGGATTAAGTCCCACATCGGACTCCCTATGGGGAACCTGCTTCTCCCTCTGCCTATGTCTCTGCCTCTGTTTCTCCATGAATAAATAAATAAAATCTTTAAATGAATGAATGAATGTACAATTCAGTTGTCTTTTTCTTTTAAGAGGTAAGTACACATTGGTCACCAGGCCTGCTCCATACTGGTACCATGGAAGGAAGAGATTGCTCTGAGAGTCTGTGTAGCACATCCCAAATGGCTCCATCTTTCACGCTGGTATCATCTGGTATCATCTGAGTTTTTGAGACCCCACGTATCACCATGCTCACCTCAAGGACTATTCTTTTATATGCACATTTCACTCTAACAAGTTGGAGAAAATATGATTTGGCTGAGAATTCTAAAGAAAGCCTCTTCCACAGAATGGGCAGCCCCATCCTGTGGAAACATGCATCCCCTAGTCATCAGATGCAACTTCAATTCCTCTGAACCTCATCACTTTCTTCCTAAAGCAAATGTCCACATCTTTGCAAAACAATGTGTCATTTAAAAATATTTTGTGGGTGCCTGGGTGGCTCAGTCAGTTAAGCATCTGCCTTCAGCTCAGGTCATGATCCCAAGGTCCTGGGATTGAGCCCCACATTGGGCTCCTTGCTCTGCTGGGAGCCTGCTTCTCCCTCTCCCTCTCTCTCTGCCTGCTATGTGTGCACATGTGCTCTCTCTCTCTCTCTCTCTGAACAAATTTTTAAAAATTTTTATAAATAAATAAAAATATTTTTGAATAAAATAAGGTACACAGAGCCTAATGCAAATAATGTTACATTTTCAAGTTCACTATTATATTTTTAATTTGTTTCTTTTTGAAATTTACTCCTTATTTTTCTTTCAAGATAACTTCTCCTACATTCCTTTACCACAAGCTCTTTCTTTTCTATCTTTCCTCTTTCTTTTTTGCCTTCTCTTTTTCTACTTAACGGACACAAAGGTGACCATGAGAAGAAATCCACATTTATCTATTGAAATAAACTTCATATTCATCATAAATGAAAAGACAAGCTAAAAAATTATATATATATAAAACACATATAGTCATGTACATAATCATACACCTCTTAATATTTAATATATCACCTAAGGGTGGATTTGGCTTCAAGTGACAAAACATCTAAGAATGTCTTATACAAATAAAACTTACTTTTCTCAATAAGAAGTCCATAGGTAGGCTTTTCCTAACATTAGTTTAGCTATTCTGAAATATCATCAGGGACCCATGCTCTTCCCATTCTCCTCCTCTACTATTTTAATGGTTTTGACTTTCATCTTCTTACTTGTTACCTCTTTGTTACAAGCTCCAGCTCATGCTGGAACCCCAGACATCACATAAACACTATAAAAGGAAAGAAAATATGAACAGAATACCAGCTGCTTTGCCCTTTCATCAAGAAAGATAAAAGCTTTCCCAGAAACCCTTGCGGACACTCACTTTGATCTCATTGGTTAGATTTTAACCTTTCAAGTCATTAGAACTATGTTACATGGCCAAATCCAGCTGCAAGGGAAATTAGGAAAGAGAATATACACCTAGATTTATTGCTGCATCAAATGACTCATGTTTTGTTACCATGAGTAAGTAAGAAGAGAAAAATAGGTATGAAGAAAGCAAATAACAGGATTTGCCATAGTGACCTATTTAAAGGATAGCAAAAGTAGTCCATATTGTCAGATATGCCATCTCAACTAGGCTAATAGAGGACCCAGTAAGACCCTTAGAAACCCATCTGGAGAATAAATTTATCTCTAACTAGAATAATGATTGTTCTTAGTGGAGTGAGTACCTGTGATGTGCTTTGATCCTTTGGGGAAAAAAATGTCTTCGCATGTAATAATTTTCCTTACCAAAATTTGTGCCCCACTGAATTAGTAATACTTATAAAGAAGCATTTGCTTTGCAAAGGTAAATTCGAGCCCAGATTATTCATATTTTACCAATTCAAAGTAAATAGAGTGTGAATGTGCTATTACTACATGGTTTTAAAACAAAACATGATAATTAATGCAGAGTGTTAAATTCAGATATTGAGCTTGGGTATTTAGTAACACACGAACACACGAACGAACTCCCATTGAAATGACAAATTATTTCATTTCAAATCCTTTATAGTTTACAATGTCCTAATAATGCAGTTTTCACTAAATTGCGGTAGTCAAACCTGTTGAAAACAGCATTTATACACCATTAACAAGTCATAGTAGCACACATTGCCAGCAAAATAATAATGGTGATTTCAAGTAAGCCTAACTTCTGATTTCTAAGATTGGTAAATTCTCCCTAGGAAGAATTTGCTTAACTCATATACTCCCAGTGTTGCCTTCCTTTTCTAAATTTTCTAGAATGTACAGATGTGAAGAAGCTAAATGTATATGAATCACTTTTATTTTTTCTCAATTATGCCATACTTTTCAATTTCTCCCTCTCTCCTCTCAGGTCTTCTCTGTACTATGCAAATTTTCCCTTACCTCAACTTTCTACAACTTCCTATCCTTCTTTTTCCTCCTCATTTTACCAATCTCACCAATTGTCTTCCTTTTAAATTTCCTTTAAGTGTGTTCCAGGCCTCTCAGACTGACTGACTTTAGCAGCAGAACCAAAGGGAAGAGATCTGGTTCTATAACTCTAAGGCAGGGTGCTGCCCAAGTGCACCTTATAATTTGGTGTTGGCTGGTACATGAGTAACAATCTAAATTACCAACATACTGCCTTAAGAGCTTTAGGATTTCAGTTGGTTTTTGTTTATTTGTTTTAAGAAAATTTTTCAGCTCTTTGCCCCTTTTTCTTATTCTCACTTTGTCTTTTTTCCCCTTTCAATTATGTTATTGTTTTTAGATACTTGATACCAAATTATTCAAATTAAACTTAAACTGACTGAGAGGATTTTAACTTTTTGAAAATGGAAAGCCCTCTGGGTAAAAGCCAGCTCCCATCTCTCCCCCGCTGTCACCCACACAAACCTATCTATCCAGTAAAAGGCTAAAGTAATAGATTCTGAGATGGGCTGCAAAGAAGTGGGGGATTTTTTCCAAATAAAACTCTTATTATTCTTTAGGCCTCTTTCAAGAGCCAAAGTATGTGTCATTAAATTAATCTTTAAAGTGCCTCTTTAAATGACTAACAATTCTCATTTCAACTGTTATGGCATAAAATTTAAATGCAATTATACACAAAGAAATTGCCTTCTTCCTTTGTACCTGATAATGACAAGGTCATAAACTGCCCTAAATCTATATTCTTTGCTTAGCCATTTGCAATATAGTTTATTGTAGGTATTAAGTGCTATTTAATGAAATAGCTTATAACATTAAGAAAGTGTTCTGTTCTCTAGAGGTAAAATGGTAGTAATTCAGACCTTCACTGAAAAGCATTTTGAAAAATGAAGGTTCCAACTTGGTTATCGTATGTGAATTAATTGTGTAGCTATCTGAATACTTCCTCTGTCACTCTCCACATTTCTGGATTATCAAAACAGAGCCTGAAGACACAATTTTGCCCTTCTGAGAAGAGGTCTTAATCATGAGTACTAGATATTTTCTGTTCAGTTTATTCACATACTCATTCCCTTATGTAACACATGGAATCTGCTTATGTTTTGCTTATGTTAGGAAGAAAAGGTCACAAAGAAATAGGCTGTCATAATCAAGTCAACCAAGGAGTACAGTAATCACTTTAGCAACTAATTACATTGCAATTCCTAAAACATACCAAATAACTTAAAAGAAAAAAGTGAGGAGGAGTCTAATGGCCTGAAAATTAGAATGTATTGGTTTTGAAAATGATTTTTTTTTCCTGGAACTGGAAATGACTTTGAAGATAATCTAATACAGACTCCTTACTTTGTGTGACTGAAATCAGGAGAGGTAAAGTGACATCCCTGCAGTCCCCGGCTTGTTCCATCACTTGAATTGAATCCAGATTCACATGAGGGCTATTTTCCCAGTGACCTCCCACTGAATCTGGTGTCTGAGACAATGTCTTCACTTTCTTCCATAGATGCCATATGGACCTGATAATATGCACCCTATGGCTTTAAAACATGGCCATTTTCTACAGGTGGGGAACTGAACAGTATGAACATGATAACTGTCTTCAGTAAAGCTTTCCATTGAAGGAATGCATACAGTAATATTAATGTGAATAAATATCCAAAGCTAAGGTGTTTCTAAGAGTGTGTGTCATAAGTTTTCAAAACTCATAAGAATACTCAAATCAATATTAATGTCTATGTTGGTTTATGACCTGCCAAATGTGAATTCTCTTCTCAAATACACACATGAATTTTCTGTTGATTATTATTTGACAGGACACATTTTACCTGCAGCAAAATCCAACATTTTACTACCAGCAGCATTATTGGAAAGCTAATCAATACTTTTTGTTAAAGCTTCAGGCACAAGAAGCTAATCGTATGCAACACTGATGGATGGAAAATATAAAATCAGATTTACATGTTTCTGGCCCCCTTTAAAATGGTAGTAGGGTTATAATTATCAGGTAAGATTAGCCATTGAACCATGAAGTTTTGGATTATCTGTTAGGACATAGGAGTTTCAGCAAGCATTGATTATGCCTCTGATATTATTTTTCACACATAATAAGATGGTCATTGTCAGGTTAGGTAAAAGAGTAACTGAGAACTCTATTTTGGCTCACAAAGGTGAAACAACAGAAACCATCCAAGAGACTAAAATCTGGCTTTTGGCTCAATTTAATGAATGAGAGCTTGAAGAGGAAACTCAGATACTAATACAGAGATTCAAAATTACTCTATCAGCAGACCTCCAGACCAAGAAAAGAAAGCTTATATGTGATTAAATTGGAAAAGTATACATTTGCACGGGATAATTACTCACCTTTAGTCACACACTTTAGACCTATAATTCAAAAGTGCAGGAAACCAGGATTACATTATATTTTCCAAAATGCTTATTCAGTAACTTAAATATTATAGAATAGGTGACTATAAATGCTTCTAAGAACTTAAAAATTGTATCATTTCTCCTGATTATGTGTTTTAAAACTTGACTCTCAGAAATAACAATATACTGTGATCACATTTCACAGAGATAACAAAGACAGGAAGCCAACATGCCACATGAACGATTAGTTCTTTAATCACGTTCTCCTATTGCCTGTATTTTTGAAATGTTGATATTCATGTTGCATCTATCATATATTACCCAGGCTCAATCAACAACTCACCTCTTTAAACTATTAATGATAAACTAAAGCATTTATTAACATAATGGTTGATTTACATCTTAAACCTAATTCCCAATCTAACACTTTAATATTAAACCAAGCACTGGAATAAACAGCATTAGCTTTTCCTTGCTAAGATACCAAGGGTGGCTTTAAAATAAGTCAGTTTACTGCTGTAACCTATGAATTAATGTGCCTTATAAATATGCCTTGTTAACTGATTAATGAAATGCTTATCATTGCAAATTGTAAATTAGATTGAGGCAGATGGATAGATAAACGAATCTATTTAAAATGTACTTCCTTCCTATTGCATTAAACTAGACCTTATTTTGGACTTGGATAATAATAAGTTTTCAGATAATTTGAAGTAATTTTCTGCCGTGAGCACTGATCACACCCTCAATCAGCCTTAGTGACTAAAATGAACATTGTTCTCCACCTCTATCCTCAACATATTAACTGAAAATTGATTTTTTTTTTACTCATTTTTCCAGAATGGTGCAATCAGCGGGTGATCACTTCAGGAAGAAGACCAATGTGTTCATTCAGGTTCTTTTTATTTTTCCCAGGCTCCTAACAATGATGGCTTGTGATGTATATGGCCTACAAATTCACTATAGACATCAGTTGGTTTTCATCAACGATCCTTCTTCTTGCACCTATTTTCTTAATAATCCCCTTGTGATTTCCACCCACCTCTATTTATGTAGCAAAAATGTAGTTAAGTGCTTGCTATACAAAGCCATGAAATGATGTTTTGAAGGAAAGCACAGTCTACATGGGAAATATATAAACATATGATTTAGTGAAATGCAATATAAAGACTACTGAACCTGGGTTTGAAGAAAAGGAGTAGGGAAGAAATCATTTGAATAAAAGTTGAATGAAATTTTGTGAAATGTCTCAGACTGGCAGAGCATTTCATGCAAAAGGAAAAGTTTGAGCAAATAACATGGTGTTTAATTCCCCTTTCTTAAAATTCAATGTAAGTCAAATGATATCCCTACATCTTTTCCCAAAAAATAGGCAGAGTGAATAAAAAAGCACTCCTAGTGCAGATACTTAGAACTGAAAAAGAACTAAAGCCAACAAAATAAAAGATAAATAAAGCAGAAGGAAAAGAAACAGTCCTCTTAGAAGAAATGAAGTAGATAAAACAAAAGCAACTTGGCTTTGAAATTGCATATCTGTATTGGTCAGTGGAAAAAGTTCAAACTTCATTCTAAAGCAAGATGGCTCCGGGTCAGAATGTGTTATTATATGCTTATGTGAAATTTTTGTAAGACTGGGAGTTTTCATAAACACATCTTACCATTTTAAAGATGTGCCTGTCATGATGTATTTAAGAAGATAATAAAATATTTGTGGAAAGAGAATAAATTGGGAATGGAGGATGATAGAGTTGCATCTAATTGACAGAGAATAAATTCAAAACCTAGTCCCAAATGATATGGAAAGAACTAGTTTAAATAAAGACTTGGGTTGGAGAAGACCATGCCTATCCATTTTCCAGTTTTGAGTTCCTTCATAAAGTGCTAATTTATTCATTTTGAAAACAAAGAAATAATACCCGTCATATCAATTCACCCAAAGTATTTATTATGCACTACTCATTGTACATGCTAACTGAACATTGCCTTGTAATGGATAAGTGCAATGCCTGCATACATACTGGTAAAAGAAATACCTAGTATCCCACACATGGGCAATTGACTAACCGCCGGCCTGATAACCCAGTGCACCCTACCCTATCATGCTTTGTACCTGTCCTTTGAAAACTGTTGATTTCTTAATTTGAACTTTACCATAGGCACCGCTGCCTTCAAAAACCAGACATATTTCTCTATTTTTGCTCTCAATGTTTATCATCTGCTAATCCTCTGGCTGTGTACCCAATGCTGAGGAAGGTATTATTACTCCATCTCACTCCAGACCACATCTTTATTGGGGCAGTAGAGACCACTGCTGTGGGATGGACATAAAACTGTAGTGTAACAGGTACTGCAGGTCCTAAGATGATCATACCCAGGTACTCATTTTCTAATGAGTAACATAGGAAGAAGTGATCATAATTCATTGACATGAGTGTTTTTAAAGCATATATTTAGAAAGAAAAGAGGATGAATGAATTTTAAAGAATATCTGAGAGAGAAGACAGACATTACAATGTGAAGACTAGGAAGATAAACTGCCAAAGCACCAGGGAAAAGACAAAATGATGTGTCTGAACAACTACATACATTCTTCTGATAAGGACAACATAGATAATTCCTATAATTTTTTCTACAAGCAACTACTAATAGTTTAGGAAAAGAAAATGAGTTAGGATATGAGTTACAGGACTAAAACTGCTATAAAGAATAATAGTAGCTAAAAAGACTAGAAGAGCTTGTTGAGATAAAAGACTGCCAAATGACTTTCTTTCAGAATCTAACTTAGATTAAAAACCTAGAGTGCTCACGGTTCTGCAATTTTCCCAGCATCACTTGTCAATACTAGAACCAAAGACTAAAACAGAAAATAGACACAATGAAGTTTGAAAAAAGATTTGATAGAGGAAAAAGACAAGAGAGGAGTAAACATATGGGAACTGAGGACAAAGAGGCTTCTTGTGTCAAATTATGTGACTTTAGATGCACCTTATAGACTCCAAAGCCCTATGAATTTGGGAGGTATTTTCTTTATTATCAATTTATTACTACTGAAATATTGCATGCATGTACCCCATACCACCTGGAAAACGGTTACAGGTTTTCCAGAACAAGAGAGAACATACACTTTCATTTCAATTCACAAAAAAACTTAAGTTTCTAGAATTGAGACCTAAAATTTGCCCTGGAGAAGCTTACTGTCAATTATGGGAGACAAATATATAATTAGTGCATATTAAAATACTATGCTAAGAACCACATTAAAAATAGGAGAGGCACTTAGTTAAATCTTCCTAGAGAAAATGATGCTGAGGAAATTTGGAAATATAAGTAAAATTGAGTCAGCCAGGACATTTCAGGCAGAAGGAACTGCAGAGGAAAAGGCAAAAGCCTAGAAAATGCATTTAACTAAATCACCAAATCCAAGAAAACAGTCTGCATTATAATATTTGTATCATCTGTAAAACTGAGAAGAACCGATAAGAAGAAATAGTTTGGATTATTGTTCAGAAAATCTTCCCTTCCCTGTGCCTTCCCACTACAATCACATTGATTTCTTAATTGCCTATATGATTAACTTTAACTTAAGGTATGCTAGAAGTGATTCAAATAGAGACTTGAAATGTGCTTGCCTGTTGGCTACTTGCTCTGTTGCACCTCTGCCAGTGCAATGAGAAGATCATGCCTTGACTTTCCCAATGCTCCAAGGAACATGAAAGACAGGTGGGGAAGCACCAACCATCCAGCTGAGAGATGTGAGGTGTGGAACCCAGCCGGGTCCTGCCTAGATCATTTCACTCCAAGCTAGCTGGTGGACATATGAGTGAATTTAAATGATTTTTATTTTAAACCTCCCACTTTTAGAGTGTACATTATATACCAATAGCTACCTATACACAGTTGAGCATGGCTGACGCTGTGTTGAATCACTGTTTTAATTTCCTACTTTTGTTTCACATTCTCTACAAATTTGCGTTTACTTTTGTAATAAAGATAATTTTAAAAAATAAATCATATATGTAAAATATATCATTTATGATGCAAGAATCTTTCAAAAGGTTATATTGTCTAGTATCTTTCCTCTTAAACAATTGTCACTCATTAACTGTATCTTTAAGTCACAGTACCATTATTCTCAATTGTATTTGTATATGAAATTCCTTTGATGGTCCTAAAGCATTTCTTCTCAACAAACTTCTCTGGTTACTCCTTCAGGAAAAGATGAAGCCCAGACAGGAAGTGGAAAATACAAGTTTCAGATATATGGAGAATTGATTTAACAAAATTAGACAATTCTAAGAAAGCACCTAGTACAGTGCCTGGTGCATAGTAAGAGATGATCAAGAAGGATTTGAGTCATGCTCATAGTCTCCCCTCATATTTTCATTAGCCAGTTTCAGGAAAGCTCTCCTGAGGATTTTCAAATTCATGCTCATTTGCATTTTGGTGGTGGCCCAGGTAAATCATGCTGTCTCTTCAATGATGCAGTTAAGAGAAGAAAAGTCAGGAAGGTTCTGGCCCTTTGGATTTTCATGGAATTTTCAATGTCTGTTTTGACATCTGAGTTTCTGATTTTCTGTGATCTGTCATTTATGAGTGCTGAAGTGAATAAGTGAGAGCCATTAAACAGCTGCACAATTTGGGGGACTTTTCACAGCCCAGTTGTTGGACTCTGCAGGGGATCAGTGAGGATTAGGCACAAAAAAGCAGACAGGCATTTTAATTAGAGTAATATTAACATTCACAAACTGTCATATTATGGAAATCATTGGCAGTGTGGAAGCTCTGCTACTGAAGCAAAGGCAGGAAAAGCAAAAACAATCAGACCTCAGAATTTCCAGGATATCCTCAGCAGCTAGCAGCTGACATAGTCAGGTGAGCACCTAGTGTAGCATTCAGGAGAAACAAGTACAGGACTTAAGGAGACATCTAGGGGAATCCCAAGCAGATCTGTGGATTCTCTAAAGCAACTTTTTCTTATTAAGAGTCATTTCTATAAAGAGGCTGTTGTGTTCTGGTCCCAGGCCATCAGCCAGCAATGTTTTTTTGTTTTTGTTTTTGTTTTTTTTATATAATTTTTTTAAGATTTATTTATTTATTCATGATAGACAGAGAGAGAGGCAGAGACACAGACACAGGCAGAGGGAGAAGCAGGCTCCATGCCGGGAGCCCGACGTGGGACTCAATCCCGGGACTCCAGGATCACGCCCTGGGCCAAAGGCAGGCGCTAAACTGCTGAGCCACCCAGGGATCCCCAACCAGCAATGTTTTTTACTAAGAAAAGGACATTATAGAGACACAGGAAGGTATAAATAAATCTATGGCACAGTCCTTGACTTCAGGGACTTTTGATGAAACTATACATATAACTACACTAAAACAATACCTGAAGTATACATGAAAGGATAACATGTAAGTGAATTTCAGATAGTTAACACAGCTCAAAATTCATTTTTGAATTCTATAGCCACAAAGTTATCAAGAATATCAAATGAGAATACCCATAAATAACTTCTTATAACAAATGAATTTTGAGATGAGTTTGACAAAGAGGAAGGATAGAATTGGTGTACAAAATAGAAAAATCACAAATAAGAAAATAACATTCAATATTAACTGCATATCTGGGGTGCCTGCGTGGCTCAGTTGGCTAAGCATCAAAACTCATGATTTCAGCTCAGGTCATGATATCAGGGTCATGAGATGGAGCCCGGCAACTGGCCCCACACTCCGTATGGCATGAATTTGAGTTTTTCTCCCTACCTCTCCCTCTTCCCCCACTTGCATGAGTATATGCACATGTGTGCGCTCTCTCTCTTTCTCTCTCTCTCTCTCTCATAAAAAAATAAATATGTATATGTATTTTTTTAAAAAAAGAAATAAGTACTGTTTAAAAACAATATTAACTGGATGCCTTAAAAGTGCTAAGACAAAATCACAGAGAACAAAGAAGGAAAAAATGTAAAGGGGATAAAGTCAACATCACAACGTGTTTATATAGTGTCAAGGTTTTATAGTGGTCCTTTGGGCATGGATCTAGTAATCTCTGCCAAATGTAATCCTCCCACCACCACTCTTGAATCAAAGACTCATGTACAGTTTCACAGGGGAGTGCCACTTGGAGACAGAGTTGAAGGTCTCTAGAGTTATGAAGGAAGTGGGGTGTGGTGAGAATCAAAATGGCTGGAGCTCTCTGACTAGTGAGACACCAGTTACACCCTGTCCTTTATTGTAGTTTACTGGTGAGATCGTTGAGAAAGGCAAGCTCATAACTACTAATGAGGATATAAATGAACTGAGAATGATAAATAACTTTCCCTTAATCCCGCAAAAAATCCCCACACTCACCACACCACCATAAAAATCAGCCTCATCCACATGCACCACAATCAAGAAAATGAAGCAGGTCTGCAGAGTAGATAAGTTAAATGAATATAAAGTTTGTTCTTGAACTCACCCAAAAAAAGTGCTAACAAGTTGTGAGTAGACAGAATTTGGGTATATCATTTCTGTATTTCCAGTTTCCTTTCATTAAAATATCAGTGATTTTCTTTTCATTTCATGTTATTTTTCAATTGGCCTCCTGGAGAGGAATCATTAGAGCAATCTCTCCAATAATGCTAAGATTCACTTAAATACACATCAAAGAATGAGCTTTGTAAGAGTTAAACATATCTTTATTTTTCTTGCCCTTATTTTATTATTAATTTTTTATCTTCTTTATGGTTGGGCTTCTCTAGTATTAGTTCATACTTATTGAAAGCAGATGCTTATATGTTTTTCAAATTCTTCAGTCAAATGACACATGAAGCAGCAAAGTTGATAAGCATGTTTATGGATGAGAAAATACAAGCAGGGCCAAAATAAGCTTGGAAAATCAAATTCATTTTTTTACTGCCTAATGATTTTTGAAAATTGATGAAATTTCTATATCCAAGAAAAAACACTAACCTCCCATATTTTACAGTAATACATATTCTTATGCGGTAAAAAAAAAAAAAAAAAGTTGCAGACAATTATTTCAGAAAACACATCTAGTGAAATTAGAGCAATTTAGGGAAGAATCATTACTCAAAAAATTTTGCGACAGTGGATATTACTTAAAATATGACCACAAAGTAGCAGTCGTAAGAAGTACAGTAGGATAAGAGATAGAAGGGAACAGGGAAGAGTAGAATAAAGTCAAGAAGGAGTGAAGGAAGAGCACCTGGGTGGCCCAGTCAGTCAAATCTTTGACTCTTGGTTTCCGCTCAGGTCACGATCTCAGAGTTGTGGAATCCAGCCCTGCTTCTGGCTCCAGTGCTATGGAGTCTGCTTCTCTGCTTCTACTTCCTCTACTCCTTCCCACCACCTCCCCAGAACCCCACTCATGCACATATGCTCAGTCTTGCGATCTCTCAAAAAAAAAAAATAAATCTTAAAAGGAAAAAAAAAAAAGGGAGCAAAGGAATGAAATAATGTGAAGGTAACAATAAAAGTGTCAAATTAATGTTCTACTTTATAGGGCAGTTTTCCTGGCCAGACGCTCATCACCTCCACCCCCCAGGACAGTCTTCCATTGCCAGCTTTCCTGTGTGTCACTGCTACCTTAGACTTCATGCCTCCTGCTCTGACCATGCCACTCTCTTGCTCTACGGTTTACAGAGATCTTCGATCATTGCTTATTGGGCAGAATTCACACTCCTAAATGGGCAATCACCTGATCCCATATGTTCTACGAGGCCTTATTTTTCACTCTGTGCCATATACAATTCTCTGCTCTAGTCAAGCCAGCCTTTCATATCCCTTTTTTTCTTTCCTTTTTCCTTTGACCTCAATTTCTATACTCATTCCAAGCTCTACACCTTTGATTCCACCATTTATTTCTCTTGTGAAGAATGATTCTGTTCTTCCCAAACTGAAAGCTTACACTGCTTTCAAGGAAATATGGAAAGTAACAGTCAAATTTTCTCTCTGCTTCTTTACTCAATTTCCAGAGAGAAAATGATCACCCCAAGGTTCAATGTGTATACAAGCTCATACAAGAGGGTTCTGATGGGCCTGGGTCCATGTGTCTGCTTCTAACCCCCTTTACACTGGCTTCAAGGGAAGGAGGGGGCAGTGTGCGTGAGCAGGTGTATGTTGGGGAGTATCCTGTCTCTACCTGGAGAGGCTATCTAGTGGAGACTCTAAATGTGGCGATCTCATTTAGATCCAACTGTGGGCTAGTAGTGCACTTGCTCATAAGTCAAAATATTTGCTTTTTAAAGTTTCTGTGCTTTTGCACAGGGTATCAGCAGCCTAAGTGTTGCCTCTTTTTAGTCAGTAGAGAAGCTCTTATCAGTTTGCCATATCAGGGTAAATGATTAACAAATGAACTTAGCTCTGTATGAAATACCATATCCAGGATCATGGTGAATTTCCATAATTGAAGAAGACATACATATTGTTTCTAGAGATAATGAATTTTGGCTGGATATAAAACAGCCATCAACCTTAATCTTGAAAATTTCAGGTTTAGAGCCAACAGCCTTATAATATTGTGCCTGGTTTAATCTAGCCAGGCAGTGAGACAGATATACACAACCTCTCACTTAACTTTTTTTCTTATTTTTCAGTGAAGGCCAAATGAATGCCTTCCAGTGAAAGCTGAGCATTACAAAATGATCAATATATATTATTATTTCCCCAAAAAATGTACTTATAAGTACCCTGCATATCTTTCCTTTACATAAACTTCCCTTATGATTCTTGTATAGGCTAGTGTACTTGTCTGCTTTAGTAATAAATAGATGTTTGCCTGGACTTAAATGTCAAAGCAAGCCTTTCCCACAAATACTTTGAAAAAACCCAATACCAATAAATTACTTTATGCTTTGCAACATCTTCACTTTCCTACCCCAAGCAAGTTATCATCCCACAAGAATTACAGAAATTCTACTTAAACTTCTTGTTTTTACATTGCTCTAAATGTTTGAATCAATAATACATTATTTGTTCCCTCCCATCAAAGCTCATTTTCCTTCATAGCTATTAAATTTATACCAAAGCCACTTCAAAGTGAGCTTTTCATTTAATATTGATAAGCCACACCCTGTATTTAGAAGAAAGATTTTTTTTTTCTCTTCAAGGGTGGTGGGCTATTTTTGCAGACTCAGAGGGTCCTAAGGAATCTGAGGATTCAAGATTTTCAAATGCAGCAAGCAAGGGTTGCCATCTGATATCTTTGGGTCCCATTCTTTGCCAATCTGGGTTGGAGCACTGCAATGGCAGACCTAACTATTTGAGGAATTTAACTTTCTCTGGAGATCTGCTATCCTTAGATCCTGAGCTTTTCTGCCTTCATGCTACAGGAGATAAAAATCTCTTCATGTGTTTCCAAGGAGGCCCCCTGGCTTTCTCATTTAGCCTTTATCAATGGTTAATTTCCCGTCTTTCATTCTCTCTTCCCAAAACATCAATCAATTGCCCCCAGGAAGCACTATTCAATACCATTGCCCTCTAATCACTATTTCTCACACATATCTCAAATGCTTAATATAGTGCACCTACTATTGAATTTTCTATCCCCAGTACAGCAACTCATTTTACCTATGGTGAATGCTTTGTAATTGCCACCTTGTACCAGGGGCTTTTTGTACTCCATCTTATTGCTCACTAAGTAGTAGGTTATCCAGCTCCAAAATCCCATTTTAGTATTTGTTTTCTCAGATCATTGTCATATCAACTATAACAGGCTGTGCAGGAAATTGAGATGAAAATTAGCAAACTGCAAGTTTATTAAGGAATGCTCTTGGAATCAAAAACTGTGGGAGAAGGGAACAAAAGTGAATTTGGGTAGAGAGAGAATTTGGTCTGCGTTGGGAGTCACAACAGGCCCCAATTCAAATTCACAGGGAGCTCTGAAACTAACTTGGCTCTTTAGAATTGTCCTGAATTGAAGAAAAAGAGCAAGGCTTTTATATGCTTTCATGGACTTAGATTCCCAGCTCTCTTGCTCGCTCTCTCTCTCTCTCTCTCTCTCACACACACCCACATACACACACACACACAAACACACCTTTCTCCAGAAAAGGAGAGTGATCTTAAATAAGGCAGTTAAACTCAATAAAGAACAATTCCCAGAGAGAGTAGACAGCTGAGTCAACCCTCAATCTTTGGAATAATTGGCAATAAATCCATTAGTCCTGAAGTGGGGATCTAAGTGATAGAGATTAGTATCCATTATTGAAGGATTAAGTATTGATGGAGACACGTCAAAGGACAGTGGGACCAGGCGATAAGATATCCCATTGGCTGATTTATCAAAAAGAATAACAACGATATGTTTTAAGGTATTGAATGGAAAAGAATCCAAGAGTCCATAGCTATACTAAAAGGTAAGTGGGTAGAAGCTTTTCTTTGCAGAATAATGTCAGTTAACTAATGTAGAATGACAGAATTAAAAGATCATTTTCAAAAAAAAAAGATCATTTTCAAAAATCAGTGTATGATTTAGTTATTAACAGTTGCTAATATTGACTACAAATTTGAGGATCAGGAAATTCACATAATTTCAAAATATCAACATGTAGTATGTACATTAATTATCAATGGAAAAAAACACACCTTTACAATGGGGAGATCTTAAAGATACTAAGTGATCAAACTTAATACCACCAATAAGAGGGAAAAAATGGACATCATTAGCCTTTTGATTTCATGCAGTGGGAAGCACAAAGAATCATCTATGTTATTCTTGACAAAATGTTTAACTTGATCTAAACCTAAGAAAGAAACTGGACAAATCCAGACTGTGAGATAGTTTATGAGACCACTAGCTTGAATTCTTCAAAAATATCACAATCATGAAAAACGAAACTGTAAGGGGACTGTCCTCAATCAAAAGACTCTAAAAAAATATGACAAACAAATATTCTGTAACATTGTTAATCAGATTCTGAATTAAAAATTAAAAAGCTTTAAAGGATATTTGGGTTCATTTGGGTAAATACAAGTATGGTAAATATAAGTAAATATGAGTATATGGTATTATTTATTATTATTGCATCAATATTAAATTTCTTGAGTATGATAATGTAGTCATGATTATGTTGGAGTTACCTGCTAAAATAGTTAAAGGTCAAATGACATGTGACATTACCAAGGTACTTTTAAAAGTTCTTTTTTACAAAATACATGGAGAAAGAGATGTGGCAAAATGTTAACAATTGGTGAATCAAAGTAAGGGTTATAATGGACATTTGTAAAATTCTACTTTCTATTTTTCTGTTGGTTTCATTTCTTCAAAATAATATTAGAAATAAATTCTAAAGTTTAACCCAAGTCCTGATTCAATTTCTACAAATCCACTATTAATAAGGTCTATGTTCATAAAATTTAACTGTTTTGAATTCTAATTATAACCTACCTCACACCACCCCCTTTCTTCTTAGTATCAAAAGCAAAATGATTTTTAAGAGACAATACATACGATACCACACTTACTTTGACTAATTTTCATGACTCCATTCCAGGTCTCCCTTTTAGTAGTCATTTTCACCTTGACAAATTCCTACAACTTTCAAAATAAAATCTCAACGCTAGTAATTTTCACTAAATTTTTCCTTTTCACATATTTTAAGTTTATAGAGACTACTTCCCCTGGCTGAGAAGAATGGAAGGCCTCTAACTACTCTGACATAAAGGGAAAAAATCATTTAAAAAAAAAAAACTGTTTTAACTTCCCTGTTGTGAGCAATATTTTCTCCTTCCTCATTACTTCACTTCATTCTATCAGGATCACTTATCAAACCTGTTTTGAAGAGAATAAAAAAGTAAAATTAAAGTTCTGTAGTAGCCATCTTCAGAAGGATTAGGGGAACACAGAAGTTGATAATACACACATGTCTCAAAGTGTATCTAGTAGGACCTAAGGAAACACTTCAATGCCTGGTTTAAAAAGAAGTGGTAACTCTCTGTGCTCTCACTTTCTCAAGAGCTCTGGTACAGTCATTTAAGGAATGTATCTCTCATTTTCAGCATTTATAGGCTTCACTATAATTCTTACTGACAAAATACATCAAGATAATATATATACATATTGATAAGGCTTCAATTGCCTAAATATGTATACAATCTTCAAAATACTCTCTCAATTCCAAATTTTCAATTATTTCAAAAGTGAAGATCTCTATTATCTAGTGCATTTTCTGACACAATAAAACTTCAGTAGAACTCAAGTAAATTTTAACAAATATGTATATCCTCCAAGATTTTCCTTTCTTTGCTATTTAAGGCTGTCTCTCATCTCACAAATGCCTTCATAACTATATAGGCTCATATATTAAAATGTATGCACATATATACCTATAAACCCTTATAATGTACTTATATAAATGCATTCTAACACGATGCATAAAACAGGTGAGTTATTTTTAATTTTATCATGGGAAATATGTAAAGTTAATGTGAAGGAAGATAAAACAGAATCCCAACTCACAGTTTTTTATTGAAAAAATACTCTAGATGTTTTCTGAGAAGGGAAAAATCTCTATAGAATTGAATTGCAACAGAACTTTTATGTAAAGCAGTTTTATTTGAAATATATTGTCCCAGACAGCAGCGAAAAGAACAGTTTTAATCCAAAATGCTTCCAGGCTCAGTCCCTTCTGGCCAATTAATTTGATTTCAGTAATGCTCTGTTTGCCTCTGCCTAGCACAAGCTATAAAATACAGTGCTGTGCCTTTTAGAAAACTTTTACTTTACATGAGAGCCAAAAGGTAAATCTGTACAAAATTGGACTAGGAGTTGAGATATGATTTTGAAATGGGAAAATACATTAGCTCAAATTCTGACAAATGGGAATCTTTTTGAAAAAAATAGGTGACAAAAAGTGTCAGTCAGTGTCTGTCAACCATCTGTCACATTTAGACAAAGACTGAGGAAAGACAATCCTTGTCCCCGGGGCAATCTCACGGATAAAATTAAGCAAGTCCTATAATACTATAAGAAATAAGATGACTGTATCAGTTATCTATCATGATACTTAGTAATCTAAACAAAAACCAGTTAGCCCATATCTCTTTCTCTCTCTAGGAAACAACAGAAATTTACTTTTCACAGTTCTGGAGGCTGTAAGTCCAGGATCAGGGTGCCAGCATGGTTGGGTTGTGGTGAGAGACCCTTTCCAGGTTACAAACTACCAGCTTCAGTTGTGTCCTTGCATGGTGGAAAGGGTTAGGGAGCTCCGTGGGGTCTCTTTCCCAAGAGCACTATTCTCACTCATGAGGGCTCCACCCTCATAACCTCAGCACTCTCAAGGACTCCACCTTCTAATACCATCACATTGTGCATGAGGATATTAACAAATGAATGGCGGGGGCTGGGACGCGGGGAGCACAAACACTCAGACCTAAGATCTTTTGTTGCTGAGAGGTATTCCATTGTACAGATCATTTCCATATAAAATTAGGATCAACTTGTCAATTTCTACCAAAAAAAAACAAGCCTACTAGGATTTTGATAGGGACCATGTTTATTTTACAGATCAATTTGAGTTAACCTACATTTCTACAGGCCCTTGCTGATCTGGGCCAGATTTCAATCATTTCAAGCCCAATACTGGGCTTGACCATGTATCTGTGGTATTTGCAAGGTCAGCTATGGCTATCTAGTTGCAGATGGTCTTATCCACATGCTTTGCCATTTAACAAAAAATAATAATAATTCCTACTGAAACGAGGGTGGTTGGGGAGGATCTGATAGACATTTTAGAAATAAAAAGAAAAAGCATTATTGATTTAAAGCTTACACTATTATAGACTCTAGGACAATTATTTTTAAATGAGATATTTCGACACATTTCATCTCACTGTTGCTCAACAGCTTTCTTTTTTTTTTTTTTTTAACTTTGCAAGATATATAAGGTCAGATGATATACCTTTAACCCTTGCAGTACCTCATGATTTTCTCTATCTCTTCAGACAGTTTTAAAACTTCCAAGTATGATTTTCTTTTCTTTTTCTTCTTCACTTTCCATATCAGATTAGTTACCAATTTCTTCTGTCTCCAGAATCCTTAGCCCATTGCTATTCCCAACTGCCTTCACTGTATCTCAGATCCAACCTGCCTCTTGCATGGGCTGCTTTAATACGCCGAACCGTAATCTCTTCACACTCAGATTTGCTCCTCACAATCCCACTACTGCCTCCAAATTAATCTCCTTATCTCACAGCTCTGATCAGATCATTTCCTTCTGCACAGAGGTTTCTATAGCTCCCCATTCTCAACTGAATCCTTAGCCTGGCATTAAAACTTTCCACACTCAGCCCCATTTATATTTCTAAAATATTGTCTCTCACTGTTCTATAGCACCAACACTGTACATCAATCAAACGAAGGCTCAACATTCTTTCAGACTCCAAGACACACTTGGTCCTTTTTAGCAACTTGGAATATCTTCCCTGATCTCAAAAATCCTGACTATTCTTCTACAACCAGTTCATAAAATAACTTCTATATGAAAAGCCTCCCCCAATCATTTTAGCTGGAAATTCTCACTCTGAATTATATCATTTATTCCACCAACATTATATTAATTTATGTTATAGCTATTTAAATACATATTCTAAGGGCACCTGGTGGCTCAGTGGTTGAGTGTCTGCCTTTGGCTCAGGTTGTGATCTCCGCAGGGAGCTTGCTTCTCCCTCTGCCTATATATCTGCTTTTCTCTCTGTGTCTCTCATGAATAAAGAAATAAAATCTACAAAAATTAATAAATACATTTTTATCTTCCTTAAGAAGCAGTATTTCCCTGAACAAAGGTACAACCTTATCTTATAATGTTTTAATTCTGCACATGCACACGAGTCTGCCAGTTAAAAAGCCACCAGTCTAGAATGAGAGATAAGTGTGTAAATGAATATCAAAAGAACAAAATAACTATAGTAATAGAAATATGTTTGATACAATCACACAGAGAGTAGCCAATTTCAGTTGGGTAGAACAGAAAGAGTTTCACAGAGGAGAGATCAATGGGGCTAGGTCTTGAGGTATAATACTTTTCAAGTAATCCAGGGCAAAACTATTCTAAGTAGGAGAACTAGAGCATTCAAAGGTACAGAGGCATGGAATGGCTCCTTGTGTTTAGAGACTAAAATTGTTTTTGTTCTCTACTACATAGCAATCATTTGTGGGAGTAGTGAATGATCAGGTACACAATTTAATTTTATTGGACATCATAAATCAAAATTTATTTTCTTAAATTGGAGCTATCCTTCACTGCTACACGACACTGAAAACAGCAATAATAAAAACAATGAACGACTACTCTTCTATTTCTTAGAATACCAAAAATACATTCTGAAATTATATCCTTTTAAAAGATGATCCTTGATGCTGAATTTAGATTTTAGAATAAATCCCACCACGATATCTCAAATTTTCCTGTGTTATTTGTTCTCAGTATTTGGGAACCATTATTATAAGTGATGAAAATGTGGGTAGTTATTAAAGAATTTTAAGCAGGGAAGTAGCAAATTTATTCTACATCTTAGCTAAAAATCTTCAAAGTCCAAACTATCTTGGTAAGGAGTAAGATCAACAGTGAGGAGACCAATGTTGAAGAGGTCTAAATGACAAATAACGGCCTGTAATATGGTATTAAGTAGTAACAGCAGGGAAGAAGCATCTATAACATGGATGTTAAATTGGCAAGATTTCAGGGCTTCTCATGGAAAGTGAGAAAAATGGATATTTCTGGGTTTCGGGCATAAAAATCAAGAAAAAGAGACAGGTGTGTGGTATAGATACAATGAGTTCAGTTTCAGACACCTATGGTTATCTATTGTTTCAATACAAATTAGCTCAAACACAGTGACTTGAGATAGTACATTTTTATTATCTAATGGTTTCTGGGGGTCAAGAATTCAGGGGTACTTTGCAGAGTGATTCTGGCTCAGAGCCTCTCATGAGACTGCAATCAAGATGATGGCCAGGGCTATAGGCATCTGAAGAACCAGCTGAGACTGAAGGATCACTTTCAAATTCACTCGTGAGCAGAAGGCCTTAACTCCTCATCTCAGGGTCTTCTCCATGGGGTTGAGTGTCCTGACAGTATGGTAGCTAGTTTGCCCCAAAGCAAGTGATGCGAGAGAGCAAGAAGGAAGTGACTACACCTGTTATGCCCTAATCTTGCAAGTCATCTCTATCCTTTCTGCCACATTCTATTCATTAGAAGTGAATTACTAAGTCCAGCCCAACTCAAGGGCCAGGGAATTAAGCTCCAACTCCAGAAAGGAGGAATACCAAAGGAAGTATGGATACATTTTAAAACCATCACAGATATGTTGAGTTTCACTTTCTTGAGGGACACAGATGGAGATACCCAGTATCTAGTCTAACTTTCAGACTCCTGATCTAGAAATGCACATTTGAGAACTATCAGTTATGTAGAACTGGAGGCTGTGAGGGAAATAGTGGACAAGAATGAAATCATTCCATGTGAAGGCAGAGAAGAAAATGGGTAAATGTAGATATACGGAAGATATCTACTTTAAAGACAAAAACAGTGGAAGAGCCAGCCAGTGGAGCTGAGAAGGAAAAAGCATAACTTTTTTCACTTCCTGTCAAAACCCAAAAAAAAAAAAAAAAGTTTATTTATTCAGAAAATATTGTATGCCTTGACACTGGGCAACAATAAAGAATGCCAAGAAAAGAAAATATCAAATAAAGTAAGGATTTAGGGTTATACCTGACCTTTTTTCAAGTAAGAGTCTTTTATTTTAAGATTTTATTTATTCATGAGAGACAGAGAAAGAGGCAGAGACATAGGTAGAGGGAGAAACAAATTCCCTGCAGGGAGCCTGATGCTAGACTCGATCCCAGGACCCCAGGATCATGACCTGAGCCAAAGGCAGACACTCAACCACCAAGCTGCCCAGGTGCCCCCAAGTAAGAGTCTTTACTGAATACATCTCATGAGGAAGTAGCAAAGGAGAAGTCACGTTGTACAACATGTGCAGGGACTTCCTAAAATTCCTCTTATGGGGCACCTGGGTGGTTCAGTCAGTTAAGCTTCTGCCTTCAGCTCAGGTCATGATCCCTGCGTCCTGGGATCAAGCCCTACTTCAGGCTGCCTGCCCAGTGGTGAGTCTGCTTCTCTCTCTGCCTCTCTCTACCCCAGCCCCAGCTTGTACATTCTCTCTCTCTCTCTCCCTCTCTCTCTCTCTCTCTCCCCCTCTGATAAATAAATAGAACCTTTAAAAAATAAACAAATAAATAAAATTTCTCTTCTTTCATTCTCTCCCTAAAGTCCCACGTCTCATGGCAACTGCTTATTATCACTCCTTTCTTCTCTCTCTCCTTCAAAATAAAAATCGAAAAGCTCCTCTAAACTCCCTTCATATTTTATACTTGCTGAATCTCCATGCAGTTTCTCCTTTTTTTTCCAGCTTTACTGACGTACAATTGTTGCCCAAAAACTGCACATAATTAATGTACACAATTTGGTAAATTTGGACATATGTATACATTCATGTTACTATCATCCACCAACAAAGTAATAAAAGTATCCATCACCTCCAAAAGTTTCCTTGAGTCCTTCTGTTGCTTTTTTGTTGTTGTTTATGGTAAGAACACAATGTAAGATCTACATTCATCACAAATGTTCAAGTGCATAAGACCTGTTACTAACTGTAACTATGGTGTACCCAGACCTCTGGAATTAATTCATTTTGTATTACTGTTAATATGGAGCTTATTGGTGACCTTCTTGCAGTTTCAAAGGTCTAGTGGCAGTAGGAGACAGGCTATAGATTCATGCACAGAGAGTGGAAAATGAGGAAGTGATATAGCTGTCCTTGCAAGAAGTTTAGCTGAGAACTAAAGGATAGAGATATAAATATATGCTATATACAAAGGTTTTGTTTTCCTTTGTATTTGTCTTTTCTTAACTATTACAAAGCTCTCAGTTATGCAAGAGACTAGTATAATGAACCTCATGTACCCACCAACCAGCTTCTTGCCTCTCTTACAACTGTATTTCCTATAAATTATAGGCACATAAAGAGGCTTAGGTACACATTTGTTTTTGAGCCTGATTATATGAGGTGAAGTCCAGTAGAAATTGAGGCTAAAAACTCAGAAAATAAAATAATGAATATCAGGTTATTTTTCATATAATTCTCTTATTTTCTGACTGATGTCATTTTCACATTCTGTAGGTGATGAGATGAGAAAGAAGAATAAGCATGGGATTTTGAGTCAGAAAACCTTATTAAGATCCTGGCTACAATACTTATCAGCCCTATAACTTCAGCAGCATTTTGCTTGATATCACCAATCTGAGCTTCCTTATCTATAAAACGTTGGTGACAGTGAAAGAAGATAGTGGGTGATAATATTTATATCAAATAAGTAGTTCTCTTGAGAAGTAAATGAAATACTATAAACAAATATTTGAAAAAACCTAAAGAACTGTACTGAGTCTACTTACTATTCATAGGGTACCAAGAGAAACAAGTTCAGGATAAGCGTACTAATATTGCTCAGCCAGTAGTAAGTGAAAGGCTCTGAATGTTGCTCATCCTGTCCCTAATTCAGGGCTCTTTCTACTTTGCCATGTTGCCCGTCTGGCCTAGAGTTGATACTTAACAAATAATTGTTAAGTTAAAACAAAGGTTAAAGCATGCCTGAAGGAGTAATGGCCAAGATCCATAGAGCAGGATTGTTTAATGATCTGGAAACTTCACAATCAACACTCACTCTTAGGATGTTTTAAGTATCTCTGTTTTAATATGTCTGGTGGTTAAGGCAACTGTAGCTACTGTAATAAATAAATGCAAAAGGTTAATGGCTTAACACAGTCAAATTTTAATGCAAGTGTTTCTTGTTGATAAGAGCTATCTTCCATGTGGTAATTTAGAGACTCAGGCTTCTTCTATCTTGTGGCTCCAATTCCCTATAGCTTCACATTCTCTTGGCAAAATCTAGTTATTAGCTCTATGAGAAGGGAAGTGGGTGAAGTGTAATGTAAACCTTAGCTTGGCAGTTACTTTGCATTAAAAACTCAATACATAATTTGAAAGGAAAGGAAAGGAAAAAGGATCAGACCAAAATTACATGTTAAGAATTAACAGCTTCTGTTTTCCAGAAACCTTGTCACCAGCATCCTTGTCATCAGAGCATTGACCCATGATGGGGATGGCCAAGTAAACCATATCTTCACCCCTCCCCATGGTCTGGCCACCCTGAATGTCATTCAGTTTCACCAACACACCAGTGCTGCCTCCCGTCACAGGCCCATTCCATATTCTAATTTTAATTTTTTTTCTTTTGAGCAAATTTTAGACTTCCATAAAAGCTTCAAAAACAGTTCAGTTTCCATATATTTCCCACTTAGCTCCCCCTAATGTTAACATTCATAGACATAGCTCAAAGTGCAGAAGAAGGCATTAAGTTTCAGGAGGGCAGGGAATAGATCTGCCTTATTCATTGCTGTATCCCTAAGGCTTAGCACAGTGCCTCACCAATAGGAGACACTAAGCAAATTGCAGTCAATGAATGTGTGGTGAATTCACCCCAGCTCCTTCTCATTACTTCTTCTGTATTTGTTTATATTTGAAGAGGATTCTGGGCTACTTACACAGAACAAGTTCTAGTTCTAGTTATCTTTTTAATTTCTGAAAGTGATAATAAATTATGCAACTCAAGTTGCAGAAACTATGCAATTTGAGTGCCACTATTGTGTTCCTCAAATGCAAACTATTTTGCCTTTTGACTATTTGTTTACTGCCCTTGAAGCAGCAACTTAGCATGCTATTTGGAAAAGCTTCTTTACCCCCTGATTTACATACTATCACCACTTTTGGGCAGCATGCTACTTTTTATTTCTGTCTCAGATCCATTTCACCATGCTACACTTCTTAATGTTCATTTTTATCACCTTGATTGTTAAGTCTAAAATTTTTGTAAAAGCTGGTCTTATTCAACTACTTTCATTATCTTTGGGTTTCCTGGGCTAGCGAGTTTTAGAAGCAATAAATTGGAAAGGAATGGAGAGTACAAGAAGGTACACTACAGCAATAAAAAGTAACATCTAATGATGATGACCAACAGTAAGGGAAGAGACAAAAAAAAAAAAAGACAAAAAGCAGACTTAAGGCAATGAGCTTAGAGACCTTGCCATTTATCTAAGTAAGACCAAGAAACCTTCCAGAAGTCTCAGAGCATCTCTACATTAGAACATGAAAATGAATTAGGTTCACAGCAATAAGTAATCAAGAAGAAATTAAATAATGCTCAATTTACTTCAACAGAGAATGTTGGGAGTGCTATTCATTTCAAAAGCATTTTGGTTTAAAACAATTTAATTTAAATGAGATGCACTTAAAAATTTAAAGATAGCTTCAAATTATCTTAAAAAATAATGTTTTTAACCATGATGGATTAAGGATTTTATGTGCTTTTAACCATCTCTTAAAGCAACATTATAAATTTAACCTACTTTGTTTTGCAAGATTATCTGTTATTTCAAACACTCTCCAGAAAACATTTTTAAACTTCATGTCAGGTATTTACACTAGAAAATTCAACTTTTAAAATTAAAATACCAAAGGAATGCATTGAGAAAATACATTTCATTACCACCTGGCATCAAAATTGCCCTCAAGGGAAACCCTAAAAATTACCCAATGAAGCTATTAGGTACTAGTACATTCAGAGGCTAGAATTTAATTCTTACTTATCCATCTTTATAATTTTTAGTGATCTCCATGACAGTGAATGAGTGATTCTCATCCCAAACCTCAATAGCACTGCAAGGACAATTTCATCACTATATTTCTAAAATACATTATGCAAGAGGAATTTGGATCTCAAATTTCATAGGTGAGATATTAGGAGGCATTAACAATTAAGCAGCCTGTCCAAGAGCACAGAACAATTTATTTGTAAAGAATGGTACTCTAACTCATAATCTTTACATCTGCCATTCCAAGACAAATGGGTTCCCCTCACCCCTAATTTGATTTCCATAAGCAGATCTATAAGAGAGAGATTGGCTATAGAATTGCAGAAGCCATTCTCTTCAAATTCAACATCATAATCTATCACCCTAAGTAGATGCCTCTTTATGTGGTACACACTTTATGGCTACCACAGATCCCATCTGAACCATAACTTCATAGATTTAAAGAGTAGAATCTCAAACAAAGACTTCCTGAATTCAAGGGAATTTTTTGTTCCTCTTGAATGCTGTGAGACATAACTGATATTACTGACACTAGATAGTATTTCTTAGGGTATATTTCTTATATTTATGATGTTTCTTATATGGTAAATTCATTCCCACTAACCATGAAACTGATTTCCTCCCAGGTTGACCTCCTTCAAATTACTTTTTCTGCCTCCCCTCAGAGCCTGTGAATCCAATTAAATGAAAGAAATTTCCATCTGTTCAGTTTCTGTACTTTACTAGACTGTGGGCCTTTGTGTCCCTTTCCTGGTCTTGAGAGAGTAAATACTTTCCATGCAGAAACAGTTTCAGATCACTTGATGGTTACGAGGGACACAAACAAAACACACAGAAGACACAGCCTCTGTTCTTACTCCTACACGAAATGAAGTGTTAAAATAGTCTACACTTTCTTTTCTCTACTTTTGGTAGCTAAATAGAGGTAGCTGTCAGTTTTACCTTGAATTTACTCCTTTTTTCCCTCTCCTACTCACAAAAAAGCCCCAGGGATTTTGGAAGAAGTATGATTTAACTAGCTGGAAGAAATGAGAGACCAAAAGACATAGACCAGAGGAATCAGGAGCTAATGCATATATATTATTATAAATATTTAGCAAGTAAAAATGATGAACACATACCCAATAAGGTAGGAAAGGAGCCAATGATCAGTTAGGTACAAAGCTTACCTTGCTACCCAATAAGATAATGTCACCTGTGGACCAGAAAAAATTTTAATGTCTAGCAATCTTAAACACTTGAAATGAATTGAGACATGTAGAGTTGCCTATCTCAATTGTTGTAACAAAAAAAAATGCTTTCCTTAAATTTTAAAACTATTCCTGCTTCAGCATTAGTAAGACTTAATGACAAATCGAACTCCACAACAAATTTAGGGACCATCCTGTCTCATCATACTACGTTCCAAAATGGTATAAGCTCCAGAACTTATATATAGGAAGGATTAGAGTGGGAAAGATAATTACAGGGTAGAAAAACAGAGAACCTCTTTTGAAGATGATTTTGTATAACTGTATTACATCAATGTATTTACATAAAACTCACAGGCAGTTAACATGGCTTTGCAGAGAAGAACAACACTCTCTTCACCGAAGTCATCACTGACACTAGTTCTGCTTCATAATTTTATTTTATTTTATTTTATTTATTTATTTATTTATTTTTTGCAAAACGAAATGCAAGGAAGAGGTAGGAGAAATTTATATTCCAGGCTATATACTTTTAATCCTACTTCTCTACAGGTCAGAACCCAACAAGATGGAGTTCTAAAACTTTTGCTTAGACAAGGGTTTATATCTTGAACAAAACCAATTTCCCCCAATCTACTTCATACGTGCATGTGTGTATGCATGCATATTTTTGTTCCACATCTCCTCGCCTCTTGACACCTTGATTGTTTGCTCTAACTTTGTCACCTCAAATATGATGCTTGATATCTGTTTTCAGGTTCTAAGCTCTGGCTTTCCTGGACTCATCCCTTAATGATTTAACAAGACCTTACATAACTTTTATTAATCAGTCACTATTCTAAGCATATCACACACACACTATCTCATTTAATCATTATAACAATCCATAAAAGTTAGACGAAATTACTGTTCCCATTCTTGAAATGTTTGACTCCATCTATGAAATACTGCCAACCAGTAAAATTTGCCCAAGCCTTGTCATCCAGGGTAATGATGAAGTGACAGTCACATACGTATAGAGTATTCACAGGAGTAATTTAATTAGTCAATCTCCACCCTTCCAGAAGTGAAAGTAATGCATCCTGGCCTAGGGATGAAATAGGTGATGGGGATTAAGGAGTATAATTGCTGTGATGAGCACTGGGTGATGTATGAAGTACTGAATCACCAAAACTATTCAATTTGAAATTATTATACTG
This sequence comes from Vulpes vulpes, assembly GCF_048418805.1. Taxonomy (NCBI): domain Eukaryota; kingdom Metazoa; phylum Chordata; class Mammalia; order Carnivora; family Canidae; genus Vulpes; species Vulpes vulpes. The sequence goes on along the minus strand of NC_132794.1, from coordinate 25,733,620 downwards.
TATGTTAACTAGCTGGAATTTAAATTAAAAAGGGGGTGGGTGCCTGGGTGGCTCAGTGGTTGGGCATCTGCCTTTGGCCCAGGGCATGATCCTGGAGTCCCAGCATCGAGTCCCACATCAGGCTCCCTGCATGGAGCCTGCTTCTCTCTCTGCCTACATCTCTGCCTCTCTCTCTCTGTGTATCTCTCATGGGTAAATAAATAAAATCTTTAAAAAGAGGAAGGAAGGAAGGAAGGAAGGAAGGAAGGAAGGAAGGAAGGAAGGAAGGAAGGAAAGAATCCTTTCTGAAATTATCTTAATTTGCTTATCTCTCTTCCATTACACCCTCAAGGTGTAAACAGGGACCTTGTCTATTTGGGCACAAAACAGTGCCCCAAAAGAGTAGATATTTCTTAAATATTTGATAAATTTAATGGAATGTCTCATCTGTAAAACTGCCAACAGTAATAACATCTAAATTTTAGAATTTCTATGAATATTACATGAAATAATGCAATAAAATATTTTAAATAACTGGTTTAGGGTAAACACTGTGTTAGCAGAGACAACTGTACTCCTGATAAAAGTCTACTGTTAGCTGGAGTTACTCTTTTACTGCATTAGCTCAGCTACACAGGGCTTGATATTGTAAGTAATGGAAAAACAAATGTGGTAAGTTACATCAGTCTTTATTCTTCATGCTCCCCTTATAGTCACCCTTCATCATGTGACTTTTCAGTTTCTCTTATTAAAGGAGAAAAGTAGGGGTGCCTGGGTGGCTCAGTCAGTTACGCATCTACCTCTGCTCAGGTCATGATCTCTGTCCAGGTCTGGGTCCTGGGATGGAGCCCCACATTGGACTCCCTGCTCCGTGGGGAGCCTGCTTCTCCCTATCCTTCTGCCTGCCACTCCCCCTGCTCATTATCTCTCTCTCTCTCTCTCTCTAATAAATAAATAATTTTTTAAAAATAAAAATATTTTTTTAAAAAAGGAGAAAAGTATATTTTACCACCTTTGGCCTTGGATTTGAACATGTGATTTGCCAATTAAATGAGGTAAATGTCAGGATATCCATTTTCTACTCACTCTCTTTGGCTTCTGTCATTGCCATGAGAGGAGAATCGTGGGCTATCCCACTGATATAAATAGATGAGAGACGTGTGGAACAGAGCTGACTCCATATCTACTTCAGACATGGGAACAAACCCCAATGACATCCGTGGTATAGCTCAGACTACCCAAAAGGAAAAGGAAATCCTTATTTCTACATGCCACTGTGATTTTGTGGTTGCTTTTTATGGTGTCCTCTAGTAACAACAGCAAAGTAATACAATTCTGCTTGGTAAAAGCTCCATAGAAATCAAGAATGGTACTGAGCATGCTGTATCTCCAGCAGTGTGCCACTGAGCAACTAAGCCTGTAGTTCAACTGCTGCAACTGGACTGAAATGAATCACTCCAGAGGCAAACAGAAAGTTGGAGCAGAACTTATCTTAATTAAAGATGAACTAAAAGATTAGGGGGGAAAAGGCATTTGGCTCACTAAGGGAGGTACTTCAGAATAAGAGAAAGGAAGAGCACCCAGAATATTTAGAGAAAAAGTGTGTTTTCAGAAAATAATTTAATTAAGGAGCTGGGAAGTTTCACAAAACTGTCATTCTGAAAAGAGTGAAAGTAAATATATTGCCTGAGCATCAGATACCCAAAGTCAAGGGAAAAGACCAAGAAAAGATAGAGATGAAATAGATGAGAAGAAACCAAGATAGACAATATATGAAGACTCATACAAATTTCACCAAAAACCCCAAGAATATGATCTTCTCTCTGAAGAATATGATCTCTTCTGGAGAGATACTGTGAAAGCACAGCTGATACTGCAGAAAATAAAAATCTGTGAGCTATTCTAAAATATGAAACTATAAAAGAGAGGAATGGAAATACAAGTAAGAAAATGATAGAACTGGAAAGCATAGAATGAATGACTAACATATAAATAACAGGTAATCTTAAAACACACACACACACACACACACACACTTTAAAATAAAACATTTTTAAAAAATCCAGAGTTAAGCAATCTGCAAAGCTCACTTTACTGAAAACATTTTTAACTACAGAAAGTAAAAAAAAAAAAAAAAGAAAGAAAAAAAGAAGAAGAAAGAAAAGAAAAAAAAACTTTCAATGTGTTACACATTTAAGATGAGCCTTCTAGGGAAGCCTGGGTGGCTCAGTGGTTGAGCAGATGCCTTTGGCTCAGGGCGTGATCCTGGCGTCCTGGGATCAAGTTCCACATCGGGCTCCCTGTAAGAGGCCTGCTTCTCCCTCTCTCTATGCCTCTGCCTCTCTCTGTGTCTCTCATGAATAAACAAATAAAATATTTTTTTAAAAAAATGAGCTTTCTGAAGATAAATACCACACGTAAGGCACAAAGGAAGGAAGAAAGGAAGGAAGGATGAAAGGAAGGAAGGAAAGGAGGAAGGAAGGAAAAAGGACCTTATATGTGAGCTCACAAGTGAAACATAAAATTCAAATTGACATACATTAAAAAAAAATCAGAGAGAATTTTTAAGGGTCCTGAAGGCCAGACTGAAGATGTTGAAGTAATTGGCAAATTAAAGCTACTACAGATTATTTACCAGGGATGCAACATGACTGAAATAATATATGTGGCAGACTTTCTAGTAAAGGTAAGTGGACTAGATCAACAAAGCAAGAAACTTGGACATAGCGGAGAGCGGATAAGTTTTATATGACAGCATTATTTTACAATACATGGTGGAGACCTTGGAGAAAAAAAATAATCAATACTTAGTAAAAGATTAAACCACGGGATCACTAGGTGGCGCAGCGGTTTGGCGCCTGCCTTTGGCCTGGGGCGCGATCCTGGAGACCCGGGATCAAATCCCACGTCAGGCTCTCTGCATGGAGCCTGCTTCTCCCTCTGTCTGTGTCTCTGCCTCTCTGTCTCTCTCTCTGTGACTATCATGAATAAATAAATAAAATCTTTAAAAAAAAAAAAAAAGATTAAACCACTAAGAGAGGAAAACAAATAAGGTTGTAAGTCTCAAAGATTTGGAGACAAGTGTGCTAATCTGCTGAATTTGTAAATATCAGAACACTTCCATTCTTATTCTTTAAGGAGCACTGTTCTACTAAAATAATGACTATCCCTTTGCATGCATATGTGGTTAAAATGCTTAATAATATGGTGCCTTTCAAATGATGTACAAGATACTATGCTTTCAAGGCTAGGGTGGCGCTCATTCTAAGAAGCAACTTACAGAGAAACCACTGTGGGGTTTTGAGCAAGTTTGATCCCATGGCTTAATGCTAAAGAGTTGGATAGAATAAAATAAACAGTCTAGAAATCAAATTAGAATGTATAGAAGTGGGAATCCTGGGTGGCTCAGCGGTTAGACATCTGCCTTTGGCTCAGGGCGTGATCCCAGGGTTCTGGGATCGAGTCCCACATTGGGCTTCCTGCATGGGGCCTGCTTCTCCCTCTGCCTATGTCTCTGCCTTCTCTATGCGTCTCTCATGAATAAATAAATAAAATCTTTTTAAAAAAGAATGTATAGAAAAAGTTGAAGTTCTAAGTGTAGACTTGTCTTAGAATATTCTATCAAAATTATTGTTATAGAAATAACAACATTAAAGGAGCAAATATATTTAAATACTAGCATCTTGGCTTTGGAATGTTAAAATAAAAATAAAAATAAAAGCACTGATATTTCATTTACCTGTTTTTCCCTTAGGGAGGATAATGTAGAAAAGGGAAAGAAAGTCAAGGTTAAAGTCATCAAAAGGAACTTTTTCAGTAGGAGGAAAGGTTACAAGCATGAGTCAGTTTAAAGTATTTTCACTGTCAGTGATACAATCTCTGTACTATGTTATAAAGAGTTTTACCCAACACATAGAGCAATTAAATGCAACTGTGAAGCACATAAATGTGATCCCCACTGCTTCAGATGCAATCAGTGCAGACCTGGGCTCCAAGGCGAAATGTGCCACTAACAACTCTGATGATTTTAGGGAAAAAACTACCTCCTTCAGACTCAGTTCATATCCCTCTACAATGATAAAGGTGAATTGACATCGTCCATAGTTCTATTTTTAAAATAGACTCATTTTGTAAGGAATTTCTTCACCTGAATGAATTCAAGTTTGTCACAGGACTTAGCTATAGGACAGAGACCAAGAATAAATCTCTGTGCTTACTCTGAATCTCAGTCGAATCACCTGTAATGTGTGGGAAGGTCAAGAAAAGAGAACACTAGAAGATGCTGAGTATTAAGATAATATATTAATACATAAGAAGATTTATAAATTCCTTTTCCCTGCAGCAGAAATCAAAAATTAATAACTTGAGAAACAAGTTCTCTTCAAAAAATAACTAATAGTTATATGTCAATTGTATGTCAAATTAATTAATTTAATAGCAAAAGCAAAAGCAAAACATATCTTTGTTTTAGATGTTCCCGAATTCAAAAACTGATTAACGTAAGAGGCTTTCCCCCAAATTTCTTTGGAAAATGTCAAGAAAATGAGTGCCATCTTTTAACTAATTACCCATATATTAGTAACATCTATCACTGAATATTTAGCATCCACTGTACTTTTTATTTAGTTCCATTAAGTGTAGTGGGGGCTATAAAAAAGTTTAGGTGAAGTCCAGAAACCAAAACTTTTTTAGCCTTTTACTTTTTTATTGAGATATAAATGACATATTAGTTTCAGGTGTACAACACAGTTATTCAACATTTGTTTGTACTGCAAAATGATCACCACAATAATCTAGTGAACTTCTATCACCACAGTTACAAAAATCTTTTTCTTGTGATAAGAACTTTTTTATGGATTGTTTTTTAAAGATTTTATTTAAGAGAGCAAGCATGAGCAGAAGAGAGAGGGAGAGGGAGAAAGAGAAGCAGACACCCCACTGAGCAGAGAGTCCAATGCGGGGTTTAATCTCAGGACCCTAAGATCACAACTTGAGCCAAAGGCAGACACTTGACCCACTGAGCCACCCAGGCACCTTGTGATAAGAACTTTTAGGATCTACTCTCTTAGCAACTTTCAAATATGCAATACAGTATTTTAACTATAGTCACCACACTGTACATCCCTGTGACTTACTTATTTTATAACTGGAAGTCTGCACCTTCTGACCACCTTCATCCATTTCACCCCACCCCGACCCTCTGCCTCTGACAACCACCAATCTAGGAACCAATGTTTTAGTTGAAGAGGTGAAAATAATAAAAATGGGGAATAAAATAAGTATAAGGAGATACCATGAAGTCTAAATTTTAGAGTATGGACACAAACTCTTTTAAGAGATTTAGAGCAGAGAGGGATCCCTGGGTGGCGCAGCGGTTTGGCGCCTGCCTTTGGCCCAGGGCGCGATCCTGGAGACCTGGGATCGAATCCCACGTCGGGCTCCCGGTGCATGGAGCCTGCTTCTCCCTCTGCCTGTGTCTCTGCCTCTCTCTCTCTCTCTCTGTGACTATCATAAATAAATAAAAATTTAAAAAAAAAATTAAAAAAAAAAGAGATTTAGAGCAGAGAGAGACTAATTTAATGGGTCAGGTAAAACAGATTCAGAGTGGGTAGGACTGAAGCAGGTAGGAAGAAATATCCTCCAAATATCCTCCTTAGAGAAGAAACACGAGCAAGGACTTAGAAGCAAGTCCAAGGTTAGTATAATGAGGACAACAGGCAGGGCAGCTCCAGTGGCGCAGCGATTTAGCGCCACCTGCAGCCCCAGGCGTGATCCTGGAGACGCCGGATCGAGTACCACGTCGGCTCCCTGCATGGAGCCTGCTTCTCCCTCTGCCTGTGTCTCTGTCTGTGTGTGTGTGTGTGTGTCCCTATGAATAATAAAATCTTTTAAAAAAAAAATGAGGACAACAGGCAATCATAAAATTTCAGATTTCTACCAGACCAAATATTTTTCCTTCTTCTTTAGCTGTTATTTTGGTGCCAAAGCAATTGTAGTGAGTATTCATGTCAACAGAAAGAAAGAACACGCGCTCCAAAACTCAGTGCATACAAACTATGGCATATACTCAACACCACCTCTAAAGCTGGTCGAAACTGTTAAGTCAGGTATTTTCTCCCAAGCAAGAGCATCTTGCCGAGGGAACTCTCAACACCCAGGACTTCAGCTTTATCTAAGAAAAATCTTCACTCCAATCTAATAGTGCTTCTGAACATTTGACAAAATCCATGAACCCAGTCCTGAAATTTCTGTTAGCTCATGCCAACAAAAGAGCCAAAAGGCAGTGCCTGGTCCCTTTATGTGGTGGACAGAGAGTTAGATATCCTGCCTGAAGGACCTTTGAAGAGAGATGGTATAAAAAGTAAAATGAAAGTTTCCGGGGATCCCTGGGTGGTGCAGTAGTTTGGCGCCTGCCTTTGGCCCAGGGCGCGATCCTGGAGACCCGGGATCGAATCCCACATCTGGCTCCCAGTGCATGGAGCCTGCTTCTCCCTTTGCCTGTGTCTCTGCCACTCTCTCTCTCTCTCTCTGTGACTATCATAAATAAATAAAGAAAAGAAATATTTTTTTAAAAAAAGAAAGTTTCCTTTGAAAGTCAATGAAAGAAAAAAAGAAAAGAAAGTCAATGAAAGGGGTGCCTCGGTGGTGCAGTGGGTTAAGCCTCTGACTCTTGGCTTTGCTTCAGGTTGTGATCTTAGGGTTGTGAGATCGAGCTCCATGTCAGGTTCTGCACTCAAAGTGGAGTTGGCTTGAGACTCTCTCCCTCTCCCTCTGCCCCCTCCCCACTGCATGCTCTCTCTCTCTCCCTCTCTCAAATAAAGAAATCTTAAAAAAAAAAAAAGAAGAAGAAGAAAGTTAATGGGTTATTTAGCCCTATATCTGGATAGAGGTGATAGGAAGAGGGTGCTAAGCAGTGTATGGCAGAAGAAGGAAACATGGCTATAGAAGAATTTGACTTGGATTTTTTTTTTTCTTAGAAGAAGTTAACTGTCCTTTTAAGTGCTGTGGTCAGGGACACCTGGGTGGCTCAGTGGTTGAGTGTCTGCCTTTGGCTCAGGTCATGATCCCAGGGTCCTGGGATCGAGTCCTACATTGGTCTACCTGCAGGGAGCCTGCTTCCCCCTCTGCCTGTGTCTCTGCCTCTCACACTCTCTCTCTCACTCTCTCTCTCTCTCTCTCTCTCTCTCATGAATAAATAAAATCTTTAAAAACAAAATAAGTGGTCAGCCCTGGTGGCCCAGTGGTTTAGCACCTGCCTTCAGCCCTCAGTGTGATCCTGGAGAACCAGGATCGAGGCCCACGTCAGGCTCCCTGCGTGGAGCCTGCTTCTCCCTTTGCCTGTGTCTCTGCCTCTCTCTCTGTGTCTGTCATGAGTAAATAAATTTTAAAAATCTTTTTAAAAAATAAGTGCTATCATCAGTAACGAAATAAAGATAACTCAAAACCTAGTTCAGCTATACAAAAAAAAAATAGATTAACGACATCATTAATGATTGTTGTCTTACAACTTTGGTTAATCCCTATGTGCACAATAATCATTGTGCATATTATATGTCATATTAATAGGATTGTATGCTACATTTGATAAAAGCATTAATTTCTACTTAACATCTTTTATTGTTGCATGAAGTTACCTAATGTTGCATAGTTTCATGTTTATTGCTTTTAGAAATTCAAAGGAACTCAAAACCTGAGTCTAAACTTGAACTTGATCTAGTTCCATGGCAAGAAAAACCATCTTAGTGTCTGCAGGAATTAAGAAAATGTGTCTAATAACTGCCTCTTCCCACAATAATATAAATAAAACTTTTGATCAAATTATGAAATGAAGCAGAATTCCAGAATCTCCCTGCCTATCACTTGAAGAATAAACCAAAAATAGTAACATGTAGTAAAATGTTTATAAAATGAAATACTGAAAGGGAAATATGCCTCAAAGAATGATCAAAAGGAAAAAGTCCTCAGATTTGACAAGATTGGCTCAGCAGTTAACCCCACTGTGCCTTCAACATCAGAGATGCTTCGATGGGCAAATGAGGTCTAGTGGAACCCTGTTTGCTATGCTGGAGGCTCTTTGCTCTAAACATGCCCCCAAACAACTTAAAGTTACCTGCAAGAGAACAAACTATGATTTGGTTATACTCCCCTCTGCTCCCAACAGCAACCAGACACACTTTTCCAGTGATAGTACAAAGTGGATAGTACAAAGAAAACACAGGGAGAAGGATGATAAAAGATATGTGAGGAGTACAAGTATAAAGCAATAAAGACAACAAACAATTAAAAGCAAAATAAATCAATAAGATAACACCTATTTAACAATTTTTTTCAAGAAAATAGAAAATTAATTTGCCAACTAATTTATGAAGTTGGTATAATCTTGATACTTCAACTAAATATGGAATAGATCATAATATAAAAGTTAATCCAAACCCATAAAATTTAATATACATGTGTATAGATATACATAATGAGATACATTATGGTCATGTAGATATTTCTCCAATAACACAAGGATGATTTAATCTCATACATGCAATATAATTTACCACCACAAGAATGAAATAAAGGAGAAAAACACACAATCTTCTGAATAAATGGAAAAATTACATAATAACATTTAATTTCTACTTACGATTATGAGAGAAAGTGGAAAAATTTTAGAAACTAAAAGCAGACAATCTCCCTGCTTTGATAAAGATTATCATAAACTATAGCAAATATACTCCAGGGAGAAACTCCAGGCAATGCCCTGTAGTGTCTGCAATTACATAAGGATGCTCACTACTAACTTGTTAAGGCAATAATATTAAGAAAAAAATCCTTGGTGGGACGCCTGGGTGGCTCAGCGGTTGAGCCTGTGTTGACGCCTGTTGATGCCTGTGGCTCAGGGAGTGATCCCTGGGTTCTGGGATCTAGTCCCGCATCGAGCTCCTACATGGAGCCTCCTTCACCCTCTGCCTGTGTCTCTCCCTCTCTCTCTCTCTCTCTCTCTGTGTGTGTGTGTGTGTTGCTCATGAATAAATAAATCTTTTTTAAAAATCCTTGTTAAAGCAACTATATTAAGAAAAAAATAATTAAGACTGGAAAGGGATAATATTTTTCTATATGCAGTTGGTAAATAATTCTTACATGTAACAACCAAGAGGATCCTCAAATCATTAGAACTATTAAATGTTCATGAAGCTTGTTAAGTATAAGATTGCCATGCAAAAAAAAAAAAAAAATAAGCATCCCTCAACATCAGTCATTCTCAAATGGGGGGATTTTGCCCTCCAGCAGACATTCCACATTATATGGAGACATTTGGTGGTCACAACTGAGGGTGTGTGAATGGAAGGTGCAGTTGGCATCTAGTAGGTAGAGGCCAGGGATGCTGCTAAACATCCTACAATGCACAGGACAGTCTCCCACAACAAAGAGTTATCCAGCCCAAAATGTCAAATTGCAGGCTGTTAAAAAAAACCCAGCTCCATACCACCACAATAACCAGTGAGAAAATGTAATAAAAAATAAGATCCCATTTAAAACAGCAAAACGAAGTGCAAAGTATCTAGAGATTGATCTAACGACATTTAGAGAGACTTAATTTAAGAGAAAATGTTAAACACTCTTAAATGGCCTAAAAGAAAAACCAAATTAATGAAAAGATATTTTATATTTGTAGATATATTTACTTCATGTTGTAAGAATTATTGACTCTCAAAATTATTGATAAATGTTAAATAATCCAACTTTAAAAATCATCAGGATTTGGGGAATTTGTTCATCAGACTGTAAAGTTTTTAGTGAAGTATGGATTGAAGAATCTTACCTACCCCACACTTTTTGAGTAGCTGGTAACTTCTTTCAAAAAAGTGTAATAAAAGGCAGATGTTGAAACAAATTGAAGTTTGGTATTTGCAGGCTTTGGTTTCTTAGTTCAGTGCAAATTGTAGCAATCTTCAATATATAGAGCTCAGCCTATTTATGAGATAACTAGTTTCTTATCTTGAAGGATAAAAATTATATATCTATGGTCATTAGAAAATTAGTTTCTAAAACAGTGTTAATGATATTTTAACATCATCATTGCTTAAAGTATGCGTACCTATAGTTGCACACTACATGAAGACTAGATGATCAGATAGAAAGTTTTCAATGTCATTTTTCCTTTGTTCTTCCCTGACATGGCATTCTACTAATTTTGGTACATGTTTAATATCAAAACTCCCTAACTCTAATCTCTCAGAAACTCATTAATCTGCATTAATAGCCTTTCTGGGAAGCTGTAAGTTTAATCAATTCTTATTTGATAAGGGTCTCTAATGCTTTCAGTGATGGGAGACATACTGAGCAACAAATTGTTTCGGAGCCATCAGCATTATCCAAAGTCATGTCAGATGTTGATAAAGCAAAATTCCTCGTACAATACAGGAATGTAATTCTCAATTCTTTATCCACTGAGAAGGTTAATAAAACAGAAGGCCCTCATAATGTTATCTAAATACTTGAAGAAAGATAACTTATTAAAACATAGTATTTCCTCATAATCTGAATATTTTTATATTTAGATAGAAGAGGGCTGCTTTCTCAATGACCTGATGGAGTTATACAAGTCTCTGCTAGGCTCGGTTTTTAAATGTCTATCCACCACAGTGAAGGCAATAACTGCAGTTACTGTCACTTCTTGCAGCAAATACCCTACCTCTGAGCTGTATACTAACTCACTATACTTATATAGTTTGGTGTGGACTTATTGGTTTGGGGGGGGGGTGCAATTTACATAATCATTCGTATCAATCCTCACAAGCCTTATGTTATCCTCACATAAGGATAACAAAAAGAATTTCTTTACGGCTATGTCATACACTAGTTACTTAGCTCCACTGAACTGGAGCAGCAAGCAGCAAGTTGATGCTGCTGGTCAGCCATCATAATATTTGCTGTTTGATTTCTCCAAAGCGGGGATGGTTTTGTACTAACTCCTGTTGCCTTTCTTCTCTGAATGCTCTCATCCAATCTGTCAGGACACACTGAGGGACTTAGTGTCTACAAGAGGCAATTTGTGGCTAGGGGACCACAGGATTCTTGAGGGTCACGCTCTCTTATTCTTCTGTGTCCCCAGCGCCCAGTATAACATCTCTTACCTACAGAAACAATACACACACACGCACACACACACTTAAGTTCTGAATTCCAGCAGACTGCTACTCTGCTGTGACCCACTGACCTAACTAACAAGCCTGCACAAGTCTACACACACCATATGGACCCAAAAATTGTACCTAGAGCTCATGCAATTATTTATTTGGCAATGCAAGACCCCAAACACTCTGCTTTTTCCCAAAGAGACATCTTTATGCCTTACATGAGTGTTCCTTTCCTTTTTTATCCTCCTGCAGAACTAAGTTCTCTTCTTCCTTCAAGACAGACCAAATCTCACCCTCACGTAAAGCTTCTCTGACTCCAGCCGCAGGCCAGATCAAGGGAGTAAATCCCTCCTTGCTTTAAGCCATCATCACACCTTTCACTTCCCTGCATTTTTGCAGAGTGAGACAGTATTTGTACTCTAAGTAGCTGGTCATAGGAGGGATTAGAACACTGAAGTGCTTGAGAAAAAGGAAAAATGATTCTGGTTTGGCATTCAATAATCTATTTCAGTGAAGTACCACTGCCCTGTGTTCAAACAGGAAATCTTAGTGTCCAGGGATCTCTTTGTTTAAAAGGTAAATTTAAGAGGTTAACTCCAGGGTGAGAGGCAAGAAGAGAGTCCCAATGCTGTAGAACCACTTTTTAGTACCTTGCATCTTCCATGTGTAATGTAACTATAATCCAAACATGGAATAACTGTAGCAGGGGAGACCAATTAGCAAATTTGGTCTTCCCAAAGACCAAAATTCGCAGTAAATAAAATTAGCAATACTGTTAATTCTATTTAAAATGTATATTTTTTTGCTTAAAGATTTATTTGGGTGAACTAATGTCTTACCCTCAATATTATCACTAGTACTTGAAGTAATAGTTTATTTTCATTTATCAAGTACAGTTTCACCTGGACTAGATTCAGTTATTTCTGAGTAAGCTTTATGGGTTTTTTTCTATGCATAAAACCAGGATATAGCTAAAGTCAATTTCAACAGAAGTAATTTTATTTTTAGAAGATACTGGATTGTTTTTATTAATCATCATGTATAATTAAGCCTCTGGCTCTGATCAGATTTTAGCACATATAAATATTTGAGAACTCTGACTGTAGTGAGAAGTCAAGATTTATAAATATAAAATAGTATTTCTTGACCTCCACTTTCAAATGGCTAAGTTGCTTACTAAATTAGCTTTGGGAATACAAGCATTAAAGCAAATACAATTGCTAATATTCTTCCCTGGAAATTTTTCTGATTTTTTAAACATGAGAATTTCTGTATAATGTATTCATATAGAAATAAAGTAGTCTTGGGACTCCTGGGTGGCTCAGCTGTTAAGCATCTGCCTTCAGCCCAGGGCGTGATCCTGGAGTCCCGGGATCAAGTCCCACATCAGGCTCCCTGCATGGAGCCTGCTTCTCCCTCTGCCTATGTCTCTGCCTCTCCCCCTCTCTCTGTCTCTCTCTGTCTCTCATGAATAAATAAATAAAATTTGAAAGAAAGAAAGAAAGAAAGAAAGAAAGAAAGAAAGAAAGAAAGAAAGAAGAAAGAAAAAAGAAAGAAAGAAAAAAGAAAGAAAGAAAGAAGAAAGAAAGAAAGAAAGAAAGAAAGAAAGAAAGAAGAAAGAAAGAAGAAAGAAAGAAAGAAAGAAAGAAAGAAAGAAAGAAAGAAAGAAAGAAAGAAAGAAAGAAAGTCTATATGTTTCTTAACCATGGATTGATTGGACCTTCCTCCTAAACCACAATTGAGCTCTCCAAATGATAAATCAAAACTAATCAAATGAAAAAACATGTATGAAACCACTTGAAAATTAAAAAGTGCTATAAGCATGTAAGATGTTATTATTATTCAGCTGCATTAAACTAAACCATCTTAAGATTAAATATCTGTCATCCAGGATTTTCTTTTCATAGTTCCAAGTTGACCAGTGGCTTAACTACATTACCTTGCTTAGAATCTATACATAGTCAACTGTAGGAAGAAAAGCAAACCTAAAATATTTTTCTCTGAGTCTTAGAAGCAAATCCTTATGGATACTTCCAAAGAAGTAATCAAATTACCTTAAAATATTATTATAGCAGGTAACGTGTGCTCTATTTCATTTTCAGTTCTGGCCTGATTTTGGCTTTTTATTTTGCTTTTCACCTGATATATGCTGGAAATATGTTTTCCATTGTTCTCATTTTCTAGAAACTACATATATTGACTTAGATCTCTGGTTTCGCTTATTGAATTTTCTTATGGGAAATGGAAATTTAGCTTCACCTTTCGTAACAACATAAAAGAGCAGCAAGAATCCAAGAAGAAAGCTTGGCCTCTCCCATTATACATGTTAAACACAAACTTTCACAGGCCCGGCCAGACGAAGATAGGCCAACACATGCCCTATCTCTGTGAAGGCAGGTCAGGATGCCAGCTGGCCCAGCAGGATGAGACCTGCAACAATACTCGGTAACAAAAGATGGTGATCTGTCTTTCTTGTGGCCTAGGAGACTAGAGTTACTACTGTATTACTGTCTAGTAAGGAAATGCATTTTTATTTCCATTTTTTACTTTATTTAACCATGTCTATCCTTGCCATGAACTAAACATTTGGGTCCTGCAGACATAATAAACATCACAAAAGTCTGAAATTCCTACTGATGAACTACTTCCTCTCTGACATAGGAGAAGGAAAGAAGACTGGATTTGTATTTGGCATATTGAGAACTGCTGTGGTTCATTTTCCAAATTGAAGAGGACAGTGGCCTTTTATATTATCATATACACTGGAGTGTCAAAATGCCTTCACCAGCACGCTTCACTCACCTTTCTTGGGAGGCTGCCCACAATTCCACTGTTCTCATTCTGAAGAAGTATCTCTTTTTCACTTTCCAGATGGTTAGTCAAAATGTTTTTCTTTCCAGATTTAGTCTTATAGTCTTATTAATTATAGTTTTATTCCTTTGTACCATGTTAAATAATTCTCCTTGCTACTTGAATCTTTTAAAGATGAGTAGGTGGTTATTATCTTCCCTCCCCTCTTTGTCCTTTTGCAAAGCAATGCATATTTTATGCCCTTTATTTTCCCTCTTAGGATTAATTTTTTTATTTTGTAAATTGATTCAATTGCTCTTCTCCAAATTCTTCTCCTCCAAGATTGTTTCCAAATCTGAAGGGATTAGATGTCCTAATATTAGTTCACTATTTTGAACTCTTTATATATTTTTTTAAAGATTTTATTTATTTATTTGAGAGACAGCATGAAGAGAGAGAGGAAGAAGCAGACTCCCTGCTGGGCAGGGAGCCTAACTCAGGGCTCCATCCCAGGACCTAAGATCATGATCTGAGCGGAAGGCAGATGCTTAACTTAGGGAGCCACCCAGGCACCCTTGAACTCTTCATATTTATTCACCCATTCAATCCTCACAACAGCTCTGTGAGGCCAAGTCTAGCATTTTAGCAATTGTACTGATAAGCGTGGAAAGGTTAAGTAATTTGCGTCAGCTTATTCATCAAGTAAGTAGCAGATCTAGGACTGGAATTCAGACCTTCTGGTTCTAGAGAACCATATATCTCAATGTCTCCCAGTAACAGCTGGCCTGTAGTTTAAATCTGAGCTCTTATTTCCTTTATTCACAATATGAGCATATTTATGGAACACAAATGTTGAATTGGTTGGAAGAGTATTTTTAAATGCTGTGACAATACAATTAAGTATACATTCCCTCTTAGCTACTTAATCTCAGCTCAAAATATAAATCAAACAGCCTGCCTTTGTCCCACCGTCATTTTATGGGCTCTTGGAGATATCTGGACTACAAAAATTACCTTTTACAATACAAATATTCCCAGAAAAAGTTATGTCTTAGCCATTATTGTATGTGTATCTTATTACTATAAAAAGAATAAATGAAAATGTGAATAGTATGTTGGTGGCAACACAAACTGGACACTTACATATATTTTGCTTGTTTGAAAGTGAACACTTGCACTTTTTCTATACTTGCACCAATTTTCTACAATTAACACTTAGGAGTTTTTCATCAAAAAACATACTTTTTAAAGAATTGTAGAGTATGTTCTGAGTTATACAATATCTGCAATCTTTTCTCACATTGAACATAGTCTAAAAAATTATATGTTCATTCACTCACCAAATATTTATGGGGTACCTATGATATTGTCGGCATTAATATAGGTGTGATATATTTAAGGGGTAGGAACATCAAATAGATATTCTGCCCATGAGCATATAGTAATGGAGATAAAACAAGAATTGAAAAAAAATACAAGAATTGAAAACACGTAACACTGATAAAACCACTCAAAATAGAACATATTCCCTAACAGAGACAGGAAATTATACTTTTCATCTTTAATTAAACCTGAGTAAACATATGTACTTATAATAGGGCAGTAAAAGGGCAACCATAATAGTATATTGAAAAAGTTAACAATACAAATTTCTTAGTTAACATGACTAACCTAGAACCCTATTTATAGCAAATATTAACACATATTTGCAGAAGGAGCAATAATATACACAATACAGCTCTACTTGTGCTAAAGTTTGCTGCTTCTTTGATTTATATAATGGGTCTGAATCCATCACCCATGAGCCCACCTTCCACTGGGTATCAGGGGAAATTACATAATAATAAGAGTAACAATAATAGCAAATGATTACCTTACTCTCTTCCCTTATGAAACATTCTCTTTCAGATAGACCCAGACTCTAAATTCTAGACTTTGAATAATTTCCCCAATCTTACTCTAAAAACATCAAACAAAAACAAAACAAAGAAATAGTATGTCCAGATGGAGAAGAGCCCTCTCATCATTCCCTCAGGCCTTTATTGTCTAACACTGGGTGCTGCTCTGGTCAGCACCCTAGACAGCTGGCTGCCTCCCCATCTGAAGCAATAGCTAGTAGAATCCCTGGTATCCTCTCTCCTGAATCTAATTACAGGTGTCCGCACATCTAATAGCAAATGTTGCCTCCTGACTAATTCAGCTGATGGCTTTATCCAAGTGGCACATTCAGTGGCACCTGGATGTCTAGATGGGTACCCTCTGTAACCATTTAGAGGAGGTTACCCTAAAACCACCTTCTCCTGTAGCCATCCTGTTTCTCTTACCTGAGTCCTAGTCACACATATCAAAAGAACGGAGTTTGAAATTTTACCAATACAAACAGTGAAAACAAAGCAGAAATAATGGCCCAATGTCTCCTTTGGAAGACTAAAAACAACTCAGTTGCCCCCTGTTGTCTTCTCAATTTATGAGCTCTGTTCCAGTTTGCTAGTAGTTTGAACATTTGGGAATCAGTTCACTTTAACTTTTGGTCTTTGTTATATTTTTTAATATTTATTGTTTTGATGTAAGCCCATTCAACTCCTTAAACCAAACTTTTTAAATAAAGAGATAAACATTTTGTCTTTTCTTTATGAAGTACAGCATGATTGGCTGCACTGAAATATTAGCTTCATTTTCTCCTTAGTCAGATTTATGTTTATACAGTGTGTAAATTAAAAAGAAGAGAAGAGAAACATACTGAGAACTATCTTTACAACCACTGCAGGATTGCCCTTTCTCTCATCCCCAATTTCAAAAAAGACAATATAAAGCATGGCGCTGGCATGTTAACCACAGTCAGGAAGAGGCTGAGCTCAACTGTGTATGTAAAAATTTAGTTGTTTTTCTTTGATTCATCTGATAACATCACACTGGGTCAGTTTCTTGTTTATGCTATCTTTATTGTTTCTGGTCTTAGAACAATAAACAGCCCTAAGTGGTTTCAATTACAGCAGCAAAACTGTGCAAATGAACTTTGGCTTTGTTTCATGTTGAATAGGGGGTTTTTATGATTTTATAAATGGTGATGTTTAGGAATCTTGCCAACACTGTTCTATAAACAGTGAAGAATCACATTTTGCCAGCTCTAGGCCTTTAATCTCCCAAATATTCTTCCCCTGATATGGATAAAGTATTTTTAACCTTGCACCATAGAGATGAATAGGAATGATCAAATTATCTGTGAATTCAATATTTGCATAAACAAAGTATTGGAATGTTTTTGCTGGTCATGTATCCACAAGCTGATACTTGATTTTTTTTTGTATGTCTCCTTTAATTACAGGAAAATATTAGTTAGCTGTCCTCATATTTTAATGAATATGACACACAGCTGTATCACAAAAGATATAGGATAAATGTGTGAAAACAAACAGTGACCCCACCCTTCTCAGTGACTTCACAGAATAAAAGTCAGGGAGCAATCATACCTTATGCTTCCATAATCACCTGGGCAGAAGGAATTCTGGAGATTCTTGCGCCGACAATTAAATCCTCTAGAACTAGTAACCTCCAGGCCCTCCAGTCACAAGGGGTCCAGGAAATTCAACTATTTGCCTCAGAACAGTGACAATAAAGCACTGATTCATTTATAGAACCTAAAGTTTCAATCTACAGAATGATCTGGGAAAAAAGTAATCTGTTAGTGAATAGATTAGTGAGCTAGAGCTGCCATAACAAAATCCACAGGGCAGGTGGCTTGAACAACCACAAATTTATTTCTTATGGTCTTGAAAGCTGGAAGTCCAATATCAAGGCTTCTCCTGAACTCTGTTTCCCTTCCCGAAGTCTTCATGTGGTCCTTTCTCTGTGTTTATGCATACCTAGTGTCTCTTTCTCTTCCTATAAGGATGCCAGTCATTTTGGATAATGGCCCCACCCTCCTGGCCTCATTTTAACTTAATCACCTCTTTAAAGGCCCAATATCCAAACACAATCATATAATTAGGGTCTACCCCTCTGGCCTCCCTTAACTTTAAGAACGTCTTAGAAAGGTCCTATATCCAAGTGTGGCTACATTCTCAAGTACTGAGAGTTGAGACTTCAGCATTATGAATTTGAGGAGGACAAAATTCAGCTCTTTACAATGAACATCACTACAGTCCTGTTAGGGTGTCTTAGCAGTTCAGATTTACAAGATGAAAATAATTTTCAAGGAAAAGTAAGGAACAATACTGTGAAACCTACATGTGGTATATGAGGCCAAAGGCAGGCTGCCCCAAGATGGGCCACTTTGGCATGAAGATCATTGTGAGTAAAAGTGATCAAAATCCACCAGATTCAGGGAAAGCTCTTCATGTCCCTGACAAATACCTTAAAAAAATGGAGCTATGGGTCCTGGGTGGCTCAGTCTGAGCTTAAGTGTCTGCCTTCAGCTCAGATCATGATCCGGGAGTCCTGGGATCTAGCCCCACATCAGGCTCCCTGCTCAGTGGGGAGTCTGCTTCTCCCTCTCCTGCTGCAGCTCCCTCTGCCTGTGCTAGTTCATTCTCTCTCTCTCTCTCTCTTCTGCCAAATAAATAAATACTTTATTTAAAAAATTGAGACAGAAGACGTGCTTGGGGAGAACGCTATTACTATAGATAACTATCTTATACTATGGACTAGGTCTAGTAGATAGGAAGGAACCTAGCAAGACCTGTTTGATCAAAGTCTTCTCTTTGCCCCCATTGTTTCCGAGTGGCCCAATAAACATCTGTTTACCAAACATTTACTGTTTTTCATCTTCATATGAATTGCATTCTTTCCCTTTAAAACCCCAGACCTTTGCCCTGTTCGTCAGTTCCAAATGACTTACATACCTCATTTTGCCTTACTGTCTTTGGAATTTGCAGGTCTATGTGGATTTCCCACATGTATGAAATTAAATTTTGTTTTCTTCATGTCAATTTTATTCTTAGTCTGGCTAAAAGGACCTTGAAGGAGACAAGTTTTCTTGCTCCCCAAAGGTGGCATTTAAAGAGTCTTAAGTATAAGAAAATTTTGTAATTATAGAAAATATCTTTGACTCATGCTGATTTTAAACTCTGAATACAAGATTTGAAAAGAAAATTTAGAACATTGCCTATATTGCTCCAATTAAGTGTTTCAAGTTTTTGCAAAATATGCTAAGTCTTGATTATCACTAAATTTAAAAGACAGGGAAATTCCATGTAAAAACTGTCTGATATTAAGAATTAGAATTTACTCATCAGGGCAGCTCTAGTGGCTTAGCGGTTTAGCATCACCTTCCGCCCAGGGTATGGAGACCCTGGAGACCAGGGATCAAGGTCCACGTCAGGCTCCCTGCATGGAGCCTGCTTCTCCCTCTGCCTGTTTCTCTCTCTCTCTCTCTCTCTCGCTCTCTCTCTCTCTCTCAAATAAATAAAAAATCTTAAAAAAAAAAAAGAATTTACTCACCAAACTGAAGAAATTATGTCAATAAAATTATTTGCCTTTAGGAGTCTGTAGCTTATTTTTCATTTGACTTTTCCTTAAATATCTTGACTCAACAGAATTAGGAAAAACTAAATTCACATTTATGTGTGAAGCATGTTCAAATGTGGTTCTGTGGAATGAACCTATGTTATACTTTTAACTCTAAGCACATAACTATTTATAGTGTTTTGTGTATCCTTGTTCTAATCAGTAACCTCACCAAGCTTCAATTTCATTATGTGCATAGAAGAAGATAAGACGACTGACTTTTCACCTTTAACAGAGGATAATATTTGAAAGTGGGTAGTAAATAGGCCATCATATAAAATGTAATGGAAGGCAACTTCAGAAGATAAAGATCCCTAAGATATAAAAATTGAGTTTTATGAGGGGTTGGCAGGAATGGTGAACCATCAATAGAGAAAGGTTGTTAATTTTTGCAAGATTCATTTACACTCTTCTCTACTGCAGATGTATAAACAAATTCAATCATTCAATTCAGATTCCTTTCAGTGGATCTTTTATTAAATCATACAACTGTATTTCAACTAATATAAATCATAGAGGTCACCTAATACAAGGGATAGTGCTGATCATATTAAAATTAATCAGTTTAAAATACCTCGTACACGTGTCAAGACTGCATAACTTAATTTTTTTATAAACTGCACAGATTTTTCTGCAGAGAAAGCAATATTGGCAAAGGAGTCCAGATGTAGTGTTAAATGCAGTATAAAAAATAGGAAATAGGGAGAAGATAGTAGAGCACAATGCAAGATTATAGGATAGTTTGTTTACAAACTGCATAAATTGTTTTAATTCGGAGTTTGCAATGGTTTAAATTGTATTAATGCTATTGCATTTTTAAAATAATTATCATTGATATTAACAAATAATACATAAAATATGGTGTTCCAATTCTTTAGACTTTTAAAAGCAATCTTCATTTTTTTTCTTCAGAGAATCCTTCCTTTCCATGAAAATACTGGCTGACAAATGCTCACCTCACGCAACTCAAATGAAATTAATTTCCAACCTACCTCAGCCCCTACAAGAAACATTTATTCCTTGTATCTGACCATCACTCTGAATCTTTTCATTTCTGAAATCCACAGCTCAGAATCTCCCTATCCTACCATCAAGTCCATCCCAATGAATCTCCTGTCCTTTGTCCTCACACTACCTCCTCCACTCCCTGGGCCCCCTAGTCTATCTGTCTCTCCGCACTGTTTTCTCTCCTACTCTGCCCCTGTAACCAGTTTTTCACCAGCATCTTAAAAGCCTATATACCACCTACTAACTTTATTCAGCTTCTAATATTTAGAATATTTTTCTATTTTCCCATTTTAACACATAGGCTGCAAAAACAGTACCAAATAATGCCTCATTGCTCCAAACCCTTGCATTCCAAATACCTCCAAATAATGAGCACCTTTTAATTTACCTTTTATCAAGATTAAACATTAGTTTACTAATAAGAATTCCTTTTCTGGAGTTTTTCTTTCTGGAGTATTTTCTGGAGAAAATACAAAAGAGTAATACTCTTTCTGGAGTATTTTCTGGAGAAAATACAAAAAAGTATACAAATGTGACTAAAAATGATCCAAAATCCCATTAGTCAGAGAAAATTATCATTAACATTTTGATAAATGCCCTTCCATCTCTCTCACCCTCCATTTGTTTTCCTTCTTTTACTGAAGTATAGTTGATATACAGTGTTATACTGGTTTCAGATATACAATATAGTGATTCAACAATTCTATACATTAAGTTGTGCTCACCATGATAAATGCAATTATTATCTGTCACCAGACAATGTTATTACAATATTATTGACTATATTCCCCATGTTGTACTTTTCATCCCTGTGACTTACTTATTTTAATCCTCTAAGTTTCTACATCTTAATCTCCTTCACCATTCTGCTGCCTATCTCCCCACTCCCCTCCCTTCTGGCAACCACCAGTTTATTTGCTGTATTTATGATTCTCACTCTCCACCTTTTAAAAAATATTTTAATAAAGAATCAACCCTGTCAATCTTTCCATTAAATTTTGAAGTTATTTTCATGCTTATAAAGAACTACCTACCCTCAAGAGTTTTCAAATATTCAATTTTACTTCCTTCATTTTTATAATTTTATTTTTACAGTTTAATTCTGGGTCCTTTACAATTTGGGACATGGAGAAGAACGAAAAATTAGACTTCACTATTTTTACAAGGTAGCCTGGTTTTAACAACTGTAAATTGTAAAATTTTAACTATTTGATAAGATTGATCAAATATTGTACATTGAAAAATCCATCCCTCCCTCTGCTGATTCTTAGTATCTTCCTTATCATAAGCTAACTTATTATATTTACTCAAATCTACTTCTGGACTATGTATTTTGATCCACATATCCACTCAACCAGTCAGCCTGGTTGTGTTGCAAATCCATGAGGCTTTAATTATTGCAACCTCGTTGTGTGTTTTAATATTTAACCCAACACGTTTCCTCATTATTCTTCTTTGCAAACCACTTTAAAAAGTATTGTTTGTAATTTAATTATACTAATTAATTGATTAAAATTAGTTTTAATTTTTATTAACTCCTTGGACTTACAGCTGTGTTGGTTCACTTTTCCTCTTCCTTCACACCCTTTATCATTACTCCCAGCATATTCAATCACCTCAGCATTGTTAACAACAGGGAAAGTTATTCACCCTGAAACTCTTCACTTTTCCAGGCTCCCTCTGAAGGTGTCTCTAAATCCTTACTTTGTCCCTTTCTCCTGTTCCATAAGAAGGAAGAGTACATCCTTCTTTCTGCATCTAACTTTACCATAGCATCCTTAGTTTTATTTCTTCCATTTCTTTGGAAAATCCTGCCCCATCAGAAATCTTTCTCAAACTTTTTTTATTTTTTTGTTTAAATTTTCTTAAAAGTTTGACTTATTAATTCATGAGAGACACAGAGAGAGAGGCAGAGACACAGGCAGAGGGAGAAGCAGGCTCCCTGAAGGGAGCCCCATGTAAGACTTAATCCAGAATCCTGGGATCACGCCCCAAGTGCCCCAAGCTCAAGGGCAGATGCTCAACTGCTGAGCCACCCAGGCATCCCCAATCTTTTTTTATTTAAATTTTACCTTTCTTTCAATCCATAAACAAGCTAAAACTTCCATACCCTTGCCTTTTTTTGGCATCCTCCTCTCTAATGGCTTTCTTGACCTAATTTTCCTCTTGCTTCCCTGACAGCTCATTTGTAAACTTCTCTGGTTCCATTTCCTGTACTTCCCATATATCTATGTTCTACCCTTGGAGTTCTTCCTTTTTATTTCTAAACTTACTTCCTTTGCAGTCTCAATTATTCCCGCAATTCAAACTATGACGTCTCTGTATGACCCCAAAATTAATCTCAACATCAAAGAGCCCCAGATTACAAAACCTACAAATAATTTCATCTATAATCCATTTCTTTTTTTAAGATTTTATTTTTTTATTCATGACAGACACAGAGAAAGAGAGGCAGAGACACAGGCAGAGGGAGAAGCAGGCTCCATGCAGGGAGCCTGACGTGGGACTCAATCCCGGGTCTCCAGGATCACACTCTGGGCTGAAGGCGGTGCTAAACCGCTGGGCCACCGGGGCTACCCCACAATCCATTTCAAAGCAATAGCTTTACAAATGAGCAAACCAAGAAAAGATTTATCCAAGTTTGACTATTCCATAATCAGAAGTAAAATGTAGGTTTTTGACTACAGGTCTCTCTTGTATCCTACTTTTCAGACACATTTAATCCCCACTGAAAAAATCTCTACTATGATTCCCTTTGGCTCTACAAATTCACCAAACTTTTTGCCCATAGAGCCCAAGTCTAAAACTTCTAAACAGTGTTCGGTGTTTTCTGTACTCACTACTAGTCACCTTTCCACACTAGCTCCTGTTAGACCCTTTTATATATACCACATTCCAAACAAACCTACCTATTTCTAATCTGGAATAGTCTATTCTTACTCTGTTCCTAAATTGAGAACAGTTTTTTTTTTCCTATTAACAAGTTTACTTCATAGTGATAGAATACAAATTTTATACACAATACACTGACTTTGGTATTACAGAATTTAACCTGTTTTTATAAACTATCTTATGGTGTTACTCTGTTTATCTAAGAGAAAATGTGTTGTACCAACAGACCCCTTTTCCCATAGCATTGTTTTTACTATGTATTTAAACAGTTTCTTTCCCTTAAACAAGATGAAAAACCCTCAAGTTCCCATACAGGAAAACAGGTAACCAAAATTTCAGTTAAACACTAGAAATCTATTTCTGTGGAACTTCTATCTTTTACCTGAATACTAAATAAGGTCACTGTGTTGACCAAAAGAAGACACAGGTTTCTCATTAAACTTTTGTTTTAATGGGTCTCAAAATCCTGTGACAGATTTTTGGTCAATTGTTTCCATTAAAAAGTACTGATTTTAAAAACTAATAACTTAAAACTGCCACACACACACACACACACAAATGGTCCACAAAACATTCTCCTTTCCTTCTGAAGTTTTTACGATGCATTGTTATCATTAACCAGTCTTTTACTATTAAATGGCCAATTGTTACAAACAGTTCTGAGACTGTTCGTCTACCACTGATTAAGACTGGGGTGGCAGGTGTTGGGGATAATATTCATTTAGCCTTCTGAGCTTTCTGGGCAGACTTGGTGACTATGCCAGCTCCAGCTGCCTTCTTGTCCACTGCTTGGATGACACCCACAGCAACCGTCTGTCTCATGTCATGAACAGCAAAACGTCCCAGAGGAGGATAGTCAGAGAAGCTCTCAACACACGTAGGTTTGCCAGGAACCATATTGACAATGGCAGCATCCCCAGATTTCAAGAACTTGGAATCATCTTCCAGCTTTTTTCCAAAACGACGATCTATCTTCTCCTTCAGCTCAGCAAACTTGCAAGCAATGTGAGCTGTGTGACAATCCAACACAGGTGCACATCCAGCACTGATTTGGACTGGATGGTTCAGAATAATCACCTGAGCCATGAAGCCAGCTACTCCATTGGTGGGTCATTTTTGCTGTCACCAGCCACATTGCCACAACGAACATCTTTGACAGATACGTTCTTTACATTGAAGTGTACATCGTCCCCAGAAAGAGCCTCACTCAAAGCTTCATGGTGCATTTCAACAGACTTTACTTCAGTTGTAACACTGACCGGAGCAAAGGTGACCACCATGCCACCTTAAGCCATGACCACCAGGCTTAAGAACACCAGTCTCCTCTTGGCCCACAGGGACAGTCCAATACCACCAATTTTGTAGACGTCCTAGAGAGGCAGACGCAAGGGCTTATCAGTTGGATGGGTTGGTGGCAGAATGCAATCCAGAGCTTCAAGCAGTATGGTTCCACTGGCATTCCCATCTTTACGAGTGACCTCCCATCCCTTGAACCAAGGCATTTTAGCACTTGGCTCCATCATGTTGTCTCCATTCCAACCAGAAATTGGCACAAATGCTACTGTGTCAGGGTTGTAGCCAATTTTCTTAATGTAGGTGCTGACTTCCTTAACGATTTCCTCGTATCTCTTCTGGCTATAGGGTGGCTCAGTGGAATCCATTTTGTTAACACTAACAATTAGTTGTTTTACACCCAATATTTAAGCCAGAAGGGTATGGTCACGGGTCTGCCCATTCTTGGAGATACCTGCTTCAAATTCACCAACACCAGCAGCAACAGGACAGCACAGTCAGCTTGAGATGTGCCTGTAATCATGTTTTTCATAAAGTCTCTGTGTCCTGGGGCATCAGTGATGGTCACGTAATACTTGCTGGTCTTGAATTTCCACAGGGAGATATCAATGGTGATACCACCTTCACGTTCAGCTTTCAGTTTATCTAAGACCCAGGCATACTGGAAGGAGCCTTTTCCCAACTCAGCAGCCTCCTTCTCAAATTTTTTGATAGTTCTTTTGTTGATCCCACCACATTTGTAGATTAGATGGCCAGCAACGGTAGACTTGCCCGAATCTTATGTGTCCAATGACAACGATGTTGATGTGAGTCTTTTCCTTTCCCATTTTGGTTTAGATTTAGCAGTAGTTTTCATGACACCTGTGTTCTGGCAGCAAACCCATTGTGAAAAAGACCAGTTTTATTTTACTTCCATCTTTTAGTTCACATCACTCTTCTCAACTGAAATATCATTTTCTCTCACTATTCCTTCCATCTCCACCTAATAAATCCCTATTCATAACTTAAAATTTCAACGTAAGTAACAACTATACCATGGTGTCCAGTCTGATAATATTCCCATTCTGTCATCCAGAACATACTATTTTCCTCCATTAAGTTCCAGTATCATATTATATCTCTCTCATAGGCATTTATATTTTGACCTTCATTGCAGTTCCTTATGTATTGTTTTATTTTACTAGTAAATTATAAACTCCATGAGGTCAAGTATTTCTTTGTATTATATACATCTTCTTGGTCATAGGTTATAATCAAATATATTAACATTAGGTAACAGACTAAAGTGAATTCCTTATTTTCATCTACTGTGTTCTGCAATTTTTTTAAGTATTTAGTGAAACTGGACTTATTTCATATAATTCCATTAGAGTAGGATAGTAAGGAAGAATCTTCAGACCCTTGTAGAGATAATCTATACTAAGATCAAAATTCTCCTGTTAGTATAACACTAGAATTTACTAAGTAAAAATAATCCATCTATTGAGGAGAAATTTTAACTACCAAAATTATCAAGAAAAGAGGTAAGTTTTTAGGTTCCTATTGGTGCCCCAACATATTACCACAAATTTAGTGGCTTAAAACACACACACACACACACACACACACACACACACATACACACACACACACAACTCTTACAGTTCTAGAGGCCAGAAGTCCAATAACAGTTTCATTGGCTAAAATCAAAGTATCAGCAAGGCTGTTTCCTTCTGCAGACTCTAGGAGAGACTCTACCTTATTGTCCTCTCCAGCTTCCAATGCAACTATGTTCTTTGGCTCATGTTTCCTTCCTCCATTTTCAAAGTCAGCAGTGTAGTGTTTTTCCTCTTCTCTGATCTGTTTCCATCTTTTCTTTTCTCATTTTTTCACACTGATACTGCTGCCTCCCTTTTATAAAGACCCTTGTGGCTACAGTGGTCTCATCCAGATAATCCAGGATAGTCTTCCCATTGTCAAGATTCTTAATTTGAGCATTACAAAGTTCTTTTCATAGTGTAAGGTAATATATTCACAGGTTCCAAAGATCAGATCATGGGCATCTTTGAGGGGACTATTATTCAGCCTACTGTAAGAGGTTCATCCAAAGAATATTAGAATCTAAAATACTGAGAAAACAAAAAGCTCAATCACAGCTAATAGTTCTCTAGGCCATGAAAAAACTCTAAACAGGATGGAAAGATCTAAATATGCTAAGTGGCAAGATTCATAAAAAGAAATCTAAGAGGAGGAGGAGGAGCAATATTTCTAGGCAAACTGCATCGACCATTTCCCATTGATTCTGCATTCTTCTTTGACCAATAAATCAGTCAGGATAAGAAACACTGGACATGGTACAGAAATGGCAAAGGCACTCCATCATATCCTTTCTTACTCATATTACTTCTTGGTGTTAACCAACCACATGACAATGATCATTATATAGAAGGAAAAGGTGGGGTAATCCATACCACCTTTTCCCTTCAATTCCTTCTTATCAGTAAACTGAAGGCAGAAGGTATTGGTAGAATGTGTGCATATCAAAAAATGATAAAGAAACAGTTGAATTAGTTTGGGGTAGAGTTTGGTAGAAAATAAAATTTGCATGCATATATGAGCTACAAAATATAAATTGTATAATTTTGGTGATTCTGCATAAGAATTAAATGCTCTTAAATTTGCATTAAAAGTGGTATTGCACAAGATAAAGATGAACAGTAAAATTCAAGGGTGCCTGAGTGGCTCAGTTGGTTAAATATCCGACTCTTGATTTAGGCTCAGGTCATGATCTTAAAGTCTTGATATTGAGCCCCATATTGGGCTCTGTGCCAGTGCTTAAGGTTCTCTCTCTCTCTCTCTCTCTCTCTGCCTCTGCCCCTGCCCTTGCCCCCACCCCCAGTCACGTGGGTACACACACACCCCTACGCTTTCTTGTGCAAGTTCTCTCTCTCCCCCTAAAAAAAAAGATGAACAGTAAAATTCATACTAATGATTTAAAAAATGAATTTTTCTTTACTTAGAATGACATTATAGATAGCAGATAAAACTCATCATGATAAACCAGAGAGAAATCACAAAATAAGAGGAAAAACTTTATATTTTAGTATCTTTAGCATGACTTTTCTGCTTTTTGAACATAGGGCCTCACAGTTTCATTTTGCACTGGACCCCACAAATTATGTATGGCCTTGCACACCTCTGAGCAACTGGTTTGAGCATAAAATAATTGACCCAGAAATGGGCTGCCTGAATAATCAAAACCTTGAAGGAATTTAATCACATGTCTGCTGTCTTCTGAACATAGCTTAATTCTACACATTCACTGCTTTCTGTAATAACTGCATTATGCAAGTCTCAAAGCTTTCATTGTTCTGCCTTAAAACTCTAGGTAATCTGCCTCTTTCCATACATAAAATATTATGTCCTCTATTCCTCAGGTTACCTGGACTCTGTAACCTGTGATTCCATGTTACCAAGCTGCAGATTATCCTCTCATACTAAAATAAAAGGCGTATGTATGTCACATGCTGAACCCTGTGTGCAAGTGTCTGAATAAATCTTTTGTCGCCTTAATTACAGGTAAGACCATGTTAAATTTAACTCCAACAGATGTTCCCTATGAAAATGTGATAGCTCAATCATTTAAATGGAAATGTTGAAATTCAAACATTTCCTTAGTAGAATGGTGAACTCCTGAAAGCTGACTACCAGTTTATAAGTTTGCAATGTTTTTGTGAAGCTATTTTTTAAAGTGTTAATGATGGGAGTGACAATATATGGATTTACTTCTAATAGCAAAGCTGTGTTGCTTTATATTTGAAAGTAATGGTAAAAACTGGCTTCTCCTGGAGCCCAAGGATCTCCAGCATTGCATCAGGACCTACAAAAAGCCCTGGATCAAGGATGCCAGTTGAACAAGACTCCAAACCTCTTTTCTACACCACTGTTCCAGGCATAGCAGTTCCATGTAATAAACTAGACTTCCATGTAAAATTTTGTTTGAAGAAACCATTCTGAGGCTTAAAGAAAAACACAGCAAATAACAATAATATCCCCATTACCTTACAGAATAATCTTATCTTTTTAAAACAAAAGGAATCAAAGATAAAGTAAATGTGAAGAATTTTCTAAGTCAAAAATTTCTTCCTTTAGCAATTATTTTTTATAAGATATCCATTGATAACCAATTCAAACTATGCATTTTATACTCCTTTGTTCTTAAATGGAGATTCTTTATTTAATATTAGAATCACTAGAATGAAATATTACATGTTGGTACCCCAGGGAACACTGTACATTGCAGGCCATCTGCACTAAAGGGACCCACAATAGCTTAACCTAGAATATTAAGTTAGTGTCTATATTCCACATTTTCCACCTGTCAGCTTAGTGGAACAGCATCACACCTACCTATAATTTATTACAAATTTACTATATATTTAGTTTGCTAGTTTAAAACCACATTGCTTTAGCATTTAAGAGAGAGAAATAATCTGCAAAGCCCTGCAATTCCAATCCAAACATCCCAGGTAATTACTCTGTGCCCCAGGTATTAGATGCCATCAAATCATTTAGGTTATATGGAATAAATGTGGGAATTAACTTTAAGAAGTCTCTAACTATTGACAAAGCAGTTGGAAAATTAAATTTATTGTTCTGTTTAACATACATACTTTTTAAGGCATTTATTTGATGATCTCTTTTACTATAGCCTTACAGAGCTCATGGCCATCAGACAAAGGCATCTATACTTCAGGGATACAGATCCATTCAAGGCTTCTGATGCAGAATTTTCAAGACTAAAGCCCCTGCTTTCCAACTGTTGACACACCAAAGGGGAGTTTTCTAATCAGCCAGATATTATAAATCCAACTGATGTCAATAAAACAAGTGTTTTATATTTCTTTTTTCTTCTATTTCTTTTTTTTTATTATTTCTTTGAAAAATCTAGACCCTAGAATGGCCATACATTCCTTCCCATATCACAGAATTCTGGCAGTCTAAACTCCAATTTGGAGATATTCCCATAGTATGCTTTGGGACATTTTGATTAGTGTTACCCAAGCCAGTGCTAACTGAGAAAAAAAAAGATCACTAATCCTTTAACAACATTTTTAAAAGATCATCATTTGAGGGTCAAATTCACTCTGTGCAACACTGGATACTTCATACTTTATTACCTATTATCCTCCGGTGTTCTTAAACAAAAGTTTGCATTTCCACATTTCTTTACATCAAAGATCTCCAAATGTTCACTACTTCTCATTCTTTATAGTTTTATACTGCAAAGCTACATGTTCTTTTAAGATTTTTGTTAATAAAAGTAAATAAGTAGAAAACAAAATTTATCTAACACACATTTCTATAATGATATTTCTGTAAATGTTTAAGTGTCTTTCTTTCTGGTATCTTCCCAATACATAGTAATATAAATGATTGTTTTCTTAAAACTATGTTGAAACACTTAAAAATGGTTCAGATGGTAAACTGCATGTTTGTTTGTTTTTTACTGCAATTAAAACTTTCTAAAAATATCCTAGCATCTTGGTATGTACTCTCTATATAAACTTTTTTTTTAAGATTTTATTTATTTACTCATGAAAGACACAGAGAGAGAGAGAGAGAGAGAGAGAGAGAGAGAGAGAGGCAGAGACACAGGCAGAGGGAGAAGCAGACTCCATGCCAGGAGCCCAATGTGTGACTCGATCCCGGACTCCAGGATCACGCTCTGGGCCAAAGGCAGACGCTTATTCATATTGCTTATTCTGAGCTGAGTCACCCAGGGATCCCCCTCTATATAAACTTTTACTACAATAGTATTTTGAACATTTCTCTACATTTTAAGTATTCTTCTATAGTAGCATTTTAACGAATATATAATATTGTATCATAATATAGTTACAAGTTCACTATCAATGAAATTGTCTCTTGCCCAAGGCTATATGCAGTTCCATATTTCAAACATCTTGTTTGCTTAGGTTGAATTTCTAGATAATTTGTGGATCAAAAACTAAGGAAAAATTTAGAGCTTTTGACCTTTTTCTACAAGTTCTTGGGTAGATCATATTATTGTTCCAAATTACACTCCTCCCTTCCATGAAGAGGATTATTCATCCATTGCCATGTGATTTCCAGTGCCTTTAGTGAAAAAAGTATTTATTTTTGTTCCATTATCACTAAGCATATATATATATCCCTTGCTTTGGCCAAGTGCACATAAGAAGGCATGACCAAAGTAGAAGCTTTAAGAGCCATTGTGGTTTTACCACAGCTCTTTTGCTCTTTTCCTCTGACATCAGAATTATGTGTCCCGTATTAGGGCTGTTTCATTAGCTCAGATTCCGGAATGAAAAGGACCCATGCAACAGAGCCATGCGGATAGCAGCTACCAGCCTACAATGGTGACATCAGTAGCCATAACCCCAACCACAACCAACAAGAAGAGAATGAAGATCACCACAAAACAAGACAGGTAACATCCATAAGAAGTATATCTTTTTAAAAAAAAAAAAAGTGTATCTTTATAAACTACTGAGATTTGTACAGCAGTAGGGGTTGTTTGTGACTAATATACAGCAGCAAATAATGGCTGTGATAGATTACACAAATGGCTGCATTTATTGATATTTACCCTGTATCTACACTGTTGTGCCACTCAGGATGGACCTCAAAATTTGATTTCAGTATCAAGACTAAAGATTCCACACATACTCTAAGAGAGTATGTAAACATGTACCTCTTAGATAAGACTTTTAGGGAAGAGCAGAGCATGTCTCTCATGCTGATTTAAACATGGCTTGAAAGAGCAGAGAAAGGCTCTAGCTTGGAGTTTTATAATAGCGAAGAGGTGGTGTTAGGAGGGGAAAAAAGGCAAATACTCAGCCCCTGATGAAGTCTGCATTCTTAGGAAAACAAGAATAAGCAATATGAATAAGTATATGCTATGCTAGACTGTGATAAAAGTCAAAAAGAAATATAAAGTGGAAAGGAGGAATAAAAAGTCTGGGAAGGGGCTTGAAACATTAGATAGGAGGATCAGGAAAAGCCTTTTTGAAAGGTGAATTAGAGCAAAAACCCAAAGGAAAAATTTGCCTTATGTAAGAAATGATAATTAAAGGCAGAAGGGAGAGAAACAGCAATTGTTAAGGCTCAGAGGCATAAGTGTGATAGGCATGTTTAAGCAAAAGCAAGAATGCATTTGCTTAAACAAGAAAGAGTGAACAAGATAGAGAGAGGATGCAAGAAATGGTGTCAGTGAGAAAACTGAGGCCAGATCATAGGAAATACTCCTTGGCATTTACTCTGAGATGAGATGCTACTGGAAGACTTTAAGGAATGGAGAGACTGGATCTGATCTGTATTTAACAGTATCACTCTAGCTACTTTGTTGTGAATAAGCTGTAGAGGAGTAAATGCAAAATAAGGGAAGCCATGAGGGTACTACTACGATGATCCAAGAAAGATGATGGTGGTATGGAAAGCATGGTAATGTGGAACTGGTAAAATGCATTTGGATTCTAGATATATTTTTAGATATAGAAAACTAATGTCAAAGAAGTGAACGCATGAGAAACTAAACAAATATCCTTGACTGAGGAAGAGAAGACGAGAGATAGTGGATGGTCTGGCCTCAGCGGCAAAGACATCCACATAACAGGAAAGAAGCGAGAGCATGTGGGCATTATGACAAGGGGTGGATGGACCTGTGACAGTCCTCTTTAAGTTGCTTGACTCTCTCAGTGAAATTGACAGCAAGTTTACCAGCTGAGATTAAACGTGAAGAAAGAAGTTCTAAAAATTAGAGGAGAGAAGAAATGAAATTGGTTCTCAACAGTGGTAGAAAGTGACTTGATAAGAAAATAATTACTAGGCAACTTTGCCAGGCAGCAAGACCACTTCAAGCCTGTGACCATGACTTAAGATGATACCAGTACATTTGGATAGACAGATGTTCTAGGCACTCTGCACTATATTCCCTTGGCTTACTTCTAATTCTCTGCAGTTGTGGTGAGCAATTCTTCATAGTCTCACAGAATTCCACCTCAAGCCTGACTGACTCACTCCGATATCTTCAACAGGTCTTTCACTAACTCATGGAAATGTTCTCAACCCTAGCATAAAGTATCCTAGAAGGATGGGAAGGGTAACATCACTGGTTATGGACTGAATTGCATCCACTCAAAATTTATATGTTGAAGTCCTAACCCCTAGTACCTTGCAATGTGACCATGTTTGCAAACAGGATCTTTACAGAGCTAATTAAGTTAAAATAAGTTCATTAGGATGGGCCCTAATCCAGTATAACTGGTATCCTTATAAGAAGAGGTAATTTGGAGATGTACAAAAGAAAGAGGACATGGAAGATGGCCATCCACAAGTCAGAGACAGGCCTGAAACAGATCCTTCCCTCATGATCCTCAGAAGGAATGAATGCTGCCAACACCTTAATCTCAGTTTCTTAGCCTCCAAAACTGAAAAGAAAATACATTTCTGTTGGTTAAACCATCCAGTCCGTAGTGCTTTGGTATGATCAGCCCTAGCAAAGCAATACACCATCTGGTGACAATTCTTACCTAACCAGGGCAATATTATATATAATATTTAATTTCCTCCATTTCTTTGGAGGAAAAATTCTAAAGAATCTTCTATATGGAGCCCTGAAGTGATAACCAGTTAAATAATGCACATTTTATTGATTTTACCTTTTTTCCTGACATTGTCCTCACTCCATTGATCCGGTTTCTTGGGATTACTTCCTAAAAACAAACTACCTACACTCAAGTTCTTGTCTTTTTTCAGGGGAATCAAAGCCAACACACCACATGTATGCATTTCTTCATTGTCATTTCCTCTTTAATTGCTTTCTTCTCTTGACTTTTTTGACACTACACATCTGGTTTTCCTCTTCCCTCACTTGTCATGCCTTCCCAGGCTTCTTTCTCTTCTCTTCAAACTCTTAATATGGAAGTGATCGCTTGGATCCACTTGGTCAGTCCTGGATCTTTCTACATAATTTCCTTAAGTCATCAAAAAGCCAATGCTCATCATTTTTGTTCTATCAGCAGGATTTGATGCAATTAGTCTCTCCCCCATCCTTGACATATTTCTTTACAAAGCTTCCGGGACATCCTATTCTCCTCATTGCCCTACTAGACTATTTCCAGTCACCATTTTTCTCAGTGCTTTTCTCACACTTTCTTTTCTCTTCAATCTCCTAAAATTGGAGAGCATGGCCTAAGTCTTGGACCTATTCCCTTCTCTTCCTACTCTCATTCTCTTGATACTGCATTCAGTCTCAAGACTTTAAAAACTATCTATATATTAGCAACTTCCACATTTATTCTTCCCAAACTCCAGACTCATATATCCTTTTTCTTTTTTATGATAGTCACAGAGAGAGAGAGAGAGGCAGAGACATAGGCAGAGGGAGAAGCAGGCTCCATGCACCAGGAGCCCGACGTGGGATTCGATCCTGGGTCTCCAGGATCGCGCCCTGGGCCAAAGGCAGGCGCTAAACCGCTGCGCCACCCAGGGATCCCCAGAATATATCCTATTACTTACTGAACACTTCTATTTGTGGTGGTTTTGTCATCTATCAATTTGACTAGACTAAATTGTATTTCCCAAAATTCTTTTCTATATGTATTTGATTAGGCTAGGTCTCAAGACAGAATCCTATGAAAGATTTATAGGGTCAACATGAAGCAGCAGCCATTTTCTAATTCCCACTTGTTTTTATGTACCTGCTGATTATCTCTGGTATGAGGCAAAGGTGAGACTTGCAATTACTCCACTTTCTCCCAAAATATCTTTTAGCTTTTTAGATCCTAGAGTCAAGTGTCTCTATGTTTAACATCTCTGACAAAGATCCCTGGCTTCTTCAGGAGGCCATACCATCAAGGTCAAAGGAACCATAAGTTGACCTTGCTTATATATTCCAATATATGCTGTTCTTTGTACTCTCTGACCTTGCATCCTTCTTTACTTCCAAACTGCCTGCCCTGGATTTCAAGTTTCAGTATGGGACACAGAGACAACAGCCATACAGAGACTGTTTAAACAGAGCCTACAATTGTGTAATGTCAAATCTAACAAGCCCCTTCATATATTTCTCTCTATATATATACGAGATATATATTCAGCAAATGAGACATATTAAGGGATCTGTATATTTCTATCTTGTATATCCCTAGTTTATGTGTCTACCTTTGATACATATCCAGAAATAAAATAGAATATATCTCATTTACTGCGTGTATATCCAGTATGTGTATAGAGAGAGATATGCAAGTCCCTTCATGTATCTCATTACTGAACATATATCTGGTATATACAGAGATAGATCATATAAAGAGATTTGTTAGACTTCTATCTTCATGAAAAAAAGATGTTAGTTGAAAGATGTTTTCTAAGGGGAGTGCTTTTGCACTGTTGGTGCTAATGCAAACTAGTGCCGCTACTCTAGTGGATAGTTTGGAGATTCCTCCAAAAGTTAAAAATAGAACTACCCTACAATCCAGCAATTGCACTACTAGGTATTTACCCAAAGGACAAAAAAATACAGATTCAAAGGAGTAGATGCACCCTGATGTTTAAAGCAGCACTATCAACAATGGCCAAACTATGGAGAGAGCAGCCCAAATGTCCATCAACTGATGAATGGATAAATAAGATGTGAGATAGATATAGATACAAATATAGATATATATAATGGAATATTATTCAGTCATCAAGAAGGATGAAATTTTGCCATTTGCCATAACATTAATGGACCTATATTATATTATGCTAAGTGCAATAAGTCATTCAGAGAAAGACAAATATCATATGATCTCACTCATGTAGAAGAAAACAGATAAACACATGGAAAAGGGGTGCGGGTAAGGATAGAGAGAAATAAGCCATAAGTGACTCTTTATGATAGAGAACAAACTGAGGGTTGATGGAAAGAGGTGGATTGGAAATAGGTATTAATGAAGGTACTTGCTGGGCAGCCCCAGTGGCTCAGCAGTTTAGCACAGCCTTCAGCCCAGGCATGATCCTGGAGACCCAGGATCGAGTCCCACGTCGGGCTCCCTGCATGGAGCCTGCTCCTCCCTTGGCCTGTATCTCTGCCTCTCTCTCTCTCTCTCTCTCTCTCTCTCTCTCTCTCTGTGTGTGTGTGTGTGTGTGTGTGTGTGTGTGCCTCATGAATAAATAAATAAAATCTTAAAAAAAAAAATGAAGGTACTTGCTGTGATGAGGACTGGGTGTTATATGTAAGTGATAAGCCACTGAATTCTACTCCAGAGACCAATATTGCACTGTATCTTAACTAAAATTTAAATTAAAAAATAAAATAAAGGAATTTGTTAGATAGATATGATTATATATTTATATGTATAAATATGTGAATACATATATAAACACACACACACACACATATGGTTTCGGCTTCTCTGCTTGAACCTTGAATGACACAGATGTCTAACAGGCATCTCCAAATCAACAAATCCAAAATTAAAGTCCAGACTCCACACTCACTCTCCACAAAACTTGCTCAATCTGCAACCTTTCTCATCTTGGTTGATAGCAACCCTATTCTTCTAGCTTCTCAGACCCAATCCTTGAAGTCATCATTAATTCCTATTTTTTCTCAGACTTCACACAATCAAACAACTAGAAATGTTGCCATGTCTATCTTCAAAACACACCTCAAAACCTAGAGGAATTGATAAAATTAGAAGATTACCCATCTATAATGTCTAAGAAATGAATATCAATGACTGCTAAAAATGCTAAGACAAACCATCAGAATTAAGTGCCTCCCATATAAGATGTAAGTAAACTATACCACCTCTGAAGTATTCTTGTCAGGAAATCAAACCTGAATCAAAATAAGGCTCTAGACAAAACTATAAATTTTCAGGAATTAGAGGAGCCAGAGGTACTGATTGTGTGACCCAACAGGAACATAGTTAACATTATCTAGAATGTGGTAAACTCCAAAGGACAAAGCAATTCAGTATCTTCAAAGAATACACTCTAAGGGAAAAAGAAGGTGGCAGAGCAAGCAAACGTAAAGATTAAAAAAATTTAAGGGACATAGCAATGTGTATCTCCACAAATACAATGTGTGGCTCTTGTCTGAATACTGATTCAAACATCAATTTAAAAATTATAAGACAAGTGGGGAAATGTACACACTGAATGGATATTTTATACCTAGAATTAATATTTAAGGGGAGGCCTGGGTGGCTCAGTGGTTGAGTGTCTGCCTTTGGCCCAGGGCATGATCCTGGGGTCCTGGGATAGAGTCCCACATCGAGCTCCCCACAGAGAGCCTACTTCTCCCTCTGCCTGTGTCTCTGCCTCTCTCTCTGTATCTCAGTAATAAATAAAATCTTTTTTTAAAAAAAGAATATTTAAGGTATAAAATAATCTGTAGCTTCAATGGATACGTACACTGAAGTAAATACAGAGTAAATAATATTATACCTGGTGATTATTTCAAAATAATAGAAGTAGAAGGGCTGACTTCAGATGAAAATAGATTGATGGGGAACTTTGTTTTTTGGGGTTTTTTTTTCTTGTTTGTTTTTTCGTTTTTATTGCAGTTCAATTTGCCAACATATAACACCCAGTGTTCAACCCATCAAGTGCCCCCCTCAAGTGCCGGTCACCCACTCACCTCAACCCCCGCCCACCTTCCCTTCCACTACCCCTTGTTTGTTTGTGATGGGGAACTTTGAAGGTGAGTAATGCGGATTCATTCTACTGCTCTCTTTACTTTTAACATTTCCCATAATAAAA
Organism: Vulpes vulpes; assembly: GCF_048418805.1. Classification (NCBI taxonomy): domain Eukaryota; kingdom Metazoa; phylum Chordata; class Mammalia; order Carnivora; family Canidae; genus Vulpes; species Vulpes vulpes. The sequence continues at coordinate 25,696,250 of NC_132794.1, read as the reverse complement.
AGCTTTTGAACACTATTAAGATTTAGTATCATAATAACAAAAAAGGGCAGTGAAAACAAATTGTTACAGAAATGTCAGGAAAGGACAAACTTAAAGTACTAAAAGTAGTTTTGTTGACTTTTTTTTTTTTAGGGTCATGATTATGAGTGCTTTCTTTTTTTTTTTTTTTTTTTACCAGTTTCTTCTTTTTTGTATATTTTTTATTAGAGTTTGATTTGCCAACATATAGTGTAACACCCAGTGTTCTCCCCATCCAGTGCCCCCTTCAGTGCCCGTCACCAAGTCTCCCCATCTCCCCGCCCACCTCCCCTTCCACTACGCCTTGTTTGTTTTCCAGGGTTAGGAATCTCTCATGGTTTGTTACCCTCTCTGATTTTTCCCACTCATTTTCTCTCCTTTCCCTTATGATCCCTTCCACTATTTTTTGTATTGTTGACATTATTCTAATAGAAAAACAATACATTCTGAGAAATAGAACAACAGAGTAATTTTGTTTAAATTTCTTTTAGAGGATAGTTTGGGTTTCTTCATTTGTTTTTAAGATTTATCTATCTAGGGTATTATGCTGAGTGAAATAAGTAAATCAGAGAAGGACAAACATTATATGGTCTCATTCATTTGGGGAATATAAAAAATAGTAAAAGGTAATAAAGGGGAAAGGAGAAAATGTGAGTGGGAAATATCAGAGAGGGAGACAGAACATGAGAGACTCTTAACTCTGGGAAACAAACAAGGGGTGTTAGAAAGGGAGGTGGGCAGGGGGTGGGGGTGACTGGTGACGGGCACTGAGGGGAGCACTTGATGGGATGAGCACTGGGTGTTATTCTATATGTTGGTAAATTGAAGAGCAATAAAACATAAATTTTTTAAAAAATTTAAAAATAAAAAAAATAGACTCCTAACTCTATTGGGAAACAAACAAGGGGTAGTGGAAGGGGAGGTGGGCAGGGGTAGGGGGGACAGGGTGACTTGGTGACGGGCAATGAAGGGGGCACTGGATGGGATGAGCACTAGGTGTTATACTATATGTTGGCAAATCGAACTCCAATAAAAAAATATACATATAAAAAAAGATTTATTTACCTGAGAGAGAGAGAGTACATGCCCATGTGCACACACATGCATGTGCATGTAGGGACAAAAGCAGAGGGACAGACTCCTCAAGCAGAACCCTCCATCCTGGTGAGTTCGGAACCCAACTTAAGGCTTCACCCCACAACCCATAAGATCATAACCCCAGCCAAAACCAAGAGCTGGAGGTCCAAACGGCTGAGCCACCTAGGCACCCTGCAATAGTTTCTTTATTTAAAAAAAAAAATCTGTTAGGACAATTATAACACCTTTTCATGAGTAAAAAACAACTATTTTCAGATTCAGCATAAAGGCAAAATTCAATTCATAACTTTCTGAAAGTATGCTAGAGTACTTTCCTCTTTCTTTTCTAATTTCATACCACGATTCCAAGCTATTTTTAAAGAAACACAATTTGCCAAGTGGAAAATGCTTTTATGTGCTATAAAAGATAAAGAGTTGTTTGTTTTTTTTTCCAGGAGTGTTTTACACATTAACCTGTTTTGCTTTCTGAGTATTAATCACATGTGCCTTGCTCATATCTTTCAACTTGCTTTGCTCTGATGAAGGAAAAAGCATGCTTGTTGGGAACTTCAAAGTCATTGAAATCCTCCAAAGATGTGATTCCTATAATCAGCCGATGGCCAATGCTAGTTGTTTCCAGAGCAGTCCTTAGTCATCAGAGTTCTTGAGAAGCTTCTGCAAAGCAGACAACTGGCCTGTATCTATAGCAGCTGTCAACTGTCATCCCCTTGGTTTGAAACTCAAGGTCCTGCTCAGTATGAAGACAGAGCTTCTCTTGGCAGGTGAAAGCCTGCTAAGTACAGGGAACAGTGGCAAATGTTAATATGTCAGATATGCCATCTGAGAACAAGGTCATGCTGACCCTAAATGAATACCACAAAAACCCACTGGAGATCTGGACTTCAAACCAAAAGGAAAGTGGATCACAATTATCAAAACTCTTCTCACCCTACAGGTTTGGGCCAAAAAATTAGAATCAAAACTTTCATTTTCTCCTCACCATCCTCCTTACCCAGGCATTGGTTTTCAAGGTAGTCATAAAGCAACAATAAAACAGACTAATATGGATGAACCCAAAGGAGGATGCATTCCTTTCATGGTGAACCAGTGCTATATACAGTTTACCAAACACTGCAAATATTTTTTCTGCTCAATCCAGATCACAGTTATGTAAATTAGTGATACTAACAAACCACATATCACATGTCATCTCAGGGACCTGACTATGGGGAGGCCACACATTGAGTGAAGAGGAAAATGCTTCTTCAGGCTGGGCTCTTTCAGGGCTTTATGCCCAGCACTCTTAAGGTAGCATTCAAATACAGTGAAGATCTATCCATCTGTCTTTCTGAAATTTTCTCACAACTCATCTACCCTGTGATATCTAAACCCGAGATGTATAGAACTTCAAACTCTTCTCTAACCACTAATTCTGCTGATTGAAGCCTCAGCTAGGAAGGCTCCCACCTCTCAAGGGCACCCCATGACCCATGCAGTAATTTGGCAGTATCCTGAGGATCCCTATTTTGTGGTCAGATAGCAATTACTCTCAGGAATGTTCTATCTACCCCCATGAACCAGCACGCTATAAAACTGCTGTTTTCCTATTTCCCCAATAAAACCCAGACAATAAATCTGGTTCCTTTTATATTTTTAATAGTGGCAATGTGTTAGTGATAAAAAAAAATAACTTTTGTCAAAAGGAAGTATAATACATAGAATTCAACAGCTTCAGGATCCCTTGTCAAAAGAAATAACTGCAGAACTTTAACATAATAATATGATACTATATAGAAAAAAATAGCTCATAAAATGTAACATGACCCTTAGCTTATAAGAATGATATCTGAAAACATGTGAGCCAGTATTTGTAACCAAACGACCAGGCAGTTCAAAAAGTCACGGCATCAATGCCGTTAGAAGAGGATTAAAAACTGCCTTTCTTTTTTCCAGTTCCTAGGTTCACATAGGAACATAAACTCGTGGGGCTTTGTAGCAGCCCCACAATTGTCCCTAGTAACAGGGACAATTCACATTTTCCTCCCTTCAGGATTAAGAGTGATAGTTTACATAATGAACAGTTTGTAAAGATAATACAAAGGAACTTCGTGAAAGTGTGGTTAAAAACTAAGTTGGAGATGCCTGGAGGGCTCAACGGTTGAGTGTCAGTCTGCCTTTGGCTCAGGGTATGATTCTGGGGTCTGGGATGGAGTCCCACATCAGGCTCCCTGTGAGGAACCTGTTTCTCCCTCTGCCTATGTCTCTGTCTCTCTCTGTGTGTCTCTCATGATAAATAAAATCTTTATAAATACATACATACGTACACACATACATATATACATACATAAGAAGTTGGATAGGCTTACTTTAAGAAGTTTAAAGTATTATTTAGAAAAGAAAAAGACACTCTTATTAACCCTAATTAACATACTGTATCTCATCTTCATGCTTTCTCTTAAAGCTGGTACTCATCAACTTTTAACTTAAAATGCTGACAACCGGGCAGCCCAGGTGGCTCAGCGGTTTAGCGCCGCTTTCAGCCCAGGTCGTGATCCTGAAGACCCAGGATTGAGTCCCGTGTTGGGTTCCCAGCATGGAGCCTGCTTCTCCCTCTGCCTATGTTTCTGCCTCTCTCTCTCTCTCTCTCTCTATGCCTCTCATGAATGAATGAATGAATGAATAAATAAATAAATAAATAAATAAATAAATAAAATATTTTAAAATGCTGACAACCTTTCACGATTCTACTGAAATTCAGTTTATTCCCAGATCACTCTACTAGAAGACTCTCCCTTTAACATAATTCTCATACCTATGAAGACCAGCATTTACTGTATATTCTAATCACCATTGCTGACTAATAAAGTTCATTAAAAACTGACATATATTACACACCTTAAAAAAAGATTTAATGTTATTGTAATTCTTGTAATACATACTGAAGAAACAATTTAAATTATATGATCTAATAAAGGGAAACACATATAAGTGAATATTCTGGATAATGATGTAGAAAATAATAAAGAGGTGATTACTGAAGATTAAAAGACTTTTTCAAGGCATAAAGCAATTCTAAATGCATGATAGTAAATAATTATTTTAGAGCCCAAATGCACTTGCAACTGTGTTTGAGGTAGATCTTGAGTCAGGGATTTTATTCTGGCAAAGTTTCTACCTTTGCAAAAGCAGGCAAGTTAGGATACCAGCTAGAATACTGTGTTGAGTTTTTGGTAATGGAAGAGTTTCCTATTCAATTTCACACTCTAACATTATTTGTCACATATTATAAAAATTGAAGAAATTTTGCTGAACTGCTACATTTAAATTTATGTTTTATTGTTATAAAATAAGAACTATTGAGTAAAGCTGCATGAGCCTTCATCCCAAGAGAGTTTTAAAAGGTGGATAGGCAAAAAGGTATAACTATAGTCAGAACTTACAGAAACAATAGTACGAGTTTCCTTTTAACTCTTTGGTCCTTAGAATGAACTATCTGCTGAGATACAGACTTACAGATATTTACTCCACCTGTGTTACATAGAGTAGTTTGTATGCTAACAATTTCTTCATGATTCTAATTAACATGATGAAAATCTTAGTTACATAAATAGGCAAATAAATCATTAAAAGTCCACCAAGAAAAAAAAATTGTAAAAAAGGATAGCTCACAGAACTAGAGTATATGTTCCACCTAGATCGGCTAGATGAACTTAAAGTCATTTATCTCCTCTTTATCAATTCTTTCAAGTGAAAAACTTAGATAATGATCCCTGGCCACTTCACAGGATTGGTGTAAGCACCAAATGAAACAATGAATATTCATGTTCTTCATAAAATATAAAATGCTTACCCAATATGAAGCATTATTTTTAAATTGTGTGTGCTGAATGAGAAAGGAAAGCCTGAGGTCTCCAGCTAATTGTCTTTAAAATCTGAAACACATGTTGTAATAATTATCCTTTTGTGTCACTCTCTCTCTTTTTTTTTTTTTTTTTTTTAATTCTTGAGTGATGGATGCTACGGATCTGAAAATCATTATGCTGGAATATTTCCAGCCCTCCCAGCCACAAAAATGTGTCTATCAAGCAAGACTATACATTGCCTCAACTCCCTAATGGTATTAATAGAAGCAGAGGTTCTAAAATAGTGTTATGAACATTTAAAAAGTTCTGCCATTTTTAATTGGTTCATGAATATTTAAGAAAAATATTGAGTTTATTTTGAAGCAAATCAGAATGATGAGATTTTACCCAAACTCTCTATGAAATTTCACCTCAATGCTAGAATCATCTGATAAGTTATAGCAATTATTTTAAAAGGCAGTAAAGAAGTTTTAAAAAAGGACATTAGACAGGAAATCTCATAATTCTAGACATAGTATTCTTAGAAGGAAAATTAACAACTAAACTATTGGTAGTGAAAGTACACCAGTTTATAAATCAGAGTTGTTCTCTTGCCAGTGGGCTCCAAGTGGGGCACACACACCCCAGAAGATTTGCAAGAGGCCGCAGACGATGTGAAGAATATATTAAAACTTCTAACATTTATCCAAAAGTGAGTGAGCAAGCTTTCATAACATTTAATATTTTAGACTTACAAGGTATATGTTATTAACTTATAAATAAATATATTTATATTACAAGACGCTATTTGCTCAAGTATTTCTTATTGAGAGAGATACAAACCAAAAATTTTGGAAAACGGATTTACAAAAATTTGGAAATTTTACATTAGGTTACCTTCTTTCTAGAAGACACACTACTAGCAGCTTCTTAGGATAACAAAGAGTCCACAGAACAAAACCTTTTACCAAAAACTATAGCAACAATTTAAAAAATAGTAAATGACTCATGGATCTAATTTAGTGTTACTTAAAATAGGTAAACCTAACTATGATGAAAATGAGGAAGGAAGGAAGGAAGGAAGGAAGGAAGGAAGGAAGGAAGGAAGGAAGGAAGGAAGGCCAGGCAGAAGGAGGGAGGGAGTGAGGGAAGGAGGAAGAGGGGAGAAAAGGAGGGAACATGTCTGGAAGAGGCAACAGAAATAGTGGGGGAGTAAAGGCTAGTGCTTTACCCTTAACTGATAACAAAAAGAAAAGATTTTAGTGGTTAATACAGTATTTTAAAATCTTCCTAACTTTGGGAAAACACCTTTTTTTGTTTTGAGCTAGAGACACTCCAGGAAATTCAGGTGCAAAATAGTATCAAGGCAATTTTTTTCTAGTATGAAAATGAAAAGAATAAAATTGCTATCCTTATATTTTCTGCCATGTTTGTTCTTCTGTCTCCAGTTCTATGGAGCCCCTTATCTAAAAAAAAGGAAGCAACAAGCCACTGTGGGTCTTACTTCATCCTGGGAACTATAAATTATACCACAAATCAGAGTTCAAAACATATGTTCAAATCGTAGTTCAAAATCATTAACTAGGAACCAGAAAACCTAAGCTCTAGAACTATTTCTGTCAAGTATAACTTTAACAATGCATTAATTTTGGAAAGGGGGGTTCCCCCTCTGTAATACCCTAATGTTGTCCTCACTGATTTCCAAACTCTTAACTCTAATTGTCTATAATCTATATTATTTCATATTAATTTGAAATGTGACTATTGGGAAAATTTGTATGGCATGTCTCTGTAATTTATTATGTTTTTCATCTGAACTTCAATGTACCAAATATGATCAAAAGATTCATTCATACATTTATATTAAGGAAGTATGTATTGATCCCCTAAGATTTGTCAGGTGCTGTGCTAACTTCTTCACCTATAAAAGTGATTAGAAAGGTATCTGTTCTATATTCACAGAGCCTAGGGAATGTTAGAAGACAGAAGGGCAAATATTTGCAAACAATATTCTAAGGACTATGATGGGATATTTGGGATGTGTACAAACACATAAATATTTAATCCAGCTTTTAAGTGTTAAAAATTTCCTGGAAGAAGGGATTTATGTCACCCTAAAATATGACTACGAATTGGCCAGGCAAAGAAGACTGATAAGCTCCAGATGAAGAGAAGTCACTGACACCATACAGAGCAAAAAGAGACACATTTATAAATCTAAAGTCAGGACTTCCATATTACATCTCTGGGAAGAAGCTCTGACATCATACCCCACGTGGCCCTCCTTTGAGCTGTGCACTCCATAGTATATGTAGCATACAATATATCTCTTCTAGACTTAGTTCATTATAGTTGGAGTGAAAAGTATGAATGTGGACATGGAGAACTAAAAAGGGATCAAATATAAAAGGTCATTACAATCTAAGTGTTGGAAGTTTAGGTTGAAGCATTTTAAGCAGAGGAAAAGAATAATAATCATATCACCATTTTGCAGGGACTCTTCCTATGTCTGATGGTCCCCAAGCCTGGGGCTCTTCCAGATTCCAAGCCACATGCCAGCCCATGTGCACCTAATAAAAGCCTGATTAGATTTTTCTTCTCCCAAAAAAGTTTCTCTGCCTATGTCAAGCATGTTCCTCTGACTGCCTGGATACCCAGATGTAATAAATATGCTAAGAGTGAAAATAGCTTCCATTCTCTGCTCAATTAAGAAAAGGCCAGGCTTCTCTGTACTTCATTACATTTAGACATTTTTGCTTCCATAACTCTTTGATAGTTTTAAGAAAAAATTATGACTTTTAATTTAGTCTGTGTTGTCCCATTAGGACAACATGAGCAATGAATAGTCTTTTTTTGGTCTACTACAGTAGAACTCTCTACTCCAGTTTTTTTCTGTTTGGGAGGGTTCCTTATACTCCATTCTTCCTTAAATAAAACTCCAAACAATTAAATCCTTGATTACTGACAAACATTTCAAATTAAATTATAAATTTACATACATTTACAAATCCATTACTGTAGATAATGATTTTCTCTTTAGGGATCCATGAATAAGTTACAGTAGAGTAAGTGATTTCCAACTGTGAGTGGAATGGTCAATCTGTTTACTTCTTTGATATTATAAAGATCATGATTGTGGCTAAGGCCTTTGTAATGGATACACAAAGGGCCCCATCTTACATTCTCACAATCCATCCTATTACTCCGGCCATTCCTATACAATCAGCTGCAAGCATTTGCAACCTGACAGCCAATGATTCAGCTACCTCTCCTATCTCTCATTTCTGTCCCTGGCACATCACTGCTCCTACCTCATGGGAGTCCCCTTAGGAACTCCCTAAACTATCTGACTCATACACAAACCTGAGCTATGAGGAGCTAACACTACAAGGGCAATCCTTGACCTATGAGGAGAGAGGGGAACTCCTGGATAAACACTCCCCAGCACTTCCTTCTGTCATGTTTCAGCTGATCAAGTCTGAGGATCATCTGACATAGCTCTTCAAAAGTCTCTAGTATGACTGAACTCCAGTTATTCACAGAAGTGATTAGATCAGTGAAGCATGCTTGGATAGACTTTCTCTCTCCTGTTTCACTCTTTCTACTCCTTAGGACTATTTCTTGGAATCATTTCCCAAAATAAGCCACCTATATTCAAGCTCTCATGTGAAGCTCTGCTTGGGGGGTGGAGGGGTGGGGGCACAGCTAAAACTGGCAAGATGGGTTGACCAAAAATTATATGATGAGCAGATGAAAGAAAATAGAGATGGAAGCCCATCATGAATTCAGAGATGCAAAAAGATGAGAACCATCACCACTGTGCCAGGCAATAATGTATCTTTATAGAAACATACCTCTAACATTTACTATATCTATGTCCTATAATGCACATCTCAAGCTAATAGTAAATAAGTAAATATTTTTTTTAAATGTCAAACATTTTCAGAAAATGTGAGACATCCTTTTAAATATTTCCACTAAAGATAAAGAAGATGTGGTGTGTACACACACACCCACACACACACACACACACACACACACATAAAGGAGTATCACTTGGCCATAAAAAAGGGATGAGATCAGAAAACGTGAGACATCCTTTTAAATATTTCCACTAAAGATAAAGAAGATGTTGTGTGTGTACACACACACACACACACACACACACACACATAAAGGAGTATCACTTGGGCATAAAAAAGGGATGAGATCTTGTCATATGCAACAACATGGACAAATCTAGATGATATTATGCTAAGTGAAATAAATCAGAAGAGAAATACAAATACCATATGGTTTAACTTATGTTTGGAATCTAAAAGACAAAACAAACGAATAAACAAAAAGCAGAAACTCATAAATATAGAGAACAAACTGATGGTCGCCAGAGGAAAAGGAGACGGGGAGATGAACAAAATGAGTGAAGAGGAGTAAGAGGTACGGGCTTCCAGTTATGGAATGAATCTGAGTCACAGGGATAAAAGGTACAGCATAGAGAATATAGTCAATGGTATTGTAATAGCATATGGTGACAGATGGCAGATGCACTTGTGGTGAGTACAGCATAATGTATAGAGTTGTTAAATCACTATGTTGTACAACTGAAACTAATGTAACATTGTGTTGTCAACTACACTTCAATTAAATAAATAAATATTTCCATTTAAAATATCAGTACTTTAACACACATACAAAAAGATCAATTGTATAAAATAGTGCTATTCAAAACATATTATAAAACTCAAAAATTCACAGACCATGGGTCACTACATCTAGTAAAAAGACACCGATGTAAAGTTGTATGATGACTATCTGGTTTCATATTTGTGTATATGCATGTACATTTATGTGTCTCCTGAGCAAATGGCCTTCTTACTCCAATCCCCCTCTAAACCCTCCAAGGGCCCAGACTAAGAAATGAAGAGCGAATGATGGGGTAGATGTGGACACTCAAATGGATGGTAGCCATGGTGACACCAAGGAGTAGCTAATTTCATCAGTAATTTGTTCCCACTATCCACCTCAAATAAAGCTACTTCAACTATTATCTACTTATTATCTAGATATTACAACTATTATCTGTTATTACTACAATTATAAATACTAATAATATTTTATATAGACAACTATATTTTCCTAGTAAATTTTTAGTAGAAATATCTTTGGAAAAATCTTTATTTTTTTTATCTCTAACTTAAAATATAAATAAAAATTTAAGAAAATGCAGCTTTAAGGGGCATCTGGGTGGCCCAGCAGTTGAGCATCTGCCTTTGGCTAAGGTCATGATTCCAGGGTCCTGGGATTGAGTCCCACATTAGACTCCCTGCGGGAAGCCTGTTTCTCTCTCTTTGCCCATCTCTGCCTCTCTCTGTGTATCTCTCAGGAATAAATAAATAAAATATTTTTAAAAAGAAGAAAATGTAGCTTTAAGACAAGTCCCCCAGATACCTTTTCTTCCCAACATATCATACCTGATTATTGTTCCCATACAGAAATACCAGAGCCAAAAAGTAGAGCAACAATCTCAGTGAGACATTATAGTGGACTGAAATAGAGCAATTTGATAAGAAAGGAGTTAAGCTAAAAAGATTTTTAAAATATTTAGGAAAGCTAAAACTCAGTGACTCATTAGATGTGAAGGATGACAAAAATCTAACACACACTATTAGACATTGGTTTTATACTCCCTTCCAATCTATTTCTAACAATAGCTGCTAGGGAATAGCTTGGCGTAGGTGATAGGCAGTTTTAATTGGGATGAAACAGCTTGATGAAGAAAATTTAGGTGACCCAAAGAGGAAGAAAACCTGGGAAAGGATAGAAATGACAACCATTCAATCTTGTATAGAAGATTAAAGACAGAAAAGGCACTTGCACTTTGATAAAATGTTACTATGAGAAGTATGGCCAACTAATGTCTAAATGGAATAAACACTGCTTCTCTTGGACCAAACCCTCATTATGCTGAATTTCACTAATTTTTCATGTAACCCACTGGTTTTCAATGAGGGGTGAATTCCCCCAAGAGCATCTGGCAATGTCTGAAAATATTTTTGGCTATCATAAACTGGATCTTATACCCAGAGGCCAGGTATGTGGCTAAATATCCTATGATGCACAGAACAGCCCTCTCAATAAAGAATTATCCAGCACAAAATATCAATAGTGTCAAGGTTGGGAAACTCTGAAACCCACTGACATCAGAAATACTAAATTTTACACAGAGGCACTGTGTTATATTGTGGGAATCACTAAGAAAAGTCACAGGGACACCTGGGTGGCTCAGTGGTTGGTCTGCTTTCAGCTCAGAGCACCATCCCGGGTCCAGGCATCGAGTTGCACATCAGGCCACCTGTGAGGAGCCTGATTCTCCCTCTGCCTGTGTCTCTGCCTCTCTCTCTCTCTCTATGTCTCTCAGGAATAAATAAATAAAATCTTTAAAAGAAAAGTAAGTTACAGCCCCTGTCCATGAAGAAGAAAAGACTAAATCCATTAGCTTTCAATATAAAAACACCGTGTGACTGCTAAATAAATGATACCAATGATAAATACTGTAAGCAGTTTACAGATTTTTATAGGTTGAAGAGCAAAAGTTTACCTGGGAAAGCCTGTAGATATTTTGTAAACAAGGCAAAATCCAAGGTGTTCTCAGAAGAGATAAGCTATGACTTACCTCCTTACAGAACTATAAGTCATGTGACAGATGGAATGGTATATACCAAGGCTTTATTTTGGGAAAATACCACAGTTTTCCAGAAAACAAAGGGTATATTCCATTGTTTAACTGGAAAAACTAACAAGGCTAGTAAGCAGTTTGGCTCTAAACTGCATAGGTCCACCTACAAGTGGATTTTTTATATTACAATACTATAAATGTATTTTCTTTCCCTTATTATTTTCTTTTTTTAAGATTTATTTATTCATTTTAGAGAGAATGTGTGTAGGCAAGGGAGAGGGTAGAGTGTAGGGAGAGGGAGAGGGAGAGAGAGAGAGAGTGAGGCAGACTCCTCACTGAGCATGGAGCTCCACTCAGGGATCGATTTCACCACCCTGAGATCATGGCTTGAACCAACCAAAAATCAAAAATCAGAGGCTTAACCAACTGAGCCATCCAGGTACTCCTTCCTTATGATTTTCTTAATAACATTTTCTGTTCCTTAGCTTACTTTATTGTAAGAATACAGTATATAATGAATATACAAAATATGTGTTGTTTTATCAGTAAGCCTACTAGTCAACAGTGGCTAAGTTCTTGAGGAGTCAAAAGTTTTACGTGGATTTTCAACTCCATGGGAATCAGGGCTCCTAACCTCCATGTTCTTCAAGGGTCAACTGTATTTTATTTAATTGGAGGTAGAATCTGAAGTAGTGAACTAACAGGATTAAATTTGTATTTTAGGAAAAACAACTAAGTAACAGTATATATAGAATTGACTACCAGAGGGGCCGTGGGCAGCAAGAACTCAAGAAGGATAAAAATGTTTGAGATATAGCATAATAGATTCTGGCACCAAAATGGTGGCTCTGAGAAAGAAGACAGATAAGAAAGGCAACTGAAGAAGCAAGAATGGATAGGGCTCTCCTCCAGATGTTTTAATAGCAGAGACGAATATTTCATCGAAAGCAATTTGCTTTGTTAAAAGGAGAATTAAAAACTGACCTAAGCCAATTTGGTCTTCCATCTACTGTTATTCTTTTTCATAAGTAATGGTAAATTCTGGTAATTAGAAGTAGAATTAGGCTATAGATGATGATGATGATGATGGTGATGATGGTGATGATGATATTATTGTTGTTATTATTATTATTATTATTATTTTATAACTATTTCCAAGGCATCACAGAGAATTCTTTTGATCTTGTCTGGCTCTTATTCCAGTCCCTGGGCAGGGACAGTCCCATATAAACTCTGTTTAGCTTCCTGTAGATGCCTCCGAAGAGCACCTTGTCTCAGTCTACATTATATGTCTCCTTCCCCCGTACCCAAGGGCTCTGCTTAGTGGGATCCTACTGAAATCTGCTTGTTGCCCATATTCATACAATGTGGAAGTATATGGTGGTTAACACTCTATCAGGGCACACATTAACCAATCAAGATGGAAGACAGAAGATATATGCTATCCCCTCCCCTGCCTACAAAAAATCCCAAGACATAGTTACACTGTTTCCCGGGGGTCCTGTAGGACCAAGAAACCAATCACCTATAGTAATGGTCAAGTTGATGAGATATCCTAGCACTGTCTCTTTCTTCTTTCTGCTTCCTTTTCCCTGTCATTCTTGCACATATCTCTAGGGTCACACACCCCAATTAAGCGGTTGCTCTTAACACCCTTTGTTTCAGGTCTGCTTTCTGAAGAACTCAGATAAAAGCCATGATGATGAAGATGATGAAGATGATGATGATGATGATAAAGACAATAATAACTAATATTGTTGATATTTGCTAAGTGTCTATCAACATTACAAGCACTTTCATCCTTATTATAATCTTATAAGATTGGTATTATTATTTCCATTTTTACACATGAAGAAACTAAAGCAAGGAGAGGTTCCTGCATTTCCTCTTCAATAAGTTATGGTGACAGTGACTTGTTAATGAGGCTACAGATGTTTATTCATTGACATTTTCCCTCTCCAAATAAAACAAGAGAAAAATGGGGAAAATAGGTGGCAACATTAAGTAGATATTTCTAGCTTGTTTTGGTAACAGATGTAACACTGATTCAGTGAATACATTACAAAGTAGACTTTGAAATTACCTATTTTCATTATCATCCAATTAATTCTGGTTGTGGAATAATTTATTTATGATTATCCATATTTTTTAGAAGAAATCACCAATACCAGATTGATTTTTGAAATTTTAGAAATAATGGCAAATTCTGAGGACGAGAACAGCAAGTGCCTCATTGGGTGACGGGGTCACATCTTCCGGGTATACATTAGCTGTTTCCTACAGTCTTCAGCATTTTATAGATATCCAAATGATGCATCTTCAAATCATATTATGGAAAATAAAAAAGTGAATAAGCATGCATTAAACATCATTTACATTTCCTCCTCAGGCACTTAACTCTGTGCTTGTGCCACATACAGCACACCCCAGCAGAAATATACTTCAAGTCACCTTTCTAGAATTGGTGCTTTTTACTGATTCAACAAATGCTGGACACAAAAATCCAGGTTCTGATAACAGGTAATGTCCTCCTAGATATTTATAATGTAGCAATACGAAGGGACATTCTTTAAGACAGACCTAATTGAGATAAAAATAATTTAAAAATCATTGGATATTTAGAATAAAATATTGGATATTGGATACCTTGATCTAAAAATATCATTTATGAACTAGTAAATGTAAACATTATTGTAAATACAGTATATTTAACATAGTATATTCTGTAAGCCTGTTGTTAATTTTTTACCCAAATTCCACTCAGGGAATAGGTGAAACACTTACCAAGAATAGTTAAGTTTGATGCTTCTATCCTGCTCTTGTTCAGATCTATTTTCTTCATCTAATATTCTTCCTTGATGTGCCAAACTGCCTGCCATTCCCATTGTAATGATCACTTTCTGGTACCAGAGCTTCTAATTCAAATGATGTACCACTTTGAGTTCCTCTGATTATTAGAGTTTACATTTAAGTTTATAGTTATCATCAACTAACTAATATTTAACTTTTAAGATATCCTATCCCTGAAATGTGTTCACAGAATTACAAAGAAATGACACCTTTCTTCTGCACACTTGCTCATTTGCACCACTTCTTTCTACCTCTCAGGGGCACCATCTTTCGGATTACGTACATTTGCAAGTTGCATACTCAGCAGCATGGTTCAGACCGAGTTTTGGAATGAAGTAGATAAAACTGAGTTTGAAAGTACAGTTGGAAATAAAGGAACTTGAAGATAATTGGGAATAGCTGGTAGATGAGTATGGAAGCATTTTAAATACTGATGCAGAAAACAAAAGAAACAAAGATTAAAAATAAACATCAAACTGAAAAATTATTTACAATATTATAAAAGACAAGGGGAAAGTAAAAATCTCTTGCAAACTAGTAAAAGAATAATTAACACTACAATAGAAATATAAAGTTAAAGGACATTAAAAGTAAATAGAAATATAATCGATATACTTTTTAAAACCTACAGTCAAATGAATAATTAAGCAACAATGAGGTGTCAAGCCTATAAAACTGTCCAATGCTTGAAATAATCACATTAGTAAGGTTATTAGGAAATTGAAACTCATATACTACTGTTGGTAGTACACACTGGGACATGCTTTTTCAGAAGCATTTTTCCATTACAAATATTTTGAAAGTCCATTTTGTGACTTGGAAATTCAATTTTTTTAACATTTTCTAATGAAATGATTATTTAATTATATGACAGTTTAGCTGCATTGATGTCCCTTACAATCTACTTATAATTGCAAAAACAGAATCAACCTAAATAATGCTACTTTTATGCAAGAAAATATTATGCAGCCACTAAAATAAATAGATATATTTTAATTGCTATGAAAAAAATCCAATCTACACCATAAAATTTTTAAATGTCATCTACAAAGCAATATTTATCATAATGCAATCTTATTTTAGAATAAGTGATATATGCATACTTTTTTAAATATAAAAGTGTATGTGACAAAATACCAAAATGTTAATGGTTCTTGTACCTAGATAATGAGATTTTGATTAAATGTTTTGTTTATCTGCATTTTTAAATTTTCTACTGTAATCCTGGACTCATGAAATATATTAAGACAAAAATGTAACTGAAATATTAAAAGAAATTCCTGTAGAAGAAAAATATTCTGTAAGCCAAGTGAATTATTTGGATTTACTAGTAAATAGCAATTCTTTTGACTAACCCCTGCTCTACTATAGCTTACAAATTATAATACCCTCTTACCACTTTTAAAATACATGTGTGATTTCAATAGAATAGTCATACACTTTCTAACATAAATGCTATACTTGGAAGGCTTCCAGTTTAAAACAGCATCCAGTTAACAGACTTTGATGCAACATTTCTAAATTTCCCACATATATATCTGTAAGTAGCCTGAAAAATGCAAGAACATAATGCTACAAAAATTTGGTCTGCAAGAATTTACTTAGTTACTTAGGGAGCTAAATTGAGAAAGGAAAGAGTAGCCCTCCATGCCATATCTGCCTGAGAATATGTCTTTAGTTTCACCAAAGTTCAACCAAGTATCAAGGAAAGCAAAAACAGTGCAATGGCTGAGTAAGTACTCTTGAGTGAGGCAGTGCTTAAAGGTTAGACCAAGACATATGAAGTTGACACCCTGGATTATGCAAGCTTCCTGAAAACACCAGTTATACTATTTTTTAGAGAATGATGGAAAGGAAAGAAAAGAAAATTCATATGGCCTTGAATATTTTCTACAAGCAGAAACAAAGGACAATTGTTGTCTTGCTAATCAAAAGTTAAAAACCAAATATACATCTTTAAGAATTAAAGAAAAAAGCACAGATATGAGTAGCCTTAGGAATTTAAAATTGAAGGAACAATGTAGATAATTATGAGGTGGCTTCCTTTTTGGCAGTTAATTTGGATACATTAATCATAATCAACTCTCTTTAATCAGAAATTGGGATTTCCTGAGGACTTTTCATTAATTGCGAACCAGAGCGGTAGGCAAATTATTCTTCACTGTAGATCAGAGTACTCCTTTGTGGGTTATGTTCATATCCCACAGAATTAAGTTCAAATAGAATTTTTACTGAATTTTGCTATCATATTACCACACATTCCCCATTATTTCATTATTGCTAATAGGAAACATATGTATCCTTAAAATGGTATACCATGAAATGACTGAGCTAATGAATAAAAGTGAGTCTCAACAGGTACAGCTGGGAGCGTGTAGGTGAATGGTTTAAGGGCTGATGTTTTATTCAGCATGGAAGCAGTTAAGCCAGCTCCACGATTCTCTATTTTACACTGGCTTCTAATGACATTGAATCAAATTATATTTCTTTATAAGAATTAATGTTTAGCTTTTCTAATTTTACTTTTATAACGAAATTGAAGTAGGGCTGTGTGCAGTCGTTTGGATAAAATTGAAAGTGCCAACAGCTACGTTCTTTAAACTAAATAGCAGCCTCTTTTGTTTAACTTTAGTAAGGGGTCCAATATCTTATGTGAAAATTTTCTACCTCTTTTGTTGGAATTTGACCAAAAGCTTTGAAACTGCAAGTGAAAATGCTTATTATAAGTGGAGAATTCCCAGAAAGAAAAGTTTAATTATAATGCAATTATTTGAATTAGTGTGTGTTTGATTACATATATACATTTGGGGACAATTACCAATCCCTTTGATATCTACATTTAGTCGTTCATGTCTTTTCAGTTTAGAGGCAGTTTCACCAGGGTGGTGGTTTTCCGAATCACTCTTCACCTTCTCCACAAACATCTTGAAAATTTGGTGTGAGGGGCAGCCTCAGAGAAGAGCTTTTCAGGGAAAAGCACTACATGGCAGTCAGTGACCAAAATCTCTTTCAGATTCTTCTGACTCTTCTAAGCGTACATCTTTGTCCAAGTCCCGTAAGCTCTCTAGGCCTCTTGTTTCTTCAACCATAAGATTAACTAACAGTAATTATTAATTATGTTATTATGGTGATTATGAAAATAACAGTAGCTAACATTTATTAGGTGCTTGGGCACAGAGCATGTTGTAAGATCTCATTTAGTTGCCGCAAGGACTCTACATCCAGTAAGAACTGTTTCCCTGTTTTACCAATGAGGACACTCAGGTACAGAGAGGGTTAGAAATTTGCCCCAGTTCACATAGCTAAACAGCAGGACCATAAAATTAGGGTCTAAATTAGCAACAGAAGATGTTCAAAGACCCCTTCAGTTCTAAAATTAAAGTTAAAATAGGAATCATTTAAAAGAAGAAGAAGAAGAAGAAGAAGAAGAAGAAGAAGAAGAAGAAGAAGAAGAAGAAGAAGAAGGAGGAGGAGGAGGAGGAGGAGGAGGAGGAGGAGGAGGAAGAGGAGGAGGAGGAGGAGGAAAGAAGAAAGAAGAAAGAAGAAAGAAGAAAGAAAGAAGAAGAAAACCAGTTAACCGGAAAAAAAAAAAAAAGGAATCATTTGCCAAATTATAGCTCTGCATAAAGTAAGACTGGCTTTAAAAGTATTATAGGAAAATTTTACCTATGAAACAAACACATTACCCAAAGGGCTAAAAATTGTTCCCTGTTAGTATAACTTTATAATGCTATGTAATATAATTACTTACAAACTTTTTTAAAGCTACCATTTGAAAAGAAGACTACCCCATAATTTTTATATAAAATACCAGAAGTAATGTCACTTGTTAATATTCAATTGGCCATTTTCCTCTTTTAAGTCATACCTACCATTAACATCTGTGCCTCTTTTGACTGTGGATTTGAAATATTTGACTAAAATGTAATTTCATTTTTTATATAGGCAGAAACAATGAAACTATACTCATATTAATTTTAGTAGAGCATGTACTCTAAAATGTTTAGCCAGAGTAACATAGTTCATGTCAATCCTAGTAATTAGCAGCTTATAAATCTCTTAGAATCCATTGCAAAGCCAATTTAAGGGTTTGAGTCTCTTCGTAACAGTTACAATGGACTGCTTTTATAGTTTTCTTCTCACCATGTTGGAGCTTACCCCATCCCTTCGCTAGCACTGAATTTTGGCCTGCAATATTTTCTTCTCCTTGGTGAACTCATATATCCCTTCTTTTATTCTTTAAGACTCAGCATTGTGTCACCTCCTTCTAGAACATCATCTTCATGCCCCATGAACACCCACACATTCCCAGAAAAAAATGGAATCAGTGCCCTTCTACAAGATCTCTTTTGTACATGTACTGCATTGTAATATAATTCTCTGTTTATGTCTTTCTTCCCTACAAGACATGTTATTTGTTTCAGGCACCTTTTGTATATAAAAAAACAACCACAACACTCAAAGGCATACAACAATAATCACGTTTCTCACAGATCTGTGGGTCTGCTGGTAGTCAACTGATGGAAACTGGCTTTCCTAGCTAGTTCTGCCTCAAGCCCTGGATTCAGCTGGGATCTTGAATCCTTGCTTTGGTCTATATGCATATTACTTCTGAGGCCCAGTTTCTACTCATAGTGATGGAAAAGGAATAAGTCAAGCCCCACTAGATAAGCACATTTTGTGCTACTACCAAAAGAAAGCCATGGACAAACTCAAATTCAGAGGGTCAGGGAAATACATTCTACCCGTATCACCTCTAGACAAGGCTTTGAAAGCACAGAATCAATTCAAGGGAGTGAAAAGTTGTGACTAATAAGTCAAATGCCATGGAATAAAAACCACCTTTACTCATCTTTACTTATACATACAATGTCTGGAATTGTACTTAACCCATAGAAAGTACTCAAGATATACTTGGGTGAATGAATGTCTCTGATACTGCTAACCATGTTCCTGCATTCATTCATTTTATAAAGCATACTCCAAATCACATCAAACTGACAAAGATTTGAAAGAGAGGATGATGAAGTGTTCACTTCAATTTACTGAGACATGAGACATTCAATAGATCCCAAACAGTATGTATTCATACAGTGAACTGCCAGGTTATAATTTGGGCAAAGGAGTATATAGTAGTGGCCTTAAAAATATAACTCATTCATTTGTGTTTGTAGTATATTGTTTTCCAACATGGCCACAACAATTGTTCCCTTCCTATGTGCTCCTTAGCAATGTGACTATACAACTCCTCCTATCAAAGAATGGAGTCTAAAAAAAAAAAAAAAAAAAAAAAACAAAAAAAAAAAAAAAAAGAATGGAGTCTATGTTTACTCTTTGGATTTAGGATATCTTCATGATTTGTTTGACCAGTAAAATATGGCACAAGTGAGCCAGTGCACAAGTGAGCCAGTGCAATTAAGAGTAAGGCCTTAAAAAGTCTTGTAACTTTGGCTTTTGTTCCTTCAGAATTCATCTTTCATGTAAAGAAACTCAGGCAAAAGAACTAAAAATGAGAGACTACCCAAAAAGAGGCAAGACATCTGGAAAAGAATCAAGATGCCCCGCCAACATTCAGAACCAAGGTCCCAGACACATAAGTGAGGCCATCTTTGATTCTTCAGCCCAAGTTAAACCACCCCAGCCAACACCAGGTAAAACAGAGACAAGCCATCCCCACTGGGCTCTGCTTGAATTCCTGATCCACAGAATCATAAATAATAAAATGTTTGTTATTTTAAGCCACTAAGTTTTAGGGTGGTTTATAACATAGCAATATATAACTAAAAGAATGCTCAAAACAGATCTTGAAAGAACAGAGAAACATGATGCTATGTACTCTGAAATAGACCAAATGGAATCATTTTACCAAAAACTTTTACAAAATGCTTCATCTATAGTAAAGTACATTTTATATTAACATATAAAAAATAAGCACAGAAGTTTTCAGACAAAAAGAAAGCAGACCTCCCACTATTTCTTGTCTAAACTTGAATGTATGGATATAAATATTATTCAGTTTAACTTTGTTAGAAAAATCAGCAAGATGTCAGAGCAATTTAAACATGAATAAGTGTGATACAAACGATATGCTTGAGTATATTACAATTTTAAATGTCTCTACTTTTATCTAAAGAATCTAAATAAACCATTTAAAAAATCTCCAATTTCTATAAACATTTAAGAATCAAACACTTAAGCTCATGTAAAAATAGTAATCAGTAAGTAAGTAAATTAAAAAGACTTAATTCTTAGTAAACTCAACTGGCAACTTTTTTAAAAGACTACTATTTTTTTAATTTTAAGAATTTTTTAAGATAAAAATCTATCTACTGATAATATGAACTTAAACTGAACTTCTGAAAGGTGTGATTTCAAATCAAGCAGAGGAAGTAACATGTTTTAGAAATACTTTTTCCCCATCTAGCGAGATGAAAATGCACTCTTGTAGATGCCAAACTTCTTTAAAGCTTGTGTAATGAATATAAAAGTAAACACATTTCAAGTTTGAATTCAATTCCACCTGAATATATTACAGGGCAAGTATGTCACATCCAATATTGAAGGAAACATACGGCTTCTTAAGAAATGTAAACATTTCTACTTTAGCAAGTCTAATCTGATTCATCATCATCAGTAAATACAAAAAAAAAAAAATAGTTTGGAAAGATTCCAAAAATCATTAAAAGTGACAGGGAAAAAATGCTATTAATTTTGCATTTTAACTATAGAATTAACAACAGGAAAGGATTTTAATTAAGGTTACACTCATTTTACATTCTATTTTCTAATGCTTTATTGTTATGAGGAATGTGTGCTCCTGGCAACATGTTGAAGACAGCCTCTCTAAATTGTGATCCTTCTTCCTCAGGGAAAATGCCACTGTTCCTGATTACTATGGAGGGACCAGTGGGGCCACAGAGAAAAGAAGCATAACAAAGAGTCACTCCATATTTAGTACTTATACAAGAAAGATTCTGTCATAGTCCACTGCACCTGCTTTTTGCATCACATGTGTTTTGGTTTCTCCCTGGGGGTACTATAGACAGCTCAAAGTTTTGCTCAAAAATATCTACTCATCTTTGGGTACTGTGTACAACTAGCCTATCTGCTACTTATTTCCCAGCAAGCCACAGTTATAACATGTTATCTGGCTATGTTACTGAGTATCACTGCATTCTTGAACTACTGTTTTGGGTTGCTATTATTCTCCTTCAGCTTACCACTTAAGAAGCATATAACCCTGATCCTTTATCAGACCCATTTCAGTCAAGAAATACATGAGTTGTGCACCATGATAAATTTTAATTCAATATCCTATCCTGTCATTGTTGCTGAAATAATTAATATAGTTGGATGATACTGAATATATTGTTTACTCTAACTAGGTTTAGATCTCTTATCTGCTATTAAAGTTGTAATTTTTGCTGTGTCTGGTTCTCCCCATTTCTGAACACCAAGTGGATCCTCCCTTTCTTGCCCCTTCATTTTTTTTACATATTTTTTTATCAAAGTTCGATTTGCCAACATATAGTACAACATTCAGTGCTCATCCCATCAAGTGCCCCCCTCAATACCCATCACCCAGTTGCCCCAACCCCCCGCCCACCTCCCATTCCACTATCCTTTGTTCGTTTCCCAGAATTAGGAGTCTCTCATGTTTTGTCACCCTCTCTAATTTTTCCACTCATTTTCTCCCTTTTATATGAAGTGTGGCTAAGTGGCTGGTTTTGGTCAGCAAAATATGAATAGAAGTGGTATCAATACTTTGGAGCAGAAATTTTAAGTGTCAGCATATAATCTACCACATTTCCTTCTGAACTTGGCTATCATGAAAACATATATTGAAATGGTGCCCCTGTCAGCCTGTAACTCTAACTAGAATGAGCAGAGCCCCTGGTCAACAAGAATGGATGTACAGCATTTATTATTTTAAGCCACTAAGATTTGTTTGCAATGCAGTATAATCTAGCATATGGTGGTTTAGTCATAGTGAGTACAACTTTCACAATACTAATTAGAAAGAAATTTTCACAGAAACATCCTCTGATCTGCTGCTGCATTTTGGATATAAGATGTGTAATGGCCTTAACAAAAGAAGTAATTCTGAGAAAAAGAAAGGAGTGCTTTTGCAGCTTGGACCCCAATCAGGAAGCTATTTCCCAATCAAATGTTCATAACACCTCTTCCAAGTATAGTATAGCAAAGAACACAGCACATAAAAAGGCCACATTGGTCAGGGTAGACAAAAAGAGGGTGGGTGCTATGTAGCAAAGAGAGGAAATTCACTTCAAAAATATATATACTAAGAAGTGAGAATTCTAGCAATATTAGAGAAGAAAGCAATCATCTCTAACAATTCACAAAAGTGATAAAAGGTGCACTCTGAGTACATCCATTGTAGAGGCTGAAAATTAGAGCCCAGGTAAAAAATTGTGACATCACGGTAGAGAAGGGAGTAGAAAAAAAAAAAACAGTTTAGAAGCTAAAATCAAGGGAGCAAAAATGTATTTAAACAAGACCAGAATCAAATTTTAGAAAATGGTTTTTATGTCTCTTAAAATAAATTAGAAATTTTATCAGAACCCTAAGATATACTAATTATAGTTCACCATTAGGCTTCATTCTATCACATAATACAGAATTTCTTTTGCCATCCTGAAAAAGTCACAAATTAAGGAGACCTTGTAGTTTAAGTACTTATCAGATACCCACCTTGAACAGGATCTATGTACCTACCTTCTAATGGTTAAATCAAGGTTATACTGCCCAGAGTAAGCAAACCATAAAAAAACAGCACCAGGTAAACAGCTCTATCTGGTTTTATTTCTGCCTATACAGTACATGTCATGAAATCAATGGCCTCTAAAGCACTTGTCAAAGTGAGATGAATACAGTGAGATGAATCAAGATCCCACTATGAACTATTCCTGAAACAAGATATATCAGGAGTCTTTCTTCACAGATATATATTTACAATTGTTTTAGCTTGGTCTAGTGTCTAATGCCTTATTGGTACTACATTCTGTCTGCTAGCCACAAAGCTCATATTCACTTGAAAATGCCTACCTTGTTATCATAAAACAACAACAACAACAACAACACAGCAATATATTATGACACAGAACTCCAGTGAACTCCACTTAAAAAATGTGGAACTCTTTATAGAATTTTAAAAATCAAGGACTGGATCCCTGGGTGGCTCAGCGGTTTAGCACCTGCCTTTGGCCCAGGGCGTGATCCTGGGGTACCGGGATTGAGTCCCGCATCAGGCTTCCTGCATGGAGCCTGCTTCTCCCTCTGCCTCTCTCTCTCTCTCTGTGTGTCTCTCATGAATGAATAAATAAAATCTTCTAAAAAAACAAAAAATAAAAATCAAGGACTACCAGTACGTGCTTAGAAAATGGTCATTATTCCTTTTCATAATAATTGCTATCTCTTATTGAGTGTGTTACTATGTCCTTGATCAAATGGCTAGAAAATGGCAAGGCTGAAATTTAAAGACTTTTTAACAAAAAAAAGACTATCCCTCTTCTTTATCCCACACTGATTCTATTTAATTAATCAAGAGTCATTAAGGGGTGTCTGGGTGGCTCAGTCATTTCGGCATCTGCCTTCGGCTCAGGTCATGATCCCAGCATCCTGGGATCTAGCCCTGCATCAGGCTCCCTACTCAGCAGGGAGAATGCTTCTGCCTGCTTCTGCCTCTGCCTTGCTCCCCTTACTTGTGCTCTCTCTCTGTCAAGTAAATACATAAAATCTTTTTTAAAAATCAAAGATCATTAAAAGATTGTCTTGCATTCTTGTATCTCATATCCCTTCCCTTATTCTCAGCCAATTCTAACTGTTGCAGTAGATTGGTTTTAGGCTTTTTACTCACAGCCTTCAATTCTTGGTTTCATCAACAATAATTTTTTAAATATCCTTTTTAGATCAGACATCTTTCTAACCTCTGGAGCCTTAAAGGCCTCTAGTCTCAATAATTTTAGAATCCAGTGAAAATATTCGCTATCTGGTAAAGCTAAAATATGGGCTTCCTTCACTATTTTCCAAGTGTGTGTAATCGTGAGAAGGATCCACTTTCATTTTCATATAGCCATGAGACCACTGGAATCTCTGAGAATTGAGGGACCAGGTAAGGAAATTCACCAATATTGGTTGAATTTGCAGGATTCCAGAGTTCCCATAAACCATGAAGAATGTGTGGTAGAGAAAGTAAAAGTAGAGGGTAGGACATGAAATTCCACTTATAGGTAAAGGTCTATGAATTTTGACTTCTGATATATAACTGAATATAAATACCTTTTCCACTTGTAAAGAGAGTAATGGGTGATTTTCAGTATAGCTTTCCAAGACTAAAAAGAAAATTACAGAGATATATTGTGTATATAAAAAAATTATGAGAGAGAAAAGTAATAACTTTCAAATAGGATTAATATGAGTTATACCTGTGAGGAGGAATGACTAATAAATTTTATGCCTCAGTGAAACATGCGCTCCCTTATTTTACTATGGATATCTAGTATATGAGTTTCTCCCAAGGTTCTCAGAACACATTTCCAATAATCTCTGAGGTCTTCTGGGTCTTTTTTTTTTAACTGAAAGCATAAAGTGAAGGCAGAGAAAGAACAAGTACATGGAGTTTCAAGAGTTACAGAACAATGCATGCTCTGTCAAGCGTCTATTTTTATAGTTGTCAATGGGGTTCAGGGACAGGAAATCTCATAAACACCTTTTGAGTGCCCCTGCTTAAACCACTTTATAATAGAACTAGTGTTAAGCTTCATATTTATAGGAGACATTGAAAATTTTGATCAACATAGAAGAAAATAATCAGGAGAGAGAAATCTAATGACTATGTCCATTGTGGAAGAGTTGATAAGCTGAATATTTTTGTTTACAGAAAACAAACAAAGCATTGCTAGGTAGCAGGGGCAGGAAAACTTTATATTATTCCAGGAGATTAGTCTAGAATTAACATGTAGATAATACAAGGATCTGAATAAGAATCTGAAAATAAGGCAATGGAAAAAAAACTTTCTCTTAGATGGGGAAACACCCTTCAAGTAGAGTATTTTAAAAAGTGTACAACCAAGTGGCCCTTCACTTGGAGAATTCTAAAAAGTGGTAAATACCTCACCAAATTTAGAAAACATTTTTGTTGAGTATGGATCAGGAACCGTGCTATGTTAGCATAATATAGATTATGTCATTTAGTACTAACAATAACACCTTGGGATCAAAATTACTGTTATATCTATTTTTCCAGGTAAGTAAATCAAGGTTTAAGAAATATTTTTATAATGTTTTAGATAATATTAACACAAAGAAGGAGCAAAGGAACAGAACTACATTGGTGCAAAGTTTCTATATAATATTGAAATCAAATTGGTATTAATGCAGACTAGAATTTTTGAATTTATTAACTCTGAGGCAACTAATTACAAAACAACTCAGAAATACAATAAAAGAAGCAATAAGAAAATTAAACTTATGTACTAGAAAATGTCTTTTTAAAAAGAATAAAGCAAAAAAAGAGAATAAAGCAATAGGGAAATAGAGGTATAAAATAAAACACAAGACATAAGACGTAAAGAAAACAAATACCAACATGGTGGACATAAATCCAACTTTACCATTAATGACATTAAATACAAATGCAATACACACTCCAATCAAAAGATAGAGTTTGGCAAAATAAATAAAAAGAAAAATTATCCAACTATATACTTCTACAAGAGACACTTTAAATTCAAAGACAAATAAATCAAGAAATAATGAACAAAGACATACCATGTAGACAGTAAACAAGAGAGCTGGAATGACCATATTAATATAAGACAAAATGCTTAAGAGAAAAAAATGAAACTAGAGGCCAGGAAGGACATATTATATTGATAAAGAAAACAATTCATGACTGGATTATTTGTTTTTTGGGTGTTCAGTTTGATAAATTCTTTATATACCTTAGATACTAGCCCTTTATCTGATATGTTATTTGCAAATATCTTCTTCCATCCCATAAATTGCCTTTTAGTTTTATTGACTGTTTCTTTTGCTGTGCAGAAGCTTTTTATCTTGATGAAGCCCCAATAGCTCATTTTTGCTTTTGTTTCCCTTGCCTTTAGAGGTGTGTCTAGCAAGAAGTTGCTGTAGCCAAGGTCAAAGAGGTTTCTGCTTGTATTCTCCCCTAGGACTTTAATGGATTCCTGTCTCACATTTAGATCTTTCATCCATTTTGAGTTTATCCTTGTGTATGGTGTAAGAGAATGGTCCAGTTTCATTATTCTGCACTTGGCTGTCCAATTTTCCCAGCACCATTTTTTAAAGGGGCTGTCCTTTTCCCATTGGATATTCTTTCCTGCTTTGTCAAAGATTAGTTGACCATAGAGTTGAAGGCCATTTCTGGGTTCTCTATTCTGTTCCATTGATCTATGTGTCTGTTTTTGTGCCAGTACCATACTGTATTGATGATTAGAGTTTTGTAACACAGCTTGAAGTCAGGCACTGTGATGCCCCCAGCTTTGGTTTTCTTTTTCAACATTCCTCTGGCTATTCAGGGTCTTTTCTAGAGGTTCCATACAAATTTTAGGATTATTTATTCCAGCTCTGTGAAAAATGTTGAGGGTATTTTGGTAAGGATTGCACTGAATGTGTAGATTTCTCTGGGTCTTAAAGATACAAGTGTAGTGATCCAAAAGGGCACCTGCACCCCAATGTTCATAACAGCAATGTCCACAATAGCCAAACTGTGGAAGGAGCCATGATGTCCTTCGATTGATGAATGGATAAAGATGTGGTATGTATGTATGTATGTGTGTATACATATATATGTATACATATATGTATACATATATGTGTGTATACACACATGTATACATATATATGTATACACACACATATATATAAGTAATGGAATATTAGCCATCCAAAAGGATGAATACTTACCATTTACATTGATGTGGATAGAACTGGAGGGTATTATGCTGAGTGAAATAAGCCAATAGGAGAAAGACAATTACCATCTTGTTTCACTCATAAGTGGAATATAAGGAACAGCGCAGAAGATCATAAGGGAAGGGAGGTAAAATTAAATGGGAAGAAATCAGAGAGGTAGACAAACCATGAGAATCAACTCTGGGAAACAAACTAAGGGTTGCGACACCTGGGTGACTCAGGGGTTGAGTGTTTGCCTTCAGCCCAGGGCCTCGATCCAGGATTGAGTCCGACATCAGGTTCCCTGCATGAAGCCTGCTTCTCCCTCTGCCTGTGTCTCTGCCTCTGTGTGTGTGTGCGTGTGTGTGTGTGTGTCATGTATAAATAAATAAAATATTTTTTAAAAAAAGGTAAGGGTTGCTGGAGGGTGGGGGAGGGATGGGGTGATTGGGTGGTGGGCATTAAGGAGGGCACGTGATGTGACAAGCACTGGGTATTATACACAACTGATAAATCATTGAACACTACATCTGAAACTAATGCTGTACTACATGTTGATTAATTGAATTTAAATTAATGACTAAATAAAATACAAAAAAAGAAATTCATTAGAAAGACATACAATTATATATTCTCTTAACAAGTAAGCTCCAAAATGCATGAAGCAAAAAATTGACAGTATTGAATGGAGAAATGGACACTTGAACCAAACAGTCCCCAGTAGGCCATTTTCAATAATGAATAGAATAAGTAGGCAGAATGTCACGAAGAAAATAGGAATCTGAACACTACAAAACAATTAGATCTAAGAAATCTACAGGGTCCCTGGTGGCTCAATGGTTGAGCACCACCTTCAGCCCAGTGCGTGATCCTGGAGACCTGGGATCGAGTCCCACGTCGGGCTCCCTGCATGGAGCCTGCTTTTCCCTCTGCCTGTCTCTCTCTCTCTCTCTCTCTCTCTCTCTCTCCGTATCACTCATGAATAAATAAATAAAATCTTTAAAAAAAAAAAAAGAAATCTACAGAATATCACCTGACAAAGCAGAATATGTACTCTACCCCAGTATCCCTGGGACATTCTCCAAATAGACTATATGTTACACCATAATCAAGTCTCAATAAACTTAAAAGAACTTAAATCATACAAAGTATTCCTCTCAACTATGATGGAATAAAATTAGAAATCAGTAATAGGAGGAAATTTAGGAAATTTACAAATACAGAAAATTAAACACCCTCCTAAAAACAATGGGACAAAAAAGAAATCACAAGGCAAATTAGAAAATACTTTGAAGTGAATGAAAAAATAAACAAAACATTATTAATATTTGTGAATGCCACTAACAAAGCACCTAACAGAAAAATGATAGATATAAATGCTTATATTTTCAAATAAATAACACCAGACTTTCACTTAAGAAGCTAGAAAAAGAAGAGCAAACTAAAACCAAAGCAAGTGGAAGGAAAGAAATAATAAAGGTTAGAGCAGAAATGAGTAAAATAGAAAAATATCAACGAAACCAAATTTACTTGAAAACATCAAGCCTTTAGCTAAATTGATCAAGAAAAAAGTGAGATTAAAATTATTAAGATATAGAATAAAAGAAAGTATATCATTTCCAAACTTACAGAAACTTTTTAAAAAGGGAATGCTACAAACAACAGTGTGCTAACAAACTGAATAACCTAGAGGAAATGAACAAATTCCTGGAAAGATACAAACTCCAAAAACTTATTCTAGAAAAAAACAGAAAATCATAAAGACCATTAACAAGCAAAAAAGACTGACTTAGTAATCAAAAATAGTCCCACACAGAAAAGCCCAGACTCAGATAGCTTTACTTGTTAAACTATTTTAAGAAGAATTAATATCAATCCTTCACAAACTCTTCCAAATAATAAAAGATGATGAAACACTTCCCAATACATTCTATTTGACTATATTACCATGATACCAAAACCAAAGATATTGTAACAAAAGAAAACTACAAACCAATGACCTTTATCAATATAAATGCAAAATCCCCAACAAAATAGCAAACCAAATTGAGTTAACATAAGAAAAAAGAGAGAAAGAAAGAAAGAAAGAAAGAAAGAAAGAAAGAAAGAGATTACATACCAAGACTAAGTAGTATTTATCACAGGAGCAAAAACTTGGTTCCACAATGAAAATCAATGTGATATACTACGTTGACACAATAAAGAACAAAAAGCATGTCATCACTCTGACAGATAAAGAAAAAGCACATGACACAATTCAATACCCTTTCATGATAAAAATGTAACAGAAGGGGAGGTTCCTTAACTGGGTAAAGGCCATCTACAAGATGTTAACAGTTGACATCATACTTAATATGAAAGACTAAGTGCTTTCCTTCTAAGAACAAGAACAAGATAAAGATATCCACTCACACTTCTATTCTACACTGTAGTGGAGGTTCTAGCTATGGCAATTAGGCAAGAAAAAGAAATAAAAGGGGATCCCTGGGTGGCGCAGCGGTTTAGCGCCTGCATTTGGCCCAGGGCACGATCCTGGAGATCTGGGATCGAATCCCACGTCGGGCTCCCGGTGCATGAAGCCTGTTTCTCCCTCTGCCTGTGTCTCTGCCTCTCTCTCTCTCTCTCTGTGTGACTATCATAAATAAATAAAAATTTTAAAAAAACAAAAAGAAATAAAAGGCACTCAGATTAAAATGAAACTAGTAAAATGATATCCATTCACAGAGAACATAATCTTGTATTTTGAAAATCCTAAAAAAAAAAAAAAATCCTAAAGAACCCACACTTACAAAAAAAGTATAGCAAGGTTACACGATACAAATTCAACATACAAAATCAGTTATATTTCTATACACTAGCATTATACAATCTGAAAAAGGAATTAAGAAAATAACTTTATTACAAGAGCACCAAAAAATAAAATACTTAAGAATAGATTTAACAACGTTTAAGACTTAAACACTGAAAATTACAAAACAGTATTGAAAAAAATTAAAAAATAAATAAATGGAAAGACATCATATGATGTTCATGAACTGAAAGACTTGATGTTAATATTGTAACACTTCCCAAATTAATATAGATTCAGTGCAATGTCAGCTGCCCTTTTTGCAAGATGATTTTAAAATTCACATGGCTGCAAGGGACCCAGAATAGCCAAAACAATTTCTAAAAGGAAGGATAAAGTTGTGGGACTTACACTTATAATTTCAAAAGTTTACTACAAAGTTCCAGTGATAATACAGTGTGATACTAGCATAATGACAGACATATATATAGATCAATGGAACAGAATTTTAAATCCAGATATACACTTTACATTTATGGTCAATCAGCTTTCATAGGCATGTCAAAGCAATTCAGCTGGCAAAAAAGTCTCTTTTTTAAGATTGATTAATTAGGGATCCCTGGGTGGCGCAGCAGTTTGGTGCCTGCCTTTGGCCCAGGGCACGATCCTGGAGACCCGGGATTGAATCCAACGTTGGGCTCCCGGTGCATGGAGCCTGCTTCTCCCTCTGCCTGTGTCTCTGCCTCTCTCTCTCTCTCTCTCTCTCTCTCTCTCTGTGTGTGTGTGACTATCATAAATAAATAAAAAAAAAAAATTTAAAGGATTGATTAATTAATTAATTAATTGAGAGAGGCAGAGAGAGCATGAGCTAAGGGGGACTGGAGGGAGAGAGACAAGCAGACTACATACTGAGTGTACAGCCAGACATGGGCTGGATCCCATGACCCTGAGATCACCACCAGAGCCAAAATCAAAAGTCAGATGCTCATTCAACTAAGCCATCCAGGTACCCCAAAAATAGTTTTTAAAAAGAATTCTGAGTCAACTGAATATCTACATGCATAAGAATGCAGTTGGATCCCAACCTCATACTGTATATAAACATTAACTCAAAACGACTGTATATAAACATTAACTCAAAACAGACCTCAGAATTAAATATAAAATCTAAAACATATAAATACAAAATTAAATAAATTAAATTATTATTATAAATTAAATATAAAATCTTAATGACCTTGGATTAGACAATGATTTCCTAGATGTGACACCAAAAGCACAAGCAACAAAAAATAGATGAATTACACTTCATCAAAATTTAAAAGTTTTGTGCTTCGAAGTCCACTATCAAGAAAAAGAAAAAGTTGGGCAGCCCAGGTGGCTCAGCGGTTTAGCACCGCCTTTCGCCCAGGGTGTGATCCTGGAGACCCTGGATCGAGTCCCACATCAGGCTCCCTGCATGGAGCCTGCTTCTCCCTCTGCCTATGTGTCTGCCTCTCTCTTTCTCTGTGTCTCTCATGAATAAATAAATAAAAACTTTAAAAAAAAAGCACATTGAATTAGATATTTGTAAGTCATAAATGTCAAATGGACTTGTACTCAGAATATTTAAAGAATCCTTACAAGTCAACAACAAAAGTATAATTAACTTAAAATTTCAAAAGTTATTTCTAAATTTACACGAATAGCCAAATAAATACAGGAAAAAGTATGCAACATCATTAGTCCTTAGAGAAATACAAATCAAAACTACAACAGGTTATGAGTTCACACACACTAGAATGGCTATAATTAAAAAGAAAGTAACAAGTGTTAGGGTGTGGACTAATTAGAATCCTCATACAGAGCTGACAGAAATTTAAAATTACACAGTCACTTTGGAAATTGGTTACAAAATTCCTCAAAACTAAACATAAAGTTACTATTTGATCCAGCAATTATACTCCTGACTAAATAACCAAGTCAAGCAGAAATGTGTTCACACAAAAATTTGCACAGGAATGTCATAGCAGCATTACAGGAATGCACAGGAATGTCACAGCAGCTATTCATGATAGCCAGAAAGTTGAAACAGTCCAAAATGCCCATCAGCTGATGAATGAGTAAATAAAATGGGTCATACCACATAGTGAAATATTATTCCATAACAAAACAGAAGTGAAATACTGACACATGCCACAACATGGATGAATCTGGAAACTTGATGCTATCTAAAAGAAAGTCTGCAGGGTAGGGGAAAATGCAGAGCAGTGCCAGTGCCAGTGGATTTTACATGTGAATTATATCTCAACAAAAAATTATTTAAGTTTTTAATAAATAAAAGACAGCTAGATTTCCAAAAAATAAATGCCCAAAGTCATCAGTCAAAAGGCAAAGCATCTGAGAAATACAATATTTTTATTCTAAGCCCACTCTAATAACCACTTCACTATGCTGTAGCCATCTCCAAATAGTAAATTGGGGATAAAATCACTAATAAGATGTACTCCATCCCTAAAATTCCTCAGGTCTATGGTTTAGTGCAGAGAGAGAGGTTATATAGGTTTATACCCTACTAATTCAGAACAAAGTAGGTACTAGAAAGAACAGATCCCAGGGACTTTAATGTAAAATCAGAATTAAGACCTAACTCTGAATTCCCAGTATGAGGATCATGCCTCCAGAATACATTGGCAAGTAGTTTTCAACTTAAAAGAAAATATCTCTCCTCTGCACCAGAAAAAAAAATTCCCTCCAATATGGAAGACTGGCCACTATCAACCTACCTCCTTTACCCCTACCTTGATCACCAGTACCGTACTTCTAAACATTCTGCATATTATCAGCCTTTGCAAACAAAATTCCTTACCCCATCAAACACTTCTACAGTCTTCCTTACAAAAATATCTCCATGATTCCAGAAAAACTGATTATGTTCAATAATCAAGGCAATCAACAGGTCAGGTAGTATAAACTGAGTTGTCCAATTAATGTTTTCCAAATATAAAACTTAAAGGGCATAGATTTCTACAATTCTATAGAACAGAGAACAGAAATATGAAAAGCTGGTAAGAGGGGAAGGGCATTCAAATATTCACAAGCCTCTGCCAGATATTTATTACATATTTCTTATACTAGGTACACTGAGATGGCACAGGTGTTTCAGTTCTTAGAATAAAGCAAACATACAAACCACAATTTTCAGAGTTTGAGGAGACCTTAGAATCACCCAAACCAACCTCCATATTATACAGGCTACAAAAGTGCAGTGCTAAGAAGAAAACAGATATGACTAGCTCACACAGTTAGCTGCAGATGTGGGAATTGAATGCATGTTTGATTCATGGGCCAGTTGTCCTTTTCCAGTTATACTTCCCATGTCTTCACGGCAACTGCAAATTGAGAAATCTGTCCTTTTTTAAAAACACAAAGTACGCAAACTATAAGTACAGCCCAGATGAGGAAGTTTAAGTTACTCCTTCTGACTTTCTAAATCGTTCCAATATAACCCTAGCACCACGAAATCTGTTTTCCTGTTAGTCTCAGATAATTCCCTAAATTTAATACTATGAAGGTAGGTTAACTCTCAAAAACATGACACATTGGAAGACGAACACCGAATAATGTCCTTTACCTAGAAACCAACAACTCAACACTATAGATTATTCAAGAGAATAAGAGTTGCTTCACCATTATTCCCTCATATATTTCTCTTCTGTTCCTCTTTGCTGTTTTTAAATTCCTTTACATTTCCCCTTGTCTTATTTCCATCTCTCTGGTCAAAAAATCCAAATATACAGCAGAGAGAGTAGGACCAAATTCAATTGAATATTCTATCCCCTTTGCTCCCTGCAAAGACCCTCCCTTTTGTCCCCATACAAAGTATACGGAAAAGTTTTTCACTTACTGCCTGTTTTCCATTACTTCAATCCTCATGTATTTTAAGCTCTTGGTTTTTTGTATATAGATACAGTACTCTCACAATTTTTCATAAAATAAAAATCTAGCAATGGAGGTGAAAAGCATTGATATTCTGATCATCTATCATAATAGTAATATTTGTTTTTTTTATTTTAAACAAGCTACAGTTTGGAAAAGCAATGTGTTTTGTTTATCATGTCAAGTTCTTATGAAAGTATTTGAGTTGGATTTCATCCAAAATCTATAATTCACTATGTAATGCATAATTTTGCTGTCATATGGCTGCAAATTCTGACACTTATTTTGCCAGAAAACACAGGTATGAATATGAAGGAGGCCCCCTCAGAGATTTATTGCTTAATATCCCACTAGTTCCCTAGTGGTCAAAGCTCACCATCCATTATTTACCAAGTAGACTTTTCTGCCCTTTGTTTCTGCTCAGATTCACTTAAAAATCTCCCTTTGAAAGATCCATAGGCTATTAGTAATTGTTAATTGTTTCAAGTCCTTCAATATTAAATCCCGTAAACTGTTCTGGATGAAGATTTTCATAGCAGAAAATAAACATAGATGATTTTTATAATTCCCTTAAAATGGCCAGAGCTGTAGCTATTAACAGTAAAACTTTTTATTATTCTAATTTTATCATTATTAAGTACAATAAAAATCACTCCTTCTCTTCCTGTTTATCTGCCTCAAAATTCTTTGTTTCAGGTATACAAGAGTCATTACTGAAAGAAATACAGGTACTGTTCTGACCTAAAAACTATTAAAATTTAAATAAATCCAAAATTCAGCATTTTCTGGGTTAAATTAGTGCACTACTTCAGTATCTGCAATTCAAATAAGTCCTCTGAGAAATTGGCCTCCATAACCAGTGACGTGCTGCTGAACTGAACAGATCTCCAAAATATCCTAACAGATTTCTTTCTTTCATTGTAGAATTGTTTCCATCTGGTGCTTAGATATTAAACCTGGAATATGTAAAGGCTCTCCCCTCTCACCCTGTTTGACTTCCAAATGCTGGCAAATAATTTGCATTGTCAATGAATTGAGGATTAAAATTTTGAACTTAACTGTGTAGTTGTAAGATGTACAATTTAAAGCGATAGATCTTTGAAGTAGTGGATTTTTTTTCTTTTGAGAAATGTAGATTTGAAGTGTTTGTTGTTTGCAGAATATTCTAACTCAAACTTACTTTGCTTGAAAAAAATAAAACTTTTCTTAATTTTCTTCCGAAGTTCAGAATGTTGAAATATGAATTTATGAAGAGGACTATAGGCCAGTTTTTGTAAGTATGTATATATTTATAACCAAATAGGAACATCTAAAAACACATATATTTCTTTGTTTAGATAGGCAGATATTTAGATGTATACATGTACAAGTTTCCAAGATCCTGGGTCTATAACAATAATTTCTTCATGAGAATTTTAAAGATCCTCACAGTAATAAAATGTCTGACTTTTAAGACTGGCAACATTTTCATAGCATCTTAATTGGAAAGCACAGAGTTACTTCTAAGAAACATAATTGCTTCCAGAAATGTTTAACCCAGTAGGGGAATGT
Source organism: Vulpes vulpes (assembly GCF_048418805.1). NCBI lineage: Eukaryota > Metazoa > Chordata > Mammalia > Carnivora > Canidae > Vulpes > Vulpes vulpes. The sequence continues at coordinate 25,660,597 of NC_132794.1, read as the reverse complement.
TTATATGAAATGAGCAATAGTCACAGGAGTGAATAAACCAGTTCTATGTACTGCATGTTGTAGTGTAAAAACCTAGGAGTGCACAAAGAGTTATAAGAGGACCATGTGCAAGACACAATCATTTTGTTCAATCTCTTCTTGTCATTAGTCTGCAACTTCTACCTATCCCTCTTCAACTAATAGTGGATCTCATATGTCTTATGAGATAAGACATGGATAACAAAGCACAGTTATCCAGTTCTCTTGTCCAAAACTTCACACTTCATGCCTGTCCTCCCTCCAGTTTTCTTTTTGATGCCCTATCATACTTTCTTCACATTGTCTCTTATTTAATTGCTTCCTTTAATCTCTTTCCCTTAAATTTGATCTGCCTCGATCTCCTGGAATATTTTCTGATGCATTTCTCCATTTCACGTCCATTTCATGACTAGTTACAAAAATAATAACTGAATTCCTACCCTGCACATGAAACTATTTACCATTTTCTGTTCACTGTGCTGCTCACATTTAACTTTATTTTTTTTTAAGATTTTATTTATTTATTCATGAGAAATACACACACACACACACACACACACACACACACACACAGAAGAGACACAGGCAGAGGGAGAAGCAGGCTCCATGGAGGGTGCCCGACGTGGGACTCGATGCTGGGTCTCCAGGATCACGCCCTGAGCCAAAGGCAGACACTCAACCACTGAGACACCCAGGCAACCCCACATTTAACATTAAAAAAAAAAATGAGGAGGGCAGCCCAGGTGGCTCGGCGGTTTGGCGCCACCTTCAGCGCGGGGTGTGATCCTCGAGACCCAGCATCGAGTCCCACATCGGGCTCCCTGCATGGAGCCTGCTTCTCCCTCTGCCTGTGTCTCTTCTGTGTGTGTGTGTGTGTGTGTGTGTGTGTATTTCTCATGAATAAATAAATAAAATCTTAAAAAAAAAAAAAGAAAATGAGACTCACAGGAAAGGAACTGACACAACTTTGGGAAGGACAGTAAAGTATGTTCTGCTGAAGTTGCTAGTGGTCATGAATCATTCATGTATGTTTGTATTATGTTATTATCAACCAAATAGTGTTGGAAAAAAATACTTAACTTCTTTACTGAGCCCTCAAACCTGTTATTGCATCTCTCATTTGCGATACAATAGGACACTTTGCCTGTATTAAAAGGGCCAAGAATAAATGCTTTTTTTGTTGAACATGTCTATAGAGTTGACAGTTAATGCCAAAAATCATCAAATAGTCCTTCCACATTGTACTTTTGAAATATACAAAAAAAACATAAATTGATCTACTTAATTTCTATTCAAAAAAAAAAAAGAATGTTTTGCTGACAAGTATATAGCCACTTGACTGATTCTAAACAAACATTTGCGGGAATCTTTTAAAAGCAATTTTTTTCACCTGGATCTTCAGCTGGACCAAGCATCTGGACCCAAAAACCTCCAAACAAAAAGATTTATTAAAATGTGTGAGAATTTTCCAAAAAACTTCAAGATGCCATGCAATAAACTTCTAAACTTGCCTGCCATGCAAAAACATTGTAGTACAAATTTAGGGCTAATAGAACCCATCTTCTAGGACAGACTTTCTAAAAATATTGTATATGCTTTAAAATCTGAGCAATACCCAAAATATTCATTGCAGTTGGCAACATATGAGCATTATAGACAAATCACAATGTGTTCTTCTGGCTACACACAACAAACACAAAATATCTATGCAAATAAGGAACTGATGTAATGGTTTTGTGTCTTCATCTATTCAGAAAGCAGAAAGAAAGAAAGGAAGGAAAATTTAATGTCATCTGATGAAAAATTGCATTTTCTTCTGCCTCCCTTTCCTGTTCCTCTCTCCCATCTGCCCTCCACTTCACCCTCCATCCCTTTAAGTTTTCTCCATTTGTATTACAGTGGCACAGATTCAGAGGAGGGGTGGAGTCTGACATTTCGGGTGGTCTTAATAAAGCTTTAGTCTTTGGCTAACCTCTCCTTAGACTGGAGAGTAGCCAAGAATTTCCAATATTAGGAAGAGTCACTTTGAAAAACTGTGTATGTATGTCGAAGTGCAAGTCAATATATTTGTTCTGATTTAATAAGCAAAACTGAACAATGGGGCCCTGTCAGCCAAAGCAACAACTATTTCTCCCAAACTTAAAGCACATCCTTGTGTAAGTTATGGTTCTTATTTGGTTTTTGTATTCATTTATTTCAGTTTATTGTTTGACATCTCCTACCAGCTGAGCCAGGAAACCCATGGCAGTGCTTCAAAAAATAACTCCACCCCACATTTATTTTTTAATTTGCTCTGATTCTTTACTCTTTTAAATTCACAAAGTTTCATGGAACAAGTGCCTAAAGAAGATAGTATTTGCTTTTTAAGTATAGTTTTAGAAACCATATGTAAAATCTCTCTTGCAGCTCCTCTTTTTTATTAGAAAAATTATATTAGATTCATATTTGTTTTGAAAAGTCTGTTGTATACTTTAATTAAAGGGAGAAATAAAAAGTCTTCTTTCCTAAAGCAAGCTTACAAAGAATGGAGAAGTTATTTCTCCTAATAATGACTTAACAAATGAGATTTTAGTTCCCTAAATTGGGGTAAAGATTAGGAAGAAAAAACTATCTGTACTGTGATCATATATTATCATGGACTTTGAAAATGCCTATCTTTTTGGTACTTGGCAACATATAGTAAGAATAGCCACAAGGGTAAAAAAAAAAAAAAAAGCCCGGGGCGGGGGGGGGGGGGCACATTATTTCCACAAACATAGCCCAACTGTTGCCAAACAACAAAATAGCAAATTCATCTAGGCTCATTGGTACATGTCTTAACTTTCCAAATGAAACCTTGCATCAAAAAAAAAAAAAAAGTTTGAGCACTTTCCTATAAGATCAATCAAAACTAAACTACAATTGATACAACATTTAAGAGTTACAAATTTCCACTTGATTGCAGTTGAATTAAAAGCAAGAAAGGGGGTATTTAAAATGAAGAGTTTGTATACAACACTGGTTTCTTTTCTTAAGCAATTTTCTCTAAAAAGAATGCCAAAACTTTGTAAAGTTGAACAAACTGGGACTAGAAAATATAAACAACACTATAAAATAGTAACAAGAACATTTTATCCAGGTTAGCACAGATAGGTAAGCCTTGCTTTTAAATGAAAAATTCCATGGAAACTGACATACAAAAGGAGGGAGCATCTCAAGCTCACACTAGAAAGGTCATTGGCAGAGACCAGCTTCATATTATTTAGAGTATCTGTCCTGGAACAAAAGAGGGCTAAGCTGATTGAGCAGGGAGTAAGTCCAGGTATTACAGATTAATGTTTAAAGAATGACACTACTTATTTTCAACATTCTCCTTATATTTTTTGAGTTCTTGAATTACTTACAGAAGAATTCCATAACCCAAACCATCTTCAAAATGATAATGCACAAGAAACACTCCCAAATAATCAAACCTCTCTGAATGTGCCTCTGTTTCAGAAAAATGTGAAAATTAGGTTTCTTCAAAAAGTAAGAAACCTAATTTCAATGACGATGACTTATTTGACAGGGAAAAAGAGAAGCATAAACTGGGAGGAGGAAGAGGAAAGGGAGAAGCAGACTCTCCACTTAACAGGGAGCCTGACATAGGGCTCAATCCCAGCACTCTGGGATCATAATGTGAGCCGAAAGCAGACACTTAACCAACTGAGGCACCCAGGTGCCCTGACTTTTCCTTATTTTCAATTTCAAGGGACAAAGAGCTACCTTGGAATTTGAAGTTTTACAAGTGCACACTTTGAAGATATCTTTTTATCCTAAGAATATTTAGAAGAATGTCAATAGTGACTAACAATGACTCTATTTCAATATGGTAGATTGAGCACATGCATCTAATTACAATATTTCCTGAAGCCCTACTAAAACTATAGTAAAGTATTTTTTAGTAAAGTATTTTTTAAAAAACACTTTATTGATTATGATTGACACACAAAAAGCTGCACATATTTAGTGTATTCTACTTTAGGAGTTTGAAGAAAAGCATATATATCCATGAAGTCATCACCATAATCAATCTCATCACCTCAAACATATCATCTACTTCAAAAGTTTCCTCCCACCCTACTCACTTATTTGTTCATGTATGTATGTGATAAGAAGACTTAATAGAAATGACCAGACCACAAAAAAAAGACTTAATATCGGGAAATGCAAATCAAAACCATAATGAGATATCACCTCATACCCAGTAATATGACTATTATCAAAATAACAAAATAAAATAAGTGTTGGTAAGGATGTGGTGAAAGGGACTCTTCTACAACACTGATGGTTATATAAATTGGTATAGCCTTTATGGGAAACAGTATGAAGTTCCCTCAGAAAAATTTAAAAATGAACTATCATATGATCCATCAATCCTATTTCTGTGTGTATAATCAAAGGAATAAAATCACTCTTGAGATACCTATATTCCCGTATTCGTTGCAGTTATTCACAGTAGCCCTATGGAAGCAACGTATGTAGCTATCATGGATGAATGGATAAAGAAAATGTGATATGTTTATACAGCGAGATATTATTCTGCCTGAAGGAGAAGGAAATCCTGCCATTTGTGACCACATGGATGAACCTTAAGGACATATGCTAAGTGAAATATGCCAGACAGAGAAAGACAAATATGGCATGATCTCACTTATATGTGGAACCAAATATAGTCAAACTCATAGAAGCAGAGTAAAATAGTAGTTATTAGGGGTTGAGGATGTGGGGGAAATAGGGAGATGTTGGTCAAAGGGTACAATAAACTTTCAGTTATAAGTTCTGGAAACTGAATGTACAGTATGGAGACTATAGTTAGTGGTAATGTGCTATATATTTGAATGCTAAGATTCCTTACCCAAAAAGGAGGGGGGTAACTCTATGAAATGATGGATATGTTAATTAGCCTGATTATAGTAATCATTTCACTGTGTGTGTGTGTGTATATATATATATATAATCACATTGGATATCTTAAATATGTAGAATTTAATAATACCTCAATAAAACTTAAAAAATACATCACACATTCAAAAACCAGGAAAATATGATTCATGATAAGAAAACCAATCAATATAAACTGAACCAGAGCTGCCACAGGTGTTAGAATTAGGAGACAAATACATTAGAAATGTTATTATAAATATATTCCACATGTCCAAAAGTTAAGACATGGAAGATTTTTTAACCCAAATCAAACTTTCAAGATAAAAACTACAATTATAATGGGTTAAATTGTACCCCCTCCCAAAATTACGTTCAAGTTCTAAACCATGAGCATCTCAGAATGGGTAGGACCTTATACTCTTCAGGTATAATTAATTAACTCAAGATGAGGTAACACTGGATCAAGTGAGCCCTAATCTAATACAATCGGTGCCTTTACAAGAGAAGAGACACACGCAGAAAGAACATCACATGATAACAGACACAGAGATCAGTATAATGCACCTGCAAGCCAAGGTACACCAAGGATTACTGCTACCATGAAAAGCCAGGAAGGATGTCTCTGCCTCTCTCTCTCTCTCTGTGACTATCATAAATAAATAAATAAAAATTAAAAAAAATAAAAATAAAATGAAAGACAGAGCTGCACCCCCTACCTGCAAAAAAACAAAAATAAAAAAATTGAGAAAGAAAAAAATAGTTTAAAAAAAAAAAAAGAAAAGCCAGGAAGGGTCAAGGAAGATTGTGCCGAGAGTCTCAGAGGGAGCATGACCCTGCTGACACCTTGATCCAGGACTCTGGCCTCTAGAACTTTGAAAGAATAAAATTTCTATTGTGTAAGGCTACCCAGTTTATAACACTTTGGTACAACAACCCTATGAAATTAATAGAACATAACAAAACATATGGGATGCCACTAAAAAAAAACAGTACTTAGGGAGAAATTTAAAGTATTTAATACTTACACTGGAAAATAAGAATTACCTCAAGTCAATGACATCAGCTTCCAAAGTAGAAAGAGGAAATAAAATAAATACCAGAGCATAAATTATCTAGAAATCAGAAAAAAATTTTAGAAAACAATGAAACCAAAAAGTGGTTCTTTAATAACTTCAATAAAACTGATATACATTTTAGCTAGATTACTAGAAAAAAAAGATAAAAGAGAGGTGACATTAGTTACCAAAATCAGGAATGAGGGAATTAACAATAGATTCCATGAATATTTAAAAGATAATAAGGGAATACTGTGAACATATTTATGGCAATAAATTCAGCAACTTAGATGAAAAGGACAAATTTCTTGAAAGATACAACTACTAACACCTACACAAGAAATAAAAATTTTATCTATGAAAAATATTAATTGCAGCTAACTTTCCCACAAAAAAAATCCAGATACAAATAGTTTGACAGATCATTTGTCCTAAAATTAAAGGAAAAAAATAATACCAATTCTACAATACGCTTCCTAAAGCTTCAAAAAGAAATAAATAATTCACAAATAATTCTATAATGCCAGAATCACTGTGACATCAAAACCAGACAAGACAGCCATGCTTTCCCATTCCCATGGCAGCTTCGAGTACTCCCGCCACCTCCACCGTGCCGGACATCATGCTCTTCAGTAGCAGCTTGCACCAGGGCCTGTCCCAGCAGGACCTGGATGACTTGATGGGCCTGGAGCTGAGCAAAGTGGTCACTAAGAAGTTCAGCAACCAGGAGACCAGCCTTGAGGTCAGTGGAAGCAGGAAGGGCAAAGATGTCTATAACATCCAGAGTGGCTATGGAGAAATCAAAAACAACCTGATGGGGCTCTTCATCATGATCAACACTGATAAGATCACAGCATCATCCAGGGTGACTTCTATGATCCCATGTTTTCCATACTCTTGATAAGATGGATAAAAAGGACAAGAGTCATGCTCTGATTTCTGCAAAACCTGTGGCCAATATGCTCTTGCTGGGGCAGATCACATCATCACCATGGACCTGCATGCCTCTCAGGTCCAGGGATTCTTCAACATTCCAGTGGATAATTTGTCTGTGGAGCCTGCAGTCCTATAGTGAATTCAGGAGAACATTGCCAAGTGGAGGAACTGTATTATCATTTACCTGATGTGACGGGAGCTACAAGGGTCATAGAAACTGCAGACAAGGTGAATATGGAATTTTCCTTCATTCACAAAGAGAGGAAGAAATGAAGTGGACTGGATGGTTCTGGTAAGTGGCATGAAGGACCACATGGCTATCCTCATGGAGGACATGGCTGATATGTGTAGCACCACCTGCCATGCTGCAGACAAGCTACTCTGAGGAGCCACCAAGGCTTATGCTATTCTTACCCATGGGATCTTCTCTGGGCCAGCTACTTCCAAAATGAATATGCTGCCTTTGAGGCTGGTGTTGTCACAGACAGCATTCTGCAAGGTGACAAAATGAGACACTGTTCCAAGATACAGGTGATTGATATCCTTATGATCTTGGCAAAGGCAATCCCAAGGAAACACAATGGTGAATCTGTGTTTTACCTATTCAGCTACATCCTGCTACAGATCCAGATGTTCATGAAGTGTGGAGCAAGCCTGCTCTGGCTTATGAATTGTGTGCATTTGTCCGACTTTTTAGCAATTGTGGGATAATGCAAAAGCCTCTGATCTTTGTATATCCCAAGATCCATTGTTTACTCCTTCTCAAGCTCAAGACCATTTATTTCCAGTTTTGGGGGAGGGTAGTGGTTGTTTGATCCTTCTAAGCAAACTGTCAGTGAGAAATGTTTCATCATCCTGGCATATTCTGATAGGTGATCTCCTTTATTTTGTCAGTACTTTGAGGCCACAACTTTCAAATATATAATTCCACTGAAGAAGTTCATAGTTTAAATATTTTGAGGGTGCCAAAGGTGACTTCAGATTAAAGCTTTCTGTGTAAGTAATAATAATGCCCATGGACATTTGGGTAAAATCCTGTATACATCTGAATGACCTTAGAAAATTTATAATACCCTGAATTTTGACATTTTTTAGTAAGCATCTTTCAAATCAACCATTCTGGTTATTGTGCTTAACGTAACCAAATTTTACGTAGCTTAAGATGGACACTGACACATTTACTTTCTGATAAATATTAGAAATATCAGAGGCAATGCAGTTCAGTGTTTTATTTTTTTATTTTTTTTATTTTTTTTCAAATCTTTAAGTCACTAACAAAGCTGACCAGCAATCTTTAAGGTTTCAAACTTCAGTACAGCAGAGATTGAATTTAAGAAGTATCATCCTGGTCACTGCAAAAATGAGCATTTTGCTGTACCTTAAAATTCCTTATAAGAAAAAAATGATATTGTAGTCTGGTAGAGTCAGCAATGCAATACAGATTAACTATATCAAGAAACAGTTGACTTGAGTATATAAAGAGCCTATTTAGATAGATTATGTAATTTTTAGTTTTGATAAATGAGTGATATCTATTTCTTGGGATATCTATGCATAAACAAACAAAAACGTAGTTATGAGCATGCACAAGTAGACATCCTTGGCATACATGTTCACATGACTTAAAAAATTTATTAAAAGTAAATATTTCATCTTAAGATTGAACGTAAGATATAGAGCTAGTTTTAAAATAATCCTCAGGTTAAAAAAAAATAGAAAAACTACTTTGTCATTGTCTGAATTAAGAACTGATTGTTTCTATCATTTAACCTCACTTTTTCAAGTACTTCTGAAATATTAACTAATTACACTAGAATTGGCCATACACGGTGGCAACGCAGACCTTGCTTGACCTTTTGATGGTTTTAGTTGAAGAAAGATGAGGAAGGCAGCCTCAGGACCACCAATCCCAGAACTTGTATATCCCTAGCTGCTTGTGTGGAAACATGTAAGTGAAACACCAGATATATCAGTCTCATCCAACTCTGCTGAATGGGGCTGGACTCACATATATTCCACCAAAAACAGGCGCCAGGGAAATACAAATATGCCAAAGCTGCTCATCCTCCTACTTCAATAATATTAATCAACTTATAGATATACATGTTATAACTTTCCTTTTTAGATGTCAACTAGATTCAGGAATATGTTATTTGCAGTACTTGTATTGGTTTTGAATATAGGATTTTAAGATTGTCCAACACTGTACTAAAACATTTCAATAAAATCCTGCTACTTCTTTCTTTAAAAAAAGAAAAAGAAAAAGAAAAAAAAAGACATTGCAAAAAAATAAAGCTACGCAATATCCCTCACTAATATGGATTTTTTTAATTCTAATTAAATTTCAGGGAAAAAAGTATCTGTCACTATACAAAAAGGATAACACACTATGATTAAGAAGGATTCATCCAAGAAATGCAGAATTAGCTTAACATCTGAAAACCAATCAGTGTAATGCATCATATTAACAAACTAAAAAAGACAAAGTATATGTTCAATTCGATACATGCAGAAAAATCACTGGAATAGATCACTTTCTACTCCTAATAAAAACTCGCAGAAAACAAATAATAGAAAGAAACTTTCTCAACCTGATAAAGAGAATCTATGAAAAATCCAAGCTAACATCATACTTAATTATGACAAATACCCCCAAATTAGGGGCAAGACAAGAATGTCCACTTCCACCTCTTCTATTCAATACTGTACTAGAGTTTCTAGTCATGGCAATTAGGCAAGATTAGAAAGGAGGAAGGAAAACTATCTTTATTCACAGATAACGTAATTATTTAGGAAATCCTTTGAAATAGAAAATGGTGATGTAGGAAGACCCTGCTCATTTCTTCCCATGGACACACTGAATCCACAACTACGCATAGAACAATTCCCTCTGACAAAGACCTGAAAACTAGCTGAACAGTGGCTTCACATCAAATGAGAAAAGGTCCATATCCAGGTGGATATGAGAGGCTAAGACATGATCTTGACAAAAATTTACTGCCCTGGCATAGGAAATCATAATTGGGAAGAATCAAATCAAGATTCTCCCAGAGAAATGAAGGTTGTAACCCACATTAAGCACTCCAACTCTTAAGATCTGTACCTGAGAGACAAGCCCCCAATATATCTGCCTTTGAAAATCAACAAGGCTCACATTCGCAAGACCTGAGTGTCTGTAGCAAACTGAGACTGCTCTCCCTCTGCCTCACTAAAAGTGGCAGGCATATAGCATCCCTGCACTTGCTCTCTGCCTTGCTAAAGCTGGCACGTGCCTGCTGTACCTGTGCTCCCCTCTACAATGATCCACAGTGCCAGTGCCTCAAAGAGAGGAACATTTACATACATCTAGTGCCCTAGTATCTTTTACATCTCAAACCCCAGTTTTCATAGTGGCACCCCAGGAGGTGCCTCTTGAGCACTTGGGCTCTAGAGGCTACAGTGGCTTGCTTCTTGAGTCCCAAGAGACTATAACAATCAGAGATAGTTCTGGGACACTGTACAGATCAATAACTGAAACATCCCATCTTTCTGAGAAGGAGACTTATTTTTCTCCCCAGGAGAACTGGCCCTGATGAGTGGGCTCCTGGTCTAGCATATCTCTAGAGGCCTACAGAGGTACTCTTGGGGAACTGAGGCCAATGGATACAGCCTTTGTGCTCTCCTTCTGCCTCTCTCCAACTTGCCCATATCCCAGGAAGGAGCTTATACTCTTGTCTGGCACCTTGATTTTACTTCCAGGGAATACCGCTTTATCACCTGGATCCCAGGTAATGTAGACCAGAGGACAGCATCTCTATATTCTCCTTCTGCCTTACTAGAGCTCACCTGTACCTCCCAGAAAGGGGCTTTATACACTCCTCTGGAGCCTGATTTTTGCAATTGTTGCAAAGGAGATGCACCTGATCTACTCTAGAAGCCATCAGGATCTACAATGGCAGTAGATTGTATATATTACATACTTTAAATGCTGCTGCCTAAGGGTCTGGCTTCCAATCAGCCAGAAACTAGATGCTGGCATATCCTCAACAACTGAAAGTATTAAAGATAAATCAGACTACTTAGATAATGATGAAGGTTCTAGAAACAACCAAAAATTAGGGCAAGGTTAAATAAGGTTCATGTTCTACAGGAGTGTACTCCTGAAAGACTGGGAAAAATAGCTGTTTCACCTAATACATAGAAAAAAAAACATTAAAAAGAGTCAGGTAAAATGAAGAAACAGAGAAGCTGGTTCTGAAAAGATTAAGATAAAACCTCAGGAAAAAACCTTAGTGAAATATGGATAAGTAATTCACCTAATAAAGAGTTCAAAGTAACAAACACAAGATGCTCACCAAATTTGGAAGAAGAATGGATAAATAGTGAGAACTTAAATAAAAGGACAGAAAATATAAGAACACATCAAACAGAACTCACAGAGCTGAAGAACATAATAACTGAATTGAAAAACACACTAGAGAGATTAAATAAGACATTAGATGAAGCAGAAAAAGGATCAGTGATCTTAAAAACAAGGCAGTGGAACTCATCCAAGCAGAGAAAAAAATAATTTTAAAAAGTAATGATAGCTTAAGGGACTTAGGGGATCAACATCAAGCAGAGTAACAGTCACATTATCAGGGTCCCAGAAGGAAAAGAGAATGAGACAGAAAATTTATTTGAAGAAATAATGGCTGAAAACTTCTCCAAACCAGGGGAAGTCCAGGAAGTTCCAAATAAGATGAACCCAAAGAAATCTATACCATGACACATTATAATTAAAATGTCAAAAGTTACAGATAAAGAGAGAATCTTAAAAGCTGTGAGAGAAGAACAATGTGTTAGTTACAGGATAACTCCCAAAAGACCATCAGATTTTTCAGCAGAAATTTTTCAGGCCAGAAGAAAATGACATGATATATTCAAAGCACTGAAGTGATAAAGTTCCAACCAAGAATATTAGCTCAGCAAAATTATCATTTAGAATTAAAGCAGAGGTAAAGTTTTCTAAACAAGCCAGCATTGAAGAAGTTCATCACCACTAAACTAGTCTTACAAGAAATGTTAAAAGGAACTTCTTTAAAATGAAAACAAAGGGCTTTAATTAGTAACAAAAAAATATGTTAAAATATAAGTCACACTGGTAAAAGTAAATATATAGTAAAGGTAGTGGTTTAACGACATATAAAGCTAATAAGAAGGTTAAAAAACAAAATTAGTAAAACTATAACTACAATAACTAGTTAAAAGATACACATAGGGCAGCCCCGGTGGCGCAGCGGTTTAGCGCCTCCTGCAGCCTGGGGTGTGATCCTGGAGACCCCAGGATGGAGTCCCACATCAGGCTTCCAGCATGGGGTCTGCTTCTCCCTCTACCTCTCTCTCGCTCTCTCTGAATGAATAAATAAATAAATCTTTAAAAAAAAAAAAAAGATACACATAACATGCAAAATGTGACATCAAAATAAAATGAAGGAATAAAAATGTAGAGTTTTAGAATGTGTTCAACTCAAGTTATCAACATAAAACAGACTGTTATTAATAGAGTTTGTTGCATTAAAGAATTATGATAACCTAGGGCAAAAACTTATAATCAATAGGGAAAAAATGGAGTGCCTGGCTGGCTAAGTCAGTTAAGCATCTACCTTTGGCTCAGTTCATGATCCCAGGGTCCTAGGATCGAGCTCCATGTCAGACTCCCAGCTTGGCAGGAAGTCTGCCTCTCCTTCTGCCCCTCCCCCCGGCTCCTGCTCTCTGTTGCTCACTCTCTCAAATAAATAAATAAAATATTTTTTTAAAAAAGATACACAAAAATAATAGAAAAGGTATCTAAGCATAACATTAAAGAAAGTCATCAAATCACAAAGGAAGCAACCAAGAGAAGTAACAGAGATGAACTGGCAAGACAGCCAAAAAAAGTTTAACAAAATAGCAATATGTATTATGTCTATCAGTATTACTTTTATTAAAAGATTTACTTATTTATTTGTGAGAAAGAGACACAGAGAGAGAGAGAGAGAGCACCAAGAAAAGCAGAGGGAGAAGGAAAAGCAGAGGGAGAAGGACAAGCAGATTCTGCTGAGCCTATAGCAGGGCTCAATCTCAGGACCCTGGGACTGGAACCAAGAATCAGTTGCTCAACCAACTGGGCTACCCTTTTATTTCCCTTTATTTTTTTCTTAATGGGTCTATCTAAAGTTCTGCCAATCTTTCAGGGAACCAGCTGTTGGTTTCATTGATCCTTTCTGATGTCTTTTTAGTCTGTATTTCATTTATTTCTCCTTTGATCTTTGTTATTTCCTTCCTTCTAATAACTTTGGGCTTTGTTCTTTTTCTAATTCCTTTGACTGTATAATTAGAGTAATTGAGATCTTTTCTTCTTTCTTGAGGTAGGCTGTATTGCTCTGAACTTGCCCTTGAAACTGTTTTTGCTATATCCCATAAACTGTGATATATTGCACTTGTTTCCATTTTTGCTTTTCTCAAAATATTTTTTGATTTCTCCTTTCATTTCTTCATTGTTCAGTAGCATGTTGGTCAAATCTTCACATACCTGTGATTTTTCCAGTTTTTTTCTTATAACTGATTTCTAGTTATAGACCATTAATTTTAGAAAAGTTGCTTGATATGATTTCAATTCTCTTAAAGTTATTGTCTTGTTTTGTGGCCTAATGTATGATCTATCCTGAGACTGTTCCATTTGCACTTGAGAATAATATGTATTCAGCAGCTTTTGAATGGGATGTTCTGTATATATCTATGATGTACATCTGGCCTAATGTGCTGTTTAAGGCTGTTATTGATTTTCTGTCTGGATGGTCTACCCATTGATGTAAGTGGGGTATAATGGTCCCAACTATTATTATATTGCCATCTACCTCTTCATTTAGGTCTGTTAATATTTGCCTTATATATTTTGGTGGTACTGTTTTGGGTGTATAAATATTCATAAATGTTATATCCTCTTGTTGAATTGACCCTTTTAATTATATAATGCTTTTTGTTTTTTATTACAGATTTTGTTTTAAAGTCTGTTTTGTCTGATATATATTTAGTTATCTCAGCTTTCTTTTGGTTTCCATTTACATGGTATGTATTTTTTTCATCCTTTCGTTTTTATTATTTTTGAGTCCTTATATCTGAAGCAAGTCTTTTGTAGATAGCATACAGAAGGGTCTTATTGTCTCTTATCTGTTGTCCCTCTCCCTCTGCTCCTCCCAGGGTTGTGTGTGTGTGTGTGTGTGTGTGTGTCAAATAAATAAAATCTTTTTTAAAAAAAAGAAGGCTCAAATACATAAAATCAGAAATGAAAAAGGAAAAAGTTACAACTGATACAACAGAAATATAAAGGATCATAAGAGATTACTATGAACTATACACCAACATATTTAGACAACCTAGAAGAAATTCCTAGAAATATACAACCAATATACAAGATTGAACCATAAAGAAAATCTGAACATACCAATTATGAGTGAGGAGACTGAACTGGTAATCAAAAATTTCCCAATAAACAAAAGTCCACAACTGGACAGTTTCACTGGTAAATTCTACTAATTACTCAAAAAGAATTAGCAGAAATCCTTCCTAAAATCTTCTAAAAAACTGAAGACATGGAAAAGCTTCCAAACTCATTTCATAAGGCTATCATTAATTACCCTGATACCAAAATCCAAAATCACCAAGGACACCACAAGAAAAGAAAATTATAGGCCAGTATCCCTGATGAACACAGATGCAAAAATGCTCAACAAAATACTAACAAATTGAATTGAAAAATATAGTAAAAGGATCATACACCATAATAAAGTGGGATTTATTCTAGGGATGTAAGGTTGGTTCAACATATGCATATCAAACACGACATTAACTAAATAAGGGATAAAAACATATGATCATTTCAACAGATGCAGAAAAAGCATTTGGCAAAACTCAACATCCATTTATGATAAAAAACTCTCAACAAAGTGAGTATAGAAGTTTACCTAAACATAATAAGGACCAAATATGACAAGCCCACAACTAACATCATACTCAATGGTGAAGAGCTATACGCTTTTCTTCTAAGACCAGAAACGAGAGACATGACCACTCTTGCCACTTTTATTCAACACAGGACTAGAAGTCCTAACCACAGCAATTAAGCAAGAAAAAGCAATACATGCCATCCAAATTAGAAAGAAATAAAGCTGTCCCTATTTATTTTATATAGAGAAATTCCTAAAGACTCCACCAAAAAGCAGTTAGAATAAATAAATGCAATAAAGTTGCAGGATACAAAAATCAATATACAAAATATGTTGCATTTCTATACACGAAAAAGAAACTATCAAAAAAAGAAAGAAAACAATCCCATTTACAATTACATGTAAAAGAATAAAATACCTAGCAATAAATTTTACCAAGGAGGTGAAAGACCTGAGCAATGAAAAGTGTAAGATACTGATGAAAAGCACAAGTAAATGGAAAGTTACTCCATACTCATAGATTCAGAAAACTAAAAAGGATTATTCACCATGACCAGGTAGAATTTATTCCCAGGATACAAGAGTGATTCAATATTCACAAATCAATCAATATCATACACCACATCAACAAAACAAAGCATAAAAATTATATGATCATTTCCATAGATGCAGAAAAAAGCATTTGACAAGATTTAACATCCATTCACTGTAAAAACTCTTGGCAAAGTAAGGCTAGAAGGAACATACTTCAATGTAATAAAGGTCTGATATGAAAAAACCCACAACTAACATCATACACTTTTTCTTAGTGAAAAACTGAGAGCTTTCCCTCTGGCATCAGGAGCAAGACAAGGATGTCCACTCTTGTCATTTTGATTCAACATAATACTTAAGTCTAGCCACAGCAAATAGACAATAAAAAAAAAAAAAAGAGGTATCCATATGGATAAAGAAGTTAAACTGTCACTATTTGTAAACAACGTGATACTACACATAAAAAATCCTAAAGACTCCACAAAAAAACTACTAAAGAAAGTCAGTATACAAAATTAATACCCAGAAATCAGTGGCATTTATATACACTAACAATAAAGTCACAGAAAAATGAATTTAGAAAAAAAACACAATTTACAATTGCACAATTACAATTACAAAAACAAAATACCAAGGAATAAACTTAGCCAAAGAGGAAAAAGACTCATACTGTGAAAACTATAAAACACTGATAAAAGAAATTGAAGATGACACAAACAAATGGAAAAATATTCCACACTCATGGATTGGAGAATTAGTATTGTCAAAATGTCCGTATTACCCAAAGCAATCCACAGATTCAAGGAAATTGCTATCAAAATCCCAACAGCATTTTTCACAAAACTATAACAAATGATACTAAAATTTATATGGAACCACAGAAGATCCTGAGTAGCCAAAGCAATCTTAAAAAATAAAAACAAAACTGGATTTCACTATATACTACTAAGCTATAGTAATCAAAACATTATGGTACTGGCACAAAAATAGACACATACATCAACATAACAGAATAGAGAAGAGAAACCAGAAATAAACCCACAATTATATGGTCAATTAATCTATGACAAAGAAGACAAAATATACAAAGAAGAAAAGACAGTCTTCAATAAATGGTGCTGGGAAAACTGGACAGCTACATGTAAAAGAATAGAACCAGACTACTATCTAACACCATATATAAGAATAAATTCAAAATGCATTAAAGACTTAAACATGAGACCTGAAACCATAAAAATCCTAGAGGAGAACAGAAACAGTAATTTCTCTGACATCAGCCATTCATAGTAATAGTTTTTTAGATGTATCTCCTAAGACAAGGGAAACAAAAACAAATTAAACTATTGGGACTACACCAAAATAAAAAGCTTTTCCACAGTAAAGGAAACCCATCAACAAAAGAAAATATACTGAATGGGAAAACATATCTGCAAATGATATACCCAATAATGGGTTAATATCCAAAATATATAAAGAACTCCTACAACTCAACATCAAAAAAACAAAAAATCTGATTAAAAATGGGCAGGGAACTTGAAAAGGGAAAAAAAGGAACCTTCATGTACTTTTGATGGGAATGCAAACTGGTTCAGCTGCTGCAGAAAATATGGAGAACAATACTGAGGTTCCTCAAAAAATTAAAAATTGAATTACCACATGATTCAGTAATTCCACTACTGTTTATTTACCCACAGAAAATGAAAACACTAAAAAAAAAAAAAAGGAAAATACTTATTTAAAAAGATATATACACCCCTGTTTATAGCAGCATTATTTACAATAGCCAAATTATGGAAGCATTCTAAGTGTCCATTGATAGACGAATGGATAAGGAAATGTGGGAGATATATATATATTACAAACCTAATATATATTTATATTTATTTAATATATATATATATATATATATTACTTAACCATAAAAAAGAGTGAAATCTTTCCATTTGAGACAGCATGGGTAGACCTAGAGAATATTATGGTAATTGAAGTAAGTCAGAGAAAAGACAACTACCACATGACTTCACTTATATGTGGAATCTAAAAAATAAAACAAATGAACAAACAAGACAAAAACAAACTAATAGATATACGAAAGTATTGGTTACCAGTTGGAAGGGGTTGGGGAAAAGGAAGAAATAGGTGAAGGGGATTAAGAGGTACAAACTTCCAATTATAAAATAAATAAGTTATGAGGATATAACGTATAGTATAGAAAGTAAAGTGAATAATACTGTAATAATTTTGTATGATGACAGATGGTATCATTAGGATTTATCATTAGGATCCTCTAATAATATGTAAAAATACTGAGTCACTATAATGTATGCCTGAAACTAATAGGATACTGTATGTCACTTGTACTCAAAACACTACAGTGTACTTTATATCTCAATAATGCTATTTATAGGACTGAGACACAAACTGGTGAAAATTTGAGCACTACAGTAATGGTAATAATGTATAAAATACACTGAATTTTTTAAATATGTGAGTTCATCTAAAAAGGAGAAAGAGAGGAAAAAAAAACTTAAAGAGAAGCCTCTCATTTGGAAAAGAATGCCAGATAAAAAATATAAATTTGATAATCAGAAAAATGATCATTTACAAACCTAATACTATAATTTAATCAGGTGTAAATTAGCAATTGATTCTAAAACATGGTTTATACTCTTTTATACATTTTATATATTTCACATTTTATTAAAGCTACTAGCATTCTTAGTCTAATAATTTTAAGTTGGCCGATATCTCTCACCCAGTTTCTTTACAAAACTCAACCTGCTGAATTTCTTTTGTAATGAGCAGCAATTTTGATAAAGGTATGGTGATCTACAAAGTCATGGTAGCATTTTCTAGGGAAGACTTTGATACAAATGAAAAATTCTGGCAATAGTATGAAGGTTATATATAAGTCCTGATCTAGTCTTAAAAATAACTTAGATCTCTGGTTCAAATCATTTTCACAAACAATAGAGATACATACTCCCAAAAATCAATAAAGATGCTTTTACAAAGTTTTCCAAGATTTTTGTGATGATAAGAATGCATGCAAAATGTTCTTCAATTTCCCCACATTTTATGACGTGAGATTGAAGCAGAGAGACTTGGTTGTATGTATCTTCCATCATTCTTGCTGTGATAGCAGATATTCTCTTTACTATAGAAATAAAAATAAAATAGAAAAAAATCTCAAATGTTACTGATATGTTTTTAGCAGCAAAGCATGCATTTTGAACATTTCACCTCTGGCAATTTCAGTATTATTTTATTTCAATTAGCTAGGGAACTACTGCTTTATATAGCTGCAGGTGTAAAAGGAAGTGAAATGCCTCTAGTGACTGAGGCTACTGCGAGTATCCTGATAGGAATTTTGAATATACATCTTCTGCATCTCTACTTTTCCTCCTTACTTTTAACATCAAAATATCTGGGGAAATCAAGTTAATTATGAACTGTTCTGTTATACTTAGAATATATCCTTAGTTTAAAAAAAAAAGAATAAATTTTTTACACTGCTAGAAAGTTGTATTAGCCATTATCAAAAGGCTGAAACAGAGAAGCAAAACCACACACACACACAAAAGATCATATTACATATTTCTGAATTTGAAAGTAATGCGATAATTCTTAAGGAAAAGAAGTAACTTTAATGATTTTTTTTTAATTTTTTATTTATTTATGATAGTCACACACACACAGGGAGAGAGAGAGAGAGAGAGGCAGAGACACAGGCAGAGGGAGAAGCAGGCTCCATGCACCGGGAGCCTGAGGTGGGACTCGATCCCGGGTCTCCAGGATCGCGCCCTGGGTCAAAGGCAGGCGCCAAACTGCTGCGCCACCCAGGGATCCCCTTTAATGATTTTTTTTAACAAAACTATTTAAAAAGATTTATAGGGATGCCTGGGTGGCTCAGCAGTTGAGCGTCTGCCTTTGGCTCAGGGCGTGATCCCCTTGAGTCCCAGGATGGAGTCCTACATCGGGCTTCCTACATGGAGCCTGCTTCTCCCTCTGCCTGTGTCTCTGCCCCTCTCTCTCTCTCTCTGTGACTATCATAAATAAATAAAAATTTAAAAACATAAATATTAAAATATATATATGTATATTTATACTTCTCTTTATTTTTCCTATTTTTACTAAGAATATAATTCTCAGTTCCTGCTTTCTATACCCAAGGCAGCTGAAAATTTCTTCCCACTTTAATCTGGGGAAATTATTCATTCAGTGGTACTCTATTCTGTTTCCACCTCAAATGTGTGGAGGCCGAGAAAATTAAGGCCATTCCACTTTAAGCTCAGTGTTAGCACAAGTACAGCCATCCCAGACCCCTGTGAATAAGAGCTGAAATTTACATTATTTCAGTTACAGGAAGAAAACAGTTTACAGCTTAACGGCCTAGAAAGCCCCATATTAGAATGAGAACAAAGCTCAATGCCCTTGAAAGCCCATATCATAATGTAAACAGAACTTGAGAAATTCCTCCACCCCTTCTGGAGGTCCCTAGACCAGCCCATAAAACTCAGCTGAAACCCACCTCGGGGTCCAAGTCCCTGCTCCACTGTGTCGGGTGTACTTGGACCCAAGCTCGAGTTTGTAAATAAACCTTCCTGTGTTTGCATGGGTGTCAGCTCCTTGGTGGTTTCTCGGATTCACAATCTTGGGCACAACAAAATGGTCTAATACCAAATGGATATATTATAATTCATTTATGACACAAAGTTAGTTACCATCAGACTTCACAGTTTTTTTTTTAACATTTTATTTTATTTTTTATTTATGATAGTCACAGAGAGAGAGAGAGAGAGGCAGAGACACAGGCAGAGGGAGAAGCAGGCTCCATGCACCGGGAGCCTGACGTGGGATTCGATCCCGGGTCTCCAGGATCGCGCCCCGGGCCAAAGGCAGGCGCCAAACCGCTGCGCCACCCAGGGATCCCCCAGACTTCACAGTTTAAGGGCTCAGTTTTCCACAAGACTGCTCTCACTTCAAAGGCAAGCTGCCAATCTCTGAGGGTCCACCAGGCACCTGTACTTCTGATCAACTGGCTTCCAACTCAGGAGGTCCCCACAATCCCCTCCCTCTTTAATAATTCATTAGAACAACTCACAGAACTTAGGAAAGTGCTATACATATGATTACCATTTTATTAAAAAGGATACCCATATGAGAACCAGACAAATGAGATTCATGAAGCAAGGTCTAGAAGGGCATGCAGAACTTGCATGCTATCCCTCATGGAATCAGGGCATGTCACCCTTCTGGCACATCTATGTGTTCACCAACCAAGAAACTCCACTGGGTTTCAATATTCAGAGTTTTTATTGGGGTTTCTTTACACAGGCATGACTGATTAAATATTGGCCACATGACTGAACCCAATCTTCAGCTATCCTCTCCTCCCCTGAGGTCAGGCTGACCCAAAGTCACAAATTTCTAATCACATAGTTGGTTCTTCTGATGACCAGCCTGCAACCTGAAGCTATTTAGGGGCCCATCATGAGTTACAGCATTAGCATAATAAAGATATTCTTATCACTCAGGAGATTCCAAGGGGTTTTAGTTTTAGGAGCTCCCTGCCAGGAACACCAGACAAAAACCAGACAATTTTTTTTTTACCTTACTGCACATGCCTAACTGGTTTGGGTGCCTTTGAGTAGCCATACAAGCTACTCTCACATTTCCTGTTGTCTAGGGTTCAATGCCCTGGACTGTCTTATCCTATCTGTTCTGATTTTGAGGCTCACTCCATTTGCTTGACATCTTATGATTCAACAAATAGGCCGGTCATTCCGTAACACCCTTGCTTCCACCTCTCAGCTTGGCCTGTAGCTCCTCTTTTTCCAGATTACATCTTCATCTCTCCTGTCCGTGAATTTTCTTCCATTTAATCAATTAAAAAATCTCTGTGGCCTAATGAATTTATGCCTTGAGAGAACAAGCTGCCTACAACTAACTTCTTAATGGGATCAAGAACTAAGATTGTTCATATGAACTTGACTTTACTATAGCAGGAAATTTTTGTAAAATTAGGTAAAGTTGTAGAAATCCTGAAAATCCATCCATTCAAATAGCCAACTATTCAACCAGCCTCCTCTCAAAAGAATTGTTCATCAGAATAAATAGCTCCTCCTACGGACAACACATAATTCAAAAGGATCGATTACTTGGCTATTAAATGACTCTATGTATCTAAACTTACTGCAAAACTCTCACTTTGCTATGCTCACTCATCTTAAATTATTATATCATGAGGGCTGTTCAATCCCAATTAACCCCATCAATGAAAGACCTCCTAAAACCAGACCCCAAATTCTTATAAACACCAGCCCTTAATCTCTCTTCTAAAATACTAAGGGGACACCTGGGTGGCTCAGTGGTTGAGTGTCTTCCTTTGGCTCAGGTCGTGATCCCGGGGTCTTGGGATCAAATCCCACATCAGGCTCCCCACAGGGAGCCTTCTTCTCCCTCTCCTTATGTCTCTGCCTGTATGTGTCTCCATGAATAAATAAATAAAATCTTTAAAAAGTAAAATAAGATACTACTAAGATTCTGTCAAAAAGATGGCCTCCCTTACTGGAAAATAATAAACTTCACTTTGCTTAACCAACATATCATTTCAGTGGTCTTTTCAGGAAGTTGGCCATCAGTAATGGCCACTGAAACTTTTCTTTCTGTAAGATTCAGATAAGGGTAGCCCTTCCCATCTAACCAATTTGATCTAGCTGCCAGAATTGATTCTGATATGGGATGTGGATGATCCTCCCGCCACTGCTATTTCTGTGAGTAATAAACTTTGACCCAGGAGTCTTGCATCTTCTGACAGCATTTACAAAACTGTGGTAGGCTAACTTCTTATCTTGCAAGCAGGGTAAAATCTTACAATTGTCACAGTTCTTGACAACCTATTATATTAGAGAGTAGAAATAAAGGATTTCTAGATAACGACGGGTGAATAATCCTCTGAGGTGGCTCTTTTATAAGAAAGAACAAAATAGAAAGTGAAATTGACAAAAATCCATTAAACTTAACTTTTAGTGTGGAATTGGATATTTGATTTTAAGCAGTCTACAGAATTTCAAATAGTGTAATAATTCAGTTTTTAAAATGGATTTAAACCATTTTCATGTATAGATATATTAAAAACAAACACAAATGATTTTGCTTTTCTAAAAAAGTATCTAGTATTATTGAAAATAATACCATTTATTTGTTGTCCAGGTAGAAAGTTTAGAAATTTCTCTTGACTTAATTCTATTTTTTAATTTCAAAGAAAGCTATTGGTAAAAAGTGTTACCATTCAAGAATATGAGTTGGTTGAGGGCAATAATCCTTTTTTATCATCTTTGTGTACCTTACAATATACAACAGTGTCCTACGTATGATACACACTCAAGAAGAAAAGGAAAATATGAAAAAATGTAAAAGAGATGATGAAAATGGAGCATAAAATAAAGGTAAGCTTTGGGGCATCTGGGTGGCTCAGTTGGTTGAGTGGCTGCCTTTGGCTCAGGTCATGATTGGGGGTCCTTGGATTGAGCCTGGGTCAGGCTCTCTGCTCAGCGGGAAGCCTGCTTCTCCCTCCTCTTCTGACTCTTCCTCTCCCTCTCCTTCTGCCCCTCCCCCAATTGTGCTCTCTCATGCACTGTCTCTCAAATAAGTAAATAAAATCTTTTTTAAAAATAAATAAAGGTAAACTTATGACGAAGAATAAGGGACAAAAAAGAGATCTGTGAAGGAGAAGGGAAAGGTCGGGAAGAAAAGAGACAAAATAAAAGAATTCTTTTGTATCACACAACAGTAACATGGCAATTCTCAAGGCTTAGTAAAGTTTTGGCAGAAGCTATAGAGATTACAGAATTTATGTTTAAAAAATTAATAAAATGAAGCAAGTCACATAAAGGGCAAACATCGCTTTCTTTCGTTTTTCTCACCTGTGGGTTATTGTCCTAGAAGTGTTTTCCAAGGGCTACCGGACGACTGTGAAGAGGTGCTGAAGGCAGTTCACAAGTTACAGGGTCTGCAGCTGAGACAGGAGTCTGTATGCCTAATACCAAATGCTGAGGTAGGCAACCATGATACTGGATGCCTCAGCTCCCACAAAGGCACTTTTGTCCATGTATGCATACCAAATTGTTTTTGCTGAGGGAAGAACATTAGAAACATCTTATTGAGCTATGTTACTTATGTACCTTTCAAAAACACACGACTTCTAAGTGTGTGTATTGATGGTATATCAATACTAGATGTTTGTTAAATATTTGTTGTATGAATAAATTTAGGGTATAATTCTGGCAAAGTATAGTCATCATGTACTTGAGACTTCAGATTTCAAGACTTCAATAATGTGGCTTTGTTTTTTGTTTGTTTGTTTGTTTGTTTTAAGATTTTATTCATTTATTCCTGAGAGACACAAAGAGAGAGGCAGATACATAGAGGGAGAAGCAGGCTCCTTGCAGGGATCCTAATGCGGACTCCAGGATCATGCTCCGAGCCAAAGGCAGATGCTCAAACGCTGAGCCACCCAGGCATCCCTTGGCTTTGTTTTTGTACCTAAGCTAGTCTGATCAAAATCTTCATATACTTCAACTACTTAAAGTCTCACCTACTATGACTAAAAGAAAATGCTTTTGGGTGGAATCCTAGTTTTGTTATGTAAATTCAACCAAGTAATTACTATTTACATAATAATTCTCCAGAACCTGTCCTTAGCCAAAAGCCCTGTCAGGCCCCTTCCGGGGGGCAGCCTACAACCAATGAATGGTGCTGTGGTATAAAGACAGAGCCCGGGATCCCTGGGTGGCGCAGCGGTTTGGCGCCTGCCTTTGGCCCAGGGCGCGATCCTGGAGACCCGGGATCGAGTCCCACGTCGGGCTCCCGGTGCATGGAGCCTGCTTCTCCCTCTGCCTGTGTCTCTGCCTCTCTCTCTATCTCTCTGTGACTATCATAAATAAATAAAAAATTAAAAAAATAATAATAAAGACAGAGCCCGGGATACCTGGGTGGTATCCTGCAGGGAGCCTGCTTCTCCCTCTGCCTTCTGTCTCTGCCTCTCTCTCTCTCTCTGTGTCTCTCATGAATAAATAAATAAAATCTTAAAAAAAAAAAAGAGAGAGAGACAATAATGATTAATTTAAAAAAATAAAATAAAAAATAAAGACAGAGCCCTTTAACTCAATTAGAAATCCTTACAGAAAAAAAATAAAAAGAAATCCTTACAGTTCCAGATCTCTCCCTAGGACAGCTGAGATCTCTATTTCAAGTGCCTCCCAGTTCAACTTCTCCCTCTCCTAATCCTGCTTCCTTCACACCTCCACCAGGTTTTGTTTTTTTTTTTTGTTTTTTTTTTTATGATAGTCACAGAGAGAGAGAGAGAGAGAGAGAGAGAGAGGCAGAGACACAGGTAGAGGGAGAAGCAGGCTCCATGCACCGGGAGCCCAATGTGGGATTCGATTCCGGGTCTCCAGGATCGTGCCCTGGGCCAAAGGCAGGTGCTAAACCACTGCGCCACCCAGGGATCCCCTCCACCAGGTTTTTAAAGCACTCCTGTGGAAAATCAAGTCACTCTGAGAGGTTTACTATAGCATATTTAAGAATTTTTCCATTCCTTCCTACCTTCCTTTCTTTCTTCTAATTAGAGAAATCCACAAAGGATTTGAAGCAGCAGCAGTATGCCATATAGGAAAACTCAGTAGTCAGCCATAAATTTTTTCCTTCCTTACAACAGTGTTCACTTTAATTACTTATTATTCTGAAGAAAAAAAGACATAAATTGTATTTAGTTTGGATCATTCAAAACATTTTAATCTATAATTGACATGGTCTATCACAGCTAGACTCATAATTTTGCTTTAAAAGTTTCTGTTAGTTCAATAGTATCAACCTAAACCCTAAGGAAAATCTGAATTTTCTATTAGAATGTAACTTCTCTTCTATTTTATATGGAGATATACTGAGGTCTCTTATGATTTCAAACCCACTAAACTTTCTGAAGTGAATTTTAAAGAGTAAAACTTGGATTGTTTCAACAAATCAACTACTATTTAAAGATAGGTTTAAAAAAAAGATAGGTTTATAGAAAAGATGGACTGATGGATAGATAAATGACAGATATAACACATTCATGAAAAATAAATGGTTAATTTAGATGATAAAAACAACTCTTAGATGAAAGGTGAACCCTTCATAAAATAATATGTGGAGGCCGAGAAAAATCAAGGCCATTCCACCTCAAGTTTAGCGTTAGCACAAGTACAGCCATCCCAGGCCCCTGTAAATAAGAGCTGAAATTTACATTACTTCAGTTACAGGAAGAAAACAGCTTACAGCTTAATGCCCTTGAAAGCCCCATATCAAAATGTAAACAGAACTTGAGAAATTCCTCCACCTCTTCTGAAAATCCCCTAGACCAGCCTATAAAAAAACCCACTTCGGGGTCCAAGTCCCTGCTCCACTGTGTCGGGTATACTTGGACCCAAGCTTGAGCTTGTAAATAAACCCTTGTGCGCTTGCATGGGTGTCGGCTCCTTGGTGGTTTCTGGGATTCGCAATCTTGGGCACAACAAATATTGCTATTTGTGGTTTAAAAAATTTGATACTAATAGCACAAAAGAAAGTTCATAAATGAGATAAGCACAATTAAAGTTATTCTAACACCTCTGACCATAACTCTTGTTATTGTAAAAAGCAATGTAATTGAACACAACTCTTGAACTAGAAATTTCATAGCTTGCCATTCATCTTCGAAAACAAATTATTTAATGGCAGTTTATATGGAGATATGACAGATAAAAGAAATCTATTATCACTGCAGTTATAATTTACATTTATTATAAAGACAATATAGACAAAATAATGGGTATGGTTGAGTAGTTGATTGACTACACTAATGTAGGTAAAATATTAGTTTTTTTAAGATTTCACTTAAACCTCATGTCATTCACTAAAGGCAATTTTACCTAAATTATTTCATTAATCAGTTTTTCAATGATTAGATTAAGGTCAATACAACAAAGTGCCAAAATAACAATTAAGTTCTACTAGTATTAAAGAAAAAAAAAGTGTCAACTAGGTGTGTTTGGAGAAATGATCAATCATTTTCAGTGATTTTTGTTAACATTCCTGACCCTTTTTGATTGATCCAAGTATTGTTTTGTCAATAGCTACCAATAGTTGCCTCAAACACAGGGAGAGTGCTACTTTGATCTGAAAATCATCAGCAAAATATGTGACTAATTATGGAGACAAATATAAGTCTATGTGAGTAGGAATACATCCTGATAATACCAGAATAGTGCACAGATATGCCTTCTTATAACCTTTTTTTTTATTAGAGAGAAAATTTAATGCTGGTTATAATAACATACAACTGAAGTTAAGAGACATGGGTTCTATTTTTAAGCACAGCAGCATAATAGAAGATTTAGACCCGTGTTAAATCCCTGCTGGGTGACTTATCTGCTGTATGTTATTAAACAAGCTGTTAAACTGTCTGAGAATCTATTATCTCCACTGCACAGTGAAAAAATTAACATCTACTTTGAAGAGTTGTGAAAATTGGGGAGAATGTATAGAAAATGCCTAGGACTACACCAGGTGCGTAGTATGCACTCCATATTGATTTATTTCTCCACTTCCCCCAGCCCAGTCCCAGTCCTGTTATTAGTACACCATGAGGTCTTAAGTAAATTACTCTTTAGGTCTCAGTTTTAATCTCTGAAAAAAGACAGAGCTGAACTAGTGCAACAATTCACAACCCCAATTCCATGACACTGTTATAACACAAGCAACTGGGCCATGTGTCACAAGTAGTTCAACCTAATAATAATTAAATTACCAAGATTCACAGATAATTTTGTTTTAAAACTGTATAGCTGTTCCAGTTATCTCCACTATAAAATCAAGATCAGTCACTGGTACTTCACTTGCTTTAGGGTGAAATAAATGAAGTAGTTTCAAATAACAGATGAAGTTGCTCATCACACACAGTCTACTTTATATAATAGCCTTTATTTACTCTTAAGAATTGGGTGATTATGAATTATTGTAATTCTCATAAATTATATTTTTCTAACTGAAAATTTCTTAGTGACCTTATCTATGTACATAGTTTTAAAGGAAAAAGATACGGCTATGGGACGCCTGGATGGCTCAGTGGTTGAATGTCTGCCTTTGGCTCAGGGCATGATCCTGGAGTACCGGGATCGAGTCCCACATTGGGCTTCCTGCATGGAGCCTGCTTCTCCCTCTGCCTGTGTCTCTGCCCCTCTCTCTCTCCATGTCTCTCATGAATAAATAAATAAATCTTTAAAAAAAGAAAGAAAATGATAGGGCTAGTAGAGGTTTAAAAAAAAGTCTGTAGCTCTATAGGCTTTACTTGCTATGAAACTCTCCAGCATTTCTCAAATCAGAGTATATTGATGACAGTGTTCTGAATACAAACATAATTATCCTTGATGTTTGTTCCAATGGGGAAAATGTTGGGGATCGCTGGATTACATCATCACTGTCCCCATTCACAACTCCTTAATATCATAGATTTCTTCCAATATGGAAAGTATAGCACTCCTGGTAAAATAAGTCTTTTAATTCCATTCTTAACTTACTTGACATGTCAACTCAAAAATATAATAGTATAGAAAACATATAGATGGGGGTACCTGGGTGGCTCAGTTAAGCATATGCCTTTGGCTCAGGTCATGATCTCAGGGTCCTGGGATCAAGTCTTGCCTCAGACTCCCTGCTCAGCAGGGAGTCTGCTTCTCCCTCTTCCTCTGCCCTTCCCCCTAATTGTGTTGTCTTTCTCTCTCTCAAATAAATAAGAATCTTTAAAAAGAAAGAAAAGAAAGAAAGAAAGAAAGAAAGAAAGAAAGAAAGAAAGAAAGAAAGAAAAAGAAAGAAAACGAAAGGAAGAAAGAAAGAAAGAAAGAAAGAAAGAAAGAAAGAAAGAAAGAACATACAGATGGCCAACAGACACAGGAAAAGACACTCAATATCACTTGCCATCAGGGAAATGCAAATCAAAACTACAAGGAGGGGCACTTGTGTGGCACAGTTAGTTAAACTTCCAACTCTTGGTTTGGCTCAGGTCATGGTCTTGAGGTCATGGATCAAGCCCCGCATTGGGATCTGTGCTTGGCAGGGAGTATGCTTGAGGTTCTCTCCCTCTCTCTCCACCCCTCTCCCTGCTCTCTCTCTCTCTAAAATGAACAAATAAATCTTAAAAAGAAAAAAAGCTACAATGAGATAGCAACTCACACCTGCCAGAATGGCTAAAATCAGCAACACAAGAAACAACAAATGTTCATGAGGATGTGGAGAAAAAGGAACCCTCATGCACTTTTGGTAGGAATGCAAACTGGTACAATCATTGCAGAAAACAGTACAGAGATTCCTCAAAAAATTAAAATAGAACTACTCTATGACCCAGTTATCACATTACTGGGCATTTACCCAAAGAATACAAAACCACTAATTTGAAGGGACATATGTACCCACATGTTTCTTGCAGCATTCTTTTTTTTAAAGATGTATCTATTTATTTATGATAGACACACACACACACACACACACACACACACACAGAGAGAGAGAGAGAGAGAGAGAGAGGGAGAGAGAGGCAGAGACACAGGCAGAGGGATAAGCAGGCTCCATGCCTGGAGCCCGATGTGGGACTCGATCCCAGGACTTCAGGATCGCGCCCTAGGCCAAAGGCAGGCGCCAAACCTCTGAGCCACCCAGGGATCCCCCACAGCATTATTTATAATAGCCAAATTACAGAAGCAGTCCAAATGTCCATCAATATAAAGAAAAGGTATATATGTGTGTGTATACACAGACAGACACACATACGCCACACATAGAATATTACTCAGTCATCAAGAAAAATGAAGTCTTGCCGTTTGCAACAACATGATGGAGCTAGAGAATATTATGCTAAGTGAAGTAAGTCCATTAGAAAAAGACAAATACCATATGATTTCACTCAGACGTGTAATTTAAGAAACAAAACAAATGAACAAGGGGGAAAAAAGAGAAACAGACTCTTAAATATAGAAACAAACTGATGCTTACTAGGAGAGGGTGGGGTGGATGGAATAGGTGATGGGGATGAAGAGTGCACTTATCATGATGAGTACTGCATATGGTACAGAATTGCTGAATCACTATATTGTACACCTGAAACTAACAAATATTATTAACTATACTGAAATTAAAATTAAAAAGTTTTTTAAAAAGCAGTATATACCTTGGGAGCAAAATATGAATACTTTATCTTTTTGGAACATACACTGTATTAGTTTTCTGGGGTTGCATAACAAACACCACAACCTGACTTAAAAGAACAGAAATTTAGTCTCATACAATTTTGGAGGCCAGAAATCAGAAATCAAGGTATCAGCTGGTTCGTTCCTTTTGGCAACTCAACGACAGAATCTATTTCATGCCTCTCTCACAGCTTCTGGTGGCTGTCAGAGTCCTTGCCATTCCTTGGCTTTATACAAACAGTACTCCCAGTTTTGCTTCCAACCTCACATAGCCTTGTTCTTTGCGTATTTTCCTCTGTGTCTCTGTGTGTCTCAAATCTTCCTCTCCTTTCTCTTATAAGGGCACTAGTCATTGGATTTAGGGTCTACTCCAAACCCAGAGTAATCTCATCCTAAGGTCCTTAATTATATCTGCAAAGACCCTATTTCCAAATAAGCTCATACTTAGAGATGCCAGGGGTAGGACTTAGACCTATCTTTTTGAAAGACACTATTCAATTTATGTCAGTCTCAAATGCAAAATACATTAATGCTATCCCAGCATCCCCCAAAGTCTCCATTACTCTAAATCCAAAATCTTGTCTAAATTATAACCAGCTGGGGCAGCCCTAGTGGCCCAGTGGTTTAGCGTTGCCTTCGGCCCAGGGCGTGATCCTGGAGACCCAGGATAGAGTCCCACGGTGGGCTCCCTGCATGGAGCCTGCTTCTCCCTCTGCCTGTGTCTCTGCCTCTCTCTCTCTCTGTGCCTCTCATGAGTAAATAAATAAAATCTTAAAAATATAAATAAATAAATACATACATACATACCAGCTCAAAGAAATTCCAAATCCCACCTTCTACATCATCTAAATCAGGTATGGGTAAGACTCTCCGTAAGATTCATCTTAGGGCAAAGTTTCTCTTTCTCCATGGATCTATAAAACTAGAAAACAAGTTCTCCATTTCCAAAATAGGAATACACATAGGATACACATTCCCATTCCAAAAGGGAGAAAATGGAAAATATAGAGGGATCACTGGTCCCAAGCAAGTTTGAAATACAAGAAGGAAAATTCTGTATGGTTTCCAGGGATGAGAAAATCCTCTTTACGTCAAACCTCTTCCCTCTGCACCCATGGAGATGGACCTGTAGGCTCACAGATGCTCCATTGGCATTGGTCTGTAGAGCTTCTGTCAGCCCCTGCTTCTGCATTTGCAGCACTGCCCTGTAAGTCATTCTACTCTTTTCTTGAAAATTATATGTCTGCAGCTGAATAGCTCTCTGCTATTCCAGCCTCTTTCATGTTTATGGATATTTGGGAGTCTAATAGTCTTTCATTTGTCCAATCTCTGTCCCTTTCAGTCCAAGCTGGTAGTGTTTCTACTGGAGCAACATTCTAAAACTTTGTCAGCCTCCTGTGTAATTCATGAGAATCCACACAATTAGACAAGCGTTGTCAACAGACCTTCCTGGATAAGCTCATCCCTATTCCTGGTCAGGAATGCTACATGGTCAGTTAGCTCCATGGTCAGTTAGCTCCATAACATGGTCAGTTAGCTCCATAAGTCACACACATACTCTCTTCAACAAAGGTGGCCCATGCCACATCCTTGGCCCCATCTCTAATGCATGCTTTTCTAACAGTGAACTTCCAAATTTAGCAATATGGGTAGAACAAGAGCCTTCCAAATCATCAACTGCTTGTTGCTTTTTGCTTAAGATTTCCTTCCTCAATTTATCTCTTTCCTCTTGAAGTAAAAGTTGTCCCTTCAAAGCTATGCATGGAAATTTCAGCTAAATACTCAAATTTGTAGCTTATAAATTCTACTTTCCACCCAACAGATCACAATTCAGCCAATTTTTCAGCCACTTTATAACAAGGACTGCTTTTCCTTCAGTTTCCAACAACACGTTCCTCATTTCCTTTTGAGATCTCACCAGAAACACCTTCAATATTCACATTTCCATCAACAGTCTCTTCAAGGAAATCTGGACTTTTTCTACTATGCACTTCAAAATGCTTTCAACCTCCACCCATTATCCAATTCCAAAGCCATTTCCACATTTTTAGTTATTTGTTACAGCAGATTCTATTCTCAGTATCAAGATTATCTGTATGAGTCAAGTTTGCACCAGAAAAACAGAACCAGTAAACACACACACGCACACACACACACACATCCCACTTATTGAGATTTATTTCAAGGAATTAGTTTCTACAATTTAGGATCTGGCTGAACAAGTCTTGTTGAGGTCTGGGGTCTACAGATATGGGGCACGACAGTGGCTAGAAACTCTCAGGCAGGAGCTAAGGCTGTATCCACAGACAGAATTTCTTCCTCAGAGAAACCCTAGTTTTGCTCTTAAGATCTTTCACCTGATTGGATGAGACCCACCCATATTATTCAGGATAATCTCCTTTACTTAAAGTCAACTAATTGTAGATACTAACTACATCTACAAAATATCTTCACAGTAACATCTAGAATAGTGTTGGGATGAACACTGGGTACTATAGCCTAGCCAGGTTGACACATAAAACCAGCCATCACATGCATCCTATATTATAAGATGTTAGTAAAGTGCTTAATGTAGTAAGTTAATTATTTCAGGTTGTAAGACAGAGGCACATATAAGGAAAAAAAAGAGAGAGAAAAAAAATCTACAAGCGTATTCTTGGCAAATGTGATTTCCCAAGGTATTGGGGATGGTTTTTCTATAATGTAAAATTAATTTTTTTTTTTTAAAAAAAAAGGGCACCTGGGTGGGTCAGTGGTTGAGCATCTGCCTTCAGCTCAGGGTGTGATCCCGCGGTCCCAGAATCGAGTTCCACGTCGGGCTCCCTGCATGGAGTCTGCTTCTCCCTCTGCCTGTGTCTCTGCCTCTCTCTCTCGTTCTCTCTGTGTCTCTCGTGAATAAATAAAATCTTTAAAAAATTAAAATTAAAATTAATTAAATTAACGTAATAAAAATGTATCTCAGGAATAGATTATTTTCACATAGTTTTTGAGGGCAGAAATCTCAAATTAAAATAGATTTCCAGGTAGCATTTCTGCCAAAGCAAAGGATAGAAAGATATAAAAGGAAAAAAGAGAAAAAAGAGGAAAAGAAGGAAAGATTTGTCCTGGGACTCATAATTTGGATGACTAGCTATTAAAAGACATTCTTGGGCAAAGAGGCATAAAACAAAAAAAGGGGCAAAAGAGCATTTAGTGTGTACATTATAAAACTCCAAAAAGGTAACAGTACACAGGATGTATCATTTATCTTTTTTTCCCCTTAAGCCACTAGTTAGCATATCCTGATATTCCAGAAAGACCACTATTTAATATTAATTATAAATACAGAACAAAAATTATTTTTAAAAATCTTAGAATAATATAACCTAGAATGAATTATCCCTAGCATTATGAGAAAAACTTTTTAAAATTGTACTAAGCTTAATAGATGTAACAAATGTTTCTAAACATGTGAATCTCTTTAAAAATATGACTGCTTGACCTGTTGATTTTCAAAATCTGTTTCCTGTCTACCTTTCCGAAACTTTTCTTTCCCACATTCCCAAGTCCACTAATATATTTTTTGAGATTTAAGCAAGAGATTAGCTCTTGTGTTAAGGATCGTGTCCTCAAATGTCACCCACCCCCTCCAGAAACCCACCACATAGTTCCATAATTAGACATTCATTTTTCCACCTGTTTTACTAGAGCCAGAAAGGTTAAAGATATATTCTTAGTATCAGTATTTGTGTTAGTATTTCTATTTAGAGGTGCAACACCTAAATGGATGCCTGGAATTCTGCAGCATTCAATAAACATTTATAAAATGAATAAATGAGCAAGAATGTCAATAGAGCCTCCATATTATTATGTTTTTGTCAGTGATTTAAACCAGAGACTGAGTTAGGCCTGTAGACAACTTTTAAATTAATTTTTTCCAGAGAAGCATTTTTGTTTTTAAGTTAAATTTAAATACCTTTAGGTAAAGCACACACTCCTATTTCCAGAGTCCAATATCAACTCTATTTTCTCTGATCTGGCAGTTTCACACAATTGTTACCTGACTGACCCTCACAGTAACTGAGTTTGCTGCTCCTGGAGTATATTTTATAGAAGAAATAATATTACGTTTAGGTATAAAATAAGTGGTACACATAGTTTGAAATGAGATGTATTTTAATAAAAATCTTAAAAACATTTGTACACTTATGTGAGGAAAGAAATAAGAAAAATATACTAGAAATAACATCCCATGATAGATTTTTAAAGTAAGCTTTATAATACGATAGCTATGGA
The DNA here is from genome assembly GCF_048418805.1 of Vulpes vulpes. Lineage (NCBI taxonomy): Eukaryota > Metazoa > Chordata > Mammalia > Carnivora > Canidae > Vulpes > Vulpes vulpes. The sequence continues at coordinate 25,626,667 of NC_132794.1, read as the reverse complement.
ATAGGCAGTAGAGCATATAATCATCCCACATCCTTATTACCCATCTAGACCAAAAACAGGCTGACATGGAAAATGTGAGGATGGTTCCCAGGATGGCTGCCAAGATCAGTAGAGGTTAGAAGAGAAAGCCTGATCATGAAGATTATCTCCAAGGAAGACTAAAGAATTGCATCATATTTCTAAAGACGGAAAAGGATGAACAAAAGCAGTGTCACTGTTCATTTAAGACAGCTGGGCAGAGCTCTAGAAATAGGAGGGGTGGAAATTTTTTAAAACAAAACAAAATTGTTTGTGAAAAAATAGTTGTAAATAGACGAATTCTGCTAAAGAAAGAACAAAGAAAAGGCACGTGGTAGGCAACATTCTGAGGACACTCCTCTTTGACTAAATAAGTAATCAAGTTATTTGAACAGGATAATCACTGCCAAAAGAGGAGTTCCAATAACCATCAGTCCAATTTAGAGAACACGTTCAACTAACCAAACTGTGCACTGGACTTCCCCCACAGAAATAGTACCAATAGGATACAAAGAGATATACACAGGAAGAGATTTATTATAGCAATTAACTGGGATGATTAAGAAAGTCTAGAAGTCCCAAGATCTGCCATCCCTATGTTGGAGAAGAAAGAAGTCAGTATAATTCAGTCCAAGGCCAAAAAGGGAGAGCAGAAGGAGAGATGCTGGTGTAAGTCCCATAGTCAGAAGGCCTGAGAACCAGGAGCTCTAATGTCAGTGGGCAGCAGAAAGTAGAAATCTCAGCTCAAGAAGAGAGAGAGATCACCTTTCTGTCTCTCTCTGCCCTCAACAGAATGGGTCCCCACTATTAGTTCATGAGGGCAGATCTTTACTCAATCTGATTCAAATGCTAATAATCTCTTCCAAAAACACCCTACAGACATACCCAGAAATGTTTCACCAGGTATTTGGACATCCTTTAGCCAATCAGGCTGACACATAAAATTAACCATCACACTGTGTAAACACATCCTGACTTCAGATTTGTTTCCCTAGTACAAAAAGACATTAATAAATAATTGCTGAATAGTTCATCTGTGCCAGCTACCAAGACTGGTGGCTGAAACAAAGAACTACAAAGGACAAGCTATAGTCCCCACACAGCTATATGATTCTGTGTAGAGGCCTCAGACTTTTCTTTCTTACAACATATAACTTACATGTAAAACAACTGTTCCATTGGTAACATTTCTTTGCAGTCAATGATTTCCATGAACATTCCCCTACTCCTATCTCTCTCTCTCTCTCTCTCTCTCTCTCACACACACACACACACACACACACACGTAGAATTTTCTCTGTACCTCCAGGAAGGTGAGTTAGCTGGGTATATTCCACTTGCCCCTCTGGATCCATTCTCCACCTGCTCCATGGCCCAGAAGACTGGCTGGATTCTATCAAGGGATGGGCTGCATTAACAGGCTCCCCTCCTTGTGGCTTCTTACTGAATTCAGCCAATGAGGAGCACCTAGAAAAGATCAGAGGGAGAAAAGGGGGTCAGGATACTTACTATCTCCTTCCTTGTGGGATTGCTGCAGGCTGTCTGCATCCACCAAGCATCCCTAAACATCCTGCAGTTTCTAGCCTGAGTCCTGCATTGTCGCCTATGGTATCCTCACACCTTAGTAAAAAGTCCCTCTACCAAACTCTTCTGAAATCGTCCAATTTCAGTATGCCATCGCTGGATCTTCCAAGACCCTAACACACTGAGACTGAAGTGTCCCGGATCCAAGACCTCTAGGGAGAGCGGGCGTGATGGAAACATACTTGGATACATCGCAGGGGCAGTGAAAGGATGGACGTAAAAGTCTTGAAGCTGATTCTTTCCTGGGCCTGGTCTGGGGAATCATCAGCCAAAGAAACTCAATAAAGAGAGTAGGGGTGGGGCAGCCCGGGTGGCTCAGCGGTTTAGCGCCGCCTTCAGCCCGGGGCGTGATCCTGGAGGCCCCGGATCGAGTCCCGCATCGGGCTCCCTGCATGGAGCCTGCTTCTCCCTCTGCCTCTCTCTCTCTCGTGAATAAATAAATAATCTTTAAAAAAGAAAGTAGAGCAATATGCAGCACGGCATGAATATTGAAAAAAAAATTAGTGGGGGAGATGCCTAAGCAGGAAAGCCTGAGGGTAGTCGTACAAGGTGAGCTTGCCTCTGCATGGCAGGTGCAGAAGGGGAGGGCCGTAGCAGAGGCCAGGAATTTTGCCAAGGGCAACCACACCATTAGAGGCTGTGGTGGGGAAGAAGTGATCAGAGCACACCTCAAAACCACGGCGGGACAGTGCACACCTCAGCAGAGACCAGCTCAGGGGAGCTGATGCACCAGGTGAGCCGGCCTACCTGCAAACGACAGAGACGGGCCCCGAAGACCTGGTGAGGTGGGCTGCACAACAGCAAGAGCGAGGGGTCGGGGCCACGGGAGAAGGACTGCGGTCCGGATGCCCCTGCCCACGGCCCCAAGGACACAGAAGCTTCCTTCTGCCCCCAGATGACCCCCTTGGGAAGGAGGACAGGGGGAAGAGAAGCCTTAAAACAGAAAATGTTGAGAGACTGAGAAATTACCAAAAAAAAAAAAAAAAAAGACTGACACTAACAACAGACTGATAACGTAAGTTTTAAAAGCATGAGAATAGACCAACCCCCCTCAAACCTCAAACCTGAGAGCAGACGGAGCTATTCGAGGACCCCTCCCTCTCTCAGGGATCAGGTGCGAGGCCCGCGGCCCCCGGAGAGTAGCTCCCAGAAGGCCGAGCGCCGCGGCGGGGGGGGGGGGGGGGGGGGGGGGAGGGGTGCCCGCGCAACGCCAAAAGAGACGTCCCGAGGTAGTTCGTCCTCTCCGGGTAGCCGTAGGTGTCACGTGACCTGGCCTGGCCAATCCGCTCGACTCTAGGGGCAACCTGCAAGAGCCCTGCTGGCTCGTGGGCAGCTGCGGGGCTCACGGGAGCTGCGGAAGGGGAAGTCGCCCGCCATGTTTGTGGGCGGGAGCGACGCGGACGGCGCGGGGAACCGCACAGAGCAGTTGAGAGCGTGGCGGCTGCTCTTCCTGAAGCTGCCCACCGCCTGTGCCCCGAGCGCTTGGCCCGCCTCCGGTCCTCTCACAGCCACAGCCTGCAGCCTGCACCTGGAGCTCGAGCTGGGCGTGGTGGTGCGCACGCGGGGCGGTGTGGCCGGCTGTGCCCCGGATGTGACCACCAGCGATGTGCGGGACGAGTGCAAGAAGGGGCTGCCCGGACCCGCCACCAGCTTCACAGCCTTCAGTCCCATCAGCACATTTGTGCCCAAGGAGAAGATCCCCGAGCCTCACAGCCTGAAGCTCTGGCCGAAGGTCAGTGGCAAAGTCAGCCGGGAGGTGTGACATCCTCCATGATTCTTCCCATCCTCTGTATCATCGGCAACGTTTCCAAGATCATGCAAGAAGGAGGCACTATCTGGACCAGGATGCCAAAGGGAATAGGACCTTTTTTAAAAAATAAAGAATAAAGCGTGAAATTCAGGCTGACATACAGAGGGTTGTTAATATGAGATTTAAGGTGGAAAGGCCAAAATACTGAGTCCATACAAAGCACTCTTAATTTTTTAAATTTTAGAAGAAAGGGGAACAAGACAGAAGGAAACAAAGGTTCCTTAAGGTCACAGTCCTTTAATAAGAAACCAATTTTTAACAGTGATTTAACTAGATTGCTATGTCTCAACTCAAGGAATCCAAGGAAAATGTGATCTAGAGGACACTGGACTAGAAATGGAAAGGAGAAACATGAAACAGTATCTTCTAGGAAGCAATCAGACTAAAGTACTTGTGATGCTTCTGAAGAGGAGAATTTATCAAACCAGATGTTCAGAAAACTTTCTTTCCTGAAAGTGGACTGGATAAGACTTTTCCATGGATGATCATTCAGGGGTTGGTAGTTCAAGACTTAAAATCTAAAGGAAGCAGAAAAGCATGTTTCATGTCAACATTTTCCAAATTTTCTTGATCATGATAATCACCTGAGGATATTTGTAAATACACAAATCTCCCAGTTACTGGCCCATACCAGGCTCTTTTAATTAGTGGGATTAATTCATCTCTAGCTCTCTAAATGATTCTTATGACAAAAATGTGATACATTACTCCACATAATCAATTAACCTAAAATTTACTTAATAAATGAACAATGAAAGAAGACTTATTTGCTTAGGGCATGTACCATGGCCCATAGATTCAGAGTTTGAGAGGTAATTTTGAAATTATTGTCATCCCAATAAATATGCTATCTTTTGGGGGAGGGGGAGGTACATGAGATATGATAGAACATAGAGCTACATTTCTGCTTCCCAACTTGTGACTGTTCAAACTGAACTTCTCCATGTGCATAGTGATTCAATTTGGGGTAGAATATGAAAGGCCTATAGGATATATTTGTCTACAGAAAGATTTGGAAATCATTGGTATATATGTCATGCTGGAATAATGGGTGTAGATAAAGTAGCAACAGCAGAAGGTGGAGAATAACATAGAAGGAAAAGTCAGAAATATGGGTAACATCCATATTTAAAGGAAAGAGAGGGAGAAATTACTAGAAGAAACAAAGGAACAAACAGATTGGAAAGTAATCCTGAGACTAGGGTAACAGAAAAACAGAGGAGGAAATCATTCTAAAAAGAGAACAATTAACACTGGAAAATTCTTCGGGGAAAACAGGTTACAGACAGAAAAGAGGCCATTAGAGTATTTTCCCTAAAGGCAAAGGAAGGAAGGAAGGAAAAGGAAAGTGTCCTAAATCAACAAGTCTGTTGTTCTGTCAATGCCTTAAGACCTTGCCTAATACTGGCTAAGGAGATAATTGTGTCTAAACATCCTAGGAACTTACTAAGAGTTTATATCTTCTATGTTACACATATTTGAATAGCATTAAATATATTTATTCAGCTATTTTAAAATGACAGCTATTAGTAAATTACATTAGTATTTTATGAGCATAAATATATCTGGGTTTTTTGTTTTGCTTTTTGTGAGAGAGAGAGAGAGAGAATCCTAAGCAGGCTTCACACTCAGTACTCAGTGCAATTGAGTCCAATGCAAGGCTCAATCTCACAACCCTAAGATCATGACTTGAGCGAAAATCAAGAGTCGGAATCTTAACCAACTGATCCACCTAGGCGCCACTCTATCTGGGTTTAAATGCATGGCTCTTCAGTGTTCATTTCTTCACTTTCATCAGAAAGTTACAAATAGGACTGTGCTCATTTCTCTTACAGTGGATTGTATACCAGTCCATGCTCTCTAATATCTATTTGCCCTCAATAAATGAGACAGCAAGAAAGGAGAGAAGAAACTTAGGCGAGAAAAGAAAAAACACTTTTGGTACTGAGATTTTATATCAATTACTTGTTTTTAATATTGAAATTTCTTACTGTCAGCAAACTTTCATCAAAAATTTCAGATTTTTGGGAATCCCTGGGTGGCTCAGCGGTTTAGCGCCTGCCTTTAGCCCAGGGGCATGATCCTGGAGTCCCGGGATTGAGTCCCAGGATCGAGTCCCACATCAGGCTCCCTGCATGGAGCCTGCTTCTCCTCTGCCTGTGTCTCTACTTCTCTTTCTCTCTGTATCTCTCATGAATAAATAAATAAATAAATAAATAAATAAATCAGAATTTTATGGTTTATATGGCTTCAAGCCCAAAAGAAATTATACTTAACTTATATAAACGATTAAAGTCTGTGACAGATGACTACAGCTAAGTAGATCACAAAATGAGGTAGCAGTATTAATCACACAATAAATGGAATCATTTGGTCTCATTTATTTGACCTAGACCATGATCTAATTTTTCTTTGAACTTAAGGAGTTAATCATTTGTGCAGAGAGATAGTGTGTTGGTAGGGATAGTCTAATGGGCATGCAGGGTATCTATTTCTGTAAATTTACTGTGTTTAAGTCCTTTATGCACAACTGTTAGTAAATGGGATGCCTTGTCTATAAGACTTCTATTTTCTGGGTTTTGACCCCATTGTAAATTTTGCACATATGTTTGAAATACTTAGCATGAACTATGCCAGCCTTCAAGTACTGTAATGGGAAGAAAGAGCCTCAGGTCATGACAGTGTGAATTTGCAGAAGAAACATAGCTTCCCCTGTGATTAGAAGACAATTTTAGTAATTGTTAGGGAATTTCACCCTTAACATCCAGGTTGAGGAAAAGGGTGCAAGATGCAAAGTTTAGATCTTAATTAGATGCGAAGTCCAGGTGTTCCCTTCAATAGGAGGTCCCTGCCCCTACCTTGAGAATAATGGCTGAGAGTGTTGTTCTGGGCACTCTAATGTTTTATGTAGAAGTGTTTTACATAGAAGCTTATCAGTCTACGCCTAGGATCTAGTGGAGTAGATCTGGGGTGTGCCAACCACAAAGCCGCCTTCTGAACCAAGGCACTCACACTCCAGCTTCCAGGAATATAGGCAACTAATAGCTCATAGCTAAAATCCTCTCCTGGAATCTGGGAGCCACCTAATCCAAGATTTTTCCTCTCCCCAGGGGCAGTGCAGTCTACATTCAATGACTGGTTAACTGGGATGGGAGTGGGGGAAGGGAATAAAATGACCAGTTTGCTCCATGCCTTAATTAGGGACAATTCTAAAGAGCCATATAAACTCCAGACCTTCTCTATTGCAACTACAAGACAGTGTTAATCTCTCCTGCCTGATTCTATTCCTTTCAATGCTTTCAAATCCACTTCAGCAGTATAGGATTTGAGAGCATTCACCAGTAAAATTCCCACATGCAAATCTACATCTCAAAGTCGTTTCTAGGAATATTGACCTAAGGCAGAAGTCAGGAGTGGTCCTAGAAGGAGATTCTAAAATGGGACTTTGATGCTAAATCACCTGCTGATGGCTAGCAGTGAGGACTCCATCACTGGTGATATAGGTGGAGTAGTAACAACAGCTCCAGGCAAACTTTAGCAATGCAATTGTTAAAGACTTTCACCTGGGGTGAACTGAATGGGAAGAGAAAACACTGGCTGCAGGCAACATTCAAGCATTTGAGAGATTTTGGGGAAATAGTAATTATAGGGACTGTGGAAGGAATGGCTGTTGCTGAGGGCCATCAATTCACCTGAGAAAAACAATGAAAAACTAGAGATAATTAATCACCAATTTAAGGTAAAGTGTGAAAGCCAGAGGGATCCCTTGGCAGCACATAAAGAATCTCTGCTCTACTGTAGCTGAAAGGCAAAGAAAGCTAAGGGTTTTTTCCCCAGAACTGAATTATAAAGTTAGCAGAACTCCAGAGAAGGTTAAATTCTAAAATGGGTAAGCTGACAATGCCAAGATCAGGACCTGGATTAGTAAACCTGGAATGGGAATATCTAGGTCTTTGCCCTCAAAAATCTTGAATACTCAGATTCTCTTGACCGTTTGGGGCCCATCAGAAGTGATCCATTCCTCCTTGCTAAAAAGAAGCATTTTCCCCTCTTATTTGAAGACAATGCAGAGACTTCTGCCTTTCAAGACAATACACGTCCCTCTCAGGGTCTACCCCAAATCCCCTATGGGCCTCCAATAAACTGAATAAGAGGTCAAGAATCTATGAGAAATCACCATGCAATGCCAAGGCAACATTATATAGTAATAATTCAACCAGTTCTTCTTCACAGAAACCTACGCGCGTTTTCTCAGGTAATTATACACTGGAAAAAAGAGAATTCCTAGAAATGTCAAGGTCATATTTATTATTCACGAATGCAAATTCATCCAATACTCCATGCCTGAGTGAGCTCACACAGTAATAAATTCACTAGATATAGTTAACACTGGGTGCAAAGGGATCCTCAAGCAACTCAGTAATCCATTTCCTCTACCCTTCATTTTATATTAGAGTAGACATACTTGGTACTTAGGAAACACCCTACCCCTACTCCAGGTTGGTGACTTGGACTTTGTAAGTAAGAACCAATGGGAAAGACCAAGTGGATACTTCTGTCCAGATTTCACTATAGGTAGTTAGGCGGCTGCCTGTCCTAAGAAGGACGTGGTCAGGATTACCCATTTGATAAACCATCTAGACCAGCAAAAAGTGAAGAGAATCTAGAATGGGTAGAAGATGAGTAGAACAATAAGTATCAGTTGTATTATCAAAACCAGCTGCAGCACTGGGGTTGTTTCTGATTACATATTTAAATGATAATATTTGGGGGCACCTGACTGGCTCAGCTGATAGAGCTGACAGCTTGAACTCTGATCTCAGAGTTGTGAGTTTGAGCTCTATGTCAAGTAAAGAGATTACTTTTTTAAAAATGGCAATACCATGAATATATTTCATTAAAGAAAGTATATCATTAAATTAAATTAAATTTAAAAATTTTACTATGGCTACTTGAAAATGTAAAACAGCATGTGACTCATATTTGTGGCTTGCATTATATTTCTGAAAAGTTTGCTCTATAATATCTGCAGGAAACAAAAACTGCATCAGGAAGCCATCAGTTGCTAAATAAATATGATTTAACCAATGGAATAAGAGTTAGTTAGGTAGCCATGGTGTTTGGGGAGAAAGCACAATCTATTGAGAAACTGAAAAAGGAAAATATCCTTCCAGCTGACTCCTTTCTTCCTCTTTATAGGCATGGCATAAATGCCACCCATGAAGCTAGGATAGATACTGCAGAGATCTGATTATTTCATAATTTTAAAACATCATGGGAATCTTCCCTAAAAGCTTTGTCTGAACTCAAAATCTATATCCATATCACTTCAACAAACAAATATCTCTGCAGCCATTTGACCTGTCTAGATTGTAGAGGATCCTACAGGTCTGCATGTATGGAGGAAATGCATCTTAAAATGAAAGTTCTAAATAAGATATAGTCATTGCATTTTAGAAACAAAGTTTAAAATAAGACAGTAACCACAATATTCATCATCCACCATAAAATTATCTGCTGTAATCTCCACTTCTGAATATGGATAGCTAAATAGCAATATATAAACAACATCAAAGTGCCTTTTTGGCTAACTGCCACCCTGCCATTTCTGAACTATAGCCAATTATAATGACATCACTCTAGCTTTGTGTCCTTTACTGACCTTCCTACTTATGTTGCCAAAATGTATTAAATTTCTCCTCTACAATCTGTCTTTTTCCCTTTGCCTTTGTTTCTTTAAATAATGACTTGACATCACTTGACCTCAACCTACAATTTTGGCTGATAATATCACTGAGCAATTCACTTACATAAATGGCCTTGCATAATCATTTGTTGTGTCACAGAAAAATTTGTGCAAGAAAAGATTGAATCTGTGTGACATAAACTGAAGAAAATTCTTTTAAATATTCTAAAAATCATACCTCCATTAGGCAGCTGAAATGAGATCTATCAAGCTATAAAAATCTAGTTTCCATAGTAGTTTTAAAATATATGTTTAGTAAATCTACCTGCACATGTCTATTTTCGCATTCTTTAAGTAAAAGTCATTCTGACCACTAAATTAAAAATGAGGGCAGCTCAGTGGTTTAGCACCTGCTTTCGGCCCGGGGCATAATCCTGGAGACCTGGGATCGAGTCCCATGTTGGGCTTCCTGCATGGAGCCTGCTTCTCCCTCTGCCTGTGTCTCTGCCTCTCTCTTCCTGTGTCTCTCATGAATAAATAAATAAAATCTTTTTTAAAAAAAAGAACTTAAAAAAATAAAATAAAAACGAAAGTGGTACCCCATTAGTTGAGGTCTTCAGTCATGACTGAAGCGTTGAATGTATTTGAAAATCCACAAATACTAAGAAAGAAAACAATCGTTTATCTATCTGAAAGAAAATTAATCTCTTTGGAATGTTAAGACAAAGTTATTTTCTGAAAAAAATATATAGTCCAGTTAATAAAGAATATATATTAATGGGATAATTATGTTAAAAAGTATGTGCTCAGGGCGCCTGGGTGGCTCAGTGGGTAAAACGTCTACCTTTGGCTCAGGTCATGAGCTCAGGGTCCTGGGATAGAGCCCCGGGTTGGGCTCCCTACTCATCAGGCAGCCTTCTTCTCCCCACTCCTGGCTCTCTCTCACTATCTCTGTCTCTCTCTCTCTCTCTCCCTCAAATAAATAAATGGAATCTTTAAAAAAAAGTGGATGCTAGTCTATATTACATTGACTCATTATCTATTAATTTACACATACTAATTAAGTTAAGGACCATTTTAATTGTTTAACCAGGAGGGTGTTTTTCTTTTATCTTAAAGGAAAACAATTCTTCACTTGGACAGATATTTAAAAAGCTATGACTGACCCTGACTTTTCCTTTTAGTGCTCTCTGCGTTTAGCACAATGTCTGGCATATATTTTGTATCAATAGGTGTACTTTGAATATTTTAATAATGTCAACTTTACAGTGTACTCACAGAGCATAATGGTTAAAAGCAGGGACTATACAATCAAATTACCTGGGCTTAAGTCCTGGCTCTGTCATTTATTGCATGTGTGACCTTGAACAAGTTATTTAATTTCTCCTCCATTTTTTGATCAGAAGTAACAGCCCTGGCCTCACAAGAGTGCATGAGGAATAAGTCTATACATGTGCAACTTTAACAGTATCTGAAGCATAATTAAGAGCTCAATCACCTACAGCTTTTATTAAATAGCAGCACTTAAGCGTACCTCAGAATTCACAAGTTCTTTCACATATAACATTCAGAATCTCACCAAGTTTTGTGACATAGGTAAGATAAGTACCTACTATAAGCCTGGTTTACAGTTGAAGCAACAAAGGCCCAAGGTTACACTATGAAAAAAGAAAAAGCCAAAACTTGACTCCAAAGTGTCTAAATCTGAATTCCAAATCTTTTCCGCTATATAGAGATGGAAGGCATTGTTTTGATTCTCTCCCTAACAGTACCTGAGGAATATCGATACTGAATAACCACAGTAGAACTGTTGGGGTTCACTACTCTCAGTGACTGAATTGTAGTAGAAATATAAACATAATGAATGATCAGTTTCCTTTTTCAGTGATTTTCTCATGTGATCATGGGTAATTTGTAAGCACCAGTCTTGCTCAGCACTGTAACATGGGTTGACAAGAAATAGGATCTATAACATGCATACATAACATGGAGAGGTGTTGCAGAGAAGTGTCAGCCAAAAGAACATGCAGCATAGAAAAGAGAAATGCTGAGAAACATTGTAGTCTGTGATAGTTTACCGGAACCTGGCATATGCCTAGGGTTCCTTCCTAGGAAAGAAACATGTCATTTTGAATTAATGCACATAAAACTAGTGGGTCTTGTTTTCGCCTTATGTGAAACTGAATTGTGGATCTCTAAACAATGTCCAGCTTTACATTATTATAATATACTTTCACACACCATGTGAGGAATGTAAATTAGTAAAAATCTTTTGAGGGAATTTGCAAAATGAAAGAAACACATACACATTGTCCCAGCAGTTTTGCTGGGTCTACTTCTTTTCATCTCCATTATTAGCACTGATCAAATTGCCATCATGTCTTGCCCAAACTATTCCAGTAACCTTCTCACTGAGCAGCCTACTTCCACTCTGGCACCACTACAACTCATTCTTCATACAGCAACTAGAGCAATCATTCTAAAACATACATCAGATTGTCCCACTACTCTCCTTAAAATCCCCCAATGCCTTTTCATCACACTTGGGAAAAAGGCTAAATTCTTTCCGCAACTTACAAAGCGCTAGGGATTTGCCTATATTTCTGATCTCAATCATACCACTTTCTTGCACACCACACTTCAACCACTCTGGTATTCTTTCTGTTCCTAAGACACAAGTTGTTTGCTGAAGTTGTTACATATGCCTCAAATATTCTTTCTCTGCTTATCCATTTAGATTTCACCTTAAATGTCACCTTCAAATCGGTATACCTGGCAACCCAGGCTATAGACTGCCTAATCAATCTCCAGGACATCACTGTTATTTTAATTCTCTACACAGCACTCTCACTATATGATGCTTTCTTATTTACTTATTCAACAATTTTTCAATGTATGCATGCATGTTGGTACATATTTAGCATTTATTTATTGTTTCCCCTCCCTCTACTTACTCCAGAGAATTTAAGTTTATGAGAAAAGAGAGCTTGTCTATTCTATTCACCAGCTCCAATAACAATGCCTAACATGTAATAGGCACTTAGTCAATGAATATTTAGTTCTGGTAATACAACCTATGAGCATTTTTCCATGCACTATGTTTTCAAATAGAGACATAGAGTAAATTTCCAGTTTAATAAATTCACTCATTAAGTTTCTCCTAGTTCTGCTGTTTGAGGAATTAGGAACAAAATGGGTGTGAAATGAATATCAGATGACCTAAAGGAAAACTTGAGTTCACATCCAAGAACACAAAAGGTAAAAAAAAAAAAAGTTAAGAAAAAGACATTTAATAAGAAAGAAAATTTAGGGGTCCTAGCTGGGTCAGTTGGTAGAGCATGTGACATTTGATCCTGGAGTCACAAGTTCAAACCCCACATTGGTATAGAGAAGGAAAGAAAGAAAGAAAGAAAGAAAGAAAGAAAGAAAGAAAGAAAGCAAGCTTAAATATTGTATAGTTTTTGTCATTGCTATTTTAAGTTCATAGACACTTAAACCCATTTAAATGTAGATGGGAAGGATCAAGTAGAGACGGCAGGGTAAGCCAATTCCTTATTATAAATCTCCTTCTATGTATATATTCTGTTTCTCTGGAGAACTCTAATACAAAAAGCCAAGAAGGAATATGTTTAGAAACCAAGAGGCGGGGGGATCCCTGGGTGGCGCAGCGGTTTAGCACCTGCCTTTGGCCCAGGGCGCGATCCTGGAGACCCGGGATCGAATCCCACATCGGGCTCCCGGTGCATGGAGCCTGCTTCTCCCTCCGCCTGTGTCTCTGCCTCTCTCTCTCTCTCTGTGTGACTATCATAAATTAAAAAAAAAACAAAACCAAGAGGCGGAAGCCTGGACCTCAGCTAGGAAGAACAATTCATCTTCCACAGAGGAGACCATGAAGAGAGAATGAATACAGATTCATCAATGTATGGGTAAGTGCATAGATTCCATGATGAAAGGTGAGGAAATTCGTCTACTGGTTTCCATATATTCTATGAAGAAATGTAACAAAGTTGCATCCAGAAGTTTAAGGAGAGTAGAAAAGTTTTGAAATAATTTCTGTCTTGAGTGGAAGAAGTTGGCCGGTAAAATATAGCAGGCTTGCTGAGTAGTGTTAGAGTCCAAGCAAGGAACTAATGATTTTATGTGGGAAGCAATCTGCTGAATTCATAATATTCTTTATGCACTCATTTGCACTCATTTGCTCATGCACATGCTTCGGAGAAGCTGATACTTGGATTGATGCAGAGTGGTGTTTTGTCAGAAAGACGTGATGACAAACAGAAGAACAAGGTAATTCTGCTATGTTTAGAGAGGTATTAAAATTGTATAGGTATGTCATTTGTGAAAAGTAATATAACATTCTATTTTTCTCTAACCAAACTTGATTCTACTACTCATCTCCATTTAGCCCAGGGAGAGGAAAAATATTTTAAACAATTATTAATACGTGGAATCTAAGCTGGATGGGAAGAAAAGATTGAAAATGGGATAATGATGAGGAAAATGACATAAGACAACTGGATCTAAGTAATTCCCACCTATGGATGATTATGAGCTATAGATGTTCAGCCAGCCTGGTCTAGAATTGGCTCCAAAACTGGATAATACGGGGCACCTGGATGGCTCAGTGTGCTATTGGCTCGGATCATGCTCCTGTGGTCCCAAGAGCATCTGCCTTTGGCTCAGGTTGTGGTCCCAGGGTCCTGGAATTGAGTCCCACATCGGGGTTCCCCACAGGAAGCCTGTTTCTCCCTCTGCCTGTGTCTCTCCCTCTCTCTTTCTGTGTCTCTCATGAATAAATAAAATCTTAAAAGAAAAAAAAAACTGGATAAGCTGGACCTGAAGGTGTTGGAACTCTCTTACTCTAGATGATCAACACTGGGAAAAAGCTGACAGTAAACTACTGCCAGATGCAAAGCTGACCAGAATATTAAGAAGCCCATGTCTTGGCAGTTTAACTACCCACAGCCTTTCCATCCGTTTTTTTTTTTTCCATCCCTGTTTTGTCATATGATTTTTATTTAGACGGAGAATGAAGACACTCCATCATTGTACTAGTTTTATTGGCTGCTTTAAAGGTAATGCCACTTCCGATTCTTGTTTAGAAGAAAAGTGAAATTATTTCTGACTGCATAAAAGCAAGGTGCTATTTAGTAGTCTAAACCCCTCTCCTATATTTAAAATCATTCTCTGTCTCTAACATTAGTTATACAACTATCTACCCTTTGCATTTTAAGTGAATTGGAGCCACAAAAGCTTACTCAGCTGGGTTGTTTCTTAATCCTATCAATTCAAGTCAGAATCATCCTTTTCCACCCACATACACTTAGCTTTCAAGTCTAAAATCCAAAGAAACATTTAAATTATTAAAGTCAATCTTGTGAGACAGGATTTGTCACAGTGTAGGCAAGCAATTTAAAGAAACTCTGACACAAATTTCAACTTACGCTGACCAGCCAAGGCTCATTCCCAAATCAAACCAGTGAACTAATATTTGTTTTGTTTTGATGCTTTGTTTTCATGACCGAGTTTGGGCATTATTTTCATGTTTAATTATTTTATTATGAACTCTGTATTATAGAATTAATTTAAAAATAATAAAACAAATATCTAGTGAGTATCTACTAGGCTTAAAACACTATCCTATTGTACCCCAGACTTAAAAAGCAGGAAGTCATAATTCTTGCGATATAGTATGAAAATTATTAATTGGGAAATCCCATGAAAATGGAGTCAAGAGGTTTCAGCAGGAGGAACTTTCATGCCTTACCATTCATGGTCATTCGCAGACCCAACAGGAAGAGACAGACTGGACCTTACACAGACTTGACTTTGCACAGATACTACTCTACTACGCCAGCCAAAGGAAAAGACTTCCTCTTCCCTCCACCCCAAAACAGCTCAGCCAATGAAAAGTCACCATACTTTGGACTCTCAGTTTACTCAAAGAACTTTTAGATCACAACAGCCTTCCCAACTTACCCTTTTTCTCTTTAAAAAAGTGTACCTCTTCTTTGTTCCTGGGCCTGCCCTCAGTTTTGCCATAGTTTGTTTGCCCCAGATTACAATTCTCTTTTATTCCTGAAGAAACCCACCTTTTGCTAGGAAAATCACCAACAGTTTTACTTTTAAGGTTAACAAGAGGTTTTAAATCCCCTGATATGGGTAAATTAAGGTGTACAAGTAACCTTAAAATAACACCTGAACTCAATTGTGGAAGGAATATGAGCAGTAAACTAAAACAATGATAGGCAGTATAGAGGGAAAAAGAATGTTTTCCTCTACTCATCATTGTTCTTGGCTGAGACTTTTTGTAATAAAAGATTAACAAAGAAAAAAACAAGCAGAAGTTTAATAACATGCATGCCTCCGGCATATATGGGAAACACTCAGGAAAACTGAGTAAAATTCAAAATAGCCTGAGGTGCCTGGGTAGCTCACTCAGTTGCCATAGACTCAATTTCAGCTCAGATCATGATCTCAGGGTTGTGAGACCGAGCCCTGAGTCAGGCTCCACACTGAGCATGGAGCCTTCTTAAGATTCTCTCTTTCTCAGGTGGCTCAGCGGTTTAGTGCCGCCTTTGGCCCAGGGCCTGATCCTGGAGACCCGGAATCAAGTCCCACATGGGGCTCCCTGCAGGGAGCCTGCTTCTCTGCTTCTCCCTCTGCCTGTGTCTCTGTCTCTCTCATAAATAAATAAAATCTTTAAAAAAAAAAAAAAGATTCTTTCTCTCTTTGCCGCTCCCCCCCACCCACCCAACTCACACATGCACGCTCAAAAAAAAAAAAAAACTCAAAATGGCCCAAGCCACCAGCCTTAATTAAATACCATCTTCAGCTGAAGACAAAAGAAAGCTGTTGGGGATTGAGGCGATAGAAGCCAGTTACATGAAGTTACCAGGAAAAGCACAGTAACAAAGGTAACAAGGATTAGGCTGTTCTGCAGATTTAAGCCAGTGTCTTCTCCACTGATAGTTTCTTGTGATTTAATCATCCTTCTTTTGGTATTGAGCAGGAGAGAGCCTTATAAATGGAGATTTCTCTTAAAAATGTAAATTCCTAGGGTAAATTCTAATTTTTTTTTTAGAATGTCTCCCATGTCTGCTTTTTCTCAAAAATAATCAATTCAAAATAATTCTTACATCAAAGAGCCATAGGTTGGAGTGGCACATTCTGCTACAATTCAGCAGAATTAAACAATGAGAAGGAAGAAGGAGCTGTCTGACTAGACAGAGATGAAGGACTTCAATGAAACTTCGTATTTTTCAGGCTGAGTCAATGGGAGAAAAGTAATAAAATTGGCGGAAATTGGAAATTTAGTAACAATGAGTTGTTTTGTAGAGAAAGGTGATAAAACTGGTTTGACAAATTTTTCGTTTACAGAAACTGTAGAACATGCAAATAATGATGTCTAGCAAGCAGCTGGAAATGTGTAGCTAGAGCTTTGTAGCAAAGGGCATAGGGCAGTGGAACTGGGAGTGATTTACATGAAACAATAAAAAGCTGCTATGATCTTGAATGGTGAGAATTAGATAAAAACAAATTGTGTATGGGGGATGATATGAAGAAAGAAATTTAGTAAGAAGAAGAAAAAGATACAGCAAAGGCAGACAGCAAAACGGTAAACACAAAATTAGTATTCAGAAATAGCCAGAGAGCCAAGATAATACCAAAAAAGTCAGAAGAGAAAAAGTTCTCATTATGAATAGTGTGATCAACTCTGTCAAATGCCACAGAGATTTTGGAAATAAATCATTTCCAAAATCACTCAGTATTGTTAATCTTGGGAATACAGAGCATGTTATGCCTAATAAGAGCCACCAGTATTAATCAATTTTCAAACTAATAATTATATCTTAATCCTCTCTTTAAATTTGAGAGGTAACATACTTATAAGAATGATGTCTTTGAACTTGTCTGAGTTGAGTTTCTCCTTTACAAGGAGTTGCAGGTATTTCCAGAGGTGTGCCTCCTTTTACCATCAGAATTACACACCGTTTCCTAGTCATCATTTCCAAACAGATGTCACTGGTCTCAGAATAAGCCTCCTTCTCTTTGTCCACTAGAGCTCTGCTCTGTTCTTCATCTTCACTCACTTAATGCCCCAGAACTGGAGAAAGAGTTAAGAGCCAGAGTTGTGGGTCATAGCTGCTAATGTTCTGAGGAAGCATTTGCACTGAACATTCCAATCTACTAGAAAAGAAAATAAGATTCAAAGGGAATAAGTTTCAAAAGATCATGACGTTTGAAGAGGTATAGGGAGAAGCATCCCTTATATAGCATGTAGACAACCTCTCATTTAACTTATCCTGAAACTGACATTGTAAGTGGACTGAGGTTATCTTGTCAATTTTTTTTAAAATTTATGATAGAGAGAGAGAGAGAGAGAGAAGCAGGCTCCATGCACTGGGAGCCCGACGTGGGACTCGATCCCGGGTCTCCAGGATCACGCCCTGGGCCAAAGGCAGGTGCCGAACCGCTGCGCCACCCAGGGATCCCCTACCTTGTCAATTTTTTAAAGATATACCAGGATGCTATTATTTCAGTCCCTGAATCACCTCTCTCAAAAGAGCATCAGAGATTTGGAAGATGGGGAGTAGTTATTCCCATGTGTTTTCCCTTTGCATTTCAAAGAGCTTTTCACTTGAGGTACACCAGGAAATCTCTGATGCCACTGTTTTCTACTGGTCTTCTTTCATTGATGGTGGTAGTCAAAAAGAAACCTTGCTATTATATACCAAGCCAGCTTTTATATATGCATTATATTTTCTTCTTTGAAAGTCCTTGACCATCTTTTCCCTTCTCAGGTGTTCGTTATATTTTTTTTCTACAATCTAAGGATAGATGTTATTTAAATTGAGAAAATTCAAAGGTATATCTTAAAATATTAGTTAAATAACTAGAGCCTGGGAGAGAAGCCAAGGCAATCAGGGACATAGGAAGGCACGACTCAAAAGGTGGCAGGCTGTTCAATAATGGAGAGAAGAGAGGTATTTCAGCTTTTTTTTTTTTTTTTAACAACTAATGTAGTCAAAGGGGTTTCTACTACCTGAATTTCCACCCTGAGCAAACTTTTCCTTTAAAACTGATTTCTCTTGTACGGGAGGGTATTATGCTGACTGAAATAAGTCAGAGAAAAAACAATTATCACTTGGTTTGACTCATATGTGGAATATAAGAAATAGTGAAAGGGATTATAAAGGAAAGAGGGAAACTGAGTGGGGAAAAATTAGAGAGGAAGACAAACCATGAGAGACTCCTAACTCTGGGAAACAGAAAAAGAGTGGCAGAAGGGGAAGAAGGAGGGAAGATGGGGTAAGTAGGTGGTGGGCACCGAGGACGGCACTTGATGGGATGAGCACTGGATGTTATACTATATGTTGGCAAATTGAATTTAAATAAAATATTTTTAAAAAATGATTCTTGCGGGATCCCTGGGTGGCGCAGCGGTTTGGCGCCTGCCTTTGGCCCAGGGCGCGATCCTGGAGACCCGGGATCGAGTCCCACGTCGGGCTCCTGGTGCATGGAGCCTGCTTCTCCCTCTGCCTGTGTCTCTGCCCCTCTCTCTCTCTGTGTGACTATCATAAATTTTAAAAAAAAGAAATGTAAAAATGATTCTTGCGTAGAATTGTTGAATCACTATATTGTACACCTGAAACTAATACAGCACTGTAAACCACACTGGAATTAAAATTAAAAATAAATTAAATAAATAAAAAATAATTATTTCTCTTAAATCCAAATTCTTTTTTGTTAAAGGACAAGAAAAGCTCTTCATATGCTCTTCTTTAGTTGTCAGGCTAAGCCTGTTAAAGATGGCATATCCATAGTCCATGGCTCAGCACTGGCCAGTTAGAAACAGGAGACAGGAGCAAGTGTGAGGTGTTAGTTTCCATAGCTGATTACTTTGCCTTCCCAAATGCTTTTTCTTCCCCCACTGTTCACCCTGCAAATGCATCCACAATGCAAAAAAGTCAGCCAAAATATCCTCAGAAGCTCTTGAGTTAAATAACTTGGAAATTTCTTATAAACATAAGTTGAAGGTATAGAGATATACAGATACAGTATAGAGTTGGTATGGAAATGAAGAATCATTTATTTTTGGTTATGTTAAGCATGAGCATACATCCTGGATATTATAATTTCCAATAGTTTGGGCCATTTCTTATATGTTCACTGCTTTTTTGTTTAGTCTCTGTGGTGTATACGACAAACCTTACATAAAGAATAAAAGTACTTATGCTCTTACTTAAAACAAATATAAGAAATAAAAACAGAAGGAGTAGAGAAATCTGGTATCTAGTGGGTTAAGATACTTCCTTTGTGCTTTGTAAATTAATCAGGGAAGATAAATTGAAATAAAGTGCTTGGAGACTATCTTTCAGCTTTAAATAACTTATCCTCTCAAGTAAGTCATGCAAGGAGAATATATATTATTCCTGAAGTAAGTCAGTTTAGACAAAGTATATGTGTGGCCACTCCTCAGAACTTTGGAGACTGAGTGGCTGAGACAGCATTGTCACTTGGAAATACAATTTTAATACTTTATCATCCGAATTGTTTCCCTTCATCTGCTGTCTACAAGCTCAACCTAGTGGTTTTTAAACCCAAATACAATTAATTGCTTTTTATTAATAATATCCAGATTTAAATTTTGTTTTTTTTTTTTTTTAAGGAAATAACTTCAGCCTTGATTTATAAAATCACAAACATAAAGCTGGAAGTAATTCTTCTATTCCTAAAACAAGTATCTTTGCACACCTGCTTGAGGCTCAGTCTTTTATAGGCACCCTCCTTTCACAGATGAGAAAACTCAAACCCAAAGATTTAAAATGTTTCAATCAAGTTCACAAATCAGGACAAATTTGTTTTAAAAGACAGAGGTAGGGCAGCCCCGGTGGCTCAGCGCTTTAGCGCCGCCTTCGGCCCAGGGCGGGATCCTGGAGGCCGAGGATCCAGTCCTACGTCGGGCTCCCTGCATGGAGCCTGCTTCTCCTTCTGCCTGAGTCTCTGCCTATCTCTCTATGTTCTCATGAATAAAAAATAAATAAATAAATGAATAAATAAATAAAATAAATTTAAAAATCTTTAAAAAAATAAATAAAAAATAAAGAGGTAGACTTAGTCTATGAACACTAATTCACTTTAAATCCAGTTATTAATAGAGTTGGTTTCCTTCTGCTGACCCTTTCAGGAAATATTAATGTAGAAGAAAAAATCTGCTATAGCAGTCATGCAGCATATATCTTGATGCAATAGAGAAACTCATAGAGCAATCAGCTCACCCCAAGAATCAGTGCATTTAGAAAGATGCTTTAGATTCTTAAAACTCCAGGTATGGTCCTTGGATCAGCAGCACCTGGGGCTTGTTAGAAATGCAGGACTCAGGCCTGAAGAGTACTGAAACACTTCTGCATTTTAACAATATTCCCAGGTAATGTGTATATGCACTGAAGTTTGAAAAGCACTATTTTAGATGATCTTGAAATAGCTTCTAATGTTAAAAACGTGTGAGTTAAAATGGGTGTGTTTAAATGGTATCAAGAGTATCTTAGTATTCAAAGTAATTCTGTTGTGAATATTTTCATAAAGTAAAGAATCTCTTAAAATAAATTATCTCCAATTTATCTTAGGTGTCAATGGGGAATTCTCATACATGGATTTTATATTATATAAGATAGGGCCAATCTAGAAATCACAGAAGTAGAAGCATGAAGAAATAAAATGCTCTCAAAAGAAAATATTAGCGAAGCAATACATAAGTTGCTCTAATTTGAAAATGCACCTCTACAGTTCATTAGTTCAAAACTGATTTATACAGAATTTATTTTAATTCAGTCTAAAGTTGGGTGAAATTACTTTTGCACTATTTACAGTCAAGTAAGTCTCATAAGTCAATTCCAAAGAAATAATTTTCTTCTTAAAGAAAAATATTATTTTTCAAATTTACAAGTCCCTATTTTCATACAAGTAGTTACTATATAAGCAAGGGCAAGTATTGTTTGTACACTCTACTAATTACTAAATGATTCTTAGCTAGTAATTAAAGTAACTTTAAAAGGCAACATTTGGTTTATTTGGTTTGCCTGGCTGTGCACATAAAAACAATAAAAATTTTAAAGCCTGTAAACTATCCATGAATTTAAACAAATCCAAATTAGACACCATTGCTGAATTTTAATTGATTACTCACTTAATATCTGAATCTTTTCTTCTCCAAAGACCCTTCCAAAGTGCTTAAGAACAATGTTACCATTCCTATTTTATGAGCTTCTAAATACTTAAATGAAATAGTATGATATTTCTTTCAAAACTAAATTAATCTCCTGCATGGAAGTAAGACCAGTGTCATAACCCATAGTTTCAACGTTTTATGTTGTAAAGCAAAAATCTTTAGAGTTTTAAACATACAATTTTATTACTTATAAGTACACATTGCCCTGTAGGTGTTTTTCAACAATAACCCCGTTTTTAGTGGCTGTTTGCTATCTTCAATGATGGGCTTTGGTGAATACTTTGAGGAATTTGCATAAAAAAATTATTGCTCATAAAGTAAATAATAAAATAATTTTATAGAATTATTAATGCAATAAATAATGACTGCACTAGTTTTTATAATATGATAACAGATTCTTTCTGAGTGTCAGAAAAATACTGTGTTACATGCTTGCAACTTCCACTTATCTATTTCCATTACCTTCCTTTAAAACGACATTAATTTACAAAATGCATGTATTTTTATGATTACTACTGCTGGATCACCAGAAAACCTGCATTTTGCCAATTTCTATTGGCCTGTGTCATTTTATCATTTTAAAAATCTATAACCACCCTAGCAAATATAATTTGAAATTATATTTCACCTGACTTTTCATACTGCCTCTGAACTTTAAAGTTTTCAGACAGTGTGACACATAACTTTAGTGAGGCATACAACATATGCTTTTATTGCATTTAAGCCTTCAGAATTTTTACATTTATTTCATGTATTTAAACTCTTTCACTAAATAGAGACCTAAAGTCATTCAGAACAAACATTCTGGCCATTTTTCTTCCATCTATAACTAATAAAGAGTATATAATATCACTTATTTAGTGGCCTTATTTAAAATCAACTTTCTAAGTTCCTGAAAGTTATGACCAGAATTACACACTAAAAAGAGTTTAAAAATGAATTGCTCACTTCTATAAATATACTGTTTATAATAATCTAAATGAAAATAAAGCAAAATATTTTCTGACCTTTTCTGGAGTATAAGCAGTGTTAAGGAGTGAGTTAAGAAGAAAGTTCAAAGTAAACAGCACTTATACGTGGTTTAATAGTTGTCTCTTAGGACACTACTTTATGATGATTCTACGGAAAATAAATTTTCTTCTGACTGCTTGCGCTGGGTAAATATTACTTCAGATAAATACCATATTTTGCCTAAATAAGTCTGTATAAACATAAGACTGTTTTATGTTGGTTTCCTTAGTTTCCTTAGTTTTTCTGCATTAATTCAAAATTCAAACCACGATTCCCCCTAAAACACTCTATAAAACAGTATTCATGACTTCATACAGTGAGTATGATATTTTCCTTTATAAATGCCACGTAAAATCTGTGGTAAATTCTTAAATAGAAAAATTGTGAAAATCCCAACATAACCACAGATTGCCCTCCATCCCCTGTCCAATAAATTCCAACTTTAGGTTTTTACTATCTGACAGAAATCCTTTACAGTCTTGAGAGAAAAAAAAAAAGCAGCCTTTTGTTTCTTACGTGTTTGTGTGACTTTCTCTTTCCCAGTTGAGAGTGAATTGAGGATAAACATTATAAGTCATATCTACATAGGGAAAATTTGAAGAGTATATTTTCTTCAGAAGTAATACTCAGAAAACTTAAAAGGGAATTTTATCATTTGGGAAGAAAAGAAACAAAAAATATTTTTTAAGTATATATGCAGTTGCCAAAAATATACTAGAACCTAAAACAATTAATCTTCTACTAAAAAAAATGAGGTCTATTTTAAATTGACTTTGAATAATATAGTCATAAAGGAGAGTTTACTAAACCTACCAGGTTAAAGCTTGACTTATGTATGTTTTTATGTTAGAATGTAAGTTTAAGTTTTTTCAGTCAATTACTAATATTAGCAGTTACTACCAAATGTGGGAATTTATTTAAATGAGCTATAAAAATCTCCCATTTAATTTCATATGAAAGTCTAGAAATAGCAAATAGTCATGCTTGGGACTTTTTAATAAAAAGAAAACCCTGTTGTCATATATTACATAATTGACAACATATCATGGAAAATTTTCTGCCTAGAAAATACAGGAAACAAATAGCTAATATTGTGTTGTCTATTCTAAGTAAATTCAGGCAATTGCTCTTTTGACTAAATGACTTACTGAAATACATTCAGCTGAGAGGGACCAGTATATTGCATATAAAATGAAATTTTGGTTTCTTCTTTATTAACTAAAGTGAATTATCATATTGGCACCCCATGATATCATTTCTCCTCATGTAGTAGGCTTCTAGATTTTTCCATTCCATGTACTCAGTACTCTCTCTCCCATTGTCTTATTTTTGCAATTATTTTGAACAAAGATTTTTAGAGCTAGAAATATTTTATGCACATGCAGTATTTCCTCTCCAAGTTTTTGAGAGGTTGGGTCTGTGGTTTTTGAGTTCCCAAAATGAGAGCTGGAAAAATTAATACAAATTAAATCAATGTCCTGTTCAGTAGACTATTAGAAGCTCCTTCTTACTGTTGTGTCTTAGATAAAACATCCCATGCTCCAGAGGACAGAAAATACAGGAAAGTAAAATATTGTGTTCAATAGTGAAAGAGAAGATTTGTCACCTGTCAGATAGTTCTCCATTGACCGAATAAAATTAGAAACCCTATCTTCTCTTCTTTAACTGGAAGATGGTCACAACAAAGGATTTTTGAGCTAGGGATAAAATAGAGATAAACTCATGTGCATTTCAAGGCTTCTCAGAGACACTAAATGGCCTCCTACCAAAAATCAGATGGAAGAAACACACTGATATGCTTCATGTACTTTTGAAATACTGGGGCATCTTAGTGAGGAACTAGCAATTTTGTTCCTTGAGAGCACAGTAAGAGCCATACATTCAACCATTCCAAACACACCTCAGGAAAGAGGAAAAAGAAGTATACAAAATGCATAGCCAATTAAAGCTGTCATTTCCCTTCTTTTACTTATATCACATGATCCCAATGTTAAAAATTAATTACAAAAGCAATATTTACAGCTAAAAATGAATATGGATTGTATTTTGATTCACGGTTTCAGTGTTTTCAGACCTCACTATCTCTCAGACTCACTCTTTAATTTGCAATTGAGTTGTGTTTATCTGGCTTTTCAAATGCAATTTATTCTTTCTTTATTTGCACATTAATTATTAAAAACTGAGAGAAAATCAACACACATGAAGATACAATGCTTTTCTCTGCTCCTAATGATTAAAATGTTAATAAAGTGGACAAGACACATTTTCAAGAATATGAGACAATAAACATGAGGAGAGAAGGTTAAAAAAAAAAAAGTGATGTGACCTGTCAATGTCAAATACTGAGCACTCATTACCAAAACTAAAGATTATTCACTGCAGGTGTAGTACAGCACATACCTCAGATAAACGCCAATTACCCCCTCACCCCGAGTCAGCCTAAGGACAGATTGGAAACTGCTTTGTGGATACTTCTCTTAGAAAATGGTTTCCCTGAATCAGCTAATAGGAATCATGATCTAGTTATAAAGTATGTTCTCAAAAATTATCCACAATACTTGCTCGTTAAAAAAGTGAGGGTTTTTTGATAACATGAATCCTATGGGTTGAGCCAGCAACCATAAAGATATTGCAGTATGCCTAATACCTGAAATTGTAATCTACCTATCATTTAGTAGCTTCATTAAATAATTTTCTATATAGGTAATCATATGTTCCTTTTCTTTTCCAATGTAGGTAATCTTGAACTCAAAGAATTGGAATAAGTAGTCTGTGGAGGGGAAATCTAAATTATAAGTCATTCTTTACTGATTCCATGAATCACCCTTGCCAAAGCCCATCTTCCCACTACAGGACATGAGAAAATTATTTGTTATTTTCAGGCATTAGTGATTTTATATAGCATATACTCTCCTTGGGTGTTTGCATTTTAAAAGAAGGATTGTGTCTTAGAACACAATAAGAAAACTATTTGCTTCTCCTGAGAAACTGGTAGAGTTTCTCCATGGATAATGAAAATTATTTGCTTCAAATACCAAGATATATAGGGCGAAATTTACAGACCACCTTTATTAACTTTTGCAGATCCTAGGCCTATGTATTTCCCATTCTTGATCTTGTATTACAATTGATATTTTCTCTGGTCCTGAATTTTTATAAGCTGCCTTGCTTTCTAGGGAATAAAGCTACGTGTGCAATACCAGCATTATTTGTGTCTTCCAGGATTGGTCCCCACCATCACCCAAGCCCACAAGCCCACATACTGTGTGAAAGTGTCCTTGTTTCAGCTCTCCATTTTCCATACTTAAGCTTCCACATATGTAATATTGTTCATCTCCTACTTAAAGAAAAATTAATTGAGAATGACTCCTAAAATTGTGAAGGAAGATCGATCTGTTCTTTACCTCTATCCTCCTCAGAGTCTTCCCGGTATTAGGCTTCCAAGACCCCTGCCATACAGACCTTGAACCTCTACTCAGCCTCTACCTCCATCAGCTCAATTGATTCCACTTTACCCAACTTTTCCATTCCTGCTCCAAAACTTGTTTGAAGTTGTTCATTTCAATAATGTTGCAGCAAAGCCTGAAGTGGCTTTATGTGCTGGTCTCTCAGTATGACCTTGACATTGAACCAAGCCAAATTTCTCCTCAAATGCAGATGGCTAGTGTTTTCTAATTTACATGTGTTTTGCACCCTTATCTCATTCATTCAAGCAAAAATATAGATGTGTATGTATGTATGTATATACTATATTGACTCTAATACACGCACATGTTTTCCAAAAAGCATTATGTATAGATTTCACATCAGTTGTGTTTATTTCTTGGAAAGCATGCTGAGGGGACATTCTAGGCTCATTTCTTGTCAAATAGAAATATGGTAATTTAAATTTTTTTTATATTAAATGTAGGGCATTAATTGGTCTAAATACTCCTGGCAGAGTTTCTGCACCTCTAATTAAATTCCAAATGGGCCTCACTTCCCAGAAAACACACGTATTAATGCCCTAAATCTAAACTAAACCAGATGAAATGCTGCATCTTAACAAGTCAAGCACCACTGACATGCCTTCCTAAATTTTGAGCCAATCCACCCTCAGGCTGCGCAGCACTTTCCATTCAACAGCAGTTGCTGCTATTCTACATGCTGAAGATTTTCATTTTGCCCTTTGTATCATTTTAACAAGTAATTAGTGTATTCGGATACCTTTCTGCATGATCTTAATTTTCTCTCATTAGCTTTTGGCTCTGTGGTATTCAAAGTTCATTCCTCTTTGTTTTTAGAAAGTATTTTTAAACAACTTGAAGTTAAACTCAGGCATAAAGAGTTCTATTTGTTTTATATTTGTTACATAGAAGAATAATTTCCCTAAGCTTCTATGTTGGGAAACATACTACTCCTCTCTACCTCTACATGTATTCAAAATGGCTCAATAAATCTTATTCCTTTACTTAAAGTTTTAGGAAATAGTAATTAATCACCATGATTTAGCAGTTAATAATTATGATGGAGACAATTATTTCAATAAATCAACACAAAAGATCTCACAAATGAAAGGGATTTCTGAGTTAACATTGTAAAAACTTTATAGAGCTGAATTGTTTCCTGATTATTCTATTAATTATTTAAACAATGTATCTCAGCTTAAGTACAGATGTCATTTTACATGAGCCCAACTCATTAACTTAATAACCAGATGAGAAAGCAGAAGAATGACAAAACATGTCATGTTCCCCAATAATCAAATGAATTTTTTAGAAACTCCTCTATATCCATAAAAATTTACTTACTTGATTATGCATTCTGCCATTATTTTGAAAATTCATCAAAACAAAAGGAGACCTACCATAGTCAAAAAGACTTTTTTTCCAAAAAGATTTTTTAAATACTACAAAATTAGGTCTGGGTATAGAAGGCAATATTTTATAATGACATAAACTATGGAGCTTTAACCGTAGCTTTTATCTATAAAGAAATATCATTTTGGTGCAAAGCTTTCAGTTCAGTTCATAAAAACTACCTATAACTGAGCAGTTAGTTATCAACTGATTCCCAGCCGATTAACTGAATATAAAGTACTTTTTGCCTATACAAATGAACCTTGCCAACAACTTAAGATTAATTGCTATAGTACGTGAAATTTTAAGGTTAAGTTTAGAGCTGACATTCTAAAATTATTATTAAAATGATCCTTCATCACAATGATCAGTCAATCTAACCTAAATTATGAAACTAAATGATAGAAGTAGATAAGCTGCTGAAGCTAACAATAACAGTGATTTGGAGATGAGAAAGTACAAATTGCCTTTTTAACTGAAACCACCGTAAGATAATGAAAAGAAAACAGCTCCAAAGCATACTGTGAACTGAATTATATGACCAAAAAGAGTTCTTTGCATACATAAAAGTGCTTCCAGATTAAGGTGTATACGTAGAACCTTCTATGTAGAGCCCATAATTGGTTTATAGGAAAAATTGGCATATTCTCCTCACCAAACTACGGAGTCTACCATTAAATTAACACCTATATGAGAGGCTTTTAACAAGATAGCTAAATTTCTGATTTAAGACTTGGAAAAAAAATTAAGTTCAGTACCACAAATAAAAGGAATCATTTTTGCTATCTACCCAAAAAAAGATTTTGCTGTGCTTCCGAATCTATGCCACTTCCTGCCTAAAATACTTATTTAGAACTGCTCTTTTGTGTTTTTTTTTTTCAAATTTCACTAGATGATCTCAGAAACCAATAGGGATTTAAATTTTCATGAATAATGAGGGAGTCAGATTGATATGGTATTAAATCAAAAATAACTTACATTTATAACACTAGTTATAAATAATAATAGGACATTAAAGAGTTTTATTAGAAGAAAAATTGCCTGAAAAACTCCCTCCTGTCAGGTTAACATTCTTGAATTTCTCAGACAAATCAAATTATTCTACAAAATCAAAGCCAATATCCAAGTCTGTTTATAAAAATCACCAATTCAAAATGCAACTATTTGTCCTTCTCATTTAAAATTTAAAAATGGTCTCTTGCTCTCTTTGTGTTTTAGTTGAATTTGTGCATAGTACATTGTTGTTTCAGCTCAAAAACCTCCTGTGTGGCAGAGGGCTTGGCAGCCCTGAGAAAGGCAGTGAACACTGTTGAATTCAGTGCAGTGCATTTGCTAACAGGAGAGCATGAATAATATTTGGAGATCTAGCACACCTTAGTGGAAACAATTATAACTACAACTGCTTTGAAGACATTTACATTTTAAATTCCATTGTTTTAGTTTAATTCCATTTTACCTAAATAGAGGGGCTGTGTTTGGACATTTTTTCTTAAACTGATTTGTTTCTTCCCCAAATTCCCCACAGATTAAAAGATAATTTTGATAATAAACTTTTAAAAACGGGGCACCTGGGTGGCTCTGTTGGTTAAACATCTTGCTTTCCGCTCAGGTCATGATCCTGGGGTCTGGTGCCCCGCTTAGCAGGGGTCTGCTTTTCCCTCTTCCTCTTCTATCTCTCTCTCTCAAGTAAACAAAGTCTTAAAAAAAAACTTCTAAAAGTAAAAATCATGATTTCTTTTCAGAATATCCATAAGTAGGGGGCAACTGGGTGGCTCTTTGGTTGAGCATCTGCCTTTGGCTCAGGTCATGATCCTGGGGTCCTGGAATCAAGTCCCACATCAGTCTCCCCACAGGGAACCTGCTTCTCCCTCTTACTATGTCTCTGCCTCAATTTGTGTCTCTCATGAATAACTAAATAAAACTTTAAAAAAAGAATATATACATAAGTATCTGTATACTTCCTTAAACGTACAATTTAGGGGCAATGCCATCATGGTTAAATGTAAAGTGTTGGATTTTTCTTGCTAAATGATTGCTGTGATTCTGATTTGCATAAGCTTGTCAGGTCAGCTTTGGGGATACTTCAAAGACTTGGTTTCAAATAAGTTGTACATGGTCTACTCTTAATGGCTGACTCCCCTTCACTTCCTACAACTAAAATGTCATCAAGAAAGAGACTAAAAAAACATCATAAATATCCATTCTAGATAATTTCAAAAGCTTTCAATTTTATATTCTGTTCCATCATCCTGCAGATTAGAGTTGAGACAGGTGAAGCATTCAAAAATAAATAGAAAACATTCATTCCAAAACATAAAGAAAATTAGCCCCATTCACATATAGCTCAATTGACACATGTATTTCTAAAAATCAGGATATAATATTTATGGAGTCTTAGGTAAAATACACTTGCTTATTATCCAGGCATCTCAACTATTTGCTACATGACTGAAAACTAGCAAGAAAGCAAATATGCTCATCAATAAATATTTCAGACCAAGCGACTCCCAAAATGGCAGAACAAGCAAATGTTCTCCTCCCAAAAACAGTGATACAACTAAAGAAAATTATAAAAACAAACAAACCAAAACAACTATTTTAAAACTCTGGAAATTAGCCAAAGGCATTCAACACATTGAGATGCATTTATTCAAGAAAAACCTCCAGAAAGAACAGTGGGTGTCTATGTCACTTTTGTCTAGGCTGCTCTCTTCCTCAATGTCCTCCAGCTTAGTTGTCATGGTAGATATACAAGGGCATGCAAGCTGCGAGAAACAGCTGCTTTGTTGTTGGAGGGGGCTCACTTGGTTTGGAGTAGAGCACTGAGCAATTCCATGCCTGTGGGAATTGTCCAAAATAGTAGCCATCTCTGTAGCAAACAAACAGGAAGGATAGTGACAAGGCTGTTCTGAGATTATAGTCCTGGTCAGAGCAGGCAACGAAATGGCAAACTAGCTAAAACAATTAATAATAATAATAATAATAATAGTAACAAGAAGATTGGGGAATGAGATGACCATAGTCTCACAGTCTCATTCAGGTGAGGTTGACAAATTCTCACAAATCCCTGGAAATTTGGAAGCCTATACAGGCTGCACACCTATAGGTGAGACCAGAAAGGGCCCAAACTCTCCACTCATTCCTGGCTGAACATGAGGTCTCGTGTATGCACCCAAGAGAACTGAGAGGACCTGGAAGAAAGCAAAAGCTTTCAGACTTGTAAACTGCCTGAATTTTTATATGTTTCCAAATACACAGATCAATGTGAAAAAAGTAGGGGTCTTACTGAGTCAAGGTGTTTTAGAACAATTTCTAAACAATAACTGGCTGACCACTAAGCTGTGTTGTCACAGGGCAACTAGGGAGGAGGTCAGGATTAAGAATATGAACAAGAATTTTTTTAATTGTGCATACTGTAGAAAAAAAACAGATGCCAGGGCACCTGGGTGGTTCAGTCAATTAAGCAGTTGCCTTTGGCTTAAGTCATGATCTCAGGGTCCTGGGATCAGGCCCCAAGTCAGGCTCCCTGTTCAGCAGGGAGTCTGATTCTCCCTCTGATCTTCTCCATCACCACTTGTGCTCTCACTCACACTTTTTCTCTGTCAAATAAATAAACAAAATCCTAAAAAGAAGGGAAGAAAGGAAGGAAAAACAGATTTCATATATTTAGTTCAGATAAATTGCTAAACACACACACATACACACGCACACACCACTACCACCAACAACAACAATCCACAGGGGAAAACATCAGAATTCAGAGATGCTATATTATCTAAAATAATCATTTAAATATCGATAACAACAAAACATCAAGATATGTAAAGAAATTGGAAAAAGTGACCCATATAAAGGGAAGGAGGGAAGCAATCAGTAGAAAATATCTCTCAGGGTACCCAGATGTTAAACTTAACAGACAAAGAATTCAAATCAACCATTATAAATATGTTCAAAGAACAAAAAAAAAATGTTACTATAGGAAAATATGATAATTATGAAATAGACTCTATCTAAAATACAGTCTCAGGGCACCTGGGTGGCTCAGTGGATTAAGCATCTGACTCTTAATTTTAGCTCAGACCATGATCTCAGGATCATGAGATCAAGCCCTGTGTGGGGCTCCATGCCCAGCGTGGAGCCTGCTTAAGATTCTCTCTCTCCCTCTCCTTCTGTCCCTCCCCACCCTTGCACATGCATGGGAGTATGCATTCTCTTTTGATCCAAAAAAAAAGCAGTCTTAACTTAAAAACTGCAATTATAAAAACAAACCACATAGAAATTGTGGAGTTGAAAAGTATATTAGCTAATGTGAGAAATTCACTAAACTGATTCAACAGCAGATTTGAGGTGACAGCAAAAATAATTAGAAAACTTGAAAATAGATTAATACAAATGACTTAATCCAAAGAACTGAGGGTAAAAAAGATAAAGAAAATGAACAGACCTTCAGAGACCTGTGGGACATCATCAAGAATATAAACATATGCCTGGTTAGAATCCTGGAAGGAGAGGAGAGAAAGGGTCAGAAAAATATTTGAAGAAATAATAGCCAAAAAATTCATGATTTTAATGAAAAATATTAGTATACAGATAAAACTTCAGTGCACCTCAAGTAAAATAAATACAAAGTGATCCATAGTTAGGCATATCACAGTCAAACTGTTGAATGCCAAAAGACAAAAAGGAAGTTTTGATATCAGCAAGGAAAATTCAACTAGTCATATACAAAGGAAAAAACAAAATTTACAGCTGACTTCTCATAAGAAATAGAAAAAGCCAAAAGACAGTGGGATATTATATTTAAAGTACTGAAAGAAAGAAAAAAAAAACTAACAAAGATGGAGCCTATATATGGAAAAACAAACCCTTCAAAAATAAAGTTAATTAAATAAAGACATTCCCAGATTGGAAAAAAAAATTAAGCCAGTGTGCTACTAGCAGACCTGACACATAACAACTAAGAAAGTCCTTCAAGCTGAAATATAATATTATTCAGTAACCTGAATCCATATAAAAAATTAAAGAGTACCAAGAAAAGATAAATGTGTGGAAATTGAAAGAATGCATAAATATACTTTCTTCATTTCTTCTCTCAAACGATCTTTAAAAAACAAGATTGCATAAAACAATCTTCATAAAACTGCCTTTCTTAGAATTCTGGGAAGATTACAGAGTAGGAAACCCCAGGAATCTATTCTTGCCACCTACACAACACCAGCAGTGTCTAGGCAAAATCTGTCTCATGTAACTATTTTGGAGCTCTGGAGAGTACTGAAGACGTTTAACTTCCAGGGCAAGGCTTGGAGGGTAAATCATAGTGAATTTCAGTCAATTTCAGATCTTAGCACAATAGCAGCTATCCATCTTTCACCCATCAGCCACAGGGCAGTTTGGAGCAGCTTGCAAGCTGCTTGAGAGAACTGGGATGGGCAATAAGGATTTTGTCCTGAAAATATCAGGAATTGGTGCTTTGATCATTGGTTGCTGCTTCTAATCATAAGAGTGAAGACCTAGAGTTGGGCAGCCATTGTTGCAACCTCTATCTACCATTGCAAGTCCCTCATCCTCCTGCTGAAACAATTTCCAAAAAGAAAATGACAGAAGTGGATCCCTCTTTTCAATAACTACTTTAAATATAAATGGATTAAACTCTCCAGTCAAAAGAAAGAAATCAGAAGAAGAGATTAAAAACACAGGATCCAACCACGTGCTGCCCAAAAGATACTCATTTAGATAAAAAGGTAAAAACAGATTAAAATCAAAAGAATGGAAGGGGTGCCTGGGTGGCTCAGTTGGTTGGGCATCTGCATTCAGCTCAGGTCATGATCCCAGAGTCCTGGGATCAAGCCCTGCAACCGGCTTCCTACTCCATGGGGAGCTTACTTCTCCCTCTCCCTCTGCCTGCCACTCCCCTTGCTTGTAAGGGAAAAGACATTCCATGCAAATAGTAACCAAAAGAGAGCAGGGATGGCAGATAAATATCAGACAAAATTGACTTTAAATAAAAAAAGTTTACAAAAAGCAAAGGAGCATAGTACATATTAATAAAAGATTCAATACAGCAAGATACAACAATTATAAACATTTACACATATAATAACAGACTACCAAAATATATGAAGCAAGCATTGGTAGAAATTAAGAAATAGTTCTACAATGACAGTCGGAGACTTTGGTACCCCACTCCTGATAATGGATAGAACAATCAGACAAAAGATAAGTAAGGAATGGAGGACTTGAAGAATACAATAAACCAACCAGATCTGAGAGACATGAGCATAATATTCTACCCAACAACAGAAAACACATTCTTCTCAAGTACTCATGGCGCATTCTTTAGGATAGGACATACGCTGAGTCACAAATTAAGTGGCTTAGTGGGTTGCGTGTCTGCCTTCAGCTCAGATCATGATCTCAGGGTCCTGGGATTGAGCCCCACATCAAGCTTCCTGCTCAGCGGGAAGTCTGCTTCTCCCTCTCCCTTTGCCCTTCCCCTCGCCCACTCATGCGCATTGCGGGCTCTCTCTCTCTTAAATAAATAGATAAAATCTTTTTTAAAAAAAGATTTTAAAAGATAGTTATCACACAAAGTATCTTCTCTGACCACAAGAGATGAAGTTAAAATACAGAATAAACCTTACATTTATGGGGGAAAAAAAAAACAAAACCTTATATTTATGGTCAATTGATTTTTTTCAAAGATTCCATGGCAACTCCATGGGTTAACAACAGTCTTTTCAAGAAATGATGCTAGAAAAATTGAATATTCATATGCAAAAAATGAATTTAGATTCTTACCTCATACAGTATTTCTAAAATAGAATACAGACTTAAATGTTAGAGTGAAAGCCATACAACTTCTAGAAAAAAAGTATATGAGAATATCTTTATGATCTTGGATCAGGCAAAAGTTCTTAGACATAATTCCAAAAGCACAATCTACATAAGAGGAAAAAAATAACAATTGGACTACATCCAAGTTAAAAATTTTGCACTTCAAAGTCACCATTTTAAAGAACAATGAAAAGACAAGTCACAGATGGAGATATTTGCAAATCATATATCTGATACAGGAATATATCCAAAACATACAAAGGATAGATACAAAGTAAGAAGATAAAAAAAATTTTCTGATGGGCAAAGAATTTGAACAAACACTAAATCAAAGAAGATATATGAATAACAAATAGGCAGATGAAAAGATGCTCAATGTTATTCGTTATTAGGGAAGTATAAATTAAAAGCAAAACAAGGGGATCCCTGGGTGGCGCAGCGGTTTAGCGCCTGCCTTTGGCCCAGGGCACGATCCTGGAGACCCGGGATCGAATCCCACGTCGGGCTCCCGGTGCATGGAGCCTGCTTCTCGCTCTGCCTGTGTCTCTGCCTCTCTCTCTCTCTCTCTCTGTGTGTGTGACTATCATTAAATAAATAAATAAATAAATAAATAAATAAATAAATAAAAGCAAAACAAAATACTACTTCACACCCACTAGAATTTCTATGATAAAAAAGACAGACTATAATAACAAATATTGGTAAGGATATAGAGATATCGGAAAACTCATTTATTGTTGGTAGAAATATAAAATGGTACAGCCACTTTGAGAAGATTTTGGCAATTTCTTTAAAAATTTAAATATAAACTTCTTATACGATCCAGCAATTTTACTTTTAGGAGATTACTCAAGAAAGAGGAAATACAGTCAAACAAAGATTTGTATGTGAATGTTCACAGCAGCATTACTTGTAGTAGCCAAAAACTAGAAACAGTCTAAATGACCATTTACTGGTGACTAAATAAAATGGAACAAACTATTAAATTATGCTATAACAAAAATAAGCCTCAAAAGTATTATGCTAAATGAAAGACTAAAGACAAAAGACTAAAGGATACTGTGTGGTTCCATTTATGTAAAATGCCCAGAAAGGGGACACCTGTGTGGCCCAGTCAGTTAAGCATTGGCCTTGACTTCAGCTGAGGTCATGATCTCAGGGTGGAGAGATGGAGCCCTCCACACTGGGCATGGAGCCTACTTAAGATTCTCTCGCTCCCTCTTCCTCTGCTCCTCCTCTCTCCTGCTTGCGCATGTGCATGTGTGCGCTCTCTCTTTCAATATCATAAAATAAAATAATAAATAAAATAAAATAAAATAAAACAAAATACCCAGAAAAGACAAATCGGTAGAATAGAAGCAGAACAGTGACTGCTTGGGGTTGACAATGAAAATGGAGCTTGCCTCCAAAGAAACACAAGGACTTTTCTGAGGTAAGGGAAATGATGTAAACCTGGATTGTGAATATTGTGGGAAATCTCTATAAATTTACTAAATATCATTAAAGTTTACATTTAAAATTGGTGAATTTTAAATTAAGTACATTTCAATAAAGTGAAAAAAATACACCACTAGAAAATCCATATGCTAAACATAAATTTTATTCAAAGGAGAGCCACCATGGACTCTCGTGTAAAAAGTGACTTTTTTCCTCTAGAATTCTAACAAATCTTAATTCTCAGTCATTTCTTTCTTTAAAAGATTTTTTTATTTCTTTATTTGAGAGCGAGAGAGCATGAGAAAGAGAAAGAGAGCATGAGCAGTGGGAGGGATACAGATTCCAGGGAGTCTGCTTGGAGTCTGAATGGAGAGCTTGATGTGGAATTCGATCCCAGGACCCTGGAATCATGACCTGAGCTAAAAGCAGACACTTAACCAACTGAGCCACCCAGGGATCCCTCAATATTACTTTAAATGTAGATGAACTAAATACCTCAATCAAAAAGACACAGCTATTTCTTGATTAAGAAAAAAACTGGATGATGTATAATATATGGGAATTCAGAGAACAAAAATGACAATTGATAAACAGAAGAGAAAATAAGGAACTTTGGGATGCCTGGGTGGCTCAGCGGTTGAATGACTGCCTTTGGCTCAGGGTGTGATCCTAGAGTCCTGGGATAGAGCCCAGCATGGGGGGGTGGGGGTTGTCCCTGCCTAGTGAGGAGCCTACTTTTCCCTCTGCCTCCTCCCTCTGCTTGTGCTCTTTCTGTCAAATAAATAAATAAAATATTTTAAATAAATAAATAGATATGAAAAATAAAGGTGTGATCCTTTGTGGCTATTTAGTTCAGGTATAAACAATACTATCTTCTTCAATTTGTTTGTCCTTAGTGGTATCCTTGCATTTCAGAACAGCACAGTAATTGGATTTCATAACAAATAAATCCCCCAAATTTAACAATTTTTAAAACTCAAGTAAGGGCAGTCCTAGTGGTGCAGCGGTTTAGCCTGCAGCCTGGGGTGTGATCCTGGAGACCTGGGATCAAGTCCCATGTCGGGCTCCCTGAATGGAGCCTGCTTCTCCCTCTGCCTGTGTCTCTGTGCCTCTCTCTTTCTGTATCTCTCATGAATAAATAAATAAAATGTTAAAAAAAACTCAAATAATTAATGTGCATTTCTATGACAATCTTCTCCCTTCTAAATTATTTTTTAAAGTGGACAGGCAAAGAGATCAGCAGAGGCAAGGAGTTTTGACTTGGGTTTGGATCCAAGATTAAGTAAGTCACCACCACTGTATCCAATATTCATATTGAAACTTTTTGCTTTGTTCTTTGTTGCTTTGCTTTGTTCTCCCTCAAGAGAAATACATTCTCAAATAATCAAATTAATGGTATCCACAAGTGCAGGCACCTGCGTGGCTCAGTCAGTTGAGTGTTGAACTCTTGGTTTCAGCTCAGGTAGTGATCTCACAGTCATGGGATCGAGCCCTACATCTGGCTCCGTGCTCAGCATGGAGTCTGCTTTGGAGTCTCTCTCCCGCTCATTCTCAAGTAAATAAATAGATAAAATATTTTTTTAAAAGATGGTGTCCAGAGGCTTCTACAATTGTAATTCACTGCAATACAACTTTAAAGGGTGAGAGGTATGTCATTTTGTTATAAGGTGAAAGAAAGAAGACTGTGAAAGGGAATTAAGAAGGCAATGGAAGACCACAGAGAGACTCTCAGGCAGATTAATTGCGAAGAATGTTTATGAAAGTTGTGGATACAATAATAAGTTTCCTTACAATGATCCACGATGACAGATCTTCTAGAAAACCTTCAGAGACTCCAGAAATATGCACACTTCAGTTTAAAGATTACTGTATTTGACGACTCTACCCATGAAGACTAGTGTTTTATTTTACCAGCTATATATTTAGTTCACATTGGCAATTTTCCATTCTTACCCTAGAAATGAATCGCTGAGTGGTAGCAAATATTAAATTCATATTTAAATATGCTTAATTGATGCCCAAAAAATTATTGGGGAACTGGTATGTAATACATTATAAAACCAGTAACTACTCAGTTTTTGCTTTAAAAGTTTTTGCTTAAAACTGAGTAGTTACTCAAGTTTCTCAATCTTGGCACTTGGAAGTTTTAGCCCAGAAAAATCTTTGTTGTGGGGCATTGACTTGTGCACTGTAGGATGTGTCGCAGCATCCCTGACCTCTACCCACTAGCGCCAGCCAGTAGCAACCCATTCACACTACCCGACCTCACCTCCCCCACAGTTGTGACAACCAAAAATATCTCTAGACATTGCCAAATGTCCCTGTCAGGCAAAATAACCTCCAGATGAGAACCACCGGACTAGACTCTCTTGCATAATCTTTTTCTTTTTTTGAGAGAGAGAGAGAGAAGCAGGAGCGGTGGGGGCAGGGGGGGCAGGGGCAGGATAGGGAGAGAGAGAATCTTTTTCTTTTTTAAGATTGTATTTATTCATGAGAGACACAGAGAGAAGCAGGCCCCTCGAAGGGAGTCTTATGCAGGACTCAATCCCTGACCCTGGGATCACACCCTGAGCTGAAGGCAGACGCCCAATCACTGAGCCACCCAGGCATCCCAAAGGGAGAGAATCTTAAGTAGGGGTTTGATCTCATGACTGTGAGATAATGACTCTGAGATCATGAGCTGAGCTGAAATCAAGATTCAGATACTTAACCAACTGAACCACCCAGGTGCCCCTGCATAGTCCTTTCTGGAAGCACACAGAAAGTTGTTTTTTGTTTTTATTTGTAACCATAATCTAATTATGTTCCTTCTTTCCTTCTAAATATTTAACTCTAACATCTCTGAAATCTATGTAACTACTTAAACATTCTGTACCTCTGGATGAAATGTCTCTTCACTTCTGTGATTTGAATGAAAGTCCCAACTTCCCTAAGATCATTATTCTATAAGCCTCTTAAACTGAGGTTGGTTATTCAGTACTGAGAGGTGAAGCCAACAAGCTCTTCACTTTCGCTCCTGTTTTTACACCATTCCTTTTCTATCTCTTTTGTTTATAACAGAACAAAGACACTACTACCCTGAGGTTCATGCCATTTGGCCATTACATTGGTTATAGCCTGCCATTTGGCTAGAAGATGAATTCACCACACTCTTTATTGTTATCTATGACCTCATACTCTCTTATCCTGCAGCACATGCATCCTAGGCTTTCTTTCCAGGCTGAGTCTTATCATCCATCCAATTCATCCTTCCCAATAAAGCCAAAATGATCCATGCAAAAATAAAGGCCTCTGCAGTCCTCTGCCCAAAATGCATCAGCAACTCCTCATTGACCTTAAAACAATATTTAAATCTCTTCATGTGGTATTCAAATCCCTTCACAGTCTGGTCATTTAATTTCTTCTACCATTTTCTCATAAACACACACACACACACACACACCACACACACACACACACCACACACACACACACACACACACACACACACACACACACTGCTCAACTCCAGGTATGCTGAAGTTCTTTCGGTTCCCTAAATGCACTGCATTCTTTCTTGCATCTAGACTATTACATGCAGCATTCCTGTCATTTGAATATTTCTTTCTCCCTTTTGGCATCTAACCAATGCCTATTCATCCTTTAGGTCTCAGCATTGAACTCACTCTTCTCCCCAGTTTCCCCCAATCATCCTGCCATCGCAAATTATATATCTACCAAAGTACTTCCATATTCCCTAGCACTTCTCCACAAATGAGTAAGGGCTCATTTACTTCTCTTTACTAGCATTAAAATGTAAACTAAGAGGGGATCCCTGGGTGGCTCAACGGTTTAGTGTTTGCCTTCAAGCTAGGGCGTGATCCTGGAGTCCCATATCAGGCTCCCTGCATGGAGCCTGCTTCTCCCTCTACCTGTGTCTCTGCCTCTCTCTCTCTCTCTCTGTGTCTCTCATGCATAAATAAATTTATAAAATCTCAAAAAAAAAAAAAAAGTAAACTAAGATGGACTCTGTTCATCAATAAATCCCTAGGGTTTATTGAGAATCTATCCCATAGTCAAAACTAAATATATATTTGTTGAATGAAAGGGTATTATTGTACTTCATCTGAATAATTTATGGCAAGCTCAAATTTAATTTGGATTCTTTTAAAGGCTATAAAATGTTTTAAATATACTTACTTTTCTATCTATTCTTTCATTCCCTTTAATGTATGGAAACTTCAGAGAGCACTTTGTAGGCCATTACAATCCTATCCAGGAGTTTCTGATTATGATAGCATAATAGGCCTACCAAAACAAAACAAAAATCCTCCTTCTTCCACATTTTATCATGTGGTCAAAGCTAACTTGGGGAAAACATTTATTCCAACCCAAAGTGTAAAACCTGCTATGGAAAAGAAAAAGAATCGAAAATTTCTGGACTTGATTTTTCATAACCAAATCCCTGCTCTACATTCCAATACGAATATTTTAGATATACTCTTGTGCTACCTAAAACATGTTTGAGTTTTTCCCTTGTTATCTCTCAATTCTTAAAACGAAATTAGATAGATCTTTGTCTGTAAGCCATTACAGTCCTCTTGTCCAAGAGTCCTCTTGTCCAAGAGATAACTAGTTGACTATTTCATTTGGGGCTAATTATTAAAAACAAGATTAAATATGGAGCATCTCTAGTTATCCCACAGCTAGTTACAAGTTAGTCCCAAGCTAGTCTATCTTTAAAATTTTTAGTCCCAAGCTAGTCTATCTTTAAAATTTTTAAAGACATCCATGATACACATAAGTACTAAGATCATTTGTTGAAGTTCTTTTATTTTATCAAAGTATAATTAACATATAGTATTATATTAGTTTCAGATGCACAATATAATGATCCACCATTCTATACATTACTTGATGTTCATCAAGATAGGTGTACTCTTGATCCCCTTTATTTATTTCCCCACCCACCCACCACTCCTCTGGCAATTACTTGTTTGTTCTGTACATTTAAGAGACTGGTTTTGTTTGTTTCTTAAATTCCACATCCGAGTGAAATCATATGGTATTTGTCTTTCTTTGACTGATTTATTTTGCATAGGATTATACTCTCTAGCTCTATTCATGTTGTTGCAAATGACGAGATCTCATTCTTTTCTATGGCTAAGTAATATTCCATTGTATATATACGCCACTTCTTCTTTATTCATTCATCAGTCGATGGACATTTGGGTTGCTTCCATACCTTGGCTATTGTAAATAATGTTGCAATAAACATAGAGGTACTTATATCTTTTTCAAATTAGTGTTTTCATTTTTTGAGGGGTAAATACCCAGTAGTGGAATTACTGGATCAGATGGTGCTTCTATTTTTAGTTTTTTGAGGAACCTCCATACTGTTTGCTATAGTTTTTTGAGGAACCTCCATACTGTTTGCTATAGTGGCTGAATTAGTTTTGCATTCCCACCAACAGTGCATGGGGTTCCTTTTTTTCCACATCCTTGCCAACATTTGTTATTTCTTGCTTTTTTTTATTTGGCCATTCTGACAGGTATAAGGCAATAGCTCATGGTGGTTTTGATTTGCATTTCCCTGATGATGAGCAACCTTTCATGTGTTTGTTGGCCATCTGAATGTCTTCTTTGGAAAAATGTCTATTCAGGTCTTCTGCCCATTTGTTAATCAGACTATTTGCTTTTTGGTGCCGAATTGTATAAGTTCTCTCTATATATATATATCGGATATTAACCTCTTATAAGATATATCATCTGCAAATAGCTTCTCCCATTCAGGTGGTTTTCTTTGCTTGCAAGAGCTTTTTATTTTAGTAGAGTCCCAATAGTTTAATCTTGCTTTTGTTTCCCTTGCTTGAGGAAACATATGTAGAAAAATGGTTTTCATGGCCAATATCAAAGAATTTACTGCCTATGTTTTCTTGGAGGAGTTTTA
Source organism: Vulpes vulpes (assembly GCF_048418805.1). Classification (NCBI taxonomy): domain Eukaryota; kingdom Metazoa; phylum Chordata; class Mammalia; order Carnivora; family Canidae; genus Vulpes; species Vulpes vulpes. The sequence goes on along the minus strand of NC_132794.1, from coordinate 25,585,288 downwards.
TGGTTTCAGATCTCACATTTTGGTCTTTAATCCATTTTTAATTTATTTTCATTTATAATGTAAGAAAGTGGTCTGGTTTCATTCTTTTGCATGTAGCTGTCCAGTTTTCCCAATACCATTTGTGGAAAAGACTGTCTTTACACCATTGTATATTCTGACCTCCTTTGCCATAGGTTATTTGACCATATAATTGTGACTTTATTTCTAGGCTCTCTATTCTATTCACCTATGTGTCTATTTTTGTGCCAGTTTCATACTGCTTTGATTATTAAAGCTTTGTATTATATCTTGAAATATGGCACTATGATACTAGAAGTTCTTTTAAAGGCTATATTGTTTATTATGTATGATACCATATAGTCAAATTATTCCTGGTAGGTTGCCTATTGTATAAAAGTCTTCTTCAAATTATTTTTTTGAAAGGTCTTTTTTTTTTTTTTTAAGATTTTATTTGTTTATTCATGAGAGAGGCAGAGACACAGGCAGAGGGGGAAGCAGGCTCCATGCAGGGAGCCGGAAGTGGGTCTCAATCCCGGGTCTCTGGGATCAGGCCCTGGGCTGAAGGTGGCGCTAAACCGCTGAGCCACCCCGGCTGCCTGGCTTCTTCAAATTAAACTAGCAAACGGATAATTGATAAAAAATTGCCTTGTTTAGAACACTGTCTCACAGGAAGCTTTAAAAAAGAGGAAAATGAAAATTCTTCTGAATTTCTTTTTAAAAATTGTGTTACTATAATCAGTTATAGTGGCTCTATGTAGTATAGACCTATCTATCTATCCCATTATAATATTTTATTCTTTCCTTTAATTGAATGATGGACATATTCATCCTCTTGTTCTCTTTTTCCTTCAGTGGAAAAAGTAAATTGTTTTTACTGCTGAAACAGGAAAAGCAGCAAAGTCCTCAATATCTGCAATTTGTTGAAAGAAGAACTCTCTCCTGCTCCATGACATTCTGTCTCATTCAAGAACTCAGGAGTGTTGATATTTACATATTCCTCATTAAGCTAGTCAGTTTCAAATTGTAAATAAAGGATATCTCAAACTGTCTATTTATAAAGTGAAAGACACTGCAAATAGTTAATCCTGTTTTTTTTTTTTTCTAAATCTATACTTCATCCTATTTGCATGCTATTTTTTCTTCTGAATTTAGGGGAAGAAAAAATAGTTAATATATACACATATTTATATCAAAATTAAGGAAAACTTATCTTAATTACTACAATCTTTGTTTCTGAAACTGTTCATGTTGTCAAAGTTAGTATTCATAACTAACCACCTTCTTCTACTACCCATTTGATAGCCCCTTTGCCTTAAGTAAGCTCCTCAACTGGTCATGGTTCTTTGCCTTGAAAGAGTGACCCAAACCTTCAGCCCTAAGGAATCTGGATCATTTGAGGTTGTAGTTTCCCACTGACTTAAATCAGAGGGTATGTGAGTGATAAGTGACACCTCTGGGGATCTTCTGCATTCCAGAGACACTCATCCTTACCCCATTAGATAGAAGCAACCTAATTACCTCTTTTTAGTCAGGATCAATCACCCTAGCCAGTAGAGTGATGCTTTTCTTTGTTTATTGATTTACTGACCTGAAGAGTAGTCGAGTGGTAGATTCAACTTCCAATTTAGTGGAACCATTCCCATATTCTCTGGGGAAGGTGTTCTTCCCTTGGCAACTAAAACTTGTAGACCAGTAGAGCTTCAAATTGTGGGAAAGAGAAACAAAAAATCTTGCTAGTGCATCTCTATAGTTAAGAGTTTGAGGGTCTACTCCCATTTCTACCCTTGGATTCCCAGAACTCTGAATACTGGCTGTAGGAGAAACATCATATATTGGTCTGATTTAGAATATATACTGCATCCTAGAGAAAATCATCACAGACTTGGAAGGTATTGCCACCTGGCTACCATCATAACAGAGCTTAATAAAGCCATTCCACTTTCCTATCAGGCCAACTGCTTCAGGATAAGAGGAATTTGGTAAGAATAGTAGTGAACTACATGAATATGAGCCCATCACTGAAATTCATTTGTTGTAAAATAAGTTTAAAATGGTTAATATATACACACAGCATATTCATATGAAAATTAAGAAAAAAATTTTAAACTTAATTATTTCAACCTTAATTGTAATGGTCAGAAGCAATGTTATATGGAATGCCATGACATATTAACAAGATATTCAATAAGTTTATAGAAGGTAGTTTGGGCAAAAAGTATTGCAGGAAAAAGTTAAATTGATGTCCATTGTAAGATCTATCCCAATACCTGTGACCAGGTAACATGTTGGTCTCTACTAATGGCACATTTTGATGATGTCAGCATAACATGAAGAACTGTCTTCCTCAGTTAACTGGTCATGGGAGAGTTCCCATTAGATCATCAATACAGACTGAGAAGAAGGAGGCAATGCAGGAGGAGTTTGGGCCATAACCATTTGAGCCATTTGCATATGCAGTTTACCTTTGTCTTTACTAACCCTTAAGCCTAATCTCAATATATGCAACTTCTCTGGCAGTGATTATTATAAACTTAATCAGGTGCTAATTTTAGTTGCTGCTACTGTTCCAAATATGGTTTATTGCTAAAACAAATCAAGCCATATCCTGGCATTCAGCATGCAAATGGAAAATTATTTCTCTACACCTCTTATTAAAGACCACCAGAACCAGATTGTTTTTAGCTGACAGAGTAGCAATGCACCTTCACTGTCTTTTTTCAGGGCTATTTCAGCTCTCCAGCCTTATGTCATAACCTAGTCTGCAGGGACTTGATCACCTCTCCATTCCATGGAGCATCATACTGAATTATTACATTGATGATAGTATGCTGATTGGATAAAGTAAAGAGGAAATGACTACAAACACCTTGTTAGAATACGTGCCGGAGAGTGGAAGAAAAATCCCTCAAAATTCAGCGAGCTGGGGATCCCTGGGTGGCTCAGCGTTTGGGCGCCTGCCTTCGGTTCAGGGCATGATCCTGGAGTCCCAGGATCAAGTCCCACATCAAGCTCCCTGCATGGAGCCTGCTTCTCCCTCTGCCTCTCTCTCTCTCTCTCTCTCTCTCTCTCTTTCTCTGTGTCTCTCATGAATAAATAAATAAAATCTTTAAAAAAAATTTCAACGAGCTGAATAGTGAAATTTCTAGGGGTCCAACGTATGAGCTACCTCAAGATAGCTTTTCTTGCCTAAGGTCAAGTTTCTGCATTTTTCCTCATCCATGAAGAAAGAGGTACAATGCCTAATAAGCCTCTTCAGAAGTAATATATACTGTATTCAGGTGGGTTATTCTGACCCATTAATTAAGTGACTTGAAAAGTTCTCAGTATTGAAAGATACCAAGAATAAGAGAAAACCCTATAACAAGTCCAGACTTCTCTGCAAGTTGTTGTGCCACTTGAGCAAATCTAGGATATATGATGGTACTAGAAGTGTCATCGATGATAAGGTTGCTATATAGGGACTTGGGCAAACCCCATAGGTAAATCATAGCACAGTGACCTTTAGGATTTTGGAGCAAAGCTATGCTATCCTCTGTACATAACTGTTTCATTTAGAAATGGGGATCATATATTGTACAATGACTAATATAACACTGTATGCTAACTATACTGGAATTAAAATTTAAAAACTTAATGAAGAAATAAGGGGCTCTTGGCTAGCTCACTTGGTGGAGCATGCAACTCTTGTTCTCAGAGTCACGAGTTCGAGACCTGCATTGGGCATACAGCCTACTTTAAAATATAATAATTAATAATAATAATAATAAGTTGGAGAGATTTTAACAAAGACCCAGATATCGTGCCATTGTGTAAAATGTGGCAATGGTGGGCATGCATTTCCCTAGCTACAATCAGGTAGGCAGCATATGCATACTCCAGTATTTTCCTTATACCCATTATGCTTTATTTATTCATCCTTAATTTATTTACAGGATGAGTAGTATTCATGGTAATTTTGGAATAGGTATTTAGATATCCACATATGTAGAGAAGGATCTACATTTATCCAGATCTTGAGTGGCAGGAAGGTTTCATACGACACCCAGGTTATAAACCAAAAAGAAACACTTATTTCAAAGAAAAAGTTGTCCTGTGACACCAAGGGAAGTCAGTGGGTTCTGTAAGAACCATAAGACAAGAGAGAAGTCAGGCAGCAAAGCCAACCCACCCTACTACAATATGACCTCATCTTTACTAATTACATCAGCAGCCCTATTACCAATAAAATTCACAATATGCACCTGAGATTAGGTATACATATCTTTTAGGAGGACACAATTCTACCTATAACAAATGGGTAAACCCCTGGCAAAAGCGAACCTGCCTCGGCCTGGCTTTCCTAAAAACCAAAGCCTAGGACAAGATTTGTGAGCGGGTTGGATTAAGTATCAGAAGGGATGGCTTAGTTTTTTGTTTTGTTTTGTTTTGTTTTTGTTTTTGTTTTTTCAGGAAGTGATTCCAGTGAGCAGGACTGAGGAAATGAGAAGTGAGGCAGGAAGGAGGAAGAGCCAATATAAGAGTACGTTACTGAGGTACACTGTGGACACAAGCAGCTTGATTCTGCTTGAACTTCCAGGAAAGTGTACAGAATGCTTCCCAGGGTCATGTGCTAGAAGGACAAAAGCAGGCACATCTATGCATCATCTCGGATTACTCATAATTGGAAGGGATGTTAACTCCCAGAGATGTTGACTTCCTCACACTTAACAAGCCAATGTACATAAACAAAGTGAGCTCTCAAGGGCATCACTAGCATCAAAGGAGTTCCAGGGCAAAAAAGAAAGATCTGTCACTGTCAACCTGAAGTGAGTGAAAGCCTGCCCAGAACTCTCCACTCCAGCCACAGTTAAATCAGAGGTATAGCCAAGAGAACATGACTAGGCCATCAGATTCTCCCTCCAGGGGACATAGAATTGGAATTCTGAATCTGTAATCAGTTGGTGACACATGAACAGGCAGGAATTGTAAATGCCTACTAGAACCAAATTAAGAACATAACTTTGTCCTGAAGAAACATAGCAGACATATAGTAATATGAATATGAATAAACCAGAGTAAAACAGACATACAGAAGATGCAAAGATCAGAGAGCATGTTTCCCCAGACAAGTGGAACTAAACAAGGGGTCTTCTTTGCAGCCTGACTTCTCTCCAATTTCAAGATTCTCCTGATCTGCCTCTCTTGGTGTCCACAGATCAACTCTATATCCTCCCAATAAATGTGTCTTTTTTGTTTATAGCCCAGACGTCATATGAAGCTTTCCAGACACTCAAGATCTGGATAAACTCAGGTTCATCTCTATACATATGGAGATCCAAACACCTATTCCAAAATTACTGTGAATACTCTGATTACTATGAATATTGTTCATCCTGTGAATAAATTAAGGATGAATAAATAAAGCATAATGGGTATAAGTATGCATATGCTGCCTATCTGATTATAGCTAACAAAGTGCATGCCCATTATTGCCAGATTTTACAAGATGGGCAAGATATCTGGATCCTTATTAAAATCTCCCCAATTTTAAACGATGTCATATAACTAAAATATTTTCAAGAACTCTGCAGACTAATCACATTTGTATGCCAGATCTGGCTCCAGTTTCAACATCTGTCGCATTCCTGAAGACACGTCTGCCTCCAGCCTACTGTGCATTCTTCAGAATGCTCTGACCTGACCATCTTGTTCCTCATGTGAAATTTACCCCTTTCACCAATTTCCACTGCACAATCTCAATAAGAATTCCTCACAAAAGAATAAATATTGTATGACTCCACTTATTTGAGGTAATCAAATTTGCTCAAACAAAAAGAAATGGTGGTTGCCAGGGACTAAGGGGAAGAAGAGAATGAGGAGTTAGTGTTTCATGGGTACAGACTTTCAATTTGGGATGATGAAAAATATCCTGAAGATGGGTGCTCAACAATGGGGATGTACTCAATGCCACTGAACTGTACACTTTAAAATGGTAAATTTCATGCTTTGTATATTTTACTGCAGTTTTTAAAATTGTGAGTTTAGTGGTCTTCATTAAAGGTTTTGGGAGGTTTGAAGGAGGATTCACATTAAGCAAATATAGTCTTCACCCTCCCCTCTCTCCTCCCATTGCCCGGGGCATACCAAGATCCAACTCCTCTTTTACAAAGATCATTATTTTTCTAAATAAAGACACGTCTATGCAAAAATTATCCTGATGATTGCTTTTAAAAAACAAAATTGTCTTATTAAACATAAGTGAGATCGATGGGCTTTCTTATTTGGGGGAACAAAAATTATCTCTGACTAAAGCACAAGTACTTACATTCATATTTTCCAGAAAGAGTGAGATGATCTTTCTTAAGACAATCTTTAATCTACGCATGTGTAATATTATCCTAAGAAAGTTGTAGCATAATGAATAGGACCTATCATACATTAGTATTTCCCTACTTCTGAACTATGTTACAGTAGGGATAGGAAAGATGAGGTGTTGGAGAAATATTAAAATAGAACTTTCATCCTCTGGCTTCTAAATTAGCAGTAAATTAGAAAGCAATGGCTGGATATCTGAAAACAGCAGAGAGGAGAGTTGCCGCCTCTCTAATTTAATACCAAATTCCCAGGAGTATTTTGCTGTCAGAATTTTATCATGTATTATGGGGACAAGTATTGGCAGGCTTCCATGAGATGCATATAAGCTTTTATCTCGTCCCTAGATCAGGTCATGTGACTGATAGCTAGATCCTTACATAGGCTTTTACCATCCTTTTAGTAATACACTTGGTGATTGAGCGGAGTCCCATAAATCTAGTCCACAGTTACGACTCTACTGGGGTTTATCCTGTTGATCCTCAACCATCTACCACACGTGCACATTAACATTTCATAAAAGCTCTACTTACAGGTCTCCTAAAAGCTTTCTCATACATAGACTAGAGTCTTCAAAGCTTTTTCTGTTTCTCAGTAACTGAAAATAGTTGTTATGCCTTAATAATAATGCAAAAACAGAAGATGACTTCTATTCCACACTGAAATTCTACAATATGTTACTCAGGCAGCAACAATATAGAGTTATTGGTAGGTGGCCCCGACTTACTATCTTAATTCTTACCTAGTCCTACAGAATCAAAAATATCAGTAATTGAGGATTGGTCAAAAGTCAGCTAATCCAAGGATCACAAATCATTCATCTATAGGATGAATCTGGTTTGCAGAGATGTGTTGTTTAGCAACACAATCTTTTTAAAACTTTGGAATTATTTGTCACATTTTAAAAGGTGGAGACTGTACACCAATATGAAAAATCTGGCAACCTCACCTGATGTTCTTATTTAGTAATGTTGGACTGGAGCCTGGGAGCCGCTGATGTCTATGGACAGGACATGTGTCCTCCACGTTGTCATAGGTCTCACTGTGCTGTGCTAGCTGTCACCATATGCTTTATTCAGCTAAGTATGCTGCCTGGATTTTGTAGGCATTTGAAATTTTAACTTGCGTCACTTTAGAAATTATAAAATATGAGATCAGGCAGTGCTGAAATGACTCTCTCAAAAGTGAACAGGTAGCTGGTGCCAAATCCTGTGTCTACAGAAAATTCTTGTGAATGCCAGAACTTATTCTCCACGAAATGCTACAATGTTCTAAGGGGCGCGGTTTGGGGAAATCTGCACTACACTATTTTTCTTCTTTTTTTTTTCACTATTTCTTCTTTTAAAATTTAAAAAAATAGCAAATTTTCATCTCTTTCCTAACACAAGCTTTAATTTAAGCAACAAGTGATCAAAAATAGTCTGACTATTAAAAATTAAAATTGTCTAATTCTTATTCAATATTATTTATATTTAGCAGTCTTATAGGCTTTACTTATGGTTTCTAATTTCTTTTTTTGTGTGTGGTTTTTTTTTTTTTTTTTTTTTTTTTTGGTTTCTAAGTGACAAACTTGGTTAGAATTTTTTAGCCAAACTTAATGGTAAAAAAGAAAACACTGATGAACAGATGAAATGCACTATTTTTTTGTATCCTGAACCATTTTAAGTAATGACGATGTTTTTGTAATGTGAAATGTGTGTCTATTTGTTTCCCTGTGTTAGAAACAAGCTTACTACTCGGACAAAAGAAAGGGAAGGAGGGAGAAAATGTTGAGGATTGCAATATACCAAAATCCTCCATTTCTCCTGTAGATCTATTCCCTACCTCTCTCTTTACCCCAGCCTGCTGATCTATATCAAGATTTCCATGCCTTCTCTATTCTAGTTGGCTTCTACCAATGGAAATCCCTGGTAGAATAGTTTATGGAGGCAAGAGAGTAAAACCTAGTGTATTTATTCCTCAAAATGTCTCCTTGCAAGGTCTCTCTCAGCTCACCATATCCTCCATCTGAAAGTCAATACCCCATTTGTCGTGATGCTCCGTACAACTTTTTCCTTCCAAGTTCTAAAACCCAATCTCTCTCCTTGTTGCTTTAGACCTAGGGGGTGATGACATGTTGGTTGCAACTAAGCTCCAGGTCAATGAATCATTCTTCATGGTTTCCCTTCCTGCACCTTTGTAAATAAATCCTTGAATTTCCTATTGAATGTACTGTTCTTATTGAGACCCAGACTGGTAAGGAGGCACATTTCATTTGTATAATATTTTTTTAATTAAAATAAAGTAAAAGACTAGATGAATGTAAATAGTATGCACAACTACTAGAAGCCAAAAGGAACTTCAGTTCTAAGCAATTTATCAAAAGTTTTCTGAATAAGCAGTTTCCTCTTCCAGATGAATTATAGTAAGATCTATTAATATAATTTTTTCACCTCCACCAGACATATTTTTGCTATTTCATCATCTCTTTTAAAGATGTTTCCCCTTTATTAATTTAATACATACACTGTTCCATCTTTTCCAATCCATAAGCCCCATTTCCTAGAAACAATTATTCTACCCTTATATCATTTTTTATTTTACTCCCATCACTTTTAATAATATGCTCCTCATCCTATTTCCTGATTTATAAATTTTAGATATAATCTATTATAATAAATGAGGAATGAGCTGGCTTACCACCAACCCCTTCCAACTAGTTGTTATATTTTGTGTTTCTCATGTAGCTACACTGTGTCTTTAGTAAAATACTAATATCTCCATTCCTTATTTCACCAGCTGTGTACAGTACGTTTTATAGCAATAAACCAAATGCATACTTTGGCCAAATACCAAGGCAAACCCAAACTTGCTGCATCCATAATTTTTCTCGAGTTTTTAAAATGATATTAATGACCATAGTTTTCATCTGCAGCCTTACTCCATTCTTTTCATCTGCAACTTCTATTACCTGCACAATAACTTTTGCAATGTTAAGATTAATAGTATTCATATATGATTAATTCTTCTGTGCTTTATCTGTAGGTGGATATAAAAGATGAAAGTCAATAATAGTATTATGAATATAAATATGGATCAAGCAGAGTCGATTGATTATTGCATTAAGTTTTCAACAGGCTCTGTCTTCAATTTTTTAATTGTATCGAATTTTTCTTGCCTTTATCTCAGTACCAATGTGTATAAAATTATAAATGTTCTATTGAATCACCATTTGGACTGGCTGAACTCCAAGCCTGCTGCCAACTGCAAGGCTGGGGTTTCCCTTCACTGCTCTTCTAGAGTCAAATTGGCTTCACTATCTCAAAGGATGCCAAGACATTTTTTGTCTTAATTTTCTTCTTGTTTGGATATAGTCCAAACTCAAATAACTTTCCTTTCAGGTATAAGATATATTTTATGAATCTTGTGACATCATTCATTTGAACTTTAAAGCTATTTCTTCACTGTCTTCTAACACTCAACATTATTGATGGAAAATGTGATACCAGACTTGTCATTTTTCTGTATGTCATATTTTTTTCTCAAGAAAAATTTTAGAGTGTTCTCTTTATCCCAGTAATTTGAATTTTCACAATAATATGTCTAGGGATGTGTCTTCATTCATGTGCCAAGAACTCAATGCAATCTTTATTTTTTTAAAGTTTTAATTTAAATTCCAGTTAATTAACATAGAGTGTAATATTAGTTTCAGGTGTCCAATATAGTAATTTTGACATTGCTATACATCACTAGTGCACTTCTTTTTTTTTTTTAAAGGTATTTTATTTTTTTTAATTTTTATTTATTTATGATAGTCACAGAGAGAGAGAGAGGCAGAGACACAGGCAGAGGGAGAAGCAGGCTCCATGCACCGGGAGCCCGACGTGGGATTCGATCCCGGGTCTCCAGGATCGCGCCCTGGGCCAAAGGCAGGCGCCAAACCGCTGCGCCACCCAGGGATCCCCACTAGTGCACTTCTTGATCCCCATCATTTATTTCACCCATTCCTCACCCACTTCACCTCTAGTAACCATCAGTTTGTTCTCCATAGGTAAGAATGTGATCTTTGGTTTGCCTCTCTCTCTCTTTTTCCCTTTTTGTTCATTTGTTTTGTTTCTTCAATTCCACATATGAGTGAAATCGTATGATATTTGTCTTTCTCTGGCTTACTTTGTTTAGCATAATATTCTCTACTTCCACTCATGTTGTTGCAATGGAAAGATATCATTTTTTATGGTTGAGTAATACTCCATTGTATATACCATTGTGTGTACCAAATCTTCCTTATCCATTCATCAGCCAATGGACACTTTGGCTGTTTCCATAATTTGGCTGCTATTATCGTAGATAATGTTGTTATAAACATCGAGGTGCACATGTCGCTTTGAATTAACATTTTTGTATTCTTCAGGTAAATACATAGTAGTGCAGTTGCTGGATTGCAGGGTAGTTCTATTTTTAACTTTTTGAGGACCCCTCACTGTTTTCCAGAGTGCCTTCAACAGTTTGCCCTGCCACCAACAGTGCAAGAGGGTTCTTTATCTCCACATCTGCATGAACACCTGTTGTTTCTTGTGTTGTTGATTTTACCCATTCTGATAAACGTGAGGTGATATCTCATTGTAGTTTGGATTTGCATTTCCCTGATGATTAGTGACGTTGAACATCTATCTTTTCATGTGTCTGCTGGCCACCTGCATGTCTTCTTTGGAAAAACATCTATTCATGTTTTCTGCCCATTTTTAATTGAATTATTCATTTTTGGGGTGTTGAGTTTTATTAGCTTTTTAACTATTTTGGATATTTTATCAGATATGTCATTTGTAAGTATCTCTTCCCATCCTGCAGGTTGTCTTTTTGTTGTTGATTGTTTCCTTCATTGTGCAGAGGTGTTTTATTTTGATGCAGTCTCAATAATTTATTTTTGCTTTTGTTTCCCTTGTCTCAGGAGACACATCCAGAAAGAGGTTGTTATGGTTGGTGTCAAAGAAGTTACTGAGTTCTTTGCTAGGATTTTTATGGTTTCAGGTCTCACATTTAGGTCTTTAATCCATTTTGAATTTATTTTCATATATGGTATAAGAAAGTGATCCAGTTTCATTCTTTTGCATGTTGCTGTCCAGTTGTCCCAACATCATTTGTTGAAGAGACTTTTTCCCATTGGAGATTCTTTCCTGCTTTGTTGCAGATTAATTGAGCATATAGTTGTTGGGTTCACTTCTTGGTTTTCTTTCCTATTCCATTGACTAAGTGTCTGTTTTTGTAGCAAAACCATACTGTTCTTGATCACTACAGCTTTGTAATATAATTTGAAGTCCAGAATTGTAATGCCTCCAGCTTGGTTTTTCTTTTGCAAGGTTGCTTTGTCTAATTGGGGTCTTTTGTGGTTCCATATAAATTTTAGGATTGTTTGCTTTAGCTCTGTGAAAAATGCTGTTGGTATTTTGATAGGGATCGCATTACATGTGTAGATTGGTTTGGGTAGTACAGACATTTTAACAATATTTGTTCTTCCAATCCATGAGCTTGGAATATCTTCACCCCATTTCTTTGTGTCATCTTCAATTTCTTTCATTAGTATTTTATAGTTTTCAGAGTACTATGTTGAGTAAAAGTGGTGAGAGTGGACATCCTTGTCTTGTTCCTGATCTTAGAAGAAAAACTCTCAGTTTTCTGCCTTTGGGTATGATATTAGCTGTAAGTTTTTATATATGGCCTTTATTATGTTGAGGTATGTTCCCTCTAAACCTACTTTGCTGGGATCCCTGGGTGGCGCAGTGGTTTGGCGCTTGCCTTTGGCCCAGGGCGCGATCCTGGAGACCTGGGATCGAATCCCACATCAGGCTCCCGGTGCATGGAGCCTGTTTCTCCCTCTGCCTATGTCTCTGCCTCTCTCTCTGTCTCTCTGTGACTATCATAAATAAATAAAAATTAAAAAAAATTAAACCTCCTTTGCTGAGGGTTGTTATCATAAATAGATATACTTTATCAAATGCTTTTTCTGCACCTATTGAAATGATTGTATTATTAATGTGAGTAGCATGTTGATTGGTTTGAGAATACTGAACCACCCACCCTTGCAACCAAGGAATAAATCCCACTTGATCCTAGTGAGTGATTTTTTAAATGTATTGTTGGATTCAGTTTGCTACTATTTTATTGAATATTTTTGCATCTATTCATCAGAGATATTCTCCTGTAGTTCTCTTTTTTTATAGTGTCTTTAATTGGTTTTGGTATCAGAGTAATGCTAGCCTTGTAGAATGAATTTAGAAGCTTTCCTTCCTCTTCTATTTTTTGGAATATTTGAGAATAGGTATTAACTCTTCTTTAAATGTTTGGTAGAATTCTCTTGTGAAGCCACTTGGTCCTGGACTTTTGTTTTGGGGAGTTTTTTTATTACTGATTTAATTTCTTTGCTGGTAATCGATCTGTTCAAGTTTTCTATTTCTTCCTGTTTCAGGTTTGATAATTTATGTTTCTAGGAATGTATCCATTTTTTCTAGATTGTTCAATTTGTTGACATATAACTTTTTATAATTTTCTTTTGTAATTTTATTTCTGTGGCATTGGTAATTTTTCCTCTCCTATTCATGATTTTATTTATTTGGGTCCTTTCTTTTTTCTTGTTGATAAGTCTGGCTACAGGTTTATCAATTTTATTTATTAATTTTTTTCAAAGAACCAGCTCCTAGTTTCATTGATCCATTCTATTGTTTTTTAATCTTCTATATCATTTATTTCTGCTTTAATCTTTATTATTTCCTTGCTCCTGCTGGCTTTAGGCTTTGTTTGTTGTTCTTTTTCCAGCTTCTGTAGGTGTAAAGGTAGGTTGTTTATTTGAAATTTTTCCTGCTTCTTGAGATGGGCATGTACTGCTATATACTTCTCCCTTAAAACCACTTTTGCTGCATCCCAAAGGTTTTGGACCATTGTGTTTTCAGTTTCATTTGTTTCCATGTATTTTTTATTTTTTCTTAAAATTCCTGGTTGAACTATTCATTGTTTAGCAGCATGTGGTTTAACCTCCATGTATTTGTTGTCTTTCCAGATTTTTTTATGTGGCTGACTTCTAGTTTCATAGCTCTGTGGTCAGAAAAGGTGCATGGTATGATTTCAATCTTTTGAATTTGTTGAGGCCTGTTTTGTGAACTAATATGTGATCTATTCTGAGAATATTCTGTGTGCACTTGGAAAGAATATATATTCAGCTGTTTTAGAATGGAATGTTTTTAATATTTCTGTAAAGCCCATCCAGACAGTGTGTCATTCGAAGTTTTGTTTCTTTGTTGATTTTCTATTTAGAAATGTCCATTGCTGTAAGTGGGATACTAAAGGCCCCTACTATTATTATGTTATAATCAATTTGTTCCTTTATGTTTTCTATTAATTATTTTTATTTGGGTTACAAATATCTGGGTGTTCCTGTGTTGAGTGCATAAATATTTACAATTATTATATCTTCCTGTTGGACATCCCCTTCTACTATTATATAATGCCCTTCTTTGTCTCTTGATAGTCTTTGCTTTGAAGTCTAGTCCATCATATATAAGTATTGCTACTCCAGCTTTCTTTGGGCACTAATTTGTGTGATAAATGTTCCTTTATCCCTTCACTTTCAGTCTGTAGGCTTCTGTAGGTCTAAAATGAGTTTTTTCTAGACAGCATATAGATTGGTCTTGCTTTTTTAATCCATTATGACACCCTATGTCTTTCGCTTAGAGCATTCAGTCCATTTATATTGAAAGTAATTGTTGGAAATATGTATTTGTTGCCATTTTATTACTTGTTTTGTGGTTGTTTCTGGAGATTTTTCTCTGATCCTTGGCTTTCTTTCATGTTTTGCTAATTTTCTTTAGTGTTATATTTGGATTTTTTTGTCTTTATTCTTTGCCTATTTATTAGTGGGTTGTGATATATGGTTACCATTAGGTTTGTATATAACCTCTTCTGCAAATAGCGGTCTACATTAAGTTGATGATCGTTCAAGTTTGAACCCATTCTTTTCTCTTCTCCCATTTTAAATGTATTTTATTATATTTTATATCCTTTCTTGTGTGTGAGTTCCTTGACTGATTTTACAGAAATATTCATTTTTATTGTTTTTGTGTTCCCTGCCTTTATACTGTCACTTTTGGTCTCTCCTTCCCACTAAAGAGTCCCCTGTAATATTTCTTGCAGGGCTGGTTTAGTGGTCATGAACTCCTTTATTTTTTGTTTGTCTGGGAAACTCGTTTTCTCTCCTTGTATTCCGAATGGTAGCCTTGCTGGAGAGAGTATTCTTGGCTGCAGATTTTTTCCTATTCAGCACTTTGAATAGACCATGCCACTCTCTTCTGACTTGCCAAGTTTTTGTTCAAAAATATCCTTCTAGCCTTATGAGCTTTCCCTTGTAAGTTAATGACTTCTTTTGTCTTGCTGTTTTTAAGATTTTTTCTTTATCACAATATTTTGCAAATTTAATTACAATATATCATGGAGTTGGCCTACTTTTCTGATTTTGATGGGGGTTCTCTATGCCTCCCATATCTGGTTATCTGTTTCCTTCCCCAGGATAGGGAAGTTTTCAGCTATTATTTCTTCAAATAAAATTTTCCCCCTTTTCTCTCTTCTTCTAGGACTCCTATAATGAAAATGTTATAACTTTTGATGGACTCACTGAGCTCCCCAAGTTTAGTCTCATTTTGCATAATTCTTTTTTTCTCCTTGTTCAGCTTCATTGATTGCCATTACTTTGTCTTCTAAGTATTAATTCACTCTTCTATTTCTTCCAGCATGCTGTTCATTGTATCAAGTATATTTCTAATTTCATTTATTGCACTCTTCATCTCTGACTGATTCCTTTTTGGCTCTTTTATCTCTGTGGGAAGGGTCTCACTGATATCTTCTATTCTTTTCTCAAGCGTAGTGACTATCCATTGCTTTAAATTCTCCAGCAGGAATGTAACTTATATCTGCTTCACTTAAATCTCTGGCTTTGGCCTTATCTTGTTCTTTCATTTGGGATAAATTACTCCATCTTGGCTTTGGCTTTTTGTCTAAGTCTATGCCCTCTTCTGTATGTTAGAAAAGCTAATTATGTCTCCTGTTCCTGAAAGTAGTGGCCTTATGAAGAAGAGGTCATGAAGTGTCCAGGGCCTGGTGCTTCAAGGAGTGTCTCCTGTGTGTGCCACATGTGTTCTGGTTACTTATCCTTTAAGCCAGTCATCTGCAGAGGCTCTCCTTGCCTGCTGGAGGCATTTGGGTCTGTGCCCCAAATGTGGTGAGTTTTAACTAAGTGTGTTTTGGTCTGCTTGTGAAATGAGACCTGTTACCATCTCCACCAGAGTTGAGGCCCTGCAAAACTCTCTGGTTGGGAGACATGGTGTGGGCAAGTGTTTGTGAAGGCCTTCTGGGAGAGGGATCTGCTGACTCTGGGACTGAGGCAAGTATGACTGAGAAAGGCAGTTGCACCAGAGCACAGGTGTGTGGGTTTGGCCTAAGTGAGTTAGGCAGCCAGTGTCCACACTAAATTGCCTCCCTCAGGTGACTCTGTGTTTATGCTGGAGGGGTAGGGGAGGTTTCCCTCCTCTACCTTAAAACCACTTTTGTTGGTTTTAAGGCAATGGCCTTAAAAGGCAATGGCAATGGCCAACTACTTTGTTCCCAGAGAGGCATTTCTGTGAACTCTACCTCTCAGGAATGCACTTCAAGAAGAACAAATAATTTCCCCACTGTGTGCCCTAGGCTTTCTTCAGATCACTGTTTCCATGCTGTCTGCCCCTGGGGTTCTCTCCAGGGGCAGCACAGTACATGCCTGGTTCTATCCCAGCCAAATCCACTGACCTTTAAAATCCAAGCTTTAAGCAAGGACTGGTTGGAAGGACTCAAAAAATTCATCCCCTCTTGTTTTCCAAGCCAAGGTCTTTGGAGAAACCTCCTTGTGCACTACCCTGTGTGTTCCTCTCTCTCTCATCCTTCTCTGTGACCATGGCTCCCTTTCCTCTGCAACACCCACAATCGGCTTCCCTCCTAAACCTCATCTCCACATATCCTGCCTTCTTCAATGTGGCCTCTTCTCTCCCTTTAGTTGTGGAGTTTGTTCTCTCAGTCTTCAGGTCAATTTCTGGGATATTTAGGATGATTTTTTAGTTATCTACTTGTTTTCCTTCCAAAATATCACATCAGTTCTCACTGTTTGCATATAATACTATACATTATGATGACAGTATAAGATTTAAAGACAAATTTCATTCTAATTCAAAAACAAACTTTTAAGGTAGATACTATTCCCATATCATAAATTAGGAAACTGTCATTCAGAGAGATTCACTGACTTGTCTGTCACAATACATGGGGAAGGTGATATTCTACCAATGACTTCTGATTCCAATAATCATGCTCATTTCACAGTACCATACAGCATGCATTAAAAATTATTGAGTAAGCTGAATTCCTATTTTCTGGTTGAAGGGAATATATAGTGATCTTATGTGTCAGACTTCTTAGCATAGCCAAGAAAACCACCAGATACGCATATATAATCAACATAGTATACATCTACATCATCATTTTACATAAATTTTAACAGAGCAAATGTTCCCTTTCACAAATATATTATAGTAGGTATGAGAAAGTTAAAGAAGAAAACTGATTTATTATCATTAATGACTTGTAATAATAACTGAAATGATTTCAACATTATCTTCAGTTAAACCATAATTCAAAACAATGACAGGCATTTTAGGAATTAGATTGGATTTTGTTTTTAATTGGAAGTTAAAAGTCAGCTTCACTAAAAGGTATATAGAGGGCTCTAGCACAAACTTGTCTAGACTGGGAAATATTACTAAAGGCCATTTATTTAATAGCTATGCATATTTCCAATAAAGTTGTTATGTTAGTTTTCCATTGCTGCTCTAACAAATTACTATACATTTAGTGGCCTAAAACACCTACAGTTCGGAAGGTCAGAAGTCTGACAAGGTTCTCACTAGCCTAAAGTCAAATAGTATGTTCCTTTCTGGTGTCTAAAGGGCAGGATCAATCTCCTTGCTCATTCAGGTTGTTAGCAGATTTCAGTTTCCTATAGTTGTAGGATTGAAGCCTCCATGTCCCTACCGGCTGTCAGTTGAGGACTATTTACAGCTTCTAGAGGCCATTGCCATTTACTGGCTCTTGGCTCCCTTCCTCCATCTTCAAAACTGGCAGGCAATGGGGAAGAAGGGGGTGTCAAATTCTTCCTTTACTTCAAATCTCTCCTCTTTCTTCTTTCTCTTCTCTTTGACCTAATCTGGAAAGTCTCTATTTTTATGGACTCATTTCTTTAGGTTAAGTCCACACAAGCTATCCAGGATAATTTCCCTATTTGAATTTGTGATTCCTTTAATCACGTCCACAAAGTCCCTTTTGCCATGAAAGGTAACATATTCACAGGTTCTGGGCATTAGGGCATGGGCATATTTGGGGAGATCTATAATTCTACCTACCACAGCTGCCAAATTACTGTAATTTTTAATCATAGTCTTTTACAGTAATTTAAACTCACATTCATTTTCTTCACTAGAATAAACAAAAATATTTTAAATATTTTTCTTCATTTTGAATTTTTTCATAATTTTTCCTCCACCAAAAGCTTTGTCCTCTACCCACAAAATATATCAAATGAATTGGGGTTGGTTTTTTAATTATTTTAGATTTTTTTTTATTTATTTCACGAAAGAGAGAGAGAGAGTGAACAAGTAGGGGAAAGGATGGAGGAAGAAAAAGAGAGAGAAATTCAAGCAGACTCCACACTGAGTGTGGAGCCTGAAGTGGGGCTCAATTACAAAACCCTGAGATTACAATCTAAGCTGAAGTCAAGAACCAGATGCTTAACCAACTGAGCTACCCAGGTGCCCCTCAAATGAATTTATACAAAAATTTCATTTATATTAATTTTTCTAAACCATTTTCATGAAAACATTTGACAAGTTCTGTTTGTCTTCTTTTCATCTCATCATACAACTCATTCACTTACTTAATCTGAAAGGGATTTAGGACTAGTCTCTTCTTTAATGTTGAAATTAGGCTTTCACAGCAGACAGATTTCCTGAGGAACAGGAATCACTTGTGCTTTTTTCTATATAAGGAAATTAAAATTTTCTGTTTTACTAGAGATTATTCCATCTTTGAACAATGGCTAGTTTTTAAATAATGATATCTAACTCCTATTCACCCTTAATAAAACATTCAAAATACTGTTTAAGTGACATAAACTGACTTTTTTCCAATGACCAGCTGCCCAGCAAATACATCACACATATCTCCAGTTCTCTTTTTCTCTGTCAACACTTAGCAATTTAGCTTCTATATTAGAAAGGTAAGAAGAAATAAGAAGTACAATTGAAAATCAATTGCAATTGTTGTAATTCTTTTTTAGTAGCTCTAGTAATGGACAGATATTCAGTTATAATTATAATATGTGGCTTAAATGAAACTTATCTATTTTTTTCTAGCTCCTTCTTCAACTCTCTGATAAGGTGTACTAAGTCGAATTATCTATGCCTCTTTTTCTTTCTATCCTTCTTCCCCATGATCTTTTTTGTTTAAGATTTTATTTATTTATTCACAAGAAACACACAAAGAGAGGCAGAGACATAGGCAGAGTGAAAAGCAGGTTCCCCCTGGGGAGCCTGATGCAGGAATCAATTCCAGGACCCCAAGATCATGACCTGAGGCAAAAGTAGATAATCACCACTGAGCCCCCTTCCATGATCTTATACAGAACTAGCTTCAAATATCATGTCTATACAGATGAATCTCAATTCTGTATTGCCAAATGTCCAATGGCTGATTTTCCCATTCCTAACAAAGCTGTATTTGAACACCCCTTATTTTTTTCCTAAAGATTTATTTGTTTTTAGAGAGAGTGAGTGAGCGTGAGGGAGAGGGACAGAAGAAGAGGGAGAAAAAGTCTCCAACAGACTCCACACTGAGTGCAGAGCCCAACATGGGGCTGGATTGCACAATCCTGAAATCACAACCTGAGCAGAAATCAAGAGTTGGATGCTTAACTGACTGCACCACCCAGGTGCCATAAACATTCCTTATTAACTCAAAATATCAAAAACAGTCAACAATTTTACTATCATTATAATTATTGTACTTAAAGAGTTGAAGATGGAGAACCCGAGGAATGCAAGAGAATAACTTGCTGGTGGAATGTGTCAGAAATCAACAGAGATGAGGAATTTGATCATGTGGTATTGGAAAGTGAACAAGTTCATTCACCAGTGCTGAATTCTGCACACAATTCAAGGTGAAAGAGAAATCAAACAAGTCCATTGATAAATTGGCTATTGGATGCTCTAAAGGAAAGGTTAATTTAACCTGCCAAAACAGTATATGAGAGAGTCTGTTTTCTGGACTAGTTGGTAAAAGATGGAAAGAAATGGGGTTTGGAAAACAGATAATGAAGCCAGTGTGATCAATTGATGCTTTCAAGACAAATATATGATGATACGTCCACTCTCTACCTCCTGAGATAGAGCTTAGTTCACAAGGCAGTCTACTGCCATTGAGTCTTCCATGTCCGGGGCAAATGTTCAATACTTTTAGCTTTCCAAAAACATGGAAAAACACCTTTGTTCTCTCTTTGTTCTCTCACCTCTCCCTCTGGTACACCCCTTGCTTGTGCTCTCTCCCTCTGTCAAATAAATAAATAAATCTTTAAAAAATTGTTTTACCAATGTCAGTGATGATATGAAAAAGTCTAATTCTAATTCATTGAAGCTGCACATAATCTAAGTGTTAGTTATAGACACAATGCTACTTTGTTTATGAACCCTTTAAGCAAGTACTACAGTTACTAGAAAAAAAATACTAGAATGACAAGTCTTCTTGTCTACTCGATCTTTGAGATCCTCTCTGCAGTGGGTCACCTTTCATGTGCATAAGCATATATATTCTCACATCCCAAATATGCATCTACCTACCACTTCCTCAATTGTCCTTGTTACAAATACTCCTGTATCATTCCATACAATTCTCTGAAAATATTCTGAATATAGATCCATTCCCTCAGGCCATCTCTCTTTCCAGGCAAATTACGCAATGAAATGTTCTGGTCCAAGCTTTGCCAACAGAGAAAATTTCTCTTGCCCACTTTCCTCCAAAACCACCTCTAAGTCTATAATTGAGCCAGAATCCAGTTCTGGGTAGTACATAGCCATCAGTAAACAAGCTTATTCTTTTTTTCCCCAATTAACTAATCTTTGGGAGATTCTCTGTACAATAAGAGGCAAGAATTGAGACGAAATATGGTCATGCACCAAGAGTAAGCTTATTGAGAGTATGAATCACTTGCTTATTCAATCTAATTTGGTCTTTTGGAACTGAAAGCCAGCATTTCAACTTAATGTTAGACACCACCTAAATGTATGGCTTAGGTACAGATATCATCTAGTCCTTGATGTACAGTGCAGGTCCTACAAATACTCAGGGTGCCACGGCCGAAAATGTAATCTGTATGAGGAACAAGAAGAAAACTAGGAGCTGTTTCTCAAAAAGAATAGTTATCTGTCAAAGACAGCATTACAATTTCCTTAGTAGGGATGGCCATAGACTTAATTTATGGAGATCTGCCATGGATTTATGGATCTTCGAAGCTTTTTTTTTTTTTTTTTTTTTTTTTGAGAGAGAGAGTGTAAGTTGGTGTACAGAGGGAGAGAGAGAGAGAGAATCTTAAGCAGGCTTCACACCCAGTGCACAAGGTGGGGGTCGATCTCATTACCCTGAGATCATGACCTGAGCCAAAATCAAGAGTCAGATGCTTAACCGACTGAGCCATCCTGGCTCCCTCCTTTTCTTCTTTTTTAAAAGAAGGATTCATGGGCATCCCTGGGTGGCGCAGCGGTTTGGCGCCTGCCTTTGGCCCAGGGCGCGATCCTGGAGACCCGGGATCGAATCCCACGTCGGGCTCCCGGTGCATGGAGCCTGCTCCTCCCTCTGCCTGTGTCTCTGCCTCTCTCTCTCTCTCTCTCTCTCTCTCTCTCTCTCTGACTATCATAAATAAATAAAAAAAAAAATTTAAAAAAAAAGAAGGATCCATGGATGTCTGGGTGGCTCAGTGATTGAGTGTCTGCCTTTGGCTCAGGGGGTGGGATCGGGTCCCACATCGGGCTCCTCCTGGGGAACCTGCATCTCTGTCTGTCTCTCTTTTTCTCATGAATAAATAAATAAATAAAATCTTTTTAAAATAATAAAATAAAAGAAGGATCCATGCCCAGTGTGGTGCCCAATGCAGAGCTTCAACTCACAATCCTGAGATCAAGAGTCAGATGCTTAACCAACTGAACCACCCAAGCATCACTGGATCTCATGGGTCTTAAAAGATATACAGCAGATCTGCTGGCCCAGCTAAAAAGCCTTGTTGTGCTCTGAAAACCACTCTAAGCTGGAAGGCAAACTTTTAGGCCACTCAGTTAAAGGTTTGGAGTAAATGTATATGCTCCTTCCAAATTACAAAGACCACCAAGCATTGTGCTGCTTTTTTGGTAGTAAAGGAAACAAATCACACAAATATTGAAAAACAGAACCAGATATTTTGCACATATATATACTTGAGGAAAGAGTTCCATTTCACAGATATGAGGGAAAAAATCAAATATTAAAAAGTACCCTAGGAGTACCTGGGTGGTTCAGTTGGTTGAGTGTCCAACTCTTGATTTCAGCTCAGGTTATGATCTCAGAGTGGTGAGATTGAGCCTGGTGTCAGGCTCTGCACTGAGCATGGGGTCTACTTGAGGTCCTCTCCCTCTGCCCCTCCCGCTGCCTCACAGTGCACTGTCTCTGTCTCTCTAAAACAAATAAAATAAATCTTAAAAAAAAAAAAAGTTTGCCCTACTAGAAACTTCTGAGAGGTATCTTATTTATTAATTATTTAAGCATACTGGGCAGCCCTGGTGGCGCAGCGGTTTAGCGCTGCCTGCAGCCCAGGGCGTGATCCTGGAGACCCTGGATCGAGTCTCACGTCAGGCTCTCTGCATGGAGCCTGCTCCTCCCTCTGCCTGTGTCTCTGCCTCTCTCTCTCTCTGTCTCTATGAATGAATAAATAAAATCTTAAAGGAAAAAAAAATTATTTAAGCATACTAATCTTTAATCTCCTGAACTTTTAAAAATTGCACAGAGGAATAAAGCACCTGCACAAAGATGACTCCAACTCATAAAGCATTTCATATTTTTCCAGTATCTACCACAGGCACTGTACAGCTCTTCCTATAATCTCAATAAATGTTTCTTTGAATGACTGATGTGATCATCACTAATGTAGTAGAATAAAAATAGTCTGAACTTTGGAGCCTAAAGACGTCTACATTCAATTCTCATCTAATACTTATCAACTCTGTGACCTGGAGGAAATTAGTAAGGCTGAATAGTGGTCCCTCCAAATATATCCTTGTCCTAGTCACTGAGACCTGTGAATATGTCACCTTACATGGCAAAAGGGACTCCACAGATGTGATTAAATTAAGAGTCTTGAGATGGAGAGATTATCTCGGATTATCCAGGTGGGCCTAATGTAATTACAAAGGTCCTTAGGAGAGGAAGGTAGGAAGGTCAGAGTGAGAGCTGTGATGATGCAAGCAGAAACTGGAGGAACACAGACCTGTTGAAAACTTGATTTTCAAACTTCTGACCTCCAGAATTTTAACAATTCATTTGTGTTGTTTTTAATGACTAAAATTGTGGGAATTTGTACAATGGGAATCTAATCCAGGCTCTCTGAGCTTAGTTTCCTTGTGGGAAAATTGAAGTATATATTTATATCGTGGGGATTAAAAGCAATTTTAAAGCACTCAGCACATAGTAAGCACTCAGTGAGTGGCAACTATTATGACACGTGCTGTATTGTTAGAGGTGAAGCTTAGCATATTGATTAAAAGCTTACATGCTAAAGTCAGGCTGAAGGGTATTTCTTTCCTGTCTCTACCATTGGCCAATTCTAGGTTCATTTGTAAAATGAAATTAAGGGTAAGTCATCTCATAAGACTGTTTTGAGGATTAATTGAAATATTTCATATAAAACACTGAGCCCCACATCTGACACAAGGTTAGTGCATAATAAATATTACCTCTAACTACTACTGCTATTCCAACTCCTGCTGTTTGTTTTTGCAGTTTCACCACTGAAGCATTCAAAAACTATCTCTGTAATTTAAAAAGATGTCCCTGTAATTTCCTGCCACCAGATGACTACATTTTGCCATGCCCACTCACTCTGAACTTCAAAGAAGGAAGTTGGCCTGGGGCTTAAAATGGTAGCTCCATCCTGGGCTCACCCAGATTTAACCTTAACTATTAATTCCCCCCAATTCCATTCCAAAAAGAAGAAAAAAATCTCTTTATTAAAATAACTAAACTGGGCTTCAGTGAACTATAATAAATACTAAAACCAATAATGCTTTTGCTTTAGTAAACCAAATCCTTAAGACACAAGTACATTTCTTCTTTCTTGCCCTAAGCATGTCTTTACCAGCTTATTCTCAGTTGGTCTTTATACACAAGCATTACTTCCTGACCATTACATAATTTAAATATATATTCTAGCACTCATATTTTGATAAACCATGAAGAGTGTTTTAACCATCCCTGTTTCAGCACCTTTCATTTATATTTATGAATTTTGTTATAAATCAGAGATAAAATATAATAAGAAATATAAATCAAAATGTTGAACATGCATAGACATGACTTATTACTAGTCTAAAAGCACTTAGAAGAGTGCCTGGCTGGCGCATTCAGTAGAGCATACAGTTCTCAATCTCAGGGTCATGAGTTCAAGCCCCATGATGGGCATGGAGCCTACTTTAAAAAAAAAAAAAAAGGCACTTAAGTGGAAAGTGAGAAACTGAGAAAAATAGAGAGAATTCATTTCTGATTTTCATGAGGTTTTCTTGTGATGGTATGTTCATAAACATCACCATCGTTGTCATCACGGAAAACCAGAAAGAGAAAAAAAACATTCAGCTTACACGGAAACAATTCATTTTCTATTTTAGATGGAAAGCTAATGTACGTGTATTCACAGTATTTATACTTATATTTGTACTCGTTCATATCAAATGAGTCAGCTAGCATAAGAAATTTCTTGTCAATGGACTAAATTTGAAATAGAGTAATGTACATAATTTGTCACCAAAACTAAGGCACTTTTGAGAGTAAAAGAGGGTCACTGATAGTAATTATGTCAGAAACTAGATGTAAACTGGGACTGTGCTGGACAACCCGGGCACGTGGTCAACGTAGGTTATCACTGTTTGAATGTATGTGACATCACCCTGGATGGACGCATCTGGAGGGGAAAGAGGGAAGGTACTACCACTACACATCTTTTTTTTTTTTTTTTTTTAAGATTTTTATGTATTTATTTGGCAGAGAGAGAGTCAGAGAGAGCACAACCAGGGGGAGGAACGGGGCTGGATCCTAGGACCTCCCGGATCATGACCTGAGCCAAAGGCAGCCACTTAACCAACTGAGCCAGGTATCCCCCATCATTTTTTTTTAGATTTAATTATTTACATTAGGAGAGAAACACAAAGCAGGATGCAGGGCAGAGGAAGAGAGAGAATCTCCAGCAAATTCCCCATTGGTCAAAGAGCCCACGAGGAGTTTTGACCCACAACCCCAAGACTGCAACCTGAGCCAAAATCAAGAGTCGGTAGCTTAGGGACACCTGGGTGGCTCAGCGGTTGAGCACCTGCCTTTGGTTCAGGGCATGATCCTGGGGTCCAGGATCGGTTCCCACATTAGGCTCCTTGTGGGGAGCCTGCTTCTCCCTCTGCCTATGTCCCTGCCTTTCTCTCTCAGTCATGAACAAATAAATAAAATCTTAAAAAAAAAAAAAAAGAAGAAGAAGAAGAAGTCGGTAGCTTAACCAACTGAGCCATCCCACATGCCCTGGCTACACCATCTTAAAGCTTACTCCATCTGCAAGTTTACCATTCCCCTTAGCTGGTGTTAAAGTATCCTTTATGTCAACGGAAAGAAAACCAACCTCAAAATAGATTAGTAAATGCTTTATTCATTGTCTTACTGAAAACTATAGCCCACAAAACAGTATTTCAGTTGCTCTGAAGAACACCAAAGCTTCTCAGCTACAGGAGATTATGTATACAAAAAGGGGAAGGAGTGTAAGTGATTCTAAGAAATTCTCCAAATTTTTGCATGTCACAAGGTATAATTAGTTACAGTTATAAAAATTAAGGATTACTGATTTCTACACAGACACAAGAAAGACCCTTAGGTCATCTGAGTGCGTTATGTTTCTATCATTTCTGATTGTTTAAAAATATTGCTTGCATGCCTCTGTTGAACTGGTTTCAATTCCTCCTTGAGGTCACTTGAGACAGTCACTGAAGGCTTACATCAGTTGCCTAGTGCAGTTTCAGTGCACACTTACAGGGCTGTTTGGCTCTCTGAGTTTCAGGCTAACCTAGAACAGTGAACCAAAGAAGAAACCAGAAGCTCTAGATACTCGTCGTCATTCTTCGCATTCCCATAATTATCTTCTTTTATGCTCTATCTCTGATGTAATTCCATGCACATTATTATTCAAAAAACTTTAGTATCAAGGGTGCCTGGATGGCTCAGTTCGTTAAGCATCTGCCTTTGGCTCAGGTCAGGATCCCAGGGTCTGGGATCAAGCCCCAAATCGGGCACCCTGCTTAATTGGGAGCCTGCCTTTCCCTCTCCCTCTGCCACTCCGCCTGCTTGTGCTCTCTTTCTCCCTCTGTCAAATAAATAAATAATATCTTTTTAAAAAAACAACAACAACAAACCTTTAGTATCCTTATACGCTAGGTACATTTAGAGATGAATAAGAATTCTTAAGGAGCAGCAAATCATATAGAAAGACAGAACCTGAGCATCCATCAATTCTCATCCGTGTTGACCTTGCTATGCAATGTAAGCAGAGGTTTGGAAATGTGTATACAAGGAAGTGATAGCATGTGGGGAGGCGTGCCTGAGAAAATCTGAGGGAATAAGAGATGCATTTATAGAAGGTGTAACTCCTAAAATAAGAACCAATGCTTTGGGCATTCTAGGCAGAGGAAACAAAATAAAAAGGGCCAGACACTTGAAACCTTGGTGCTGAAGGAAACTATTTTCATGTTAAGAGTATACTGGGTTATTGATGATATAATGAGGCTGAAAATGGACAGGAAGGCTTTGATTGCATCATGAAGGATTTTGTTTGCCAACTTAAGGATTCAGAATTTAACTCATCTGTTGGGGTGAGTCTGGAAATCTTTAAATACATATTTTTAGGTTCAGAAAGATTCTAAAGTACTTCTAAAGTTGAGAGCCACTAAGATAGGAAAGTTTTTAAACTAGAATTAGGAGAAGGTTTAGATGTTACAGCTCAGGGGTAAAAACCACGTGGTGATAGAATGGATGATAAAGTGGTGATGTTCAGGGATGCATGTAGAATTCAGATATGCTCTAGCTTTCTGGCTTCGGCTACTGGATCGATTTTGATCACCTTACCACTGTGCCAGACAATGTTTCAGAAGATTTCACCCAGGGAACAAGATGTTTCTCAAAAAATAAAATAAATAAGTACTACTTTAACAACATATCCAATGAATCTGAACTTTTTTTGCTGGTGGAACAGGAATTTGGAAGATGCTGACATTTTCAAGTTTTGATGCTAAGAATTCATTACCTTCATAGGCCTCTTTTTTGGTAGGGCAAGAGGGCAGAGCTATCCTTTTGGTGATACACAAATAAAGCAATTCCCAAACACCTCTCTGAATAAGATGCTACAGACTGACATGTTAAGGCTTTATTAACAGAACGTTTTAGTTTTCACTTAGTATTAAGTTATAAGAGGAGGATGCAGGATGCTAAATGCTATCTTTCCTGTTCCCCAGATTTGACAGCTAAAGACCACAGCTGAACACGACAGGCCCAATATCAAAAAGACACATGCCTGTCTTTTCCACTGATTCCCAAATGTCTAATAACTTCTTTGACAAGCAGAATAGTATTCGGTTTACCCTGCACATCACTGCACTTCCCTCATGTGAAAGAAGAGGCAGGAGAGTAGAGCTGAAGGAAGAAGGGGCAATAATTAGAAACATTTAGATAGTGCTTACTGTAGGCCACAAATTATTCTAAGCATATTTAATTTTATTCTCCAAACAGCCCTTTGAAGTAGGTATTATTATTGTCTTCATTTTTCATAAGAAAAAGGTGGCATAAAGAAGTTAGGTAACTTCCTCCGGGCCACATAGCAGGTAAAGAGCAGAGCTGGAAGATGGAAACACATTTGGCCTCCAGCGTCAACATTCAGCCAGAGCTGAGGAGTAGCTATACCCTCATCTTTGGGCTCAACAAGGATTTGTTTCCACTGGACAGATGGACACTTTAGAAGTTGTCGGAGTTAAACCCATTTACCAGCGCCTAGAGAGAGGGCTGCTCATAAAGCATATGGTCACAGATTTTGGAAAAGGAACCAATGAAGAGAGAAAGGCTGAAGACTTAGGGGAGAATAATTGCTGAAACAGGTACAGGAGAAGGTAGCACAGGATGGGACTTCCATAGATGAGAGGGCTACCTTTTACCAGAGGAACAGACAAGAAAGGATGCAGGTGACTTTTTAGAAACATATTGAAAATTAGGGGATTCACACCTGATGAAACGAAGAAACCCAGTCCTGAATGTGAAGAGTCGAGAGTGTTTGGGGAGCTGGCAATCTGCAGTTTTCACCTAGAGCTTGCTAGACATGTTTAGCAGCATCCGAGGCAGGAACAGCCTTGTGGATCGTGGCTACATAGGGTAGGGCCCAGTGCAAAACGAAAAGCAAGGTTCCTTGTCCAAAAATTATTAAGAATTTCAAGATAGCAATAGTACTATCTGAAACAAGCACAAGCACGAGATTCTTCTGAGTCTGGGGCCTTAGGAGACTCAGAGGTCACACACCCAGGTCAAAGGTTGAGGGATAAGTGATTCTATAAATCTGTGTTGGCATCAGCCTGACTGCACACAAACCAGATTTCGGATGCACTTCGCTGTTTCTAACCAAAGTCTGTCTCCATGAGGAAGAAGTGAATCAGGTGGTGAGTCAATTCCCTCTGATCACAGGCAGTTTTCCACCTCTTGATTTTGTAACTGAGATTATTTTGCTCTTCTTTCTGTAACAGAGGGTGTTGATTTTTATTTGTGAGCAAGTCTTGCTTATTATCCTGAAGTCTTTGGCCAGATTGCTCCATTGGAAAAGCAGATAAATTATCAGCTTAAGAAAGTGACTGCATTTCTTTTTTTTTTTTTTTTTTTTTTTTTTTGTGACTGCATTTCTTAAAACAGAGATCACAGCTTTAAAACACAAAATTATTTCATTTCAAGAGATTAGAGCATATCCTCATGAGGCTACAGGTAGGAAAAAAAAGGTGTTTCTGTGGAAGAACTTTGAGATTAGCCAATTTCTTATATCCATGTAGAGGTTAAATGAATTATAAGTCATATTCTAAAAACATTATATAGCAGGTTTCAAATTATATTTAATTTCAGAAAATTGACATTTTCTCAGTGTTTTATTCCAACATAAATCCCACTTTCTTACAAAAAAAAAAGAGTGCTTTTCCAAATAAGATTTTTTTTTCAGTTATTAGTTGGAAATACTTGCTTTAGAGCTGAGATTATCAAATATTTGTTTAAATACTTGAACAACCTGGTTTGTGTATATAACTCCTATAATTATTTTTGTTGCCATGAACTCTCAAAGATACTGAGCATTCCTGGTGGTTATGTTTTCAAAAATATTTATATTATCAGATTAGCTGAAACTATTTTAACTATGTTTGTAGAGATTTTGTGGCAGCCAAAATGCACATGAAGAAACATTTTCAAAATAAATAAAGTGATAGAGATAAAATGAAGCAGGTAGTATCTTCTAGTCCTCCCTCCTCTCTTAAGAGCATTTGTTAGTATAAATATCCCATTTTTGAAAACCCGTAGGAATGTAAACTACAACCATTTGGTTGAATATGTAGCTCAAATTTTTTTTTTTTTTACTACGACTACAGACAATTTCATGAAGTCAGGCTCACATCAAACTTTGAACCTGTTAATTATTATGTCTGTATTTTGAGCAGTCTGTCAAAATCGTTTTTTTCATCTGCGTAATAAAAGTCTATATTTCTGAAATTATAGAAGCACCTTAGAAAATGTAATGCAGGGGCCCCCGGGTGGCTCAGTGATTGAGCATCTGCCTTGTGATGAGCATCAGGTCGTGATCCCTGGGTCCTGGGATCCAGTCCTGCATCAGGCTCCCTAATGGGAGCCTGCTTCTCCCTCTGCCTGTGTCTCTGCCTTTCTCTGTGTGTCTCTCATGAACAAATAAAATCTCATATATATTATATATATATATGGCAAATAGAAAGAGGAACTATTCACATCACCCCTGTGTTTCATACTTTTTTAAAAAAGATTTTATTTATTTATTCATGAGAGACACAGAGAGAGAGAGAGAGAGGCAGAGACACAAGCAGAGGGAGAAGCAGGCTCCATGCAGGGAGCCCGACGTGGGACTTGATCCTGCGTCTCCAGGATCACCTCTGGGCTAAAGGCGGCGCTAAGCTGCTGAGCCACCCCACCCCCCCCCCCGCGCTGCCCCACCCCTGTGTTTCAACTTGAACATCAATACAGTGAAAAATTTGGACATATGATGCCTATGAATCACAATCCTTCAGCAATAATAAGTATATAACAACAATAATAATAATAAACACCAGCAGCAAAAGCAGCAACACTTACAGGCTTAAGTGAAGATTGAAGGAGACTATTATTAAAACCATGCTGCTCAACTATAAATAGGCAGGTAGATACATAGATCGATTATTGACAGCTAGATAAAAAAACATACATAAATAAATGACAGGGATATCATGCTGCAGGAACAAAATTTGTACTCCAGAAATTCCCAATATAATATAAGATATAATATGGATTCATAAATAATTACAGCACATGGGAAAATTAGTATAAAAGTATAAAAAGGTAGTATATGGGAACAAGGCAGACTGATATTTCTTGTTCTAGAAGACAAGTTACTCAGATCAAGATGGGTGCCTGCACTGGCTAAGAAGATATTAGCAACAAAGTGAAGCCATCCTGATCTGACTAACCTGTGTTTTATAAAAAGAAGTATTATTAGTCAGCATATAAAATATATACACAGTCACTCTCTTCTTTCCACCAGAAGCCATCAGAAACCATCTTAAAAGTCCCCAACATTTTTCCAAATTAATATAGATCTTAAACCATTCCCTCTTCTGACCAAAATCATCATTTTTCATTTTCACTGATAATGCACTGTTTTTCACTGTCCATCCATACACTTCTGGATTATATTCTTTCAGCCCAGGCATGTGATTCTGGTGGAGCTGAGCTACCCTCCCATACCCCTATTCCTTTTTTTTGAAAAAAGAGAGAAGAGCACATAAGAGAGCAGCAGGTGGGAGACGTCCTCAAATCAGGACCCTGATATTAGGACCTGAGCTGAAACCAGGAGGAGGATGCGGAACCAACTGAGCCACCCAAGTGTCCCACCCTTATTCTTTTTTTTTTTTTTTTCCACCCTTATTCTTTTTAATGCTAATAAGACCCAGGCCTAGCCAGGTTTAAAAAATCCCTTTTTCTAGCTACAGTGGTATGATAGGGACACTCAAACTTTAATATGCATACCAATCAAGTAGGGATCCTTTAATACACAGAATCTGGTTCTGCAGGATAAGGGCCTGAGAGTCTGCATTTCTAAGAGGCTCACAGAGAGGAAGCCTCTGCTGCTATGTGTGAACAACACTGGGAGCAGCAAGGACAGCAAGGACCTAGATGTGTCCACAGGGTCTAGGGTTATGCACTCTACCCAAACCAGGGCAGTCAACACTCAATAAGCCCAGGATGGCTAAGCAGAGGTGGAAAGAGAAGGAATGACCATTTTGTTTCTTGTTCCAGCCACCTGTACCTGAGGCCAGCTCCTCCTCATTCCAGTCACACAGACCAATAAATCTACTTTTTTTGTTTAAATAAGGTCCAATTGGATGTCTTCACTTGCAACCAAAAGAATACTTAGAATATAAACTTTCTTTAGCTCTGATAATGCCCAGACTGTACTAAATACAAGGCTATTTCCTTATTGCTACATTTGCAATCTATCTACCTTAAAGAATTTTGGATTCTGGGCAGCCCGGTGGCTCAGCGGTTTAGCGTCGCCTTCAGCCCAGGGCCAGAGCCTGGAGACCCGGGATTGAATCCTGGGTTGGGCTCCCTGCATGGAGCCTGCTTCTCCCTCTGCCTGTGCCTCTCTCCCTCTCTCTCTGTGGATCTATCATGATCAAGTAAATAAAATCTTTTTTAAAAAAAAGAATTTTGGATTCTGACTCATCATTTAAAAAAATGACTAGGAACAAATATATAATTGTGAAATTACTTGTTACATGTTTGAAATTCACTTATTGTTCTGTTATATTCAATTATCTTAGTAAGGCTAACATAATACTTTAAGGCTTCTCTTTGATCAGTTGAGTAAAAATATGGTATTCATTAAAAATTTTTATTTCTAATCTGCTAGCTTCCTGTGTTTCCTATTAACTTCTCTGTGGGTGACTATAACCCCTGGAACCAGGACAAGGCGTACAATACAGCTCCAGTCTGTTGAGGGGAATGGACATTTGTAGAACTGAACTGGCATTCTAAATAGCATGCTGTTGGGTCCTAAAATTTCTCCAAATGCATATGTGTCTACAAACTATACTTATCTATAAAAGTGTAAACTAACATAAACTAATTGTTATGAATTCTTATTAAAAATAAACTGAGATCATTTTGCATCTTTAAAATTAGGCTCTCTGTTAATGGCATTGTGGACTAAATTAATCATCCTCTATTCACATGGCATAAATGATTAATCACCCCTGGAGAAAAGATGGGTGGCAATTCTGAAGACAAGGTTAAGTAAACACTTGAAGAAGTCTTCCTAGTGAAAAATGACTCATGGTTCTGAGAGATGATAATGTCATCATTCTCTGAAATAAATAGAACAGATATTCATTCTCATTACAAGTACAAATAGAAGAATCAGCAAATTCACATAGCGGCTTTGTTATCCTTTTGTTAAGAGCAATTCATATTTAATTCAAGCAACTGTTTATCAAAACTGTCATTTTGTGAAACTAGGATAAATCAAGATAGCAAAACAACTTTACCAGGATAGCCTTTATATGCTTTTTCCTTTGAAAGCCTTGTCTGTTTCCTTGGGCCAGGTGACCTGCTTTCCATGGCCTCCTACGGCATCCGCAGAAGCCCCCCATCATCTGCAGAACCACATCACACCTGCTCACTTCTGCATAGTTAAGAATTTAGCACAAAGTTACTGTTTTAAAAATCTGTTCACTACACAGAGAAGAGAGTTGCTATATTAAAACCAACTTAATTAGAATGTGAAGGGGACCTTAGGCTTGTAAGTTGCTTACATAATGCTGATGTGATCTGCTTTGAAAAAAATTTATACAGCATCAAGTTTGTTCTTTTTTAAAAATATATTAACATGAAAAGGTTTTGTTTTTCCTGTATAAAATAAAGCTACCCAATGCTGTTGAATTTGGCTAAAAACCATAGGTGTTGTGTTTGCTTTCAAAAACTTTCAAGTCCAAAGTCACCAAGGGATTAATAGTATTAATGAAATAAAATAAAAAACAGGTACATAGCTTATACACTGTCCCAAGGTAAAGGAAGGAAATAGTGTTTTTTCTGCCATGAATTGTATCAACAACTACCACTAGGGGGTGCTTCATCTCTTCTTATTCACAGTAAACAGACTACACTGAATCCCGGTATTTCTATACCTATAAGCTAGTATTGACCTTCTTCATTGTATGTGCAAATTAATTTATCCCCAAATTTTATACTAGCCCAAATATAGATATATTGATATCTATAAAACAATAATCTCACTTATATTTATTGAATAGTCATCAATTTACTCTCAAATGACCACTTTTCTTGAGGGGCTTTAATTTTACATGTAATTTTTTCCTATTTTCATGGCTCCACTGACATGATAAATAAAAAAAATGTGCTCCGAATCAAAAGTAATAATCTTTTCCATTCCAAAATAGGTAACAATTATATATATGTCTAAAGAAATTAAAGAGAGAAAAAGATTTAGCAACTGTCTTTGTTTTATTTTTTTAAGATTTTATTTACTTATTCGTGAGAGACACAGGGAGAGGCAGAGAGAGAGGCAGAGACAGGAGAAGCAGGCTCCATGCAAGGAGCCAATATGGGACTCCATCCCTGTACTCCAGGATCATGCCCTGAGCCAAAGGCAGACGCTCAACTGCTGAGCCACCCAGGTGTCCCTAGCAACTATCTTTAATGATGAGTTTCTCAAACTTTGTCAGTGAATAGCAGTACACTTAATGTCTCAGCAAGTTTTTCATGATGTTCCAGGTCAAAATAAATACCCAAAGTTTTGTTCATTAAGTACTTAGATTTATCAACTTAAGAAGTATTTAGTTTCTAATATATATATATATATTTAGTTTCTAACAATTTCACAGCTATTTGGGGAAAAAATACACATAAACAGAAAGAAAAAATATTTTATTTCATTATTCCATACTTACATATTATCAATTGTTGTTTAACAAATTACCCTCAAAATTTAATGGCTTAAAAAACAAATATAGTTGACCCTTGAACAACATGGGGGTTAGGGGTACCACATCTTAACTTTTGACTTCCCCAAAATTTAACTTTAATAGCCTACAGCTGACCAGAAGCCTTACCATATCATAGTTTATTAACACATATTTTGTATATTATATGTAATATATACTATATTCTTACAATAAAGAAAGCTAGAGAAAAAATATATTATTAAGTCAGAAATGGGGTGCCTGAGGTAGCTCAGTTGGTTAAGCATCCGACTCTTGATCTCAGCTCAGGTCTCAATCTCAAGGTAGTGAGTTCAACCCTCACACTGAGCTCCATGCTGGACCTGGTGCCTACTTAAAAAAACAGAAAAGAAAGTCATAAGGAAGAGAAAATACATTTGCAGTGCTATACTGTATTAAAAAAAAAACACACACACCTGTACAAGTGGACCCATGCCATTCAAACCTGAGTTGCTCAAGAGTCAACTGTATTTAATATCTTATCTTTCTGTGGATCAAGAATTTGGAAGGGGCTTAACTGGATGTCTGTGTCTCAGAATCCCTCCTGAGGTTGTAATCAGGATGTCAAGTAGGGCTGGAAGGCCCACTTCCAAAATATCTCCTTCCCACGAATATTCGCAGAACGTTTCAGTTTCCTGTTGGCTGTTGAAAAGCAGGCTAGTTTCTTGTCACATGGGTCCCTCCGTAGGGCTGCTTGAGCATCTTCACAACATGGTAGCTGGCTTCCTCAAAAATGAGTGAGCCAGGGGCACCTCAGTGGCTCAGGTCATGATCTCAGGGTCTTCGCTTGAGCCCCAAGTCGAGTCGGGCTCTCTGCTCAATGGGGGGCCCGCTTCTCCTTCTCCCTCTGCCTGCCGCTTTGCCTACTTGTGCTCTCTCTCTGTCAAATAAATAAAATTAAAAAAAAAAAAAAAAAAAAAAAAGAGCAATCCAAAGGAGAAAGCAAGGAGAAGTTTGCAATGCCTTTCATGAAATAGACCTGGAAGCCACATAGTCACTTCTGCCATATTTGATATTTTAGAATCTAGTTACTGAATTCAGCCCATACTCAAGATGAGAAAATTAGGCTCCATCTCTTAGAAGAAAAATCATCAAATAATTTTTGGGCACATTTTATAACCACTACACTTCCCAGTGAGGTCCACTCACCTGTTAGGCACTGTACTTATTAACTTCTGTGTCAACTTGACAGGGCTAAGGATTGCCCAGGGAGCTAGTAAAACATTGTTTCTGGGTGTATCTCTGACAATATTCTGGAAGAGATTAGCATTTGAATCTGTAGGCAGTAAAGAAGATTGCCCTCTCCAGTTCAGGTGGGCATCATCCAATCTGTTGAGGGCCTGAATAGAACAAAAAGGCAGAGGAGGGGTAAATTTGCTCTCAGTTCTCTGCTGAGCTGGGGTATATATCTTCTCCTGCCTTCAGACATCAGCTCTTCTGGTTTTGGGGCCTTCAGACCCAAAGTGTGATTTACACCATTAGCTCCCTTCATTCTCAGGCCTTCAGGTTTGGATTCAGCCTACAACACCAGCTTTCCTGGGCTTCCAGCTTATAGACAGACAGGCAGATCCTGGAACTTCTCAGCCTCCATAATCACATGAGCCAATCCCTTGTAATGCTTGTTTTTCTCTATATCTAGGTAGCTATGTATATGTGGATGTATGTACCCTATTGGTTCTGTTTCTCTGGAGAACCCTGACTAACACAGGCACTATGCAATCAAACTTTGGAAATCAGATTGGAAATGGTAACCTCATTTCCTGTTCCACACTGATTTTCTTTTTTTTTTTTTTTTAAAGATTTTATTTATTTACTCATGAGAGATACAGAGAGAGAGAGAAAGAAGCAGAGAGAGAAGCAGGCTCCATGCAGGGAGCCCGATGTGGGACTTGATCCCAGGACTTCAGGATTATGCTGTGGGCTAAAGGCAGGCGCTAAACCGCTGAGCCACCCAGGGATCCCCCACACTGATTTTCATGTATTGTTTTTTATCACACCAACCACTGAACACTCAGCTTCACAAAGATATATCTGCTATAAAAGGAATGTAGCACAAGGTTGAAATTGTAGGCTACCTGATGCTAGTGGTTCATTCAGTGGCCAACAGATGTGTTTCCCTTGACATTTTTAAATATGTCATATAGCCCCTATGGGTTCACTGCAGCCCCTCCAGACTCCCCCAGTGCACAATTAGACTTAATGACCTTTTTCTCAAAGATGAAAATTAAAGTTGAACGTATGTTTTTAAAAAGCCCTCCTAAACATGTCCATAGTTTCTCTATTTGCATTTCAAACAAATTATAAAAGAAAATTGGGGAGTCTATTTCTATCCATGGTATTGAAATAGAATAAACGTTTTATCTTGTTATGAATGGATGTGGAATATAAAAGTATTCTGTGAGCAGAACATTTTTCCTCTGCCCATTTTAGCCAAATATCGGCTGGATATGAAGAAAAAGCAGTACAAGGATGAAAAACACAACATTAAAAAAAAGTTCATTTGTAAAAAAAATCAGCATCCAAGAAATAATTCCTTCCTTTTTACTAAAAACAAACAAACAAAACAAAGAAACAAAAACACCTTTTAAAAATTCTCCTTTCCTAATATAAAGGTATTTTAGTATTGGCCAGGAGTTTGTGCCAAATGATTATACAGACCATCTATTTCCTCACTCGTAGGAAGTTAGTCTTTAATAAAAAGAAAGCTCAGGTAATGAAAGGTCTTCCTGTTAATTACAGCAGATAAAAAAACAAAACAAAAAACATATTTCTCTTTGCTCCTTCCTGAGATCTCACTAAAATAACAAAAAAAACTTTGTGGACATAATCCCACAAAAACAGAGAAGAAGGAAGAGGTGATGACAGCAGACGATTATGGTCCACAAAACAGTGGAAGATAGAAAGCTGATTACTTAGTTGTAAATGACATAGGTTTTAGCTTTCTCTGCTCTGCTAAGTACCTGAGGAGGAAAAATCTCAACTTTAAGTAAGTTGAGTCATGTTGCAGAAACTCAGAACACACCCATCAATAAAGGAACCATGGGCTTCTGAAGGCACTAGATATGCAAGTAGGACTGAAAACAGGAAAATTTGTTAAAAAGTCTTAACAAGGAGTTAAGAGGCTCTTTAGTCTGTGCCGGCCATGATTATGTATCATAGAAGATGGTAGCTTCTGGGGTGCCTGGGTGGCGCAGTTGGTTAAGTGTCAGAATCTTGGTTTTGGCTCAGGTGGTGATCTCAGGGTTATGAGACTGAGCCCTGTGGAGGGCTCCACGCTCAGGGAAGAGTCTGCTTGAGCCTCTCTCTCCCTCTCCTTCTGCCCCTTCTGCTCATGCTCTCTCTCTCTAAAATAAATAAATCTTTTTATTTATTTATTTATTTTATTTTTATTTTTTTTAAGGAAGATAGTAGATTCCTACTGATAACTGAGATGTTCAATAAGTCTACTCTCAGGGAGCTCTCTAGTCCCCATACACTGTGGGTCTTGAGAAAGCTGACTGTCAGGATTACGCTCGGTCATGCGAGACAGAAGAGGAAGTCTGGTAATAGTCTAGCCCTATAGATGTGGCCAGCAAGGAGTCCCACAGCGAGACTGCCAGCTCATTCCTAATTGCTCCACAATGAAACTTAACACTTGATAAGCTTCCAGTGAATACAGGTTCCAACCAGCATTTTAGTGACCCACTCTTGTGTTTTGAAATAACTTAAATAAAAATTCCCAGATCAGAACAAAGATCTCCTTGGGTGCCTGGCTGGCTCAGTCAGTGGAACATGTGACTCTTAATCTCAGGGTTGTGGGTTCAAGCCCCATGTTGGGTGTAGAGATTACTTAAAAAAAAAAAAAAAGAACAAAGATCTCCTTTTTATTATCCTTTTTATTCAAATTTCCCAAACATTAACATTTCCTGAATATATATGATCATCAACCTCCTCTCTCTCTCTCTCTTCCCTGCCCCATGTGTGTGCCTGTGTGTGCACACATGCATGTGTGTGCAGGTGGGAATATAGTCACTATCATCAATTGCATTTAGGATCTTTTATTTTATTTTTTTAAAGATTTTATTTATTTATCTCTTTATTACATTTGAGATAGAGAGTGAGAGAGCATAGGGATGGGAAGGAGTGGGCAGTAGAGGGAAAGGGGAAGCATGCTCCCTGCAGGGAGCCTGATGTGAAGCTCGATTGCTGGGTCCTAGGATCACACCCTGAGCTGAAGGCAGATGCCCAACTGACTGAGCCACCCAGGGGCCCCTATATTGAATCTTACAAAAGCAAGCTTCAGGCATGATGTCTCAACACCCCTTAAAAATCTAGTGTGTATTTCTGCCAAACAAGGACACTCTTCTACCCATACTTTGCCAACTAAACTGCTTGTTTTTTCTTTTTGGTCTGGGGTTGTGCCAAGGAAATGTGCTGCTTTTGATTATGTTTCTTCAGATCCTTTCAACCTAAAACAGTATTTCCCAGTCTTTGATGTCTTTCTCAGTTCTAAAGAGTACAACCTTCACATTCTATTGGATCACCCTCACAATGTATGTCAGGGCCAGATGCAGGTTATGTATCCTTGACAGGAATACCATGGAAATCATGGCATGCTTTTCTCAGTGCATCTCTTCAGAGGTTTCAAACTTAGCAAAGAAAAAAACAAAAGCAAGTATTAAATATGAGAAATTTCTAAAAAGTACAGGAAAAGAAATGAAGCCAGAGTTTACTATTTTAAAGAGCTAGAGGGGCACCTGGGTGGCTCAGTTCATTGGGTATCTGCCTTCTGCTCTGGTCATGATCCTGGGGTCCTGGGATCGAGCCCCATCTCGGGCTCCCTGCCCATTGGGAAGCTTGTTTCTCCCTCTCCCTCCGCTGCTCCCCCTGCTCTCTCTCTGTCAAATAAATAAGTGAAATCTTAAAAAAAAAAAAAAAAAAAAAACTAGAAACAGTCTAAGACTTTACCCTTTAGCCTACTTGTAGGCTAACAAATTACCTTGCCAGAGTTTTCATGGATGCTGGCAAAAGACTAGAGACTCCTGGACCAGAAGCAAAGAATTTTATTACTCACAGAATAGCAAGTAG
Source organism: Vulpes vulpes (assembly GCF_048418805.1). Classification (NCBI taxonomy): domain Eukaryota; kingdom Metazoa; phylum Chordata; class Mammalia; order Carnivora; family Canidae; genus Vulpes; species Vulpes vulpes. The sequence continues at coordinate 25,546,190 of NC_132794.1, read as the reverse complement.
AATGAACCTCACAGTTGCTCTGACTCCCCGTACACTCCATTTCCCATGGGGTGACAAAGAATGGCCCAAGTGGATACCGCTCATGCTGTGGAACTGCATCACAGCTGAGGATCCTTGAGTTTAGGGAACGCCAGTCTTTTATAATGGGCTGAAAGCAAGCTTGCATGACCTTCGCCCCAGAGGGAGACATCATCTTTAACATACTGGACAGTAAACAAGCTTGTCCCCTGTCCTGGAGGCAGACACTAGCACTGTCTTCCAAAGCAGTTGATTATACACGCATTCATGAAATGGTAATCTGAAACAAACGCTGTCAGTGTCTCTAGTCATAAAACATACAGAAATGCAAAAAAGCCATAGAGAATTGTCTCCCAATCACTATGACTTGCTTCTGAAAATAGCTGCCATAATATAGTAAATCCTGGATATTGACTTAATCAAAAATTATGACTTAAATATATTGGCAATGGGGAAGAATGGGAAGAGTATGTTGAGAAAGCTGGATTACACATAAAAGACAATAAATTCCTAATATTCTATAGCAGGAAATGGTTAGATAAAATCTAAACCAGCAAATCAAGAAAGAGAAGTAAAAGTGTATTTTTTTTTTTTAAAAAAAAAGGCGAATAACTGAAGTGTTGACTGTGGTTTTGCCTGTAAGATATAGTTCTCATGGAATGGGAAAGTTGAACCAAGTAACTGCTTTCTTTTGTCATAAGCTATTTGACATCTTATTCTATGTATGCAATTATTTTCATAAAAGTTAAAATACAAGGTAAAAAGAGAAAAAGATATTTCCAGGAGCACGATAGTTTTATTATAATCATTAAATTACATATTCAGGAAATTTAATCTGTCCCCAAATGTCTTTAAGTATCTACCAGGAATACAGGCACCTAATTTTTTTAAAAAGTGGCTTTCAAAGGCATTAAACCAGCCCCCTTATCTTAAGGACCAGACATTCTGTGAAGATGTATAGGACAACACTCTTAGCCCTGGTAGATATGACTGGATTTCCATTCTAGCATTCATGGGGTTCAATGATTACATCCTCCCAAAGAACACTGGGAGAGAAAAAACTACTTCATTGTTGGTGCAGAGTCTCTAATAATCTCTCCTAGCTGCTCTGGGCTGTAACCACAACAAAGGAAACTTGATTCTGTGCAGGCCTCCAGACTCTTAACTCTCAGGAGCCCATCTATCTATGCCAGAAAATATGGATGGGAGCAAGGATGTGTGAGGTGGAAAAAGATAGTGTTCGGATTTTATAAAAAAGTCGTCATTTAATCTCTTCTTCCATGTATATGATTATTGTACTTAAGAAAACAAAAGCAGGGGTGTGTAGGGGGCTCAGTGGTTAAGCATCTGATTTTTTATTTCGGCTCAGGTCATGGTCTCAGGGTCTTGAGATCTAGCCTCCCATTGAGATCTGCCCTGGGCATGGAACCTGCTTAAGATTCTCTCTCTGCCTCTTCCCCCATCCCCCTACATCTTTCTTTCTCTCTCTCTCTCTCTCTCTCTCTCTCTCTCAAATAAACAAACAAGAGAAGGAAGTTCCTGTTTATTTTTTCTTAATTTTTTAAGGTTTTATTTATTTACTCATGAGAGACACACAGAGAGAGGCAGAGACATAGGCAGAGGTAGAAGCAGGCTCCCTGTGGAGAGCCTGATGTGGGACTCCATCCCAGGACCCCGGGATTATGCCCTGAGCCAAAGGCAGATGCTCAACCACTAAGCCCACTCAGGTGTCCCAGAAGTTCCTGCTTAAAAGAAAATCAAAGGTTATGAAAATGTATATAGTAGAAAGTAGAAACTCCCATGCCCATTAATAGGAAGGAATGAAATCAAGAAAGAGGAAATCAGGCCACCTGAGTGGTTCAGTTGGTTGAGCATCCAACTTTTGATTTCTGCTCAGGTCATGGTCCAGGGTCATGAGATCAAGCCCCATAGTGGGCTCCCTGCTCAGCAGGGAGGCTACTGCTGCCCTCCCTGCCCATCTGCCCCTCCCTCCCCAAATAAATAAATAAATTCTTTAAAAAAAGAAAACAGAAAGAGGAAGGCATAATGCAGGGAAAGGAGATCAGATAGGGCTGAGGGACTCCCCCAGATGACATAAATAGGGATCCCAGAATGACAACTGTGCAATAGGCATAGATGAAAATCTATGTAGTTCTAATGGAACTACATGATGGACAATCTATGTAGTTCCAACTACAGTAGTCAAAGGATTGGGAACAAATTTCCCCAGGTAGAATAAAATGGCTAGAGTACCCCAAAGCTAGCAAAGACTTTGTGTTGAATAGGGTGTTTCTGAACTGGGGCATTCTCATAGTAGAGTGGGCATTATTATTTATTACCTCTGACCAGCAGGCATAAACAGGGTGATGGGGAAAAAAAAAAACAGGGTGATGGGCAAGTAGTATGAACAAAAGAATATGCATGAAAGAAAAAGTAATCGTAATTTGCTCCATGGCAAACCTGTGGATATTCCTTATAATAATGTGAACACTAAAGACTAATCCAAACGAAATGATAAAATAACCAGACTGGAAAGGTGGGTGCATGAACGAAGGTACACAGGTGTGGTGGGAATGGGGAAAGAGAATTAAATCTTTTCTATAGTGAGAACCTGATAGAACATCATAAAACTGAAAAATCAAGAAGTAGCCAAATAAGCATGTCATCTAGAGATGTAAAGGTCAACATAAAATTCAGTGGCTGGGGATCCCTGGGTGGCTCAGCGGTTTAGCCCCTGCCTTTGGCCCAGGGCGTGATCCTGGAGTCCCAGGATCGAGTCCTGCAACAGGCTCCTTGCATGGAGCCGGCTCCTCCCTCTGCCTGTGTTCCCCCCGCCCCACCGTGTGTGTGTGTGTGTGTGTGTGTGTGTGTGTGTGTGTGTGTGTCTCATGAATAAATAATAAAATAAAATCTTTAAAAAAATAAAATAAAATTCAGTGACTAAATAATTGGTGAATGTAGTTTCCTTGGGGAAAAGAAGATGAGCAGAAATGAAAAGGAATTGGTGTTTTTCATTATTATTTGCCTCCTTAAGTTTCATACACTTACGTCTTTGATGTAAATAAAAATTGAAGTTTTCTTGGGGCACCTGGGTGGCTCAGTGGGCTGGGTGTCTGCCTTTGGCTCAGATCATGATCTTAGGGATCTCAGGGTCCTGGGACTGAGCCCTACATCAGGCTCCCTATTCAGTGAGGGGTCTGCTTCTCCCTTTCCCTCTGCCCTTCCCCCTTGTTCCTGCTCTCTGGTTTACTCTCTTTCTCTCTCTAAAATAAATAAATAAAATCTTTTTTTTAAAAGTTGGATTTTCTTTAAAAAATAAAGATGGAAGAGAAGAAGGAAAGAAGGGAGAGAGCAACATGTCTACTTTTCATCTGTTATAACTGAAAATATTAATAGAAATGTCAAATCCAAACTGATAGGAATTTCCAAGGTATACTTATTTTGTCTTGGTAGGTTGTAAGTAAAGGGACAGGCAAAATCTATAAAAGAAAGAATATTCCTTAATATTTACAGGAATAAGAAATTGATGGCAAACTGAGACGTTACTCTGGCATGCCTTGGAAATCCATGTTCAGAAATGAGTTATTCACAGTATGTTTCCAAAGCCATGAACAGTGTTTTTTTTATTTTCTTAACTGAGTTTTCAGTTACCAGCAGATGTTATTGAGCAATCTGGAAATGGAAATTGTGAAAATAAAGGGGGAAAAAAACCAAAATGTCTACCCACACCTTTTCTTACATTGCTATGCTCTTGTGGTTGCTACCTCTTCACTCTAACAAATATTGGCTTTTATGAAGACAACAACTGCCCAATTATAATTTGATTTTCAGGAATATTAACCAACATGTTCTGATTGGAATCAAAGAAAATGTGGTATAGATGATACCTTGTCATCACTGACTTATCTTCCTCAGGAGTTCAGGGAAAGGCCATGTTTTCATTATCAATGATGCATTTTGTGCCCTGTATAGAGGCTATTATCAGAGGCTACTTCCTGGTGATGCATACTCCTGGGGCCTCAAATCCTTCTTATTATACTTTCTCACCTTCTCTGAGCACATTTAACTTATAAAGCCATGAAAAATTGATAGGTACAATGAAACTCAACTGGCACCAATTCCTAACAAGGATATCCCTAGCACTATTTTTAGCACTATTTTTTAATAGGATTTCATTACAAAACACTTACTAATTCAACTCAATCCTTGAGCTTGAAACTAGAAAAGCAACCTAACCTAATGTCAATTGTTGTAGGCTGTGAGGCCCTCAGAGAACCAACCCCTGCTTCTATCAGCATAGTGGAACGGACACAGCAGGACAGGAAAAGGACAAACATCTAGAACTGACTACAAGAATTACTAGAACGGACTTATTCCATGAGTATCTAGCTATTTTTGAGATATTTAACCTTAGAAGCTAGTCTCTTTATTGGGAAAATAAAGGTAAATAAGGCCTTCTTTACATATGCTCTATCATACTAAGTACCTTTCTTAAGGAAGACACTCATCAAATACAAGTGTTCACTTTCCTATAATTCCTCAAGAATGGGAAAAGAGTAGCAGGCTTCATGCCTACTTTTCCTTTTATATGAGTAGGTTCCACACTCCCTCCTCTTATTTGGGATACAGTCTATGAAAGACCTCCTTGAGAGCTTGTATTCAATTCTTGTTAGAGGATTTGGAAAATGAGATCAATCCCCTGGGTTCTGCTCTTTCACTCTTGAGCCTAGACTTCCTTAAATCATTGACAGAGATTTTTTTTTTTTCTAGTGACATTGTCAAATCAAAGGCTAGCCTGGGCCAGCTGGATTGCCCTCTTGCGAAAGGTTCTCTTAATAGAGAGGGCTTGATGACGGTAACTCACTGTCATCCCTTTTCCAGAAGTTAGGAGGAAAGGCAGTGAAGAAAAAGCACAAACAAAAGAAACACCGGAAGAGGTGGGGATAAAAAACCGTTTAGTAAATTAGCAGTTTATAGTGAGGTATTCCTCATTTTTTCTCCTTGGATATCATCTATAATATGATCCTATGTTTGTGTAGAATACACAAAAACCTTTGGAACTGGAAAAATACTAGAGATCCTTAAAATAGATGACCCCAATGTGCAGACGTAGAAATTGTTTGTGGAGGCCAAGAGCCTTGACCAACACAGTACAGTTAATTAGTTATGGATCCCATTTCTACCAACACACTTTCTTCTTTAGTTCATGTACCAAGTGCACATAAAAAGTGTATTTTCATGTGCTGTGCAGTTATGTCACTGCATTGTTCTGCTATTGAAGAATTAGCTAATAGGCTTGAGATTTATTTTAAGGAACTCTCAACAAAAGTCATGCTTTCTATTTAGGTGAGACAGTTTAAGTGGTGAGTGTAAAAGGTGAGACTAGGCATTCTGAGAATCCACATAGAAAATAAGAAAATTGACAGCTTGTTGCTAACTCTAGAAATAAAAACAAGACTGTTCCATCTCTCCTTCGTATTGTTCTTGGGTTCTTCTCTGAATGCAAAATGTCAAAGACGCTTTGCTAAAACTCAGGAAGTTGCTATGCAACCTACATAAGAAATTATTTCTCTCTACCTTTAGTCCTGAGGATCTATAATTCTGCTATTTAAGAAACAAACACGTTGTGTCAGAAGGAAGGAGAATATAACAGTAGGCATCTGAATCAATTGTCAATCTAGTTTTCCAGCTTGTCATTGCTCCTTAGACACTGTGTTAAGAAATCTCAGAAACAAAACTGATTTACCATAAAATATGCCTATTTTCCATTAAATTTTGCTCATGGCTTCAGTGAAGCATTGAAGTTACCAACATTTCATGGGTTGACCCTGCAGGGCCACCTCTTGGTCTTGTTAGTCCAGAAAATGAACCGTGCATAAGAGAGGCCTTGGGGGGAAGAGATTTTATTCGCATCAGTTATTTTGCACATTGCTTAAACTAGAGATGTTAGCAGTTCCTTGAAGAGAGCAGCATTAGTCAGACCCTTGGGGGCAACAGTGGGAAATGGAATTTACCCTGTCACATGCTTGACAGAAACATGTCAGTTGAGACAGGGCAGGACATAAGAAATCTGGTTTTGGAGCTTTAGTGGAACTGTTCTTTCATATCCCAGTTAAAATTCCAGAGCTGCTACATACCCACCGTATGACTTTGATGGAGTCATTAACCTTCAAAATTCACTTTCTTGGGAAGCCTGGGTGGTAGAGTTGGCTAAGCATCTAATTATCTTTTTGGGGTCAGGTTGTGATCTCATGGTCATGAAATTGAGCCCTGTGTCAGGCTCCATGCTGAGCACAGTGGCTGTTGAGACTCTCTCTTCCTCTCCTTTTGCCCCTCACCCCTTTGTACAAGGATTCTCTCTCACTCTCTCTCTCTTTCTCTCTCTCTCTCTCTCAAATAAATAAATAAATCTTTCTTTAAAGAAATTCATTTTCTTCATATATAGAATGGGCATGATATGACTAACTGAAGGAGTTATTATTGGAATAAAAAACATATGGAAGGTGTTCATCCCAGATGTAATCATCAGTACACATAATTAACTCTCACACCTAAATGCCAGCAATCTTCATGATTATGACCCTGATGATTAGTATTTTAACCCAGGTACTGTCATTTATCAGCTGTATATCCTTGGTTGAGATATTCTGAGTTTCTTCCATTGGAAAATAAGGAGAATAATATTTACCTTGCAAGTTTGTTCTGAGGACCAGAAATAGTGTGTGGAAAATACCTAGTCACAGTATCTAGATCAAACAAGTAGATTCTTGATAATTCGTTTTTCTCAATGTTTTGATTGTCACCTATCATTTACTTAACAATCTATGCCTGGAGGAAGTCATGTTTGATATTAAGGTTGGCTCTTCTTGATATGATAAATGTATACACCACTCCATTTGATAAATGTTTACTTAAGAGATAGACAAGATTTCTGTTTCATAAGTGTCTGTTCAACCTCCCTTAGGCATAACTCCTCAAAAGGTTGTGGCTGAAAGTCAAACCAGTATCCTCTACTATGAATAGCACTTATCAGAGCCACTGTGAAAGGGACACACAAAAATTTCCCCAGCTTATGGAGATATGCACTTTTGGCAATTTTGTCAAGTCAAGGCAGGAAACACAACCAGGATTAAGGTGTTTAGGGAACATCTTATTCCTTCTGGCCTCAACCTCCTGAGTGTCTATTGTCACATGCTGGTTTATCTGTTAGAGGAAAATGGGCTTTACTGAAGTAGCATTCTGGACTTATTAGTCATTTAGCCTGCACATCAGATATCAGAATTTTGAGTCAATTATTCACTGGATCCACATAGTTATAATATATCTTTTAAACCCTGCCAAAATGCATTCTTTTCAATTGAAAGAAAAAAAAATAAGAGGACAGTTGAGAATACAGACCTCAAATTATGAAAGAATAACATATGAAAGAACAGTCCTAAGTTTTGCTTTTTTTAGGGGGGGCTCTGTGGCGCCAGTGAAACTCCCTTCCTCTTCCAATCAATTTAACCTTCCTTGGCAGCTGTTACTTAAGCATTCTTCCACAAGAATTGAAGTTGTCCTTCTGGATATCTCTCCAAGGAGCCTAAATGCCCTACTCTTAAGTTGGGTGAATTTTATCCTCACAGACATGTTTCTAAATAAGATCTATGAATTAGTTTACAAAGTTGAAACTATCCTTCTGGGAAGTTGGGCCTCTTTACCAACTATTCTAAGATATGTTGGTTTAGTTATCTTAGCCTTGAGTTTCCTCTCCAAAAACAAGAGCCTGTGACAAGGTGAAAGTAACTTGGGAGCAGTAATCCTAAGGAATAAGAGTATGGGTCTTGGCAGAGTGCAACCAGGAAGAGAAAGATAAACCAAGGTCTATTATCAAACTGGTCATTACTTGGCAAATGGACCTTGATCCCGCTGGAGACTCAGATGCTGTGCAGAATGAGTCAGGGTTGTTTATGAGGGGAAAGAATAGATAATTTATCCAGTCTCCCATCCTCCATTGGTCAAAGGTTGCTCATTGAGATATTAGTATTTTCTCTCTTTTGGGTTTGTCCATGCACCAGAATGGCTGAACATGTTCCCACAGGCATCTCCTAGACCTGTGACAAAGAAGCCAGGACAGAAAGCATCAGCTTCACAGTGCAGCTGAGACGAGGTACCTGCCACTGCTGGTAGCCATGGCAATGACTGAAATAAAAAGATCTACTCGATCGTGATATGAATCAGGCATACAGGTGACCTAATTGCTTATGTGACTGCAATGGCGTGATTCACATTAATAAGATTCTCTTCAATATTTTATCAACACTCACAAATTGTAAACAAAACCTCATCACTTCCATTCTAAAGCCTGAACCCTGTTTTGATGAGAGATACTTTCAGTATGTATGCTTTAAGTAGTTAATACATATTTTTAAAACTTCCCATGGAGCCATCTTATTTTCAAATTACACATTTTATAGGTAAATATTTAAAAATACTCACTAAACAGTTACCAAGCTGGATCTTTTTGAAGACAGGCAGAACACAAAAAGAACAACACATAAGATCTCCCTGCAAGGGGTTTAAAAACTACTCAGGGAAGACAGGATAAGACAGATAATTTTAAAGGTTGAGTGAAGCTAATAGAGGGAGTGGGAGCAATACTGAACATATGCTAGATTTGTAGCAATTACTTAGCAGATACTAATCAATGCTACAGAATCCTACCCAGACATTTAGAAACATGATAGACTGATCTGACACAGAAGGATACAAACACAGAGAAATGATGGACAGGGTGCCAGGGTGGCTCAGTCGGTTAAGCATCCAACTAGTGATTTGGGCTCAGATCACCTCATGGGTTGTAAGATCCAGCCCTGGGTCAGGCTCCATGCTCAGGAGGGAGACTGCTTAAGATTCTCTCTCCCTCTACCCTCCCCATGCTTGTGCTCACACACTCTCTCTCTAAAGTAAATAAATAAATCCTAAAAAAAATTTAAGGACAAGATAAAATTAATTTGTTTTAAACAGCTCTGCTCCATAAAAGAAAAGAGCTATTACCAGAAGGCAAAATTTTAAAAACTGCCCTTGGAATCCAGAACTGAGGTTTTAATACCCATGAGATAATTGAAGCTGTGGCTTCATGGGGGTTAGAGGTAGAGGAGCTGGAATTGAGTCTCAAAATAATAGAACCACAAAGAGCTTCCTGGTTTATGAAAAAAAAAATGAATCCAGAAAAATTATCCAACTACCCAAAGTAACAGGAAAAATCCTGTCATATAGATACAAATTTTACACCAGTTGCATGTGCAAAATTTATGCCAAGAAATTAATAATATAACTTGGTACATTATAATAACTCAGGTTCTTTCAGTGGAAAACTCAAAACTGATCTTTTACATTTCCAGCCTAGGAATCACAGAGGCCCTCAACAAAAATTCTTCACTGCAAATAGGTCTCCATAAAAAAAATTACAATATGCATGAAGAAATGAAATACCATGATAAAAATTAGCAAATGCAGTAAACAGAAAAACTGGTCACTCCAAAAAAAAATATAAGTGGCTAAATAATTTGAAAGCAACTCTAAAATAAGTTTGTATCTGTGAGCTTTGGCTGCATAACAAAGCTCCCAACTTAAATGGCTTAAAATGACAACCATCTCAATTTTTTGGAGAGATATTACTTTTTTATCCAATTTATTTAAATGATTTTTAAAAATTAAAACCATGTACCTACTCTTCCCCTAAGCAGCCTGAGGAGACCTCTGAATACAGTTAAATATTCGCTGGAACCAGAAAAACCCTATAAAATCATGCAAACAGAGAGGTTTAAATCTTTATGTTCACTTTAAGAACACATGTGAAACTGCCCAGGCTGTCAAGGGTATGCATATCCAAAAAGTCACCAAGTATCTGAAAGATGTCACTTTGCAGAAGAAATGTGTGCCATTCCGTCTCTACAATGGTGGAATTGGTAGGTGTGCCCAGACCAAACAGTGGGGCCGGACACAGGGTCATTGGCCCAAGAAGAGTACTGAATTTTTAGTGCACATGATTAAAAATGCAGAGAGTAATACTGAACTTAAGGGTTTAGATGTAGATTCTCTGGTCATTGTGCACATCCAGGTGAACAAAGCCCCCAAGATGTGGCATAGAACTTACGGGGCTCATGGCCAGATTAACCCATACATGAGCTCTTCTGCCACATCAAGATGATCCTTACTGAAAAAGAGCAGATTGTTTCTAAACCAGAAGAGGCGATTGCACAGAAGAAAAAGATATTCCAGAAGAAACTGAAGAAACAAAAACTTATGGCTTGGGAGTAAATTCTGCATAGAATAAATACAAATAAAAAAATTTTTAAATATAAATAAAATAAAACAAAACAGTACATCCATTTCTCCCATCCTTCCCCCACTCCCTCATCTTTGGTAACCACTAATCTGTTCTCTGTATCTATGAACTTGACTGATTGATTGATTTTTAGATTCCACATATAAGAGAGCTCATACAGTATTTGTTTTTGTCTGACTGATTTCACGAAGCATAATACCCTCAAGGTCCATCCATATTGATGTATATTGCAAGATTTCATTCCTTTTTATGACATATATATATTTAATAATGTTATATATATACATATATGTTTTTATGTATATATAACATTTATACTCACACACACACACACACACACACACACCACAGTATCTTTATCCATTCATACATTGATAGACACTTAGGTTGTTTCCATATCTTGGCTATTGTAAATAATGCTGCAATAAATACAGGGATACATAAATCTTCACAGGTTATTGTTTTCATTTTCTTTGGATGAGCATCCAGAAGTGGAATTGCTGGATCATATTAGTGGTACTTTTAATTTTTTGAGGAACTTCCATACTGTTTTCCATCATGGCTATACCAGTTTACATTACTGCCAGTAGTGTACAACAGTTTCCTTTTCCCCACCATCCTTGCCCAAACTTGTTATTTCTAGCCTTTTTTGAAAATAGTCAGCCATTCTAACAGGTGTGAGGGGTTTTGATTTGTATTTCCCAGATGATTAATGATATATAGTACTTTTCCTGTGCCTGTTGGCCATCTGTATGACTTCTTTAGAAAAAAAAATGTTTATTTAGATCCTCTGCCAATTTTTTACTTGGATTGTTTTTTGTTTCTTTTGCTATTGAGTTGCATGAGTTCCTTATATATTCTAGATATTAACCCCTTTTTGGATATATCATTTACAAATACTCTCATTAAGTAGGTTGCCTTTTCATTTTGCTGATCAATTCTTTGCTTGGCAGAAGCTTTTTAGTTTGATGTACTCTCACTTGTTTATTTTTCCTTTTACTGCTGTTGCTTTTGGTGTCAGATTCAAAAAAAAACTTTGCCACAGGTAACACCTATGCTAAGGAGCTTACCACCTGTTTCCTTCTAGGGGTTTTATGATACCAGGTCTCGTATTCAATTCTTTAATCCATTTTGAGTTAATCTTTGTATGTTGTAAAATAGTGCTCCAGTTTCATTATTTTGCATATGGTTGTCCAATGTTCCCAATACTATTGGAAAGACTGTCTTTTCCCCATTGTATATTCTTGCCTCCTCTGGGTTTATTTCTGGGCTCTCTGTTCTGTTCCACTGATCTATGTGTCTGTTTTTATGTCAATACCATACTGTCTTAGTTACTATAGCTTTGCAATAGTTTGAAATCAGGAAGCATGATACTTCCAGCTTTGTTCTTCTTTCTCAAGATTTCTTTGGCTATTCAGGATCTTTTATGATTTCATACAAGTTTTAGAATTGTTCTTTTTTTTGTGAAAAATGCCATTGGAATTTTGATGGAGACTGCACTGAATCTGTAGATTGCTTTGGGTAGTATGGACATTTAAACAATACTAATTCTGGGGACAGCCCGGGTGGCTTAGTGGTTTAGCGCCACCTTTGGCCCAGGGCATGATCCTGGAGACCCTGGATCGAGTCCCACGACAGGCTCCCTGCATGGAGCCTGCTTTTCCCTCTGCCTGTGTTTCTGCCTCTGTGTGTGTGTGTGTGTCTCATGAATAAATAAATAAAATCTTTATTAAAAAAAAAACAGTACTAATTCTTCCAGGGATGCCTGTGTGGCTCAGCGATTGAGTGTCTGCCTTTGTCTTGGGGCGTGGCCCTGGGGTCCTGGGTTCGAATCCCACATTAGGCTCCCTGCATGGAGCCTGCTTCTACCTCTGCCTGTGTCTCTGCCTCTGTCTCTCATGAATAAATAAATAAAAACTCTAAAAAAAATACTAATTCTTCAAATCCATGACAGGAAATATCTTTCCATTTATTTGTGTCTTCTTTAATTTCTTTCACTAATGTCTTATGATTTTCAATATACAGGTCTTTCACTTCCTTGGTTAAATTTATTCCTAGTGATTTTATTCTTTTTGATACAACTGCAAGTTGGATTGTTTCTTTTATTTCCTTTACTAGTACTTTGTTATTACTGTATAGAAAGAAACACAACAGATTTTTGTGTGATTTTGTATCCTGAAACTTTACTGAATTATTTATTAGTTCTGACAGGTTTTTGATGAAATCTTTAAGGTTTTCTATCTATATAATATAATATATAATATACAATATACAATATATATGTCACTGTAAAAATAGTGACAGTTTTACTTCTTCCCTTCCAATTTGTATGACTTTTATTTCCCCCTTTTTTACTTAATTGCTCTGGTCAGGATCTCCAATATTACATTAAACAAAAGTGGCAAGAGTGGGTATCCTTGTCTTAACCTTAACTTTAGAGGAAAAGCTTTTCACCATTGAGTATGATGGTAGCTGTGGGCTTGTCATAAATGGCCTTTATTCTGTTGAGGTATGTTCTGCCTATACCCATTTGTTGATAGTTTTTATCATAAATGGATGCTGATATTGTCACATGCTTTTTCTGCATCTAGTGAGATGATCACATGATTTTTATCCTTCCTTTTAAAATGTATGTCACATTGATGATTTGCAGATATTGAACCATTCTTTTATCCCTGGAATAAATCCCACTGATCACAGCATATGATCCTTTTGAGGTATTGTTCAATTTGGTTTAGTAATATTGTCTTGAGGATCTTTGTATCTACATTCACTAGGAATACTGGCCTGTAATTTCTTTTTTTTTTTCTTTTATTTCTTTTTTAAGATTTTTATTTATTTATTTGAGAGAGAGAGAAAAGAGGATGCATGAGGTGGGGAGGAGTGAGGGAGAGAGAAATTCCAGCAGATTCTAAATTCACCACAGAGCCCCCACGTGGAGCTCAATCTCAATATCCTGAGGTCACAACCTGAACCAAAACCAAGAATCAATACTTAACTGACTGCACATCCAGGCACCGCATTGGCCTGTAATTTTCTTTTCTTGTGGCATCCCTGTCTTTCTTTTTTTTTTAAGATTTTATTTATTTATTCATGAGAGACAGAGAGAGAGAGGCAGAGACATAGGCAGAGGGAGAAGCAGGCTCCCTGCAGGGAGCCTGACGTGGGACTCGATCCCAGGTCTCCAGGATCAGGCCCTGGGCTGAAGGCTGTGCCAAACTGCTGAGCCACCCGGGCCGCCCCCCTGTCTGGTTTTGATATCAGGATAGTGCTGGTCACATAAAATGAGTTTGGAAGAATTCTCTCCTCTTCTATTTTTTGGAAGAGTTTGAGAAAAATTGATACTAATTCTTCTTTATTTTATTTTTTATTTTTAAATATTTTATTTATTTATTTATGAGAGACACAGAGAGAGGCAGAGACACAGGCAGAGGGAGAAGCAGGCTCCGTGCAGGGAGCCCGATGTGGGACTCGTTCCAAAGACCCCGGGATCACGCCCTGAGCTGAAGGCAGATGCTCAACCACTGAGCCACCCAGGTGCCCCTTAATTCTTCTTTAAATGTTTGGTAGAATTCAACAGTAGAGCTGTCTACTCCTGGACTTTTGTTTGTTGACAGGTTTTGGATTATGGATTCAATCTCCTTACTAGTAATTGGTCTGTTCCGATTTTCTATTTCATCATCAACCTTTTTAGAAGGTTGTGTTTCTAGAAATTTATTCATTTCTTCCAGATTACCCAAATTGTAGGTATATGATTGTTTATAGTAGTCTCTTATGATGCTTTGTATTTTGTGGTATCAGTTGTAACCTTTTTCATTTTTGATTTTATTTATTTAAGTCCTCTCTCTTTTTTCTTGGTGGAATTGTAAAGCAATGTAGAGCAATACTCATGCAGTGATGGTAGGGGTGTAAATTGGTACAACCACTTGGAAACCAGTTCATTATTCTCCTTAAAGTGCCAATAGATACACCCCATGAATAGAAATTCAAATACTAGATTATACCAAACAAACGCATGCCACATGCACAAAGAAACAGATCCAAGAATGTTCATAGCATTGTTTTTTTAAAAATCCCAATCTGAATTGATTCATATTTCAATCAATAGAGAAAGAATAAACTCATATAGCATAAGATGGAGTACTATATAGCAACAAAGTTTTTTAAACTACAAATATAATAATAGAGCTGAATGAATGTCAAGAACCTAATGAGTAGAAGATGACAGACATGAAATACATAGTGAACAATTCCATTTATACCTAGTTTAAAAAAAGTTAAAAGTATGCATGCATGCTCTGGTGGGAAAATCATAAACAAACATAAAGAAAGTTACTATAAATTAGCAGAGTAGTTTCCTTCATTGAAAGAGAGAGTAATGTTTAGGAGGAAACATTTGCAGATCTTCTAGGTTCTAGAAATATCTTATTTCATAACCTTGCTGGTGGTTTCATGAGCATTTACTTAATGCTAATGCATTACACTGTACAATTTTACTTTCTGCACATCCCCAAATACATGTTATAACTCACAATAATAATGTTTTTAAAAAAAATAACAAAAGGATTTCATTATCCCATATAATGAGAAAGTCATAGGTAAGCAGTATACCATTCAAAATTATGATGAGCACTGGGTGTTATTCTATATGCTGGCAAATTGAACACCAATAAAAAATAAATTTATATAAAAACAAAAAAAAAACAAAACAAAAAAAACAAAAACAAAATTATGATACCACTGCTTTCCTGGATCAGTGTCACGTGCATTAGTTCAGGCCCTCCAAAAATAGATACCAAGATGGGACTGAGCATGCAAGAGATGTATTTGAGACACCGGTCAGAGAAGAAATAGTGGGGGGCATCCCGAGTGGCTCAGTGGTTTAGCACCACCTTCAGCTCAGGGTGTGATCCTGGAGACCCAGGATAAAGCTCCACGTCAGGCTCCCTGCATGGAGCCTGCTTCTCCCTCTGCCTGTGTCTCTGCCTCTCTCTCTCTCTTTCTGTGTGTGTGTGTGTGTGTGTGTGTGTGTGTGTCTCATGAATAAATAAATAAAATTTAAAAAGAAGAAGAAATGGGGAAATAAAGGAGTTGGGGCAAGCTCTCAGACCATAATGCAGGTCTCTGTGAAAGAGAAAGGAAATGAAATATTGGATAAGTAGAGTCTCAGACTGCAGGACCATTTCTGAGAAGCTTTGGCTAGGCCAATGGGGAGCCTGCAAGCCAATTTCCTGGCAGAGGAAACCTGCCTCTTGTAGGAATTGACATGCTTTGTGTCTTTGCCATGCTCAGTCATGGGCTGAGAGCAGCGTGGCCTTTAGGGAAATGTAATGATAAGATTGAGGGACCAGTATCTGGGCCTATCCACCAATTACACATCTCACAGCAGGAGATCTGAACAACGGGTTTCCATGGCTGCTGCATCTACTAAAAGGGATATAAACTAAAGACTCTGAACACAGTAATGCAAATAAGTAAGACCAAATAATTTGAATTGCAAAATCACTTATGATATTCATATAAATAATTAATACACTAATAAAGTTTGCTGATCACTCTAATCAGTAAATCCTTGAATATTTATAAAATGCTATAGAGTGCTATTATTCTATATTAAAGATTAGGGAAACAAGATCCACTGACCTCATATCCATGAGGTCTACCTGAGAGTAACAGCTAATAAACTAGGTAATTTAAATTCTTAAAGCTCTAAGAAGCCTGTTGAGCACTTCTGATAAAATATTTGGCTTTATGAAACTAATATTACTCTGTTAACTAACCGGAATCTATTTTTTTTAAGATTTTATTTATTTATTCATGAGACACAGAGAGAGAGAGAGAGAGACAGAGACAGAGAGAGAGGCAGAGACACAGGCAGAGGGAGAAGAAGGCTCCATGCAGGGAGCCCGACGCGGGACTCGATCCCTGGGCCTCCAGGATCAGGCCCCGGACTGAAGGCGGCGCTAAACCGCTGAGCCACCTGGGCTGCCCTAAAAATTTTTTTAAAAGAAGAAAAGAAACCTTATGTTTAAAATAAATATAAATAAATAAATAAGACAAAAAACAAAAACCTAAAAAACACTAAAAACAAAAAGTACTTGACTTTATCTTTCAACATTTATAACCAAGATAGAGAAAATTCTAGCAAGTAAAGATCTGTTAGTCATTATTGGTGTCCTGACCTAGAGACCCAACTGCCTATAGAAATGTGAGTATTAATTAAGGGCAATGGGATCCCTGGGTGGCTCAGTGGTTTAGTGCCTGCCTTCAGCCCAGGGAGTGGTCCTGGAGACCCGGGATCGAATCCCACATCAGGCTCGCTGCATGGAGCCTGCTTCTCCCTCTGCCTCTCTCTCTGTCTCTCATGAATAGATAAATAAAACTTTAAAAGGGGGGGGCATTTAATTTGAGCTTGCCAGACTGTAACAGAAAGTAAACAGGCTACCAACCCAATCCCATGTGACTTAATGGTGACAGTATAGAGTGTGTAGAAAATAAGTAGTTCTAACAATGTTTCCAGGAGTTCCTAGGTCCTTTACTAGAAGCAAAGAAGAAAAAGGCAGGAGCTGATGTCTACCATTTAGAAGGTTTCTCTGAAATATTTTATCCTCTCCTGGTGTTTTTAATACCATAATTGTGCTATTTAGGATTTACATTTAATAGTGGATTAAGAACTGTCAACATCTAAAGGAAGTCAATAGTGGAGGAAATTGAGAGAACTAGTATGTGTTTTTTCGTGGCCTGGTGCTTCCCTACTCATATTCACAGAAATTTACTAATCCTTGGGTTTTTGCATGGTTTAACAGAGGAAACATTCTTCCCTCAACCTTGTACTCCCCCAAAGTTTAGTGAGATAAAAAGATGAAGATTAGCTGGAAATTAGGTCAGAGGTACTTTATCATATTTTTAAGTAAATATGCTGATGCTGCTGATTTACTGTAATTGTTCTAAATTCCTTAAGTTCATTTTCTGAGATAATAGAAGTGACACCATTTTAGGATGTTAAATATTTCCTGTGTTATAAATAAAATGGTAGCACTTCTCTTTCCAAGTAAATGAAGTGAAGAATCAAACCACTGAATTTGTAACCAAATGATGCAAGTCAGGATTCTTATCCCATTAGGGAGGGGATGAGTTCATTTTCAGGTATTTTATTAGCAGGAACTGCTTTTTCATAACTCTAAGTATGAGAAGAAGGATGTGCATAGATATTGGAAATATGAAAGAGCAGCTATTGACTGGAAGAGTCATCCCACCTCCCACTGCGGAACATAAAGGAAACTGATCCATCTCTGCCTGTCATCATCTTCACTCCCACTAGGCAGTCACGACACAAGCAAGTGACTCAGTCAGGTCCCAGCAATCTGGTACTCTTGCTCAAGACTTTGCATTTTGAATAACACAAAGGAAACAGGACAATCTGAATCTGGTTACAATTACAGTAATAGCGACAGTGTCTGTAGCAAAGCCACAACTTCTTAACCTGCTGTCTGTTGTGCTTTGCTTTCCTTTGCCCTGTTTCTTGTCCGTTTACCAAACTTTTCTACAGTTTTTCACTGATTGTTGTTGAAGCACTCAACATCCTTCTAACAAGATTTCTTTTCACTCAGGACTACTACAAGAGCAGTTTGGCAATAAAAGGCAACCTAACTGATAACACCAGCCAAGCAGGCAAAAATCTGCAAAAATTCTAGTCCAGCAGGGATTAGGGAGCTAAAGAATGTGAGGAAAAGTTCAGTCACAGAGAGGTAAGGGAAAATAAAGGTCAGTGGGAAAATAAAGCCCCAACTGCTTGGGGCTCTCTTCAGGCAGCTAAATACTAACCCTTCAACAGCTCAGCTCGGTGCCTTGCCATCAGCTGGTGAGAATGGGGACCCTTGTGTACCCTCTTCTCTGGGAAAGTGCATCTCAGGAGATGGTTGTTACTGAATTTGCACCAGCCTCCACTGGAACAGAACCATATAGGTGGGGCGCCTGGGTGGTTTAGCAGTTGAGCATCTGCCTTTGGCTCAGAGCATGATCCCAGGGTCGTGGGATCAAGTCTCACCTCAGGCTCCCCACAGGGAACCTGCTTCTCCCTCTGCCTGTGTCTCTGCCTCTTTCTCTGTGTCTCTCATGAATAAATAAATAAAATCTTAGAAAAAAAAAAAAAGGACAGAACCAGAGAAAGCAAGGACTGAGAGGTTGTAAATGCAGGGAACACACGTGAATCTGATTAATCAGTGGTTAAAACTCTAGAGCAGATAAAACTTAGTAAGATCAAGAATATCCATGGAAGGGTCCTTCTCTACTAAGTGGGGCAGTGCTTTGTGACAGAAGCAGGTCTTGGAAAGATAAGGAGAAAGGGAATGAAGGTCAGAGATAAGACAGTGAGACAAGTTATATTGGTGGCTTTTATTTTCTATTTTCTATATGAAACAGGAAGCCAGGATATTTGTCAAGAATGAGGGAAAGAATGGATAGAGGTTCGAAGAGTAGGTAAAAGTTTTGAATAGTCAGGGAAAAGTATGAATAAAAGAACACTGAATGGTAATGAGGTCCAGATGAATTGAAAATAACACACTTAAATGGATTCAGGCTAATTATGTGCTTTTTCTTTATAATACCTCACCCAAAAGTACTAGCTGTAAAAACAAAGGTCAGATCACTCAAAAGCTAAGAACTATTAAAAGTTAGTAGAAGCCAAAGGAGAAGACAAGGGAAAGAGTGTTGATAAGAGGATAATAGTGTGTAGAAACATCAGTTCTGGGCTAGTTGAGGGAGGGAAGTGAAACTAGGAAGGAACTGAATGAATGAGAGACAAGGAAGAAAGCCAGAGCTGAAAGGGTATGATATGGTTAAACAAGCAAGCAAGTAAACAAACAGGTTAATTTGTGTGGAAGGAGGTAGGATAGGTGGGAAAAGCGATAGGGATAGGGCTTTGTGCTCATAAAATGCAGATTTTAAGATAATGTGACTTTGGAAATGAAGGCTGAGGAGAAATGGAGGTAAAGGTCATCGTGGTAAGAGCTCACTGTCCCTAACATAAGGATGCTGGACACAACATTCCAAGGTTATTGAAGTTACCAAGGACAATGGTGGGATCTGAGTAGATATGACGCATATCGGTCAGGTGTCAATCTTCTAAGTGGGTATAGGCAATGACCTAAGACTCAAGCGGATGACTGAGAAGAAAGCAACAGAACGGACATGCATGATTCTAAAAGGAGGGGTAACATAACACAATGAAAAAGAAAAGAAAAATATAAAAAATACTACTCAAAACACCAAGACCTTGGTTCTTTCTGTTTTCATTCTTAGCACAGAACTTTAATCTAATTTAACTTTCAAGTCTGAGGATAACTTCCAGTACCAGTCAGAGCTAAGTGCTTTCTATCAGGAGATAGAGAGACTGGTATCTCACCAGCTCTTTCAAAAAAAGGGCAGAACTTTCTAAAATGCCTCCAGGAAACCTTTTCTTGCATCTCTTTGACGCAAAGATTTGGATCACATATCAATTTTTAAGCCAATCACCAGCAGGAGAAGAAAGAACTTTAGACAAGACGTGCCCAACTCCCCTTATTGCACTGTTACCTCTCAGTAGAATAAGAGCAGTTCTTGAGGAGTCCTCCATAATCTCTGTTACTCACGTACATCTGTGACGACAGACAGTTCCCTCAGCTTCTCCCCTTAATGTGGTAGGTCTAGAAGGGGTAACTTCAATTCTCTGAATAGACCAAACTTCAACTTTCTATTAAATAATCAAGTTTACATTGGTATCAGCTTCCACACTATTCAATTCATAACATTTGCATGGGAACACGATCCCCATGATTGCAAATGAAGGTAAGCACCACAAGTACATCACACTCTGTCCGTTGCACCACAACACAAAATTATAGCCCAGTGTGACCACCCTGTGGTCTCTTGCTGAGGTTCCAGGACCCATTCTTATACTCTTTCCACTAAGACTACAAAGATTCTCCTCCAGCTCTGCATCCTAAAGGTCATGTTGCTCAAAGTTAGGCCTCTATGCCCCACATGGTGAACCTGGAGACCATCAATGGTAGAAAGGGTAGGAAGTCCTACAGACACCTGCAGCAGGTAGCGAGGCCATGCGGGTGTAGAGACAGGTAGGCAGGCTTGCAATGCCAACACGAGCACAAGACTTAGAGCATCCTGCTTGAAAACGCTCAATAGCTCCCCCACACAGAACAATGTCTTAACTTCTACAGTTGCACAAAGACTATTTGCCTGCAGGCACAGCCAATCATCTGGGCTTCGTTGCCAACCTTGCACTCCAAATATGTTCTTGACATCCCTGAACTCTCCCTCTCATCTTTATGCTTTTGAAGAGTCTTTGTTCTCTACCAAGAATTCCTTCCTCTTCTTTGACAGTTAATTGTCCATCATTTATTATTGATACAGTTCACTATATTACCACAACAGCCAAATAGCTGATGCTTGAAAAGAAATGTCCAGCCAGTATTTTCTGACTTTTCTTATCTTGGTATTTTATTTTTTTAAAGATTTTATTCATTCATTCATTCATTTTAGAGTTGGGGGAGGAGGCTAGGAGAGGGAAAGGATCTCAAACAGATTCCCTGCTGAGCATGGAGGCTGACAGGGACATGGGGCTCAATCTAATTACCCTGAAGTCATGACCTGAGCTGAAATCAAGACTCAGACACTTAACCGAATGAGCTACCCAGGTGCCCCTCTTATCCTAGTATTTCAAAAATTGTTGAGCTGTTAAGCACATTTTTGTGAATAAATTGTTGGGTTGTTCATTTTCAGCAAGGAGTCTTGCATCATGCAACCACAGCTTTAGCTCTATATAGATGAGTGGCACAGAGACATGGTGCTAAATGAGGTGAAGAGAGGCAAACCAGTAGGGCAGGATGGAAGTGTCAAAACTGATGGCCAATGTACATTTTCAAAATGTGTAGGCAGTTTTCCTGGAGGCCAAACCCACTAGGTGGCTTGTTTTGAAAATAACAGCATATGCTTCTGACCCAATTGTTTTGTTGTGTGTGTGTGTAACATACATATAAAATGTGCATTAGGAAAGTAGTCACTGTGTTTACCCTGTTCTTCTGCTAATTAAACAGAAATGATTATTTCCTTTATAAGATAAGGAAATTTTAAATGCTGTTCCCAGGCTGAGAAATCATTGGACTAGTTACTCCCACAACATACTTCTGAGAGCACACAGCTCGCATCTGATCTAGGGCTGTTCTTGGCTGGTCTTGTTATTGCCAAATTATGTCATTCCTTTTACTACTAAGGAATGACATGCACTTTAACTTTAGCTCTCAAAGTAAAGTTCATCTCTAGATGTAAATGTCACTTGAGAAATAAACATAAAATCTAAAGCTGTCTCCTTTATTCCATTCCAAATTCTAAGATTTTTTTAAAAATATTTTATTTATTCAGGAGAGACACAGAAAGAGAGTCAGAGACATAGGCAGAGGAAGAGGCAGGCTCCCTGCAGGGAACCCAATACAGGACTCAATCCCAGAACCCTGGGATCACGTCCTGAGCCAAAGGCAGATGCTCAACCACTAAACCACCCAGGCATCCCCAAATCCTAGCATTTAACAACTGAGAGGCTAGGGAGAGAAAGGAAGAAGGAAACAAACAGTTACTGAGTTCATATTATGTACAAGGCAAGGCTCCCAGCTTGTAACTTCCCCCTGAGTAGCAGTGTCTGAGTCACCCCAGTACCAGCACAGTTCCTGGCACCTAGGCAGATGTTCAATGAACACATATTTGCTGAATCGACCTAAATCCATTCCAGATGTTGTCTCATTGAGTCCTCACAACCACCATCTGAATTTGGAAGTGTTTCCTTCATTTAACGAAGAGGCTGAGTAACTCCAGGTCATACTAAAAGACCTGACTTACAAACCGAGGATGTAAGACACCCTTAGGATGTAAGCATGTAAAGCATCTTAGAAGTCAGCTAGAAAAATGCAACTTTCAATAAATGAGACCAAATATCCAGCAAATTTAAGTGACTATCTCACACAACACATCATTATAGAAGTGAAAATCAAGATAAACATATGCATTCAAACTTAAAACATTCTAGAGGATGAGTTTGACCACACACACACACACACACACACACACACACACACAAATGTATAGAATGCAAATGGACATTTTGAGAGCATTTTGAGTATGCCTGCAATATGGTAGGAACAAAGATGACTAAGCAATAGTCCCTGCCCTTAAGAATCGCAGCAAATAGTGAAGGTAAATAGAAACAGAAATAGTATATTAAGCAGATCCTACGCTTACAGAACTATGAACCAAGAGCTGTGGGGACACAAATGACAAAACAAATAACTCTGCACTCAAGAGGAAGAGGACTAAGGATATTTAAGGAAACAAAGCAGGAGCAAAGGACAAAGTCACAAAAGGTTCTACTGTGGAAAGAGAATCATGGAGGGGCAGGAGATTTCTACTGTGGAAGAAAGAGTAGGATAAATATTGAAAGTGAGGTTGTTGTAAAGGGTTCTGCCCACATCCATTTGCAAAAAGGGATAAGGATGATTCTCTTAAAATTTTTGTGCCAACTACCCGGAGGAAGACTCATGTGTGTTGGCTGACTCATGGCATCAGTATGCATCTCCTATCAAGTAACTTCCTTTAACTTCTAGGGGCTCTTTTCCAAACTTCTGGTTTCCTTCTCTGTCTTGACCATTATAGAAGGAAAAACAAGTCTAATAATTGACTCTTGATCCAAACTCATAAGCAATAATCTCAACAGTATTATATTCCTTTATATTGCAACAAGGTAAAACCTTCCTCTTCTGGTTGATGAAACTATCTTCTTCCTATGATAGACAGAAAAAGTGAGTGCACGAGCACTTGGTTTAAGAAACACACCCAGGACAGTTGACCTAGAGTACACAGGTCAGTAAGATGGGTGGATAGGTTAAAACATTAAGGCGTAGTTAAAACAACTTAGGCAATTGTTTTTAAATTGAGTTTTGAGAAATGATATGAGATCTCACATTAAGGATATTCACGTGCCTTTTAGAATACTGCTATAATCAGTAATTATTTTTGAATAAGTAATAAATTATAGTGTTGCCTAATATTTGAGAGGCTCTTGTGCCAAATACTCCCACGACCTAGCTTTCCTAAGAGCATGGAAGTCCCCTGAGCCTGTGTGTACCTAACACTGGCATGTGTACATGACATCATGATTTCACTTACCAAGCAATAAAATGAGTCACATTTGAAATTGCCTTATCTCATGAAAGTCAAACAACCTGTCAATTAAAAAAAAAGAGAGAGAGAGAAAAAAAGAATGAATTCAGTTTATTTTACAGAGAGTTCATAGGCTAAAAATGCATATCCTATTCTGTCCTACTGACGCAAGGAATATCTTCTGCTTGGTAAACCTCCCAAGCTGTTTTTTGTTAGATTTTTTGTTTTTGTTTTTTATCTTAAGGAACTTATGTTACTTCAAAACAGCAGAACAATTCTTTCTGCTACAACTTTTTCTTCCATGCTTCTAGGATTCTATTTCCTGATATTATTTCTTTCCTCTTTCAGACCGACCTACCAGAGTTTCAAACATTTCACACAGGTAGACTCTGCTTTCCTTTCCCTTTGCTTTCTAAGTCAAATATTTAGCTTCCTAACACACTCTTCTAGATTTGACTTTATGGAGTATCTGCTAGTGAGAAATAGAAACTTAATGACTTTTGGGTTTGCCAAAAGCATTCATCATCATCCAAGTAAATCTTGTCCATCCTGCTTTCTTTACATATATATTTTTTTAATTGGAGATCAATTTGCCAACATATAGTATAACACTCAGTGCTCATCCTGTCAAGTGCCCCCCTCAGTGCCCGTCACCCAGTCACCCCATCCCCCCACCCACCTCCTAAAATTCATCTTCTCATCAGTCCAACATTTATCACAGAGTTGATTTCTATTTACTCTTGTACTAGCTAGCTCCCTGTAGGGTGTATCATCTTACCTTTTCTGAGTGTAATGTCTAATGACATGGATTTCACAAACTCTCTTACCTCAAGTGGGTCATTTTAAGACTCACCCAATAAAAAAAACAAAAAACTCATGCCTGATGCATTCTGCGCTAAGTTTTTAAATCTTTCCCTCTCAAATCTGACCAGGTTATCTATACCCTCCTTGTACATAGCTTTTTTAGCCTTTGAGGGATGAAGGCTAAATAATAGCCATTAGTTATTATTTACTATCCAGAGCTTTCAGAAGACACATCTCAATAGTTTCTCATATCTTTGTTCCAACTGGGGAAGTCAGTGCAATATGCTTTCTATAATCTTGCCTCTCCTCTGGTAATCGAAATTTTTGGTCACACTCCTTTTTATTTGTGTTAGTTGTGATGATTTATACAGAGAAAGAAATTTATTGAAAGGATATATGGTTGTCCATATCCTCGGGAAGTCTAAAGAACTACTATGTTCAGAATGAGCAAATAAGAAGGGAAATTACACCACCAAAACCATAGCCAGAATCATGCCATAAAACCAGTCTGACGAGAATACACCCGCATTTTAGGGCCACTGCCAAGAACATCCACACTGCCAGCACTAACACCAGCCCCACCACTGCCTTGGTTCCCAGTGTGCACACCAATACTAACAGCCAGAGAGACTTCCCTAACGTTCCTTACCCTTTGTTTGCATCAGTAGCATTTGACCCAAAATCCAAGATACGCAGGTCTGATTGTTGAGCCTAAGAAACAAAGCCTTCACTCGGGGAGGTTGGAAAGGAGGTTTATTTACAGGTCTATTCAGATTCTGTAGAGGAAGATGAGCTCTGTCAACTAAGAACCACATAATACGGATTTTTTAATTTTAATGTAGGAAGGGGATTCAGATACTAAACAGACCAAAAAAAAAAAAAAATGCATCTTCACTGCAGTACTCCATCTATATGGAATACACTATACACTGACCACATTATCTATAAGCTTTATGATGCTTGGGCTCCTGACATGGAGTCATTGTTTTTCATCTTCCTTCACTTAGCACTGCAGTTCCTAAACTGTATCCTAAGGTACCCCAAGTGCCACAGAGAACTCAGAGAGTTTTTTGTGTTTTGTTTTTTTTTTAAGATTCTGTTTATTCACTCATGAAAGACACAGAGAGGCAGAGACATAGGCAGAGGGAGAAGCAGGCTCCCTGTGGGGAGCCCACTGTGGGACTCGATCCCAGGACCCCAGGATCATGACCTGTGCTAAAGGCAGATGCTCACCCTCTGAGACACCCAGGTGCCCGAGAACTCAGAGAGTTTTAAGTAAATTTTCAAGGACAGGGCAGCCCTGGTGGCGCAGCGGTTTAGCGCCGTCTTTAGCTGAGGGCGCGATCCTGGAGACCCAGGATCGAGTCCCACGTCAGACTCCCTGCATGGAGCCTGCTTCTCCCTCTGCCTGTGTTTCTGCCTCTCTCTCTCTCTCTCTCTCTCTCTCTCTCTCTCTTTCTGTGTGTGTGTGTGTGTGTGTGTCTCATGAATAAATAAAATCTTTAAAAAAAGATGTTTTCAAGGACAACACAGAAGCACCTGTTGGACACCACTAATACCTCGGGGTGATTCACAGATCATGCTATATCTTTTTTGGTGACATTTCTTTTTTGGCAAAGCTGGCCTTTCAGCGGTTGCTGTAATAAAAACTAAATACTGCATGAAAATCAATGTGGAACAGGAAATCAGAGTGGCCTTGTCCAGACTGATTCCAAGATTGGTGAAGGTAGGCACTGCCTAACAGGCCTACACACTGATAATTTTTTTAGTTCAAGAATAAAACTAAGTATTACTTTTTCTTTACGGCTATGTACTGGCTTTACAAATAGCTACTCAGTTGTTAAAACACAAATATTTATTAAGGTGTTTGATCCTGGTAACTTAATAAATGGAACTCTTAGTTATTTCTTTCGGTCCATGGGTGTTGTGGAAAATTATCAAGACACTAATGATGGTATCATAAACCAAAACAGTTTAGGAAACTCTGAACTAGCACAATGTCTATTGATTTAAAACAAATATTTTATCTTTCAAAATCCTGCATTGTTTGTGAGAAGCCAGCGCTATCCTCCCTCAAAGAGTAACTTCGAGGTAAAGTCAAGGGTTAATGAAAGGCCATAGCATCTCACTCATAAGGATCAAGTGGTTGCTAGGATTTCCGTAAGCAAATGACACAGCCTGGACAGACCAGGAGAGAAAACACAGAGGAAATACCAGCAAATGCCAAAAGCCCTAAGGGGCAAGGGCAGATTTAGGGAGCCTCCCAATCTTCTAGAAAAGGCACTCCTGTGTCTATTACCTAGCATGACTGTACATTATTGCTGCTAGGAAACATTAGGATATATATATATATATATATATATATATATATATATACACCATGAGACTCTTGATCTTGGGGTCATGAGTTCAAACCCCATGTTGGGTGTAGAGATTAAGTAAATAAATAAAAATTTTAAATGTATACGTACATATACGTATATTTTATACATAAATAAAATTTTTATTTACATATATAATAAATACATATATATAAAATATATATGTACATATACATATATATTATCTATGATTTTTAAATATCTCAATAGTCTGACTTAACACACAAAATCTTCCTATTAATTACTTATCCATCTAATAAGCTTGCTAGAAGTGTGATTCTCAAGTTCTCTTAATTGTTACAGATACACAATTTAAAAAATAACAAATGTTAGATTCTTTTTTAATACAAAATTTTCATGCTATGGCTTTCAATCCCTTAAATGTTTCCATATTTCATTTCAACTATTTTCAAAACTAAAGGTTCCCTGTTAACTGAAGTTTCCTGCCCACTAGGGAAGAATTTACTAATCCAATTAACCAAGTTTACTTGTGATTACAAGATTATAGCAATGTCAGCTAATCGGGAGACTTGAAGCTGCAGGCAAACAGCAATTCTTACCACATCAGTGACATGCCAAGGTCCTTTAAAAAAAAAAAAAAAAGATTTATTTATTTATTTATTCATGAGAGACACAGAGAGAGGCAGAGACACGGGCAGAGAGAGAAGCAGATTCCCCACATGAACCCTGATGTAGGACTCGATTCCGGATCCCAGGATCACATCCTGAGCCGAAGGCAGATGCTCAATGGCTGAGCCACCCAGGCGTCCCCAAGGTCCTTTTTATATCACCATGTCATGGGCTTCAGAACTTGAAGGATTAGTTTTAAATAACAGGTGTAAATAAATGTTTGTTATAACTTCCACATAGCCATCATGAAGATAGAAAAATTAATAATTTTACCACAAAGCCCTCAGGTATAAGATTGCAGCATAACTATTTTTTTTAATGTAGTAAAATCTAATCCCTTATCTTGCATTAAAGTCCCTATTATCCCTTGGGTTCTATAAAAACCACAAGTATCCCGCGTATTCCAGAACATTCATATAACATTTTTCTCATCTTCAGATTTCTGTAGTCACAGTAGATGTGACTGTTGTCTAAGTCCACCCAGTTCCTTGGATGTGAACAGCCCTGTAGTAAGCCTGAGAGCCTCACATAAAGTCCAGCCTCCCTGAAGCACCACTATTGCTATTAGTGGTCTTGCCACCACCTACAAGCACCAAATGGGGGCTCTCTGAATCACAGAATCAGAATCAGCCAAATTTCCAAATACCTCCCTAGATCAGCTCATCTTCACCTCTCCTAACGCTAGAAATAACTCCACCACTGGCACAATCTAGCCCCAAATTCAACTTTCAACAAACAAACTTTGAAGGAAATTGTCTTCTGGATAGCAGAGAACCTTGACTATTGACCTGGCAAAACCAGTTGCTTTACCAACTTAGAAGGTTGGGAGATAAAATAACCTGCAGCAACAAAAACAAATCATAAGTTAATATCTCAATAAATAGTCTTGCCACAGAAGCTATATATTTGTCCTAATAATGAGCTTCATTAAAACATTTTCTAAAATTGCTTTTTATATATAATTTAGTAGCTATACAAGAGAAAATGCTCCTTTTCTGCAAATCACACCCAAATATGTATGTGCATAACTACAGAATTGTGATCCTTTTAGAATAATATCTAACTACACAGTTTTGGGTTTATAAATCATGTTATGATATGATCAATATTTAGTAAATGCTACTTTGAAAACAGTAGTACATAGTTACTATTGCCAAAGACCATTTTAGTGAGTATATAAATACAATAAAAGCTATATAAACCACATGATTCTCTTATTATATATCATGTCATCTTTATTGTTCAATATTAAGATTACCAACTCTCAGAATAAATTCTTTTTTTAATAAAGATTTTATTTATTTATTATTTATTTGAGAGAGAGAGAGCATGAGAAGGGGGAGCAGTAGGTAGAGGGAGAGGGAGAAGCAGACTCCCTGCTGAGTGTGGAGTCTGACATGGGGCCTGATCCCAGGATTCTGAGATCATGACCTGAGCCAAAGTCAGACAGAACCGACTAAGCCACCCAGGCACCCTCAGAATAAATTAATTCAAAAGCATAACTGTTACAGAGAAAGTTTGCTCCGTAACATCATAACTCAATGAAAAAGGAGAATTTTTTTTTTTATTTTGTGGGCACTGCCAATCATTAAATAATAAATGCAGAGAATAAAAATATTTTTCAAAAACATAAACATTATTGGTTTTTATTCTCATTAAGAAACTTAGGTTACATGATAAATTCTTTCACCTTTTAAAAATCATTTAAGAGAGATTACAAAACTAAATAAATTCAATGAAGATGTAAAAATTACAGAACAAGATAGTTTAATGAACAAAATCACTCAACGTGCAGTTGGATCCATGAATGCTTATTACTAGCAAGCACACAAATAAATAAATGGGGATGAAGCTTCAGAAAGCCTTGTCTTAACTTGAATGACAACTACTAAATATTGAAGAAATAATAAAGATAGAAAATCACTCTTGTGATCATCACAATAATTGATTCATGCAAGAATCAGCAATGGAGACTAAGAGATCATCAATGAATAAGAATTTGAGTAGAATAGGAAGCGAAAGAGATTATTTACAGCATTTCAAATTATCTCCCCACAGATGGCATTTCTGGCCTGAGGATCTGGGAGTGAAGCCCAGGGTAACTAGAGCCCACGGAGAGTGGGAGGGACATCATAGAAGGGAGAGAACCAGGGAAGTGGCAACCTGATTCTGTTAATGTCCTTATTCAAATTTATGGCTGACTTCAAAACCACATACACATGGTTCAGACTCCAAAAAGTTTGCAGCTCAAGACAAAAATAAAATAACAATAATAATAACATTAATAATATTTTTTACTGCCAAGATTTTAACTTCCAAACTCCACAGGGGAGGCAGAATTTACAGTTTAAGTCTAATCAGATTAATATTCTATAAAATAAAAACATTAGGGGATCCCTGGGTGGCGCAGCGGTTTGGCGCCTGCCTTTGGCCCAGGGCGCGATACTGGAGGCCCGGGATCAAGTCCCACATCGGGCTACCGGTGAATGGAGCCTGCTTCTCCCTCTGCCTGTGTCTCTGCCTCTCTCTCTCTCTCTCTGTGACTATCATAAATAAATAAAAATTAAAAAAAATAAAATAAAATAAAATAAAAAAATAAAAACATTAGCACTCTTCAAATGAATATAACTGAGTCTAAAAATCTTTACAACATAGCTATCACAACGTCCACACATACCTCAAAATTACTTGGCATATGAAAAATCAGGAAAATGTGACCTGGTGAAATTCTCAAGAGCTTCCATGTTAAAATGACGCAGGTGTAGGAATTATCAAAGACTTTAAGGAGCTATTAGAACTACACTCAAGTAAAGAAGGCTTTACTTTAAAAGGCTTTTTAAACTATGCATAGTGAAGTAAAGGAAATAAAAGGAAATCTCAGCAGAGAAATAGAAGATATTTTTAAAATCCAAGTGAAAATTGTAGTACTGAAAAACACAATATTTGAAGCTACAAAGAGAAAAAAATGGTAAATTCACTGTTAAAATACTTGATGTTCACCATCTGAATCAAGTAATCAAATTGTACACCACCAGTAATGGGACAGACTGGTGTCATGTGACTTCTGATAAGATATGCTATGAAAGACACACTGTAATTTCATAATATTTCTGCCAAAAATGTATAACCTAAATTTAAATTGTGAGGAAATAAAAGACAAATCCATATTCATATTCTATAAAATAACTGACTTATACTCTCCAATGTAATGAGAGACAGAAATATTGTTCCAGATTAAAGATGACCATGGTAGACAGCCTTTACAATGGCCTAAAATGATCCCTGCCTCTTTTTTTTTTTTTTTTTTTTGATCCCTGCCTCTTGATATTCATACCCTTTTGTAGCCCCCTCCCCTCTAGGGTGGACTGGACCTACTGCCTCAATTCTACTGAATTGAATACAGCAAAAGGGATGGATGCCACTTCCAATACCAGTTTACAAGAAAACTACTTGTGGGGCGCCTGGGTGGCTCAATCTGTTAAGCAGAGGCTCAGGTCACGATCCCAGGGTCCTGGGATCAAGTCCTGCATCAGCCTCCTTGCTCAGTAGGAAGACTGCTTCTCCCTCTCCCCTTGTTCCTCCTCCCAACCTTGCTCATGCTCTCTTTCTGTGTCAAATAAATAAATAAAATCTTAAAGCAGGGATCCCTGGGTGGCGCAGCGGTTTGGCGCCTGCCTTTGGCCCAGGGCGCGATCCTGGAGACCTGGGATCGAATCCCACGTTGGGCTCCCGGTGCATGGAGCCTGCTTCTCCCTCTGCCTCTCTCTCTCTCACTGTGTGCCTATCATAAATAAAAAATTAAAAAAAAGAAATATACATATTTAAAAAAAAATCTTAAAACAAAATAAGACTACTTGTGTCTTGTTCAGTCTCTTACTTTCTCAATTGCTCTGATGGCTCATAGCCATGAGCCAGCTGCTCACAACACAAGCTACTCTATGAAGAGGTCCACATGGCAAGGAACAGAGAGAGACCTTCAGCCAACAACCAGTGTAAAATTGAGACCCCTGGTCCAACAACCCAGGAGCAACTGCATACTGTAAAAGATCATATGGGGGATCCCTGGGTGGCTCAGCGGTTTGGTGAATGCCTTCAGCCCAGGGCATGATCCTGGGATCCCGGGATTGAGTCCCACATCAGGCTCCCTGCATGGAGTCTGCTTCTCTCTCTGCCTGTGTCTCTGCACCAACCACCCCCCTTCTCTCATGAATGAATAAATAAAATCTTAAAAAAAAAATCATATGAATGATCTTGAAAGTCCTTGGATCTTGGAATCCTTTCCCAGTCAAGCCTTCAGATGAGATTGCAGTTCTGCCTGACAACTTGATTACAGCCTTGGGAAGGATCTTAAGGCAGAGACACCCAAGTAAGCTGCACCTGGATTCCTGTCCAACAGTAATTATGAGACAATAAATGTCCTTTATTTTAAGACAAAGTTTTGGAGTAATTCTTATGTACCCAAAGAAAACTAATACAAAGACTAAGAGAGACATGACAATTAAATGTAATGTGTGGCCTGTGGATCCCTGGGTGGCTCAGTGGTTTAGCGCCTGCCTTCAGCCCAGGGTGTTATCCTGAAGACCCGTGATCGAGTCCCACATTGGGCTCCCTGCATGGAGCCCCTCTGCCTGTGTCTCTGCCTCTCTCTCTCTGTGTCTCTCATGAGTAAATAAATAAAATAAAATAATTAATTAATTAATTAATTAATTAATAAGATGTGTGGCCCTGCACTGGATATTGGAAGCTGGGGGTGAGAGGTGGAGTAGATAACAGAGGATGGTATTGAACAAATGGCAGAATTTGAATGACAGTATTAGATCATAATATTAAACTTCCTCAGGGTGATCACTGTACTGTAGGTATATAAGAGAATGTCCTTTTCCTTAGGAAATATACACTTAAGTATTTATAAACAAAGGGGCATAATATATGCAACTAACTCTTCTGTAATTCAGGGAAAATTAATAATAATATATAATATAAAGCGATGGAGTGATAAGGTATATGTGGCAAATTGTGAATTTGTTTCCTGGATAAACGGTATACAAGGTATTGGTAATTTCCTGCAACTCATTTGAGTTTCAAATTATTGAGTTTTTTATTTTTAATTCCAGTATAGTTAACATACAGTGTTATAGTACTTTCAGGTGTACAGTATAGTAATTCAACAATTCTCTACATCACTCGATGCTCATCACAAGAAGTGTACTCTTTAATTCTCATCACCTAATTCACCCATCCCGCTGCCATCTCCCCACAGGTAACCATCAATTTGTTCTTTAGAGTTAAGAGCCTGTTTCTTGGTTTGCCTCTCTTTGTTTCTCCTTTGCTCATTTGTTGTTTCTTAAATTCCACATATGAGTGAAAACATACGATACTTGTCTTGTTCTGACTTATTTCACTTAACATGTTCTCTAGCTTCATCCATGTTGCTACAAATGGCAAGATTTCATTCTTCTTATGGCTGAATAATACTCCATTGTATATGAAAGATTTTTTTTAAGTTTTTTCTAAAATGATTAAAAGGAACAATTATTTATATATGATTCAACCTAAAATAGGTTGTTTCAGTATCTTAAAATAGAAAGAAGAGACTACATTTTTTTCATTTAATAATGAAAATTATTGACCTTTTCTTCTGGGTGCTTTTAAAACCAAATACTAGCATAAATGTATTGTGCACATCATATTTTCAGGAAGGAATTGGATTTGGCTAATTTAGATTAAAACACTAATTACAATTTTCTGTATTTAAGCCCTACATTTCTTGTGAAGCAAAGTGATTTTGGTCAAATAAAGAAATTCAAGAGAGCAAATCAAAAGGCTAATAACCAACTCTAAAACAGATCTTGGGGAAAATGCCAAAATTTGATTTTAGTACCTTTCTTTTTTTTAAATTTTATTTATTTATTCATGAGAGATACACAGAGAGGGAGGCAGAGACATAAGAGGGAACAGCAGGCTGCATGCAGGGAGCCCGAAGCGGGACTCAATCCCTGGACCCCAGGATCACGTTCTGAACTGAAGGTAGAGGTTCAACCATTGAGCCACTCAGGCATCCCTGATTTTAGTACCTTCCTGACATTCTATCTTGTCATGATGATTTGAATTGCCACCATACTCACCCTCTTTCCTAAGTTTATCCAAGGATATTTTCTGGTTAAAAATTTCATATTACTTGATTTTTTTACATTTTAATTTATTACAATTTAAAGCAAATGTCATGGAAACAAATATAGTCATGGCCCCTCACACCAATCTCCATTTGTCTCCCCCCTTTGTCCTTCTACTTCCTTCCTTTTACCTTCTTTGGCCTCCTACTTCCCTTTTCCCCCCATATCCTTCTCTATCTCTTTTTGACCCCTCCCTTCCTGCCTTCTCCTCAGTAATGCCACCTTAGTGCCAGCTTTCATCATTTCAGGCTTAGATCACTACAATTACCTCAAAACTGGTCTTCTGCCTCTAGGTTCCCCCAATCACCCTACACAATGCACATTACAAATTCAGCACCTTATACCTGGTTGTTATATTTGGTTTAAACTTCTCAGGGTAGCGCTCAAGGTCCTTCAGGACTGGTCCCAAATAATTCATGCCAACACCTTAGATCACATAATTTCCCAGCACAAAATCTCCTCCCCACTCATCAAAGTCTTCTGTCATTTCCTTACCTCTAGGAGACCAAAGCAGATTTTTTTCTCCCTGAGTAACCTGAGCCAGGGTTCCTGGCTTCATTTACGACCACCTATTGCTAAAAGATCTAAGACAAGAGCTGCGAGGGTGAGTTCCACATAGCAATAGATGCCTAAGATATCCCGTGCTGCATCTCCTCTGCCCAGCTGACATTAGTGTCACTAATGTGGACAGTTGCACACATGTTGCAGTGTTCTGCTTCCAGTGGGTAATGTAGTGTCCCTTGGGGGTATCCTCCAACACCATGGAAACTTACATAGTCAGAGCAGGGACACAGCCTGGAAGTGCAGAGGCATTAATAAATGATGGGGGTGGAAGTGAGTAGATAAATATCCCAGCTTCCTGTCCTTCACTGGGATAATTCTGAGGCATATTCTATGTGATTCTATGGATGATCCCCAGAGTAAATGGGCCTTGGTTTCCATCTGGGTAGCATACCATTTATTGGCTTTCTCCTTCCCTTCTCTCACTTTTTCCACTCCCTCACCTCTGCTTCCTAGGGTCAGTACCACCAGTCATTAGGTAAATGCAGATGAACTACCTATATCCAAGTCCTTGCCTTGGGCTCTGCTTTTGCAGAAATCCAAACTAAGGCATACAACAGTAATCGTTATTTTTCTCTTCCTTTAATAATTAAACCCCATGTTTTAGCTGTGTGTATGGCCACTTAGATATAGATTACATTCCCCACCATCCTTGCAACTAGATATGTCTGTATGATTTTTTATCAATGCAATATAAGTGATTTTATATGCCAAGCCATGCCTCAACAAGAAATAGGGTTGTATTTTTCTTGTTCCTTTTTCTGTTCCTGATGTATGAGATGCAGATGTGATGGCAAGAGACACAGAACACAGATCACGAACCCAGAGATAGAAGCTGTATTTTGGGGATGAACTTGAGCTTCCATCCACCCTGTACTACTTCATTGTGAGCTATTAACTTCTCTCTTCTTAAGAAATGGTATTGTTGGGATCCCGGGGGGGGGGGGGTGGGGCGCAGCAGTTTGGCGCCTGCCTTTGGCCCAGGGTGTGATCCTGGAGACCCGGGATCGAATCCCACGTCGGGCTCCCGGTGCATGGAGCCTGCTTCTCCCTCTGCCTGTGTCTTTGCCTCCCTCTCTCTCTCTGTGTGACTATCATAAATAAAAATTAAAAAAAAAAAAAAGAAATGGTATTGTTGGGATCTCTTTTAAAGTAGCTTAGACAGTATCCTTAGAAGGATAAGACTTTGGACAAGTCACACAGTTTTTGAATCAGAGATTCAACAGCTTGAGCTCTTAGTAAGCCATTCATTAGTTGGGGAAGTGTGACATCCCTCCTACGTGTTCAGGCACTAAAAAGGCTAAGAAATATTGAATTATCAATGGCGTCTTGCAGAAGAGAAGACTTGCCTCCCTTTTGCCCAAGAAGTAGGGAAAGACTGGTTCTAAGCTCCATCAAAATATAAATGAAAACAGAAGTCATGAAGCTAAAGAGAAAACTTGAATCTTTTGAGGTCAGTTTTGTCTTTTTTGTAAGACCCATGGCAGAATAAATTAATCACTGTTAGGGACTGAACTGTTCCTCCCAAAATTCGTGTTAATGCCCTCATTTCCAGTGCCTCAGAATGTGACAGTGTCTGAAGATAAGATCTTTAAAGAAATGGTTAAGCTATAATGAGCCCACTAGTGTGGACCCTAATCCCATCCGACTGGTGTCTTTACCAAGAAGACAAAATCTGGACACACAGAGACACCAGAGAGGTGAACTCACAGAGAAAAAAAACACATGAAGAGGCAGCAAGAGGGCAGCCATCTGCAAGCCAAGGAGAGAGGCCTCAGAGAAAACTAAATCCTCACATTGATCCAAGACACCTTGATCTTGGACCACAAACTTCCAAAACTGTAGGAAATACACTTCTGTTTTTTTAGCTACCCAGTCTGTAGTACTTTGTTAGGACAGCTCTAGCAAATTAACACAATAATTTACCTTCAAAACCATGGAAGAACTGGGACGGCTCAGTGGTTGAGCATCTGCCTTGGGCTCAGCACATGATCCTGGAGTCCCTGGATGGGGTCCCGCATTGGGCTCCCTGCATAGAGCCTGCTTCTCCCTCTGTGTCTCTGTCTCTCTCTGTCTCTCTCTCTCTCTGTCTCTCTCTCTCTCTGTCTCCCTCTCTGTGTCTCTCATGAATAAATAAATAAAATCTTTAAAAAAAAAA
This sequence comes from Vulpes vulpes, assembly GCF_048418805.1. Classification (NCBI taxonomy): domain Eukaryota; kingdom Metazoa; phylum Chordata; class Mammalia; order Carnivora; family Canidae; genus Vulpes; species Vulpes vulpes. Next base: position 25,509,932 of record NC_132794.1, on the reverse strand, counting down.
TCATGGAAGAACCTAGACTCTATTTCCACCAGAGGAGTAACTAAGTAAAGGAATAAGTGAATGGTGATGGTGCCATAGTGCTGAGAAATATTAAGAACATTTTACTCTGTAACAAGCCATTCACTAAATAAATACCTTTTAAGTCAGCTTGACTGAGGGAGCATGACCTCAGTGAGGTGTTACCTCAGTGGCAGCATGACCTAGCTGAGATATGTGTTGCAATTAGAAAGGACACAAGAGGGATAACTGGGTGACTCAGTGGTTGAGTGATGGCCTTTGGTTTGGGTCATGATCCTAGGGTCTTGGGATGGAGTTCCACATCTGGCTCCCTGCAGGGAGGCTGCTTCTCTCTCTGCATATGTCTCTGCCTCTCTCTGTGTATCTCTCATGAATAAATAAATAAAATCGTAAAAAAAGGACACAAGAATCTCTATGAACTACTCCAACTTTGCTAAATATAAAATGACATTGGTCTGAATGCATCTGTAGCCAAGTCAAGAAATTTGAAATGATGAAGCAGCAGAATTCTGAACCACAGGCTGAGCAGCTGTGTGAATTTACTGAAGTGAAGAGTTTCTTAAATGAACCATTAAAATTTTATCAAAAGCAGGCCAGAAGAGGTCAGAGAGAAATGACGTTACATAACTCTAAAATAAAATATTGCTCGTGTTTGATTTCTAATGAACCGATTGTTTCCATGTTTATAAGAAGCTTCCTGTATTCTGATAAAATATCCTTAAACACAAAATGTCAAAAAATGAACTCTTTTTTCCCCCTGGAAATTACCCTCTACTATATTCAGTTTTAGTTGGTGTCATCGTCCTCATAGTGACCCAAACTAGAATTTCAGTTTTGTGTAGACCTAAGAACCAAACCTTCTCTGCCATCTCTTTATATAGAACAATATCCTGAGATTCCCAGATAATTTTAAAACTGTCACCACTTGCAACTATTTATCTCTGTGAATCAAAATTATCTTGCCACTGTACAACAAACAGAACTCAGACATAAAAGAATTGCAAAGCTGAGGCTGATATAAGACATAACTGTCATCTCTAATCTCCATCAATTTTGTATCCAAACAAATGTCCGTATCTTCATTGTTTTAATTTGTAAAATAAGTGTATACTAATTAAAAGTCTTCTTAACCTAACTTTCATATTGGTGTATCATACAAGATTTAACTAAAAAAAATCTGCTGCTAAAATCACTTGAAAAAAAAATTTTTTTTTAAATCACTGATCTGTGAAATAAAAAGCTACATGGGACCTAACACGGCACACAACAGCATGACCCCTCTTGTCTCTTCAGCCCTATCTCTTGCTACTCAGTCATACACAGATCCCTGAAAAACCATCTTGTTTCTCATCCAATCTTCTTCTTCAGTCATCTTCAGTCTACAGTGCTCTTGCTCCTTCACTTGATGTAAGGCTCATCCTAAGACTCACTTCATATCTCTACAAAAAGTCTTTTCTGGCCCACCAAGGCCCTGTTGAAAGAGCCTCTTTCACATATCTCTTATAATAACATGTTTTCGATTTTTAGATTTATTTATTTACCATACTCACTAAACTCTGAATTTCTGCTGCTAGAGGAATGTGCTGCTAGAGATTGCCTAGCACATGGTGGACACTCAGAAATATTTGATGAAGGGGAAAGGCAAGATGCAGGATACAAGATTAATATAGAAAACCCAACAAGATACAAACTGAATTTGAAATTAAAAACATAATACCACTTACATTAGCACCCCTAAAGTTGAAATACATAAGTATAAATCTAACAAAATATATGCAAGAGCTATATGAAAAAAACTGCAAAACTCTGATAAAAATCAAAGGGCCAAATAAATTCAGATATTCCATGTTCATGAAAGGAAGACACATTGTTGTCAGTTCTTCCCAACTTCATCTGTAGATTCAATGCAACCAAAATCAAAATCCCAGCAAGTTATTGTATAGGTATTGACAAAGTGATTCTAAAATTTATATGCAGAGGTAAAAGACCAGAATAACCAACACAATATTTAAGAACAAAGTTGGAGAACTGACACTACCTGACTACGAAGATTTATTATAAAGCTACAGGAATCATGACAGTGTGTTATTGGTGAAAGAATACACAAATAGATCAATTGAACAGAATACAGAACCCAGTGCTACAATCTCATAAGTATAGTCAAGTGATCTTTGACAAATAATACAATGGAGCAAAGGTCATCTTTTCAACAAATGGTGCTAGAACAACTGGGCATTCACATGCAAAAAACTAATAAATCTAGATACAGATCTTACACCCTCCACAAAAATTAACTCAAAATAGATAACAGACCTAAATGTAAAACACAAAGCTATAAAACTTCTGGGATATAACACAGAAGGAAACCTAAATAACCCTGAGTATGGTTGATGACTTTATTCTTTTTTTAAGATTTATTTATTTATTCATGAAAGACACAGACTGAGAGAGAGAGGCAGAGACACAGGCAGAGGGAGAAGCAGGCTCCTCACAGGGAGCCCAATGGGGGACTCGATGCCAGATCGGGCAATCATGACCTGAGCGGAAGGTAGACGCTCAACTGCTGAGCCACCCAGGCCCCCGGTGAGGACTTTAGATATAATACCAGAGACATAAGCCATAAAAGAAGTAATTGATAACTGGATTTCATTAAAGTTAAAAACTACTGCGGCTCTGCAAAAGACACTGTCAAGAGAATTAAAAGACAAATCATAGACTGGGAGAAAACATTTGCAAAAGACATATATAGGCATATCTCATTTTACTGTACTTTGCTTTATTGTGCTTTGCAGATAATACATTTGTTATAAACCTTGCACTGAGCAAGTCTATTGGTGCCATTTTTCCAACAGCATTTGCTTATTTCGTGTCTCTGCAACCCATTTTGGTAATTCTCACAATATTTCAAGTCTTTTTATTATTTCTGGTATGATGATCTGTGATCAGTGATCTGTCATGTTACTATTGTAATATTTTGGGGTGCAACAAACTGCACGTATATAAAATGACAAACTTAATTTATAAATGCGTCTGTTCTGACTGCTCCACTGACCACTGGTTCCCCCATCTCTGTCCTTCTCCTCAAGCTTTCCTATTCCCTGAAACACAACAATAATAAAATTGGGCCAATTAAGAACCTATAATGACCTCTAAGTGTTCAAATAAAAAGAAGAGTGGCACTTCTCTTATTTTAAATGAAAAACCAGAAATGATTAAGCTTAGTAACAAAGGCATGTCAGAAAGTTGAGATAAGCCAAAAGCTAAGCTTCTCGCACCAGTTTGCCAAGTTGAGAATGCAAAGGAAAAATTCTTGAAGGAAATTAAAAGTGTTACTCCAGTGGATGCACGCATGATAAGGAAGTGAAACAGCCTTATTGCTGATATGGAGAAAGCGTAAGTGGTCTGCACAGGTCAGTCCAGCCATAACATTCCCTTAAACCAAAGCCTAATCCAGAGCAAGACCCTCCCTCTCTTCAATTCTGTGAAAGCTGAAAGAGGTAAAGACACTGCAGAATAAAAGTTGGAAGCTAGCAGAAGTTGGTTCATGAGGTTTAAGGAAAGAAGTTGTCTCCATAACATAAAAGTGCCAGGTGAAGCAGCAAGTGCTGATGTAGAAGCTGCTGCAAGTTATCTAGAACATCTAACTAAGGTAATTAATGAAGGCGGCTACAATAAACAACACAGTTTCAAAGTAGACAAAACAACCTATTGGAACAAGATGCCATCTAGGACTTGCATAGCTAGAGAGAAAGGCAATCCCTGGCTTCAAAGCTTCAGAGGATAGGATGATTCTTACTAGGGGCTAGGGCAGCTGGTGACTTTAAGTTGAAGCCAATAATTAGTTACAATTCCCAAAACCCTTCTGCCATGAGAGTTGTGCTAAATCTATTCTGCCTAATGTTCTGCAAGTGGAACAATAAAGCCTGAATGACAGCACATCTGTTTACTGAATATTTTAAGCCCACTGTTGAGAACTACTGCTCAGAAAAAAAATTCCTTTCAAAATGTTACTGCTCATTGACAATGTATCTGGTCACCCAAGAGGTCTGATGGAGATGTACAGTGAAATGAATGTTCTTATATGCCTGCTAACACAATATCCATTCTGTAGCCCGTGGGTTGAGGAGCAATTTCGACTTTCAAGTCTTGTAACTGAAGAAATAGATTTCATAAGGCCGTAGCTGTCATTGATAGTGATTTCTTCTGGGCAAAGTGAATTGGGCAAAGTGAATTGAAAACTTTCTGGAAAGGATTTACCATTTTATTTTATTTTATTTTTTAAGATTTTATTTATTCATTCATGAGAGACACAGAGAGAGAGAGAGGGAGAGAGAGAGAGAGAGAGAGAGAGGCAGAGACACAGGCAGAGGGAGAAGCAGGCTCCCTATAGGGAGCCTGACATGGGACTCGATCGCAGGTCTCCAGGATCACACCCTGGGCTGAAGGCAGCACTAAACCGCTGAGCCACCTAGGCTGCCCAGATTTACCATTTTAGATGCCACTAAGAATATTTGTGATTCATGGAAAGAGATCAAAATATCACCATTAACAAGAGTTCAGAAGAAGTTGATTCCAGGGCACCTGGGTGGCTCAGTGGTTGAGCATCTGCCTTTGGCTCAGGTCATGATCCTGGGGTCCTGGGATTGAGTTCCACATCAGGCTCCTGACAAGAAGCCTGCTTCTCCCTCTACCTGTGTCTCTGCCTCTCTCTGTGTGTCTCTCATGAATAAATAAAATCTTAAAAGAAAAAAAGAAGAAGAAGTTGATTCCAACCCGCATGGATGACTTTGAGGGGTTCATGACTTCATTGGAGGAAGTAACTGAAGATGTGGTGGAAATAGCAGGAGAACTAGAATTAGAAGTAGTGCCTGAAGATAGGACTGAACTGCTGCAATCTCATGATAAAGCTTCAATGACGGAAGAGTTCCTTCTTATGGATGAGCAAAGAGGTTTCTTGAGATAGAATTTACTCCTAATGAAGATGCTGTAACATTTGTTGAAATGACAAAAAAAAGATTCAGAATATTACATAAATTTAGTTGATGAAGCAGCAGCAGGTTTTGAGAAGATTGACTCCAATTTTAAAAGAAGTTGACACTTCATTAAATGCTATCAAACAGCATCACTTTTACAGAGAAATCACTTGTGAAAGGGATTCAGTGTATGCAGCATGCTTCAATTTTATCTTATTTAAATAAATTGCCACAACCACCCCAACTTTAGTAACTACCATCCTGATCAGTCAATAGCTATCTACATTGAAGCAAGACCCTATAACAGCAAAAAGATTATGACTTGCTGAAAGCTCAGCTGATGATTAGTGTTTTTAGCAAAAGTATTTTTTAATTAAGGTATGCATATTTTTTAGACATAATGATATTGCACACTTAGTAGACTCCAGTGTAGCATAAACATAAATTTTATATGCACTGAGAAACCAAAAAATTCATTTGACTGCTTTTTTTTTTTTTTTTAAGATTTTATTTATTTGACACAGAGAGAGAGCCTAATGTTAGGCTTGATCAGAGAGCCTAACGTGGGGCTTGATCCCAGGGTCCCAGGATCATGACTAAAGGCATGATGCTAAAAAGGCATAAAGCTAAAGGCAGATGCTTCACCGCTTAACCACCACCAAGGTACCCCCATTTGACTTGCTTTATTGTGGTATTTACTTTATTGACATGGTCTTGAATGGAACCCACAAGTATCAGTATGCCTGTATCTGATAAAAGACCATGATCCAAAATATATAAATAACTCTTTAAACTCAACAATAAGACTCAACAATAATAAAATAAACAACTGGATTAAAAATGGGTTGAAATCTTAACAAATACTTCACCACTGAAAATATATAGATGGAAAATAAGTAAATGAAAAGATTGTCCAGGGACGTCTGGGTGGCTCAGTTGTTTAAGCACCTGACTCTTGGTTTCAGCTCAAGTCATGATCTCAGGGTTGTAAGATCGAGCCCGACATGGAGCCTGCTTAAGATTCTCTCTCCTGGGCAGCCTGGATGGTTCAACGGTTTAGCGCCACCTTCAGCCCAAGGCGTGATCCTGGAGACCCGGAATCGAATCCCACGTCGGGCTCCCAGTGCATGGAGCCTGCTTCTCCTTCTGCCTGTGTCTCTGCCTCTCTTTCTCTCTGTCTCTCATGAATTTAAAAAAAAAAAAAATTCTCTCTCTCATTAGCCCCTTCCCTCCATTCTCTCTCGTAAAAAGAAAAAGTAAGAAAAGAGGGAAAGAAAGAAAGAAAGAAAAGATGTTCCACATCATATGCTCCACCATATGTTTCAGTGATCATGGTCTTTAGTGTTTATTCTAAGGAGTTAAAAATTTATGGATCAAATCTATACACAAATGTTTATAGCAGCTTTATTCATAATTGCCAAAACTTAGAATCAACCATGATATCCTCAGTAGGTGAATGGATAAACTGTGGTACATCCAGACAATGGTGTATTACTCAGTGTTAAAAAGAAATAAGCTAATGAGCCATGAAAAGAAATGGAGGAAACTTTTTTTTAAAGATTTATTTATTTATGAGAGACACAGACTGAGAAAGAGAGGCAGAGACATAGGCAGAGGGAGAAGCAGGCTCCATGCAGAAAGCCTGAGGTGAGACTTGATCCCAGATCCTGGGATCACTACCTGAGCCAAAAGCAGGCGCCCACCTGCTGAGCCACCCTGACATCCCTGGAGGAAACTTTAGTATATATTACTAAGTGAGGGGTACCTGGGTGGCTGAGCCAATTAAGCATCCGACTCTTGATTTTGGTTCACGTCACAATCTCAGGGTGGTGAGATGGAGCCCCTTGTGTGCTCCATGCTCAATGGGGAGACTGCTTGGGATTCTCTCTTGCCCTCTGCCCCTCCCCCCACTCATGCTAGCTCTCTTTCTCTCTCTCCCCTTCTCAAATAAATAAATAAAATCTTAAAAGAAAGAAAGCAAGGAATGAGCCAATCTGAAAAGGCTCCATTTTGTGTGATTACAACTATATGGCATTTGGGAAAAGGCAAAAATTAGGGAATAAAAAGATCAGTGGTTGCCTAGGAGTGGGCAAAGGAGAGACACGAAGAAGCAGGGCACAAAGGATTTGTAGAGCAGTGAAAATACTTTGTATGATATTGTAATGATGGATGGATGTCATTATACATTTGTCCACCCCTCTAGAATATACAACACCAAGAGTGAACCCTACGGTAAACTGTAGACTTTGGGTGATTATGATGTGTCAGTGCAGGTTCATCCTTGGTAAAACACACACACACACACGCCATTCTGGAGATACTGGTAATGGGAGAGGTTGTGTATGTGTTGGGCAGGGGGCATATGATAAACCTCTGTACCTTTCTCTCAATTTTGTTGCAAACCTAAAACTGCTCTAAAAAAAATAGATTCGGTTTTGTTTTTTTACGAAGAAGGAAGGAATGAAGGGAGAAGAGAAAAGGAAGGAAGAAAACAAGTGCGTATTAAGAGGCTAATAGGGACGTCTGGGTGGCTCAGCGGTTGGGCGGCAGCCTCTGGCTCAGGTTGTGATCCTGGGATCCGGGATAGAGTCCCACGTCGGGCTCCCTGCATGGATCCTGCATCTCCCTCTGCCTGTGTCTCTGCCTCTCTCTCTCTCAGTCTGTGTCTCTCATGAATAAATAAATAAATCTTTTTTTAAAAAGAGGCTCATAAATGAGGAAATCTTTGCTACTACAGTATGATTTGAAGGAAACTCTGGCTGAGCTCTTTGCTAAAAATTATCCCTAATATCGGCCTTCAGCTAACTTGAAATTCCCACCACGAGAGGTTCAGAACTAGGAGAAAGTAACCATTTAACCTGAAATACTCCTCTGCATCTAAAATATGACAGCATGTCCCCAAAGCTTCAAACTAGGTTAACTGAGAGGAGGGAAGGGTCTGGGAAGAAAAGACAGGAAAACAGAGGATGAGACCCATTATGTGCCAGTTTCCCAGGGTGGGTGGGAGAGAGAGGCTGGATTGGTACGGACCCACCCATGGCAATTCAGTACCCGGTTATGACATGTTTAAATATTGCCTTTTGGTAGTTTGTTCAGCAACTCTGGGAGATGGGAGGGTGGCACATATTTCTTCATCTGGAGAAACTAGAAGAAACTTCGTTTTGAGCTCCTCAAAGACTAGATAGAGTCAGAGTTGGCAACAGTAGACTTCGCTCCCTGCCCATGCCCTGTGCGAGAGAAGCTAGACTGCCACCCTAATGATAATGTGCTGATTCTGCTTGTTTAACTAAGGCTACACCAGATTAGGAAACCATAATTACAGCTAAAATCCATGTCTCTGATACAGCTGAGAGAATGTCTGTTTCACTGAACTGAGCGCCAAGGAAAGGTCTCGCTGGAGGTTAGGCCCGCGGCCTCCTGCTCTCTGAAAGTGACAGTCCTGTTTCAGTGTCTCCTTGGGTCCTTTATCTGAGCCGCGGGATTTCCTACAGCTCGGGTTTCAGATGGTTTACTTTGATTTCTTGGGGCGATAGAGAAGTTTGCCCATCTTTAAGTGGTATTTTTAGAGGTCACATCCTTGTAAAATCTTCAGTGCCTTCCTTTGTGTCTGGGTGGGAAGATACCTGCCTTCTTATTGTTACACAAATTTACTCAGACTTCTTTTAAGGATTTCCACCCCCCCCCCACCCCCAAATCTCTTCTTGTCTTTCATGCTTTGCAGAAAATACTGAAGTCTGTTGTTAACCGTCCTTCCTTCACTTAGTCGGCCTTGAATTTGATGCTTAGTTCCTGGAGAGTTAGAAACTGATCACTTCGCTCCGTCACTGGTGGTTGTCTCCGGTGGATCAGGGATCGGCTTCGCATTTTGCCAGAATCTTTTATACAGTTTCTGCTCTCTTCTCTGTCTGGTCCTTTCTCTATCCATTCTGGTCTGCCTTTAAATTATAAAGTAGACTATAAATCAAATTTGACTAAAATTTCAAGAAGTAAGTCAAGGTGAGATAAGTAAGTGGAGAGCAGAATTGGATTAGAAAGAAACATTTGAGGGATTGTTTCATTTTTTCCTCAAACCATCCCAGACCTTCCTTAAATAGAGCCCACAGTTTGTGGGCTCCCTAATGAATAGGAGCCAAGCAGCAGCTTCACGTTTGAGACATGCTATTACCATTTTTTTTTCATTCCCGCTCCTTAATTAGGGGCTTTAAAGGAAGGTTGCCCACAGTTTCTGACAAACATCATTAGCTTTATCAGAATGAAATGCCTGATCCTGGACCTTTTCTGAAGAACTGTTTTTGTTGAAAGATTGCACGGAGTCTGTGACATTTTCTACCTTTGTAGAATGCAGGAAAAACACCTTGCATGAGGATTAGTCTTAAGAGTTTATGAAATCGAAAAATAAAGAGTTTATGAAATCGCTCTTCCTGAAGATCTAATTTCCTAGAATTGATTTTTGTAGACCTCAATTAGAGTGGGATAGACTACATCAGTTTTCACGGAGTTTCAGTTGCTTGACTGAGACCCATGTTTTTATCTGTACAAACACACACACAAACACACACAGAGCCCCAAATTTTCACAAATAGTATTTACCCCCAATATTTGCAAATCCTCTTTCTATTTTATTTCATTTTTTTAAATGCAAATCTCCACCCACTGAATTGATTTCCCACACTAAAGAGTTGCAACCCTCGGTTGGAAAAACACTCAACAGGATGCCCTTTTATTTTTTTTTCTAACCCTGTAATTCAATATAGTGTGATTTTGAATTGAGGACAAGCCTGATGAATTTGAGGTATGGAATAAAGGAATCAGATCAGCTCTGGGTTTGTTGTGTTTTTAAATCTCTCTGTGTGTTCATTCTCTTCACTCTGAGAGGATTCCATTATCTTTGCTCAAAGAGCAGACACTGCTCTGGCTGTTTCCCCTGCTTCTCTTTGATCCCTGCAGCTGAGCTGGGCCCTTCCCCCAAGCCCTCCCTTCGAGACTGGTAGAGGCTGTTCAGACCCCGGGGGTTTGCTGGGCTGGGAGCCTGCTGAGTGCTCACTGTGCTGTTTGGCTGTTCCCACCTCTAACCTGCTCCATCCCCCTGCTGGGTTTTCACTCCAGATCTGCCAGGTTAATGGGATATTATTGTTCTTCTCTTACTGCTTTTTTTGTCTTTCATATTTCATAAAGTGTTTATCAGTTTCTTCCTGGGACAATTTTTAGTTTGTTAGTGAGATGATGAAAGTGGGTAAGGATTGTATTTTAGGAATAAATGTTTCCTCATCAGCCAGGACCTAATCTAGGAAGAATTTATTCACTCCCATGTAAAGTACTTCTGCAGGTAATTTAACAGATAAAAGGCAACACAATGTATCTGACACCACAAGCCACATTTAAAAAAATGTATATATCATCAACATTGAATCAATTACATGGTATTTTAGGTTCAAATTTTAATTTTGGTCAGAAAGATAAATTAATAAACAGATTGTATTATTTATTTTACCCATAGCATTCTATGACATTTACTCAGCACCTGTTAGGTAGAAAGCAAGATATGTAAATTAGTTTTCTGACTTTAAGGCATCTAGACCTTCAGAAGGGAGATAAAAAATGAATGCAAATAACCATCTTTTAAGATTTTAATAAGAAACTTGAATACATACAGTATAAAGCTCAATCAGAGTATTTCTTCCTTTTCAGAACCATGAGAGTGAAAAGAGAGAAATAATTTCTTTCTGTTCTGTCCTTTCAGGATATGAGACTGTCAAATTTCTCCATTCCCTATTCTCATTGAGTGTATGAATGGATGAATGAAGAAATGAATGAAACTGACTGCTTACTTTTGTGCCATGTGCTGTAAGGGTGATGGAATGGCCTTCCTTTCTTCTTTCTTTCTTTCTTTCTTTTATTTATCTTTTATTTCTTTTATTTCTTTCTTTTTATTTATTTTAACAATATATTTTATTTAGCCCAATAATCTAAAATATTATTATTACAACATGTAATCAAGGTAAAAAATATAAACAAAGATATTTTACTTTTTTGTTTCTTTTTGGACTATTGTCTTCAAACTCTGGCATGTATTTTCCACTTACACACATCTCAGTTTTGACTAGCTGTACTTCATGAGTTCAAGATTCACAAGTCACTAGGACAACACAGATGAAAAGCAGAACAGAGGAAACACCTAAATACTTGATGAGTTTTTCCAACAATTTGAGGAAAGGACTCATTTCATTGGGGGAGAGAGCCTGAAAATTATTTTTCTCTGAATATTAATGGAGAAACAGGAGTTGCCAACTCAAGAGCCACTCCTTTGTTTTCTTCTAGGCTCTCAGTCCCAGAACAATGAGATAGAACTGGCATAGTCTATTTCTCCAGTGCCTCAGGACCAGCACCTGTTGCAACCCCTCTGGCCCTCACATTTGTACCACACCTTGTAGGTGATAATTGCTTTCATGTACAATATTTCATTTAATCATTTTAATCATACTATGTAGTAGTCAGTGGAAGCATTACTATCCTCATTTTATAAATGAATGAACCAAAGTTCAAGGAGTTTAAATGACTTGTTCAAAGTAGTACAGTTAGTATCCAAGTGTTTTGAAATTTAATCTAGTATGTATGCCACTAAATCAGAGCTTCCTAATAAAAGAAAATATATTATGTATATGTAAATATATGTATATTTACAGAAATATGGATATTTTTCTTCTTTGGCAACACTTCCAAAAACACCTCCCAAAAAAACAAAACTGGTGATCTGTTTACAAAAGTAATATACAAATAACTTCTTGGCCAATTGAGTTTTTAGCCAGGTTTTAGTATTTTTTTTTAGGTTGGATATTGTCATTTAGTTTAGCAATTTTGAACATTTGAAGGTTGAGAGCAAGTTAATACATTACAAAGGCAAAGTTTCTGTGTTGGCCCTGAAGTGTGTTGTAATCATTTTTGTCTGGGAAAACAAACAAAAGTGGATCAGCAACATGTTTGTTATATGAGATGCTGGCAGAGTCCCAGCCTCTAGGATGTTGGCTTACCTACCAACAATACCTCCCTTTCAGGCAATGCCAGCTGTTTTATGAGAATATCCGAGTTCTCTGGAAGGGAATTACTCCAGTCAGCAGGATTGAATTTTACTATTGCCATGTAGGGAATTAACAGTATAGATCAAAAGTTGATCAACTTTTGATGCATCCTTCTTCTGTCACTGTGAAAAAGACTGTGACATACTTTAAAGACAGTTCATGGGCAGCCCGGGTGGCTCAGCGGCTTAGAGCCGCCTTCGGCCCAGGCCGTGATCCTAGAGACTCAGGATCAAGTCCCACGTTGGGCTCCCTGCATGGAGCCTGCTTCTCCCTCTGCCTGTGCCTCTGCCTCTTTCTCTCATGAATAAATAAAATCTTAAAAAAAAAAAAAAAAAAAGACAGTTCACCCTTGAGAATCAAAATTCTGTCTTTTGAAAAAAAGGTCCCTAGAATAAACAATATTCGATATGTTCATTACTCTCAATTTTAGAAACCTAATGGGCTTAAGAGCTATATTCACACTGATCTGTTTTAACTGTGCATGCTTTTTCTGCTCTACCCAACTGTGTTCCTATATTCTATTCTTTTCATTCCCCTCTGGAGCAGTTTGCCTCCTAGTTAGGCTACCAATTATACTCATTCAAAATATAGGATTTATTTTCCTCATTTAAAAAAAATATTTTATTTATTTATTTGAGAGAAAGCAAGAGCCAGAGAAATCCAGAGGGAGAGGGAAAAGCAGACTTGCTGCTGAGCAGGGAGCCCGATGCAGGGCTGGCTCCCAGGACCCTAAGATCACAACCTGAGCCAAAGGCAGATGTTTCACCAACTGAGCCACCCAGGCAGCCCGCCTCTCTCATTTTATACCTACTTTCTTAGTTCCCAGCTACTTCTCTTAGTCAGCCTTTGACAAATCATAATGAACTAAGTTTAGCTTGTTGTAGAAAACAAGAGTCATTATGAAAACTGGAATGGTCTGGGAGCATCTTAAAAAATCATTTGGAGGGGCACCTGGGTGGCTCAGTCAGTTAAGTGTCTGCATTTGGCTCAGGTCATGATCCCAGGGTCCTGGGATTGAACCCCCATGTTGGGTTCCCTGTTCAGCAGGGAATCTGCTTCTCCCTCTCCCTCTGCCCCTGCTATCTCTCTCTCCCTCTCTCTCATCCTCTCTCACATGTGCGTTCTCTAATAAATAAATAAAATATTAAAAAAAATAATTTGGTTAGTCCTCAGAATGTGGACAAATTGGTAAGATCCAGCTAGGAGACAGTGCATCCAGCTCATCTCATTCACAATAAATCCTCTGTAGTTTCCTAACAGCTGCCACAGAGATGCCAGTAATGGTGACTCGCTGACTAAAGTGCTGAGTAATGAATCCTGTGCCCTATTTATACAATGTGTCCTACGATTTCCTTAGTAGTAGGCAAATGCTGGAAACACAAAGGAAAGACACTATGGCCCACTAAACCACTCCCATTGTCTAGTTTATCACTCAGTTCTATCCTTCCTTCCTCTTTAGGAAATGAGGGTACATAAATGATAAGTAATATAAAACTTGCAAAAAAATATTAAAATATCCACAGTTTTGTATCAACAAGCATTTTTTCTTAGTGGACATAAAGCATAAATAAAGGAAGTTATCATCCTCCATTCCTGCCTTCCCAATAAGTCCCTCCTTGGAATTCTTTTTTTTTTTTTTTTAAGATTTCATTTATTTATTCATGAAAGAACAGAAAGGCAGAGACATAGGCAGAGGAAGAAGCAGGCTCCATGCAGGAAGCCCAATGTGGGACTCAATCCCAGGACCCCAGGATCACACCCTGAGCCAAAGGCAGATGCCCAGTCTCTGAGCCATCCAGGCATCCCCCTCCCTGGAATTCTTATTCTGAACCTAGTAACCAGTCAATGTGGCAAATTATTTGATCTGCTGGGCCTACTCAAGTAGTTTATTAGCTAACTTTCTTTAGACTTTTTTCTTAAAGATTTTATTTTAGAGAGTCAGGGAGGGGAGGTAGTGGGCAGAGGAAGAGAGAATCTCAGGCAGACTTCCCACTGAGTGGGGTGCCCGATGCAGGGCTTGATCCCACAACCTTGAGATCATGACCTGAACTGAAATCAAGAGTCAGATGCCTAACCAATTGAGCCACCCAGGTGCCCCTAGACTTTTTAAAAGAATGAATTTTTGCCCAGTAATTTATTAGCAAATGCAGAAAGTAATGAGGCTTATTAGCACTTTAGGGTTAATGTTACCAAAAACAGCCTGATTCAAAGGAACACATATTGGAATAAACATACCCTTATTCCATCATCTGCACAAGTTTGCATCCATGGGAGAACAGAAATTTATTGCAAGGTACATCCTTTTATAGTGGAAAATCTACCATACACTAATAGTTCCTCAAAAGAGACATATGCTGCTGAGATATTTCACTGATAAGATTCTTCCCTCTTCTCTGACTCCTACATTTAAGGTTTGAGTGATTTCTCTTTCTAGGCTACCCTGTAATTTCTTTGTTGGTTAAAAAATATGCTCACATTTAAAGCATCTAATTAAATGGCTAACAGCTGGCCTAAATGACCCAAGTTCTTTGCCTTTTTCACTCTCCATGCTCCCAACGTTTATTCTGTCTTTTCAACAAGCACCTCAAGATGGTATCTTAAAAGTATCTTTTAAAAAAGTATCTTACTTGAGAGGTGCCTGGGTGGCACAGTTGATTAAGTATCCAACTCTTGAATTCAGCTCAGGTCATGATTCCAGGGTTATAGGATTGGGCCCCTTGTCTAGCTCCCTGCTCAGCAGGGAGTCTGCTCAAGATTCACTCTTCCCCTTTCTATCACCTCCCCAACTCTCTAAAATAAATAAATACTTTTTAAAAAAGTGTCTTTTGTGGATTTAAATGCAAGAGTATCTGCAAACACTAGTATGGCTTATAAAATATATGGAAGAGTAGCAAGAAAAATGGTCCAATGGTCCATGTAGTCTGTGCATTGGCTTGGTTTCAGGTATTCTCTCTGAAAGTGCATACACACATATTCCCAGAAGCTGTCATCTAGCACTTCTTTTATTGTTTTAATAGCTCACTTCTTGGAATCTTAAACACATACACATACTGGCAATGTTCTTGGTTCAGCAGAATTGCTTAGGGCGACTGTATTGGAATAGATGCCAAATAGTAATGTTCTTACCTCTAAACACCAGAAGACACTTGACACACCCTCCTGCCAGCTCTTCTCTGCCAAAAAAGTACAGGGAGTGATGAAGATCCCTGAGGGAGAAAGAAGCTATTGCTTTATTTTAAGTGAATAGAGTTTAAAGTTACAAACTAGGGGCACCTGAGTGGCTCAGTAGGTTGAGGGCCTGCCTTCAGCTCAGGTCATCATCCCAGAGGCCTGGGATCGAGCCCCACATCGGGCTCCCTGCTCAGTGGGGCATCTGCTTCTCATGCTAGTTCTCTCTCTCTCTCATAAATAAATAAAATCTTTAAAAAAAATTTTTTTTAATAAAGTTACAAACTAGAGTAAAGTAAGAACATAAAACAAATATTTTTTGGGAAATAGTAAAAATATTAAAAGATCTGATGGGGCCATGAATCTTTCTTTGTCATCATCACACAAGTTAATTATTTTTATTTCATATGAAAGAAGCATAGAAATCATTAAGATGACTCAAAATTTCACTTCCTAAACATGTAAACACTTAGAGTATGTTTGTGTCTTTGTAGACACATTCATACATATGGATTCTGATACGGACATATAGAGAAAGCTTTCTTAGCCAAATGATATCATAAATAATATTTAGTTGTACAAATTTGCCTTTAATACCTAACTAAAGATTATAAATATCTCACCAGGTCAATAAGTAATTATCTACTATATCATCGTTAACGGATGCATAGTATTCTTTAATGTGGTAATGTAGTTATACCATAAGTTATTTAGCAAGTACTCTATGGTTGATTTAATTGTTTCTGACTTTTATAAGAAATTCCACAATGAACATCCTTCCACATATATTTTTCTGTATAGGTCTGATTAATTTTTAGGGTGAATTCTCAGAATTGTGATTGATAGGTCAAAGGTAATGTTTATCTATCTATCTACCTATCTATCTATCTATCCATCCATATTAGGTTTTAAATAAATAAAATTCTAAGTTACCCTATAGAAGAAGAGTGCCAGTTCATATCCCACCATCAATAGATGACATCTCTTTCTCCCACAAGTTTGCCATCATTTGGAAATCATCTTCAGATAAATGAAAAATATATATATGTGTTTCCAGTCTGATAGGTGATAATTTGCATTTCCATTACTCTCAATGTGCTCTACTTTATAAGTAAAGTTGTATGCTATTTATATGCTTATTGACCACTTTTATCTTCTTTTTTAAGATTTTATTCATTTGAGAGAGAGAGATGAGAGAGAGAGAGAGAAATCACAAGCAGTGGGGAGGAGGAGAGGGAGAAGCAGACTCCCTGCTGAGCAAGGAACCTGATGCCAGGGTTCCATCCCAGGACCTTGGGATAGTGACCAGACCCGAAGGCAGATGCTTAACTGACTGAGTCACCCAGGTGCCCTGACTATTTGTGTCTTTTACTATTTGAATTGCCTTTGCCCTTTTATGATTTGTCTCTTCCTAGCCTAACTGAATTGGAAGACCATTATTATATAGGTTATTAGAACTTTGCCAAAAATATTGCAAATATTTTCTCAGGGTAACCCAGATTTTGGATGTCCCCTAATTGGGTGGGGGAGGGGGTGGGGGGGGAAATGAGACAATGTCCAAATAGCTGTCTTTGTATTTGATCCGTGCCTCAGACTACCAGGATACATGAGCTCAGCATCTCTCTTCTATTCTAAAAAAACATCTTTTCATCCAAAGACCTTACTGAACATAACTATAGAGTTTTCATAGGTTAGATGGAAAACAGGTTCTGCCAAACACACCTTAGAGAAAAATCCCTAGTGGACATGTCTGTGCTTATTCATTATCAGCTCTATTTGGGGCTGAAATAGGGAGTGGCTTGCAAACTTGATTGCAAGCCAGTCCATCTCAATTTGATTCCTCAAACTTGTCTTGATGTTCAAACAAAGAGCCCTCCAGTTACCAAAAATCACCCTCCTTAGAAGATAGTTGAGCAACCGTCTTATTTTGAAAATGTCCTTTGGGGATATCATGTCTTGCCCAACTCCAGCAGTTTGAGTATTTCTTCCAATCTTTTTCTGCTAAATCTCTCAAGAGTATTAACTTTTCTTCAACAACTTTCTACAATTTTGTTGTCAGCTTCATTGCTTTTTTTTTTATATAAATTTTATTTATTTATTCATGAGAGACACAGAGAGAGAGAGGCAGAGACACAGGCAGAGGGAGAAGCAGGTTCCATGCATGAAGCCCAATGTGGAACTCGATGTGGGTCTCCAGGATCATGCCCTGGGCTGAAGGTCGCGCTAAACCACTGAGCCACCGGGGCTGCCCAGTCAGCTTCATTTCGAAGTATTTTCTTCTTTGGTTGCTACTACAATTGCTAATTTCCCACTACCACATTATCCAACCAATTATTCTATATATATCGGAAAATGATTGATTTGGATGTATTTTTGTGTGTGAAATCAAGTACTTTACTAATCTATCTCATTGTTCATAATGATATTCTCTTACTTATTTCTCTTAATCTACTATCATCTGCCAATAATGATTGTTGTGTCACCTTCTTTTAAATATCCATACCTCTCAGTACTTTCTCATGTCTAATTATATTAGTACTTCTAAACTGGGAGTACTAGTAGTGATGAGAATTCATCTGTCATGACAAAAACTTAAAAAGCTTCCATTAAAAATGATGCTGGCTTTAATATGTTGTGTATACACATGCAAATAAAATTTTAATGTCCAAGAAGTTGTATCTTTTCCTATCACACTGATGGCTTGCGTTTCTTATTAATATATTTGTTTTCTTTTTCTTTCTTTCTTTTTCCTTAATTAAAAAGGAATGTTGGATTTGTCAGAATATTTAAGACCCAAGTATAGGATTTGTCAAAGGCCTTTAGGTACCAGTTCATTGATCCACACTAAATTTGAATTATCATTAAATATGCTTAGACATGTTCATGGACTGTTAGTTCCATTTTACTGATCTACAAGTCATTTCTAATACCAGTCTCATATAAGTTTATTTATTGACCATTGTGACACATTATAATAGCTAGTGACATGAGTCTCTTTATTTCTCTAGGGTTTTCTTGGCTAATGTGGCTCAATATTCTAATTATTATTTATATTGCTATCATGTAGAGAGCAAAAATTAATAAAATAGAAAATAATACAAAATAATTTGGAGCACTTTGATTTCAAATTTTTTTAAAAAATCAAGTACCACCAATTCTAGGGGAAGCAGAAATCAATATGAGCTTAAAAAGTGATGGACAAAAAAAAAGTGATGGACAGTTTTGTAGAAGATCTATCTTTTCTAGTTAAAGAAGAGAATAGGAGAAAGAGGAGAAAATTAATTTACAGGGTGATGAAGAAGGCAGACATCTTGATTAAGAGTTATTAGTTTAGGTTGAAGTATATTTGAGTAGGAAAGCACACTTGTTCTACTATAAGAAGGATGTCTATGAAGAAAAACAATTTATTATTTAGCCAAATAATTACTAGAATAAGAACTAAGGAATTATAGTAAGATAAGGAAATAAAATCTAATATAAAATAATGATATTGAGTCAAAGAAGAATAAGAGGATCCTTTTGTAGTTCATGAGCATGATGATTGGGGGCTCATGCCGTTGTGTGACATGTGCCTCCCTGAAACCTTGTTATGACCATGGCACATTACCCATCTGACATGAAATTTAAAAAAAAAAAAAAAAGAACTTTAAAAATCTTACAACATGAATAAATATACTTACCAAACCAGAAATTTCCTATAAACATACTTTGAATTATTTTCTTCTCCAAGGAGTTTATTGTTTTATTTAAATATAATAGTATAAATCTCTGAAAACATCTAATTAATGCCACAGTGGTGGAGAGAGGTTGAGTAATTCCTAGGGAAGAGAGTAGAGAGAATTATATGGATAAAGTTCAAATAAGATCTTCATAATATGCTCCCCCTATAACCTTTCCATCTTTCTCATCTCAAGCTGTCCACATTAGATTGAACTCTTTACACTTCTCAAAGGACAGCACATCTTCCCCATCACCCCATCCTCCAGCATCCACTCCCTTTTCCTCTAGACATTTGTACTCACAGTGCCAACACAGGATTCAAAAAAATTCTTCTATCTCCGTCTGGGACAGGCAGTGTTTTATTGGCTTCCATTGCACCTCAGGCATTCCTCTCCAAATCCCTGGTTTTCTGGACTGTCCCCCTCAGTATAGATACCATGGAAGGCATCTTAATCTTTCATTTAGCATTTAGTATATAGTGGTGGAAATAAAAATTTTTATTTTAAATTATGGAAATAAAAATTAACTCTTTAGAAAATCTTTAGAGGGACACCTTGGTGGCTCAGCAGTTGAGCATCCGTCTGCCTTCAGCTCATGGCATGATCCTGGGGCCCCGGGGAGTGAGTCCCACCCACATGGGGCTCCCTGTGAGAAGCCTGCTTCTCCCTTTGTCTATGTCTCTGCCTCTCTCTGTGTGTCTCTCATGAATAAATAAATAAAATCTTAAAAAAGAAAAAAATCTTAAGAGATTCAAGACACAAATTCGTTACTCACTTTTCACAACGCAGTGAGGTTAAAACGTCACATGATGGCATATCCATAACTGTGAATCAAATCAAGCAAGCCCTCCTCTTCCTGTACTATCTGTAAAGATTAGGTAAGAGAAGGAGTCCAAGTCATTTATATCAGAATAAGGGAATCATAAAGTTAGAAAGACCCATGAAAATCATTCATCCAGTGGTGTCTGGTTGAGCTTTTAATAAAATGCCAATGCCTAGGTCTTATCTCAGGGGAATCTGACTTAGCTCATCTAGTATGGCCAGTTGTATTTTTGGAGTTCCCCAGATGCTTCTAATAAGCACTCAGAATTGAGAACAACTGATACAATCCTACTCCTTCATTTTGCCAATGAGGCAGACATGACAGGTGAAGTCATGTGGGTGAGTGGACCGGAGACACAATGAAAATAAGCAAGGCGCCTCAATATACAATATAGTTCTGTTTCCATCAAATCATATTTAATAACAAATTATTTCTGGGGATCCCTGGGTGGCGCAGCGGTTTGGCGCCTGCCTTTGGCCCAGGGCGCGATCCTGGAGACCCGGGATCGAATCCCACGTCGGGCTCCCGGTGCATGCAGCCTGCTTCTCCCTCTGCCTATGTCTCTGCCTCTTTCTCTCTTTCTCTGTGACTATCATAAATAAATAAAGATTAAAAAAAAATGTTTAAAAAAAAAAAAAAGGCTGAAGCCTAAAAAAAAAAAAAATTATTTCTGTAAAGGTGAGGAAATAAATCCTGTAAAGTCTAATGACACTATATGATTTATTACAGAAAGAATGATTAGGAATTCAGCAAATCTGGAAGAACCTGCTTACTTAAGATGAGCACTGTGGATGAAATTAGCTGGACCGAAAGTAAATCAACCACAAGCTGCATGTGGTGGCACTTCAAAATAAATGTAATGAGAAGCAATTTGAAGCAAAAAAAAAAAAAAAAAAAAGATTCCAACTGCCAGGCAAAGGCAGATTCTATGCAGGAAATAACTTGGCTGAATAAATAGAACTAGCTAAGACTAGATTATACAAACATGATTTATTTCTAATTCAGACAAAGCTGAACTATACAGCAACTCTATCTACTTATGATTTCCTATCTGTGAAATCTTAGGCTGGTAATAAGCATGTATTTACAGCTTTCTGCAAGTCTTATCCCTGACAAGGAGAAATAAAGGAGGGCTCTCAGGTTCACAGGAACTGAATATGGAAATTACATTGGTGCAAGAGGTCAAATTTTTCTAAGATTTATCTTCCAAATTTAGAATATTTAAAAAGTTAAATTGAGAATGACAATGAGGGAGGTCAATGGAAGAGACAAATTAATATTTATTGGCAGAGAAGGGACCAAGAAAGCATGTGGTGCTGTTTTATTTCCCCGCCGCAGCTCCAATCTCCATCCTCCACTCAAGTCAACTCTATTTCCAGATGGTCTTTCAGTTCCAAGACTCAAAGAAATAGTCTTATATCCAGGATAAAAACTGCTTGCCTTATTACTTGACATATATTTTCATAATTACTTTATACTATTTCTCAACTTTTTAAAAATATAATCTTTCAATATATAGGCATCCTATCTCAGTTTGTGATCCCGAACATATAGCAATATGATTTTCTGACTCATACAAACTTTAGGAATATTTGTCTTAGCTTCCTGTTTTATATATATATACACACACACACAAATTTCCATTTTTCATTTCAAGTTGAATTTTTGAGCTAAGAATATGTGATACATGACTCAAATTAGTGAAACTCAGGAAACTAAAAAATGTGCTATAGTACAGAAAGGATAAGGCCATTTGGGTTCTTATGCTCTAAACCAGTGTTAAGGTTGATATTTAGGTATCACGAACAGAATAATAAAACACTCTAAATAAAGACTATTATTAGCAAATAGGTTACATATATCACAGGTAAATTGTAACCTTTATTTTTACCATATTAAAGTAATTTCTAGGGGTGACTGGGTGGCTTAATCAGTTAAGTTTCTGTCTCTGGCTCAGGTCATGATCCCAGCTGTTCTGTGATAGAGCCCTGCATGGGCCTTTCTACTCAGCGGGGAGCCTGCTTCTCCCTTGCCCTCTGCCCCTCACCCCGCTTGTGCTGTGCTCTCCCTTTTTCTCCCTCTCAAATAAATAAATAAGATCTTCAAAACTATGTAGTTTTCAGTTATTTCAAAGGCTGGTTGGTCAATGTATAGGTTGTAAAGACCCTTTCCATATCTGTCTCCTTCCAGTTATTCATGAGACAAACAGGAGTGATCTGGAAGGAAGACGAAGTAAATCTTTAACCGATCTCAAATGCTTCCTTTTAGTAGCTTTCATAGATATTGTGGCAATTTGGATGAAAGATAACTAATGCTTAAGACTTAGAAATCATCCGTAGATGTTACTCATCCAGGTTCTCATAATGGAAAACTGCCAACTGGATCAACTATTCAGATCAGTATATTTTGTTATTGGGCCATGTGTTTCACAAACTCAGATCCCAAAGCTACAATTCCATTTTAGATCCAATTAAAATGTCAGTCACACCAAAATATCCCCCACCCAACGTGATATCCCATAATATTCAGGGTAAACCCATGAGAAAATAAAAGCAGAAAAGACTTTCAGGCCCCCTATCTACCATCACTTACTAGTTTGTTTGAAAAAATTCAAATGGTTCCAATTTCAAAGTAAAGTTGACTCAATTAGCCAGGAAAATTCACCCCCAAAATGCACTCCTTCACTTTTACACCTTAATCCATTACTTTTCCAATTTTTCCTAACAGAGTCCATGGAAAGCTCTTGGATTTTTTTTACACTTATCCCCCTGTAATCTCCTTCCATTCTCCCCACAAGGTACAATGGTACCTAATAATGAGTTGCAAACTTTTTCTGTTATTTGATATTTGCAGGACCTTTGCCATTATTAATCTTCTCTCAGCCAAGTTTACATCTTTAAAATAAGTGTATCCAGGGACACCTGTGGCTCAGGAAATGATCCTGGGGTCTGGGATCGAGTCCTGCATCGGGCTTCCTCAGAAAGCCAGCTCGTGTCTCTGCCTCTCTCTCTGTATCTCTTATGAATAAATAAATAAAATCTTTTTTTAATTTTTATTTTATTTTTATTTTTTTAATAAATAAAATCTTTAAAACAATAAAATAAGTGTATCCACCTTTGCCTTGTAAAATTATTGTCAAGATTTGTGATAGAGTGGGATGCCTGGGTGGCTCAGCAGTTTACCGCCTGCCTTCGGCCCAGGGCATGATCCTGGAGTCCCGCAATCGAGTCCCACATCAGACTCCCCACATGGAGCCTCCTTCTCCCTCTGCCTGTGTCTCTGCCTCACTCTCTCTCTGTGTCTCTCATGAATAAAATATAAAATAAAATAAATAATAAAATAAAAATAAAAAGATTTGTGATAAAGTATGTAAAGAAGCCTGCTGTATATGAAGCATTCATCAAGTGTTAGCTATTATTTTACTGTTTTCCCCTTTGTTCTCTATATTCTGTATCTTGCATGAAGAGACTCAAAGGGAAGATAAGAATTAAGTAATAAATGAAAGCTTGAAAAAATTTTAAAAAATAAACAAAAAAACGGGTTTTCATTTCAGAGCTATTTCCTGATTAGGCAGGATCTTCAAGTCACCTTCTCTGAACCTTGATTCCACTGCACTTTTAGTTTGTGAAGAGGTGGCTTGAATGAGTCCATTTGAACTATTCAACTTACATCATTTGAGAAAATTCATAACCTTAGAGAGAGCTCTTACAAGCATGAACTAACAGAGCAAGCATATTCTCAAACTCTAGAGGTTTTAAGTCTTATTTAGAAGAAAGCAGGGAGTCTCTCCTGTCTGTGGCAGAAACACCACATAAGAGGAAAATTAAAGACTTGTGTGATTAAAAAAAAAAAAGTCAATTCATAAGAAGTTCTTTAAGTCTACTATTCCAAATCTTCATTTAGTTTCTAATACATTTGAGAGCCACTGAAGACTTTGGAGAATAGTAGTGTGATCAGAACACTACCATGAATACCACAAGAAGTTTGCCTTGTCACTTGGAAGAGATTAGAGGATAGAGAAAGTAAATGATAAAATTTTAGTCACTTGAACAACTGCTAAAGCTGTCCACTGGTAGCTATTACATATTTCAAGTTGTTATAGAAAGTGTAGCTTTCAATAGAAGATGGAAAACCAACTGTTTCATTGATAAGACTAAAGAAATAAAGAATACTTTGTGTAGACATAACATCCAATTGAGTATGCACCAAACATTTGTTCTCACACACATTATCTCCCAAATGCACAATTTTTAGATGTAAAATATTAATTAATTAATTAATTTTAAATCTAAAACATTTTTAAAAAAAATACTATATTTATTTATTCATGAGAGACACACAGAGAGAGAAAGGCAGTGGGAGAAGCAGGCTCTATGCAGGGAGCCCTGAGCCAAAGGCAGACGCTTAACCGCTAAGCCACCCGGGCATCCCTAGATGTAAAATATTTATTATTTACTTATTTTTTAAGATTTTTATTTATTTATTCATGAGAGACAGAGAGAGGGGGAGAGAGAGAGGCACAGACACAGGCAGAGGGAGAAGCAGATTCCATGCAGGGAGCCTGATGTGGGACTCGATCCCAGGTCTCCAGGATCATGCCCTGGGCTGAAGGCAGGCGCTAAACCGCTGAGCCACCCGGGCTGCCCCTTAGATGTAAAATATTTAAAATTCACTTTATTTTGGACATTTCAGACCCTGATCTAGGACTTGGGACTGTGTCACTGACCTTTTGAGTGACCTCTGGCAAACCATGTAGCTATTATTTTTTTAAAATATTTTATTTATTTATTCATGAGAGACACAGAGAGGGGGAGAGAGAGAGGCACAGACACAGGCAGAGGGAGAAGCAGGCTCCATGCAGGGAGCCCAATGTGGGACTCAATCCTGGAACTCCAGGATTATGCCCTGAGCCAAAGGCAGGCACTAAACCACTGAGCCACCTAGGGATCCCCGCCATGTAGCTATTATTTTAAATCTTAGGTATTTCGGCAGCCCGGGTGGCCCAGCGGTTGAGCGCCGCCTTCGGCCCAGGGTGTCATCCTGGAGTTCCGGGCTCCCTGCATGGAACCTGCTCTTCCCCCTGCCTGTGTCTCTGCCTCTCTCTCTCTCTCTCTCTCTCTGTGTGTCTCTCATGAATAAATAAATAAAATCTTAAAAAATAAATAAATAAATCTTAGGTATTTCAAAAACCACCTTTGAAATCACTGGCACACACAAACTATCTTTAATCTTTACAATTCTTGCTATTCTCTAAAAAAGGTTTTTCTTGATTCCTTCTGATTCATGGTACACTTAAATGTTGTTTTCCCAGATCTTTGGGAGAATTTGTGTTTTTTGTAGAGTTTGATGTGCCCGATAATTATGTGACCATTTCTTTAAGAAATACCAAGTTTTAAAAATATACATATATATTTTTATATAAAAATATAAGCTGCATTCACTGCTTCCCTGATTTTAAAAAAGATTTATTTATTTGAGAGAGAGAGAGCTCATGCAGGGGGAGGGGCAGAGGAAAAGGGAGAGAGAGTCTTAAGCAGACTCTGTGCTGAGTGTAGAGCCCAATGTGGGGCTTGGCTAGAACTCATGACTCTTGAGATCTGGACCTGAGCCAAAGCCTAGAGTTGGATACTTAACTGTCTGTGCCACCCAGGTGCCCTGCTTCCCTGCTTTCTTAAGTAGACTGTACTAAATATGATTCGATGCTTTATTGATGACTCAGCACCATAATAAAACGCTTTCATTATAACGGTGAGCTGTGATTCAGTGCTGTGTGACCCAGCTGCCAAAGGAAGAAAATGCAAGGAAAGCCTACGTACACAAAGTTCAGAATAAAAGGAGTAAGAGATGGTTTGTTTTCTAACTACTCATTTCACCCCTGAACTGGATACACCATACTGCATGTCCCACTTTAGGAAGGATATCAGCAAAGTAGAACATTCTAGGGCAACCAGGATGGTGAGTGGTCTTGAAATAAGGTCTACCAGGGAAATCACTGAAAGAAGAATTAGAGGTTTCACTTACAAGAGAAAACTTAGAAAAGATAAATATTTAAATGTTGGTAGTGTTGTCTTTTGAAGGTGCCTTAGCTATAAACTGCAAATACCTAGATTAGAGAACTAAGACCAATGGGTAAAAACTATTACAGGGGAACACATTTTGCTTCATATAAAAAGAACTCATCTTTGTAATTTGCTTTCGTTCACAATTCATATGCAAGATCCTATTAGGTTTCACAGGTAATAGAAAGATGAGTTACCTAAGTATAGGGCCTCCCCCCCCCCCCCCCCCCCCCCAGTGAGGCAATAGCCTACTGCATTTGGAGCACAGAATATGTGAGATGAGAAGCATACAAAGTTGGAAAAGTAAATGGAACCAGATCATGAGGAACCTGGAAAGCTAAGTTGAGGACACTAGGTTGTTTTAAATAATTATCAGGGGGGTGTGCCTGAGTGACACAGTTAAGCATCAGACCCTTAATTTAGGCTCAAGTCACGATTGCAGGTCTGTGAGATCAAGTTCCATGTTGCACTCCACATTCAGTGGGAAGTCAGCTTATCTCCCTCATCTTCCGTTTCTTATCTCCCTAGCCCTGCGTGCACAGTTTCTCTCTCTCTAAAATAAATAATTAAATCTTCAGATAAATAAATAATTTTTTTTTAAAGATTTCATTTATTTATTCATGAGACACAGAGAGAGAGAAAGTGGCAGAGACACAGGCAGAGGGAGAAGCAAGCTCCATGCAGGGAACCTGATGTGGGACTCGATCCCAGGTCTCCAGGATCAGGCCCTGGGCTGAAGGCGGCACTAAACCGCTGAGCCACTAGGGCTGCCCCCAGCTAAATAAATAAATAAATAAATAAATAGGTTATTGGGTTGAACAAAGCATTTTAAACCCCCTTTTAACTCAAATTTTATTTAGAAAAATAATTATAAAACAAGTTCACTATTAAAAATTCAAAGATAGCAAAATAGGGTACATGCAGAGTGAAAGCTGACCGTCAAACCCAATTCCCCGGGGGGTAAACATAAACAATTTAGCTTGTAGCTTTATTTAACCTTTTTGTGGCTCAGGTTCTTCATCTACAATAACAGATAATAACAGCACCTACTTCATAAATGTGTTATAAGGATTGAGTGAATAATTGCCAGGACACCGGGGTGGCTCAGCAGTTGAGCGTCTGCCTTCAGCTCAGGACAATATCCTGGAGTCCTGGGATCGAGTCCTGTATGGAGCTCCCTGCATGGAGCCTGCTTCTCCCTCTGTCTATGTCTCTGCCTCTGTGTGTGTGTGTGTGTGTGTGTGTGCATCTCTCATGCCTCTCTCTCTCTCTCTCTCTCTCTCTCTCTGTGGCATGAATAAATAAATAAATAAAATCTTGTAAAAAAATTGCCAACTCCATGAAGGCAAGGATTTTGTCAAGTTCAGGGATTCTCAACCTCTGCACCATGGGCATTTTAGGTTGAATAATTCTTTGATGCGAGGAGCAGTCTTGGGCAATGTAGGATAAGTAGCAGCATCCTGGCTTCTACCTGCGAGATACCAGTAGCAATACCCCTATACATGCATTCCTGTGACAACAAAATATGTTTGCAGACATAGCCAAATGTCCCTTAGGGGCAACATCACCCCAAGTCAAGAACCACTGATTTCATTTATTGCTGAATATCTATCACTTAGCATAGTATGCAAAGAATATCTGTGGATGGAATTGATAAATACATTTAAAGATCCTTGAGTGGTGCTTGTACATAGGAAGCCCTCAGTTAACTGCTAGCAATGTTAGCTATTTTTATTATACTATTTTCCCACAAGACTATGCCACATATAACTATTTCAGCATAAATGAGATCAAAATGTGTATATTTCACTGCAATTTGAAACTTTTAACTAATGGTATGTATTAGACATTGGTTTTTTTTTTAAGATTTTATTTATTTATTCACAAGAGACACAGAGAGAGAGAGGCAGAGACACAGGCAGCAGGAGAAGCAGGCCCCATGCAGGGAGCCCGACGTGGGACTCGATCCTGGGACTCCAGGATCACGCCCTGGGCCAAAGGCAGGCGCATAACCGCTGAGCCACCCAGGGATCCCCCTGTATTAGACATTGTTTTATGTCACCATGTATAGATACAGCTCTATCTCAATCATTTTCCTTTTTCATTTTATTTGAATTTCAGTGTAGTTTACATATAATGTTATATTAGTTTCAGGTATACATTATAGTGATTCAGCAGTTCCATACACTACTCAGTGTTCACCAAGATAAATGTACTCTTAATCCCTCCACCTATTTATCTCAATCATTTTCAATGAAGTCATAACATTCTACTATATGGGATAGATCCTATCATTTCAATTCATTTATTCAATTCACTACTGATGGATATTTAGGTTAATTCCAACTTACTGCTATTATAAATAATGCTGCAAAGAACACTTTCCATCAATAATTTTATTTATATTTTTAAAAGATCTAATTTATTTCAAAGAGACAGAGAATGATTGTGGGGAGGGTAAGAGAGGGAGAAGTAGACTCCCCACTGAGTGGGAACCCCGACACAAGGCTTGACCCTAGGACCCTGGGATCACGACCTGAGCCACAGGTAAGACACTTAACCGACTGAGCCACCCAGGTGTCCCCATCAAGAATTTTTAGCAACATGGGACTCCTGGGTGGTTCAGGGGTTTAGCACCTGCCTTCTGCCCAGTGCGTGATCCTGGGGTCCTGGGATCGAGTCCTGTGTCGGGCTCCCTGCATGGAGGCTGCTTCTCCTATGCCTATGTCTTTGCCTCTCTCTCTGTGTGTTTCTCATGAATAAATAGCATCTTTAAAAGAAAAAAAGAATTTTTAGCAACATAATGACACAATCTGAGCTATATAATATGTTATGCCCTCAGTTTAAAGTAAAATAGCCTCATACTAAGCAGCAAAGCTGTATTATTTCTGTATTAATTCTTCAATTTTAGTAGAGAAGAACTTATTGGGACTATTTGTGGAATTTGTTTATATATTTGGTGCCTTGTTCCACAGATAATTTAGGCAGAAATGATAGGTAACTTAGGACAATACCATACCAGTGAAAAACTCTCCATCCAGCCATCTCACGTATCTAGAACCCCAGACGGGAAAATAGAATAAACCACCAAGTCTCACTACATTTAAATAGATGTTATAAGATCCATGCACTAAGTCAGTATTTTTCAATCGTTAAAACACACACACATATACAAAGGCCCTCACCTATTACTTATTTAATTTTAGACATAATTATAATAAGTTTGGTTATCTGGGTTATCTAGTCCGCAGGCAACCTGAACAGTACATTGCCGCACATTTCCTTGGCATTAACAATTCTACAAAGGGCTTTGTCATCCATTATTAGTTGTTCAAATTCCACGAATAGTCCCAATAAGTTCTTCTCTACTAATAAATTGAAGAATTAATACAGAATTAATATGGCTTTGCTGCTTAGTATGAGGCTCTTTTACTTTAAAATTAGGTTCATAAAAAGTAATTTAAAAAATAATAAAATTAGGTTCATGTTCATGAAGTAAAGTTAGAAGTACAGGGAAAGGAAGAAATCCACTATTTAAAAATGCACCACTATTTATTTTTCACTACCACTTTTTAGCACCTAGGCATTAAAATACATAATGCTTAGGCGTTAAGGGTATTCCATAACCTGTCATCATTCTCTCACTACAAGAGACCCATCATTAACCTTTCCATTAATTCCATATCTTCCAGATCTTCCTAAATCAACACCTACTCTAAATTACTACTCAAATTAAACCCTAGTTTTACATCTACATTCTCTCTGTTTTAGTCTGAAAAGCCTACAAGCTTTCCTGTCTAGTCTCCATTTCTGCCTCACTCCAGAATCTGGCTTGAAGCCTGGACTTTCTCAAATCCAATTGCTTGCAAGTAAATCCTCTCTCAAACAGCTCTCTCACATGCCTGTATTAAAAATAGCTAATATGACTCACCAACGCTTTTTACTCACACTAAAAGGCAGCTCTTGCGCCCCAAGGATGGAAGAGTAGAGGAGGGAAATCTGTGAAGAAAAGCACCCAATATTCGGAAACAATTTTCTGAATTTCATATTAATGTTGAATTTTATTCCTGTTATTTCCATTAGGAAACATATCTGCAAGTGATTTTATGTGGAATTGTCCTTTTTTAGCTGATGTTCCTGGAGAGTTATATTTTCTTAAATGTCTGGTACAGCTAATATGGCACTGTCATGTTTATTCATGGGTCACCCTGTTTAGACTAATACTAGAATGGCTTTGGCTTCAAAAATGGCTTGTGTCAAACTCTCTTCTGCCTTAGCATTCTGAAATAACCCTGTAATCTATTCATTCCTTCATTCAAGAGTTGTTATTGAATACTTTTTTTTTTTTAAGATTTTATTTCTTTGTGAGAGAGGAAGACAGAGTGTGCACAAGTGGGCAAAGGGGCAGAGGGAGAGGGAGAAGCAGACTCCTGGCTGAGCAGGGAGCTTGACTTGGGGCTGGATCCCAGGACCCTGGGATCATGACCTGAGCCAAAGGCAGACACTTAACTGAATGAGCCACACAGTCACCCCTATTGAATGCTTTCTATGGTGTACAGGGTTGCCAGGTTCCCCAATTCCAGAGAGCACTACTCTGGTGTTCTCTGGCATTGAGCTTGGGGGTGTGGGGAACGACACATTCCCTGAAGTTGTATATTTACTGACGGGGATTTTAAAAAGCTATATATGACATAGTCACCTAGCCCAGGCCCTCCAGGAGTGATTAATAAGCCTTTTTAAAAACAAGTAGATTATTGTGCATTCATTGTGTTATTTACTCATATGGGCTGGTCATTTGTTAATGAATAGTCTAAGTTTAAGTTTTCTTGGTCTATGGTGGTTTTTCCAATATCCAGACACTCTCTCTATCCCTGACATGAAAGTACATTTAGTAATCACATAAGCACAAACGAGGCAGAGATTTGAAAGTAACTATAAACTAGGCAATAAAAATACTTTCACATAGGGATCCCGGGGTGACGCAGCGGTTTAGCGCCTGCCTTTGGCCCAGGGCGCGATCCTGGGGACCCGGGATCGAATCCCATGTCGGGCTCCCGGTGCATGGAGCCTGCTTCTCCCTCTGCCTGTGTCTCTGCCTCTCTCTCTCTCTCTGTGACTATCATAAATAAATAAAAAATTAAAAAAAAAATACTTTCACATAAAGATTCTGTCTTGTAGAGTGTTGATAACTCTTATCAACCAATGGAATAAAGTCCAGCCCTGCACCCAACATAGCTGATGACATGACCTTCATAAATGACAAAAAGTCAAGTTTGATTATCATGTCCATTCCTTCTACTTTTTTTTTTTTTTTAAATCAAGCTAGAACAACAGAAAAATTGCTTCTCTTTGATACAAACAAGTCAGGAAGGTCAATCTAGTCATGAGAGGTTTGTTATCATTTGTAAAAAAAAAAAAAAAAATAGTTCTTTTGGTAAGAAAATTTTTCCTTATAGTAACTGACCTTTGTCATAATTCTTTTTCACCCCTGCCAAACATTCCTTAGATTTAACGCAACCACTTAGGTTAGTTGGATCAAAAACATCTTGTTACTCAGGTAGAAATAATTCTTCAAGCAGAGGAATTTATATGACTCACCTTTTACCATCCATTAAGCAGCTTTTTATGTTGGGCCTACTTTTAATGTGTATCAATGTCAGTTTGTAAGAGGAAATGACATTCAGCATTTTCATTGGTTTATAATAAGAAATCACTATTTCAAATAACATTCACTCAATTCTAGTCTGTACTGAGTGCTGGAAGGAGGTGGATACAAAGATGAACAGAACATTATCTGTTTTCTCTCTACGCATAGCCTGGTTCTTGAGACTCATGTCTGCTCCAGAGGCAATCTAACAGTGGCTATAACCATGAGTTAAACAGAGAGCTTTGAGAAAATAGGAAAATTAACTCCAGATGAGGTATCTGAAGGTGTGTATAGCAACCCCATGGTGATGTCAGAGGAAGGAGAAAACAAGGAGATTACGGAATGAAGAGAAATTTAAGAGAAAGTTTTGAGAAATTGAGGAATGGAAGTCTGGTTGATGAATTCAGACTTAACCCATGGAAATCCTAGGACTTGGAAGTAACATGTTCAGATTTGTGTTCCCTTAGTACAGTTCTATGCATTCTTCCAGTACCATACAGGGTACAGTCTAAATTGTATTACTTAAGGTCTACAAAAATCTCTCTCAACATACTTCTGTTGCTTGTCCTCTTGCCCATTCCATTCCTGTTTCAGGACTTCACTTCCATCAAATAGACTTTCACCTTGACTTCCTAGCACGTCTGGATCTCTGCCACCTTGGTTGTTTCCCTTAAATTGTACCACAAACCTTGAATCCTTCCCCATTCTTCTCCAGATATTCAATTTATACCCTCAGCACTTATTTAAATTACGTGTGTGTGTTTGCATAAATTACTGTTGTTGTTGTTTTTTATAACTGAGGACCTAGCATACATATATGAAGCAGTTCATAAAGATCCGCTCTATTTCTCAGATCAGGTCACTACTAATTAAGGGATTCATAACTTGTCTAAATCCTATCTATCCTTTGAGAAAACTCCTCCAGACCAGCCTGGCTCCTAAAATTCTATGGTATATTCAGAAAGGTCAGTACCAATTACATGGAGGATTTAAATTATTTCCAGCAGGTCTCCTTTTCCTTGAAATGTTACTTGAAATATTTATTATTGTTTATTTTTCATCAGTTAACTAATTTTGAGTACTTCAGAACAGGAATCCCATTTCATCTGTTTCTCCAGTAGCACTAATTAAAATGTTTCCTGTATTATAGATGCTGCAGGTGTTCAACAAATAATTAGCACATACAAAAGAAGTTAATGGCCAAATATATTCTATATTATAAATATCCTAAGTACGGACGCCTGGGTGGCTCAGTGGTTGAGCATCTGCCTTTGACTCAGGGTGTATCCTGGAGTCCCAGGATTGAGTCCTGCATGGGGCTCCTTGCATGGAGCCTCATTCTCCCTCTGCCTATGTTTCTGCCTCTCTCTCTCTCTCTCTCTGTCTCTCTCTCTCTGTCTCTCATAAATAAATAAATGAAATCTTTGGGGATCCCTGGGTGGCTCAGCAGTTCAGCACCTGCCTTTGGCCCAGGGCATGATCCTGGAGTCCCGGGGTCGAGTCTCACGTTAGGCTCCTGGCATGGAGCCTGCTTCTCCTTCTGCCTGTGTCTCTGTCTCTCTCTCTCTCTCTAATTAATTAATTAATCTTTACAAAATAAAAATAAAAATAAATGAAATCTTTAAAATAAATAAATATTATAAGTAGACATCTATATATTATAAATATATGGAATAATATATAAATTAACATGATTGACTAGTATTGAAATACAGTGATTATATCTGCATTTTAAATTTCATGAACTAGTAATTTCTCTTTTTTTTTAAAGGTTTTATTTACTTGAGAGAGAGAGGGTGTACAAGTTGGGGGGAAGGGGCAGAGAGAGAGAGGGAGAAACAGACTCCCTACCTAGCAGTGATCTAGATGGGGGGCTTGATTCCCAAGACCCCAAGATCACAACCTGAGTTAAAGGCACACACTTAACCAACTGAGCCACCCAGGTGCCCTGAACCAATAATTCATTTAATTAATGCATATATGTGTGTGTATATACATATATGTATGACAAAAGTTTATTTTCCTAATTAAGATTTCTTCAAAAAGCCATTCTCACATAAATTATATGACTATAAAGTTGAATGAAAAAAATCTGTTACTCTGGGATGCCTACTCTAAACTGCTGAGCCACCTAGGCTGCCCAGATTTACCATTTTAGATGCCACTAAGAATATTTGTGATTCATGGAAAGAGATCAAAATATCACCATTAACAAGAGTTTAGAAGAAGTTGATTCCAGGGCACCTGGGCGGCTCAGTGGTTGAGCATCTGCCTTTGGCCCAGGATATGATCCTGGAGACCCTGGATCGAGTCCCACATCGGGCTCCCTGCATGGAGCCTGCTTCTCTGCTTCTCTCTGTGTGTCTCTCATGAATAAATAAATAAAATCTTAAAAAAAAAAATCTGTTACTCTGTCATCAGATTTTCATAAATCTGAAAAAAGTCAATTTTTCATAAAAGTAGAAATATTTCAGAATAAACTTTTAAATTAAATAAACATGAAAAATCACTACAGCATCTTAATTATGTTTATTTTGCCATTTATTTTGTTTTTTTATTTTGCCATTTAAATCATTTAAGTAAACTACAGAAATTTGGAAGAGAGAAAGTGTTTGTGACATCAAAGTCCCTGATTTCTGCCCCCTCCCCATTTTTCTCCCCAAAATAGGCTCCATGCCCAGCATGGAGCTGAATGTGAGGCTTGAACTCACAACCTTGAGCTGAGATCAAGAGTCAGAGCTTAACCCACTGAGCCACCCAAGCATCCTCAAATCCCTGCCTGTGCTGCTGTGCTGTGTCCCCTGGTACTGCTCTCAATGGAGGAGTACAAAGAAATGTTGAGGCAGTGGTGGCGGTTTAAATTAAACTTCCAGGGAGTGCTAGGTTTCTAAGGACAGACAGTAAAATATTCATGTATAAGGAAGAAATTGTGCTAAGACATGCTGCAGGGAATGTGGCGGATGCTGTGGCAAGCATCCCTCTTGGAACTGGAGGCATTCATTCATTCCCCCAACAGCTGGCAGGTTAGTGGGTAATGGCTGTGGGTGATTTGCCATTAGAACCACCTCACCCAAGAGCAGCTCACACAGATTAACTGCTTAATGCAGGATGAAGGCCTAAATCCCTTGCCTCAACTCTGAAGGGTCACCCGGTTCCAGAATTCTGTTACTACTGCATCTCCTCCATCTTCAGCCCGATCCTATTTCCTTTGCTCCTTGGTACACCTTCCACGTGCAAGTTTCCATTTCATCGTCTATTTCTCAGGAAAGAGGCCTATAAGGCAATAGGAAATATAACAAAACATAATATGGTATATAACAATGATAAGAGGGAGATAAAACTCTGCTTGGAGAAAACCTTGAATTCCATGCTAGGGAATTTGGACTTTATCCTGTGAAACAATGGTTTCCAGGGTGGCTACAAGAATACTCAGGGGTACAGAAAGAAAATATTTATTATTTTTCATATTTATATAAATGTCTACTCTTCTGTTTTATAATATAGAAAATATATTAGTGAAGTAGTACAAACACACAAGGATACTTTGGTATGTGCTCTAATTTTTTTTAATAGATGTGTGCAATCAAAAATTGAGACCACAGCTATTGACACTGGGAACAAAATACAGTTTTGGTTTTGTTTCTGAGTTTCTTTTGAGAATAAAGATATGCACAAGATAAAAATTAGAATAGTGGTTCTCAACCTTCAACCCAGGAGAATTACCTGGGAACTACTAAACAATATTGATGGTCAGACCCCACCCCAAACCAATTTATCATTCTTTGGGGGTGCGAACAAATATCAGTATTTTTCTTTGCCCTTGATGATTCTGAAAGAGGATTTCAATTACCTTTATGTTGACTTCAAACTTTCTAACTGATTAAGTTTTTCTTTCCAGCTTCTCCTTCAACTCAGGCAAAAGACCCAATAAGCAAAGCATCCCTTGATAGGAACCAAAACTACCCCCTCAAGCATTAAGAACTGCCTCAAGCCAGCAAGACCCATGTGGATTGACCCCAAGACAGTGATAGATTTGGCTTTAATGCCCACCTGCATGGACTCGCCCACCTCTGCCACACATTTTCCTAATATAAACCTGGAAGTGTTATCAGCACTTTGGAAACAGTCTTTGAGGGCTTAATCCACTGGTCTTCCTGGTTTTGGCCTCACTGAAATCCCTTTTTCGCTTCACCACCACTTGTTTCTCTGCCTTTGGATTTTGTCACAGGCAATGTCTATTTGGGACCGCCAGAGCCAGGTACTCTTGCACCCCGGCATCCCACCTACAGTTCTAATGTTCTGGGGTTAAGAACCACCGATTAAGACTTAGAATTAAAGTTTGATCTGAATTGGCCAATAAAACATTATAATTCTTTGGGAGAGAGAGACAGACATAGACAGACACAGCAACAGAGATGGGGAGAGAGAGCACAAGAGGGGAGGAGAATGAGAAGCAGGCTCCCCTCTGAGCAGTGAACCCGACGCTGGGCTTGATCCCAGGACCCTGGGATCATAACCTGAGCCAAAGGTAGATGCTTAACCAACTGAGACACCCAGGAGCCGCAAAACAGAATTCAAGCTATTAAAGATCCTTAAAAAGTAACCATCTAGTTACAGGGGAATACAAGCTAAAGATTTAAGAAATGCTTTCACCTTAAGTATTAGATCTGTATTGGAAATAAACGCGGTTATTTTCTCCACATTTTGTTTACTTCCTTATAAATCCTAGCAGTCCTACAAGTGGAAAGAAAAGAGCAACACACCCATTAAGCGACCTTTCATGTTAAACCACTTTCTTATCTGCTAGAATATGAGTGAGCTCTCAGCCTCTCAGCTTGTTTTCCGAGTTTACACAATAATAAAATGCACACAATGACCCTCTTACTCTTCCTCACCAGCTGATTAATACTGATTAGCTTTGAAATGCAAATAGCCCTATCAAATAGCAAGCTGCTAGTCCTGGCCTGGGCTAAAACTGTATTGGAGTGAAAGCCAAAACCATTTGATGCAAAGACAATATAGTCCAGCTAAAGGCTCCTCAGAGATCTCCAATGATTTCAGGATTATATTCAGGATATGAAATTCTTTGTACTGACAAAACATTATCTTTATTCCTAAACGCATT
This sequence comes from Vulpes vulpes, assembly GCF_048418805.1. Classification (NCBI taxonomy): domain Eukaryota; kingdom Metazoa; phylum Chordata; class Mammalia; order Carnivora; family Canidae; genus Vulpes; species Vulpes vulpes. The sequence continues at coordinate 25,473,324 of NC_132794.1, read as the reverse complement.
AACCCTTTGCTGATCATTAGCTGACTTTTCAAAGCAAAGATAATGCTTTCAGCATTTGTGTTTACAACAAAAATGACCAGGAACAGTATGAGAGAGAATTTGTACAGAACTATCTAGGCAATTACGTTAGGACCACTATTGGTCTTAAACAGAGAGTAACAGCCTTAAAGCTGCAATATACCTTTGAGATTACCTCATTAATTCACCCTCTTCAGTTTACAGATAAGCGCCAAGATCCAGCACGCCTTTCCCAGGTCGGTATTTGGGTTGGAGGAAACCGGGTTGGGCTGCCCAATGTAAATTCCTGGTGGGGTGGAAACTGGCCTGGCATCTCAGGCGGGTGTCAAACCAGCTGGAGTCCCTGGCCTGAAATTCAAGGCTCCAAAGGAAGGAGGAGAGGCTAAGCAGGGCCTAAAACAGGATATCAAGACTAGGGCTGATTTCTCAAAGCAGCAGGGGGGGGATGAGGCTGCGGTCAGGTCCCCTGGCAGCCCACAATAAGCCCCCCAGAGAGCCAGGTGCTCAGGTCAAACTGGGCATTCCTCTGGGGCCACTGATGCCAAGAAACCAGATTAACATCTCAGTGGGATAGTTTAGAAATGATTTAGGCTTTCAATAGAAAAGCAATGCCTGCCACAAGCTAGGGAAGCCCCATCCTGTTCCTTTCTCCTTAAAAATATGTACTATCCTGATGGTTGCCAGGGGCGGAGGGAAGGGGAAAATGGGGAGTTATTGTTTAATTGGTGCAGCTTCAGTGGGGGAAGATGAGTAAGGTAGAAACAGAGGGTAGTAATGGTTGCATGATACTGTGACTGTCCTTGCTGCCACCGAATCACTTACAAATGGTTAAAATTATAAATGTTATATTTATTTTACTACAATAAAAAAAACCCCACAAAAACCTGCCATTAGTTCTTCATTCACCAGCATCTGCCTTTGAATAAATTTCTCATTATTATTTAAAAAAAAAAAACCCTCCAAGAAATTCAGGAATTCTGTTTGAGGAAATCATTAGCAGACTGAAAATGACTTGATATAGACAGTGAAATCTCTGAGAAAATCTTTTTTTTTTTTTTTTAACATTTTGTCAGAAGCAGTCGGTAAACAAAGAGCACAAAGAACTGTTAATTTCAGAGAGCTAAAGTTTTCTCAGAACCCCAAACGCTAGTTTCAAACATTACTTCCCCTACCCCTCCCAAATCTTTAAAAATAAGTAAATAAATAGCAAGGAACTGTCTCCTTATAAATATTTAAAACAAGCCAAAGAAAGGGGAGGGGCTGCTTTTTGTATTTGTTGCTGGCTATCATTTAATTGTCATTTTACAACCAAAGGAATTGAGGATTAGAGAGGTTAAATGTTTTGCCCAAGGTCACACAGGAAGAACCAGGTCTGTTGCTTTTCATATGCAAATTATTTCTTGCTTCAAGCTATGTAATAATTATAAATAATGCAGTAGGGATGGGGGTTAGGCAATGGCATTGAGTAATGCCCCAAACAACTAAAGTAAATCGCTTCTGTATAGTGGGAGAGTCCTCATAAAGCACTCCATCTGGAACTTCCCTCTAAAAGCAGGCCATCGGGGATCCCTGGGTGGCTCAGTGATTTAGCACCTGCCTTAGGCCCAGTGCGTGATCCTGGAGTCCCCAGATAGAGTCCTGGGGTCAGGATCCCTGCATGGAGGCTGCTTCTCCCTCTGCCTGTGTCTCTGCCTCTCTCTCACTCTCTCTCTCTCTCTCTCTCTCTTTCATGAATAAATAAATAAAATCTTAAAAAAAAAAATAAAGGCAGGCCATCAAAAAAATAAATAAATAAAATAAAATTAGGCTATCAATAAAACCTTCCCACCACAGCAGTGGAAGCAAAGGAAAACCATTTGCAAAGAGCAAAAGGAGAATTATACCACGTACACAGGGCTGACTGTAGCAAATACAAAGAAATATCTAGAACAATTAGCATGTTGTAGATGTAAATTCTGAGCATTCCAGTCTGAACCTTGAACAGTTGTACACAGACCGAGGACTTCATACAGTTTCTATTCCCCGCCCCATACCAGGAAATTCCCAGCCTGGCCTGAATCTGTATGATACAACCAAGGGTAAAGACCGGAATGAGAGTTACAAAAGGATCAGCAGGTGGATCAGAGCCAGGACAAGTAGAGATCTGCTTATCTTACTTTCAGCTACAGGTTTTTCCAACACCCTACTGAGAAAGTGTTGAGTCAACCCCTTTGTGATTATACACAGATTAAATATCTTCGTACACATATGTATTTATATTTAGGTGAGCCAGGCCTAGGGTAAAAGTTTGGGCAAAAGCAGCATAAATTTGTAGTTCCCTAGATCTGCTCCTTTTATTCTTTGGAAGTCCAGTTTTCTCATATCCTCCAGAATTGGTCTAAAGGGGTCGAGAGACTATTTGCCCATAAGCATCATGGTCTAGTTCTTGGAACCATGTTTCTCCTCTCTTAACTCTACCTCACTGCGGTTATTAGATAGGACTCCACTCACTTCTGGTCTGCTGAATGGCAACCATGAGGCCAATGTTTGCTTAAGTTGCTGCCACTGCTGTTGAACATGCAGAGATGGGCCACTGAGGGGCCAATATCTAGATGTAGAAGGCAACATTTCCCTTCATCTGATCTAGGAAATCAAATGGCCTGGCTTCAAATTCAACTCTGCCGTCCACTAAGTATATCAATATGAAAGTGTGTTTGTGTATTTATCAAATGGGGATTTTAATAGCCCTTACCTGATTGAATTGTGACATGATGCATATATAGCACTTAGTTAACATTATTGAGTGCTTATTATAAACTGTCTTAATCCATTTGGGCTGCTATAACAGAGTACCACAGATGCGGTGGGTTATACACAACACAAAATTATTCCTCACAGTTCTGGAAGTTGGGAAGTCCAAGGTGAAGGCATTGGCAGATTCCTGCTCCCTGGTTCACAGGATGCCATCTTCTCACTGTGTCCTCAAAAGATGGAAAGGACAAGGGAGCTCTCTGGGGTCTCTTTTAGAAGGGCATTAATCTTATTCATGAGAAGCTTCAATCTTCTGATCTAATCTCCTCCAAAAGGACCCACCTTCTAGTACCATCACCTTGGGGCTTAGGATATCCATACAGGACTTTTGAAAGGACCTAATCATTCAGTCTATAGCTTGAGCTAAGCAATGTACTAATCTTGTTTTTATTGGTAAGAAGCAAGGGGGAAGATGCTGCTCTTTGCACTGTATACAATAAATAGTTCTGCCCCTTTTTAACTGGATGATCTTGAAGAGAACCCAAAAATGGAAGAAAAGTTTTATTCAAAGATCTAAGACCTATCCCTGAAATGAAACAGAAACTGAATCTGTACACACAAAAAAGTCACCTCTAAGAAAATCTGATATAGAACATTCAACCCCCAAACTAAAGAGCTTTAAAAATAAATTTTTTTTTTTTCCCCAGGCATCTAGGTTTTATAGGTAAACTACTAGCAAGGGAAGGAATTTAGGCTGGTTTCTGACTTCTCTATGGTAATACTCAACAGAAGTAAGGAAAAGGGCAGTATCAGCCAGCTTCCAAGATGATCTTGTATGATCCCCACCTCCTGGTGTCCATACTCTTGTGTGGTCTGCTCTCTCATTTTAAAGTGTTGGACTGTGCGACCAAAAGAATCCTGCAGAAGTAATGGTATGTCACTTCCAAGGTTGGGTTCTAAAAGCACTGCAACTTCAGTCTTGGTTGTACTCTCACCCTCTTGGGTCACACATTCTGGGGTAGGTCAGCTGCTATGCAAAGGTCAAGGCAATGAAGAACTGAGGTCTTTTTGCCACCACTCAGGGAGGAAGAGCCTCCCAAGAACAACCACATGAGTGAATCATCTTGGAAGTAGATCTTCTAGGCCCTGCCAACCCCTGAGATGACTACAGTGCCACATACAGCTTGAACACGTTATCAGGAGAGATCTGAGCCACCACCATACAGCTAAGCCACTCTTAGATTCCTCACCCTCAGAAACTGCATACCATAAGAAAGATGTGTTGTAAATGGCTAAAATTTTGAGTAATTTGTTACACAGCCTTAGATAATTAAAACAATCCTCAAAAAGAGAAATAAAGCATGACCCAAGAATAATCTATTCATAGAAGATAGTATTCAAGAATAGAGTAACTTAGGAGCTCCTGGCTGGCTTAGTCCATGGAGCATGCAACTCTTGATCTCAGGATTGTGAGTTTGAGCCCCACAATGGGTGTAGAGATTACTGAAAAATTAAGTCTTGACATTTTTTTAATTAAAAAAATAAATAAGTAACAGATATTTTCACAAGCAAAAACATTAGGCAATGAAGACGCATTAAAATTGTTAAGAAAAATTAGGCAGTTAAGAGACTGAAACAAAGAGCTCAGGAACAAAGAAACTGGTGAAGAAACTGACAATGAGTACTGGCTCTGTTAAAACGGAGAAATGACACTTACTATGGAAATTTTGCTATAGACCGAAAAATAAATATTAAAAATCATATGATGTACAACTATAATAATAAGAATCTAAATAAACAACATGGGGAGGAATCGCAGGAGTGCTAAGGTCCTTGATCTTTCCTTAGCAAGACATTAATTACTATCAGCTAAGGCATAAAAATTGTATTGAGAAATAAACACAACTCCAACCTCATTATATTTTCCACAAGTCCTTTGTTAACTAACAAGGAATCTTTTAGAAAATATTACCTCTAAAAAAAGAAAGAAAAGAAAAGAAAATATTACCTCCTGTAATGAATGAAGAGTTCGGTCCTGATGCTGAATTTCAACAATTTCTTTAGTTTCACTTGTTTCTTTTTTTTTATTGTATATCTGAAGTAAATTGTCATTAGAGACAGGATTTATATTATTATCCCTCTCCTTCCTTCCTTTCACCAAAAAATATAAGTGAGGTTCGCTACTGTGAACTTCTGGTTCTAGACAGGCTTGTGGGGCCAACTCCTCCCAGGCCCTGCTTCCCCTCTTGACTTAGGGTCAAGCCAGAGTCCCACAGTCTCATTTCAGGGGCTCAGCTCCCACAGTCTCATTTCAGGGGCTCAGCTACATGACTGACACCGGGGCCTCAGATGGGACTACCTAGTCCAAATCTATGAATCTACTTGAAGCCAAACCTCAGGTAGAAAACTTGGGGGGTCCAGGATAGGAGCAATTTGTCTCCCTTCCCAGAAGACCCCTGGGCTCCTGATGTAAATGGTTCCCTTCCACTTGTCAGTTCAGGAGCTGGCTTTACACTAAATGCCTTTTTTTTTTTACCTTTCTCCTATTGTCCATGCCTTGTCGGACTCACAAAGTGTAATGATCTGCTCAAAGATGGTCTTCCATCTCTATCCATACAAGGACAGAACATCTTTTGCATAAGAAGAGAAAGGAAATACTCATGTAATTCCCTCTAGGGCAAAAATTTGGCAGATTGTCCCATTAGGCAAGTCAATAAAAGCTTAATATTTATATACTTGTAATTCAGTGGAATTCAGTGAAATACTTCAAACAGTGCTGAGAATTATCATAGTAATTTGATACGCTAGTAATCTAATACATTTTATCTATTGGTGTTTCAGGAGAATATGTATCTCTATTGTTTGTCAAGAGTATTACCTTGGTAGTTTATTAGTGGTATTTTTGATTAATCCTGATGTTACATGTTTTTTTTTAAGATTTATTTTTATTTATTTATGATAGACATAGAGAGAGAGAGAGAGAGAGAGAGGCAGAGACACAGGCAGAGGGAGAAGCAGGCTCCATGCAGGGAGCCCGACATGGGACTCGACTCCGGGACTCCAAGATTGCGCCCTCGGGCAAAGGCAGGCACTAAACCGCTGAGCCACCCAGGGATCCCCCCTGATGTTACATATTGAATGCTTATCAAGGTGTCACCATAGAAAGGCAACCATAATGTGTGCATCTTTTTTTCTTTTTTAAAGATTTTATTTATTTATTCATGAGAGACACAGAGAGAGGCAGAGACACAGGCAGAGGGAGAAGCAGGCTCCTTGCAGGGAGCCCAATGTGAGACTCGATCCTGGGACTCCAGGATCACACCCTGGGCCAAAGACAGACACTTAACCGCTGAGCCACCTACGCACTCCAACAAAAATCATTTAAAGTCATTTAATTTTAAATTTGAATAAAATCTTTCTTAAAAAATGATTTTTGTTACCTATATTATTTACTTTTTCTGATTAGAAAATTAATATTCACTACAGAAAACTTAGAAAATACAGAAAAAGCACAGAGAAAACTAATCACCCATATTTCTTCAGCCAGATTTAAACCTGTTCACAATTTTTTTAAGTTTACTTATTTATTTTTTTAGTAATCTCTATACCCATAGGGCTTGAACTCATGACCCCAACCCAAGATCAAGAGTCACAGGCTCTTCTGACTGAGCAGCCAGGTGCACCAAACCTCTTCACATTTTAACGTAAGATCTGTCAGTATTTTTTTGACACACATAATACTACACCATTTATTTCAAAAACTGGGTTTTTAGCATACATTTAATTTTATAGTTTGATGTCTTCACTTATATTGCAATTATTTTCACGCCATTCAGTATTTTCCAGTGATTTTTAAAAATATATTTTTTCTAGATTTTATTTATTTATTCATGAGAAACACAAAGAGATAAAGAAGCGAGACACAGGCAGAGGGAGAAGCAGGCTCCATGCTGGGAGCCTGATGTGGGACTCTTTCTGGGACAGGGATCATGTCCTGAGCCAAAGGCAGATGCTCAACTGCTAAGCCACCCACGCATCCCTCGTTCTTTGGTTTTATGTAGTTACAAAGGAGTGTTCGCTCAGTGAAAATTCATCCAGCATACTTATGATTTGCGTACTTTTTCTATATGTATATTTCAATAAAATTTACCAAAAATAAATAAAAAGTAAAGATCTTTACTAGTCTCTAAATATGTATGTGTATGCGTGCACACAGGTGCACACACACACACATACATTCTTTTGGTTGTTTTGTTCATTTTTAAAATTCTTTAATCCATTTGAATATGTTGTTATAAAGTGAACTAAATGTGTTTTTCCAAACTGTCAACTAGTTTTAGCAAACTAATTTTCCTTTGACTATGGATAGATTAATATCTTTTGTCCCTGCTGACCCTCAGCTTCCACAGTTGCAAAATGAGTAAGATGGATTGATCTCCTGGCTTCTCTCTGTGTCTAAATTTGTATGATGAAGTTACATAAATATTAAATAATTATCAACAGTGATTTAAAACCATAAGAGAAGGAGACACTGATTCTACATATACCAACCAGGCACTTCATCTAACAAGTCCTGACAAACATGAATAACCAACCTGTTAATGGCAATTGTGTTCATACAAATGAAGTTCAAATTATTTAAAAAAAAAAAAAAAAAAAAAAGATGACAATGAAGGTCGAAAAGTTGTTTCTTCCAGGCTTGTAAATAGACCAAGGAAGAAATTACAAGCAGCAAATCTAGCCCCATCAGCAGCTAAGCACCTTCTACCTTCTGTAATGGGAGATCTATTTGGCCGCATGATTCCTGTTCATCTGTATATCCCTCCATCAGCTCCTGATATTGATCTTGGAAGCTCTGCAGACATTGACCTAGTTAGGCACAGACTCAAAATTGAATGAGCATTTTCATGTTCATAGAAGTCAATTATCATTTGCCCTTGAGCTCTTCAGGAATTGACACATTTAATGAGTACATTTTGGTATTGAAGCTTTTTCTTTTTTTTAAGAGAGAGTACCCACGTGAGGGCAGAAGTGGGGGTAGGTGCAGAAGGAGAGAGAATCTTAAGCAGCATGAGCCTGACACAGGACTCAATCTCACGACCCTGAGATCATGACATGACCTGAGCCAAAATCAGGAATCAGTTCCTTGAGCCACACAGGCACCTGAGTATTAAAGCTTTTAATCCCAGAAACTGGACCTAATAGGGTTTAGTATAGAAACAAAGGAGGTAATTCTACTCATAATTACTAAATCACTATTCTTTCTAATGATTCTCATGGTCTCCTCATTGGAGAAGCATATGTTGCCATCATGTAGCCTAGCATCAATATTCTAGAATCTTTAGCTCCTGCTATCACTATCATGACTACCTACTACCAACTGTATTAGTAAATTCATGGAGGCACCTATGCTCCCTCATAATTGTGAGGGACACCCCACACCACAGTAACCTGAGGTACTTTCTTAATTCTTTGGTCTTTAGAACATGGGGATTCATGAAATCTGTATATATCCCTTTTGACTCAACATCCAAGTGATCTTGGAATTCTGAATACCAAAGTTCATTAAAGACTCATAATAGCTATTAACATTATTGACAACACAATGCATGCTCATTGCTAAGAGCCAGGGTCAATAATGAATTGTACTTTGTATTTATTATTAGGAACAGACTGCCATTATCAACTAATATTTGTTTACTGTCTCTTTAATCTCAGGACATTTGTCAAAATTCTAGCATGCCTGGGGGCATCTGGGTGGCTCAGTTAGTTAAGCCAGACTCTTGATTTCAGCTCAGGTCATGATCTCAGGGTCATGAGATTGAGCTCCATATTGGGCTCCATGCCCCCTCCACCCCCAAAAATTATAGCATGCCTGGTTTGTACATCCACTCATTTGAGTAAGGGGAGTCAAGAGTGAAAAAATGAAAACTGCCTTCCACACCAGTATTGCCCCTGATAACTATAATAGTATCTGTCACATATTCAGTGGAAAAAAAGAGAGTATTTTAAATCTAATAATTTTTTGAATTGGTAATACATGCATACAGTACAACATTCAAAAGACATTAAAGAATATACAGTAAAAACTTAGTTTTCCTCCTGTGTCCTCTTAGCTACCCAAATATCCTCCTCAGAAGTAATAACTATTATCAATTATTTTTTTATGTCTTTCCAGAAATCATACGCATACACGCACATATTTCACACAAATGGTGATATATACTAGATAGTTTTACATCTTGCTATCTTCAATTAATGAACTATCCTTAACACAATTATTTCATGAAGATACATTAATATTTCATAAAAAGCTACCCCAATGAAAGACATTCTAGTTTTCTTACCTAATCAATGAGAAGCTAGTTACCACTGTTTTTGCCTTCCAATGAGAATTTTGTAAATTATAAATGATTTTTAAGAAAAGACAATTGATTTTCCAAGAAAAAGGTAGTATATTTTTTTTAAGATTTTATTTATTTATTCATGAGAGACACAGAGAGAGAGAGAGTGGTAGAGATACAGGCAGAGGGAGAAGCAGGCTCCGTGCAAGGAGCCCGATGCGGAACTTGATCCCAGGATCCCGGGATCACACCCTGAGCCCAAGGCAGACGCTCAACCGCTGAGCCACCCAGGCGTCTCGAAGGTAATATAAATTAATGCAGAAATTAAATGTCTTCCTGGATTAGAGTGTATCCTATAATTTAAAATTCTTCCAGAATGCCCAAGGTTTCAGACAGACCTAAGTAGAGTCCTTTCAAGGACTCAAGAACTTGTAGAAGAGAAAAGGTATTTTTCCCTTTGAAACTGTGAGTACTAAAAGCCACACACAAAAGTGCCTACCAGGGCAGCCCCGGTGGCTCAGCGGTTTAGCACCGCCTGCAGCCTGGGGTGTGATCCTAGAGACACCGGCAGGCTCCCTGCATGGAGCCTGCTTCTCCCTCCACCAGTGTCTCTGCTGTGTGTCTCTATGAATAAATAAACAAAATCTTAAAAAAAAAAAAAAAAAAAAGCGCCTACCAGAATTAAAGAAGCAGAGTCAAAGGAGCTGGCTCATGTTGTGGTCATTTGAACCTCTCAATTCAGTTATGTGTCAGAAGTAAGGGGAGGCAAGTGAGGTACTCATCTCAGGACGGAAATTCAAAGGGATGCAAAAGGAAAAAAAAAACAAAAACAAAACCCAAAACCCTGCCATCAGAAAAAAAAAAAAAAACCCACAGAATTTTAAACAGCCTTTAAAAAAAAAATCAACATTAGTGTAAAAAAATCCATGATCAAAAAAAAATTGACTTTTAAAAAATAAAAAGATCTCATTGTACACTTGCATGACCTACCTCACTTGCCCCACCTTTAATCCCAGCTCTTAGACATCTTGGTTATGAGAGCAGTTAAATTCTATAACTTCTTATTTTTCATCCAGGTTAATTTTAGGTCTGCCATTTCCAAATGAAAGAGTTCTATCTACTATAGTACTTCACAATGTTATCACAGCATTTCGTGATTTAATGCATGTATAAGGCTTAGCAAGTACTTGATGCATATATAAATGGTGGTTGTTTAAGCTGTAGTTATTCCCTGAAATGTCATGTCCCCTTCCCGACAACCTTGAAATATTCTAATCTCTCACACACATTTTTGCGCATATCTTCAAAATTATAAAACAGTCTCGTCTACATGAGTCCTGGGGAACAACCCCAGGTGTTGTGCTCTGAATCCACCACAACGCAGGCTCCCAGGTCAAGCTGCCTACTAGCTGCTCACAACAGATAACCAAGTGTGGCAGGGAAACAAAGGCAGACTCATTCTTCACTGGTGACTTTGCCTTGAGGACTCCCCATTGGCCTTGCTGAACCTTTTAGAACTACTCTGCATTCTAAGACTCTTCCCACCTATCATTCCTTTCTTCCCTCTCTCCTTTACAGGTGTCAGAAGGGTGTGGTGGCCTGAAGCTCTCTTAGGCTCCTCTATTCCCTCTCAGTTCATTTTCCCTCAAAGACATTTTCCCCGAGAAATTTCATGCACTTCTTATCTTGTCTTGACATCTGCTTCTCTCTAAATAACTCAGACTATGCAGAACTACCAGACTTGTTAAAACAGAGAGACAGACAGACACACACACACACACAAAGAACAAAAGACCAAAACTTCTTGGCCACCGAGTTGGCTTTAGAGACTTGGCAGTGTTACTTAGGGGAAGCTGGGCTGTGGTTAAAATCACCAGGAACCACAAGCACTGGCAGATTATCAAGAAGCTGAATCATGGACAATAGTTCCTCATCTTCTCTATCCCTCCCTTTTGGGGGGCCATTATTTATTTAAGTTAGTTAAGAAATAGGAATGATCCCAGTATTTCCTAGCTTAATTTTCTGAAATACCTATATTCTTGCCACCCCAAAATTGGACTTTCTGGCACATAAACCGTAGTTCTCATTCCCACTTATTCAGGCACCACATGGGAAACATGTAGATCAAATGTGTTGCTACCATTTACTCTCTTTTTTTGTCAATAGCTCCTCTTGGAAAACAAACAAAGGAAAAGAATTATTAGACCTTTAGGAGTTGTTTTATGATACCTACATTGAGCACCTTCTGTTTAAGACAAAGGCTCTATCTCGGCAACAAACCAGACTGCTACCTGTCTTGCTCCACAACATGTGCCAGAACCCAAGACTTTTCAGGCTACATCCTCACCAGTCTCCTTCTCAAAGGAGAGTGGGCATGGGGGACCATACTTACTGGTTTTATAATATTGCCTTTGTTCCAAGGTCATGATGACATCATAGCATTTATGGCTATTGTTTCAATACTGATTAGTTTTTCTAGGTACTGGGAATCTTTCCCACAGCCATCAACACTACTGTGCCAGAAACTGATAACAGTTATTGCTTCTGGAGGAATTCTAGATGACTGGCAGGCCATAAGGAAAAAAAATATTCTTATATGCTTTACTAAAATTAAAGCCAAAAAAAATAATAAAAAAATAAAAATAAAAATAAATAAAATGAAAGCCATACAATTGCATTACCTATTCAACAAATAAAGAAAATGTAAAATAAAATAGGCTTTTGAATGTTATGGGTTTTTAAAATTTATTATTATTTTTAAAGATTTTATTTATTTGAGAGAGAGAGAGAGAGAGAGAGCACAAGCAGGGGGAGGAGCAGAGGGACAGAGAGAAGCAGACTCCCTGCTGAGCAGAGCCCCTGATATGGAGCTTGATCTCAGGACCCTAGGATCGTGGCCTGAACCAAAAGCTGATGCTTAACTGATTGAGCCATCCAGGCATCCCTGTTTTGAATTTTAGATGGCCTAACGAGAATCAAATCAGGTTTCACAATTCGCCCAGTTAGGGATGATACTTATTTTAGTCTGTTCAAATTGCTATTACAAAAATTCCATAGATTAGGCGGCCTTAACAACAAACATTTCTCACAGTTCTGGACACTGGAAAGTCCAAGATCCAGGCACTGGCAAATTCACTGTCTGGTGAAGACCTGCTTCATGGATCGTCTTCTTCCCGCTATGTATTCACATGGTCAAAGAGGCTAAGGAACTCTAGGGTATCTTTAATAAAGGCACTAATTTCATTCACGATGGCTCAACTCTCATGACCTAATTATTTCCCAGAGGCCCCACCACCAAATACCATCACATCAGGAGTTAGGGTTTCAACATATGAATTTTTGGGGGAGTCACAAACATTCAATCTCCAACAATACCATTCTTCACAATACTGTTTTGATGCTATCTTAGTTATACCACCTGCTATAAGCACACCTGAACTTCCCTCCTTCACGTCCCTAAGTCCTTCTAATTAATAATGTCATCCATTCCTCCATCAAGAACATAATATTTCAATATAACAATGGGATCCATTTCATAACACTTTCTTTCACAAGGCTGTCTAAAATTGGTAATTCCCTAACTGGCCCCAACCACCCTGTATTCACTTTCCAGCAAAATGGGACAAGGTAACAATTTTCCATAGATCAGCATAGATTCCAAAAGATGGTGACTCTGGCACTTCAGGTATAACTTTAAATCCCAATAGGTTGAATACAAAATCATGTACATATAAGCACATACTGTTTTTTTCTAGTGCAATGATCCAAAACTTTAATCAAATTGTCCAAGTGTTGGGCAGCCCGGGTGGCTCAGCGGTTTAGTGCCACCTTCAGCCCAGGGCCTGATCCTGGAGACCCAGGATCAAGTCCCATGTTAGGCTCCATTCATGGAGCCTGCTTCTCCCTCTGCCTGTGTCTCTGCCTGTCTGTCTGTCTGTCTGTCTCTATCTCATGAATAAATAAATAAAATCTTTTTAAAAAATTGTCCACGTGCTTGATAACCAAAAAAATTTCAGAACTATGTAGCAGATGTTTTGGTGCCAGGCCTAGATTTACTCAGCATTTACTGTTCCCATACTTCCTATGGGGAAGAATCCATAGTCAGGAATGACTGCCTGACTGCCTGAGGGTCTTCTCCAACTAAAGGAGTGTGCTGGACTCCGAAAGGAGAGATGGAGAATGCTGGGGAGTTAATATCCCAGGAACAGCTTCCAGCCATCAATAGATGGGAATCGGTAAATAAACACCCCATCTCCTCACTCCTCAGATGAAACAACTCCAACACTTACTCTACATAATCTATCAGGATCTCCTATTGGGATTGATCCATTATCCAGAGTCAATCTGCTCATCAATATACCTTCTGTTGTTTTTTTCCCATGGTTGTCTCACTTCCCCATTTCCTTACTTGTGCTTCCTGGAATCACATTCTAAATAAAAACTTGCACTCGCGTCTGTACCTCAGGGTCAGCCCAAGTCAAACCACGTTGGTTCCCATATAGACTATCCATTCTGGCTATCATTTGGTTTATCTATACTCTAATCAACCAATACTAAAATCAGAATGCTTGCTAAATGGGTCAAGTTCTATATTCATCTTTGGAAACCAGCGGTGTTTCACTGACCTCCCCTATAATGATTACATTAGACACTTGCCAACAAAAAACATCCTGGAATGCAAGGACTTTTTCAGAGACAAGGAAAACCTTAAATCTCATGCACTCTTGCAAACCAGGGAGATACAGCCTTTGGCTGCAAATTGAAAGTACACTCTAAAGGGGAAGGATTAGGCTCAGGGTTAAATGGGCAAAAACCGCAAGTTCTGTGCCCTTTATGGGGACTGGTCAGACTTACGTCCCAAACTGCAAATATCATGAGTGGAGTGGCAAGGACGATAAAGTTCACTATTTCTGGTAGCACTTTCAGGATGTGGCAGCTGTTTGAGAGCATGACAGGATGTGTTGCAGGGGTCTTTTTGCAAATTTTGCTGAATTTTGTGCAAGCTGGCCACCTTACATTGTGCTGACTGGTTTTGTCCCACATGGTCATTCAACCTGTTCAAAATCTTAGTTTTTTCTCCTTTGACATGAGGGAACCCATTTTGTCTTTCAGTAGTTACTGTCTAATTATTGGGGTCTTCTAACCCTATTTCGTATTTAACCACACTACATTCCATATCACGCTAGAGGTAGCTGATGGAGAAAGTACATTATTCTTGCTAATACCTTAGGCTTCTGTGTCCAGCACCACACCACATATGATCATCTCAACAGAAGCAGAAAAAGTGCTTGACAAAATCTAATACCCTTTCATGATAAAAACACCACAAAACTAGGGATAGAAGGAAACATCCTCATCTGATAAAAAACATCTATGAAAAAACTCATAGTTAACATTACTTAATGGTAAGAGACTCAATGCTTTCCCCATAGGATGAGAAAGAAGAGAATAATTTCCACTCACACCTGTAGTAGAGGTTCTATCCATCACAATTAGAGAAGAAAAAGGAGTAAAAAAACCACCCAGATTAGAAAGGAAGAAATGAAACAATCTCTATTTCCAGATGACATGATTCTGTAGATATAAAATCCTAAGGAATCTATTGAAAAAAAAAAAAAAGAACAACAACTACTAGAACAATAAATGAGTTCAGCAAGGTTGCAGGAGATAAAATCAACGTACAAAAATCAGTTGTATTTCTATATACCAGCAACTTTGATCTTTGGTCAATTTAACATTGCTGAGCCACTGGTTCCTCAAATAATCAGAAAATGAAATTAAGAAATCAATTTTAGTTGTAACAACATCAAATATAATAAATTTAACAAAGAGGGCAACCCCGGTGGCTCAGCGGTTTAGCACTGCCTTCATTCCAGGGCGTGATCCTGGAGACCCAGGATCGGGTCCCCATGTCAAGGCTCCCTGCATGGAGCCTGCTTCTCCCTCTGCCTGTGTCTCTGCCTCTCTCTCTCTCTCTTTGTCTCTCATGAATAAGTAAATAAAATATTAAAAAAAAAACCTCTTAGAATAAAATGTAAGAGTAAATCTTAATGAGCTTGGATTAGGCATAGGCTTCTAAAACACAGCACCATAAACACAGGGAGAAAAGAAAATTCTCAGCAGCCCTTTGGAGTCCAAGGGGAAAAAATAAAAGGGTGTGAAAAGGAGCTGACCTAGGATAGTGGGAGGCTAAATGTTTATTTCCTCATTCTGTTGAAGATTATAATCTACTTTGGTTTATTTGGTTTTCTACTTGAATTGAGATCCTTCCTTCTTGCTGCCTTTACTGGGCTCTCAACCTTGAGAGAATGGCTGGAATCTTAGTACCATTCTAAGAAGTTGGCCCCTGGAATTCTGCAGGCATGTCTTTTGGCAGATGGCTTTTTGCAGTTCTGCAGACCAAACCTAATTATCCATTTTGAATTATCATCTGAGTTTCTATTTGAGTTGCCAATGTTTGTCCATTTGATTCTTCTCCTGTCCATTAAGCAATTTTAGTGCATGAAAGAGCATCTAAAAGAATGTCAGGAAACCAGCAGCCATTAGTTGAGAGCCATATGGGATATCCTGGCACTATTCACCAGAAGTCCATTTTTTTCCTTAATCAAGCAAGTAGGAAACATATATTATTGTAATAAAAAACTCAAAAAAAAAATATGGCCTAACACATCTGTAGCAGAACACTCTGCAAAATTCCTATCATGTTAATGGAATCCAACATACACTGGAATGCAATTCTACTTAGTCAAGAAAAAATTTACTTAATCTCTATCAGAGATTACAAAAAACTAAAATGCCATGAATTGAGTTACCTAATAGCTTTTGAATAAATACATATTAAGTATGCTTAATATTCTTTCCTCAGTTTTCTTAAGTATCTACAAAGGGCCAAATTCCATCCTCATGCCCACTCCCATATAGCATCTCTTGTCAAGTATGAAGCTTTGGGGATGCCTGGGTTGCTCAGTGGTTGAGCCTCTGCCTTTATTTAGCTCAGGTCATGATCCCAGGTCCAGGGATCGAGTTTCACATCAGGCTCCCTGCAAGGAGCCTGCTTCTCCCTCTGCCTGTGTCTCTGCCTCTCTCTGTCTCTCATGAATAAATAAAACCTTAAAAAAAAAAAGTATGAAGCTTTGTCTTATTCAACAACACAACAGAAAGTAATCTCCTTTCAATGATACTCCCTATATTCCTTTCTTGCTTAGCAATAGCAACAGAAGGGAAATTAAACAGATCAATTAGCCAAAGTTTATTTTATTTTTTATTTTTTAAGATTTTATTTATTTATTCATGATAGACACAGAAAGAGAGAGAAAGAGAGAGGCAGAGACACAGGCAGAGGGAGGCGCAGGCTCCATGCAGGGAGTCTGACGTGGGACTCGATCCTGGGACTCCAGGATCATACCCTGGGTAGAAGGCAGGCGCTTAAATCGCTAAGCCGCCCAGGCTGCCCCAAAAGTTTATTTTTATATACAATAAAGTTTTCATAAAAGTGAAATGATAATGCTCAGTGGTGACAAGAATGCTTTTTAATGATAAATGGGCTTCTTCAATCTTTCAAGTGCTTTTGAATCAGGAATGCATAATGGACTTTTAAACATAAAAGCAGGGACAAGTAAGATCACCTTGATAGCAAGTCCATCCACACAATAGTAAAATTCTTCCTTTATTAGAAATTTACAAGTTTCCTAGTCCTTTAGAGCTGGTGTTTCGAATTAGGGTATGTTCTCACTATTAGCAATCTGAAATTAGAAATAGCCAATGTACCTGTGAAAGGCTGTCCTAACCAGGGAGTCACCTGGTGGTCTAAAGAATAGCATTTCCCTGCCCACTGCCCCTGGGCACCCTCTCTATTTCATTCTCATTCTCTTCTTCACTACTGATTAGCAGAATGCGTGACTGCTCTCCAATTTTTTAAAAGATGATTTCTTTATTTTTTAGATTATTTATTTATTTATTTAAAAATATTTTTTAGCTTAAATATTTTAATGTAATCTCTACCCCCAACATGAGCCTCGAATTCATGATCCTGAGATCAAGAGTCATATGTTCCACTGAGGTACCCCTTCTGTTCCCCAATTAAAATGTGTGTCAGGCAGGGGAGGGGGCAGTTCTACACCACCAAGTAATTCTCCAACACCAGCCAGGTATCCTACAATTCAACCTGATTCTGACCCTATCTACCCAGAGATTGCATCAGATTCTGTAGGTTGAGGGTTCAGTTCTACACGTGGCCCCTTCCCCACCTTATTATCTGTACTTCTGGCCAACTAGCTATAGATTGGGGGTTCCAAAAAACCCCTCCTTGGGTTTAATTTGCTAGAGTGGACATCAGATGCCAGGTGTCAAGACCAGGTTGACATCTGTGCTTCTGACTGGAAAGTGATATAATTCAGAGATTCCCACAACTCCCTCTTTGGGTTTGATGGTTTGATATGCTAGAGAGGCTCACAGAACTCAGGAAACCCATGTATCCACTTGAGTACGAGTATACAAAAGATATTAAAGGATACAAATCAACAGCCAATAGCCAGATGAAGAGATGCACAGGGTGAGGGCCCAAACAAAGGGGTTTTTGTCATTGTGGTATTTGGGGCCCCGCATGGTGGCACACGGGAGAGTTTTGGTTCTCCAACAGAGAAGCTCAACTCTTTGAAGACCCCCACCACCACCACCCTTTTGGATTTTTATTAACGCTTCCTTACATAGGCATGACTGATTGAACTACTGACTGTTGGTGACTGACTCAACATCCAACTCTTCTCCCTTCCCCAGTGGGGCCCAAAGTTCCATCCTTCAATTTCAGGTTATTTCAGGTTGGTTCTCTCCATGACCAGCCCCCAAAGTTAGGGAATTTCCAAAAATCACCAACCTAGTGTGGTCAAAAGCGTCTGGTTATGAATAACAAAACACCCATTTCATCTGCATGGTTCTGAAGCATTTTCAGGAACTGAAGATTAAGAGGCCAAATATTATAACAAAAGAAATTCCCATTGCTCTTATTACTGTAGAAATTCCAAGAGTTTTGGCAGCAATGGGTCAAGAGCTGTAAATGAAGATCAAATATATATGAGAAGTATTTCTCATATATATTTGGTCATTCAGATGAACAAGATTTTTTTCTTAAATGATCAAAAATATATATATGTTTTTTCTACATGACCACACATATATGTATATACATATTTCTTATAAATCACAATATCAAAAAAAAATCACAATATCACAGCTGATACCTTCCCAAACTTATTGATAAGGCTGCCAAAGTTGCCTGGGATCTGTGGTCCCAAAGCTTGCTTTCTTGCTGATTCAGCACTCCTGCTACTCCCACATTCACTCATTCAACTCTAACCAGGGTCTTTTACTCCAATTTTCCACTGTATCCCCACCAGCATCTATTGGTGCTAGATCACTGGATAATGTGCCAACTCTCTCCTTCACTTCTTTAAATGCAAATACAGTCTCTTCTCCCTAAAACTATAAACATACTCAACCGTACTCTAAACATACACAACCTGCCCTTTAACATTCTATGCTCCATTGTTCCTGGGAAAAGAATAAGGTTTGGCAAAGAAGTCTTGGCTCCCAATTCTATGTCTGAGGGAGAGAAGCTGCTTTACTGGAGTGCAGAGTTGGCCCTGTGAATGCAAGTCCCCAAAGAAACATTCTTACAAAGGACGTTTCATCCTGCTGTGTCAGGAAGACCATAGGGTAAATAGGTGTTTGTCAGCTTCTATGGGAAATTCACATTTATGGCACGGCTTCTGGGAGATTTACAACCAATACAAAAAACAAATGAATTCCTCAAAGGAGTGTAATCTAGGTTCCAAAATCTGGATCTCCAGCCAGGTCGTCTCTCTTCCTGGCATCTCCACTTGGAAGTCCCCCAGGCGCCAAAAACCTAGCATTTATACTCCACTAAACCTGCTTGTCTTCTATTCCCTATTTAGTTAATAGCACCCTTATCCACTGATTGCCCCAACCTGAAACCTGAGCTGGCTTTGTTTCCTGCTCCTCACAGTCCATGTGCAACTGGGCTCAAATTCTGCTTGTCCTTTCTCTGAAATGCTCCTAGTCTCTCACCACAACTGGAGTTCAGACCCCACTGGCTTTTAACTATGACAATGATTTCTTCAAAGATCTCCTCCTTTGTTTCTTCCTGCTCTCTTCAGATCTATCCTTCCTTGCACAGCCTCTAGAGTTTCTTTCCCAAAGATAGAATTAGGAAAGGCCCTCTTTAAAACAAGACAATATAAAAATGACAACACACATACACACACCCCTTGGATTGCTCTTCCTGCTAAATCAGAAAACCTAACTTCAGAAGAGAGATTATTGCCTATACCGTGTTACGCTAAAGCAACTGGTTAGTGCATCGAAGGCTTTTGGGGGTAGCACTCCCCGTAAGTCTCATTATGAGAGCCTTTCGGTAAGGCCGGGGAACAGTTTGAATGTAGCTTGTCTTTTGTTAAGTCTTCTTCCTCAGGAGTGTCCTAGAAAAATCTATAGTGAGCCCCTCCTGACCACTCAGATTAACATGGGAAGATGATTGGACACCAAAGAGAAATAGAGAAGTCCATTTTCTTGGGTTCTTGGGATTCTTTTTTTCCTTTTTTTTTTTTAATACTTTATTTATTTATTCATGAGAGAGATAGAGGAAGAGAGAGAGAGAGAGAGAGAGAGAGGCAGAGATACAGGCAGAGGGAGAAGCAGGCTCCATGCCAGGGAGCCCGATGTGGGACTCGATCCTGTGACCCTGGGATCAGGCCCTGAGCCGAAGGCAGATGCTCAACCGCTGAGCCACCCAGGTGTCCCTTGGGACTCTTGTTATAGAAAAATTTCACTGGTTTTCCGTCTAATCTCAGACTTCCAAAGACCAGAGACAAATTTTGTAACAAATTGTGGTAGCTCCCCTTAATCACATTTTTAATGAGCCCTTGCCTTTTCACCATTTTCCCAATTGTTTTTTTTTTTTTTTTAGATTGTATTTATTTATTCATTAGAGACAAAGAGAGACAGAGGCAGAAACATAGGCAAAGGGAGAAGCAGGGTCCCTGCGGGGAGCCCGATGTGGGACTCGATTTCCCAGACTCCAGGATCACGACCTGAGCCAAAGGCAGATGCTCAACCACTGAGCCACAAGTTTCAGGATTTGGGTTCAAATTCTAAAAGAACACTTTTCCTAAAATCTAAATTGATTCAGTCACCAAATATGTTTTGAGTCCTTATTTAGGACCAAGCACTAAACTAGATGTTGGGGTTAAAATAGGAAAAAAACAAGAGGCTCCTGCCCTCCTAGAGCCTACAGTTGGTTAAGTAGTGATAGGCATTAATTAAACAATCAAATAATTTACACATTTAAATATAAAATTGTAACTATGGCAAGTGTGCTAAAGGGGAGGTACCTGGTACTTTAGTAAACTATTATTCTATAATTCGATTTAATCAGGGAGTCTTTTTAGGAGACATGTACTCTGAAATGGGAGTGATGACTGGGAACCACTTGGCAGGTCAGATGTTCTGGGCACAGTGACAGTATCTGCAGAGTGGCTACAACTATGAGAAGGGAACTGAGGAGGGTAGGGATAAGGAGATGAGCTGGAGAAGAGCTAAAATCTTCATAGTTAAGAGGTATTTATCACAAGCACAACTGCAGTCCTTGTAGAGCTTACCTTTACGGGGATGGAACGTTAAGGTCTAATCAAAGAAAGGGAGTCTTAACCTGAATCCTATGTCTGACTCCGGAAATATCTTGTTAACACTTTAATGCCTCCATCACTCTAGTTTCTTTACCTCAATAACCAGTTTACCTCAATGCATGTCATCTCAGGTTTTGTAGAGATATTTTAAGGAACAATGAGTCATAATTGCTGAGTTCTTTGAACTCGTTGGATGAAAGATGTTATATGGTCTATAAATGTAAAGCATTGCTATTACCTATCAGACAGAAAGCTGTCTCCAGCCAAAAAGAAACCAGCAAAATACAAAGGATATGAGTCTCCATCCACTTCTGTCAGAGTTAAATATATAATCTGGGCATAAATTAAATGGGCTTAATGCTGGGTAAGCTCAGCATCTTTGATCTAAAATGCCCAGAGCACTGTGCAAACATTAAGTCATCTGTTCTCAAAATGCCCTCCAAACACGTCATGAACACCAGCCATTATAATTCTTCCTGAGGCTTATGATAGAGTTCACAGACTTTAATTTTCTTTCCAAAGGTAACCAGCAGTTGGTGTAAAATCCCAGAAAGACGACATGAGCTCCTGGTTAATTCTGCCCGCCCCATTTACTGTCCCCAAAACAAGCAAAAGAGGTGAAACAGAGATGAGAAGGAAATGTGTAAGTGCACTCTTTCCCTTACCTTTCATATTAAACCCTTAATATTATTGGTACAGAACAACTTATAATGGGGGAATCGAGAGGGAGGGAGAGACAAGCAACACTCAGAGCCAGTTTCTCCAGGGCCTTTGAAAATGTCTTCATTTCTTTTATTTCTCTTTAAGATTTTGAGAGACAGAGAGAGTGTGTGAGCGGGAAAGTGAGAAACAGACTACCTGCTGAACAGGGAGCCCAACGAGGTCCCTGAGGACCCAGGTCCAGGACCCTGAGGTCATGACCTGAGCCGAAGGCAGACGCTCAACCGATTGAGTCACCCAGGCGCCCCATCTTCATTTCTTTTAAAAGCAGAAGAAATAATGCTATGATCCAGCCTGGATTTAATTCGCCTCATACCAACACTTGTAAAAGACAATTTTATTTTTATTTTTGGAATTTTGGGGGGTTTCAAGTTTTTATTTAAATTCTAATTCGCTTTAAAAAATAAATAAATAAATTCTAATTCGTTAACATATATAGTAAAGTTGGTTTCAGGCGTAGAAAGCACGATTTCAACTATGATTGTGGTGGGAGCGGCCCACAAAGACAAAAGTACCTAGGGCCCTCGATAGAATGTGGCCCTTGAAACTTGTATATTTCGAGGAAAACCTGCTGAGGAAATCCTTGACAAGGATTTATTTATTCCACCTAACCACTAGAGAATCTTGCAAAAGCAACTAAATATAATGGTTTCCAAGTGATTCAACAAACTGACCAGAGCAAGCCAAATAAAAAAAACCGGAGGGTTGTCAACAATGGAAGATGTGGTTTGATTTCCCCAGATAGCCAGCCCATCTACAGAACACAGGAATGATGTTTTATTTAAAAGGACTAATAAGGGATCCCTGGGTGGCACAGCAGTTTGGCGCCTGCCTTTGGCCCAGGGCGCGATCCTGGAGACCCGGGATTGAATCCCAGGTCAGGCTCCTGGTGCATGGAGCCTGCTTCTCTCTCTCTCTCTCTCTCTCTCTCTCTCTCTGTGACTATCACAAATAAATAAAAAATTTAAAAAAAAATAAAAGGACTAATGAAGATTTGAGAATGATGAGCTTCATCTGCGAAATTACAGCTTCTAGCTTCCTCTCATGCTGGTTTCTGATCCAAATTTATATTAACTGTGTCATTTGGGAACTTTATGCCAAAAATTATTCCTAAAGCTTTCCTGGATTGGTAGAGTCCCTGGATCCTGGCAAAAGCTAATACAAATCATCTCTCAAGGAAAACACTTAAAACTCTCAAATACTTCACACAGAAAAAGTTCCACAAACACGCACTTGCAATAAAAAGTAGTCATAAAACATGGAAAAAGAAGCCTAACATTAGTAAGAGCCTGTATAAACAACCAAACACAGAACATAAGGGGTGCCTGGGGGGCTGAGCCGGTTGAATGACTGGTTATTGGTTTCAGCTCTGGTCAGGATCCCAGGGTCCTGGGATCAAGCCCTAGTGGGACTCTGTGCTCAGCGGGAAGGCCGCTTGGAATTATGCCCCTGCCCCTGGCGCGGCTCACATGTGTGCTTGCTCTCTCTCTCTCTCTCAAATAAATAATCTTAAAATAAACCAAACAACCCACAAAATAAGATACCCAAAGACTACAAATCATGTAATTATTGCACACATAAAATATATTAAGCACATTTATTATGTTTAAAGAAATATAAGAAATATTTGGGGAAAAAGAAATATTGGAAGTATGAGTACAGAATAAGAAACCAAACATAGGTAAAAGGATTGAATATCTATAAATGGAAAAAATATAACCGAAACTAAAGCCCATTTGGAGAATTGTATAGTAGTAGATTCAACACAACTGAAGAGCAAAGGTGTTAATTAGAAAATAAAACTGAAAAAAAAAAAAAAAAGAAAAGAAAACTGAGGGGATCCCTGGGTGGCGCAGTGGTTAAGCGCCTGCCTTTGGCCCAGGGCGCGATCCTGGAGACCCGGGATCGAATCCCACGTCGGGCTCCCCATGCATGGAGCCTGCTTCTCCCTCTGCCTGTGTCTCTGCCTCTGTCTTTCTCTCTCTCTGTGCGACTATCATAAAAAAAAAAAAAAAAAAAAAACTGAAAGAATTACTTGGGATCCTGTTCAGATTATCAAATACATGAAAATGATAAAGGATACGATGTGAAGGCTAGAATAAGAAATTGTAACATATATCTAATTGATATCTTGGAGGGCACATCTTAGAGAATGTGAGTAAAAGCAATATTCAACAAGAATTTGAGTACTGAGATTTTTCCAGTATTGAGAAATGACAGGAATTCTCTCAAGTTAGGAAATCCCTGGAGGGGAAACCCTGGGTGGCTCAGCCATTTAGCGCCTGCCTCTGGCCCAGGGTGTGATCCTGGAGACCTGGGATCGAGTCTGCATCGGGCTCCCTGCATGGAGCCTGCTTCTCCCCTGCCTGTGCCTCTGCTTCTCTCTCTGTGTGTCTCTCATGAATAAATAAATAAAATCTAAAAAATAAATAAATAAATAAATAAATAAATAAATAAATAAATAAAATCTTAAAAAAAAAGAAAAAAGGGGAAATCCCTGGCAAACTGAAACAAAGTTTACCTTAAAGAGATCATCAGTAAAGGAATTTATAAAGGGCATACTTTTGGGAGAAGAACAATCATCCCGGAAATGGTTTGATATGCAAGAAAAGGCGGTGAAAAGCAATGTAGACCGCTGCTGCTCCGAGAGAACATCAAATGGTGGACGAGGGCCTGGCTGCCCGGGTGGGTGGGGAAGGGGGGCGCTTGGCTGCCCTGGGGGCCCCGGAATGGGAGGTTTCGGCAGCGGCGTCCGGGGGCCAGGGCCGAGGCCACAGAGCTCGTGGAGGCAAGGCAGAGGATAAGGAGTGGATCCCCGTCACCAAGCGGGGCTGCCTGGTCAAGGACATGAAGGTCACGTCCCCGGAAGAGATCCATCTCTTCTCCCTGCCCATCAAGGTCTGAGATCATGGACTTTTCTCTGGAGGCATCCCTCAAAGATGAGGTTTTGAAAATCATGCCCGGGCAAAAGCAGACCTGTGCTGGCCAGCGGACCAGGTTCAAGGCTTTTGTTGCCATCGGAGATTACAATGGACACCTCCGTCTGGGTGTCAAGTGCTCCAAGGAGGCAGCCACTGCCTTCCCTGGGGCCATCCTGGCCAAGCTTTCCATTGTCCCGTGCGGCGAGGCTATTGGGGGAACAAGATCGGCAAGCCCCACGCTGTCCCTTGCAAGGTGTGACTGGCTGCTGTGGTACTGTGCTGGCGCGTCTCCTCCCTGCCCCCAGAGGCATGGCATTGTCTCAGCCCGTGCCCAGGAAGCTACTGATGATGGCGGTATTGAGGACGGCTACACCTCGGCCAGGGGCTGCACTGCCACCCTGGGGGCCTTTGCCGAGGCTACTTTTGATGTGATCTCCAAGACCTACAAAGCTAGTTAGACATCGCCCATATTACAAAAACGACTGTATAATTTACAAGATCTATAGAACAAAGACACTGGATTGAAATATAAATTAGGAGAGGAATCTGGTAGGGATTAAAGCAGTCTAAGATCCTTCTATTACCCAGGAGAAGAGTAAACATGTTAATTCTCTTCAGATTTTAACATTTCAACATGCAAGAGGACCTTTCACCTGAATTAAGGGCAGATCTTTGCATAAAGTTGGAGAATCAGGGATCCCTGGGTGGCTCAGCGGTTTAGCACCTGCCTTCCACCCAGGGCGTGATCCTGGGATCCCGGGATCGGGTCCCATGTCGGGCTTCCTGCATGGAGCCTGCTTCTCCCTCTGCCTGTGTCTCTGCCTCTCTCTCTCTCTCTCTCTCTCTCTCTGTGCCTCTCATGAATAAATAAATAAATCTTAAAAAAAAAAAGATGGAGACTCAAACACACAAATTTGCCTCTATTCTTCCTGAAGAAAACCTCATTTAAATGACACTAAATGTCTTCTTTTTTTTAAAGTTTTTATTTATTTATTTATTTATTTATTCATGAGAGAGAGAGAGAGAGAGAGAGAGAAAGGCAGAGACACAGGCAGAGAGAGGAGCAGGCACCAAGCAATGGAGCCTGATGCAGGACTTGATCCCGGGACTCCAGGATTACGCCCTGGGCCCAAGGCAAACGCTCAATTGCTGAGCCACCCAGGCATCCCACACTAAATGGATTTTTTTTTTTTAAAGCCTCCAAGTACAAAGAAAAACAAAACAGAATAGAAGATAACAATATCAAATTTTTGGAATCTGAAAAACAGATGGATGTAAGTTTACTTACCAAATACACTCAAGAAAGCTGAGATCTGGGGAGCCTGGCTCCATCAGTCGGCAGACCAATCAATTCTTAATGTTGGGGTTGTAAATTTGAGCCCCACATTGTAGAGATTATTTAAAAATAAACTCTTTAGGGGTGCCTGGGTGGCTCAGTGAGTTAAGTATCTGACTTTATTTTTTTTTTTTTTTTTTTTTATTCACGAGAGACTCCAGGATCACGCCCTGGGCCAAAGGTAGACGCCCAACTGCTGAGCCACCCAGGCATCCCAAATATCTGACTTTTGATCTGAGCTCAGTTCTTTATCTCAGGGTCATGAGTTTAAATCCCACCTTGGGCTCCACACTGGACTGGGAAACTACTTAAAAAAAAATTCCTTTTAGGGCACGTAGGTAGCTTAGCTGGTTAAGTGTCGGACTTCAGCCCAGGTTGTGAACTCAAGGTGCTAGGATCAAGCCCCACATAGGTCTTCCGGCTCAAGGGGGAGTCTGCTCCTCCCCCCACTTGAGCACACCAGTGTCCTCTCTCTCAAATAAATAATATCTTTAAAAAAATAATAAACATAATTTTACTAGTTATCTCTCCAGATTGACCTGGTCACTAACAAGCCCAGAACGTTCAATATGCTTCTTTTTTTCTGTCCTATTTTAACCTTTGAGCAGAAAACAATAAATTAGCAGAAATTGGAGGAAAGCAACTAGCATTAAGTGACAGATACCAAAACAAAGAAAGCAACGGGAATAAATAGACCGTTCTTGGATAAGAAAATTAAAAGGCAAAAAAAAAATAAATAAATAAAAGGCATCAATAAAATTTTAAATTTTGGTCGATTTTTAAAATTTTTATTTTAAAGATTTTTATTTATTTGAGAGAGCGAAAGAGCATGCACAAGCAAGGGGGAAGAGTAGAGGGAGAAGCAGATTCCCCACGGAGCAGGGAGCCCAATGTGGGACTGGATCCCAGGACCCTGGAACCATGACCTGAGCTAAAGGCAGGTGCTTAACCGACTGAACTACCCAGACACCCCTAAACATATTCTTTTAAAGATTTTTTAAAAGTAATTTATATACCCAATGTGGGGATTGAACCCATAACCCTGAGATCAAGAGTTGTAGGCTTTACTGACTGAGCCAGCCAGTTGCCCCTAAACTTACCACTTTTGTGTATTCATTCTAGAATCACATTATTAGTGATGAAGGATAATTGGAAGAAAGGCAGGCAGGGACACAGGGTGCCCTGTTCAAAAGGAAACAATCCTTAAAAGGATTTTACACCCACCCTGGAAGGGGTCCTCCATCCTTTAGCATGTGATAGATGACAAAAATCTGATTGGAAATCAGATGCAGGGAGGGTTAATTAGATTAAAACAGCCCTTCAGGGATCCCTGGGTGGTGCAGCGGTTTAGCGCCTGCCTTTGGCCCAGGGCGCGATCCCTGAGGCTTGGGATCGAATCCCACGTTGGGCTCCCGGTGCATGGAGCCTGCTTCTCCCTCTGCCTATGTCTCTGCCTCTCTCTCTCTCTCTCTCTCTCTCTGTGACTATCATAAAAAAAAAAAAAAAATTTAAAACAGCCCTTCAACAAGCTCATAAAAATCCCTAGATTGGGCAGCCTGGGTGGCTCAGTGGTTTAGGGCCGCCTTCAGCCCCAGGGCCTGATTCTGGAGACCCAGGATCGAATCCCACGTCAGTCTCCCTGCATGGAGCCTGCTTCTCTCTCTCATAAATAAATAAAATCTTTAAAACACACACACACACACACAAAACCTAGATTTAGAAACCCGATGGCAACCCTCTCTGGCCCCTCTCTCCTCAAGAGCTTTGTACTATCACTTTGCTATCACTCAATAAACCTCGCTTTGCTGCCCACCACTCTGTCTAGTCTACGTCATTCTTCAAAGCAGTGTAACCAAGAACCATGGACACTGACAGAGAAAAAACTCCTGTAACATTAGGAATCTAAAGAAAAATTCTAGGTCACTGGCTAAGGGTTGATTTCTAAATATTATATACATGGCATAAAACTAAAAGTGTACGATTTATACATTCATTTGCATAGGGGTAAACAGATGACTTAGATAATATTAACCCATGAAATCCATGCTCTTGGTATTGTAAGTAGAACACTGAGAAGTCTTCATTTCTTTCTTTCTTTCTTTCTTTTTTAAATTTTAAGTAGGCTCCACTTCCAACATGGGGCTTGAACTCATAACCCTGAGATCAAGAGTCCTATGCTGCACTGGCTGAGCCAGGTTGGCAACCCAGAAACCTTCCTTTCTTAAGAACAGCATTATCATTTCCTTGAAAACATAAATATCAGCAGTGTCACCTATGAAAAAAAAGTTTCCTGCTTTACATGCCTTCATATTCCAGGTTGTAAAGAGCTAAAAATCCTTTCATTCTTAGGGATAAGTCAATCTCTGAATGTGATCATAGGATTTTACTCATCTCTTGGTGTGTCAACAAATCCATTACTGCTGAAAAATCTTTGTAAGAACAAATGTTATATTAACCATAGTTGTTTGTGTATCCACAATTATCACCTTCTTGACAGACCAAGAATTGCCTTTCTGCCGGCTATACAACGTGGAGTGCTTGCAGCTTTACTAAGGACAATCCATTTTTTTTTAATAGATTTTATTTATTTACTCATGAGAAACACAGAGAGGAGAGAGAAAGGCAGAGACATAGGCAGAGGGAGAAGCAGGCTCCATGCAGTAAGCCCAATGTGGGACTCGACCCCGGGGGTCTCCAGGATCACGCCCTGGGCTGAAGGCGGCGCTAAACCGCTGAGCCACCGGGGCTGCCCAGAACAATCCATTTAATGGCTGTGCACTACTGTTAGCTTGGTTTGAAAATATCAATAATTTGCATGATCCAGAATTAATGAGATTATCTCATTACAGCTTTCAGGAGACATAATTTCTAAGCTAACTATAGCCACAAACTTTTTAAGGTGTCATTAAGAAGTTTCAGATACTTGCATAATTTTAGCAGTTGTTTATATGAAATAATGTAGTTATGAGCCAAAGTCTAGGGGTGCCTGGGTGGCTCAGTCGGTTGAGCTAGGATCAAGCTCCGAGTCTGGCTTCCTGGTCAACGGAAAGCCTGCTTTCCCCTCTCCTGCTCTCCTTGCTTCTGCCGCTCTGTCAAATAAATAAAATCTTAAAAAAACAAAACAAAAACCAAAATACCAAAGTGTAAAGATGACTCCATTTAAATTTTTTCCCTTTTCCCCCAGCTTTAATATAATTGTATAAAGGATAATAGTTTCCTAAATAAGATACATTGCTCCTTTCAAAGTTACTTAAATCTTGGAGATGATACATTTGGAAAAATTTGTGTTCAGTAATCTAATGAAATATGAAATATTAATTTTGTAAAATTTGCATTTTAAAAAGTATGTTCTAAAAGGATATCATGATATAATGATTTATGAGTAATTGTATGCATATATATATGCATATGTATATATACATAGTATATTCAGTTCAGGGACACCTGCAGGGCTCAGGGGTTGAGTGCCTGCCTTTGGCCCAGGTCATGATCCCGGAATTCTGGGACCGAGTCCCACATCAGGCTCCTGCATGGAGCCTGCTTCACTCTCTGCTTATGTCTCTGCCTCTCTCTGTGTCTCTCATGAAAAAAAAAATAGAATAAAAAAAAAAAAAGAATATAGGGACCTACTATAGTCTGGCTTCCAAGAGTGACAAAGATGAATGATCTGCCTTTTTGGCTTTCTAGAAATATTTAGAGTAAGATAAGAGATTTGTTGGGGGGATCCCTGGATGGCGCAGTGGTTTAGTGCCTGCCTCTGGCCCAGGGCTCGATCCTGGAGACCCAGGATTGAATCCCATGTCGGGCTCCCAGTGCATGGAGCCTGCTTCTCCCTCTGCCTGTGTCTCTGCATCTCTCTCTCTCTCTCTCTCTCTCTCTCTCTCTGTGTGACTATCATAAATAAATAAAAATTTTAAAAAAGAGGGAGATTTGTTGGGTTATGAAAATGCCTATCACAAGAGGCAAAAAGTAGGGACTGCAAAAAAAAAAAAAAAAGGTACTAGAAAGAAAGGGATTAAGATAAAAATCCTTTGGAATAATTTCAAAAGATTTCCTCTAGTAGTGGTTGAGATAACCCATGAAGGGTAAGTTTAATTTCTACTAGAGAAGACACAATGAATGTGTGCTGCTTTGAAGTAATCATAGAAAAATTCTCATATAACAGTCTTAGATATAACTTTAATACTCTTTTCTAATTTCATGAAGTATGTGTTGAGTAAAAATTTTAGTTCTAGATATTTTATACCTTCAATTATATCTAGGAGAGTTTTTGTTTCCTTAATAGGAAATCCCTAGGACTGTCCGGGTCGGGGGGGCCGCGGTTTAGCCCCAGGTTGTGATCCTGGAGACCCGGAATGAGTCCAACGTCCCAGGTCCGGCTCCCTGTGTAGAGCTTGCTTCTCCCTCTGCCTGTGTCTCTGCCTCTCTCTCTGTATGTGTGTCTCTCATGAATAAATACATAAAATAAAAAAAATAAAAAAAATAAAAGGAAATCCCTAGCAGTTATTCTGGACTCTGCTTAGATCAGTCACAATCTACTGGAGACAAGGTATCAGAATCGCTGGAGTGAGGGTTCAGATACTGGTATTTTGTAGAAGTTCTCTACATAATTTTAATTTTTTAAAAAATATTTTATTTTTAAGTCATCTCTACACCCAAGGTAGGGATGGAACTCAAACCCTTAGGTCAACAGTCCCATCCTCCACTGACTGAGCCAGCCAGGCGCTCCTCCAGATTATTTAATTTAATTTATTTATTTTTGTTTAAACAACAGACCTTTATTTTTGCACAATTCTGGAGGCTAAGAGTCCAGTGCATAGATGCCTGCAAATCTGATTTCTGGTGAATCCTCCAGATAATTTAAAAGTGCAATCAGGATAGCAGACCACCAGGCTAAATTTCAGTTGAGCAACTTTGGTCTTACTAATTAATAACTGATTTACTTTCCTTTGCTGCTTCAATAAATAATAAGAAATGTCCAATATCAGGGCACATGGGTGGCTCAGTGGTTGTCATATAACAATCTTAAATAGATATAACTTTAATACTCTTTTCTAATTTCATGAAGTATGTGTTGAGTAAAAATTTTAGTTCTAGATCATTTTAGTTCTGGAGCTGCCTTTGGCTCAGGACGTGATCCTGGGGGTCCCGCATCAAGTTCCCCACAGAGAGCCTGCTTCTCCCTCTATGTCTCTACCTCTCTCTCCGTGTCTCTCACGAATAAATAATAATAAAATATTTAAAAAAAGAATTGTCCAATATAATTTTAAAAAAATATTTTACTTATTTGAGAGAGAGAGAGAGAGAGAGAGAGAGAGCAGGAGCAGGGAGGGGCGGGAGAAGCAGGCTCCTTGCTGAGCAGGGAGGGAGCCCAAAGAGGTGGCTGGATCCCAGGACCCTGGGATCATGACTTGAGCCCAAGGCAGGCGCTCACGGGACTGAACCACCCAGGCGCCCCCCCCCAGTATCTTTTTTTTTTTTTTTAAATTAGCTACCACTGGACTGAGTATTTACCATGTGCCAGGCACAGTGCCCAACATTCTTTTGTGCATCATCTCTTCTGATTTTCATAACTAGGTGAATTTCCAGACCACTTGCCCAGCTAACTGCCCCATCCCGGACCCAAGAACTTAGCCGCTGCACCACCCTGCTGCTCTCCTCTAATTCACTCCTATATGGGACTGTCCGGAGCACCGAAGTCTATGGGCAGTTACAAATAAACAGTATCTGCAAAGAGCAGCCGAGAACACAAATGCCACGAGAAGTCTGGAGGATACCAGGAAGGGACACTGGAGAGTCGACCGGGCCGTTCAAGATCTGTCAGTCCCCGGTGCCGCCAACACCTCCAGCCCTTCATCACCCCTACCTGCCCCCCCCGTAAAGGTCACTGGTTCTTGACGCCCAGTTTTAGGGTGAGAAGGACCTTTGAATACCCAGGATCCAAAAAAAAAAAAAAAAAAAAGCAGTCGAGGTGTTTCTCCAATCGGAAGCTCTGGTTTAGAGGGGTTCAGGCATTCCTGGAGATGGGGAAACGCCTTCTCGAGCCTTCCAGAGCAGCCACCGGCTCCAGGCGCGGCGGAGGAGGGCGGGGCGCAGCTCGGGTCGCGTTCCCCGCAGCCGGGGGAGGGGGGCGAGGCTGGACCCCCGGGGGGGCGGGGCGAGAACCCGCGAGGCCGCCCGACCTGGCCTCAGCAGCGCGCGCCGGAGGCGAGTGTGGGCGACGCCGCTCCCTGGAGCGAGGGCGCGGCCGCACTTTCAGCTGTCGGGGGAGAGGGGCGGGCCCGCCCCGGAGCCGGAGGGCTCTGAAGCCGGCCCCGGCTCCTGCTGGGGCGAGGGGGCCGCGCGTCCCCCCAGTCTGAGCGCAGCCGGCGCGGGAGTCCGCGACCCCCGAGGATCCTAGGGCAGCCCGCGCCGGTTGCCACGGCAACGCCACGCTCCTGGCGGGGCCGGCGCGCGCCGCGGGGCTCAGTCCCCACCGGAAGTGACGTATTTCACCTGCCGAGCGCGGGCGGGCGGGGCGGGGTGGGCCGGGGTGCGGAGGTGCCGCGGCCGCCAGCCAGTCGGGAGCGCGCAGGCCCCGGGTGGCGGAGACCCCGGGCGAGGGCCGCCTACCTCCAGTCGCCGCCCACGGCCGCGCCGCCACCATGGCGCTCCTGCTGCGCTTCGTTCTCCTGTGCGGAGTCGCGGGTGAGCGGGGGGCGGTGCGGTCCGCGGGGCTCCCGTCGCCGGCACCGCCCCGGGGCGCTCGCTGCCCGAGGCCACCCGGGAACAATGAGCGTGGGGGAGGGGCCGGGCGCGATTTGGGGGCGCCGCGGCCGTGGCCGGAGGGCGGAGTCGCCCTGGGAGGCTCTGCGGAGCGGGGCACGCGAGCCGGGAAGGTGGGCGGCGGGCAGGGAGCCGTGCGGGGCGCGAGATGCCCGGGGCGGGGGGGGGGGGGGCGGCGGCGGCGGGGCTCGGGGCTCCGGGCTCGGGGCTCGGGGCGCCGGCGGTGGGCGCGGCGTGCGGGGGCGCCTGGCGTCGTCGCTGCGGGGCGAGCTTCGCTTTATTCGCGCTCGCGCTTTTCCTCGTTCGGTCCAGTGTTCCCGGACTTCGGAAGCCTCGGGCTGCGGGTTTCCAGGTGTCGAGCGGTGCGGGCGGGGAGGCTGAGTTTCCAGCGCCATGATCCAGCCGACCCTGAGCTTTCCCGTGCCTCGACCGCGCAGCGGGGAGCGCTGCAGCCTCCTCGACCTGGTTGCAGAGGCGAGCCCGAGCCCGAGCCCGAGCCGAGCCGAGCGCGAGCGGTTGGCCGGGAGGTGGTCGCTCGACCCAAGTGGACGGTTGCAGATCCGCAGTAGGCGCCCGATTCTGCAGCCCCGGAGCAAAGTGCACGGAAGAAATCCGAAACCTCGCTTTGAGTTTATGACGAGTTAATTCGTTTTTGAAGATAAGAGGGGATGGCTTGTACAGGGCAATCCCTAAAGGATTCGCCAAGTGCATTTTCTGGCTGCGCTTTTCTCGGGAGGGGAATTTAAGAAAAAAAAAAAAAAAGGCATTTAAACAAATGCGTGGACCTTAGAAGGCACAATCATTTGATGCTTTTTAAGAAACGGATCTGTTTTCGTGGCAGTGTTTTAACTGATCTTGTCTGTCAGGATGAGCACTTGTCGCTGTTGGAACCAAATGGTTAGTTAAAAAAAAAAAAAAAGAATCCGTAAGTGTGACCGTCGGAGGCACACTTTTTATAGTCTCTGGAAGGATTTTTCTTTCTTTTTTTGATGTGTTGGAAAGGATCGAGTGGCCCTTTCTGTTGGGATAGCTCCCTGCTTCCTGTTGAAATGTTAATTCCATTGTTGGCTGCCACATCTGTGAGCGTTACTCAGGGGACCAACATTCTATTAACAAGTCTAATCTTCCATCGGTAGCACCACCTCCACCTTTCTAATACATCTCATTTAGATTTGGGTGAAAATTTCAAAGCTTCCGGAAAAGATGAAGGGTCAGTAACCAGTTTACGTGGTACATTCCCCTCGTTTGTTTTGTCGGGGACTAAATTTGAAGTGGAGAGTGCCTGTTTTCCATGGAGAAAATACTTTAGGCTACATCCAGAGCAGAAAAATGGAATAACAAACCATATAGAGGATCTTTTTTTTTTCCCCTCCCCCCCTTCTGGGGATGTCCAGATAATTGTCTGGATTTCATTTTTTTCTGGACACCTCACTTTATTAGGTACAATCTCAAGTGAGGACGTGTTTAATATATACAGAGTCATTCTGCTTTTAAACTGTAAGCTAGGATAGTGAACTTCTCATTAAAGGACTGTTTTTAGCATAAGAAGACAACTATTTTTAGTTCCAGTTTTCCAGCTTAGGGAACAGCTCTAAAGCTATGTAACTGATGGGTGGCTTTGAGTATTTCTTCAGATACTCTTGCCATTTTAGACACTCATTGCTGTGAATTCAATTTGAGTGGTAACGTGATTGGCTTCTACATTTGGCAAGACAAAGCAGAGGAGGCTTACATATTAAAAATTGCAGTGCTATTTTTCCTCTAGATCTGTTTCCATATGGGCTGTAAAGAGTTTTGTCATATGTTCTAGTTGCTAGTGGAAGGCCTTTGGGTGCATTTTATTACCTACCCAGTAGGAAATCATACTACCAGTAATAATAGTGGCCATAGTAGTAAAACTAAAGTCTTGATTGAAAGTTATTAAATGCCAGCCACTGTTAAGGGCTTTACATATGTTCCATTTACCTAGCAACCCTGGAGGGTATGTATTATAATGATCCCTGTTGTACATGTAAGGAAACTGAGGCACGGAGTAGTTCTTTAATTTGCTGAGGTCACAAATTTCCTTAATCCTTACTCTTCCCACTATGCTGTTTTGCCTCTGAAGCAGTCACTTTCCTCTTTGGTTATCTCTGACATTCTAAATTTCTATCACTGCTTCTCTGTCACATAGTAAGAACCTGCTGTTGGTTTGACTGTGTGCCAAATACTGAAGACTTCTTTATTAGCCCTTTAATTTCTTGAACTTAGTTTAATGCTTTCAGACACTATTAGGAAAGCACGAGGAGCAAGAAGAAGCTTAGGCAGCTATTGTAAATTGATGTGGCCCATGTACCATCAGCATCACCTGGGGATCTTGTTAGTTTGAGACGCTGCTTCTCACGCTGGCACCATGAGTGAAACTAAAAAGTTCTTGTCTCCCCACCACTTGTTAGCCATTTGACGACAGCTGTAGGCTTCTGTCCTTTGTGTGTGCCTCAGTTGCTTTATGTATCAAGGACAAGGATCCTATCGTCTCAGGACCATTAAGGAACAAAGTGAAATGTTTATCATCTTGCTTTCCTGGCGTCTTCCTTTGCATAAAAAAATGGGAAGATTAAATATGAACTTTATTTCCTCCATATATCTCTTTGTTTACATTTTGGCCATTATACCAATCACCTAAAAAAAAAAAATGTTGCCTCCTCTTCACAGCAACCCACTTTCATTGGCTCCTTACCCTATTTGTTGTGGGGTGTCCATCAGTTTATCTCATTGCACTAGGTCAGAGGGTAGGGGCATTCTTTGTGTTCTTATTATAGTCCCGGTGTTAGTGTGTGGAATGTGGTAGATAGCAAATGTTCCATAAATGTTGTATGACTGAAAATTTGCAGCCTTTTAACCACTAGGCCTATGTATATGGTGTGGCTCTCATCAGTTCCATCTCTCTCTCTATTCAAATAATGATGGTCTTTGTAGTGGTCTTTCCAGTAGCCTTGTCTCAGTTGGTGGTCTAAAGAAGTTAAGCTTTTGCTTTATCTTTGATCTCATTGTTCTATTCCACTTCAGTTGCGAGAGGTAACAATAACAGTGTGCCAAATCCATTTATCTTTTTTGGAGCTCCTTGATACCTATTTTGAC
Source organism: Vulpes vulpes (assembly GCF_048418805.1). Lineage (NCBI taxonomy): Eukaryota > Metazoa > Chordata > Mammalia > Carnivora > Canidae > Vulpes > Vulpes vulpes. The sequence goes on along the minus strand of NC_132794.1, from coordinate 25,437,671 downwards.
TCTTTTCCACCCTGCTAACCTGCTCTTCATACTTCTACAGTAGGTCCCTTAAATATCAGCCTTCCCCATGATTTGGCCCATAGTCCCCTTCTCTCAATCTTAAACCTGGGTGACTAAATTTATCCATTACTATAACCTCTACAAAGTTGCTAGGGACTTAAAAATAGTATCAGTTCAGCCTACCTCTCCTTTGAATTCTGGGTCACTGTTTCCAGGTGCTTACCATTCACATTCCACCTGAATGATCTTTAGTACCTCAGACTCTACAAATGTCAGGCCAGGCTCATCCATTAATTAATTGATTACATGATTCAATCATTCAAATATTTATTGCCTACTATGTGCTTGTGTTAGGTGCCCTTACAGTAGTATAGAACTTTGCAAGGTGCAAAGCTTTGATAGGTCATTCCCAGCAGATGGTATAGCTTTTTGCAAAGACATGGAGAGCTGAAAGGGTATGATGTGTCTTGGGAGGTGAGAAATTCAGTTCATGAGAGCATCTAATCACCACTTCTCAAACGTTTGATGGAAATCTGAGTCATTCTCCTAAGAAAGTTGGGCGAGGCCTGAGATTTTTTTTTTTTTAAGATTTATATTTATTTATTCATGAGAGAGACAGAGAGGCAGACACACAGGCAGAGGGAGAAGCAGGCTCCATGCAGGGATCCCAATGTGGGACTCGATCCCAGGACTCCAGGATCACACCCTGAGCTGGAAAGCAGATGCTTAACCGCTGAGCCACCCAGGCATCCCAGATTTTTGGTTTTTAACAAGTTCCTGATGATTTCACTACTGACCACACTCTGGGCGAGTTAAGCTCTAAGGCTGTGCCAAGAGCTTAGGGGATGAAAGATAATTGACATGTGTCAAGTTATACCACCCTCTGTGGTGGCACTAAGAAGCTTGTGGAGACATTAAAGAAGTGAGATGAAACACTGAGATTATTTCTCTGGAATGATGAACTCTGTAGCAGTTCTGGAGGCAGGTAGGTCTAACACAGGAAGCTATCTGGGATGATTTACACATAAGCAGTCCTTGAAAAACAGAGCGCTGTTGGGCTTTCCTCTCTGATCTGAAAAGTTCTTTTGAGGAAAATGTACTGAAGTCTGATAATCTGGTTGGTTCCAAGCAGAAGTTGGAGAGAAGCAGTAATATACCTGGTTTTGAATGAATGGTGAAGTCACTAACTTGCAGAGGATGAAGAGGAACAAGTTTTAGGAGAAGTGACCAACGAGCTTAAGTTTAGACAGGTGGTATTTGAGGCACCTGAGGGGAATGGAGGTAAAAAAAAATATCTGGTAGGAAGATTTAAACAAAGGACTAGATCTCAGGAAAGAAACAAAGATTGGTGATAGAGATTTGAGAATCACTGCTAATATTGTGTAAGGTGCCATCTGTGTAAGATTAACCAGGAAAAGCTGGTGGCACTAGAGAAATGATGAACTTTGACATTGAAGAACATCAACTAATAAGTACACAGAAGGTAACAGTAAAGAGTGATGTGGGGTATGTAGGAGAACTGTGGAATGAGGGTGTCCAGAAACTGATGCAGAAATGAGGTCAGTGGGTCTTACCAATAAGAGATCATTGGAAACATTCAGAAAGTTCTGGATTCCACATGGAGGACAGTTTCTATAGTGAGTAGAGCTAGATTTTTATAGGTTAAGGAGTGGGCATCAGTTAAGTGAAGAAAGAGAAACCTACTTAGCATTTGCAGTTGGCTTGACAGTGAAGTGTTGCGTGCTTGACCGTCGTTCCAAGGGACAGCAGCAGACCCAGGTAGAAACCAGTAGGTAGGGACTCTCTTAACTTCCAGCCACCAGACCTAGAACCTTGTTCCTCATTTTCCTTTGTGTACCCAGTTTCCTCCTTATACCTTAAATGTTGGGGTTCCTCAGTTTATGGCTTCAATTAGCATTTTTGTGTTGACAGCTTCCAGTCTATTTCTAGTCTGTCTCTCAAGCTTTTTCCCATCACTTGTTAACCACCCACTTGACATCCCCTGCTTAGACTTCCCACAGGCACCTCCAGTTGAACCTGTCTGCATAACCACTGGTCTCTCTCCCCGGAAGTGGCTTTTTTGGCTCTCAGAATGCTCGGGCAGAAGGCTGGGTACCCTACCTTCCTGTTCTCTCATCTTACCTCCTGTCAGTTTCTAAGTCACCTGTATTCCTCCAGCCACTACTTATAGTCCCGGTTATACCAGCATCTATTAAGATGGTTTGAAATACCAGCTTCGTTGGCGTCCGGCTAGTGAATTTTTCCCTGCTCAAAGCACGTTACATTACTGGAGGATGTTGTAACATTTATCAAGTGGACCTTTATTGTAATTGTTTTTCCTCAACAGACTGTACATTTCATGATGTCAAGGATTATCTGTTTATTCCTTATTTTTGTTCCCAGTGTGTGCACAGTTGCATGTTAAATAAGAGGGGAAAGTGTTCTAGACAGGAATTGGTGTATATTGAGTTGAGAAAAAGACCTAGAGAGAAAGGGCATTTGAAGATCAAGAACAGGCACATCATTAAGATTAAAAAAAAAAAAAGAATAGGTCCGTCATGGGAGAGGTGAGCAGGGCTGGACTCTGTATCCTGCACAGGCTAGCTTTTTTGCTTGTCAGCTCTGCTTTTCATTGAGTAATGGAATGAATTTGTGTTAACACTTCGGCCTCGTTTTAAACTCCTGTTGCAGCCTGTTCTTCCAATCTCCTGTTTTATCTTTCCTCTGTTACATACAAATCATTGTCAGGTGTAATTAAAGTCAAGAATTGATACTGAGAACTTTGAATATCGTTCATTTGGTGGCAAGTAATGAATGGATGTGGACTTTAAGATGGTAATTTTTAATTATGTCTGGGTTACTTTAAGTAAAATGAACTTAACGGTTTTATCCTATTGCTTTTCATCTGTCTTGTTTTTTAAGAAAATAATCTAGAATAGTTGTTAGATTGATATTGGAATTAGACTGGTTTCTCTTAATGTGGTGCTGAGTATAAGTTAAAAGCAACTTTTTCTAGTGCTGGTTTCCTACTTTAATTTTCTACTCAGCCTTTCTGGGGGGCAGAAATGACAAATGGTGGAATGTGAGGGGGTTGGGCAGATATCACCGTGGCCTGATAAAGTGCTCTGTTGAGGAAGCTGGTTCGAAATTCATGGTTTGGTTTGGTGATCCCTTGGGGCTGTGATATTGGTGTTGCTTTTGTAGTTTGTTCTGCTGAATCCATTATTGTCTTCTGTGTAAAAATGCAAAGCAAGCTGAAAATGTTTCTACGTTCTGTGGCGAAATGGTGATTTAAAAAGAATTTCTCTTTGTGCTTCCCTATAGGCCTTTTCTGTTACCTTTACCTCATTGACTCACTCTTCCAGGTTTCTAAAAGAGTTAGCCAATTAGAGTTTAAGCGTTAAAGGCCTTAACTTGACTCAGCAGTATTTGCAATTTATTTTAATTAGCAGTGTGCTGTAGAAGAAAAGACTGTGGCCTGCCCTGTTGACAAAGGGGAAGGTAGCTAGGAGAGGGAGATAATAAGTCTATTTTTAGGGTAGGTGTGAGATCAATGGCATGGTTTAGTTTGTCTTTTGATAGTTGGTGAGAAAAAGGATTAACAGTCAAATTAACCAGTTAATTGGTTAACTGAGACAATGCAAATTTCCTTTGAAACTATTAAATTACTTTCATTATTTCAAAGGTATTTTAGAAGTTGGACTGGGAATGACTTTGATTTCATTTACTTCTAAGATAAATTGTGTTTAGATTTCAAGAAGAAATAAGTAACTAAATGTGGTTACTTTTTCACCATCCCATAGTGTAAATGTATGCTCTGCATGAGTTTTATAGGTTTCTCCAAAGTAGGGGTAGTTTGGCTACACAGATCACATGCTCTCAAGGAATCTCAAGAAACATTCAGATACAGTGAACCGAGTGTGTTCAGCTACATCTCTGTTGAAATGTTAGTGACTGTAGCTGACCCTTTCAGTCTCCCAGTGAAGAGAGCTTTGAACTCTTAAATACCATAAAAATCCCATAGGACTTTTCCCTAATGGGCCAGACAAAAACTTTGGAGTGTTTTTTGTCTTGGGTAGTTGTACAGTAAGAATTGAGAAGACTCTTTATCTTTTTTTTTATTTTTTATTTTTTATTTTTTTCTTTTTTTTTTTTTTGAGAAGACTCTTTAACCTACTTGGTTGTACCGTGTGAAATCTTACACTTTTAAGATGAACCAGTAACTAACTCTGGGCTAGAAAAATTATTGTACCTTTTTTTCATGTAAATATACACATACTTTCTTTCAAAAACACGACATCATACAAGTTTTAAATTCATATTTTGCAATAGAAGGTGTCAGTATATGCATTATTTATATAACTTCACCACGGATGGATTTTGAATCAGTGCTATAAACACGTTGCAGTCCTAAATCTAGATTATCACAATGAACTAAAATGCATAGTTATTATGATATAATTTACTATTTTTTTAAAAGATTTTATTTGTGAAAGAGAGCATGAGCAAGGGGGAGGGTTAGAGGGAGAGAGAGAAGTGGTTGCCTTGCTGAACAGGGAGCCCAGTGTGGGACTCCTTCCCGGGACTCTGGGATCATGAGCTGAGCTGAAGGCAGCCACTTAACTGACTGAGCCATCCAGGCACCCTTCCTTTTTTTTTTTTTTTTTTTTTTAAAGATTTTATTTACTTATTTGAGAGCGAGCATGGGCAGGGGGGAGAGGGAGAATGCAACTTATTATTTTTTTTAAGAATTTATTTATTTTAGAGGGAGCAAGTGTGTGGGAGGGGCAAAGGGAGAGGGATAAACAGACTCTCTACTAAACGTGGAGCCTGACAGGGGTGTATCTCAAGACCCTGAGGTCATGACCTGAGCAGAAACCAAGAGTTGGACCCTTAACAGACTGAGCCACCTACGTGCCTTGGTATAACTTTTTTTCTTTTTTCATTCATTCATTCATTCATTCATTCATTCATTTATTTATTTATTTATTTATGATAGTCACACACACAGAGAGAGAGAGGCAGAGACACAGGCAGAGGGAGAAGCAGGCTCCATGCACGGGGAGCCCGACATGGGATTGGATCCCAGGTCTCCAGGATCGCGCCCTGGGCCAAAGGCAGGCGCGCTAAACCGCTGCGCCACCCAGGGGTCCCATCTTTTTTTCTTTTTAAAGATTTTAGTTATTCATGAGAGACACACAGAGAGGCAGAGGGAGAAGCAGGCTCCATGCAGAGAGCCCGATGTGGGACTCAATCCTGGGACTCCAGGATTGCGCTCTGAGCCGAAGGCAGACTTAACTGCCAAGACACCCAGGCATCCTGGTACAACTTACTTTTTAAGACAATTTTATAGGTGTCTCATTTGAATCTGATCTCCTGACAACCTTGGTGTAGGAAGAATATTTTATATTCTTGTTTATAGGAATTAAATTCAAAAAATTGTGACATCGGTCTAAGTTGTGCTGTCCAGTTGAAATATAGTGTAAGTCAAATATGTAATTTAAAGTTTTTTAGTAGCCATGTTTAAAGGTGAAATTAATTTGAATATACATTTTCTTTCTTTCTTTCTTTTTTTTTTTTTTTGCTTTCCTTTAGCATATCTGCAGATGTTATAGGGGTGGTGGGATTTAGATGGAATTGGAGCTCTTTGGGCTCCTGAGTCCCAGCAGGTTGTAGCTTGTAGAAATATTTGAGTCTAGAGTTGTGAGACATTACAGTTCTTATATTTTGTTTAGCTCTGTATATACAAAATATCATTTCCATATGTGATCAAATTAAACATTAATAAGATTAATTTTTTTCCCTATACTAAGTCTGAAATCTGGTTAGTATTTGACTTAAACATATCTCAATTCAAAGGAGCTGTGTTGGAAGTACCCAGTAGCCCTATTTGGCTAGCAGCTACCCTGTTGGTCAGCACAAGTCTAGAGATAAGAGCTTCAGTTCCAGTCACCTTCTAATGCATCTAGTCTCCAAACACCCTACTAAGAAGCATGGGTGTAGTGTGCTCACGAGATAATTATAACTAATTATTTGTATCACGCAGTATTCCTGTTAGTAACAAGCTAAATAAAGTCTCTTGTTTCTTAGTTTCTTGAAATTATCAGAACATCTGTTACTCATGCCCAAAATTCTATCAACTGCCTTATTCAACAGCTGTATACATTTACATTTTAGGTATAAGGAAGAAAAAAGAAATACATGCACACAAAAAAATCACATTTTTAACTTGCCTGTGAAGGAAATACATATATTTATGGAAAGATAGAAAATAGGATAGAATGACCCCTGGTGATGGTTGCTAGGGAAATTTGAATTCACTTTGGGGTATTAGAAAGGAATTAATGCAGGATTGAGGCAATCTAGTTAGACATGTTTATAACAGAGGTGATTTTCTTTTTGTAATCAACCCTTTATTACCTTCAGGATTTTCCATGAAGAGGTAATATTATTTACTTGTGCTCTTCTGTGTCTTTGCTTTCTAATTTTTTATGATCTCATCTTCATAAGACACTTTACCTAAGTTTTGTGTGTGTTTGCTTCGTTTTTTGCCAAGTACTCAGTTACTTTTACTGTCTTAGTGTTAAGGGAAGAGAGCCTGAGGTCTTTAAGAGCAAGGAGGCAAAGGCAGGTTTTTAAAAATAGAGCAATACAGGGATCCCTGGATGGCTCAGCGGTTTAGCGCCACCTTCAGTCCAGGGCATGATCCTGGAGACCCTGGATCGAGTCCCACATCAGGCTCCCTGCATGGAGCCTGCTTCTCTCTCTGCCTGTGTCTCTGCCTCTTTCTCTGTGTCTCTCATGAGTAAATAAATAAAATCTTTAGAAAAAAAAATAAAAATAAAGCAAAACATATTATTCTGTGAAGGTGATGAAAATACTTACCATGGCAATAGATCTGCTTTACCCATAATGTAAAATACATTATTTGCATTTTTTAACAGAGAATTGTGAAATTAGCATCCGTGTGTTAAAAAATGCAGGGAAGGTAATATACTACATAGATTGAAAAAAATCTGAGAGTTTTGATAGCGTTTGAAATTCTCGAGTGTTTCTCTGTGTGAGTGGGGGGGGTAAGGGTGTGTCACAATCCAGTTCAAATACAGGAAAAAATGTCTGGATGTTTACATTCTTAATTTCCTGTGGCTTTCCTTTTTTTTTTTTTTTAAATTTTTTTTTTTTTAAGTTTATTTTATGATAGTCACAGAGAGAGAGAGAGAGAGTGGCAGAGACATAGACAGAGGGAGAAGCAGGCTCCACGCACTAGGAGCCCGACGTGGGATTCGATCCTGGGTCTCCAGGATCACGCCCTGGGCCAAAGGCAGGCGCCAAACCGCTGCACCACCCAGGGATCCCTCCTGTGGCTTTCCATTCTAATTTACATTTGCCCTGGTCTTGATGTATAATGTATATTAAATATTTCTTATTTAGAACTTCAATTCCTGTGGAAGATATTTGGGGGTAGATAAATAATATAATGTGTACACATAGGTGAGGTATTGTGATTGGTGTCTTCCTCATATCTTCTGAAGCATCTTTCTGATACTGTCAGCAAGCTTGGGGCCAGAGAAGTGAGTCAGGCATTTATTCCCCCAGCTACGATTCTCAGAGCAGGCAGGGATCAGAGTAGAAATGTCATGTGATATAAAGATGTATGGTTTTCTGATTGTTCTCTTGGGGCCCCACTAGCTTCTCCAGACCACTTTCCCCTCCTTCAACCTTGTGTACCAACCCTTCAACCCTTGGGTCTCCTGCCCTCTGTTTACACCAAATTTCTGGTTGCTTCTCCACAGTGATCGAGAAATGCCTTGCCTCATATTCCTAACCTGCCCCTCTCCCATTATAGTGTTGTCTTGGCCTTTTAGAATTTACATTTTACAGTTCACTCTCTTCTAACATTCTTTGTTTCTCCCCTGAGATTTATTTATTTATGTATTTGAGAGATAGCACGAGTCGGGGGAGGGGCAGAGGGAGAGGGAGGGACAAGTGACTCCCTGCTGAGCCATCCCAGGATGCTGGGATCATGACCTGAGCCAAAGTCATACACTTACCCGACTGAGCCACTTAGTGCCCCTCTTCTAACACTCTTACACAGCAGTTCCTTGACCTCCCAAATACAGTGATTTTCTTCCCAGTTTACTTAAATAATCTTCTTCTCTTTATACTTATTCCCCTGAAATCTGGAACTCTGTTGGCATTGTCACCTAGCTCCCTGAACTTCCATCACATCCTGTTATCTGTAAGATCTTCAGGCCCTAACACTGTCAACCCCACTTCTGGTTACTTTAAAACCAGAATTTCTTCAATCAGTCAAGGTCCCCTGGTCAGACCTCAGTTCCTTTTTCAGGGTGGATTGATCTTACAGGCCAACAGCTGTGTACATTGGGAAAACTTTATTGTACCAGTTTGGCTAGCATTGGGACATTATATTTTTAACAAAAATAAAAGTAGTCTTTGTCTCTAACTCCTTCAGCTCTTTAAAAATTTCTTTAAAAGTAAACCTTTTAGGGGCACCTGGCTGGTTCAGTGGGTAGAGAATGCAACTCTTGATTTTGGAGTCATGAGGTTGAGCCTCATGTTGGGGGTAGAGTTAGAGTTTGCCTAATTTTTTTTTTTACAATTAAAAAAGAAAAGCCTTTTATCTGAAGTGTGACATACATAGAGATAAGCACAGAGTTTAGAGCATTATTTGCAAGTATATAGGTAAGAGCATTATTACAAAGCAGAACCATTTGTGTGATTCTCTTCCTGATCAGGAAATAGGATATATCCCACATTTCTCATTTCAAAAGAACCCTTTCTTGACCACATATCATCACACTGTACCACTTTCCTTCTACCCTTGAGACAAGTTCCTCAAGACAGTAGTCACTTCTATCTCTACTCACACATCTCAAGTCTCCAAGCTTTCCTAGTTCTTCACTCTCTTCTGATTTGTAAGTGTAGATTAGTGTTAACACTTTATATAAATGGAGTTATACAATATGTTTTTTTGTCTAACTTTTTTTGTCTAACTTTCACTTATGTTAGGAGTATTGATTTTGTGTAGCTGCAGTTTACTCATTTGCATTGCTATGTGGTATTCTATCATGTGACTATATCACAATTGATTTACCCATTTTACTGCCAATGGACCTTCCCCCCAATTTTTTGCTATTGTGAAAAATGCTGTTGTGTCATTTTTGTTCATGTGTTTCATTGCACATGTGTATACATTTCTCTACCTATGAATGGTGTTTCTGGTGTCCTGTAGGTAATACCTATGTTTTAGCTTGATTTTTTTTTTTTTAAGATTTTATTTATTTGTTCATGAGTGAGAGAGAGAGAGAGCAAGAGCAAGGCAGAGACACAGGCAGAGGGAGAAGCAGGCTCCATGCAGGGAGCCCGACATGGGACATGATCCCAGGACCCCAGGATCACGCCCTGGGCCAAAGGCAGACACTCAACCACTGAGCCATCCAGGCGTCCTGTTTTAGCTTTAGTTGAAACTGCCAAGCAGTTTTCCAGGGTTAGTTGTGCCCATTGACACTCTCACCAGTAGAGAATGAGAGTTTCAGTTTCACATCCTTATCATAGCCTTTTCTTCATTTTGGCTATTCTGCTGGGTGCATAATCTCAAGCAGACTCCCCACTGAGTAAAGTTCCACACAGGGCTCCACCTCACGACCCTGAGATCATGATCTGAGCCAAAATCAAGGTTCAGACGTGCAACGTACTGAGCCACTCATGTGCCTCCCTCCATTCTTTTTTTTTTTTTTTTTTAAGATTTTATTTATTTATTCATGAGAGACCGAGAGGGAGGCAGAGACATAGAGGGAGAAGCAGGCTCCATGCAGGGAGCCCAGTGTGGGACACGATCCTGGGTCTCCAGGATCATGCCTTGGGCCGAAGGCAGGTGCTAAACCACTGAGCCACCCATGGATTCCCCCCTCCATTCTTTTTTAAAGGTGTCTTATTTGCTATTTTCTAGGCATCATTCTTTTGTGTGGTGTTGATCCTTCAGTCTCTGCGTATTGTTGTCCCCCCCCTCCCCAGGATCTTACTTATTCTTCTTAAGAGAGCAAGAGAGATAGCATGGGGGAGCTGAGGGAGGAGCAGACTCCTAGCTGAGCAGGGAATCTAATGTGGGGCTCGATCCCAGTATCTGAGATCATGACCCGAGCCAAAGGCAGTTGATTACTTACTATATATATTTTACTTACTATAGGTGCCCTTACTATATATATTTTCAGACCTCTTTTGTTCTATTTGCTCTTTCCTTTTAACTTATATAAACATGCTCTACATTTCTCATTTCAAAACAACTCTTCCTTGACCCCACATCACACACTACCATTTTCTCCCACCCTTGAGAGACAAGTTCCTCAAAACAGTAGTCACTTCTGTCTTTACTCACACATCTTAGCTTTTATAGATACCATTACTAAATCAAATTTGACCTACATCACTAGTGGTGCTCTTCTTTTAAACATCATAGATATGGGGCAGCCCTGGTGGCGCAGCTGTTTAGCGCTGCCTGCAGCCCGGGGTGTGATCCTGGAGACCCAGGATCGAGTCCCACGTCGGGTTCCCTGAATGGAGCCTGCTTCTCCCTCTGCCTGTGTCTCTGCCTCTCTCTCTCTCTCTCTGTGTCTCTATGAATAAATAAATAAAATTTAAAAAAATAAAATAAACATCATAGATATATTTGAGTTGTTTATTTACTTATTTTTAAGATTTTATTTATTTTTTTGACATGGAGAGAGAGAGGCACAAATGAGAGAGTGGCAGAGGGAGAGGGAGAAGCAGGCTCCCCAAGGAGCAGGGAGCCCAATGTGGGACACGATTTCAGGATAATGGGATCATGACCTCATGACCTGAGCCCAAGGCAGACACATAACTGACTGAGCCACCCAGGTGGCCCATGAGTCATTATTTGTTTATATAACACATTTTGAGTTCTTCCTGTATGGAAGGCGCTGCTAAGTATGAGGAATAAAAGATTAAAAAATACCTTCTCAACACTATGGAGTTTATGTCCTAATAGAAATGACAGACTTATAAAATGACAGTGAATTGTCATATTAGATACTGTTTTTTGAAAGATTATACCAGGTTGTACTGGAACTGTTCTAAAAGCTTTTCAGGGCAGCCCCGGTGGCTCAGCGGTTTAGCGCCACCTTCAGCCCAGGGCGTGATCCTGGAGATCGGGGATCAAGTCCCATTCGGGCTCCCTGCATGGAGCCTGCTTCTCCCTCTGCCTGTGTCTCTGCCTCTCTCTCTCTCTCTCTCTCTGTCTCTCATGAATAAATAAATAAAATATTTTAAAAAAATAAAAAAAGCTAAAAGCTTTTCATGCATTAGTTTTTATTTAATTCTTACAATGGAGTAGGTATTATTAATAAAGTCGTTTTTTTTAGACTTTATTTATTGGATAGAGGGAGCGAGCACACAAGTAGAGGGAGTGGCAGATAGAGAGAGAGAGAGAGAGAGAGAGAAGTATATAACCTCACACTTAAGTCCTGCAGGGCTTGATCCCAGGACCTGGAGATCATGACCTGAGCTGAAGGCAGAGGCTTAGCCTTACCCCTAATTTCCATTTTAAAGAAGAAAAACACTAAAAAAGGCTGGAAACTTGCCTATGACCAAGCATTTAGTAAACTCAGTATGAATTTGAACCCAGATCTGACTGGAGCCCACACTATTAATGGATAGAACTGCTTCCATAATTTATGCTAATGTTTCAGAAATGTCTTCACATTTAAACGAGCTCTTGAGAACTGCTGCTTATTATCTTTTAGTTGTGGAAGAAGGGGAGGAGATGGATGTGGGGGAGGGTGGGAAGACTTCTTTTTGGTTGGTTTATTGTCTAAAATCAGGACGTATTTAGATCTGAAATAGGAAATTTAGTTCAACACTCTTTAATTTATGTTTAAGCCCTAAAGAAGCAACAACAGGTCCAAAATGATAGTGGGTTTTGTTGTTGTCATTGTTGTTTTGTGACAAATGACAATATATTCCTAGTCTGATATTTATTTATTTATTTCTCTGTTAAAAAAAGGTTCACCCAGGGGCACCTGTCTGGCTCTGTCAGTAGAGCATGTTGTTTTGGATCTTGGAATTATAAATTCAAGCCTCATATTGAATGTAGAGATTCCTTAAAAATAAAATCTTTAAAGGAAAAATAAAAACAAAGTTTCACCCAAATGCATGAACCATGTGCTACCTAAAATTCTGTCTGCTTGTAAGTTTAGTATAGCAGAGGAAAGTGAATTCCAAACCCTCCTCCACCATGGTGATTGGAGGTCTAAAACGTACTTCTGATGTTTCATAGTGATTTTTATTTTATTTTTATTTTTTTTCATAGTGATTTTTAAAACAAGATCTGTGTTCAAGGGTATTTACTGATGGATTTCTACTTACAGGATGAATGTGGCTTGTCAGCCAGTCTATCTAGATTTGTATCTTGTTCCTCTTAGTAGCTTTGGTACCTCTCAGTATCTCTATTTCTTCACTATAAAATGCGGTAATAGTAGTACCTCCTTCAGGTTGTGAGAATTCAGTTAATATATTTACACTTTTGAAAAGTGCCTGACACATAGTAAGTATCCAGTCACTGTTAGTTGCTGTTGTTAAGATGATGATTTCCCCATTTCCATCTCAGTTTATTTCCTGGACACCTGCTTTGTATTTCTCATTGGGGATAGGGGGCTGGAAATTTGTATTTTAAAAGCTGCATAGAATAGTATATAACCTCACACTTAATGTCATTTTTCGTTCTTATTAACTCATCTAATTGTATTATTTTCTTAGCTCTGAGTACATTTTTTTTTTTAATTTTTATTTATTTATAATAGTCACACAGAGAGAGAGAGAGGCAGAGACATAGGCAGAGGGAGAAGCAGGCTCCATGTACCAGGAGCCCGACATGGGATTCGATCCCGGGTCTCCAGGATCGCGCCCTGGGCCAAAGGCAGGCGCCAAACCGCTGCGCCACCCAGTGTTCCCTCTGAGTACATATTAATATACTGCACTGGGTAGCTCACATGGGAATTTAACAGGCAAAACCCAACCCCTACACAGCAAAGAGCATAATTTCTACCTTCCTGTAAGTGTTTTTCTTTTATCCTCCAATAATATGAAAGGCCTGGTTGGAATAGTTAACTCATATTAACATATTTAAAATGTTTTTTTTCTTTTTTGCATTCTAGAAATACTCAACTGTTTAGGTGACTTAAAGATTGCTACTCCTAACTCAACTTCTTGGTGAGAAGGAAAGTTGCCATAGGTCGGAGGGAGGGTCAAGGAAATGATCTAAATAGTATGGCAGTTGCATTTTTGAAAGCAATTCTGTTTATCTATTTTATTTTGATATATTTTAAGTAAACTCTACCCCCAATATGAGACTCAAATGCACGACTCTCTCAGATCAAGAGTCACATGTTATACACTGACTTGAGCCAGCTAAGTGCTCCAACAGTTGCACTTTTGCATAGTTTGGAATACCCTAGTGACTTGGTTGTTAACACAGTCATCTGTAGTATTTGTTATGAGATACATAACAGAATTATACTTGTCCTGATCAACATGTTCCTTACACATACCAGTTTCTGGTTTACCCAGTTCATTTCTTAACAGTAAAATAGTACCCCTTATGACATTCTTTGACCTTTCTCAAAATCAGTATCAGGTAAATTTTAACAATTGATGTTAAGGTCATCATAATGTACTCGTTATCAAGAAATCAAAGAAATATACAAGACTTTTGGAATATAAATTTAAATTATTTTTTCTAGTCTTTTTTCCCTTTTTTGTTTGTATCTTTGGAATGACTCCAGATATTTTGAGAAACCACATTGTAGTATTTTTTTTTCTTTTTGCTTCATGTTGTTCTAAAGATAGTTGAAAAATAAGACAAGTAGCTTTACTTCAACTACAGTTGTAGTTGTAGAATATTTACAAATAAAAGATTTTTAAGTTTTTCTTAATATCCAATTTCTCTTACATTACCATAACTATAAAGTTGCATACATATTATCAGATTTGCTAACATTTCTTGCAATGTGAGTATTAAATTAATGAGCATCAGTCTTTGCTCCCATCAGCACATGACCAGGTTTGTTAAGCTTTTTTTGAGCTCTCCTATCTAAAGATCATTGGTCCATTCCTTTGCTTTCCTGAGTACATGGTCTCCCATGGCCCTCCTTCCCATGCTTTTCCCACAAGGACTGATGGGTTTGTGTCCCATTAATCACTTCTTTTGTTTCAAACAGCTCCTTCGCCTTCTCTCTACTCTGAGCTCCTGCTCTCCACTTGAGGTTCAGCAGTTTTGCCAATGCCAGCTCTGTTTTATTTATTTGTTTTATTTTTATTATTTCTTATTTTAAAGAGTGGAAAAGAACACAAGCTAGGGGAGGAGCAAAGGGAGAAGGAGAGACAGAATCTGAAATGGATTCAGCCCTGAGTGTGGAGCCTGACAGGGCTCGATCTCATGACCGTGAGATCACAACCTGAGCTGAAATCGAGTCAGATGCTTCTGACTTGAGCCACCCAGGTGCTCCTTTGGGGGGTTATTAAATTAGGTTTGGACGTACCTTTCATAGATGAAGACCTGAGACACTGTCAACTAAGTGAAAGTATGTGCTGAAGATGGGGCCCTGTGAACAACTACCAACAATAGAGGAACACTTTGTGTAATCCAGAGGAGGAGGCAAGGAACTCTTAAGAGGTACTTCGATAAGTGCCTAGAGATGTTCTCAGAGGGAGACGGTGGAGCAGGGGAGAAAGTGAGCAGGGTACACAGACACAAGTGCTCCACAGACACCAACTTCCTCATCTTTTTCTTGTGAGTGCTTCCTCTTGTTTCTTTGATTTCCTATGAAATCAGACACTTTGCTGTAGTTCCATCTTTAATAGAAAAAGGTCTTAGCTGATATTCACCTAACTTTTAGCTGTATTACAACTTGCTGATTTCCCTATTTTGAAATGGACTGTCATCTGTCTTCCTTCTCTTATATGAAGGTACTTGTGCCTGTGAGTTGTTTTGTTTTTCTTTTCTCTCTCCCCTTCCCTCCTTCCTTCTTTTTGTAGCTGAGTCATTGACTTCAAAATCCCATGTGAAATGCTCACTTGAGGGTACGGGGTACGAAAGACACACAGAAAGGAAGCAACTTGAGTAAAGTGGGAAGAGTGCTCATGGTGGAGGCCTTATCAGTTGTCCAAGGTGTGCACAGAGGACATCTAGTTCAGTCCATGTTTGGGCATAAGGAATGCTTCCTAGAAGGGATGCCTGCACTCACACGTGATCTTTAACATTCCTGTGCTTATGCCATCACTGGTCAAACTTCACATTTAGTATCTTGTTGTTGGAGGTAAAAACATGAAAAATGTTCAAAGTTATTCTGTTTTGTTTCCCAAGTGATAAAACAACAGAAAACCTCCTTTTTTTCCAGCAAGTTTGTTAAAAGCTAGCTTCTGGTTTTCTGAGCTAATGCAGTTAAATTTGTGTTTTCTTCCTTCATCCCTTTGGTGTTCTCTATTTTTTTTTTTTTTTTTTTTTTTTAGATTTTATTTATTTATTCATGAAAGACAGAGACACAGGCAGAGGGAAAAGCAGGCTCCACACAGGGAGCCTGATATGGGACTCAATCCTGGGTCTCCAGGATCACACCTTGGGCCGAAGGGGGCGCTAAACCTCTGAGCCACCCAGGGATTCCCCTGGTGTTCTCTATTTTTAAGACTTAAAACATTATTGAAAAGTCTCCTTTTTTACTTCTTTGTCTTTTTAAATCAGCCATAAAGTTTCATAAGCACTTTCCATTTTCCAGTGATTTTAAGATTATGAGAAAGAAAAAATATCTGAAGACCATCCAGGTTAATGTGTAGCTTAACCTTGAAGTCCATTAAAGAAATCAAAGCAGGTCACCAGTCACCAGTTCAAAATGTTGCCTTCCTGCTGGAGGAATAGTGTCTTCCAGTATCTCCAGTTCTACTCCATTCTTAGGGCAGAAAGAGATCTTGTAATGTTTGGAGGAGATGACAACCTGAAAGCCAAAAAAATACTTTGATGAGCTTATTTTGTTCTGATGCTCCAACAGAAGTCAGACTGGACAGGAGAGAAGTTTGGAAGATCCAAGTGTTTGAAATTTGGAGATTAAAAAACACATAGAAAACTGGGAGATGTTATTTCAGTCACTGCCAAAATGGGCTGTGTTTTAGTTTGTTTACTTCTTTAATCCAGTGCTGAGCACTTAACTGGATTCTGCAAATACTTGCGGTTCATAATGTTCTACATATTTCATCATACTGAATATAAGCTTGAATAAATTGATAAGATTTGCTATTTGAGGTAGTGTCCAGGCCTTGTTTGAACCTGCAGGTACTTTGCAAGTTAAATGATCACCTAATATGCTACATAAATAGAATTGGGCAACACATACTAGGAAAAAATCCCCAGAGACATTGCATGGGACCAAGGGTCAGCCTTTGTCTCCTCTAATTTGTGACTGTTGGGTACTTGAATACTTGCAAAACTATACCTCCGTGCAAAGAACTCCTTCAGTGTTGCTAGGAAACCCAATAACTGTTTTGTACAATCTTGAGATTTTTTAATTCATTTCTAGGGCAACACATTGAAGAGCAGTTGGATGTTTTAAACATTTTTTTAGAAGAAATATTGAAAGCCATTTAAAAATCTGCTTAATTTTTTTGTAGCAGTATTCACATTAAAATGTCAATGTAAAGCAGAAATGGGCAGTCACCTTTTTTAAAATCTCAGTTCTCAAAAAATAATTGCTCTTAACAGTTTGGTATATATCTCTAGATCATTTTTATGCATATGTAACTTTTCCTAAGGTAGTCTTTTAAGATTAAAGCAATTTTTATGCATCAAACAAGATATCATGAAAGATGCTATCATGAAAACTCAGTGGCATTTTTATTCTAATGATTGTGTGGTAGAAGTAGGGAGAAGGACATGGCGTAGGAGGATATGAACATGTATACATTTAGATGTTTAATATCATTTAACTTTTTTGATTTTTTATAAACTAAAAATTCAAAAAGCACAGGGGAACCAGAATGTTCTAGTGTTTTTTTTTTTTTTTTTAAAAAACAAAAGTTCATTTTCTTTTATTTTTTTTTTATTTTTTATTTTTTAAAAGGCAACTTCATTTATTTATTTATGTATTTATTTATTTATTTTATGATAGTCACAGAGAGAGAGAGAGAGGCAGAGACACAGGCAGAGGGAGAAGCAGGCTCCATGCAGGGAGCCCGACGTGGGATTCGATCCCGGGTCTCCAGGATCGCGCCCTGGGCCAAAGGCAGGCGCCAAACCACTGTGCACCCAGGGATCCCCTCATTTTCTTTTATATTCCATATTTTGGGACTATGTCTTGATTCATTTTGGAATGGACTTTTCATTCTGGAGTGTACTTTGTTGTTCTTACCTTGATACATAATGTATCAATACCCAGACAAATTAATGCAGGTAACAAATTGTTGTAGCTGTGGAAAGATCTTCAAGTAGCAGGAACAACTTCTGGTAGATTAATAGTCTTTTTCAACCTTTATAAAACTGATCAAATTTATAATCATCAGTTCTTTTCTACTAATATGCAAGGATACAAGAGAAGATAGAGGTATCCACAAAATTTTTTTAAACCCTTTTAGAGCTAATGATTTAAATCAGGACATGGGTTTTTTAAATTTACTTAAAAATACAAGGTAATATGGGAAGACGATAAGCTCATCAATATCTAGATAGAACACTTGACAAAACCTTGGAGGTTACCTAAGTCAACTTCACAGTAAACCTTATAAAGGAAAAAAAAAAACAAAACACAAAACCTGAGATTATATACTGAGTAAGTGCCAAATGGGTGATCCAGATAGCAGAAAGCAAAATTCATAGAAAAAAATCACTAAGCTAGATAGATAGAAGAATGCCTTAGTGAATGAGGTAGGAATTAGAACTGAGCTTATTACAAATGATAGAAAGTATTTATTCAGAAGATTGAATATTCAGGAGAAACATTTGAGATTATATACATAAATATCAAATCATAATTTTAAATAGAAATGGGCATGGAATGGAGATTGGAATACTAATAGACTTTTTTTTAAGGTTATTAAATAGTTTATTTGGGCTGAATCAGCGGGTTTGGATGGTATATCATCAGTCTTGGCTGTTTAACAAACCAAGCCAAACACTAGAGACTTAAACAAAAATTAGGCATTATTTCATGATCCTGTGGGTTGCCAGTGTAGGTCAGGCTGAGATGGGAAGTACCAGGCTTGCTCATGGGGCTGCAGGCAGCTAGTCTAGAGCTGGAGGTGGATATTCTAGTGTGGCCACATGTTGAGCACTTGCAGCTGTTGGTTGAACACCTCCTTTCTCTCCTGTGTGATTTGGTCTTTCCATGACAGGGGTCTGAGAGGGCGAGACTGGGAGCAGCAGGGTCTCTTGAGGCCTCACCTCAGATCTCAGAGCAGTACTCATACTGTATTCTGTTGTCAGAGTTAGGCCAGCCACTGATTTAAGGGAGCAGAAAGTCTTGTGTCCAGTTTTAATCTGCTATTTGAAGAATGCACTTAAATGTCATTAAAACCTTTGATGGTGCTTGAATATAAATGGTTTTTGAATGTAACCTTGCTTCTCTTTCATTCTCAATCTATTGCCTTCAACTTTATTAGCATTTTATTTCAGGTGACAGCTGATATGTATTAAGCTTCTTTGGGGAATAATGGAAAAGATCATGGGATATGTATTAAGCTTCTTTGGGGAATAATGGAAAAGATCATGGGACAGCTAATTTTATTTATTTACTATTTATTTTTATTTTTGGGGGGGCAGCTAATAATTTAATTCTTCGTTTTAGTTTGGTCTTTTGGAATTTATTATTTAAAAAAGAACATAAAATCATCATTATGGAGAATTAGGACTTGAAATTACTCTTAATTTTAGTGTAAGATACTAGTATTTTGGTGGCGACAGAAGGAAAGGGGAGAGAGGAAGGCCCTATGTACCATAATCCTAGTACTTAAGGTCTCTTGCAGGTCATCATCCAGCTCTGTAAGTCAGAGTTGGGTTATGGGGAGGACCAATGAATGACCATTTGAAACTTTGGTTCTGGGGTGCCTGGGTCTGCCTTTGACTCAGGTCATGATCCCAGGGTCCTGGGATCAAGCCCTGCATCAGCCTCTCTGCTCAGCCAGACACATGCTTCTCCCTCTCCCTCTGCCATTCCCCTTGCTTTGCTTTCTCTCGCTCTCTCTCTCAAATAAATTTAAGAAAAAAGAAAGAAAGAAAGAAACCTTGGTTCTGCAATATATTGATACTTAAAGTTTATATGTGAAAAAATGTTGGGTTATCTCAAGGAAAACAGATGTGACAAACTAGTGCTATGTAAACTTATATAGTGTAAGTAGTTTAAAAAATATGTTTTGTGTGATAGTTTATTTACATACTAATAAATTTACATTTTATATCAAATTGTTGACTTTTTCAAACTTTGTATAAGACATATTGAACAAACCTTTTGTATATGTGAATTGATGTGAACAAAATTGCTTTTCTCTTGAAAAACAATGGGAGTGGATTAAACTCAGTATTTTTCCTCTTATATCAAGAAACTGCCATTTTGCTTGTAATTTACTTTTACCCTTTTATATTGCATGTAAATGATACTAGTTTTGTTATAGTAAACCATTAGCAACAAAGAGACTTATTTAGTTCTTATAAAGATACAGTGGGTTTAAGGCATCTCTTTCAACAAACTCAGAAGAGTCTTGAAGTTTTTGTTTGGTGCTCAGGACATCTTATTTTGGTTTTTACATACTTTTCTAATATTGCCATTCAGCTTTAATTCTCTATGATCTAAGTGGAAATTTTATACAATATAAATACATTTCTGAATGTTACAGAATTTTAAGATGTCTTTAACAATAATAAATATGACAGACTTTTCCAGAAGAGAAATAGGAAGAGATGAACAGTAAGAAAAGTCTTAAAAGATAATATTAAGGTCAACTATTTAGTAAATTCAAAAATACATAAATTGAGGCGCCTGGTGGCTCAGTCAGTAAAGCATCTGCCTTTGGCTCAGGTCATGATTTCAAGGTCCAAAAGCCCCATATCATGCTCCCTGCTCAGCGGGGAGTCTGCTTCTCCCTCTCCTGCCCCTCCCCCTGCTTGTGCGCTCTCTTTCAAATAAATAAATGAGATCTTAAAAAACAATAATAAGATAAAATTGTCAAAAATACAAAAATTGACAGCATTTCTTCTCTTTGAGTTGTCATCAAATTTATTGCTTAGAACTACTTTTAAGGGGCACCTGGGTGGCTCAGCTAGTTAAGCTTCTGACTTTTTTTTTTTTTTAAGATTTTATTTATTTATTCATGAGAGACACAGAGAAGAGAGAAAGAGAGGCAGACTCCTACCCGGTTAGGAGTCCAATGTGGGACTCAATCCCAGGACTCTGGGATCACACCCTGAACTGAAGGCAGATGATTGGTCAACCACTGAGCCACCCACGCATCCCAGAGGAAGAAATATTTATAAGCATTCAGTAAAAATTATAGAATCTAATTTAATAAATAAAGATTTATTTAACTTTAGCTCTGTGCCTAATGTGGGACTTGAACTCATGACTCTGAGATTAAGAGCCACGTCCTACTGACTGAGCCAGTCAGCCACTTCTAATTTAATAAAAATTTAGAATTAAAGAAATGTTGGTAGAAAACATGCTGGGACTCCTGGGTGGCTCAGTGATTGAGTGTCTGCCTTCAGCTTAGGTCATGATTCTGGGATATTTTGAGATCAAGTCCTGCATCGGGCTCCCCACAGGGAGCCTGCTTCTCCCTCTGCCTATGTCTCTGCCTTTCTCTCTGTCTCTTATGAATAAGTAAATAAGATCTTAAAAAGAAAAAGAAAACATATCAAAATTCATCAGCATATGATATGCCCAGTGTGTGTCTGTGGCAAGTATGAATTAATATAGTCCTGAGTTAGTATGACGTAACTGACCTTTTAGACTCTAAGTTTACTTATATTTTTTAAAAAATATTTTATTTATTTATTCATGAGAGACAAAGAGAGAGAGGCAGAGACACAGGCAGAGGGAGAAGCAGGCTCCATGCAGGGAGCCTGACTTGGGACTCCATCCCGGGTCTCCAGGATCACGCCCTGGGCTGAAGGTGACACTAAACTGCTGAGCCACCCGGGCTGCCCTAAGTTTACTTTTAAACATCTGCTTGGATGTGGAATACCTTCTACTAATAGAAGCTTGTATTTCTTATAGCGATGGGAGATTCACAATGCTCCTAAAGGAAACTATATCAGATAAGATGATATTAATATTGCCATTCCATTTCTACAAAGACACAGACTAAAAACTGGGGAACACTCAGTTTGAACCTCATCACTCTGGTCCCATTCTCATTCTGTTCCTGCCACATTCTGTTCTCCTGAGTATGCTGCCAACCTGACAACAGATGCTTACTTAGTCCATGTGCATGTTTCTTTCTCTAGATTTCACCAGAAGTTTGAGTATCACTACTCCTGAACAGATGATTGAAAAGGCCAAAGGGGAAACTGCTTATTTGCCATGCAAATTTACCCTTAGTCCAGAAGACCAGGGACCGCTGGACATCGAGTGGCTACTGTCACCAGCTGATAATCAGAAGGTGGACCAAGTGGTAAGTTTTAAGTGTTTGCTCTCTTAGTAGATGTCCACTGGTACTTCTTAGGTGTCCATCACTATGCTGATCGTGTGGGTGAGGGTGGGATGGGGAAGCTACATAGAAAGCCCCAGGCTTCTCAGGTTTGTGATCTGGGTGAGGATGGCAGTCACTCTGATGGAAAGTGAGGACACATGTGTAATGGAATGGAATGAAATGGAAAAGTGGCCTTAGGATTTCTTTGTGAAGGCTTTAAGGAAGAAGAGGAACTTAGGAACATTCTCTAAATCTGGAGCTGGAAATGTGAATCAGGGAGTGGTGGGAGGAGTATGTAGAGCAGGCATTATAGATAGCATGATAGGAATATGAATAATGTGTTGGGGACAGCAAGCAGATTAGACTTTGTGAAGAACTAGAATTCAGATTTTTGTTTTCGTTTTATTTAATTTTTTTTGTTTTCATTTTATTTTTTAATATTTTTTCAGAATTCAGTTTTATTTATTTATTTTTTAAATATTTTATTTATTTATTCATGATAGACCGAGAGAGAGAGAGAGAGGGAGAGGCAGAGACACAGACAGAGGGAGAAGCAGGCTCCATGCCCTGAGCCTGACGCGGGACTCAATTCCTGGACTCCAGGATCGTGCCCTGGGTCAAAGGCAGGGGCTGAACCGCGGAACCACCCAGGGATCCCTCAGAATTCAGTTTTTAACACAAGGATTCTGTTACCAGTATAAGTGTCATCGAGTGTAACAGTGTAATGCAAGTGCATAACACAGCAGTCTATTTTCCATATTCTTCAAGTTAAATATCCTGAAGAATGAATTTCTTTTTTTTAAAATATTTTATTAATTTATTCATTTGAGACACACAGAGAGAGAGGCAGAGACACAGGCAGAGGGACAAGCAGGCTCCATACAGGGAGCCTGACGTGGGACTCGATCCTGGGTCTCCAGGATCAGGCCCTGGGCCAAAGGTGGCGCTAAACCGCTGAGCCACCTGGGCTGCCCGTGAATTTCTTAAAGAGTAAAATAAGGTCATCATGGCAGGACAATTTATAAAATAATTAATCTTAAATTTAAAAAATGAAGTACCAAAATATTGTTACAGAAGTTTTTCTAATTACAAAGCAGTAAGAGCCTGGGACTCTTGGGTGGCTCAGCAGTTGAGCGTCTCTGCCCAGGGTGTTGATCCTGGGATCCCAGGATTGACTCCCATGTCGAGCTCCCTGCATGGAGCCTGCTTCTCCCTCTGCTCTCTCATGAGTAAATAAATAAAATCTTAAAAAAAAAAAAAAAAAAGAAAAGAAACAAAAAACAAAGCAGTAAGAGCCTAATGTTTCTTTTAAGGCTTATGTTCTTTTACCACCTGAAAACCTTTTTTTCTATTTTTGGTTTTCAAATATATTACAGAAATATGGCTATGTATGATTCACTCCTCCTGCTCATTATTCATTGAATCCTACTTTACTTCTTTTTATCTACTGACACAAAAGAGAGACTAACATATGTGAATACAAGATTTTTATGATTGTTTGCAGAAGAAACACCCGTGAAACCAGGTCCAAGCAGAGTAAAGAATATACAAATAACCATGGGAAGTACCCTCTTCCCACTGAAGGTTTTTACCATCTTGAAGTTTGTGTTATTTTCATGCTCTGCTCTGAAGTTGTTAACTCATGATAAACAGTATATGCAACTGTTTTTAAAAATGATATAAATAAAATCATACTGTATTTAAAAAAAAAATAAATAAACAACACCTGGAGAGCCAAAAGTGGCACAAAGGAGGAAAATTGTCGACTAATCTCATCTCCAAATACATATATCACACTTTGTCTTTTAATGGTACCAAAATATTTCACGTAGAATATTTCGTGTTAGCTTTGTCTGACACATTTATTTTATTTTATTTATTTATTTATTTTTTTTATTATTTATGATAGTCACAGAGAGAGAGAGAGGCAGAGACACAGGCGGAGGGAGAAGCAGGCTCCATGCACCGGGAGCCTGATGTGGGATTCGATCCCGGGTCTCCAGGATCGCGCCCTGGGCCAAAGGCAGGCGCCAAACCGCTGCGCCACCCAGGGATCCCTGTCTGACACATTTAATTCTAAAAAATAACAAATTATATTAGACCAGGGGGAGAGAAACAAGTTCAAATATTTACAGGAATATAGTAATACATTTGGAAGAGAAAGTTTTTAATTTATGGTCCATAGCAAAGACAAGGTTATTAAGCCATTTAATGACTGAACAGTGCAATTAGATAATTACTGTTTTTGGCAAATTCAGGCAGTTTACCCATCATGTATTTGTTTTTGTTTTTCTTTTCCCCCATCATGTATTTGTGAAGGAAAAAATTAACGTCTTTCCCAAGTGAGTGACTAGGGCCACTGCCTCCAAAGGCTTAACTCTGCCCTGATTCTGCTACCAAAAGGAACTTCATTTTGTCTCTGTAAGCAAAATAGAGCCTGACTCATTCTATCTACTTAGCCAGCTACTGTGTACCTCCCTACTTGTCTTCTTTCCTCCTACTGTCTCTCCATGCAGGGGTCATCCCGACCCCTCTATAGAGCCCATGACTGCTCTCATGGCTCATATGAATGAATGGAGAGCATGAGTTTTAAATGCTTCACAGCTGAGGAATAAAGAGTGAAGAAGCACTGTGAAAAGGTACGTCTAGAGACCGAGAAGCACAGTATGCCCTGTAGCCTTGCATGTCCGTTCCTGGAAGGAGAACCCAAAGTCTTCTGGGCTGAGTGGGAGACACAGCTTTGTTGGCTACAGTACTTATGAGATAATTATGAAAGTAGGAACTGGGTTTTAGTGTCCATTTCTGTGTTAAAAACCTAGTCTGGGACAGCCTGGGTGGCTCAGCAGTTTAGCGCCGCCTTCGGCCCAGGGTGTGATCCTGGAGACCTGGGGTCGAGTCCCACATCAGGCTCCCTACACGGAGCCTGCTTCTCCCTCTGTCCCTCTCTGTGTCTCTCATGAATAAAGAAATAAAATATTAAAAAAACAAAAACCTAGTCTAATTTAAAAGACAGTAAAATTCAGCCAAAAAGAAAGGTAAAACGGATAGTGAAAGATTGATGCAGAAGGGGTTGCTTTCACATAGAATTTCAGCTATGTTTTCTGTTAGCTGAGCCATCATTTTAATTTAGTTAAGCTAGTAGTCACTGTAGCGGGGACAAGGCTGAAGAAGTTACCATCCTTGTTTCCATGTACTATGCACTTCCATGTACTATGCACTATCCATCCTTGAAGAAGTACATCCTTGTTTCCATGTACTATGCACTTATGTGCTGGCCGGTGTTTTATATGTTTTAATTATGTATAGTTATTTAAGCCTTAAAACAGCACCCTAAAATGAAAATTTTTAGGTGTGTGAAGAAGAGGAAATGGAGGCTCAGGATCACACAGCTGGCAACAGCTGCAGTTGGGGTTTGAACTTAGAGGTGTCTGGATCCCCTACTGTACTTTATTATCCTTTGCCTGACCCCATACTACCTCTTGTGTTTCATAAGCCTCTACCCTCATGTGTAAAATAGGAACAAAGACACCTACCTCTCCGAGTTGCCATAAGAATTCACTGAAATACTGTATGCGTAAGGATTTTGTAAGCTTAAAAGTCCTGTAAAAATTAATAAGGTCAGTACCAAGTCAATCAATGTACCAAGTCAAATGGATCTGGTTTGCATCTTAGCTGTGGGCCTTTGCAAAAGTTGATCTGTGAGAGCCACTGCTCTCCTCAGCTTACAGGTTAAAATGTGGATGGCGCCACTATCATTGCAGGGTTGTGAAGAAGAATCAGAATTGGCCTGGTAAAAGTTAGTTCTCCACTGCATGACAACCATTTGTAATACTGTTTTCCTGGGAAAATATTAAGAGAGTGTACAAAATAACAGTGAAGACACATCTTGTCAGACTCTCCTTAAAAAACTGCTAAGGTGTGTTTGTAGCAAAATGAGGAATTGAGTACAGTAGATGGAACAAGGGAGTCAGTAGTTAAATGCAGACGAAGAACAGCCTTATCTGAGGAGTGCAGTGTTGCTGTTGACAAGTCAGTGTGGGCAAGAAGATGAGCAAGCCAAGAAAGTAATGACTTGTGTTCTTAGGGTAAGTCAGCTGTGGACCTTTCAACTGCTGCTTTTATTTACTTAGCAAACTGGTATTGGGAGTGCATCCTAGATATAGACATTTAATACACAAATTTAAAAATCTAGTAGACAAGGTGTGGGGTTAGCATGACAGTGGAAGTGATGATACCAAAAAGAACACAAGTCCTTGCCATCAAGAAATTTCTGCAGAAGACACTAATTCTGATTATACTGTCTGTAATTAACATCTCAGATAAAAATTACTTCCAGAATATAAACTGTAGTCGTCTTCTCTGATTATTATTTGAGTTTGATTCCACTACTCTTTGAACCTTGGGTCTCAGAAGACCAGAATATAGGATTTCATTAACGAATGTGAAAAATGTTAATTTTGGTCGAAGAGGTGACTTATTGTCATTCTCTTCCAAGCCAAGTTTAATACAGAATTTATTTTCTCTCTAAATCTAGCCTTTAGTTATTCCCATTAAAGCCTGTAACAGTGGCTTAGAAAACTCAGTGGAGGACCACCTGGGTGGCTCAGTCAGTTAAGCATCTGCCTTCAGCTCAGGTCATGATCCCCAAATCCTAGGATCAAAGCCCTGTATTGGGCCTCCCTGCTCCATGGGGAGTCTGCTTTTCCTTCTACCTCTGCCACTCCCTGTGCTCTTGCGTGCGCATATGTGCACTCTCTTCCTCTCCCTCTCTATCTCAAATAAATAAATAAAAATCTTAGGAATAAAAAACTCAGTGAAACTATAAAGAGGTCTTTACTCTTAGCCTCAGAAGACCAGTTGAGGGATGCCTGGGTGGCTCAGTGGTTGAGTGTCTGCCTTCAGCTCAGCACATAATTCTGGAGTCTGAGGATCGAGTCCTGCACTGGGCTCCCTGCGGGAGGATCCTGTTTCTCCCTCTGCCTCTCTCTCTCTGTCTCTCATGAATAAATAAAAGTTTAAAAATCTAAAAAAAAAAAAAAACAACTAGTTTTAAGGTCCTGCTAACCAGGGCCCACACATCTTGAGGTGTTTTTTTTTTTTTTTTTAAATGACTTTGTCTTTTAGAGTCTAGACCCCACTAGTGTGTCTGACTTAGAAAAGTTGTTTTTTTTTGTTGTTAGATTCCACAGGAAAATTATCACAAGCCTTTTTTGGGGGAATAAGGGTGGTGGTGTTTACTGGATTTTATTCATTTGATTGACATACATGTAGTTGACATTGCAAGCTCGGAGACAGCTGAAAAATAGTGTGTGTAGGAATACACACATCTGTGTTCTTGCCCAGCCTAAATCTCTCTCTTATGTGGGGCTGTATTACTTAGATTGAGTCTTTGTTGTCCTATGTATTTTTTCTTATGAATTTGTTTTTATTGGGATATAACGAATGGGTTGAGAAATGTCACATGGGTTATGCCCTACCAGGTAAATGTCTATTCTGATCTTTCTATGATAGCTTCTAGAGCTTTTTCTTTTTCTTGGAGCTGCTGCTCTTGCTGCCAGCAGCCTCTTTAGGTCTACTGCTGAGTGGCTTCTGATTTTCCATTTAAACTGAAGGTGTGCAGCTGTATTCAAGGATCCTACTGATCTGTTTTCTTTTCTTTTCTTTTTTAAAGATTTTATTTCTTATTTTTAAATTAATTAATTAATAAATTACTGTTGAGAGAGAGAATGCGAGTGGGTTGAGGGCTGGAGGGAGGGAGGGAGAAAGAGATTGAGACTCTCAAGCAGGCTCCACAGCACAGAGCCTGACGTGGGACCCAGTCTCGGGACCCTGGAATCATGACTCAAACTGAAATCAAGAGTCAGATGCTTAACCAACTGAGCCACTGAGGTGCCCCAAGATTTTGTTTATTTTTTTAAGATTTATCTATTAGAGCACGAGTGGAGGGTAAGGGCAGGGGGAGAAACAGGCTCTCTGCTGAGCAGAGGACACTGTCCCTGCATATGTGGGTGCGTGCACACACAGCCTGATCCCAGGACTCTGGGATCACGCCCTGAGCTGAAGGCAGATACTTAACCAACTGAGCAACCCAGGTACCCCACCTCCAAGGTTTTTTTGTTTTGTTTTGTTTTGTTTTAAGATTTAATTTATTTATTCATGAGAGACACAGAGAGAGACACACACAGGCAGAGGGAGAAGCAGGCTCCATGCAGGGAGCCCGATGTGGGACTTGATCCTGGGTCCCCAGGATCACACCCCAGGCTGCAGGCGGCGCTAAACCGTTGCGCCACCGGGGCTGCCCGCCACCTCCAAGATTTTAAGTAATCTTTATACCCAACATGGGGCTTGAGTTTACAACCCCAAGATCAAGAGTCGCATGCTCTACCAACTGAGCCAACCAGGTACCCATGAGCTCTCTGTTTTCTTAATCTCTGATTTGAATAATTGTAGATTTCCTGATAATACTATATTTAGTTCTTTTTTGGATCCTGCAAAGTACCATGGTGTATCCAGAGGGTTTGCTTATTTTTCTTTTCCCTGTCTTATTTTGTTTTCTTTAAGATTATTTTATATTCTGGAGACAAAATTTATGACGACTACTATCAAGATCTGAAAGGACGAGTACATTTTACAAGCAATGATCTCAAATCTGGTGATGCATCAATAAATGTAACCAATTTACGGTTGTCAGATATTGGCACATACCAGTGCAAAGTGAAAAAAGCTCCTGGTGTTGGAAATAAGAAGATTCAGCTGACGGTTCTTGGTAAGTTTTTTGTATCAGTGCAACTTGTTAACAAAGTAATACAACTGGGTTCTGTAGTAGCAGCATTTGAAGTAATTCTAATGCCCTCAAATAACATAAAACGTAAACTTGCACTTTTTTGGATTAAGAACTTAAGAAGTGACCGGCTTCTTTGTGAAATTCATAAAAGTTTAAAGGCAAATGAAGGAGTTTTGTGATATGAAAAAAGAGCCCTAAGCCGGCCATTAGGAGATCCAGGGTTTTTTTTTTTTTTTTTTTTTTTTTTGTATTATTCTCAGATTTGCCTTAAGAATGAAATGGAATCTCTTCATTTCCTGGGCCTCATCTTCCCTTTTTTGAAACATGAGAAGATTTAATTGTCTGTAAGTTTCTATATTATTCCATTCAGTTCAAAGGTGTTTGTTATGGGCACTTTAAGCTTTTTTCAAACTATGTAACTTTCATAAATGAGATTTTTATGATAGAATATTTAGAACAGAGAAGATGGAATATAGTAGAAGGAATATTAAAGGAATAAGGCCACTAGACATCAGATAACCATTTGGCCTCCCTGAACATCACTGCTTTTCATCCTTAAAGGGATTAATTAGACAGATGATCACTAGGAAGTCTTGTCTCTATGACAGTTAAGGAGGAGATTAGCAAACTGTCAGACTGCAGTGTTTATTCTTTAGATTCTGTGGTTGTGTATACTCTTAACTCCTTCAAACTGAGAAACTGAAAGGTTATTGTTCATATATATACTTCCAAAGACTTATTGTGTGCAAAAGTATAATGGCTGCTATGTAGAAAAACACAGCTGTCTAGCTCTGTTTATGACCGGACACTACCCTGTTTTGTGACCTAAGGTCTCCTATTTTGGCTTACACTAGGAGACCCACTTTGTGTAGGAAGTTTGTATTGCTAGGACTATCTACCATACTCCTGGAAATAACTAATCGTTGAGGTTCTCTCCCTACATCAACTCTACCTCATTCCTTTTGTTTTAGAGAATTGATCGGTTGAAGGAGGATGGAAAAAAGATGTGTTGGATTCCAGGTTTACTGAGAACATCACTCTTTTCTAAAGAATGCATATCAGAGCAGGTAGAGACTAGGAACAAGAATGTGGATTTAAAAAAAAAAATGTGGATTTTTGTGCACTCTAATGGCAACTTCAGGGGTTGTCTTGGTTGGTAAGGCTGCCTTCCACTGGCAGCATTGTTGAATGGGCACATAAGGGAGTCCTGGTAAAAGGCACTTCATCTTAAATGACACTAGTTCAAAATGTCTTCTGTGGTATAAAAGCCAAGGAACCAGGAGAGGGAATCTGGTAATGTTGGGAATTCTAGATTTCTATGTCTGCATTTAGTAAACATGGAGTTACCTTTCTTTTTCATAAATGTGAAGGCAGGTAGAACTTTAATAATTTATCTGAACTCTTACTCCAGGCCCAGGCACACCACACCTGGGATTATAACTCTGTGTGTCTTCTTTTAGCACTAACACTCTCTCCAGGAAGCATTGATTTAGGATATATATGGAGTTTTAACTGGTCCATAATATACCAATCAGACTATGCCTGTTACCACAGTTACTTGTTGTGGACCCTGAGATGGGCAAGTATACTGGGAAGAGTGCAGTTAGTGTGCGTTTCCAGAAATGGTGTGAACAAGCACAGTATGTGTGGGCGTGTGTTATGGTTCCATAGGACCAGGTTCTGGATTGAATTTGCAGGTCCCGACTGACGAGATCATTATAGCACAAGGCAGCTTTATATCCTAGAAGGAACCTGAGTCAGTAATAATGGTTGGCACATAATGTGACTAAGCACACTCAGGACAGCAGCCATGACTGCCATATAGGAGAAATGTCCCTTTTTCATCAAACCTCACAACCCAGCATCTCCTACCTCACGAGAGAAAAATGAGAAGCACTGACACAGTAATTCCTTTTGTTACCACCATAGGGGATCACCATGGCCTAGCAAGCTGTGAATCCAAACCAAGGAGGAAGGGGAGGGGTTGAGTGGAGAGTAAGAGGAGAAAGGGTGATTGCTGAGGAGCAGTGGGGATGACTAATACTCTGATTTGAGAGGCTGTGTCAGAGCTGGAGGAGAATTTCCTGTAGCTCTCTCTTCCATGTTTTTGATAAGCCATGGCTACTCCTGGGAAAAACGACCAGAATTTTCTCTTCTAAGTGAAAGTTGGATGGAAGCTTATCTGTTAGCTTTACCTGAGAAATCCGCTTGGATTGTCTGGAAGAAAGATAAAATGAAGTGCTCTCTAGAGACTGGACTCTTTTGTCCAGTGGAGCTCAGTTCACTTGGAAGCTTTGCCTAATACCTTGATTTGCTTATGGGGAATCTGGAGGAGATGCCACCATGGCATTCACAGAATAATGAGGTATATTCATTGATTCCTGTGTGCTTGTGTGGACATGAACTGGGATGACTGTTAGTTGCCTGGGTGTGAAGAGTGAAGGATTATTATGGCTTGCCCCATTGCCAGAGCCTGCCCTGCTCTTCCAGATATGCCAAAAGTTCATGTGGATGCAGCTCAGTAACAAAGGGAATTGATTAAGGGTTAATATGTGGCCTTCCCGCAGGACCTCTGAAAGGGCATATTATTGAGACCTTCTGTTATGAACAGGTTGGATTGTCTTGAAGAGAAGAATAACAATCATTTCCTGGATGTATATGGCCCAACAGTTTGTGGGGTAGCTGGGTGAATACTGGCCCTTACGGGCCTGAGGGATTTGGAAGCCATTGGTAAAGGCAGGGCATTTTTTCCCCCATCTTTTATTTTGAAATAGGTTTAGTTTTATAGAAATTTTCTCCACTAGAACATGATTATTTTTTTCTAATTAAAAACACTGTGTCTTGGGACCCATTTTGAAACTTATGCAAATATTTTGTTTGTCCTCAGACTTTGGCCCATCGACTTCTGTGCATGATTTCACCTGGAGTCAGGGTATTTTTTTGTTGTTGTTTTCCATAAATTAACCCATTTATTATAGGCTAGCAGTGTTTCAAATGGTGGGGCTTCTACTGGTCTTTCAACTCCTTCAGTCTTCTGATGGCAGACTTGACTGTGACAGCAGAAGTGGTGTTGTGTAGGTCCAGGCATCATTGGCTACTATTCTCATGCAGGAACCATAATGCCAGATCCCCACACCTCATCTTTTCATCTTGGTTTTGCCACTTAAGGAGCACATGTACTTGGTGTGCTGGTTTATTTCAATCTTGTTTACCATTTTCCTGAAGGAGGTACTATGACAGGTCCCATATTTACCAACAATTCCGACCTTGGTGTGTTTAGCCGTGTTGCTACAAACTAGGTCTGAGCCCAGAGAGCAGAGTATTTTCATCCAAGCAAAAACAGCAAAAGTATATCCTGTCCCATATGGGAATTTAGATATTTCTCCTGTAGACTGATGTAGGCCACTAGTATGAATGGGTGATGGCGCAGTACATGTATGGAGTGCAGTTACTACACTGGAGGGATGCTACCCACGTACAAGTCGTTGGACATGCACTTTTCTTCTTTTTTTTTTTTAATAATTTTTTTTTATTTATTTATGATAGGCAGAGAGAGAGAGAGAGGCAGAGACATAGGCAGAGGGAGAAGCAGGCTCCATACACCGGGAGCCCGACGTGGGATTCGATCCCGGGTCTCCAGGATCGCGCCCTGGGCCAAAGGCAGGCGTTAAACCACTGCGCCACCCAGGGATCCCGGACATGCACTTTTCTTGAGAGGGACTATTGGCTGTGCTAATGATCATGGGAGGCAAATGTTCTGGGGGCTATGAACAGGTATCCTGGAACCCCCAGGCCAAAGAAACATGAGAAGATAAGACTTTATCTGTGATCCTTTGTGGTTTTTATCTTTCTTTCAATATAGGCCATGAATAAAAGTTATCTTACCAGGCAGCCTGGGTGGCTCAGCAGTTTAGTGTTGCCTTCAGCCCAGGGCGTGATCCTGGAGACCCAGGATCGAGTTCCACGTTGGGCTCCCTGCATGGAGCTTGCTTCTCCCTCTGCCTGTGTCTCTGCCTCTCTCTCTGTCTGTCTCTCATGAATAAATAAATAAATCTTAAAAAAAAAAAAAAAGTCATCTTCCCTGTGGTGTAATGGCTAGGGTTGGCATGTAAGGGATTTGCCCATTCTCCTCCCAATGGAAATCAAGTGGGCCACTCCAGAGTGACACCCAGAAGCCAGTGTTGGTAACATCTTGTTCTGTTGTAGATGGAGTGTGTATTTCAAGCTCAGGGGCCTTGAATTTCCGCAGCAGCCACTAAGTAACTGCCCATTATTGGATACATTTGGTTTATGGGAAAGGGATATTTTGTTAGGAAAGATGAATGTTAGCATTAGAACACTGTATTGCCAATGGATTTTTGATGTATGGAGCATTGTTTTAATATCTCACAATATCTGCTGATTCATGTAATGAAGGATTTATTTGCTTGTTTGAAGAAATGGAGAATAAAGCTCATTTCATTAAAGATTCACAGGATGAAATAATTTGCAAAACTGATTTAAAAGTCTAATTGCTGGGCAGCCCCCATGGCTTAGGGGGTTTAGTGCCACCGTCCACCCGGGCTGTGATCCTGGGGACCCAGGATTGAGTCCCGCATTGGGCTCCCTGCATGGAGCCTCCTTCTCCCTCTGCCTGTGTCTCTGCCTCTCTGTGTGTCTCTCATGAATAAATAAATAAAATCTTAAAAAAAAAAAAAAGTCTAATTGCTGTAGTCCCCAGGGCAATTGATCAATCTGAAAAAGAAACACATTTGCTTAGGCAAGTCATCAATGCAATTAAATGCATGTGTTCATCCTTATTAAAAGGTACAGGCAGTAAGAGAGTGGAGAAATAAAAGGTTTAAGTATTATCAAGAAATGGGTAAAAAAATATGTGTGAAGGAGATTATGATTGACAGCCTTTCTTAAAGATGTTCCCCAACAGTCCTCTTGGTCAACTTTGGAAAACAGTTTGAATGTTTCTTACTGAGTTAAATATGCACTTGCCATATATGACCCAAGAATCACCGGGAAAAAGAAAAACATGTATCAATATTTACATAGTGTTCAGGTGTTCAGGCAGCATTTGTAATAGCACAAAACTGTAAAATCCATTTACATTTTCATAGCAGTGAAAGCATGAAAGCCCATCCAGGACTGAAAGAATAAAAATTAGCTCAGACTAAAAAAAATAGTCCTGCTATTTATCTGACTGGGAAGACATGCAGTAAAAAAAGTAAAAGTAAAAGTGTTCATGGGGAACACTATTCCTCTTTGCCTCCCCAGTGATGCCCCCACTTTGCACTACTCATCTTTTCCTAGGGTACTACATTGCTTAATGGCCCTCATCTCCACCTGAATCCTTACCTCTCCTAATCCTGGCTCAGAAATAGCATCTGATATAGCATGGGGCTACACCTTTCTTGGTCTGCACTCAGCTATGCATCCCATAGCTTCTCATGGTGCCCTCCTTACTGGTGCGTCAGCCTGCAGGTGACAGACTGCACACCTGTTCCTGTTCAGTTTAGCTGATTGAGTTTTAACACCAGCCCTAAAAACTGGAAAGAGTGTTCATCAGTAGAAGGATGGATGAGCAAACTTACGTTTATTGTGCATCAACAGAATACAGCTCAGCATTAAAAAAGAATGAACTACTGACCTGTATGTACAAGTGTATGTATCAGTCTCATAAGCCTCACAGGGAATAAAAAGAACATGACCAAAAAAAAAAAAAATGTAATTGTGTGTTTTTTCATTTATATGACTCTGGAAGAAGCAGACCAAATCTGTAGTGTGATAGAAATTTGATCAGTGGCTGCCTGGGACCAGAGTTGTGGTTTCAGAGGTCAGTAGGGGGGAAATTTCTTTGGAGAGGATTGGAGCCATGCTTAATGGTGATGCTTGTACATTTGTTAAAAGTGATCATCTCACAAGATTCAGTGGTGTTGATTTTATTGTATGTGTATTGTGCTTTAAAGTTCAGCAGAAGAGTATCAAGTGCCAAGGTGTTATTCTAGTGCTTGGAGGGTGTTACAAGTAAGGGGTTTAGCCGCTGTTCTAAACAGTTACCCAGAGAGATCTGGAATATAACCTCAGATTTACCGTTTTTTTTTTTTTTTTTTAAACACTTCTCTCTGTATCATTTGGGGTTAAAGTCCCCTGATTTGTAAGATAACAGCACTAAGAGGGATATGACATGGCACATACTCCCAGAGCACTACCTACATGTCAAACACTGAGTAGAAGAATAAGGAAGGATTGGAGGGAGGTGGAAGCTTTCTTGGGTCTGAAGTGGGCCAAGCCTACACTATCTTTTCTTTTTCAGATGTGTCCCTTGGAATGAAGGAGCACAGAGCTTCTACATGAGATGCCTGAGCTCTCATTCATGCCCGCTGTGTGTTGAATAAAAGCTCAGTTGGGACTCCTGGGTAGTTTAGTGGTTGACTGTCTGCCTTTGGCTCAGGGCGTGATCCCAGGTCTGGGGATTGAGTCCCACATAGGGCTCCCTACAAGGAGCCTGTGTCTCTCTCTGCCTCTCTCTGTGTCACTCATGAATAAATAAAATATTTTTTTAAAAAAGCTGAGTAAACTGATGTTGATAACCTATTATAGTCTTTCAGTCTTGTCAGCTCAACTCAGGACCAAATGATAATGAGTCAGTGGTTATGCAAAATACTGTATGTTTAATCCTTGCAAACATAAATTCTGTTCTCTTGTATAAAGTTACAATTTATTCTTTTCTCAGTTAAGCCTTCAGGTATAAGATGTTACGTTGATGGATCAGAAGAAATTGGAAATGACTTTAAACTAAAATGTGAACCAAAAGAAGGTTCACTTCCGTTACAATATGAATGGCAAAAATTGTCCAATTCACAGAAAACGCCCCCCTCGTGGTCAACAGGTACCGGTGATATTAAGATTTGTACTATATGCTGTTGGTTTGGACTTAGATATAGTAGTAGGGGTATGTGTGTACATGTATACATATTTTTAAATTCCCAGATACCTTCCCATTAATGTACAGAGCAGTCAAGATTCCTTGAGAATAATTCAGTGTTTTACAATGACAACTTAGTGTCATATAGAATTAATGAAAATATTTTTATAATCTTACTGCTTAGGATATTATAGTTAGTTTCTTATATATTTTCTAGTTGATAGTAATACTGGTGGAAAATAATGATCATAATATAGATAATGGCTTGGTTATAATAAGTAAGATTTTGAATGTTTTGCCTAGATTCATGTTGAAGTAGGATTTCTCCCCACCTTTTTCTTTTCTCAAACTAAGAGAAAATGTTACTAAGAACATCATAAGGAAAATACATTTGACCCCTTCTGACTTTGTTTTGTATATTTCTTCCATCTGTGGGGATAAAATAGGTTTTGAAATCTTCTCGCTGCTTCAAAGAGCCTTTGTGTGTTGGAATTTTTTGTTTTTGTTTTTTTAAATCTCTTTGCCCACTGTGGTTCTCACACTCCTCACCACCCTGAGATCAAGAGTTGCATGCTCTATGAATTGAGTCAGCCAGGTGCCCCAATATTTTTTATAATTAATGTGGCTCTGCTTCAGCCAACCATTTCCCTGGCTAAGGCAGTCATGGTTAACTCTGGGTTGTGATACAAATGAACTAGTGGACAATTAGAGTTGGTCCTTGAACAACACAAGCTTGAACTGTGTGGGTCCATTTATACATGAATTTTTTTTACAGAGGGTCCTGTAAATGTATTTTCCTTATGATGTTCTTAGTAACATTTTCTTTCTAGCTTAATTATTTTAAGAATACAGTATAGAATACATAATACAAAACGTTTTAATCGACTGTTTAAGTTATTGTGAAGTTTTCAGTCAAGAATAGGCTAATTATGGTTTCATTTTAGGGGCACTTGGGTAGCCCAGGTAGTTGATCGTTGGACTCTTGATTTCGGCTCCAGTGGTGTTCTCAGGGTCATGAGATGGAGTCCCACTTGGACTCCAGGCTCAGCACAGACTCTGCTCAAGATTCTTTCTGTCCTTCCCCCCTCAGGCATGCACACACTCTCTCTCAAATAATAAATAAAATCTTTAATTACATTTCGGGGGAATAAAAAGTTATACCCTGATCTTTTAACTGTTCAAGGGATCAGAATCCTTATATGCTTGCTCATCCCCCACCATCCCCCCTGCCATTGTTCAGGAGTAGACCGTGTTTGCATTCTGGAGACCTGCACATCTCCTTGGAAGCTTGTTCGGTACCTTGCTTCAATTTGCCTCACTTTTACCTGGATTGTCAAGCTTCAGTAGGGTTTGCCTTTACTAAAAACTTAGCAATACAATATTGTAAAGATGGGTTTTACCACACACTCTCCCCCCCTTTTTTTTCTGTAGATATGACTTCACCTGTTATATCTATAAAAAATGCCTCTACTGAGTACTCTGGGACATACAGTTGTACAGTCACAAACCGAGTAGGCTCTGATCAGTGCCAGCTACGCCTGAATGTTGTTCCACGTAAGTACCTTCTTTCTGTCTATTGTGACAAAGTTTGTTTCTTTTGTCTTTATGCAGCTTCCTTTGGTTCAGTCAGCAGGTGTGTTTTTAGAGGGCAAGGGGATGCTAACTTTGAGCAAAGCATTCTGTGGCTTGGTTATTAGCTATTCTAAGTCATGGAATGGGGAAAAAAACACTATATTCATAAAGCCTCCATTATGTAATGACATTACGAAGGTAAGAGTTCTCAAATTGACTCCTGTACCATATTTAGCCATTATAAGTATGAGCTATTTAGAACATTCTTATATGCCAGGACGCCTGGGTGGCTCAGTGGTTGAGCAACTGCCTTTAGCTCCAGGCATGATCCTGGAGTCCTGCAATCGAGTCCCATATCGGGTTCCCAGCAGGAAGCCTGTTCCAGCTCCCTCTGCCTCTCTCTCTGTATCTCTCTTGAATAAATAAATCTTAAAAAAGAAAAAAAGAACATTCTTACATGCCAACCAAGATAGCTGTGAATATTAAAATCTTTTAGTCTGGTTGCATGATTTTAATGCTTGAAATAGATTATATACACAGTTCAGAAGAAAATTCTTTCAGTGAATTTTCCCACTGGTCCAAAAACTCATTAATTTGTCTCTTAAAGTTAATATATGCAATGAAATCAGTTCATCAGTGTGTATCCTTACCTTCAATATGACTAGACACAGAATTATCTTTTTATTCTTAATTATTTTCTTGTTAACATCTTATTCTAGCTTCAAATAGAGCTGGAACAATTGCAGGAGCTGTTGTAGGAATTTTGCTTGCTCTAGTGCTCATTGGGCTTATCGTCTTTTGCTGTCGTAAAAAGCGCAGAGAAGAAAAATATGAAAAGGAAGTTCATCATGATATCAGGTAATAAAGTGACACAAGAGTTGGCTGCTATAAACCAAATTTTATTATATCTCTAGAGCATTAGTTCTCTTAACCATCTGAAGCATTTACCCCATAAGAACTGGATAAAAGCTGTAGTTCTTCCCTTCAATACATTTGAAAGCTTTTACTTGCAATTTCAAGTGTGCAGAATCAACCAACCTCCATTGTGCCCTCCCTCCCGCCCTAATTTTAAATCCTATTTTAAGAGCCACTGCAAAATGCTTATCTCAAGACTGCCTGTCTTTTCCCAATAAAGTGTGCAGGCATGAAGTTTTCAAAAAAGGACCAGGTGTTGGGGTTTAAAAAGAAAGACCTGATAGTATCAATTGATATAGGTAGTTTATAGAACTGTTGGTAATGTGATTTTATTTTTTAATATCCTGAACCAGTAAATCTTAACTAGAAGTGTGCATTGCATTATAGAACTTTAAAAAAATAACATATGACTTAAATAACATCCAGGAAATAAATTGACATTTGGTAGGTCTAGCTTGGGATCTGGGCACTTGTCTTTCTAAACTGCACCAGAGGGAACCCAGATATATATTTTTTGTCAGTGCTTGGTTTAAAAATTCTTAGGCCTAAATTCTTAGCTTTTGCAAATTTCAGTCTGCTAAGTTTTCAACTAAGGTCTTAGAGAAGTAAGTTTCATAACAAAGGTTTTCTTTTTTTTGTGGAAATATTACTCTAAGTGTAGTGCCTTATCAATTATATGTTGCTTGATTATAATTAGATTATCTTGATCAGTGATAGAGTATGAAGAGAATTGAAGTTTGTTTCTTATAAGACATTATAGAATCATACATTTTTTAAAAAATTGCATCGGGATCCCTGGGTGGCGCAGCGGTTTGGCGCCTGCCTTTGGCCCAGGGCGCGATCCTGGAGACCCGGGATCGAATCCCACATCAGGCTCCCGGTGCATGGAGCCTGCTTCTCCCTCTGCCTGTGTCTCTGCCTCTCTCTCTCTCTCTCTCTGTGACTATCATAAATAAATAAAAAAAAAAAATTAAAAAAAAAATTGCATCTTATTATGCTCTGTAAATGATAGATTTGAGACAAATACCCAGTCTGTGATATTGTACCTCATTGTGATTGCTTTTTGTGTGTCACACACACTTTTATATACTTGGAGGATCCTTCCTCACCCATAACCATTTTTCGTAGCTTACATAATTGTAGATTCTTAGAAACTTGTTTTTTGAACTTGTATGGGATCATTGCTTTCTAGGGAAGATGTGCCTCCTCCTAAGAGCCGTACATCCACTGCTAGAAGCTACATCGGCAGCAATCATTCATCCCTGGGATCCATGTCTCCTTCCAACATGGAAGGATATTCCAAGACTCAGTATAACCAAGTACCAAGTGAAGACTTTGAACGTACTCCTCAGAGTCCGACTCTCCCACCGGCTAAGGTAGCTGCCCCTAATCTAAGTAGGATGGGAGCGGTGCCTGTGATGATTCCAGCACAGAGCAAGGACGGGTCTATAGTATAGAGCCTCCATCCTTTCATCTGTGTTTTCCATGTTTCTTTTCTCCTCTTCAAATAGGAAGACCATTCCATTTTAAATTCTGCTACCAGCCTCAAAATGTATCAAGAAGCTATCCAGAAACTGAAAATTATATTTTGAAAAGTTTTGTTTGGTTGTTGAAATAGTAAAGGCATTGAAGTTACAAAAGACAGGTTCACCATTTTAAAAAAGATATCCTTTTAAGATATTGATTCGACAGATTTCTAAGTATCAATACTGAAGATAGAGCACTTTGTGAAATCATAGGTGAAGAAATCGGTGAACTTACTTGCACTCATAAGTTGATACTTGAATCATGTGAAAGTGGTACTCACTATTTTCTACCATTGTTTTTAAGTTGCCTTTCTCAGTTTATGACCTGGTGTCCTTTCCAAACTGATAAAGAAGCATTCATGGAAGAAATACTTATGACACATTTATGTTTGTTGCTCTTTTTTATAGCTTCTTTGAAAGATCATTTAAATATGAGTTTGAAATATCTTTAGTAACCTAGAAAACACTATGGCGAACTAGAAGTTACTGGTTTTACTTCTGAATCATTCATAAACCTTGTCTATGAAATGATTTCTATTTAATTGACAGACTGCTATAGGAAACAGGGACGTAGTAAACTCTTTTATATGCAAAAATAAAGGAGCATTTCTCTGATTCACTTAGAAAATTTGCTGTCAGCTACATACAGCAATGACACTAGTTAGTGGTGCAGTAGTGAGTATGGGTTTGGTTGATGAGTGATCAGCCTTGAGGTTTTATGGCAGTTTTCAGAACAATGACCAGTCAGAACAAGGATAGAATACTTTGCAGCTCTTAACTAAATACTAGCCTTTGAGGTGATATTTTAAAACATCTTTTTCCTGATTAGTTCAGTGTTTTGAGGAGGGGTGGGGGTTGTGTTGGTATTATATATTATATGTTCTAGAAACATGTAAACCTAAATTTACCCACTTGAATGCAGTTCTAGAGGATAGTTTCTTCATAGACTCAGAATGATGAAATCATTTGAAACTGGTGGGTGTTCTCCATCAGTTCTGCATTTCAGACTTGGGAGGATGTACAGCTGCTATTCTGTGGCCAACATGTCTTTGTATAGTTGCAGAAAATCAAGATGAGCTTTGAGAAGAGCAAATCTTAGTTTTGTGAAAGTGATTTATTCTTAAAAAAAAAAAAAAAAGAAAGGAAAGGAGTAAAAAGTATACTCCTAACTGCCAAATGTGTTAAATACTGTTGTAGTAGAAGAAAGTGAGTTTATTGTATTTCCCTTAAGATTGTGAGGGAGTGTGGATATAGTAAAATGAGCCAACAGCTTCTTTATAGTAAATACAGTTTGCAATAAATTATTTCACTAGCTCTAAAACCTTTTCCCTAGATTTTGGTAGGGAGTTGGTTTCTTTCAATCTCTTTGGGTGCTGTGGTGGTAAATGCTACATTATAAATCAATGTTGATCTGAATTTGAGATTAGGCAGAGGATTGTGTATGCTTTTTCATGCTGAACTTAAGCTGAATATCTGTGTAATGGATTAGTGTATAGTTTTATATATTTGGAAGCATTTTTAAGTAGGTTTTTAACCTTACGTAATATTGCTTTTATACTTGTGTTAACATTTTCATCTGTGCCTTTGGGTAATTTAATTTTTATTATGAATTTCTGGTGCCTATGAGCTAGCTATCACCTGAAAGGTGCTTAGAGGTGAAGGTACTGTTCCTAAAAACACATCACTGTGACACCTTTCTCTTTCCACACTTTGAATCTTGCCTCCTGTTCCCTGTTCTGTTTGGATGCAACTTGACTGATGGTATTATTCATAAAGATTTTAAAATTTCAACATCCCCAGCACTCTTTGATCGTGTTTATGATTTTATAACAGTAGCTATTTTTGAATGCCAGATGTTTGGCCTGTTTTATACGATAAAATTTATAAGAGTATAAGAATAAATAACAGATCACCAAGTTGAATAATAAAAATATTTGGTCGTTCCTGTCCCCAGTTTTTGTGAAGATTATGCTGTCACTTTAAGTAGGAACTACTATAAAAGGTGGACACATAAGACTCTTGTGAAGGATTTGGCTACAAGTAATCAGACTCTCCCAGAAGCACTTTCAGGTCCATACTGTTTACAGCCTGAGAACAGAGCTCGTAAAACATCAGTTGAGTGACCTGAGAAGACCTGCTGGGTGAGATTAAGTTCTGAGGACAGAATTCAGTTTTAGATTTAACCTCTCCAACAGTTCTCATTGTAAATTTCAGTTGGTCCAAAAGTCAGATTAGTCAGGTACTGATAATTTCCCAAATAATTCTCCGTGATAATTCAGTTGAACTAGAAATATTTGTCCTAGAATAACTGTTAGTAATCATCAAGCGATTCAACCCAAACTGGTTATTTAAGCATTACCATTAGAAAGCCAAACCCTGTCGCTCCAGAATGGCACTGCATCTTTGAAGAGAATCAGTGTGATTCTACTTGACACTATCTTTTTGAGGTACACAGGATCATCTGAAAAGAAAAATGATACTGTAGAGTATGAGTCCTCTGCTTGAAATATGTAGTCTACTGGTGTTCTTTTTCTTATTGGCATTCTTACCAATAATTCCCTCTTTGAGAACCCCCAAAATTTCTTATCTGTTCAGGCATATAACTTTCTTTGAATTTGGGCTATCTGCTGTGGAGTTAACAGTGGAAACACAGCCTGAGTGTGTCTTGGGAGGAGTTAATTTGAAGAAATGTAATTAGATTATGGATATAAAAAAATATCTGATTTTGTTAAAATGGTAATTTTTAAGATTGAGTTCTGGAAATTTGGAGCAAATGAAGGGGCAAGTAAACATTTTGATTAAATATAGAAAGAACTCATTGCATGAAGTTGGATATCAAATTCTGTAATGTACGACTTCTTAAAATAACTATTCTGTCTTTTTGTGTGTGTGCAGCATGTAAATTTGAAGTTATATGAATGTTTAAGGTTTTTTTCCCTACTGTCTTCATCTCCACAGTGTTTAGGGCTGTCAGATGCCTTATTCCAGTGTGAACAGAAAAAACAAACCTATTTTATGTGGTTAATGCTTTGATGTGTCACATAAGAAGTAGTTTATAGAAAATGTTGGCACAATTTTAACTTTTTAGTGGCTTGTGACATATATGTACATATATCTTTATAATAATATTCTTGTGTTTAGTAGTATAAATGTTCTGGGCAAGTTTTAATATTTCAAATGCCTTTAGATAGTCTTGCAATAGAGGCAACACATTCTGCAGTTGGAGTTTTTACTTGTTTGCCTATTTTGACACTAAAAAAGGTCCATAACTGAGCACAAATTCTACAGTGTAACAGAAGCAGGGAAAAATAATAAACTTGTGAATTGTGGTTCTGTTTATCTTCTAGATGGTAACACCAGCAAATAATTTCTTCAGTCTCTTACTGTTATTTAAAATCAAGTTTTAAAAATACCCTATTTTGTAATTTTAAAAGTGTGGTGAATATCAGTTGGATTTGGCTTTGGTTGTGAACACTGAAAGCTCTAATTAAGGAAGAACTCTGTGTTTTTTGCTAATTTAATGACACGAGAGTTAAGAGAACCACAATTTATTCACTATTCTCATTCCTAACTGTGAACTTTTATGATAAAAACACTTGTACTACTGAGAAAAAAATATTTTGACACTTCCCATATGCAAGTAGAGAATTGACAAGTGTCAGTTTAAAAAATGATTTTGTATTTAAAGTTTCTGGCTTACATATCCAATGGTGCAGATTTTGAAATTTGTAAGAACAGAATTTGTTAAAAAAAAAAAAAAAAAACTTGCTCTAGTTTTGTGACCTTGTGTACTTTTGAAATAAAATTGAGAAAGCAGTTTCCTGCCTCATTGTGTGGCTTCATTGTGCCTTTTGAAAAATGTCTACTTTATAAAACTTCAATTTGCTATTCTTCAGGGTTTCCTTTTTTTCCTCCCCTCCTTGCATCCTTTGTTAAACAGAAGATGAAACTGTCACACATCAGTGAAAACATGTCAGACATACTTCTCTTTCCTCACTCCTTTGCATTTATATGACACCAGATAACATACTATAATATTTGGGATCGAAGCCTCCACAGAGTTTCTGTGATCCTTTCTCAATTCATAGCATAAACTCAAATGTGAGTACTCAGAGTAGCATGAAATACATAAACATCTAGTTATGGTTTGAAGCTGTTTTGAGCAGTGATTTCAGAAAAAACAATGAGGTAGCAATACTTTTGTAAGAAGACATTTTAAGGAATATTTTGTTACAATAGGGTTTTTTAGTCTTAGCACTTTTAGCATCTGGGCTGGATAATCCTTTGTTGTAAGGGACTGTCCTTGTGCATTATAGCATGTTGAGCAGCATCCCTGACCCTCCACCCACTAGATGCAAGTAGCATTCTTTCTGCCTCCCCAAGATGCCACAATCAAAAAATGTCTGCACGTACTGCCAAATGTCCATAGGGGTGGAGGGTAAAATTGCTCCAGTTGAGAACACTGGTTTATACTAATGTGAAATTTTCTACTCTCAGATTAAAAGAAGAGAATAGGCCCTGTAGTCAGACGTGTCTAAATTTCTGCTTTACTTAGCTTCAGTGTCCTGGTGTTTAAAATGTGGTTTAAAAATACGTAAATCATGGGGGAGGTTGGATGGTCTAAAGAGAGAATTAATATCATAATGAAAATTCTGTGCATTTGCCCTGGGATGCTGATAGTGATACACAGATTTACAAAGAATCAAGATTACAATAAAGATGCTGAGTGAAACTATTGAGCATAATTTAATGCCTTTAATTTAGACCATATTTTAATCTTGTAGCTCTAAAGGCCAGACCATATTTCTGGTTAATTAAGTACCA
The DNA here is from genome assembly GCF_048418805.1 of Vulpes vulpes. Taxonomy (NCBI): domain Eukaryota; kingdom Metazoa; phylum Chordata; class Mammalia; order Carnivora; family Canidae; genus Vulpes; species Vulpes vulpes. The sequence continues at coordinate 25,393,438 of NC_132794.1, read as the reverse complement.
GATGTCAAAACTGATGAAATTGAGATAAAACTGAATATGAAGTAATTTGTTTTTAAAGTGGTCTAGTTTTAAGCCTAAGGCATAATCAAATGTAATTTCTAAATGTAATAAAGGCAGCAGTGAAAATATAAAAACAGTCCTAGGAACTCAGCTCTGTTTTTCTTGCTGGTAATTTTGAAATTTAAATCAAATGTGATGTTACTTAAATGATTTTCCTAAGTTTGATAACTATAGAAAAAAAAAAGCTATTGCCCTGAGGTATAACTGCAGGGAAAAAAAATTCTAGAGTTAATGAAGAACCAAGAAGTAAATTTCAGAATAAAGTCCTTGATCAGTTTGCTTCTTTTTTCACTACTGAGCTGTGAAAAAAATTTTAAGATTTTATTTATTTATTCATGAGAAAAGGGGGGGTGGGCAGAGACATAGGCAGAAGGAGAAGCAGGCTCCCCCTCAAGGAGCCTGATGTGGAACTCAAACCTAGACCCGGGATCATGCCCTGAGCCAAAGGCTCAACTGCTGAGCCACCCAGGCATCCCTGAAAATTCTAACTCTAATGGAGCATGAGAAAGGTGGGAGAAGATGCAGGAAATGAGAGGTAAAAACCAATGCCAGACCCCACCAAAGTACTAGAAAGCCTCGTGATCTTGACTGTCTTTGCTGAGTGCTTGTTGCCTCATCCATCCACTAAGTCATGGTGGATTGATTATCTTCAGATGTAAATCTGATCATACTAAAAATGAGAACATCTTAACCGGATATAAAAAGATCTTTCAAGATCCAGTCCATGTCTCTGTGCTTGGTTTCTGCATCTCCAGGTGCACCTTTGTGCACTAACCATGCTCAGTAGCAAAGGGGCCCTGGTTTCATACCTTTGTGAATATGCAGGGTCTTCAGCCAGAGAACCCCGCCTTGCTTACCTGCCCTGCAGGTGTTAGTTGAGTCATTTTTCCTGACTTGCATCCCTGCCCCTCACAAATCAGCAGTGCATCTGGGCCCTCAACGTTGCCGGTAGAGGTCTTTTAGGGCACAAAATCCTTGGCATCCCAATTGTTTAACTTGCTTAATATGCCCTTTTGCAAAGGAGTGGATTTGAAGTGGATTTACTCCCCTTATCCTCAGTGCCAAACTCTGACTTGCATATTGCTCTGTAAATGCTGAGTGAATTTTTAGACAGGAAACTGGGCGCTTGAGGCAAGTGTGTCATATGTTCTCCAAGACAGCTGCCCTGGTCTCTTCCAATAAGACAGTGTCCGAAGAAGAAGAGTGAGTATGTGTGGAGAGAGGAAAGTGCACGTGGCTTAAAAAGTTAACTTGCACAGGGGCGCCTGGTTGGCTCATTCGTTTAAGCCTCCGACACTTGGTTTTGTTGGGCTCCGGTCACCATCCCGCAGCGGTGGGATTGAGCCCCACGGCAGGCTCCGTGCTCAGGGCAGCGGTCTGCTGCAGGCTCTTCATCGCTCTGCCCTTCCCACTCGCTCTCACTCTAAGAAATCTTATTTTTTTTTTTTTGGATTTATTTATTTATTTATTTATTTATTTATTTATTTATTTATTTATTTATTTATTTAAGTCACAGAGAGAGAGAGAGAGGCAGAGACACAGGCGGAGGGAGAAGCAGGCTCCATGCACCGGGAGCCCGACGTGGGACTCGATCCCGGGTCTCCAGGATCGCGCCCTGGGCCAAAGGCAGGCGCTAAACCGCTGCGCCACCCAGGGATCCCCCCCCCCTTTTTTTTTTTTAAGTTGCCCCAACACGGAATGGAGTGACTTGATTGAATAGGAGCAAACACAAGAACAAACCTAATTACTTTAAAAACCTAGAGAAGCATTTTAGACGTAAGTTTGTAACCCCATCCTGAGAGATTCAGAGTAGTCTGGAGTGAAGTTAATGATCATTTTCTCTCCTGGGTTGTTTTCATAATTACCCACGGGAACTTCGGAATTGCTCAGGAATCCCTTTGCAGGTGACTGGTTTCCACGCTAAGTCATTAGCGGTATATTTTTTTCTCAGGCTTCACAAACTTCTAGAAGTGTTTGAGTACTCCCTTTAGCGAGGCCAAAAAACTTACATGCTTCAGTATCATTGCCTACTTGTGGTATGCTAATATTTCTTGGTATCAGGATTTATGGAAATATACATAGATAACTAAAATACCATTTTTAGAAGATTTTAATTTCCAAAAAACCAGTTGTTTTCAAGTTCCTTAAAATAGTTTTCTGAAATTAGTCATAATTAATTTCTATGTAAAATTGGATTAGTGTGCTAGGGCTGCCGTAACAAGTGCCACAAACTGAATGGCTTAAATTTATTGTCTTATGTCCTGGAGGTTAGATGTCTGAGATCTAAGTGTTGGCGACATTGGCCGCTTCACGTTGCTGTCAGGGGAGGATCTGCCCCGGCCTTTCTTGTTGGTTTGTAGATGGCTGTCTTCTCTGTGTCTCTCAAATCCCCTTTCCTCCATGGGTGTTTGCGTCCTAATTTTGCTTTTTTATAAGGACACCGGTTATACTGTATTAGGGCCCACCCTGATGACCAGATTTAAACCAATTGTAACTACAAAGATCTATTTCCAAATTCATTCTGAGGTAGTGGGGATTAGGACTGCAACCTAGTTTTGGGGGCACACAGTTCAAACCACATCAGCATTGATGATTGGACTAATTGTCAAAGTTGACGTGGAACACATGCTCAGTTTCTTTGCTTAATTTTTAGTGGTATAATAAAAATAGCAGCACTGAGGGGCACGTGGGTGACTCAGTGGTTGAGCATCTGCCTTTGGCTCAGGTCATGATCCTGGGGTCCTGGGATTGAGTCCTGCATCAGGCTCCCCACAGGGAACCTACTTCTCCCTCTGCCTATGTCTGCCTCTCTCTGTGTGTCTCATGAATAAATATAATCTTTAAAAAAATAGCACCTAAATAATGCCAACAGAGTTACTTCATGGTTGTCCATCTCCCCCATCACCTCCCCCAGGAGTGTACTTATCTTTATTTCAAGTGTGGAGTTAACCATATATCTGTCAAGTGAAAAAGTAGTTGGTGACATGGTTATGGATTTGTCTTTTCTTATGAATCTTCCTGACAGGATGAAACTATTTTTCTGGGAAAATGGTTTTTAACTTCAGGAAGACATGAAGAGTTTACATGACTGTAAAAAAAAAAAAATCCATCTGGTTGTGGAAGCAAATAGATGGCCGTTGCTCTACAATCCCCTATGATCTAGACAAGAGTTGATTAAAACGCTTCACTTCTAGGTTAATTTTCTTAAAGCACTTAGGCTCACTCTCTTGCTCAAAAACTTTGCTGGACAACCTCTAACTTAAAAGTTCAAAGTCTAGCCTGATGTTAGACTTTCACAACTGGTCTTCCACTATGACATTCTTCTATGCTTACACTTGCATATACCTGTTTTGTTTTTTAAATAAAGTCTTATACAAAATTTTTAATTTAACAAATCCTCTCAGATTATTCTGTGTATCTCACCTTTTATGTATCTACCTACCTAAAACCTTGTCTTCAAAACCATGTGTTGCATCATTGTGATACACTCTAACTTAACCAGTCTCCAATTGAGGACCATTTAAATTGATACTATCCTTTAGATATAATGAGTAAAATTACAAGCAGTATATGTGTATCTACATGATTTTGCATATTTATGACTATACCTTTAAGGTAAATGTCTAAAAGAGGGGGGTGCTGAGTAAAGAATATTCTGAGAGCTATTATTAAAATACCTTTTTGTTACAGCAGCTTATGCTTGCAATGGATGAGGTTGTTTATCTTCCCCCAAATCCTCACCTATATTCTTTTTTTTTTTTTTTTTTTATTCATAGAGACACAGAGAGAGGCAGAGACACAGGCAGAGGGAGAAGCAGGCTCCATGCAGGGAGCCTGACGTGGGACTCGATCCTGGGTCTCCAGGATCAGGCCCGGGGCCAAAGGTGGCACTAAACCGCTGAGCCACCCGGGCTGCCCCTCACCTATATTCTTTCCAACTTTTTGATCTTTCCTGATTTCTGAGAAGAAAATTATCTCATGGTTTAAAATTCTATTCCTGTCTATTTACTTGACTATCGTTTCCTGTGTTTAAAAGCCCTTTGGACTTTTGAGAACTGTGTTCATATGCTTTACTCATTTTTCTTTGTATTACCATTTTGCTAATTTGGAGGAGCTTTTAAATATTAATTAGCCCTTTGTGACATGAAATGAACTTTCAAAATTTTTTATAGTGATATGAAATGAACTTTAAATTTTTTTTTATGTTTTGGCCAGGTTACTTTTTTTTGAATTTATTTATTCATGACAGACACACACACACACACAGAGAGGCAGAGACACGGCAGAGGGACAAGGAGGCTCCATGCAGGGAGCCTGACGTGAGACTTGATCCCAGGTCTCCAGGATCAGGCCCCGGGCTGAAGGCAGCGCTAAACCGCCGAGCCACCCGGGCTGCCCTGGGTTACTCTTTCAATGTTTATGGTCTTACCTTTTCTGATCATTGAATCCTAACCCTTCCTAAACCATCTTCCTGGTTCTTTTTTTTTTTTTTTTTTTAAGATTTGTTTATTTACTCAGAGAGAGAGAAAGGCAGAGACACAGGCAGAGGGAGAGGCAGGCTCCATGCAGGAAGCCCGATGTGGGACTCGATCCCCGGTCTCCAGGATCACACCCCAGGCCGCAGGAGGTGCCAAACCGCTACGCCACCGGGGCTGCCCCCATCTTCCTGGTTCAACCCGCCTTCTCCCTTCTTGAGATTGTACCCTCAGGGGAAGCTGAGGGTCACCTGTCTTTCAACACTTGCCTCGTTTCCTTAAGCAGATGTGACACCTTTCAAAGGTGGACCGTCTTCATATCCTAATGATCAAACATATTCACATCCAAATGATCAACACAGTAATCTCTATTGATGATGGTAATTGCAGCAGCTCTAGCTGGGTTCACATCGAGTCATTGCCAGACATACCCCATCACAGTGTTTTTTCCCTCAATTTATGTGTGGTTTCTTCAAGTTACTGGTGTTTTGGCTCAGCCGTTTCACGGAATCAGCACAAACTACACTAATGAAAAAAAAAGAGTTATCTTGCACTTGGAAAGAAGAGTTGTCTAGGCCACGTATTAGGTCAGCTGTCACACAGTGTTCCAAGTTGAATGTTGGCTACTGGCGCTGTGCTCTTTTAATGTTGTTAAGTAGGGCAATTTCCCTCTCACGTAGTCCCAAAACTGTCAACAGTGAGAACATTTCTAGGGAACAGTAGAATGAATGACCTTGCAATTTTTTTTAAGACATTTATTCATTTTAGAGAGAGCAGGCATGGGGGGGGGGGGTAGAGGGGAGCGGGAAGCCAGATGCGGGGCTCAGTCTCACAACCCTGAGATCATGACCTGAGCTGAAGTCAAGAGTGGGTCCCTTAACCGACTGGGCCACTCAGGTGTCCCCAACCTTGCAATTCAGAGTGTGGTATAGGAGAAATCAGTGACTGACTGATTTGCAACCTGCTGGCAAATCACAGTCCTCTGACATTCAGCCTCCCCTAGTCTTTTGATCTGCTAACAAGGAGGGGGTCTCTTATGTGTTCAGACACAACAGAGCACAAAGTAAAATTAAATAATCACATGGAATATAATCTGCTCTGCCCGCTTAACGATTGTGTGCTAGGCCCAGGGCAGGGTAAAGGTTACACAGTATGGTAGCCACCCGGGCTCTTATGCCATGTTTATGTAGATTTGATTGGAACTTTCTGCAATATGGGCAAAGATTTGTGATTTAGTTAAGAAAATTGACATGGCAGTTTAAGTTTTGTAAAAACAACCAAGATATCCATAGGCTACAGTATCTAGTTCAGTATCATTTTATGAAAAAATTCAAGATTCAGAAAGTTTCAATCCCGCCAGGCCATATTGTTAGGAACAAAATCCAGGTCTCCTCTAACTCCTGGTCTAGTATTTTTCTAAGAACCTCCAGTTCTTGGCAGTCTGGGCCTCCTGAGAGCCACAAAAAGGGAAGTTAGAGTGTGTGGCTCTCTCATCTCTCACTGCTCCCAGCAACACCAACCAGGCCGAAGGCCAGTGGGAAAGAGCAGACTCGACCGTGGCCTAACCACGGCTTTCTGTCCCTTCCTAAGCAGTCACCGGTGCCCAGGGCACATTGAGCATTGACAGCTGCACTCTTCTCCCAGATGGAATGATGCTCCCGCCGGCGGTTATGACTAGAGTCCTCGTTGTTTGGTACCAAGCCCATTTATGCTTGTTACATGCTGATTACATAATTTAAGTGAATTCTATGTATCAGCTGTACTAGATGTGGTGACAACAATGTATCCAAGGAAATGATTCTGCTGGCACATAGCTTCAAAATATGTTGTTTTCATTCGGCTGCAAAGAAACTAGACTTTAAATTAGGGTTGGTATATTATGTATGTAGGTTATGGGAAAAAGAAAAAACTAGCAATAGACCCATTTTTTTTCTAAAGATAGTATTTATTTGAGTCTTAGAGCCTGAGCAGGGGTCCAGGGAGGGAGCAGAGGGAGAGGGAGAAGCAGGCTCCCTGCAGGGCAGAGTGCCCTGCTGATCCCAGGGCTCCAGGATCATGGCTGAACTGAAGGCAGATTTTAAGCGACTGAGCTACCCAGGCACTCTGCAACAGGGTGCAATATTCTATAAAAAATAACTACATTAAATTTAGTGACTGAAAGTGTATTTTAAAATATATAAGGGATACATTTTTAATGGTTTTCCACTTAAAACTTTAGGAGGGCCAATCAAGTTGTGTCAGGGAAGAGGGATTTTGCTGTAAACCCGCATGCCAAATCCCTGTCAGATCCTGTATCTTAACTTCTTGTGTATTCTCTCCCAGATTTCATAGTATCAAGCATCACATGGTAGCTTCAAAATTATTTACCAAAGGATCTTACTAGCTAATAATATCAGATTTTAAATATAGTCTGTGTTGTCTTTTCACTGGAAAACATGAAATAGATTTCACTTAGATGACAAAATGGAATTTTACATTTTTGATATTCCAGTCATTTTAGACAAATTTCAAAAAATTTAAATACTTTCACTTTTAATCAGTGAATTTTACTTCACTTTAAGATTTTATTTATTTGAGAGAGAGCACAATTGGGGGGAGAGGCAGAGGCAAAGGGAGAAGCAGGCTTCCTGCTTAGCAGGGCTCTATCCCAGGACCCTGAGATCATGACCTGAGCCAAAGGCAGACGCTTAACTGACTCAGCCACCCAGGTGCCCCTATTTCACTTCTTTAGAAGAAGTGTTTGATGGATGATTTATAAGATGCAAAACTTTTTTTTTCTATTGAATTTAGTGAAACTGTCAATCACCGTGGCTTATTATTAACTCAAAAAATTACCATCCAAACATTTCCTATATGAATTCAAAAAGTTAGCAGTTCTGGTACCAACTTGTCCATTTTTTTCCCCTCCTAAATTAAGCTCTAGGCCCAAGGTGGAGCTTGAACTCACCACCCTGAAGATCAAGAGTCACATGATCCACTGACTGAGCCAGCGAGACACCCTTCCACTTGTCCATTTGTTTCTAAACTTGAAAGGAGTACTCCCCTACACCTAACCCCTACACCTACTCCCCTACACCTAACTCCACAAAGGTGGTATATATTTAGATATATGACTGAAGACAATTCCAAAAGAGATCCATAGTTTAATATCTTGTTCTTTTTTTTTTTTTAAGATTTTATTTATTCATGAGAGACACACAGAGAGAGAGGCAGAGACACAGGCAGTGGGAGAAGCAGGCTCCATGTAGGGAGCCCGATGTGGGATTCGATCTCGGATCTCCAAGATCACGCCCTGGACTGAAGGTGGTGCTAAACCACTGAGGTACCTGGGCTGCCCTGTAGCTTAATATCTAATGATAAAGATTGGTTAAGTCACATACATATGAAAAGAGGAAACTACTAAAAATCATGTTTTAGAAAAAAAGTCAGTGACATAAGAAAATGTTAAACATTTTCAAATTGTGACCATAAAATGAATATATTTCATAATACAACAGGATAGGCATATATAAAGTAAAAGCTCTTTTAAACACCCCCATCTACTAAAATAACAGTGGTTATATCTGCTTGAGTGATTATTTGAGTGATTAATGATCTTTCTCTGTGCTTCTAGGTTTTTTTTTTTTTCCCTGAAGGAGTATTACTTGTTAACTGAAAAATAATTCTAATAAAGAAATGTGTAGGGATCCCTGGGTGGCGCAGCGGTTTGGCGCCTGCCTTTGGCCCAGGGCGCGATCCCGGAGACCCCGGATCGAATCCCACGTCGGGCTCCCGGTGCATGGAGCCTGCTTCTCCCTCTGCCTGTGTCTCTGCCTCTCTCTCTCTCTCTCTGTGACTATAATAAATAATAAAAAAAAAAAAAAAAAAAAAAAAAGGTGTAAATGAGTATGGCATAGTTAGAATTCCCCATTACCAATGAAAGTTCTACATATAGATTGTGGTTTACTTGCTTAAAAAAGCTAAAAAACAAAACTGTAGCCAGTAATGCTTTTCATGGATTAACTACAATAACAGCCTTCCACTTCTAAGTGGGGAAAAAGAATATCTGATGCCCCCTTGTGGCCAATAATTTTAATAAGGTAGTTGATTCCTTTTCATTCAAATCAGTCTACACCAAGAAAATTAACAATTATTTATTCTATTGCTTTCTAAATGATAAAATGCCCACATAATACTCTTTACAGTTTAGTCTATGTATCATCATGTGTCCCGGAGTTATACTTCCAGGGTTTGAAGCCCTGATAATTTAGGTCACCTGGAGCAACCTACTTGCATAGTGTACTTGTGTAAGATGAGAATAGTAAAATATACACGGGTTTTTTTAAATTTTGTTTTGTTTTTTAATATACACGGGTTTATCTGAGAATGGAAGGGACTTACTGGTGGTACCTATCACACAATATCACAGTATGGTGAACATCTTCCCACATGAGTAGATACAAATTCTCATGCTTTTATAAAGTTTGAATTAATTTATAATCTTTTATTAATGGCAAATGATGCTGCATCAATTTTACATTTTTATGTATTTGCAAAAGTATTTCCATAGGTTATCTTCTAGGTGTATAGAATTTGAATTACCAGGTAAGAGAATTATGTGGTAAAAAACACTGACAGTTTCAAATTCTCTTCCACAAAGAATGCAAACCACAACCTTTCCCATGTTGGTCAATTTGTGAGGTGAAAAATGGTATTTCATGGCTTCAACTTATATTTCCCTGGTCATTAGTGCGCCATTAGCACATCCTCTGTTTTTAGCCATTTGCATCTATTTATATTTTATATTTATTTAGTTCTGCTAAATAATTATTCGTAGAACCTTTTCATATTCTCAGAATAGTAATTCCTTTTCTTTTAAACATGGTGTGGAAATTTTCTTTGGAGTTTCTTTTAACTTTATGATGTCTTTTGATAGGCAGTTTACTTTTAATTCCAAACCACCAACCTTCCTGTTAAAATTGGGAAGAGTTTCCTAAGCTAAAGTTACTAAATACCTCCCCTTCATATTTTGTCAGAATTTTTAGTTTCATAATTAACACTTTATCTTTAATCTACCTGGGATGTATTTTTATACTGTAGGGTAGGAATTTAACTTTAAAAACAATGCATATAGGGGAGCCTCCCTGGCTTAGAGGAACATGGGACTCTTGATCCTGGGTCATAAGTTCAAGCCTCATGATGAGTATAAAAATGCATAGCCAAACAGTTCACTATTAATTTTTATTAGTGAATTACTTTCAATTTGAAAAGTCACATTCACTCTACATTAAACTTTTGTTTCTGGTTGTGCACTTGTAATCCTGTTTCATTGTTCATTCCTGTTATACTTTTGAGTATATACTGACAAATCATGTAAAGGGAAGAATACTCCCTGTCAGTTATTCTTTAAAAAAAAAAAAAATTGCTGGTTACTTTTGAGAATTATTTTTCCATGTAAACTTAAAATCAGGGTTTCATGTTCCATTACAATTTTATCAGACTTTTAATTATGACTTATATTGACTTTACATATTAACTTGAAAAGTGAGGTTTCCATAATGTTGAGTCAATTTAGAAATATAGCATATTCTTCTAGTCAGTTTTTTGTAAATTTTTATAAATTTTTCTCCATTTGACTCACTCATTTCTGTTGTTACAGTTTATTTCCAGGTATTTAGTACTCTTAATAATAGGGGTTCTCTCTTATAAGGCACTATTTTAAGTTTTTCTTATGAAATTAATATTATTTACAAATAACTGCGAACAGTGGAGGAAAAGCATATATTACCACTCTATTATTACAAGCATTATTTTGAAATTTTTCCCTGTAGATGTAGTTTGATCAAAAATTTTAACCACACTGCAATCCTTTAATTCAGAAATTTAACAGACTGCCCATGAGATATACATGCAATTTGGTTATCATAAAAAATGTTGTCTTTCTGCATCTCTAGTTACAATGTAATAATGCTCAGTATAAAAATCTAGAGACTGAAATGTACAATCTAGAAAAAGTTCTTTGTATCTGGCCACTTCCCCTGCCTCTGAGAACACTAGCTACTGTTAATGTGGTATTTATTTTTCCAGACAGTTTTTGGCACCATCATAGAAATAATATTTTTCATCTCCCACTTGCAGTATTTCCCCAATTTGCAACATTTTATTCCCTGTGATCACATTTTTTTTTTTTTTGTCACTACGTGGTATTTTCCACGGTATTTTCTTGAGTATATGTTCAGATTTTACTTAACTGTTTACTTGTTGGCTACTTAGATTTTTGTTGTTTTTGCCACTCACAATTCTTCAATAAACACTTTTATATATATAATGGTCCCTTTGTTTGAGTATTTTTGAACACAGATTCCTAGAAGTAGTTTCTTGGTCAAAAGATAGGCACATTTACATTTTTAACTGCCCTTCAAAAATGGTGGCATTTTAAAGCCTCGTTATGGTGTCTACATTATAATACTTGGTATTTTCAAGACTTATGAAATTTGAGCAAGGCTTCCATTATGTAATTTATGGGAGTCATTTCTATAGCAAGTAACTCCTTTTTTGAGGATAAAGACAAAGTTTAGCACTTTTATTTGTGCTGATCATGTGCTTTAAGGAATAAACATCAAACCACTCTAATTGTAGTGGGGACCGCTACACCTACTAATGGTAAATTTGCTTCTGACAAGGATTAGATGGGTTTCCATTTCTTTCCTTAGGTTATCCTTTAAATTACATGAAAGAGCCATGGAATATGGAAGGTGCTTCATGTTATAAATTGGGAGACAGGCCATATTTTCTGTGAATAGTGTATACATTTTAAACAGGAATTGCATGAGCCTTCTCTAGAACTAGTGTTTGCATGACAGCTTCCCATTATAAGCCAATGCTCCATCAGTAATGTAGGGATATGGTTGGGTTTCCCTTCAAACCTCACAGTATTACTGCCTCACAAGTGGAAAACAAAACTCCAGAGAATATTATGAGAATACTGAATAGTAGGTTAAATTACCAAATATTTGGTAACTAAAAGAAGTTAAAGCCTATCATTAACTTGGGCCTTTATAAAATACCACTAATTCTCTGTGTGATCTTCCCCCTGGACCTATCATTGGTAGTTTGCTTTGTCATCTCAATCCTGTCAAGTGGGCTGTTATTTCCTATTGCAATTTGATTTATAGTTCAAGCAAATAAAATGTCTGTTATTAGTCCCTCTTCAGAAATATCTGAACTCTTTGTAAAGAGGAACTTTGTCAAGGCTTTATTGTTTATCAACAGATATTTTAATGTCTTCTATCCTCACTTGCTTAATCTAACCTTTGCATCTTGTTACTTATTTTCAAATATTGGCTTGATATTAAACCTTCTCACAGTATTATTGTAAGTAATGAGTTGACCCAAGCAAGGTACCATCAACCATGGGCTTTACAAAACAGGGTTGGTTTAAGTCAGGGCTTCATTTCTTAGGTTTTTGTTATCTTGGGCATTTTTAACTTCTCGGAGAGTCCTTTTCTAACTGTTTACTTGTTGGCTACTTAGATTTTTGTTGGGATAATAATGGTACCTGACTTATGGGGTGATTATGAGGACTAAATAAGTTACAGGCACATAGATATGAAATTTTAAAAACTTATGTTATCTGTGAAATGGATAGAATGGCACTCTGGCAAGGTAAATGCATATCATAGCATTTAAGTTTTTCTTTCCAATCATTAAAGAAGTCACTTTAAGAGTGATAGTTGAGAAATCAACATAAATGTGTTATTAATCTTAAATTGAAATCGTAAGTTTGCTTAAAAGTTAAATATTTTAAGATAAATATTACACTAAAAACCCAGAAATAAGCACTTCACTATTAATAGAACTTACCAAAAGAATTTGTATTTTTTAACTTTAAAATTTCTCATGTCCAAGTTTAATCTCTGAATTTAGAGCTTTGTCATTATGCCTAAAAATGTAAGATGGAGAATTAAAACAAATAATCATCATTCAGTCACAAGCCACTTCTGTTTGAAACAGCCTGAAAAGGCTTCAAGCTGAAATCATGCAAGTCTTCATTAGCAGCCCTATATTGTATACGGGAGACAGACTTAGAGATGTTACAATTCCTAGAGTCCTAAATACCATTAAAAGTTTGACAAACTTCTATCCCATGCTTACGAGACTGAATTTAAGACCCAACTGCTGAAAGATGGCTTTTTCCATTAGGAATGGATTGGAAAAACTATTCGGAGTTTTCTTCTGCTTTAAATAACTTTCCTAACAAGCTGAGAGGCTGGATAGCCAATCGAAGGGCAAAATCTTCTAGAGGTAACAGGTCTAATACACAGTTCAAATGCAAAATTAGCCTTTTTCACAAGGCACTCAGCCATTTAGCTGTCAGCACTAATGAAGAGATTTAGGTTTTATAGTAATCTAATGTGGAAAGAAAAATCTAGTTACTAGATGTGTGCTAAAAATAATTCCCTTCTTGACAGTATGACTATTATGTTTCTAATTTTCCCAATAAGCTTGTAACTACAAGCAAACTAAAAGAAAAGCTATCTGTTAACTCCATGATAAAAATACTTGAAACCTGCTACCTTTACAACTGCAATCTGCCATTATCACACAGAACTCTCTAGGATCCATAAGGGAAGCCTAACAGTTAAAAAACATTTTCTTTTTTTTTTTAATTTTTTTTATTATTATTATTTATTTATGATAGTCAGAGAGAGAGAGAGAGAGGCAGAGACACAGGCAGAGGGAGAAGCAGGCTCCATGCACCGGGAGCCCGACGTGGGATTCGATCCCGGGTCTCCAGGATCGCGCCCTGGGCCAAAGGCAGGCGCCGAACCGCTGCGCCACCCAGGGATCCCTAAAAAACATTTTCAAATTTAAATAAAGCTTATCATCCTGTGATGCTGGTTACCCTAAGAAAAACCTGCTCAAGTTTGAGTAGGTATTCATTATATATTTCAGGGAAAAAAGATTATCATGGTTTAGAAATATATTAAAAGATGTATATAGTTTACCCAAGATAATATTAAAACTAGAAGAGTCTCTAAGATTTAAAAACAAATTTCATGTTGAGGTTGCAAAATTTAAATTCCACATACTTCAAACCTTTGGGCTATATGTATCCTTAGAATTTGTGCACTTCTCTGGTACTCTTATACTTAAATAGAACCTATCATAAAAAATGACTACAGGAATTATTTGGAGTAGCCAAGGGCTTCTAATCATTTATTAGGAAGCTGTGATTTTTCTGATAAGTCAAATAATTTATGACTAGAAATTTAAAGATGGTGCAAAATAGGAAAAAGTATCTAAAAAATTTAATTTTGGGGGAAAAAATCCAAATTCTTATCTCTCTCTCTTTTTTGTAGTTCAAGTACGCTTACAAGACAGATGACGTTACGGTGGTATAAATATGAAGGACTACTGAAGAATCTGAAAAGTACTGTACTATTTGGCTTTATTTCAGACATCTGTTAGACTTTCATGTGTTGAAAAAAAGCACAAGGATCAGAGATTAAGAACATTTCTGCCAAAAAAAAAAAAAAAAAAAAAAAAAAAAGAACATTTCTGCCTTATGCAGTGGCACCAGGCATTTAAGTCAGATGCCATATCAAAATTAATACAGACTAAATCTTTGGTTAGGGAAATCCTATCTATAGCAACTTTGATGGCTGAAAAAAATGTTTTATTATATTTATATTTTCAATTCATACTAATAAATTGTGGATTTTTTATATGCATTTTCTTATGGTTGCCTTGGGGAAAGTTACGGTTAATAAAAAGTTGATTTTTTAAAAGAAAAAATTAAATTCTTACATTTTTTATTCTTTGCTAAATATTTAAGCACATTAAACTGAAATATCCCGTTTGCTATTTCTCCCTTTCTTATGCACAGAAAAGAAGCACACATTGTCATGCCTCAAACTACTTTTTATTTGCAACTACATGATTTCACGCAATTTTTCTAAACAATGACATAAAATAGATTTCCTTGTGTATAAATAACTTACATACTCTCCATAAAGTAAATGCTCAAAGGTGCTAGAACAGATCGTCTGCTGCTACAGTGTTCTCGTATCCAACAGAGTTGATGCACAATATATAAATACTCAAGTCCAATATTAAAAACTCAGGCACTTGACTAACTTTAATAAAGTTTCTCAAACTATATCAATATATCTAAAGTGCATATATATTTTTTAAGAAAGATTATTATCAATAACTTTTCTATAAAAATAAGTTGATGGTTTGGCCCATCTAACTTTACTAGAATGAGTATGAACTTTTAACTTTTAATGTGGTCAGGCTTAGTCTACCTTCTCTCAACACTGACACCAACAGAATCAAAAGCAGCTAGTGAGGTGCTAACATGTGAGGATTAATCCAGTGATTCCGGTCACAATGCATTCCAGGAGGAGGTACCCATGTTACTGGAATTGGGCGATATGGTTTATTCTTTCTTCCCTGATTTGGATAACCAAATGGAATAGGAGGAGGGTAGTGATTCTGATGACCATTCCCTCGGTACATTCCTGGCTTTTTTCTGGGCAAAGGGTGCCACATTGGAAGAGGCGGGAATATTAATTCTGAAATCTGCATGAAAGAGAAAACAGTAACTTAATTCAAAGGAAAAATTAGTCACATTATGTAAAAACAATGCAGAAGTCCAGGTTACTCTTTAAAGACGAACCAAATCACTCACCCATACTCTTAAGAGGAGGTCTAAGTGACATCCTATGGTCAGATATAAATATGTTAAAAACTTCATATATAATAGGTGACTGATTTGTTTTCTGAATGAAAATGACAATGAAATGAAAGAATGAATGAACTCAAAACAGCATTCTAAGAAAAGATTAAAACAGAAATGAATGGAAGTGTGAAAGTTCACACCATGTTTTAGATCAGTAGTTTCCACAGCTGGATGGTTATTAAGGAGTCACCTAGAAAGCTTTTAAAACACAAAATATTCATATCCTAGCCCTGACCAATAACAAAAATGTAAAAACAGAGGTCAGGTATTCTGACTACAATGTATGTGATTCTAATGCAGCCAGTCTGTGTTTTAGAACAACAGTACTAGATTATCCCAAAGTCAAATGGGACATCAAGTTCACAAAACAACTCCAAGT
The DNA here is from genome assembly GCF_048418805.1 of Vulpes vulpes. NCBI lineage: Eukaryota > Metazoa > Chordata > Mammalia > Carnivora > Canidae > Vulpes > Vulpes vulpes. The sequence goes on along the minus strand of NC_132794.1, from coordinate 25,377,798 downwards.
CATCAGCAGTTTTGGAGCCCCCTGCTCAGAATGCTGTACTGTGTGACTGTGAGTTTCTGAATTCTCTCATTTCTAATCTGCAATTTTTAATATAAGTATTTTAAAATTTATATTCTATATAAACTTGCATTCATAGCCTAAAAAATACAAACACTATATATAAAAGCATACACAATGAATGTAAAATCCCTGTATCTGATTGACAGCTACTCAGTTGCCCTCTCAGAGGCAATTGACACTAATTTTTTTGGTGTATACCCTTAAATTTTCATGCATATACTTGGGTATACATCTGTACATACATTTTGAAAAACATGCACATACAATTTTCTTCACTACTTTTTGCACTTGATAAACACATCTCAGAGATACTTGTATCATACCTAAAGTCCTTTTTCATTATCTGACAGCTAGGTGTAATGCAATGACTATGCCACACATCAGTGTCCTATTGATGGAACATTTAGGCTGTTTTCAGTGTTTTACTATTACAAACAATGCACAAAATAAAACAATGCTTCAACGAATAACCTTAGTATGTTAATTCCTAATTATATAAAATAATGCTAAAAAAATAAAAAAAAAATAATGCTGAAATAAGGACGAATTTAGAGTTCCAACTAATAATTGACTCATATTACAAACAGCAAAATGAAATGTTTTCATTTCTTTTTATACTGAGGTGCTGAAAATGTTTTAAAGCTGTCAAGAGAGAAAAGGGTGCCTGGCTGGCTCAGGGAGAAGAGTATGTGACTCATCTCAAAGTTGTGAGGTCAAGCCCCACTTTAGGGGCACAGATAAACAAAACTGTCAGAAAAGACAAAATTCTGGAGCTTACATTATCCTTTCCAGTTAATCCTCACCCCCATAAGCAACCACTGTTCTGATTTTTGTCATCAGACTTGAGTTTTCCCTGTTTGTGAACTTCATATAAATAGAATCATCTAGCATGTGTTCTTTGGTCGATGGCAAAATTCACTTGCTCAATCAAATGTTTTTGGGGTCCTTCCATATTATATTTATTATTAGTTCTTCCTATTTTACTGCTATTATTCTACTGTGTAAAAACCTCACAATTTTTCTCCCATTCACTTGTTTGTGGACATTTCAGTTGCTTTCCATCTTACTACTATGAAAAAAAGCTGTTATAAACATTCTAACACATGATTTTGTAAATATTTTCATTTCTCTTATTAAATACTTAAGTGTTAATGTTGGGTAATAGGGTAGATGCATATTTAGTAAGCGCCAATAGTTTTCCAAAGCGGTTGTGCCATTTCACACTCCCACCAACAGTTTATGAATCTAGCTACTTCACATCCTTGCCAGCAGTCAGACTTTAATTTTAGCCATTCTGGAAGAAATTGTGTTTCACTGTGGTTTTAATTTGCATTTCCCAGATGACAAATAAGGTTAAGCACCTTTTCATGTGTGTTTACTGGACATTTATATAACTTCTTTTGCACGGTGTTTAATCACATCTTCTGCCCACTATTTTTAATTGGGTTGTTTGTCTTTTATTACTGATTTATAGGAATGATTTATAAAGTATATTCTGGAAACCAAGTCCTTTGATGTATGTATTGAGAATATTTTGTTCCAGTCTATGCTTTGCCTATTCATTTTCTTAATGGTTTGTTTTGATGAGCAAAGATTTTTAATTTTGATGAAGTCAAATTTAACAAGTTCTTTTCTTTTGTTTTTTGTATACCCTGAAAGAAATCTTTGCTTATCCCAAGTAATAAAGATATCTCTGAATACTTTCTTCCAAAAGTGTCAGAGTTAGCTTTTATGTTCAGGTCTAAGACCCATCTCAAATTAAATTTTTTGTGTATGCTGCCAGGTAGCAGTTAGGTTCATTTTTTTTCTTATATAGAGTGCCCAATGTGCCAGTTCCTTTTTTTTTTTTTAAAGATTTTATTTACTTATCCATGAGAGACACAGAGACATAGACAGACGGAGAAGCAGGCTCCCCATAGGGAGCCCAATGCAAGATTCAATTCCACAACCCCAGGATTATGACGTGAACCAAAGGCAGACACTCAACACTGAGCCACCCAGGTATCCCTAGTAGGAGTTCTTAGAGACTTTCCCTATTGAACTGCTTTGACACTTTCATAAAAAAAAAAAAAAAAAAAAAAAAAAAAGAAGAAGACTGTACATATGTAGGTCTATTTCTGGGCTCTCTATTTTGTTCCATTAATATATTTTTGTATCTATAAATCTTTAGCACATTATCTTATTAGACATAATGGCTTTATAGAAGTGTAGGCCTTTAACTTAAGTCTCCTTTTTATAAATTTTAAAATCAATGTCACTTTCTAGAAAAATCTTGTTGGGATTTTGACTGAACCTGAATTGACTCTATAGATCAATGTGGGAGAAATGACATGATCTTCAATTCTTAATTAGTAATCTCTGGAAGGATCTTTAAAAAACCAGACAGACTCCTAAAAGAACAAAGGCCCCAAGCTAGGAACTTTGTGTCCTTACTTTGACAAGCCCCCTATTTACACCTTTTAGCAGTGCCAGGTTCAAGATGAAGTGGATAGGAAGAAAAGATTAAAGTGGGCCACTTGTACCAGATTTCTACACAATGGCTTTTAACATGCTTCTCTGTCATGAAATGTTTTGTTAGTGAATAAAATGTCAAGGAAAAATGTCTTATTTTAAAGGCCCACGGAAGATACTTCAATTTCCATGCTTTTGTTATAATTTTATACTAACAGTTTCTCAACATGGGGGAAAATAAATACAATTTAAAAGGAAAATCTAGGGGTACCTGAGTGGTTCAGTCAGGCATTTGACATTGGCTTGGGTCATGATCTCAGGGTTTTGGGATCAACCCCCATGTCTGGCTCCCTGCTCAGCAAGGCATCGGCTTCTCCCTCTCCTTTGCAGCTCCCCCTGCTTGTACTAATAGACAATAAGTAAAAATCTTTAAAAAAAGGATAATCTAAAAATTAAAGGCCAATTTACTTGCAATCAATTTGAGACTTACTTTCTTGCTTTGTTGAGTAATAATAAAATTCTGAGATAAAATTGCCACATGGGAATTAATTCCAGGCAATTTAACAACAGTAATTTAGAGTATATAATACATCACAGAGGGGGAAAAAACCCAAATATTTATGGTAAAAGTCTTAAAAATCATCTCTGAAATACAAATACTATGTTTACTTATCTATATAGGGAATCTCTCAGGGAAAATACAGAAAAAAAAAATCCTAGTAACGAATACTTCCATAGAAAAGTACAGCACTGCTGGTTGGGGGGAGGTGAGAGGACTTGGTCACCATTATAGTTTTTTACACTTAAGTTGTTTAAAGCAAGTGCATGTTATCTTACAATATACACCATATATCCCTACGAATATGATAATCTTCATAACTAATCTTCCTAGAAGGATAATTCAACAAATGTAAAAAAAAAAAAAAAAAAAAAAGAGAGAGAGAAGTTAAACCGAAAGCATGTTCATTATATAAATGTATGATGAATTTAAAGATTTAGTTTCTCTTGGGACACCTGGGTGGCTCAGCGGTTTAGCGCCTGCCTTTGGCCCAGGGTGTGATCCTGGAGTCCTGGGATCGAATCCCACATCAGGCTCCCTGGATGGAGCCTGCTTCTCCTTCTGCCTATGTCTCTGCATCTCTCTCTCATGAATGAATGAATGAATGAATGAATGAATAAATAAATAAATAAATCAAAAAAAAAAAAAAAAAAGAAAAAAAAGATTTGGTTTCTCATACTCAAAACCCTGATTTCTCATTAAAGTCTAACTGTTCATTGTAGCCCAAATCCAACCCTACCACCAATCTGGTATGTTTTATATCTAATTAAGGCCAAATTAATAAAAATAGGTATATTTTAAATATACTCAAAATTAGAATAAAGTGCATGTACAGAACACAGCTCAAATCAAAAGATGTCTTTAAATTTTCTTGATTTATCTTTTTTGTTGAAGAGTATTGTATTGACAATTTTAAAAAGTATATTAAATGTTCTTTGGTATGTGGGGTATAAACAAGTGGATGAATTTCTAAGTGCATGCACAGTTGCTATGTAACTCTTTAACTGCTGAAGTAAAGGAGATAGTGTTCTGACTTGAGTGAAAAATCTTATATATAATTCAGTGAAGTTTCTCTTTAATCATGGAGAGAAGAAAGTTAAACCTAATGGTATGCAACAGAAGTGTTGAAGACTCTAAAAACTGAATACCTCCTTTGTAATACAGTAAGGATTTTGAAATATCAGGAATGTTTTATCACCATAATTTTTTCTACTTTTTGTCACACCTTTTAAAATGTATTTATCATAAACAAACAACCAAATAAAATGTATTTATCCTACTTATATCTCAGAGGATCAGCTTCCCTTTATGTGGAAAGTAAGAACTGGGATTCAGTATCTCAAATCAGAAACCCTGGGCAATATGAGCAGGACCCCCTGGAATGACCTCGCAAGCCCTGCTCATCATCTTTGAGACATCCATGATTACCTGGTACACAGGGCTTGGGGTCGCAGTCACTGAACTGGGTTTCACTTCTACTTCTTTACTTGTTTCTTCATCTGAAGAAGAGGATCCTGAATGATAATCAGAGGTAACCTTATCAAGAGCCCTGGTAACTTTCTTGGAGATTTCATCCTTGTTCTCATCCTCATTTTCAAAGCTGGCAACAATGAATGCATTGTTTTTCTCTCCATACCTAAGGATTTAAAAAAACAAACTTATAAACCCTGAAGTACATCAACAAAAGCAAGAAATTCTCCATAAAAACAAACAGCCTTGGATATGCCATTGGTCTAAAGCAAAGAAGGAGCTCTCCCCAGAACTTAACCTTACATATTCAGTATCTTTTTTTTATTTTTATTTTTTATTTATTCATAAGAGACACAGAGAGAGAGGCAGAGACACAGGCAGAGGGAGAAGGAGGCTCCATGCAGGGAGCCCAATGCGGGACTTGATCCTGGAACTCCAGGATTGTGCCCTGGGCCGAAGGCAGATGCTCAACCGCTGAGCCACCCCGGCGTCTTCATACAGTGTCTTAGTCCAGGTCCCATGACAACAAGCAAACCATGATTTTCTACCTCTGGCTTTATTCAATTACACATTCTCTTTCCAATTTTCTTTCCTACTGCCACCCAAAAAATAGTTGTTTAAAAAACACTGAAGAGAAATTCACTGTTTTGATTATATTTTTGTATGTATCATTAAACTGGCTGTACATTAAAATTTTCTAATATATTTTTAACTAACCACTGTAATGTAGATATTAGTAATTCAAGTCACAAATCAACTAGGTATTTCCTTTGAGATTGACTTTTACCATGATTAAATAAAAAAGGGGCCTGGTTTGCCTGTATCTACACTGACAAAAATAAGAACTGAGGAACTAAAAAACAAACAATTGTTGAGTAAAATAAAGAGGTTTTGCTGGAATTATATTGCTTATCTCATGGAGATTCCTACGAAAACTGCTCATTTCTCATCCTAATTCTTTTTAAAAAGTAAAACTACCCTTTTAATCCTCCCAAAGTATTTTTAGAGCCTTGAAATAAAAAATAATTGTTAGAATATTTAACTATAGCTGCTGGCTACTAAAAAAAAAAAGGAAAGTAAATTCTGCAATGAGGGAAAATAGCATAGTGAATAGTAAAACTAGTAGGTTTTTTTTCTGAGACACAGAGAGAGAATCTTAAGAAAGCTCCATTGCCCAGCGAGAAGCCCAACAGCCCAACGGGGGCTTGATGTCACGCCCTCGAAATCATGACCTGGGCTGAAATCAAGAGTTGGAAGTTTAACCAACTGAACCACCCAGGCCCCCATAAAACCAGTTTTCATTTGGAGATTAAGAAAAACCCACAAATCTATTTGAATAGACTGTACAACATAAACACTATGAAACAATTTCTAGTAAGTGTTAGGACAAAGGAATTAATTGTTGAGCATTTCTTACACAACATGTAATTAAAGTTAGAAAGACAAAGTGATTTTAAGCCTAAAAAAAAAAAAAAACCAACCTTGACAGAAAAACACAGTTAATAATAACGTAGATTAATTTGTCTTTTTTTTTTTTTTTTAAGATTTCATTTATTTATTCATGAAAGACAGAGAGAAAGAGATATAGCCAGGAGGAGAAGCAGGCTCCCTGAGGAGCCTGATGTGGGACCTTGTCACAGGACCCTGGGATCACGACCTGAGCCAAAGGCTCAACCACTGAGCCACCCAGGTGGCCCTCAAGTAAAGTCTTCTCTCAAATTATTTCTCAATCAGAATATGTATAAAGTAAAAGGCCAAACTGCAATAAAGCCTTTCTTTGAAAGTTATATGGAGATCATGTAGCCTCACAGGTGAGTTCTACTTCTTTATATAGCTGTGCTGACTTCCACTCTCACAGGCTGAATGGGCCATAAATACTACCTAAATATGGGACATAACTCCCTTTTTTATTCTCTTTCCGTTTATCTCATAAAAGGAGTTGCTACAGATGGTAGAAGGAGCACTGAACATGTTTCTGGTTCCAGCTCTCCCACTAACTAGCTCTGATAAGGGGCAAGTTATTTAATGTCTCTAGGCCACAGTTTCCTATCTGCTAGGCAAGAAAGCTGAACTGGCTGGATACTGGTTGGTCTTCAGCTAGTGTTTTTTCCTAGTATAAGATGCCTGAGCATTTAGGCAAATCCTTCTTAACACATAACTCCTGTACTGTAATTTCAACTTTACTTTGCACAGAGTTTTAGCAACGGAATTTACCTGTCTACCCATGGGTTAAGGACTCAACAAATTTCAATACAATGGTTAATTCACATGTTATTAATGTCAGCAATATTAAAGGGTTTATTAGGCCTATCTTCGGTTTTGCCCATTAATGGAGTCAAAATTCAAAAAAAACAGAAAGGCATTTGAGAAAAATCCCTGCCTCTGTAGAAACAGAAACTTAAATCGAGGGCAGACTGAAGGGTCGAATGACTGAAGGGTCAGCTTTATTAACTCAGATATTTTTGACATGCAAATTCAATTAGGTTCTGCATCTTTCCCTTTCTACTATTTCGGTATGATAGTTCTCTTCATAGTAAGCAAAGCTCTTCACTATATATTACTGTAACATTGGCATGTGCGGTTAATGTTTTAGAATTAGTAATGGATAACTTACATTTTCCATTTTTCAACCATACACTGCTAAAACATTAAGTCCAATTTAGTTAACTGGAAACAAATCAATTGCATCTAATGGTCTGTGTATCAGGAAAAGGATTATAGAGATTCAAAAAAAAAAAAAAAAAGGTATGGAGTATGTTGGATAAATAAGAAAAATAAGAAAGCTGTGAGCCATTCTCAGGCATTCTCTTTATAAGGGAGGATCTGTTACCTATTCTGTATCTTCTCACATAGTTCACAAAATGATAACCTAACTACATAAGGTTTCTTGTACACTTCCAATATTTTATCCTGATGAAATAACTCAGTTATACTATGAAGAATGCTCCCTTTTAGTCAATTTCAATTTATTTATAAGCTTACTCTCTAGTGTACCAATGAGTTATTATTAATGTCTCTCAGATATTTGTTCAATTATAGAACTGCTAGATCAGCCTTATTTTGGTTTTCAGAATATTTATCTTTATAGTTTTGGTCCAAAAGCACTATCAATATTGAGATTTCTTCTCTTAACTGCAATCACCTCTACTCAATCACCAGCACAAAGTTCTATTATCACAGAATGAGAACCCCACATTCTGAAGGTGATTAAAATATCACATCATAGCCAACTTTTGGCAAAATTTTAATCACATGTAAAATTATTAAAAGGCTACTGAACGCAAAGATTTTCATATATTAATAAGATGAAAGCACAGAAACTTTTCATTATCTGGCATCATAAGTAATGAAGTATCCACCTAAGTAGAATGACTATTTAACTAAAGCTTTTATCTTCAGGTGCCAAGATTTAGTTTAAGCCATTTCGAGGGATCCCTGGGTGGCGCAGTGGTTTGGCACATGCCTTTGGCCCAGGGCGCGATCCTGGAGACCCGCGATCGAGTCCCACATCGGGCTCCTGGTGCATGGAGCCTGCTTCTCCCTCTGCCTGTGTCTCTGCCTCTCTCTCTCTCTGTGACTATCATAAGTAAAAAAAAAAAAAAAAAAAAAAAGCTATTTCGAATAACTATGTCCAAAATGTTTATACAATTACCTGACTTAAGCATTTTTGGACATAGAAATATTTCCCTAATGATTTAAGATTGTCATATTAAATACTCATTATTTGACTAGGTGATAATACATTTTGCCAACTCTTTTTTTGCTTTTTTGTTTCTGCCTCCACGTAAGACTCTATTTTTTTGGTAGCTTTATAACTACATGAAAAAGCCCCTTTCAAATACTGCTTATACTTTTTTATGGCTGAAAAACTACATAACTAAAGAACTGTGTTAAAGAAGAGTCAGTCAGAATCTAAGTGCAGGCCTAATAAAAAAGTAAGCAATTGAATATGGTAACTTTGTGATAACTATTTCTTATATACTGAGGTCTTCAGCAGGGGTTCAGTGGCCGAAGTCTATAAAGTCTGACCTTGGCCTAAGATGAGTCCTGAATTGGTCCCAGAATCTAAAAATGTTTGACCTTCTTGGACCAAAACTTAAGATATCTTGCTCTTCTTTTTTCTGAGAAAGAAGTGCTGGAGAATCTAGTAACCTTAAGTTTCCCAAAGCAAGCAGCTTACACCAACAGCTTATACCAAGTACTTCCATGGTGGTCCAGAGTGGCATGGCATATCACCACCTCTACTTTTATTGCTGGAGATCAGGTCAAAGGTTATGATCACCTTTGGAATTTATTAGGATTGTATCAAAAAGCATCTCAACTGTAGTCAACAGGTGAAATGCACTTAAAACCAAAGAGAAATACCCTAAAGGAACAACTGTAGGGAATCACTTGCAGGGTATTCCATGTATCTATACTCATCCTTATTCTTCCATCTATCTATACTCATCCTTATTCTTCCTGCCTGGAAATATCCTTGCCACCTCGTCAACTAGTCAACTGCATCCTTCCCCACCCAACTCTAGTATCACCCACCTGGTATTCTTTTCTGATTCCCAGTAGAGGCAGTAACTTTCTCCTTTGTGCCACCAACCACTGCATTTTGTACGTATTTCTATTACAGCATAAACCACACTGTTATAATCTGCTCATTCTTTTTTCTCCCTTATTATACTTCAAACAATCTGACAGCAGAATGTCACTTTCACTTTTTAAAAACCCCACAATTAAGAATGCCTGGTCCATAATGTATGTTTTTCAGAATGAATGGAATTCAATTAGATATCACATCTAACACTCGCCTTTTACAATTCTGCTCATTTGGAAATGAGAAATAATCTCCATTAAAAAAACAAAACTATGAAAATAATGGGTGAGGGAGGCAAGAGAAGAGACAAACAGAAACCAACTGAACATTATTATTATCCAGTACTACTTGAGATTAACTTCTTTCCTAATTTGAAGAGAGGAAACACAAGTGCACCACCAAAGAAAGACAGTAATTGACCTACAAGAGGCTAGGTATCTAAATTCTGCCTTTTGGTCTATAATCAACTTCTTGGCAGAGCCCTATAAAAACCCTACTCAATCAAGTTTTTTTTAAGTTTCTTTAACTGTAAAAAAGGAATGTAACCAGTCCTTCACCTTCAGATGACAAAATTCACAACTAAATAAGCCCACACAGCCAGCTTCTGGACATAAAGACACACAAGCAGGCAGTAACTGAGAGAATTTCATAAAATTAGTTCTAGCATGGTAATCAGTTCAGCCAGCACACTTACCGACAGCACACCTCACATGGATCCACCCACAGAGTGAGTTCCTTTGGTAAACCTAGATCACTGTATAAGATGCAGCTGTTCTCACAGGCTTTCAGAACATCAGGATCAACTCTCTGAAACTTATTGACACGAATGCATCTACAACGAAGTAGAATAATGTTAATAGCTTTAATTGAATCTTAATCATAAACCTTGTCATATTATTAGTATTTACCAATGTGATTTTTTTAAAATAAATTTTTATTTATTTATGATAGTCACACAGAGAGAGAGAGAGGGAGAGACACAGGCAGAGGGAGAAGCAGGCTCCATGCACCGGGAGCCCGACGTGGGATTCGATCCCGGGTCTTCAGGATCGCGCCCTGGGCCAAAGGCAGGCGCTAAACCGCTGCGCCACCCAGGGATCCCACGTGATTTTAAAACAAAAAAACCCTGGTGGGGAACCCAGGTGCATATCTATCCTAAGTAGAAAATAAACGTGAACTGAAGGCAAAGAGGCAGCATCAGTAAGACGACTCAGCCTGGTGAGAAGAGGAGGGCATCTGTCCAGGCCCAGGGAAACCATAAGAACTGGCTCTACGTCATTTCAGCCAGACAGAAACCACTCAATCTCACATGTACATTAAATGAGGAAGGAGCACTAACGTTGCATAAAATTACTTAGAGCACTAAAGGTAGAAGTATTAATAGGCCAAGTTACTATATAACAAAATCTCCAACAAAAGACTTTTAACCAATGCTTCAAATATTTTGAAATTCTTATGATGTTTTGATCATTTCCTTGCTTATAGATTCCAGATAGCAAGTGTTAAGAAAGGTGTCCTTTCCTCACCTATAATTGTTCTATAAATATACAATCAGTCCAAGACATAGAACCATTCATATCATAGTTAAGATTAAAATATAATCCAAAGCGTTACTGGCTTACTCATGTATTTACCAAAGGGTTTTCATTTTTTAAAAACGCCAAAAATAACTGAAAAAAAAAATCTAAACCAACAGAGCCTTTGTTCCATTTTTTAAACCTAAGAAAATACATATCTACCCAATGGAATGCTCAAAGATGGCTCCGAGGATGAATGCAAAAATACATGTTAAAGTAAGCATTTTGCTTATGTACAAAAAATGGTGGCTACAATAAAAGTATTTACTGCCTACAACTAAGAAATCAATCAAGAGAACCCAGGTTTTAGTGCTACTCCCAGTACTTATTTATTGGGTGAATTTGGATTAAGTCGCTTCACCTCTTCCTCAGATGCAAAGCTCTCAAATAAGGAAAACACAAATTTATTGACAGATAGTAATTATACCATTAAATACAATGATATCAATAGAAAAATGAATAGAACCTAACATGATGCTTAGGTTCTTAAAAAAATTATTTCATTATTTGACTTCAATTTTCATTTAAAACAGTGAAAAATTTCTAATAGCTAATACAGATTTCTAAGTACTAATAATAACTCTTTCTGAAGGTTTACTATACACTTGACAGTTTCCTAAGTGCTTCATGTATACTAGCTTCCCCATTGTAAGAAAGGAGGCAGAGTTGATAACTTTACCAACTTTACAACTAGGAGGAGGTAAATCCAGGGGGCATATCTGGACAACTGGACTCCAAAGGCTATTATTATTCTATTCTGTCTATACTAATCTTAACATGACTGTTAACAAGTAAGCAATTCAGAGTAAAAAAAATATTTTACAGCATATAAGATGCTATTTGTTCCTTTCTTTAAGATGGTCTATGTTTACAAATTCTAGTGTTGTGTAGGTTGATTCAAAAGTCCTACTTACCATAGGATCAAAAGCAGTTATAGGTAAGGAGATAGAACTTAGAAGTACGTGTTTTTGTTATCTATAATAAGAGTGATGTAGGCTCTAAGCTTAAAAAAATATATATGTAAATAAAGATGCTTAGAGACTCTGCTTCAACAAAATTTGCATATCTTACATATTTTGTGCTGTTTTTTCAAACTCTATATACCGTGACTTATCCATTAACCGATCTTCAAAAACAAGATTTCAAAAGTTGCATAAAAATAGTCTATCATTTACTTAATGTTGACAGTTCTTTTCAATTTTTTGCAATTATAAAGTGTAAGAAACATCCATATTCATACATATTTATCTGCATTTCTAATTATACTTCTAGAATAGATTTTTAGGAGACTTACTGTTCAAAGAGTAGGAGTATTTCTACAGATCTTGATAATATTGCCAAATTGCCCTCCAAAAGCCTCTTATTTGTAGATATTGTGGAGAAACAATTTTAATTTATAAACACTTTAGAAGAAAAAGAACACTTCCAACCTACTCTATGGATTCAAGAGTCTCACTCTGGCTAATCCTATATTCTGTTCATTTTTATAATAGTAACAACCCACCATTAAGTCTAATAGTTTTCTACTCCAAAGACAGCTTCAAAATGACTCAATAATGATACTTTTGATCATATGCCAATTTAATCCTGTTTAGCTAATTTTTTTCCTCAAGTTTTTAGAATTAATGGAAATGAAACTGTACACTGTCTGACCTTTAAGCGTTTACTTGACAGTGTCTTCTTTTCTCAGTAATAGTAAAAAATTGGTTTGGCACTTCCAAAAGCCTTTGTCCAATGTCAATTATATCAGTGTAAAAAGCCTCAACAGCTCTAACTCACAAAAGCTGTTCACTATCAGAAATGACGATGTGCAGGAAAAAAAGAGAATCAAGTGAGAAGATAAAAAATAACTTGAGTCTGACTTATACAAAACATTCATATTTCTACTTTAATCCATCACATCTTCCAATTTACTAGGAAACCTCCTTGGATAAAAATGAAGACGAAAATACATCAATAACTTTTCAATACAATACTTTTCTTTTTTCAATCAAATAAATGCTCACCTCTGGCTTTTAGCAAATGAGAACTAAACAAATCACATTTTCATTTCTTTGTAGATTCCCTGAATAGTCTTACACTTGTAAAAGCTAAGTGACTGAAAGAAGTCCTTTTTACATCAAAGCACTGAAGTACTGATCTGAGAAGGAAACTTTGGGGGCACCATTATGCATAAATAAAAGAATTTCTGTAGTCACAACTGCTCGACTTTTATTTTTTTGTGGCCACCTCCACAAATGGGGCATAGTTTGACAGCTGAGTTTATTTAGCAGAACCCAGGTTCTCAACACAGTGATCACGTAAATACTAGGAAATGAGCATGCCAGAACATGTTTTGCAGAAGCCTGTTCTTCTTTACTTTAAGCCGTAAGTGTAACTTATAAACCAGAGTACAAAAGACAGCTGCAAGTGAGAGTTACTTTCCCTCTCAGAGACAAGGCAGTGTTCAAACTGTGGTGTGCAGAAACCCAAAAGAATTTAGGACCAGTCAGACGTGAGTTCAAATCCCAGAGCTAGTGTCTGCCAGTTGTGGGTCATAGTAAGTTGCTTTCATCAATAGAAGTCACAATGGCTTCTACTAAAAGGATTATGCACAGTATAAATGAAATTTTTGGGGTCAACAATGTATTAGGTATTTAATATTCTTAATTGTATTCCCCATAAAACTTTTATTTTTCCAAGAACATGTAATTGATTTGTAGAAACAAAGAGACTCGTTTCTCTCAACTCTTACCATGCCCATTTATGGGTGAATTTTAGGGGTCCTCTAGAATTGTGAAAACCCTCACGTACCTGTGATACATAAGAAATCCGTTCAGTCAGAAGCCAAACTACAACCTCAAGACTAACTCCCATGACCCGACAGTACTGACTACCCAAGTAGTCAGTGGTAAGTGGGACTTGAACAAATACTTGTATCTTAAAACATGTATGGAAAAAAAAAATACCAAAGACACCCCAAGTTTTGTATTTTGCAGTTGAACTGTGAAAGAAATGAACTGAACACCCTTTAGTCCTCTGGCCTTGTACTCGTTTCAGGAGCTATCAGCCTCTTAGTCCAATCCAACTGTTCAATCTAATCTTTTACCTGTAGGCCTGTCCTTTTGATGGTTTTTCTGGATACCAGTGATTTTTATATTTTTCTTGAAGTATAAGAGTCAATTTCTCAGCAAACCGCTCAACCGCCTCTTTTTTCAACTTATCATGTTTTCGAACCAGCCGTGTAAAAAAGAACACAACAGCAGCAATTTCGTTCTTCATCTTTCCCTGTAAAGATAAAACAGTTTTTCTCAAAAAAAAACAAAACATAAAAACTGGAAAATAAAGCTCTGCAAAACGTCTGTCCTTCATAGCTCTCCTTCTTTCAATTTTATCTTGTGTTTCATTGCCTCATATCTGGAAAAAGGAACAAATAATGACTAGTTTATGCCATGAAGACTTTATTACAATACTGTCTAAGAATCTTATCACTTAGCTTTGTGAAGAAGTTCAGTAAAGAGAGCACACCAAATTGCTTCTGTTGGCTAAATAAAATCAGGTATCAAAGAAAGCACTACAATGATATTATACACTTTTTACTAAACGTGTCAATATTTAGCTGCAATAATTTAAAATTCTGTGTAATAATTTAAACTTTAAAACACAAAACTGTATAGCTACTATAGAAAAATGGTAATACCTAAAAAAAAAAAGAGTTACCATAAGACCAATCAATTCTACACTTATAGCTATACATCAAAAGAAATAAAAATATATTTCTACACAAAAATGTGTACACAAGTGTCCAATGCATCATTCGTAACAGTCCAAAAGTGGAAGCACCCAAATGTCCCAACTGATGGGACAAATAAATGTGGTATATACATGCAATGGAATATTCTTCAGCAACAAAAAAGAGGAATGATGTATTGATACAGGCTATGACAAAGGTGAACCATGAACACACTGTATTAAGGGAAAGAAACCAGTTACAAAAGACCAAATATTGTATGATTGCATTTATTTGAGTTTTCTAGAATAGGCAAATCCATATAGACAGAAAGTAGGTTATTGGCCTAGGGGAAGGAATGATGGGGGGGAGGGAAGAGGAGGGTGTCAATGAATACAGGGTTTGCTATAAGGGTGATGAAAATGCCCTAAAATTAACTGTGGTGATGGCTACACAACTCTGTGAATATACGGAAACTAATGAACTGTAGATTTTAAATGTGTAAATTGTATGCTACAGGAGTCCTATTTGAATAATAAAGCTGTTACACATAAAGAAAAAAATTTTAGCATGAATTTGTTAGCATTTTTCAGGAACAGAGATATATTTACCTGAAAGATATAACCCAACAGTGGTTCTATCAAAACATATTTAATAGAGCAGAAATTCAGGGTCATCCACAGAAAAAATCAAACTAAAAGAAAGCCAGAGATTTAGCTGCACTGTGGAATTGCCTCAAGACTCTCTTTAAATGGCAGATCTGATTTATCATTGATTAATCCATAAAGGCAAAAATCTTATCCTGGGATTGTTTCAACGTATATTCTATTCTGTCTTTATGCAATGAGCTCATTCACTTGGCGGCTGTAAGTAACTTGGGAGTTTTTCATATGCTGCATTTACTAAGCAATATCATCCCTTCCAGAGTCAATTATTAAAGATATACAGCCGCTGCTGTGTTTAATATAAAAACCAAAAACCTCGCTGATAAGTTTGGGTTCTCACACATTTGTTTTCTCAAACCTCTTGACATCTCTCCTCATAATATGATCCTTTACTCCTTGTGCAGATTCAAACGAGGGATCTCACTGTGAAATACTAGTTATCTGAGAGGTGTGCAGGCAGGCAGTCCTACCCACCCTGATCTTGGATGGGTAGACACCTAAACCTTCCCCTCTGGAACCCTAGAATGCCAAATCCACCTTCTTTGGCCAAGTACCAGACAAGAGGAACTGAGTTGCACATAAAAGTTGTGGAGGCACATACAACCCCAGCCTTCCACAAATGCTATGAGGCATCCTCCTAAAAAAAAGTTAGGCCACTTCCACTTTACAAAGCTGTATTTATATCCCACCATGTTATAATGGAAAATAAAACCCACTGCAACTTAATATACGGTTTGAGAAGAAAGTTGCTTGCTGATGGAACTACATTAGCTTCTATCTCATCAAAGAAAACAAGGAACCCCACGAAAGAAAAGTACTGAATTCTAAACGATAATCATTCTCATTCATTAAATTCCTCTACTGCGCTCTCCACAGCTGAGGTCAGGGTTTTTGTTTTCCTTTTTGTCTTGTTGTTTCGTATCAAAAAAATAAAAGGAAGGAAAGAACCACTCGGTGGTTGCTATTGCTTTGGAACACAGGATGAGTCATATGGAATTACTTTTTTTTTTTTTTTCCCTCAGTCTGAAGGAACGATGCGTGGAATAGCATAAAAATTAACCCCCTCCCACCAGTTAGAATCCTGGGGGTACCAAAGGGTGAAAGAGGGAGTTACAAAGTCAGAGGAAGAAACTAGAAGCGAGCTGGGCCAGGGAGCCCGCAGGCGTCTTCAAGTAGCCGCAATTCCTCCACCCACACTCGGAGCGAAAAGCTCCCATTTTAAATATCGCACGGTGACGTCATCCCGGGACGTAGTCGCCGCGGCGGCGGCTCCTCAAGTTCTACTTTGTTCCTCAGGCTCCTCGGCTCGCGGCGGCGGGCATAAAGCCCACGGGGAGCCCAAGCCCGGCGTTCCAGGAGCTCATAACTTTGTGCCTTTCCCCCGTGTCGCAACGAAAGGCTCAGTCGCCGCCGTTTCTAGAAACCAAGTCTTCCTGACAGACGTCCCCGAGGTTGAGGGCGCGGGGATCGCGGCGGGGGGCGAGGACCGCGGACCGGCCTCCGCGGCGCTCCGGGCGGGCTGCGGGCGCTGAGCACACGGGGCCCCCACCGGGTCCCCACGGGGTCCCCCGGGCCGGGGCTCGGCCGCCTCACGCCCTCCGAAGCCGCCGCTAACGCTCACGCTCGGGGGGAGAGCGCTGGGTGAGTAGGCGCCGCGCGGCTCCACCCACCCCGGAGAGCGGCCTGCGAGCGCGTCCAACTTCTGCAATCGCGGTTTTCCCCGAGTCAAGGGGGAAGGGCCGCGGAGCCCCGTCCCCGTCCTCCCCCCGAGCAGCCTCCCTCGCGGGGCGCGTCCTCCCGCCCGCCGGCCGCCGCGGCTTCCCGGACGGGGCTCCCCTCGGCGCGACCCCCCGGGCAGCAGGCCGGGCCCGCGGCTCCAGGGGACGCCCCGAGGCGGGTGGGCAGGCGCGAGGCTGTCGCCCACCCCCGGCGGAGGCGAGGGCGGTGGAAACGTGGCAGGAGCCTCGAGGCGGCGTCTCCTCCGGCCCCATCCCGCCGAGGTCCCGCGCAAACCCCGGGCGCCCCGCGCGGTCCAGCCCCTCGTCCGCGCCGAGCCGGGGCCGACGCAGCCGGGTTCGAGCCCACACGCCTCCCCCTTCCCCCGCGCGCCGCTGGCCGCGAGCCTCCGACGTGGCCTCCGCGGCGCCGGGCCCCCTCCCCGCGGTGCCCTCAGCTCCACCACGTCCGCCCCCCGCCCGGCCCGGCCTCCTCACCGCCGCCGCCGCCGCCGCCGCCGCCGCCGCCCTGGGGCCGCAGACTTGGCGGTCCCGACAGTCTCCGGCCAGGGAACCGAGGGCGCCGCCTCCGCGGGCCGGCGCTGGGCGGCAGCGAGCGCGGCGAGCCTGGTCCGGAGCTGGCGGCTCCCGCGTCGTCGGGCGACCGAGCGCGCGCTGAGGGCGGGCGGGCGGGCGGGAAGGTGCGCGCGCGGGGAGCGCGAGAGAGGAGCGCGCGCGCGAGCGCAGCCCTGAGGCGACGCGCGGGGGGCTCGCGGCCCGGAAGGGAGGAGGGGCGATGGCCCGGGAAAGGCTTGGCGCCGCGCGGGACCGGCTCGCGCGCCTCGGGGGCGGGGGAGGAGCCGGGGGCGGGGCTGGCCCGGGAGCCCGCCCCTGGGCCCGGACCGCGCGGCGCCTGGAACCCCCCGGCCCGACGGCGGGGCCCGCAGCGCCCCCGCGTCCCCGGTCGCGTCGAGGCCCGCGCCGCGTGCCGAGCCGCCCCCGTCGCTGCCGCCGCGCCATCGGGGTCGCGCTCGGGTCCCCGCTTCCCCTCGCGTACCTTGGTGCCCCGGCCCCCGGCCCCCGGCCCCCGGCCGCGAGTTCTAGCCCCGGCTCTGCTCCAGCCCTCGAGAGGG
This sequence comes from Vulpes vulpes, assembly GCF_048418805.1. Lineage (NCBI taxonomy): Eukaryota > Metazoa > Chordata > Mammalia > Carnivora > Canidae > Vulpes > Vulpes vulpes. The sequence goes on along the minus strand of NC_132794.1, from coordinate 25,359,871 downwards.
GGTGGCCGCCCGCGCCAGGTGGGACTCTGCGCCTATGGGCTGACCCTCGACCCTCGTCCCTGGGGTGACTTCAGGCACGTCCGCTGTGTAGCTGCTCCGTGGTGTTTGAGGTGGTTTGTTTAGGGCTCCTAGTTGGGCTGTTGCCCGCCGGCGGGAGGCTCCCTCAGAGCAGGGGCTACCTCCTGGCGACCGGGTTGCGGCCTGGCTCGGAGGCCGGGGTCCTGCACAAAGGGGGGCTCGGGGGATGTTGGCCGAATGAACGAGACCTTGAGAGTTCAGGCTATTACTGAGGTATTTCTCCTCCAGGGCTTCCCAGGTACAAAGCTTAGTCTTCGGGCAAATACAAATGTGGAAAAGGTGCATTTTAACATTGTGGGGAAAAGGAGAATCTCGCCAATCTTTTACGTCGAATTGGCACCGTGTTATTAGTTTTGCGAAAGCACTTTAATACATCACACCAGAAAAATACAAGCTATTCCTTTTATAAAAATTATTATTGAAAGAGAGCCAGTTTCCACTGTTCCCAGCTAAAACATGTGAATTGCTCAAGCGCTGATTGTTCAAGTTGTAGATTGTCTAGATTCTTCACTGCCCTCTAGGCCTAGGAACATGTTTTCAGCCCTGTCCAATGACTATTTTAATTTTTAGATTACAGCATTTCTATTACTGATACTGGTGATTATACCCTGTTCACAATGCAAAGCGATTTTTTTTTTTTAGCATTGATAAATAGGCAATTCCAAAACCAGTACAGTAAGTTTTATTTATTAAAAAAAATTATACTGTTCGACCTATGTCTACTTACTGATTGATTTAATGAGGATATTGATATTTACACCTGGGACTATTCTAGGAGATTATGAGGGTGTTTTCATCAGTGTAAACTAACAATCCGGGGTCGCCTGGGTGGCTCCTGAGACGCCTGGGTGACCCAGCGGTTGAGCGTCTGCCTTTGGCTCAGGGCGTGATCCTAGGGTCCTGGGATGGAGTCCCACATCCAACTTCCTGCATGGAGCCTGCTTCTCCCTTCTGCCTATGTCTCTGCCTATCTCTGTGTCTCTCTTAAATAAATAACAATTTAAAAAATTAACAATTCGATCGAGATTATTTTACTGATAAAGACTTTTATCTCTGCAATTCCATAAAATAACTGTGTAGCCACAAACATTATAAAGATTTTGTCCAGAAATTCCTATAGCTTGAGATTACTGTTTTGTGTGATGTTTATAAATCTGTGACCCACATGGCCCAGTCTTAGAGCAGGACTGTATTCAAAATACACAAGCAAATACCTGAAACCTAATATTGAAATAACTCTTAAAAAATTCTGGTAGCCCAGACTGTGAAGCACATACATAACAACATATCTTAAGCATCTCCTTTTTTTTTTTTTCCCTCTCATCCACTATTCTCACACAAGATAGCTGCTTGCATGCCTCTGTGTTTTAAAAATGCCCTACTCTTCTCTAGCCCTGGATGTGTGCTTCAGATCTTTTCCCCCAGCTCTCTTTCTTTTGATTCTGAATCACAAAAGCCCCCAAAAATTGGTCTACAGGGCTGGGGCCTCTTTAGGAGGCTGGAAGAGGGGAGCAGAGTTGATACAATTACCCAGGGATCCCGTTTTAGAACAGTTTTAAGGCAAGTTTATGTGTGTATGTTTTGAAAATGAGCTGCCTGGGGATCCCTGGGTGGCGCAGCGGTTTGGCGCCTGCCTTTGGCCCAGGGCGTGATCCTGGAGTCCCGGGATCCAATCCCACGTCGGGCTCCCGGGGCATGGAGCCTGCTTCTCCCTCTGCCTGTGTCTCTGCCTCTCTCTCTGTGACTATCATAAATAAATAAAAATTAAAAAAAAAATGAAAATGAGCTGCCTTAGTAGATCTGGGGGGTCTATATTCACACACATCTTATGGTAGTATCCCAAAGTCATAGAGAACACGACTCATAATCACCAAAGTCTGAATTGCTTTCATTAATAAGGACTTATTTTCCACTAAATAACTGTGTAACTCTTTAAGATTTATTTATTTATTTATTTATTTATTTATTTATTTATTTATGATAGACAGAGAGAGAAGAGGCAGAGATACAGGAGGAGGGAGAAGCAGGCTCCATGCCGGGAGCCCGACGTGGGATTCGATCCAGGGACTCCAGGATCGCGCCCTGGGCCAAAGGCAGGCGCCAAACCGCCGAGCCACCCAGGTATCCCCTGTGTAACTCTTTAAAATCTGTTATTCCTTTGAGCTCAGAGAAGTTCAGCATTGTGAACAGAACAGTTTCAAATACCATCTTTTCAATCCACATGTCAGGTTTAAAGCTGAATACAGGGGCAGCCCCCTTGGCGCAGCGGTTTTAGTGCCGTGTGCAGCTTGAGGTGTGATCCTGGACACCCAGGATCAAGTCCCATGTCGGGCTCCCTGCGTGGAGCCTGCTTCTCCCTCTGCCTGTGTCTCTACCTCTCTCTCTCTCCCTCTCTATGAATGAATAAATAAAAAATCTTAAAAAAAAATCTGAATACAAAACCATTGCTTTTATAGTAGACAGAGTTCTGTTATGTAACATCAGGGAAAAGTTGTGCAGCCTCTGAGGGCCACTGAAGGTCTACCAAGTGGGATCTAAGACTTTTTAATTCTAAAAACACTAATACATTTCTTCAGAAATTTCTAGGACCTAACCATTTGGCTGAATTAAAGGAAACTAAATCTACTTTCTTTGCTTCAACTTCCTAAATATCCATAAACTGGCAGTGGTTAAAAAAACATAAGCATAAAGAAAATTTGTAATCTTCATTATTTTCTCCATTACATAATGCAGTAAAACTGACTTCCAAGAGTCACAACACAAACTCTCTTGATGAATGAGGCAATGGAAACTGGGCACACCAACCTCCTATTCTGAGTTGCATTAATTGTTGAAACCCTCCTCCCTGCCCCAACCATGCCCCAAACATGGCACATCTTTTTTTAGAGAAAAATATTTTGATCCAGCTATTCAGATTCTTTATTGGTTAATTGCTTAAGATTTGTTAATTTCTATAAACTAGCTTAGGAAAATGTTCCTAGTTTATGGAATAGGGTATCATATTTAGATAGGCTGCACACTCTGGGCTCAAATAGAGCTTCATATTTGAAACCTGGTGTAAAATTTCCCTACTTGGCAGGACATGTGCCATTGTTGTTGAGTTCCTTTGACAACTCTCTTGTTCTCTGGACCAACAGAGAAACTGACTTCTATTAGTAAGTAGTATATAAGCTCCTACTCTTGCTCTATGTAACAAAATTAAGAATATGATATATTCAATTAGCAAAAAGTTCAGAAGTATTATAAAAGAAAACTATTTCAAAATGCAGTTGTTAGTAAATCTTCTCCAGAGAAACAGAACCAATAGGATGCATATAGGGAGAGATTTATTTTTTATTTTTTTAAAAGATTTTACTTATTTATTCATGAGAGACACAGAAAGAGAGAGAGGCAGAGACACAGGCAGGGAGCCTCATGTGGGACTCGACCCTGGGTCCCCAGGATGGCGCACTGGGCAGAAGGCGGTGCTAAACCGCTGAGCCACTGGGGCTGCCTGAGAGATTTATTTTAAGTGGGTACTGGCAAGTTTGAAATCTGTAGGGCAGCCCGTTGGCAGGCTGAAAATTCAGGCAAGAGTTGAAGTTGCACTCTTGAGTCCAAAATCCATTAGTAAGATTTCTGTTATGATCTTGAGGAAATAGTATTTATTTTATTCCTAAAACCTCAATTTTTGTTCATAAGTCCTTTAACTGATTGAGGCCCACCTACATTATTGAGGGTAATATCCTGTACTTAAAGTCCACTGATTGTAAATGTTAATCACAACTACAAAATACCCCTCACAAGCAACATCTATCTAGTCTAGTGTTTGACCAAACAACTGGCACCATGGTCTAGCCAAGTTGACACCTAAGATTAACTATCACAATGACCTTCATTCAGTAGTATTTCCTCAAAGTCACAATGATAACTAAGTTTAAATATATGTGTGTATATATATATACGTATATTAATTTATATATGAGCGTATATATGAACATATATGAACAATATATGGTATATTTTAATTAAGAAAATCAGTCCCCTTGTTTTATTTTTCTTTGTTCTTTTCAGTCAGTTGTGTTGCGGTAGGGATAGGAGAATGTGGGGGAGGGAGGACTGGATGTGTTCACATTCTCTTTTCTGCCTAACCACGTCAAATATTTGTGCTAGAGCATTGAGAACACCGTGTCCATCCGTTAGCAAGGATCAAAATAGGACAAATTAGTTACTCACAACCTAGTGGAAGATAGGGATATGTAAACAATCTACCTAACATATTACATTTTATAAATTATAAATTCAGTGTCACAAAAGTTATAAAGGAAATAATGTTGAAGGCATATAAAAGGGTTTGGATGTGATTGGGCTCCCAGCTGAAAGGAAATTTCAAAGACTTGTAAGGGCAGAGTTTCAAACCTTCCTAACTACTTTTCAGGACAGACAGGTTGGGGATGGGGGGAGCATAGCATAAGGAAATTGTTTCGAAGGTAGGGTCACTCCTTGGTTGCATCACAGAGATTGCTAGAGTTAATCAAAATCACAAAGCAAGTCCTGACATTTGATGGCCTAATTAGAGTGATTATGAGTATGCTTTAAAAATGTGCTTTGTCAGCAGATGATCCAATGAAATGTTTCCATAAAGAACATGTTCCCACTCCACACCTGGCCCAGGAGAAGCTTAAAACATGGAACTACAGTTAGTACATTAATAATTGTTTGTGATGTGGTTGGCAAAAATACTTTGTAATTGTGCTCACAGGAGTGCTTTAGGGAGATAATTGCAGCAGGTCAGGTTTTTCTCTACCTTGAGGAATGTTTCAGTAACTTTTTTTGTGATTAAAAAAAAACTTTATATGCATGAGGTACATATGTATAAATATTTATAATCTCCTATATATCAATAAAAGCTTTCTCTTTGAGAGAGGGAGTAGGAAGGTGAAAGATTCATGACAGATTTGTGAGATATATATTATATATTAGTGTTTTTATACTAGTGTAAATTGCTCATAATTGCTTTTTTTTTTCACTCAGAAGGAAAGTTGGTGAGAATAATAAACTAGCTATGACCTGTATATATCATGAGCAACTACTCAAACACTATGGGGGCAATAGGTGTAGAAAGAAGCAGATAGAACAAAGTTGTTAGGTTGGTAATTTTGTTTTGTTTTGCTTTTCCTTTTAATTGCAGACATGTAAATACTGAATTCTCACAGTATTGAGGAACCGCAATGAATTGAAAGAATAATACTCCTCTCCAGATGTTCAGCATAAATGTTATATAGAAATGTAAACAATTATAGAATGTGAAAGTGTCCCAGAGCAACAGCTACTGAGGGAATATAATTCACTTGTCTTTTTTTTTTTTTTTTAAAGCTTTTATTTATTTTATTCATGAGAGACAGAGAGAAAGAGGCAGAGACACAGAGGGAGAAGCAGGCTCTCTGCAGGAGCCGGATGTGGAACTGGATCCCAGACCCTGGGATCATGCCCTGAATCTAAGGCAGAGGCTCAACCACTGAGCAACTTAGGCATCCCAATTCACTTCTTTTGTTATCAGTGTGTAGCTTATGCTAATGTCACTTGAGTTTTTCAAGTGTATGATCTGTGTTTGATTTGGAAGACCTGAAAGTAATTGGTGACCCTTTATTTTGAATTTTTTTGATAGTACAGCTATTACTCAATTTTATTATTTTTATTTTTATTTTTTTTAAAGTATTTTTTTTTAATTTTATTTATTTATGATAGTCACAGAGAGAGAGAGAGAGAGAGAGAGAGGCAGAGACACAGGCAGAGGGAGAAGCAGGCTCCATGCACCGGGAGCCCGATGTGGGACTCGATCCCGGCTCTCCAGGATCGCGCCCTGCGCCAAAGGCAGGCGCCAAACCGCTGCGCCACCCAGGGATCTAATTTTATTATTTTTAAAGCAGTGTTGGAAAAATTAACTTTACCCTTCAAGGTTCGTGTAGCTGGTCTAAGAATTAAAGTAACATGAGAGATTAATGCAAGAAGAAAACAAAATTTTATGATGTGTGCACAGAGGCCCAGTAATAAAATTGAGACCTAAAGAAATGACCAAGGTATGTAGCCTTTATATTTTTTAGACAAAGAATCATAAATCTGTGAGGAGTTGACAGGACAAAGTAAATTTATGTTCAGGAGCTTCAATTAATGAGGAATTCTAAACTGAATTTGGGCTGGGTAGTAAATTAGTAAAAGTAACAAGATTTGTTTATATAGGCTTCTTTGCCCTGAATTCCCTATCTTTGGTGATAAGGATGTCTTTTTACCTCCTAGAGAGAGGACACTTTTCACTTGGGAGATTTATTTCCTGCTTTCAGGAGACAAAGGAGGGTCAGAGTGTTCTTACACTGGCTATATCTTAAGTAACTTTAATTCAGAATAATCAATATACCATTGTGACACATTTTGGGGCAGCCTGGGGCCCTTCAGCAGGTAATTCATTAATTATATAACTAAATATTTAAAAATTTCAGATTGTGAGATTATTCATACATTTGTATTAAAAGTCAGGAAAAAAATTATCTAGGAAAGACTTCCAAAAAGGAGTAAGGCAGGAAGCACCACCTTTCTCTCTTTACACTCATTTCCTGCGTGTTTGAACTCTTGATCTCATGGCTTTGAACACCGTTGTTGTGAGAGGACTCCCTAATTAATAGTTCCAGCTCAGACAGTCCTCTGAATTCCAGACTTGTATAACTAACAGTTTAATGAACATTTCTACTTAGATGTCTGATTGGCGTTTCATACATAACACGTCCCAAGATGAATCCTTGTTTGCCTTTGCCCCTCAACCCTCACTAAACTTGCCCCTCCTGCACTGTTTATCTCAGTACAACTCTTGTACCCTTGGCTCAAGTCAATGATTTTTAGTCAACAATGACTCCTTTCTTTACCCAACATCCCTTAGGCCATCCATGAGCAAATCCTTTTGACTCATCCTTTGATTTTTTTCAACTGTTTTTGAGCCACTCAAATAGCAAGTTTATATGCTTCAACCTAACATACCCAGAATTTGACTTGTCTCCCTTATGATTTCCCTAGTTTATACTGTTTTGTGAATTATTGCAAGAATACCTTCAGTTGAACTCTATATAAAGTAGTTCAGGGGATCCCTGCCTGGGTGGCTCAGCGGTTTAGTGCCTGCCTTTGGCCCAGGGCATGATTCTGGAATCCCAGGATCGAGTCCCACATCAGGCTTCCTGCATGGAGCCTGCTTCTCCCTCTGCCTGTGTCTCTACCTCTCTCTCTCTCTCTCTTTCTCTCTCTGTGTTTCTCATGAATAAATAAATAAATCTTTTTAAAAAATAAAATAGTTCAGAGTAGTTATTTTATAATATAGATTTGATTATGTAATGCCTGCCCTCAATCCCCTTTGGTACCCATTTCATCTGTGGTTAAAGAAAAGGTCTTATAATGATCTAGAAGGCCCCATAGTAGCTACCTTCTTGTTTACCTTCTTCCTGCAATCCATCCTTTCTACCTCTCTTGTCTCATCTTCTATCATGCCCCCTATCTGTTTCTTTTTTCTTCTTCTTTTTATTAAGTAGCCTTCACGCCCAGCATGGAACCCAACATGGGGATGAACTCACAACCTCAAAGATGGTAACCTTAGCTGGGATCCAGAGTCAGACGCTCAACCAACTGAATCACCCAGGTGCCCTTACCTGCCCGTTTCAATCCAGGGTAGTCTATATTTGTTTTAAATTGCTGTCAAAGCAAATGACCACAAATTGCCAAAAATTTAGCACTTTAAAACAATACAATATTATTATCTCACAGTTCTGCGGGTCAGAAGTTGGATTGGTTTAACTATTTTCTCTGGTTGTTGGCAGAATTTTGTGCTGTGTTTGAAGGACTGAGGTCTGTTTTTCCTTGGGGGCTGTTAGGGCTTTCCCTTAGCTTCCAGAGACCTCTTTCTGGTCCTTGCTCAGGGGAACTTAACGTCTCCGAATCAGCAACAATGTATAGTATTCTTTTCATACTTGGAATCTTTTCTGATTTACTCTTCTGCCAACTTGCTACAGCCAAAATTCTCTGCCTCTCAGGTTCATGAGATTCTGTGAAGCCCACCTTGATAATCCAAGATAATCCCTCTGCAAAGCCATTTTTCTGAAATATAGCAGTTTCAAAGTTCTGGGAATTGGGACATGGAAAGCTTTGGGGTACTATTATTCTGCCTACCATTGGGCCTCTTGACCAAGCATGCTTCCACCTTAGGGCCTGTATGCTTGCTGTCCTGTTCTGTGGAATATTCTTCCCCTGGATAATTCCACAGCTCATTCCATCACTTCTTTTAGGTTTCTGCTCAGTTATCACCAGATTCTATCAGCCTCTCTGACCAGCCTTAAAAGAAATAACCTATCTACCATTACTCTTTTTTTTTTCCTTTAAACTTTTTCCCCCCTTTATCTGACCATTGCCTGATATAGGATATATTGGTTTACTTGTTTATTATATCTCCCTCTACTAAATCCCTTGACATCAGGGACTTTGATTTATTCGCCATTGGATTCTCACTACCTACAGCAGTTCCTGGCATATGGTAAAATGTTCAATAAATATTTGTTGAATGAATGCAAATCACCAAAAAATCCCTAGAGCCCTCATTCCATTAATCGTGTCTGAGAAAAATGAGTCAAGTAAGTCTGAATTGACCTAATAGAACAACTTTAAAAAAGCTTATTCAGGGCAGCCCAGGTGGCTCAGAAGTTTAGCGCTGCCTTCAGCCCAGGGCATGATCCTGGAGACCTGGGATCAAGTCCCACGTCGGGCTCCCTGCATGGAGCCTACTTCTCCCTCTGCCTGTGTCTCTTCCTCTCTCTCTCTCTCTTTCTCTCTCTGTGTGTGTGTCTCTCATGAATAAATAAATAAAATCTTAAAAAAACAAACCTTATTCATAAGAATATAATTAGTTCATCAAATGCCTTGCTGGAGTCATTAATTGCAACTTCTATAGCATCACCTAATCTATAGTAAAAGAAAAGTTTGGCATTTCTTTCTTTCTTTCTTTCTTTTTTTTTTTTTTTGACTTATTTATTTATTTTGGAAGTGGGGAGAGGGAGAGAGAATCTTGAGCAGACTCCTTGCTGAGCGAGGAGCCTAATGTAGGGCTCAATCTCATGACCTGAGATAATGACCTGAGCCAAAATCAAGAGTCAGATGCTTAACTGACTTGGCATTTCTATCGTTGGCATATATAAACTAGTTTAGAGTCTTCATTTCTTCCATCTCTAAATGCTGACAAGCTTTTATATAATCTGTTCTAAAACTTGAAAGAGTTCAAGTCTGTAGTTTTCAGATCCATTTTTTCCATTTTTCAAAATAAGGATATCTCTCATTTGCCAATTCTTGTTATTTCTCTTATTTTAAACACTTCCTCAAAGATTATTGACAGTGAGCCCTAAATCTATAAATGACTCTGGAATTAGAGATATTAATCCCCTCAAAGTTACTATTCCTTCCATTCCTTCTTTTTCTTTAACTCCTCTCCCTGTGATGTTTGTTTTGTTCTTTCTTTTTTTTTTTTTTATTTTTTTTATTTATTTTTTGTTTGTTTTGTTCTTTCTTGTTTAAAATCACTTTGCTTGGAGGAAAGAATGAACACAAAATGAGATTTTGAAGATTTTGCTTTCTATCTTCATCTGCACTGTGCAGAGATCTGAAAACTTTCTCTGAACTTAGCTAGACAGCCCCTTGTGAGAGTATCAGCTCATTCTGACATTTAGCCTTCCTTTTACCATTATTAAGGATTTCAGCCCATGTCTTTGTTATCTGTAGCTGATCCATCAAGCAGCACCTTATGCATGCAGTTTCTTTAGTTCTCTATTCATGTTTCTCTTTACTTTCCTCTTGGGAAATATCTTTAATAATGTGGGCAGAATATTTTAGAGTTACGCATCCATCCTCAGCCATTTTCTATGTAAGAACTTTCTCAATGTGGGGTACCTGAGTGGCTCATTTGGCTGGGCAGCTGACTCTTGGTTTCAGCTGGGGTCTTGCTAGTGCTCTCTTTCTCTCTTTCTCTCTCAAATAAATAGATAAGTCTTTTAAAAAAGAATTTTCTCAATGCAAACATACCTACCTTTCTGAATTAAAACAGATTATTTAAAAAAACATTTTCTTTTCTTTTTTTTTAAAGATTTTATTTATTTATTCATGAGAAGACAGAGAGAGAGAGAGAGAGAGAGAGAGAGGCAGAGACACAGGCTGAGGGAGAAGCAGGCTCCATGCAGGGAGCCTGACATGGGACTGGATCCAGGGACCCCAGGGTCATGCCCTGGGCCTGAAGGCAGGTGCCAAACCACTGAGGCACCCAGGGATCCCCAAAACAGATTTTTAAAAAATAAAGTTTTTCAACCCATGCCAAGTGCAAGCAAGAAAATGTATTATATGCAGTGGAGCAGTTTTTTCTCAGAATTATGGGACAGGGAAGGAGTACTTTTTACAATGTAGATTACCAATTATAGAATCAGAATTGGAAGGAGATGGATGAGAGGCTTGAGAATCAACATTGTTTTTTTTTTTTTAAATGTTTTTTTTTGTATTTATTTATGATAGTCACACAGAGAGAGAGAGAGAGGCAGAGACACAGGCAGAGGGAGAAGCAGGCTCCATGCACCGGGAGCCCGACCTGGGATTCGATCCTGAGTCTCCAGGATCGCGCCCTGGGCCAAAGGCAGGCGCTAAACCGCTGCGCCACCCAGGGATCCCTCAACGTTGTTAATAAGTTTCTCAAGTATACTTTTAAAAGTTTGAGAATTAATCTGTCATGTATATGTAGAAGCATAAGCCGCTGCTCCTAGAGAGACAATACTATATTTAAGATGATAAGGCCTAAAAATAATATGTGGCAAATGAATGGCATAGAAAATAAATGCACTTGAGTCAACAAGTCCAGCTGTTAGGGGTGTGGTGAGGGCTATTCAGGTTTCATAGAGCAGGTGTGCATTGGTCATAAGAAATAAGAACGATTGAATTATTGACAGAGCTGTGCTGATAGATGAAGAAAATATAACATTTTTTTAATTGAAAAAGAACTTACTGGGCAGCCAGGGTGGCTCAGCAGTTTAGCGCCGCCTTCAGCCCAGGGTCTGATCGTGGAGACCCGGGATCAAGTCCCATGTCAGGCTCACTGCATGGAGCCTGCTTCTCCCTCTGCCTGTGTCTCTGCCTCTCTCTCTCTCTCTCTCTCTCTCTCTCTCTCTCTTTCTCTCTCTCTGTGTCTCTCATGAATAAATAAATAAAATCTTAAAAAAAAAACCTTACTATCCTCTTGTCTTTTCTCATTATCATATAGATAAGGAAATTGAGTTCTAGAGAAGTGATTTGACTCAGTTGTCCCTGTCATACAACATAGTGCTATTGGAAAAAACTAGACACAAGGTTTCCTAAATCCAGACTTGGTGATTTCTCCACTATTTCTTAAGAGAATTTGGGCTTGCTAAGAGTAAGGGGGAAGGTATTTTAAGAACTGGACTGAAAAAAAAAAAGAACTGGGCTAAATTTAGTTGAATGTATGTAAAAGAGGTATACATTAACCAACCTAACAGGAAGGGTGGAGGATTTGCTTGAGAGTCTGATGAAAAGATAGGTTGTGATCAGATTGTGAGCAATTTTGAATACTAGGGTGAAGAATACAGATAGTACAGGACTGCTGCTGAAAATTTTGGGATAATACAAAAGCAGTATATTAGAAAATTAACCTATAGTTGCTTCTGGGAAAGATAAGAGGGATGAAATGCCAGAACCAGGGAGAAATGGAAGGAGTTATCTTCATGGTCCATAAGGAGAAAATTCAGACCCAAACTGATAAGAGAATGGATGTGTGACCAAATTGAAAGAATGGATCAATAAAACATGATAAGTAGTTTAAATTTAGTCTAGTAGTTTCCTTCTTTTATTTTATTTTATTTTTATTTTTTAAAAGATTTATTTTAAAGAGAGAGTTGTGGGGAAGGGTATGGGGAGAGGGAAAGAGAATCTTAAGCAGACTCCACTCTGAGCATGGAGCTTAACCAGGGTCTCATGACCCTGAGATCACCATGTGAGCCAAAACCAAGAGTTGGACACTCAGCCAACTGTGCTACCCAGATGCCCCAGTTTCCTTCTTCTTTTAGTTGACTAACATTTTAGCTGCAATTTTTAAAAAACAAGGAATTCACTCTCATACCATTGTGGGGCTCAACATTTGCTATTTTCAAAACTAACAACTAACTAATCAAATATAAGTCTTACATTTAGGAGACCATAAAACACTATTAAAATATTAGTTAATTCAACAAACCATTAAGAGAAGCATCTATTTGTTGTTAGGCACTGTGCCAAGTTCTGGGCCATTAGAAATACATAAGATAAAATTTCTGTATCAGGGTTCTTCAAAATAACAAAACCAATAGCATGTGTGCATATTAAAAGATTTTTTTTATAAGGAATTGGCTCATGTTATTATGGAGGCTAAGAAGTCCCAAGATCTGTGGGATGAATCAATAAGCTGGAGACACAGGATAATTAATTTCCAATCCAATGGTTAGCAAGCTCAAAACTTAGGAGAGCTCATGTTAATTCAAGTCTGAGGCAGGAGAAAGAGAGTGTCCTGGTTTGAAGGCAGTCAGGCAGGAGGAATTCTCTTGTACTTGGGGAAGGATCAGCTTTTTTGTTCTATTCAGGCCTTCAACTGGTTAGATGAAGCCCACCCACATGACAGAAGGCAGTCTGCTTTACTAAGTCTACTGATTTAAATATTAATCTCATTTGGAAACACCCTTGCAGAAACTCAGAATAATATTTGACCATATATTTGCTCAGCATGTGGCCCAGCTAAATTGACACAAACTTAGCCATCACAGTTGTTGTTCTCAAGGGACTTACGATTTACTTGGGAAGACAGACAAGTAAAATAATCATAGCTTTAATATTGCAATATAGATATTTTTAAAGTGCTGTGCAAGCACAAAGGGGAGAATGATATATTCTGCCTGTGGAGAGAGAAGTCAATGAAGTTACAGGAAAAATACCTTTTGTTTAGAAAAACACCTGGGTGGCTTGTTTTACTTATGGATATCAGACTCTCTGAGCAGTGTGAGAATAACCCACGATATCTCCAAATCACCCTGGGTGGGAAATAAATGTGATTTGAGGGTTAGATATAGCCAGGAGATTAAGAGCTAGAATCTAAGAAGAAATCAAAGCAACCCCAAAATATATTACTTTCTAGGAGGGTAGTAGGTTGTGGGAAAGAGAATGTAAGTGCAGAAATTGAAATGGGTGGCATAGATCAAGAAGACAAAGGAAGCAGAAATGGATAGAGAAAAAGTTGATGTAGAGAAGCAGACTTCTCCTCGGTCCCTCACACCAGCCAAAGGGAGTGAACCAGATTTGAGAAAATGGAGACATCAAGTGTAGACTTTAAGGTATTGTAGAAAAAACAGTATTTCATTAAGAGGATGATGGAAATCTGAATAGTGAAATGTATTAAATCCTTAAAATAGATTTTTATTACATTGGTATGGTAGGTTCTTTAGCTTAAATATAGAACTGGCAATTTTTTCTTGAGGAAAGGATAGATTATGACACTTAATGTAGAATTATGTAGAATTCAGTGGTAAATAGTAAAGTTTTACAGTTTGTTGCTTTTATAGTCTTAGACTATAAAATAAAACAGTTGAACTGAAAATGTCTTGCTTTTACCCAATTTCATCTCCCCACTGCTTTTCATGCTCTTTTGCTTTTTGTTGGCCAGCACACTGCTTCGTTTTAAGCCAAGCATTTGAAAGTGTCAAATAAAAGTACTGTTGCAGTCAGGCAACAGCTGACTTTGTTTTTACTCAAGTGTGAGATAGCGCCTACAGATGTCAACTTGGATTCTTTTTTAATGAAATAATTTCTATAATTTCTATGGAAAAAATTCACTGCTGATATCCTTTTCATTTTGTGTATTTTTGTATAGATTTCATTTTATATGTTTCTCCGCGTTACTTCTATCACAGACAGACTGTAAGCCAAAGGCATGTTTGTGTTGCCTAACCACCCCCAACTGCAGTAGACTAGACGCCACTTGATTATAGGAACAATGAAAGGAAGATGAGCTTTATTTCTCACTATTTAAAAAATGTCTGAATTTGAGAATTTTCAATAGGAAGCAAACATGATTGAGAATTTAGGGATAAATAACTTGTTTATTTCTAGTTTCAGTACCACATAGTGAAAGATTCAGAGTGAACCAACTGAAGTGAACAAAATTCACACATTTTTTTCAAGAATGAAGGGTTTTACAATCTATAGGTTAAAAATTGGAGCCAGAGTTCAAAAAGTCTGTGAGATACAAAGTTTAAGCATTCAAAAAAAAAAAAAAAAGCTTAGGGGTTCAGAGGGAGACTTAGGAGAATACAATGTGAGTTTACAGCCTTAGGAAAGATCAAGGATGGGAAGAACTGTAAAAAGAACAGATAAAGCAAGCAGAATAACAGAGTTGCATATCGTTATGGGAGCTCAGTTTAGAGAAAATTACGACAAAGTGATAGAAGTTTCCAAAGGGCAACATTTAGGAGACACAAGCCTGATTGGCAATGCAGGTGGTCATTAATGGTATAACTTATAATTGAAACTGAACGGAATAGATTTGAGTCAAAGCTTGTGTCAATAGTATGAAAGGGTTAAAGGAGGGAACTTAGATTTTGGCTGGAGCTATGGTCAAGATGGTCCCAAAGTTTAAGTTGTTCTTTAAACCTATGCTAAGGTTTCTACACCGGGAATGTTCTTTAACCATATGAAGCTTATATCTCAGAATGGCCTCCCATACACTAGTAAAAGATAAGCAGGTCTTTTGGACTGATGGTAAGTTGTAGAATAAAGGTGAACAAAAAAAGAAGAAAAATCTCAAAAGATCATGAACCCAGGAGTATGATCTTTAGAAAAGAGATTTCATCTGTAATTCTACATAATAGTGGTGGCTTATGTGGGAGGATCTGCTAATTGGGACCTGCCTGGGACAGAATAAGGTAGCGGTACCTCATTCTAGCCACAGCTAAAAGACAAAATACTTTTTAAGACTGCAAAATTTCATTTATGTTTCCTTATATTCTTGAATTCTGTCTTTATGCACTAAAAAGAGCCTAAACCAGCTTTCTTTGGATTACAGTCCTTATAGCACAATAGCTTTTCTAGTAAGTCAGCAATCAGACTTATAAAAATATCGAAGGGGGCTTTTCAGATGTAGCTAGAGAAAGATAAGGTGGTGAACTTGAACTAGTTATTTCCATTTAGAACATTGAACCTCTTAGTTTACTTATCTACCCTCCAATAGTCTAGCTTGCTTTGGAAATCAGTAGAGAAAAAATAATGGTCATATTTCATGCATGTGATGTATCAAAGACTACATTTTAGAGGACTGCAGAAAGAATTAAAAATAGAAGTATCCATAATCATTGGTTACAGACATGCTAAATGCCTTCTTTACTGGTCCTGGATGAAAGAGAAAACCATTTTATAGCCCTTGATTCCTTCAAAACAACCACAATCCCATCATAATGGTCTCTAATAAAGATAAGGAAATTACAAGGCATTGGATTCTGTAGAGAAGAACTGAATGGAAGTTATCTCAAGGTATAGTAGTGCTGAAACACACACACACAGAAAGGCCTAAATAAAATTTTTAGTATAAATCTGGGAGAAGTGCTTAGAAATTATGTCCCTCAAAACCCTCCTTTTGAAAATGTCAAGATTAAGCCCAGTACTAAAATTTTAGGTCACAGATTCCTAGGTTAGTACATGTTTTCAAGTTTTTAAAAATTGATGTTACTATTCTTTGCCCTGTTAAGGCATAATTATAAGCATCAAATATTTGTAGAATATCTTTCTTTTTATTAGTAATTTTATGACTATTTTTAATTGATTTAGTAAATTAGACTTTTTTCTTTCAGTGCATCATATATTTCACTAGCAGGTAATCCCATGCCACACCCTCTCCCCATCCCATTTCACTCTTACCTGGTGTCTGAAGGATAGAGTCATTCAGGCATTTCATAAGCTTATGACAACTACTAATATGCTTTTAAAATATTTCAAACATAAAAGGATTTTGAGCTGCAAAAGATTGTTTTTTCTTATAGATATTTCCAGCCTTTTATTCAGAACTATGCTCCTAGAAACAACTTCCTAGAAAAAGCTCAAAATGTTCTCCATGTTCTTTTTTCCCAAAGTTGTTTTGGCTATTCTGAATCTTTTGCATTTCCATATAAGTCTTTTTAAAACTTCAGCAAAGTCTGTTGGGATTTTGACTCAGAGGTCCTGAATCTATAGATCATTTTGGAGAAAAATGATTTCTTAACAATATTGAGTCTTCTAATCTATGAACATAGTATATCTCTCCATTTACTTAGATCTTCTTTAATTTTTCTCAACAGTGTTTATAGTTTTTAGTAAATAAGTCTTAAAATCTTTTACCAAATTTATTCTTAGGCATTTCATAATTTGATGCTATTGTAACTGGTAAATTTTAATTTCAACTTCCAATTGCTCATACAAATTTATAGAAATATAATTGGTTTTTGTGTATTGACTTTGCCATCCTACTAAACTCAGTTTTAGTTCTTATAGCTTATTTGCAGTTTCTTTCTTTCTTTTTTTTTAAGATTTTATTTATTTATTCATGACAGACACACACAAAGAGACAGAGAGAGAGAGAGAGAGGCAGAGACACAGGCAGAGGGAGTAGCAGGCTCCATGTAGGGAGCCTGACATGGGACTTGATCCCAGGATTCCAGGATTATGCTGTGGGCTGGAGGCAGGTACTAAACCACTGAGCCACCCAGGGATCCCCTTATTTGCAGTTTCTTTAGAATTTTTACATAGATGATCACATCATTTGTAATAAACAAAGATTTGTGTTTTCCTTTCCAATCTGTTTGCTTTTATTTTTTTCTTCATCTTCTTATGGTATTAGAACCTCCAGTACAATATTGAATAGACATGGTGGGAGTGGACATCCTTACCTTATTTCCCATTTTAGTACTGACGTGTTTATTTTTTTAAACCATTAATATAATACTAACTATAGGATTTTCAAATATGTCTTTTATCAGGTTGAGGATATTCCTTTCTATTCTTATTTTTCTGAGGTAATATGCAAACTGAAAAAGTAATTGTCAGCTTCGCATAATTTTGAGTAATTAAAATATTGCATCTGAGTTGTGTTTCTTAATCTTGATGTATATTATCTTTTCAATAAAAATTTCATCCATAATAATAATAGCTGAGTCAATTAGAACTCTTTCCTTCCTTTGTGCAGGAAAAAACCCACTTTGGCCAAAGTAAAAAGGGGGAGTTATTTGATTGTGATTCTGAAAGTCACACACACTGACCTGTGATGCTATCACAGGTCGTTTCTCTTTCTCAGCATCTGTGTTCTTTTCTTTCTTTCTGGCACTATTCTTAGACAGCCTTTTTTCTTGTGATGGCTAAAACAGCTATAGCAGTTCCAGATCTTACATCTCCTCAGCCTTAAGGCCACCAGAAGAGAGTGTCTGCCTCTGTCTTGAAAGTCTCAGCAAAAGTCTTGCTGCATTTTTGCCCTTGATTGGGTCACTTGTCTATCCTTAAATAAATTAGCCTGGCTTAGGAAGTCAAACAGCTCAAGCTGTGTCCAGTGTACCACCTGGCATTGGGGTGGGGCCTGAACCAAAAACCACACAGCCTGAGAGTGGCAGAGGTCCTGCTCTGAAGGGAAATAAAGATATGCTTACCAATTTAGAGGGAACAGATTATGACTAGCCAGAGTCAATAACAGTCCACTGTGCTAATATTTATCCAGTGTATGTATATATATATATATATATATATATATATATATATATATATATATATAAAACTCCTTAAATTTCCTCATTTATTTCTCCTCTAAACAATCCTATAAGGCAGGGACTGTTATTATTCCAATTTTCCAAATGAGAAAGATGAGGTTCAGAGATATCACACAGACTCAAACTCAGGTGATCTGACTTCAGGGGGCAAGGAATTAAATCAAAATGACTCTAGATATTATATTTAAATTCTGGGCAATAAGATCGGAAAGGTGGAGGCATAAGATACCTACTAACTGAATTGGTCCCTTTTTTTTGTTAGGAATACAATAGCTTTCCTGGAAGCCTTAAATAGTAAATGTCCACTTATATTCCATTAGCCAGAGGCAAATCATATGTCAGCACTAGCTGAAAGACATCTCGGGAAATAGGTTTTTATAACTGGTCATTTTTCTGCTCTAAAGAAAATTGAGGTTCTACTTAAGAAGTAAGAAGAGGCTATTGGACAGGCAATTAGCAGAGATAATATTAATACTAACACCCACTATGCCATTTATCCAACGCTATGCAACCAACCACCCCAAAATCTAGTAATGACGACATTTAATTTGCTCACAGATCTGTATTTTGGCAGGGCCCCACAGGAATAGATTCTCTTTTGTCTACCCTGCATCAGTTGGAGTGGTTCAAGGCTGAAGGCTAGAATCATATGAAGGCTTACTCATTCAGTCACACATCTGGAGGATTATGGCTGTTACCTGGTATCATCACTGGGCAGTTACTGGAACACCTTCATGTGGCTCTTCTATGTATGCAGCTGCTTGGCTTCCTCACAGCATGGCGGTTGAGTTCTAATGATAAAGGCAGAATTCTATTGTCTTTTATGACATAGCCTGGAAGTCATATGGTTTCACTACTGCTGTTGGCATAGGCCTACTTCAATTCAGAGCATCTTTGTATTGTAAGAAGAAAACATGGGATGGGATATATTGGTGCTGCCTTTGAAACATACAATCTGCCAGTAAGTGCTTACCTGTCGCTATGCTAATGTCTGAACATGAATATTTCATTTCCACAAACATCAACCAAAGCATTATTTTTCCTTCCTTCCTTCTTTTCTACCCTTCTTTCTTTTTTGGACATTCTTTTTAAAAACAAATGCTGGAACATGTTGTTTGTCCTCTTAAAATGTTTCAATTCTGGACGCCTGGGTGGTTCAATGGTTGAGCATCTACCTTTGGCTCAGGTCGTGATCCTGGGGGTCCTGGGATCGAGTCCTGCATTGGGCTCCCATTGGGAGCCAGCTTCTCCCTCTGCCTATGTCTCTGCCTCTTTCTCTGTGTCTCTCATGAATAATATAATATAATAAATAATAATATAAATAATATCTTTTAAAAAATTTCAGTTCTCATTATAACTTAAAACAGTAAAATCTTTTACCATGGTTTATGAACCTGGTTTCTTTATCCAATTTTCTTCTCTCCTTCATTGGCTGTTCTTTTATAGGACATGTCAGTTGTGCAAACTTTTCATCTTCTTTTATTCTTCTAGTTCTTTGTACATGCCGTTTGCTTCACCAGGAGCTCTCTTCCTCCAGTGCATTGAATGGATCACTGATCATTTTTCACCTTCTTAGAAGGCCTTTAAATGGGTGATCAACTAAGATGTTGTATATCAGCATTTATTATTACTCATTTATTACTTATTCCCCCTCCTAAATGAAGCTTCATAGCTGTAGAAACTTCATATGTTTGGTTACCGCTGGATACTGTGTTTACTACTGTGTGTGACATTTCATCGTAATCCAATGAGCTCGATGCTATTCTCATTGCCATTTTACTGATAGTAACTGAAGCCAAAGGCCTTGTTGGGGAACAAGAATGTCCTGTCCCTTTCAAGGTCCTTCTAGCTGGACTAAGAATCAAATTGACATGAGACAAAGTAGCAGGAGAAAATCAAATTTAATAGTGTATGTGTACAGGGAATCCAGATAGATATGGAACTTGCAAAAACTTCAGCAAGGCATCTTGAACTAGGGACAAGGGGTTAGGGGCCTGGGACTTCAAAAGGAAGGAATGCAATCCTCAGAAGAATGAAAAACAGAATGTTTGGTAAACAAATGAGACATTTACCAAACAAATATTTACCAAAGTCCCAAGTAATGGGAAAAGAAAGGACTTTGATCAAAAAGACCTTGCTAGTTTCCTCCCTGTCTACCAAATGTACTTCATATCATAGTATAGTTATCTATGGTGATAGCTCTTTCTGAAGCAAGTCCTCCACCTAAATTCTTTTTAAGCAGTTATAGAGGAGGTAAAGAGCTTTTCCTGAACCTGCTGGATCTTGATTACTTTTAACTCAAAATAATCTTTATGCCAAAGTGGCATATTTTGAGGGACTTGTCCTAAACTTTGTCAGCCTGTAGGGAGTAATGACAAAAACAGGGCTGGCACCCAGGCACTTGGACTGCAGACACAATGCTCTGATTCACCATGCTCTAAGTGATTTGGTAAAAGAGAGTGCATTAATTTGGCCTGTCATAGCTGATCGAGAAAGGACTTCATGGAGGTGAGGCCATTTGAGCAGGTCCTTGAGTGAAAGATACAGCTTTGTTGGAGAGTGCCGGGAAGATAGATGATGATGATGATGATGATAATAGATAGATAAATAGATAGATAGATAGATAGATAGATAGATAGATAGATGAAAAATAGGTAGATAGATGGAATGATAGATAACAATTAGATGATAGATAACAAACATCTTAGATAGATAACATAGATGATAGGTAGGTAGGTAGAGAGATCACTTACTATGAGTTATGAGCCAGGTATTCTTCTAAGAGCTTTACAATATACAACTCATTTAAACTTGCCTTCCTGGATAATAGTATGTTATTAAGAAAGAAAGAGGGATGGTGATTAGTAACTTAATAGGGCAGTAATTGTAAAGGAAGATTGCCTTAAGGATGGGAAAAACTGCTAAATTTGTTTAAGCTGAGAGAAAAGAAGCAGTAGAGAAGAGATGACTGACTGGAGAAAGGAGAGTTGGGGGGGACAGGTGGAACAGGTACTTGAGAAAAACAAGAGGGATTAAATCTAATTACAGACAAAAGTTAGACCTAATAAGAGGATAGTTAAAAGTTTAAATACAGAGATGATTTCAGGCAGAGGAGATGCTAGGGAAAAGATGGCATTAATATCAGATGGTTTAGTTTGCTGAGTGCACATAGCTAAGGCAGATGACTGAAGGAACATAGAAAAGATTTGGAGCAGCTCTCTGGGCAACAAGACAAGGAACAAAGAAAGGTGAAATAAGGATGGCTAAGTAGAATGAGGATTCACTGGGGTGAGAGCAAGAATATATGATGATGCCAAGTGGCACCATTAAGTGACTTCAAGCAATGCAAAGCCACCTACAACGGACTAGAAGTCCACATTTGGGCTTATATACAGTTGTTGGGAGCTGGATCTGTGGATCCTTGTGAAGGTCATGCTGGTTACATTTTTTTTTTTAAGATTTTAATTATTTATTAGAGAGAGAGCAACATGCCATCGCACAGCTGAGAGAAGGGGCAGAGGGAGAGAGAGTAGCAGACTCTTAGCCGAGCAGGGAGGCTGACTCTTGGTTTTATCCCAGGACCCTGGGATCATGACCTGAGTCAAAGGCAAACGCTTAACTGACTGAGCCACCCAGGCATCCCACATTTTGGTATTTTTTATTGTTGCCTTAAGGTTGGCTAAAGAGACGAGTGAAGCTAGGAGAAAGGGCAGAATCATGGGTCAAAGCAATATGAATTGAGGTATAAATACTAGACTGAGAACAAGGAGACCAAAGTTCCAACCCTTCCTCCACTTTCTAGAGGGTTGACCTTGGGTCATCTGCCTTAGTTCCTTCATCTTTATAACAAAAATGTTGAAGTAAATCAGCTCTCACACTTAGCTATACATAGAATTACCTGGTGAGGTTTAAAAAAATATTATTCTTAGTCCCTATCTTAGAACAATTAAATCAGATTGGGAAGTAAAACCTAGATATCTTTTTTTTTTTGTTTTGTTTTGTTTTAGAGCATGTCAGGTGATTTTTACTCCAACTTTTTTTTTTTTGAGATTTAATTGGCATATAACATTGCATAAATTTAAGGTATACAGCGTGATGATTTGTTACGTGTATATGTTGTGAAATGGTAAATGCAGTAGGGTTTGTCAACACATTTATCATCTCCCTTACCTTTTCTGGTAGTGAGAACTTTTAGGATTTACTCTTTTAACCACTTTTAAGTATTCATCACATAATATTGTCAACATGCTGTACATTAAATTCCCCGGTCATCTTATAACTGGAAGTTTGTACCTTTGAGTACCCTTTGACCACCTTCACTCAATCTCTCCACTTCCCACCCCTGTCAACCACCAATCTATTCTGTTTCTATAAAGAGAATATAGAAACTTTGGCTTTTTGTTTTGTTTTGTATGTTTGTTTTTAGGTTCTATATACAAGTGAAATCATACAATATTTCTTTCTCTGTCTGACTTCTTCATTTTACATTATGCCTTCAATGTCCATCCACGTTATTGCAATGCCAGGTGATTTCTCATGAGCCTCCAGAGTTGAGAATCACTAGGGTAAATGATTTCTAACATTTCTTCTCTGTTCTACTTAATGAGAGGTCTCAGTGAAGGCAAAAGCAATTCAGTTATAGTGAGTGAGTGAGCATGTGAGAAAAATAGATCAGAAAGTAGAATTTCAAGTTGATGATGAGGTTTGGAGAAGGCATTCCTTGAGGGTGGTCCATACTGCCTAGTGTTGAATTTTGTGGTGGCAGAGAAAGAATTCTTTTACTGAATTTCTATTAAGGCCACTGTGCAGAGTCAAACAGTTGATATGGATTCTAGCCTTAGAGACCAAGCTAACACCATTGGGTCACCCAGTGGCTGAGCTCAGCTGACACTGATAAAACCACAGAACTTTGTTAGCTATTAATTGCTCTCGTGCTTTTCATAGACATCACCCTTAAGTCTAGAATGTGAGCTCTTCACGCATTTCTTTCTTTCTTTTTAAAGATTTTTATTTATTCATAGAGACCGAGAGAGAGAGGCAGAAACACAGGCAGAGGGAGAAGCAGGCTCCATGCAGGGAGCCCGACGGGGGACTCGATCCCAGGTCTCCAGGATCATGCCCTGGACTGAAGGCGGTGCTAAACCGCTGAGCCATCCAGGCTGCCCCACGCATTTCTTTCTTATTTTCTTCTCTACCCCGCTCTGTGCAGAATTTCCTCTCTGAGTCATCTTCTCATTGCTTCCCACTGCTGACCTCTCTCACAACCCTTTCTACTGCTTTCTGGAAATACTCTATTTTCTACAATGTCCTCAGTCTCTTCATGGAACTCTCTGTATTCTTGTTCTAATGTAAACTTGGCTTTTCCTTGACATTATCACTTCTCAGGCAGCTTTCTTTAGAGATGCTAGCCATTTTTTCTTCATTTGTATCTCTGGGCCAGGAAGTGGTATTCATTTAGACTTTTATTGTTTCTTCCAAACTTTGACTCTCCATGTCCAACAAGCCCTCTTTCTTTGAGTTGTATGATACCCCATTCTAACACCCGCCACAGTCACTTCCACAATAACTGAGGACAATGACAAGTGGTTCCTCATCAAAAAGAATATGTAATGAAAATTGCCTTCCCCTCATGTCTTCCAGTCCCCCACTACCTCTGTCTGGAAGGAACTTTCATCACCAATTTTTGGATATCCTTCCAGAAATATTTTATGAAAATAGAATCATATGCATTTATGTATATGTATGCATATTTATATATAAATTGTTTCCTAGAAATACACAAGTGGTAAGCTATTATAGACACTGTTCTGAAAACCATTTTTTTCTTAACAAAATATTTTGAATAATTTTTCCTATTAGTACATACAAATTTTACTTCTTAAAAAAAAGTCTTCTGCTATTGCAAATGAGGCTGCTATATATAACATTTTACTTATGTCATCTTTTATATTTGCAAGTTATTTGTGGCATCAATTCCTAGAAGCGAGGTTGCTGGGTCAGAAGTTATTTGCAGGGCTCCTGGGTGGCTCAGTCAGTTAACTGTCTGCCTTTGGCTCAGGGCATGCTCCCAGGGTGGTGGGATTAGACCCTGCATTTTGCACTCACTAGTCAGTGGGAAGCTTGTATCTCCCTCTGCTGCTCCCTTGCTTGTGCTCTCTGTCTGTGTCAAATAAATAAATAAAATCTTAAAAAAAAGAAAAAGTCATTTGCTTTTTTAAAGTTGTAGTAGCTGTTGACAAAATTGTTCTCCATAGGCTGTGTGCTGATTTACACAGCCATCAGTGATGTGTCAGAGTCAGTGTCATCATCCTTGCCAACACAATGTTTAATTTTTTTTTCCTTTGCCAGTTTGATAGTTGAAAAATATTTCATTGAAGTTTTAGTTTGCAATTCTCCTACTTTGAGTGAGGATGAACATCTTTTCAAATGTTTAGCTCTGTATTTCCCTTTTGTGAATTTTTGGCCATCTCCTTTGCCTATATTGTTGATACTGTGATTCTTAATAAGAAATATATATTTTGGTCTTCATCCCATTTCTGGCACAAAGTTTTTTATAACTATGGAATTGAGGGTTTTTTTAAGTAACAAGAAGGATGAATATGTCTTTTATTATGTCAGTGAGGTGATTTTGGACTCCAGCTAAGGTGGGAGACTCATTGCCAGGAGAACCAACCATTCGATTAGAGGGTTGGCATGTTGAATCAATCACCAAGGGCTAATGATTTCATCAATCATGCCTATATAATGAAGTCCCTGTAAAAGTCTAGAAGTAGTTGGTTCGGAGAGTTTCCAGATTGGTGAAAGAGAACTACTCTTCTATGTGCCACCATGCTAGGCCCCAGACTCCACTAAGACAGAAGATCCTCTGTTCAGGACCTCACCCGATGTATTTCATCTGCTTGTTGATTTTTTTTCTTTTTTTTAAAGATTTTATTTATTTATTCATGAGAGACACAGAGAGAGAAACAGTCAGAGACACAGGCAGAGGGAGAAGCAGGCTCCACGCAGGAAGCCCGATGTGGGACTCGATCCCGGGTCTCCAGGATCACGCCCTGGGCTGAAGGCAGCGCTAAACCGCTGGGCCACCTGGGGCTGCCCTGCTTGTTGATTGTATCCTTTAATATCTCTTGTAATAAACTGGTAATCTTGTGGGTAAATGGGTTTCCTGAGTTTTGTGAGCTACTCTAGCAAGTTAATCAAATCCAAGGAGGGGTTTGTGGGAACTTATAATTTATAGCTGGTCAGTCAGAAGCACTGTTAACCTGAACTTGTGATTGGTATCTGAAGTGGAGGGCAGTCTTGTGGGACTGAGCTCTTAACCTTTGGAATCTGATGCTATCTCTGGGAGCTGTCAGACTTGAATTGAATTGTAGGTCATCTAGCTGGTATCAGAGGATTGGTCGGCAGAATGGGAATAAAAACCCCGGCATTGGAACTGGGTGCAGCACCCTTACTTGTCTTCTTGCTATTTTGTTGCAGGTTTTTACCTAATAAGGAAAATAGACCTCTAATGACATATGAATTGAAATATATTTTTTCTTGGTTTGTTAAATGGTCATTTTGGTTTTGATGTTTGTTGTACAGAAAAAATTTATCTGCATTGTTTACTAATCTCTCCATTTTGCTCTCTGTATTTTGTATCGTGCCTATACTTTCCCTATTTTGAAATTAACTTTAAAAATTTCTGTACATATTACATTGCATATTTGAAAATTGTTAAGAGTAGATTTTGATAGTTCTCATCACACACACAAAAAACTTCATTACCATGTATGGCGACAGACATTGACTAGACATCAAGATCATTTCACAATATATAAAAATAACAAATCATTATTGTGTTGTACACCTGAAACCAATGTAATGTCTTATGTTAATTATACTTCAATTTAAAAAAAAGAAATTCACATTAGTTTTGGTAGAAAAAATACTTGAAATATATTTTATTATTATAAAAACTAAGGAACTTCCCAAATTCCACTTAATGTGTATTTTGAAAATAAATGTCAATGTAAGAAAAGAAAATTGGGAGTGCCTGGGTGGCTCAGTGGTTGAGCATCTGCTTTTGGCTCGGGTCATGGTCCTGGGGTCCTGGGATCGAGTCCCCCATCAGGCTCCCCTCTGGGAGCCTGCTTCTCCCTCTGCCTCTATCTCTGCCTCTCTCTCTCTGTGTCTCTCATGAATAAATAAATAAAATGTTTAAAATAAGAAAAAGAAAAAGAAAAAAATGGGTTTCTTCTAGCACTTCAATTTTTATATAAAAATTTTTGGTTCATCAGAAATCCTAGTCTTTCTAACTCCTGCCACCATCTTGGATCACTTCAGTGTTAATGACCTTTTCAACCTCCCACCTTCCATGCTCCTTGATCTCCTCTGCTCCAACAGTCATGTCTCTTCCCATCTCTCACCACCATGTCCTGGAGCTTCTCATCCCCTGTGAGACCACTCTACTTTTCTGAAAACTTAAACCTCTCCCATTCCACTCCTTTACCACAGTCTCTTATCCTTTTATGTGTCTTGCTCTCCTGATTTGACTACAGATTCATAATAGTTTCCTCAAGACCTCTGACCCTTAACTCCTCCTTTTTTTTTCTCATATTGTCTGGCTTTACTTGGCAGGACCACATGATGACTTTCACAAGACCTGGGCATTTTTGCCTTTATGGACCCCTTTCTCCATTATAAAAGAAAAAAATGGTATATTTTATAATTGCACTTATAAAAGGTAAATATAACATTTTCTTTGGCCTAAAAGTTTATTTTTTCTTCTTATTCTAGAAGAAATTAAAACATTTTTGTGAACCCTAGACCATGTGTCTAAAGCATCAGTCGGTCCTGCTCCTAGGCACTGATTTACTGCTTAATCACTTTCTTGGCACCACTCTCTGCTCTCTTGGCCTCTTGTTTTCTGTTTATCCTCATTGTCCAACCTCAAACCTATATGGATCTTTTACATTCTACTAGAGAAAAGTCATACAGGGGATCGATGTCATCACAGAGTTAGGTCTATGACATGCATTGTGCTCTTGACAGTGTTTAACAATTTTTCTACATAACCCTGATCAATTTTCTGTTTCATTCCTCATATTACCTATACCAAATCAGTTAGCATTCTACTCAACTAAGAGAAAATTAAGCTTGAACTCTTTAACTTCCCATTCTTCTATGTTCTGACTAGCTTTGACTGGGTAACAAAACATGCTAAGATTTAGTGGCTTAAAACAGTTATTTTTCTCCTAAGGTTATGTAGGTTGGTGGGCACAGCTGGACAGTTCTCATTTTGGGGTGTTTGCACCCCAAATATAATTGCAGCTTGACCAAAGACAATCAGCTTGGCCTATGGACAGTTGAAGATTTGACTTGTTTGGGTATCCAAGATGTCTCTCTCACAAGGCTGGCAACTGTTGTTGGTTGTGAGGTAAGAACTGGGTTGGGCTGTTAACCAGAGCACCTATTTGGGGCTGGCCTCTCCAGTGGCTCTGTATGGCTGCTTACAGCATGGTGGCTAAGTCTGAAAGAGAGTGTCCCAAGATCCTGTGTTCCAAAATGTGGACATAAGCCTTGGAGGTCCTGGAGTATCAGTTCTGTTGTATTCTATTGGTCCAGCAAGTCACTAAAAACAGCCTAGAATCAAGGGTAGGAGAATGACCATCTTTTGACGGGGGAGTGACACAGTCACATTATTATAGAGCATACAGATAGAAAGTGGTAATCTGCCACACACTAATACAAAATTAGTTGCTTCTATTCCCATTTTTATTGTTTCATTCCCATCTCAGAGGAAGCAGCATCCCAATATCTATTCATGTTCTTTTAGCATTGTCCGTTCTTTGCCTTCCCACCTCTTCAGAGACCTCATTTTGTCAAGTATCTTGTCTGTTCTATCTTCTCCCTCTATTGGTTATTTTCTTTCTTTCTTTCTTTCTTTCTTTCTTTCTTTCTTTCTTTCTTTCTTTTTTTAGATTTTACTTATTTATTAATGAGAGACACAGACACACACACAGACATACACACACACACACACACACACACACACACACACACACACAGGCAGAGGGAGAAGCAGGCTCCATGCAGGGAAACTGATGTGGGACTCGATCCTGGGACTCCAGGATCACGCTCTGAGCCAAAGACAGGCGCTAAACCACTGAGCCACCCAGGGATCCCCTATTGGTTGTTTTCTTATGAATATTCTCAAGTTTCCCCCTAAAGAATAATTAACTTTGGGTCTATGTTCAACTCCAGATAAACATCTTTTATATCTGTTTCTATATGCAGACACAGTGTTTGAAAATCAGATCTATCCTTATTGATTTCATCTTTCCAGTTTGTATACACTGCTCAGTCTACTGGAAACTGCATATGGACTACCATCCCCACCACCATGTTGAAATTCTTCCTCTTTTTATTACTAAAGACTTTCTAATGAATACCACCATTTGCTTCAACGTGGGTGGAACTGGAGGGTATTATGTTGAGTGAAGTAAGTCAGTCAGAGAAGGACAATCATCATATGGTTTCACTCATACGTGGAATCTAAGAAATAGTGAAAGGGATTATAGGGGAAAGGAGGGAAAATGAGTGAGAAAAATTAAGGTGACAAAACATGAGACTCCTAACTCTGGGAAATGAACAAGGGATAGTGGAAGGGGAAGTGGGCAGGGGGTGGGATGACTAGGTGATGTGCATTGAGAAAGGCACTTGATGGGATGACCTCTGGGTGTCATACTATATATTGGCAAATCGGACTTTAATTAAAAATATATATTAAAAAATAAAAAAAGGCTTCCTAATTGCCTAATCCAATAAATATGTTAAAATATTTAAACTTTTGATAATATTTAATGATATTGATCACTCCCTTGTTCTTGAGACTATTCATGGGCCTTTATGATCCTTCTCTATTGGTTTTATGTGGTAAAATCTTAGAGATTTTGCACAAGAGAAGTGATAAAATCTTAGAGAATGAAAGTAAAGAATAGATAATATGTTAATAGTCTATGGTTCTTTAACAAAATGCCACATGCTTGCTGGCTTAAAGCAACAGCAATTTAATCTTTCTCAGTTCTGGAGGCCAGAAGTCCAAAATCAGTACCACTAGTCTGTTAATGTTGACAGGGCTGTGTTCCCTTTGAAGGTTCTAAGAGATGTTAGGTTCCCTTTCTCTTCCAGTTTCTTCTTCTTCTTTTTTGCAATTTTTAAAATTTAATTTCAATTTGCCAACATACAGTATAACACCCAGTGCTCATCCCATCAAGTGCCCTCCTCATTGCCCATCACCCAGTTATCCCATTCCCCCCACCAACTTCCCCTTCCAGAACCCTTTGTTTCCCAGAGTTAGGAGTCCCTCATGGTTTATCTCCCTCTCTAATTTTTCCCACACTGTTCCTCTTCTTTCCCTTGTAATCCCTTTCACTATTTCTTATATTCCATGTATGAGTGAAACCGTTTGATAATTGTCCTTCTCCAATTTTCTTATTTCACTCAGCATAATACCTTCCAGTTCCAACCACATCAAAGCAAATGGTGGGTATTTGTCTCTTCTGATGACTGAGGAACCACATCTTCTTTATCCATTCATCTGTCGAAGGACATTGTGGCTCCTTCCACAGTTTGGCTATTGTGGACATTTCTGCTATGAACATTGGGGTGCAGATGTGGCTCTATTTTTAACTTCTTGAGGAATCTCCACACAGTTTTCAAACTGGCTGTACCAGTTTGCATTCCCATCGACAGTGCAAGAGGGTTCGTTCCCCTTTCTCCACATCTTCTCCAACATTCGTTGTTTCCTGTCTTACTAATTTTCGCCATTCTCACTGGTGTGAGGTGGTATCTCATTGTGGTTTTGATTTGTATTTCCCTGATGGCAAGTGATACGGAGCATTTTCTCACGTGCTTGTTGGCCATATGTATGTCTTCTTTGGAGAAATTTCTGTTCATGTCTTCTGCCCATTTCACGATTGGATTTTTTTGTTCCTTGGGTGTTGAGTTTGATAAGTTCTTTATAAATCTTGGATATTAGCCCTTTATCTGATATATCATTTGCAAATATCTTCCCCTATTCTGTAGGTTGTCTTTTAGTTTTGTTGACTGTTTCTTTTGCTGTGCTAAGGCTTTTAATCTTGGTTAAGTACCAATAGTTCATTTTTGCTTTTGTTTCGCTTGCCTTCATAGATGTATCTTGCATTTTTTTAAAAAAGATTTTATTTATTTATTTGAGAGAGAGAGAGAGCACAAGCAGGGGGAGGGGCAGAGGGACAAGCAGACTCCTCACTGAGAACAGAGTTCCATGTAGGGCTTCATCCCTGGATCCCAAGATCATGACCTGAGCCAGTCAGATGCTTAACCGACGGAGCCCCCCAATTGCCCCTCTCTTCCAGATTCTAATGGCTACTGTCATTCCTAGCTTGTGGCAGCATCTCTCCAATCTTCAAGGCCAGCATCTTCAACTCTCTCTGTTTCATCTTCACACTGCTTTTTTTGTGTGTGTGTCAAGTTTCCCTCTGCCTCTCTCTTACAAGGACACATGTGACAGCATTTAGGGCTGATACAGGTAATCCAGGGCAATCTCATCTCAAGACCCTTAATTTAATCACATCAACTCCTTTTCCAAATAAGGTAGCATTTACAGGTTCCACAGATGAAAGCATGGATATATTTTGTGGTTCCATTTGTTAGCCTATCATAGATGGAGAAGAAAACTGACCTAGTAATTCAAAACCTATGGAAGGTCATGGATAACTGACTAGATGGGTTTAGCTAATGTAAGTAAGTTTCAAAAGAATAATAGAAATTATTGAGGCTTTTTTTTTTCTTTTCTTCTTTTTCTTAAAGCTGAAAACCACAGTCTGGAAGAAGAAAATGGCATCTCTCGCTCTCTCTCTCTTTTTAAGAATTTATTTATTTATTCAGAAGAGACACACAGAGAGAAGCAGGGACATAGACAGAGGGAGAAGCAGGCTCCCTGCAGGGAACTAGATCCCAGGACCCCCAGGAGCATAACCTGAGCCAAAGGCAGATGCTCAACCACTGAGCCATCCAAGCTTCAGGATGGCTTGTAGGTTTAGGACTTGTAGAAGGAAGCAGCCCTCACTGGAATGGACTGCAAGGGAAGGAAACAGGAGAAAGCTAAATTTCAGTTAAAAAAAAAGGTGGAAGATACCTTCGATGAGAACCTACCTCGACATAACAATGATAACATAGTGAAGTCCTGTTAGTATAAGAGAACACTATAAATGCATCTGAAATATAATTTGTTTCAAACGAGCAGTGGTAGCACAAGCCATTTATCATGGTTTCCCTGTTGCTGTCCTAAAATAGATACTGTAGAGTTAATGCATAATTAATTAATTATGACTTGTCTAGAAAGACTACTAAACTTCCAGACAATAGTGCTTGACTATGTGCTTATTCAAGAACTCTAATTAAATGGAATTAATTCAATTAATGATCTAATGAACACAATGATTTTTTAAAAGACTTTATTTATTAATCATGAGAGACACACACAGAGAGGCAGAGACATAGGCAGAGGGAGAAGTAGGCTCTATGCAGGGAGCCTGATGTGGGAGTCCATCCCAGGATTCCAGGATCATGCCCTGACCCAAAGGCAGACGCTCAACCGCTGAGCCACCCAGGGGTCCTGAACACAGTGATCTTTAGAAGAACTTGCAGTCTGCCCTCCCCTAGCTGAAGAACAATTGTCCCAGAAAACTCATTTGAGTATTGACTTGCCAAGGTAAGCACACTTGCTTGTATAGCCAAGTAGTCAATCAGATATACAGCTCCTTGAATCTAATTTATATATACCATTTTGGTCTTCATTTGCTATTTAAAATGTAAGAATTTAAAAAGCAGTCAGTTTTAATTAACGTAAAATCATATTTCAAATTACCATGTATTTGCTTTGGAATGTAGGAAAAAGACTTCAGTGTTGACCACAATAGACTGACATTCAAAAAGAATAAAGGCAAAAATGTACCATAATTGCTCCTGAAACAGAGGCTATTGATTTCTTCCTCATCATCTTATCAAAGAGACAGTGAAAGGAGAAAAATACAGGTTCAAAGGGACCAGCTACTCAGGTATTGGGCAGGAGCTTTGAGTGAAAATTTCAGCCTCATTTAAAACATTTAATAGCTTGTCTTCGTGTAGGAATCATTATTCTCAGTTCATCCTCTGGAGTTTTTCACATCTTTAGAAGGGTGCATTCTGTGCAATTTCTAAGAAGTGCTTCTTTAATGGGAGGGATTTATGTTAAGTTGGTTCAGGAGAGGTAGACATTTGTGGAGCCTTTTTAATGGACTACAAAAGACTGTCGAGTAATTAAATAGATTTCTTTTCCTTTAGACTGTTCCATGGTTTTAAAAACACTCTGCTGAGCATGTAAAATCAATTTCCATTACTGGCCTTGACCTTTGCAGTTTTATAAACATGTTTTTTCCCTGAGTTTGGAATGTGGTTCAAAGGCAATAGTAGAAGACTGGAGAATAAGGTCATTGTAATAAAAGTTACTGCTTTTACAGTGAAAATCTTTTCACACAGGCATTCATTCAACTGTATGTATTACGAATATAATTATACAAATATCTGCTTCTCTATATTTATATTGTATATGATATGTGTATTTATATTAGAGGCAGGGCTTTTGTTTTATTGGTGTATAATTAGAAAAAAAAAAATCTTTGTTTTCACTGCTAAAGGTATTTTTCCCTTTCCCATTCCAAGAAAGTAGCCAAACTATTGTTTTCCTTTGCCCCAGGGGCTCTGGGTTGCTGAATGGAAAGCAGATGTTGCCAGAGGACAGCTTCATTCCTATTGTTTTGTTTTGTTTTGTTTTTCTTTTGAAAGACTAGATCCATTATGAGGACCCATTCTCTTCTCTGGATGAGAAGAAAGATTAGGGCTTTGGCAGGGTGGGCACGTGTTGGGGGTAGAAATAGAACTGGATATAGGCAAGCGATTCCTTGAGTCCAGCAGGAGGAAGAGGATTTAGGTGGTTTCCAGAAAAGGTAGCACAGATCCTGCTTGTTAACTCCCAGTTGGATGGATTGCTATAGGAGGATAGGGAAGAGGAGCTCTTAGGAACCCTGGCCTCAGGACTTGAGATGACAGAGACCCTCAGTCAAGTTGTGAATACAACTTTCCTCAGGGACAGATCATGTGACCTGAACAGTGAACATATCAGTGGAGACTAGTGGAGACCGTGAGCCTTTCTTTCAATATTTGGAGTGTAGAAGACATCCCCATTCTCAACCTTTGTATTACCTGGAAGTGTGAATGGAAGAGCTCAGTCCAGAAATGACTGAAATGGAATTTCCTGCCAACTGTTTGCTGCTCTAAGCTGCTCAATTGCATTTAAACAAAATAAAGCAATGTGATATCTTACACCCAGAGTTGGGAGATTTTCACTGCCCTTTATCTCCCCTCCACTTCATCTGTAAGATAGCAATTTTTAAAAAAGATTTTATTTATTTATTCATGAGAGACACACAGAAGGAGAGAGGGAGGCAGAGACACAGGCAAAGGGAGAAGCAGGCTCCGTGCAGGGAGTTTGATGTGGGACTCCATCCTGGGGCTCAATCCCAGGGCTCCAGGATCACTCCCTGGGCCAAAGGCAGGCACTAAACTGCGGAGCCACCCAGGGATCCCCAGGATAGCAATTATTAAACTCATCTTGCACAGTTGTTTTAGCATTAAAGTAGATGACATGTACAAAGTGACTATATCAAATCATCTATGTTCAATAAATTATCACCAGGAAATATTTATATGTGTACATACTATTGCAAGAGTAGAATCAGGTGCTAGGTTTTCAAAGAAGCACAAGACATTCTTCTGGTTTCCAATGATTTTGTTATAATTAGAGGTATAGATTAAGTATATAGGACTATCTAAAAATCCTAGGTTTAGATCTTTAAGCAAGAAATGCAGGCAGGTGAAACATGCGGAGGGCCATAGGAAAATTGAATGGAAGAATTTGGAAGCAGGAATCATGACATAGAACAGAAAACCTATAGGAAGCTTAGATGAGAAGATGGCAACTTTAGGTGTGAAGGAAATTTGAGTATGATGCTATCATTGGAAAATTTCACCGAGACACAGATAGTTATTCATACAATACTTGGACAGCAGGTTTTGATTTTTCTTCCCTGTGCCTTTTTTCCCCTCCATTTTTTAAAAATCAAAATTTTAGGTGCACAAAGTTTAAATAATAATATAACTCAACAGAATAATACAAACCACTACCACCAACAACAAATACAATCCTTAATTTCTCCATCCATTTCTTTTTACTCAGAAGCAGCCACTTTCAGCTATTTTATTTTATTGGTTATATGACCTTCCAGTTTGTAAATACTATTCTCTTGATTTTTGGATTTCAGTCATTATCTATTAATATATCCCATTTCGGATGATAATTTTCCTTTTTTTTTTTTAAGATTTTATTTATTTATTCATGAGAGACACATAGAGAGATGCAGAGACACAGGCAGAGGGAGAAGCAGGCTCCCTGCAGGGAGCCCGACATGGGACTGGATCCCGGGTCTCCAGGATCAGGCTCTGGGCTGAAGGCGGCGCTAAACTGTTGAGCCACCCAGGCTGGCCCAGATGATGATTTTTCTTTAATCCTCATACCTATACCTCACTCTATCACATGCCTCTTTTTTTTTTTTTTTTCCTCCCCATGTGTCTACCATAGTTATTTCATGATTTGGATTAGAGCAAGATTATTGCATTATTATGATGATGCTAAATGGTATTCACAGCTATGCTTTATAGAATGCAGTGATTTATATAAGTATGATTATTCTTCCCACTCACAACTGTGTTTTCCCTGGATTAAATAATTGTCCTCAAATTTTAAAAAAATTTAGTTTTCTATATATTTCTAATTGAAACTGTCTGCCAGTTGCTTGAGGGGCCTGAGTAGTTCAGTCAGTTAAGCCTCTGACTCTTGATTTCACCTCAGGTCATTATCTTTGTGTGGGATCGAACCTTGCATGGGGCCCTATGCCCAGCATGGGTGGGCTTGGGATTCTCTCTCCCCCCTCCCTCTGCCCTGCCCCCTCAACTCCCTCCCTCTCTCTCACTCCCTCTCTTGCTATCTCTCTCTAAAATAAATAAGTAAAATCTTAAAAAAAAGAACCCATCTGCCAGTTGTTTAAATCTCTTCTTGATATGTTCAGACACGTAAGGTATTCTGGCATTGCATATCCCTGAAGCTCTCTAACCTGTCCTAATCTAGAAAGGCTATACTCAGGGCCTCCCCACACCTGTGACCATGGAATTGCTCTTGGCCAGAGTTCCATAATTTCTTCTACCTCTCTCCCCTGTAGAATTCCTATCTCCAGACGGTCTCATGTCTTCCTTGTTTTTGGTTTTACCCACTGTGACACTTAGCCTTTAAGTGGCTATCTGAGAAAGGGTGCAGGTGATACAAAGTTTTTGATACCCTGAATGTCTGAAAACCTCCTTATTTTTCCTCATACTTAATTGATAGTTTGGCTGAATAGAGACATCTATGTTGAGAAATATTTTCCCTCAGAATGTTTAAGGTGTTGCTCTTCTACTTCCAGTGTGCTGTTGAGAAATCCAAAGCTATTCACATTCTCCCATCTTTTTAGGTGACCATCTACCCTTCAACCGCCACCCAGAAGCTTGTCTTTGTCCCAGTGTTTTAAGATTTCACAATGCCATGGCTTTGGTGTGGTTTGTTCTCGGCCATTGCTTGGGTACGCTGGGTTCTCTTTTAGTCTGGATACTTAGGTCATTCTGTTCTAGGAAATACACTTGAAATGTTTCATAAGTAACTTTCTCCCCTCATTTTCTCTGTCCTGTTTCTTGGGAACTCCTTTCATCTGAATGTCGAACTTGTGAACTTGTCCTCTACTTTTCTCATTTTTTTCCCCTTTTCCATTCTTTATCTTTTTTGGCTCTGCTTTCTGAGAGATTTCTCCAGTTTTATCTTCTAAAACTTATGGAGTCTTTCATTTATGCCAGTGTATTTTTAAAATTTCTAGTATCTTATATGTATTTACTGTTTTTTTTTTAAAACAGGCTATACGTTTTTCTTTGAAAGAGTATCTTCTCTTACCACCATGAAGATATTAGTAATAAGATGTTTTCTTCTCTCTTTATTGTCTGGTTCTTCCAGTTTGCTTATACTGTGACTGGGTTCTGTTTTTTTTATTAAAGATGTCTTATGTATGTATCTGGTGGTCCTTTGTGTTTGCACATATTTAAGAGTGTGGCACTCTTGAGTGTGGTAGTGGAGATTGTTGGTAGGGAGATCTGACTAGAAGAGTGCTATCTGATAAAATTTTATTACATGATGGACATATTCTGCATGTACATTGTCCAGTATCCTAACCACTAACCATGCTGTCAGTCACATGAAATGTGGCTAGTGCAACTGAGGAACTGATGCTTAAATTTTACTTCATTTAATTAATCAGAATTTTAATGTAAATCATTACAAGTGGCTAGTGGCTACTATATTGGACAATACAGGCCTATGGTTTCTCTTTGAATTTTTTCCTTAGTGAATTGGGTTGGATTCATTAAAGAAAGAGCTTTGATCTTTTTCCTGGAAGGTTCAGCTTTGAATGCTACCATTCTGAGAGCCAGACAGAGATAAAGGACTAGGGGCAGGAATGAATTTTCATTCCCAATATGCCAAAGTCCACCTGTCCTTAATTTTCTATTTATAGTATTGCAGCCCTCCAACTTTCCCAGAATTCTCTGGCTTAGTTTTGCTAGAATATAAACTTCTAGGCTTTTGTGTTTGTTTTGGGTAAATAGTGGATTTTTTAAAAAATATTTTATTTATTTATTCATGAGAATACACAGAGAGGAGAGAGAGAGAGAGAGAGAGAGAGAGAGAGAGAGCGGCAGAGACACAGGCAGAGGGAGAAGCAGGCTCCATGCAGGGATCCTGGGTCTCCAGGATCATGCCCTGGGCTGAAGGTGGCGCTAAACCGCTGAGCCATCCGGGCTGCCCTAAACAGGGATTTTTAAAAAAGAGTGTTTATTTATTTGAGAAGGAGAACACGGTGGAAATGGGGGTGCAGAGGAAGAGAGACAGAATCTCAAGCAGACTCGGCTGAGCATGGAGCCCAATGCAGTGCTCGATCTCACAACCTTGAGATCATGACTGTGGCTGAAACCAAGAATCAGATACTTAACCAATTGCACCACCCAGGTGCCCCTAAATAGAGGATCTGAGGCTCTGCGTCTTCTTTTTTGCCCTACCATCAGTCCTATTTCCAGGGCTGTCCAGTGCCATTAGTTCCCAAAAACTTGTTTGTAATCAGTGCTTGTCAGCCTTTTTTTTTTTTTTTTTTTTTTTTTTTTTTTTTTTTTAATTTAAGTAGTCTACATTCCATGTGGGGCTCAAAGTCACAACTCTGAGATCAAGAGTTGCATGCTCTTCCAGCGGAGCCAGCCAGATGCCCAATGCCTCTCAGCTTTCCTACCATCATCTTAGGACCCAGCACTCTCAGATCTGATACATCAATTACTTTTCACTTATCATCCTTACTTTCAAATTTTGATGTCATGTCTTTCCTCATTCTTTGTCCTTATGATTTGATATCTTAAAAAATTATTTACTATGTTTTAGTGGGGTTTCAAAAGAATATAAACAAATGTGTGCATTTAGTCACCATATTTATTCCACAGTTGGTTTATTTCATATGTGGGTTATCTTTGTCCATTCAAGCTGCTCTAACAAAAGTACTATAGACCGGCTTAAGCAACCAGCATTTATTTCTTGTAGTTCTGGAGGCTGGGAAGTCTAAGATCAAGGTGCTGGCAGATTAGGTGTTTGGTGAGAACACTAATCGCATTGACAAAAGGCTTCGTTTGCTAGAAAATAAACTTCTAGGCTTTTGTGTACATAGGTCTCATGACCTAATCACCTCTGATAATCACCCCACCTCCTAATATCATCACTTAGTGGGTTATGATTTCAACATATTAATTTGGGGAAAAGGATTACCTAGAATTCATACCTGTAGGAATTTCAAATTTGGAATATATTTTTGCTTTCCCCTCCCCCCCCCATTTTTAAAAATCAACTCTCTAAGCTGACTTCTATAAGCATTTTAGGCTTCCACTGATTGAGACTGAATAGGATAATTGAATAGGTCTCCCATATTAGGAGAAACTTTTTACAGGTTCAAATAATATATTTTTATCTCTAAGAAAAAATTTGGAAAAAACTATACCATCAATTCAGAAATATGCAATTAGCTTTTTGAATTAATTGAATTAATTGAATAGGCCTCCTATAAAAGGAGAGACTTTGTAAAGACTCACATACAAGGCAATTGCTTTTATTTCTTTGGGGATAATTTTTGGAGAAAGCATCACTTATATTAAAGTTCATATGGTATTTAGGCAAATCTATATAAAATATAAAGCATGGATATAACCTAATCAGCACCATTGTGTTTGCTTTCCTCATCTCCCACCGAGGAAGGGTGGTCAAAAATGATTAGATTTTTGTGGGGGTGCAGATTCAGATTACCATGATTTGCAGAAAATAAAGTACTGTTTATTGTTCATCCATGTTATGGAATTGAGCATAAGCCCAACATATATTTAAAAGAATATATAACAAGGGAGATCAGCAGAGTCATGGGTAGAATAAGCCTTTTGACTTTATAAAGTAATACATTTTAAACTCCCATCAGTTTGGACCTTTTTATGAAGTTGGATGATTTATTTCTGCTTCTCATTTTCTAACTAGAAGCTGTCTTTCCTTACAAAATAAAGATGGTCACTCATCTTCTATCCTCCACAGATGAGGCCAGTCAAGGTCCATGCTTAGAACTTTCAAAGTCCTCCAGTCTTCTTCAGGACTGTGACCTTGGGGCATGAGCAAATGGAGCTGGCTGGTTTTGCTAGCATGTCCTTTGGGTACTAAAATGAACCTCTTCTCAGTGGATTGGTCTTCTGCTTTTGTTAAATCTACAATTTGATTTCTGTGTAAATCTTAGTGGTTGGCAAATCACAGTTGTGTTTGTTTTTCTGTTCAGTGGTTGAAGCCATCACCCCACCTGCATTGTTCTTTTTTTTTTTTTTCCCATAAACTCGGATTTGTACCACACAGTTAAGAATTTCATTCTATAGTGTTTGGTTGCTGCTTGCTTTAGACGGTCCTTACTTCCCCCCAGCCCCCAGTCCCCTCCACAT
The DNA here is from genome assembly GCF_048418805.1 of Vulpes vulpes. NCBI lineage: Eukaryota > Metazoa > Chordata > Mammalia > Carnivora > Canidae > Vulpes > Vulpes vulpes. The sequence goes on along the minus strand of NC_132794.1, from coordinate 25,320,734 downwards.
CCAACTAAATTGTCATAGTTCAGAAGACACAAGTCATGCTTGAAATGTCTTTGTAATCCCACAGTACTGCACATGTAAAACCACTCAGATTAGGCCCTTTTATCATGAGGTAGAACCGTGAAATGTGCTACCATTTATCTTGTACATCCTCTGTTCCCAGTACCATGGAGATACTTTATATATTATTTCTCATCCTTCATAGATCCTGAAAGGGAGCTGATATTCTTTTTTTTTTTTTTTTTAAGATTTTATTTATTTATTCATGAGAGACACAGAGAGAGGCAGAGACATAGGCAGAGGGAGAAGCAGGGTCCCTATGGGGAGCCTGATGTGGGACTTGATCTTAGAACTCTAATCACAATCTGAGCCAAAGGCAGATGCTCAACCACTGAGCCACCCAGGTCCCCAGGAACTGTTATTCTTATCTGATTTCTGAGTGTAATCTGACACTCCGGAGAAAGTAACTTGCCTGTATTTCATAAGCATCAGAGTCTAGATTTGAACTCAGATTGAACCCAGGATTTGAATTCACGTTATTTCTACTACTGTATATACCACTGCATATCAATTTAGCTCATTCTCCAATTTCACATAGAATCCAAATAAGCATATTATAGCAGCATCACTTAGCTTTCATCTAGATTTGTAATTTGGACTACTAACCTAGATGAAATTCAAGCTGTAGCTGATGACTTCCAGTGTTAGCTTTGCTTTTTGGAGAATTAGGTGACCAACTTTCTGAGCAAAAGTACTTGGCTCTTTAGGGCCACAGAAACCTATGAGTGAGTGTCAAGATATTATCGGTGAACAGCCTGGTCTTGAAACCCAGGACTTCCTGAGTCCAACAATGACAGGGCTGAGTAGTGATGTAGGGCCTTTAACTTGTCCCTTCATTTCCTTCTCTGCATTTCATCACTCCCACATTTTTAAATCAACACTTCCTCCATGATATAATAATGGGCAAGCACTCTGAGTTTTCAAATGAAAAGTGAGTGCCAGGAATATTTTATTTGGCTTGGAAAGATTTAAATTCCTAGGTCTATACAGATTCCAGTGGCTTTCAGAGAGACAGAGCATGCTGGTCTCCTTAAGAAAGGCCACCAATGGGAGTGATTTCTGGTGATGCAATGCTGATATTTTAGTACCATTCTGGAGAAGGGAAGAGGTGGGGTTTCTCTGGAGCCAGATGAACTCACAATTAGTTCTCACCCAGGCTGCTTAAGCAATTATGATGAAACCAAATCACATTACTTTTTCCTTCTACTCCTGATAAAAGCCTCAACCCTGTTCCTTCTGCCCCACAGGGCACTTGGCTGGCCATTATTCTTAACACTATAGATGCTTTTCTTTGCTTCTGTTTCCAGGCTACAACTGTCACAGTGTAAAATAAGAAGTGTGGGGGAAATAATGTACACCTCTCGATCTCACTACTTCAGAGGTACCTAGCAACCCGGTCTCCAGGCAAGCAGCATGAATCTCCCTGGTAGTTTACTGCCCACTCACAGCAGAGGCGGCGTGCTCTCTGCAAATAGCCTACGTCTTTGCCAGTGCCAGCTTAGTGGTGGTGGTGGTGGGGTGGTGTCATTTGGTATCCTTGGGGACGTTTGGTTCTTGTTCTGGGAAGACTAGGGCAAAGCAATGACAATTTCCCCAAAGCTGTTTGTGGAATCAGAAATTAGGTCAAGCAGTTCTGTTCTTGGGGTTGCATAGTCTAAAATCATAAGCGATCATTTTCAATCTTTGTTTTTTTGGTCTTTGACACATTTCTGTCATGGATTTTCCAAAATATTCATCACACTCTTTCTAAAGGATGAAAGGAATGTTTTCCAGGTGTATCTATGCAATGAGTAATCCTCCTGACTCATTTGTCCATCTATCAACCCACCCAAAAATGCTACCATATCAGTTGTGCTCATAGTTTTTACCAAATCCACTTCCTGCTTCCAAAATGTCATTTGGGCTAAAGAGAGCCCTGCACTGGTTTACCAACCAGCCACATGGACTTTCCACTTCAGGCTCATGCACCACAGGGCCTTAAATACGGATACGGTGCTTTTAATCTACTTTCTGTACCTCAGGGAATCGTTAGAGGTTCTTTATTTCTTTACTACTTATGTTTCCTCTGCATTTTAACCCTCCCCCAGAATAAAAGACTTGGAGAATGAAAGTCATCTCTTGTGGAGGGAAACCAATCTTTTCCTGTGGTGGCTGATTAAAGAATAGAAGGACTCAGGCTTCTGTGCATGCAGAGCTTAATCTAGGAAACTGAGTGCTGCTGCATAGAGAGAGGGCTGATCCCAACATATCAGGAAGAGAATAGGTTAGTTTAACCTCTGAATCACTCCCTCACTCACTCACCAAGCAGTAAGTGAATTCCTACCATGTGCCAGGCCCTCTACTAGGAACAAGGAAGACAAATACAAATAAAAAAATCTTACTGGTAAGCTGATAATCTGGATGATATTTTAATGAAAACAATTAGGAACAGTGTCAGATTCATTGTAATACAAGTACTTTTAAAGTGTTTTGGGAGCTCACATGGGGATGGGGGTACTCTTTAGGGAGGTAGGAGGGGAGAGGAAATGAGATTAATATAATTTAATTTTTAATAATAGATGTGTTAAATAACTGGCTCACAACATTCCTGAAAATTTAACACTTGACTCTTATGAGCTGATGTGAACCTGCTCCAGCACACTTTGGGATTAAAGTGAAATTGGGAAGTGTAGATATGTCTTATAGCAACACTATGGACATATGTTTGGACTCTCCATGAGCAGGATAATTTGAAATGTTAGCTAGTGTTTTGTTTTTCTTGTTTTATGTATTTTTATTTCTTCTCAATGAAGGTGATTAAGACGTGATTAAGTTTTGTTTTTTCTTGTTTCAAAGGCTTTTTTCAAGTGTGAAATTAAAAAAAATTATTTTATTTATTTGAGAGAGAGAAGGAGAGCATGAGTAGGGAGGCAGAGGGGTGAGGGAGAAGCAGACTCCCTGCTGAGCAAGGAGCCCTGTGTGGTGCTCGATCCCAGAACCTTGAGATCATGACCTGAGCCGAAATCAAGAGTCAGAGGCTTAATGAACTAAGCCACTCAAGTACCTCATTTCAGAGACTTTCATATTGCTGGGCAAAAACTTTTTCTAAAGAGCTAGACTGCACGTTACTTACTTTCACAGGACCATCTGGATATAGTCAAGGTGAAGGTCAGTAATGAAGTTGTAGACTAAGATCAGAGGGCTCATTCTTGAATGCAGTGTGTGAGATCCTTGTAAATTTCAGAAGTTTCTTGGTGGAAAGAATGAGCCTAATAAAAAGACTGAAATTGACTTTCTCACCAACTAAGTAGAAGAAAGCTCAGCATAATTTGACTATTTCAGAGAAGTGATGTTTCTTATACTCCAGTGTTGTGGAATTAAACTGATATCCATTTCAGCTGTAGGTTACACCTGCTTTTCTAACCAAAAATATAGCCTGATTGTATTTAAATTTTAAGAGAATAATTGTCACCTACAATTTGGAATTGGAAGGAATTTTTCTCATTGAAAAATGAGGCTAGTTAGGTGTGAATATCTACCATGATAAGGAGAATAATCAGGGTAGCCTATGGGAATAAAGAGGAGAAGAACAGGCTCTGCAATATTTTAGAGGATAAATCACAAAGGGTGGAATACAACTTGCAGGATTTAAAATGTGAATTTTTATGGCTTAGAAGCAAATGCAACTCAATGCCTCTGTTGGTTACCCCTGCCTTCTGCATGCTTGGCACAAGGCCTCATACTTAGCAGGTGCTTAATACATGTTGAATGAATGAAAGAGTGAATAAATCCAATGCATGAACAAATATGCATGTTTTTACTACATTAAAAATGAGCCTGGTCAAGACAATGTCAAGACAAGCCATAGCTTGGGAGAAAATCTTTACAAAAGATACATCTGAAAAAGAGCTGTTATCCAAAATATACAAAGAACTTTTAAAACTCAGCGATAAAAAATGAACAACCTGATTTAAAAAGATGTGAAAGACATCTCACCAAAGAAGATATACAGTTAGCAAATAAGCATATGAAAAGATGCTCTACTTCATATGTCACCAGGGAAATGTAAATTAAAACACTAATGAGCTAAAATTATACATGTATTAGAATGCCCAAAATACAGAACACTGACAACAAACAAATACTGGTGAGCATACAGAGCAACAGGAACTCTCTCGTTCATTGCTGGTGGGAATACAAAATGGTACAGCCACTTTGGAAGACAGTTTGGTGGTTTCTTATAAAACTAATCATACTCTTACCATATGATTCAGCAATAACACTCCTTAGTATTTACTCAAAGGAGCTGAAAATTTATGTCTATACAAAAACCTGCACACACGAATGTTTATAGCAGCTTTATTTATAATTGCCCAAATTTGGAAGCAACCAAGATGTCCTTTCATAGGTGAATAGATCAACAGACTGGTCTATCCAGTCAATGGAATATTATTCAGCAGTAAAATAGAATGAGTTATCAAGCTAGGAAGAGACAGGGAGGAGCCTTAAATGCAAGAAAGAAGCCAATCTGAGAAGGCTACATACTGTGTGATTCCTACTATATGACATTCTGGAAAAGGCAAAAATATAGAGACAATAAAAAGATCAGTGATTGCCATGGAATAAGGGAAAGGGAAGATGAAAAGGCAGAACACAGAGGACTTTAGGTGATTGAAACTACTCAGTATGATACTGGACTGATGGATACATGTTATTATTATACATTTGTCAAAATCCATCAAATATACAATACCCGGTGAAGCATCCAACTGTTGATCTTAGCTCCGGTCTTGATCTTGGGGTCGTGAGTTCAAGACCCATATTGGTCTCTGTGCTGAGTGGTAATCCTACTTAAAACGTGTGTGTGTGTGTGTGTGTGTGTGTGTGTGTGTGTATCACCAGGAGTGAACCCTGATGTCTACTATGAACTTTAGACAATAATGATGTGTCAGTGTAGGTTCACTAGTTGTAACAAATGGGCCAATCAGGTGGGGGATTTTGATAGTGGGGGAGGCTGTGTATATGTGAGAGGGTAATGGGAAATCTGAGTACCTTCCACTCACTTATGCTGTGAACCTAAAACTCCTCTAAGTCTATTTAGAAGAAAAAAAAAAAAAGATTCTGGGAGCTAGCATGAGGATTTGTGACTTAGTACCTGAATGATGGTTATGAAAACAAGAGTATTCCTACATTGCTGGAAGATGATATTCTGACCAGTAGACTACACTTATATAAAGATCAATGAGCTCATCAATGATGACAAATAAGAGTGTGGCAGGAGGAAATTCAGGTATACCAGATTATTTTGAGGTATGTGTTGCAGAATAGAATATGAGAAGTTGAATCAACTCAACCCAGTTTTCTGTTCCACGAATGTCAGGTCATTTTTTTTTAAAGATTTTATTTATTTATTCATGAGAGACAACAGAGAAAGAGAGAGAGAGAGAGAGAGAGAGAGAGAGGCAGAGACACAGGCAGAGGGAGAAGCAGGCTTCATGCAGGGAGCCTGACATGGGACTTGATCCCGGGACTCCAGGATCACGCCCTGGGCCCAAGGCGGGTGCTAAACTGCTGAGCCACCCAGGGATCCCCGAATGTCAGGTAATTTTGAACTTTATGGAAACTCCCCAGTGTTTGGGGGAGGGGGACTGTTCTGCTCCGCTACTTTTTTATGAGACACTTGTAGCAAAAGCACATTTCAGACCACTTTGTTCTATGCAAACAAATATTTGCTAGCAAGCAGATACAAAATAATCGGACAGCCTGTGTATTCTTGGAATATTTTCAGTCTCAACCCTTGACACAGTGAGACCAGTCTCTTCATGAAAGGCTGTCTGCAAGATGAAGACAGGCATGTTCTGCTGGAGGGAGGGTCAGGCCTTTTGGTCAGATCAGATGATAGGATTATCCACCCATGGGAGAGGTGCAGGACCATAGCAGCTGTCCCCCTGGTATGAACTACTCACCTGAATGGATACTTATATATATATTATTCCTGCAAAGATGGAGGTGCCTAAGTCCTCACAATCATGTAACTTAAATTCCACTAATTTTACCCATTAGAAATTCTTTCCTAAACACACTCAGTAATAGAGCTTCTTAAATTTTGTTTGTTTGTTTTTTTGTTGTTTTGTTTTTTTAAGAATTTATTTGTTTGAGAGAAAGCACAAGCAGGGGGAAAGCAAGAGGGAAAAGCAGACTCCCCACAGAACAAGGAGCTGAATGCAGAGCTCAATCCCAGGACCCTGAGATCAAGACCTGAGCCACAAGGCAGACGGCTTAATCCACTGAGCCACCCAGGCACCCCTGAAGTTGGTTTTGACAAAAATACTTCTGAATGCCACTGGCCAGTTCTTAGGATGTTAATTCTATTTGGCCACCTCATATGTTAACTGATCCCTAGGATATAGGTAGATGAGAGTTAAATTGTTCACACAGAGCTCCTAATGTTTATATCCTGCAGTACTGTAAAGGAAATTACAAGAAACAATAAAACCAAGAGAAATATCATGAAAAAGCGTTTTTAAAAGCTTCAACATCAAAATGAAACTGTACTTCTGCTTTGCTCTATACTGGTAACTATGAGATGTAATTGTATGTGTTCTTAATTATTGTGCTGGAGAGAGTGAGTGTATATGGGCTTTATAACATTTAAACAAAAACAGTTTAAAGCAATTTACTGCCTTGGTTGATGTAGCTTCATGGCTCCTTTATGAGATTCCCCATTAACAAAGCCTTTTATGTAAGGCTTTATTTGATGGATTTTCTTTTCTTTTCTTTCTTCTTCTTTTTGTAACAAGAAGAGCCACAAGTACTATGGCTGAACAGAAAAATATCCCAGAGAGAGGTTGTCATAGGAACTGTGCCAGAAGAGCAGCTACTCGATAGAATGTACCATCCAAAGAAGAGAGGAAGGAACTGATCTTGAAGCTTCTCTTACCATCCATTTTAAGGAACAAATCTTTCATGAATCTCCTCATGGAAATTGTCTGCAGTGACAGCAGGGGTAGGTGAGATACTAGGAAGCAGTGGGGCTGATGATTATATATATATTATATATGTATATATATATATCTCATTATATATATATAATATATATATTATATATATATCTCATAGGATTTTTATAGAAGATTAAAATAGATAAAATATATTAAAATACCTACTCTATAAAGTCCCTAAAAATAATAGTAATAAATAACAATAGTCTTTACTATCTCATGTAATCCTCACTTGAACTCTCCAAGGAAGACTGTCATTCAGATTTTCCAGATGAAAAAAATGAAGCACAAAGAAGTTGAATTATTCCAGGTCCCATGGTAAGTGGTAGAGCTGGAACTCAAATGCAATGTTGCCTGACTCTAGGGCTCTTGCCCTTAGCTTCTGTTGGGCTAAACTAGTGGGCAATCAATAATTGGTAATAATTACAAAAATGCTTCTTTGGTGGTGGAATAGTGGGAGTTTCAATTGCCATAAGATACATATAGTAGAATGTTGCAGCAATTGTTAGTTTTGTTTTTTCCTTGAGCTTATTTTTCTTAAACCACATAGAAATGTGGTCCTATAGGTTAAAAAACTTTGTCCCATTCTCCCCTCCTTACTCCCCAATGAAGAGTTTCATTTCCCCAACCAATTGATGTCTTCCTAGGGAATTCTAAAAGCTCTTTTTCTCTCTCCCTCTCCCCTTCTCCTTCTCTCTCCTCTTCTTTCCATCCTCCCCACTTCCTTTTTTTTTTTTTTAAGGTTTTATTCATTTATTCATGAGAGACAGAGAGAGGCAGAGACAGAGGCAGAGAGAGAAGCAGGCTCCATGCAGGGAGCCTGGTGTGGGACATGATCCTGGGTCTCCAGGATCACGTCCTGAGCTGAAGGCAGAGCTGAAGGCAGACACTCAACAGCTGAGCCACTCAGGCGTCCCCCCTCCCCCACTTCCTGAAGGAGGAATTCATAGCTGGAGCTTCCTTACTATGCCTTCCTCAAAGTTTTGAGACCCTATGTTATGGCTGAATTTTTTTCCCCTCCAAAGTTCATATGTTGAAGTCTGTTAAAGAGAAAATTACTCATGGCACTTGTTAAGAAAAACTAAGGCAGGATTTATTCAGGTGGGATACCACAGTAGGTACAGGGACCAGGACAGTGGAGTTTTGTAGGAGGGGAGAGAGATTGGGCTCAACTTTGAATATACAGAAAAATAGAAATTTATAACCACGAAGCAGGGTTGGGGATCAGTGGACAGAGAATTACTAAGAGGAAATATTATAGGTAAGGGAGGATTCTGTCTAAACAAACCTGACCGGATTTTTGCTGAAGTTAGGCCAGGGTGATGAGATATCATCTGGGGGAAGGTGGTGATGGGGAATCCGATCAGATATTGAGGGTGATCAGAGATGGGCATTTCTTGTTAGACTGACTTAGCAGGATTCTTGCTAGAAATAGTCTACAAGGAAGGACATGGGAGCCCGATGTCAGGCCTAGTGGAAAAGAGAGCTCAGAAGAGCTGATCAAAGTTTGGTCAAGGCGAGAATCTTTGTCAAACCCTAACCCCCCAGTACCTGAGAATGTGACAATAATTGGAGATAAGATGCCTAAAGAGATCATCAAGGTAAAATGAGGCAATTTGTGGTGTCTTAATAAGAAGAGGGGGTTAAAACACAGATACACAGAGGGTGGACCTTGCGAAGACATCAGAGGAAGACAGCCCTCTATAAGCCAAGGAGAAAAGCCTTTAGAAGAAACCAACCCCACCACTGTCTTGATCTTAGACTTCTAGCCTCGAGAACTAGGAGACAATAACTTGCTATTGTTTAAACCACTCTGTCAGTGGCACTTTGTTATGGCAGCCCTAGCAAACTAATACACCCTACAGTGGTCTGAGCATCTTGAACTTTATTCAGATCTGTGTCACCCATTTCTCTTGGCATCTCTACTCTTGCCATTCTGTGGCTATGTCTGTTTCATTTTAGTTAAGCACCAGGTGTGGAATGCGAACCTCTGTGTAAAATGGCACAGGTTTACTCTTGAAATGACTCTGTGAACACGAAAGCCAGGAAAATTAACCAAGGTACGTGGTGCTTTCCTCTGTGTTCTTATGCCTGCCTTCAACTTATCCAGAGTGGATCTTCCTCAGATTAAACACCACACTGCTCATCTCTAGATGCAAGTTCTTACAGGATTGTACTGCCATTAACTTTTTATATGTCTCTTTACTACCTCCACCTCACCCCCAGTTAATTTCTGAATTCACAGACACTGAGATTGTGCCTATGAATTATTCATTTCTGTACACCCTATAATTCCTGGTTCAGAAGAGGCACTAATTTATATTTGGATTTTTTTAATGGAGTCTATGTGTGTGTGTGTGTGTGTGTGTGTGTTTTCTTCTTTTTTATCTCTGATGAGGGGATTTTTTTTTAAGAGACTCAAATGAAAGAAATTTAAAGCACTTTAAACATGTAATGGTGTAATAGTCAATGTCATAAGAAATAGGTTTGTTTTTATTTATTTTATTTTTTAAAATTTTATTTTTAAGTAATCTCTACACCTAATGTGGGATTTGAACCCACAATCCTGAGATCAAGAATCACATGCTCCACTGATTGAGCCAGCCAGGCACCCCAGGGTCTATTTTTATTTTAAATCCTCCAGTCAGAAGATTCTGAAATGCCTAAACCTCTTCTTACAAGGGAGACTGCAGGTATGATGGAGGTTGAGTTGTCTAGGAAAAATGGTCGTCATGACCTAAAGGAATCTTAATGCCTACTTTACTCTCAGGATGTAGCCAGCACTCCACGCAGGAAGTCAGGCATCACTGGGGAAGTGGAGAGAGAAAGGAGATTGGATTGCCAGGCTCCCACTCAAGAAAGAGTCTGTAAAGACTATCAGGCATCTCATTGAAAAGTAAATATTTCACCTGCAGACATCCTTTGGCCTTCTTGTGTGTCTGGACTAGTTTCTTTCTTTTTTTAGGATTTTATTTATTTATTTACATGAGAGACACACAGAGAGAGGCAGAGACACAGGCAGAGGAGAAGCAGGCTCTCCACAAGGAGCCTGATGCAGGACTCAATCCTGAATCCCGGGATCACACCTTGAGCCGAGACAGACGCTCAACCGCTGAGCCACCTGGGCATCCCTGGACTAGTTCCTAGTAGGATTCTTTTTGGTAATCAACTGTGCCTCCTTCTTGGACTTTTGGCAGAATAAAGGGAAGATATATTTGATTATGAACTATATCCAGCTGGGGATATTGAACCACAGAAACAGCACACCTGCTCCTTGGTCCTGAACAATGGGAGATGCTTGCTCTAGGGGTTGGGGGTGGGGATGTGTCTGGTTAGAAATAAGATACAGTCCTCCATAATATAGCCCTTCACCTGGCTCTTCGAGAGACATGATCCAAGGAAAGCCAACTTCTCCTAAAAGTGTTAGTAAAAATCTGGGTCATGAGCAACCATTATTTTTAGACAACAGTAGGTGATGTTCAAAGTAAGACATGTAACTAGCAACACGTATTTTTGCACTACTTGGATCACAGTCCTTAAGGAATTTACTGTTGGTAAAGACAGTTGCCAATATGCCACAGATTTGTATCAGGGACACCAAAGAAACAGAATCAATTATTCGTGAAGAAGCAGAACAATCCTCCATTAAACTTTGTATAATATCAAAAAAGAGCACAAGGAAAGGTCAAATCTATCCTCCAAGTTCTTAATTATAATTCAGAGAGCCAGGAGGGAAAGGGAATGGAGAAAAGGAAAAAAAAAAATTAAATGGCTGCCTGGAGTTTGGGAACACTGAGTGGAAACGGAAGATATTTCTGTCTTTGATGTCAAACATCCACATGGTCACTTTTTCCCCCCTAAAGGCATTTAATTTTGTGGGATTGGATTCTTCTTTCTGAGACCTAGGAAAATATAAATGCCATCAACTGTTTGATCTCATCTGTGTAGTTTGAAGGCTGTTTGTTTGTGGGTAAGGAAGTTAACACCACAAAAAGCACTAAAACCCTACAACATGCCAGCTTTGGATGATTCATAGAAAACAGTCACAATGCAGGTCAGATGGTGCATTTCTGATGTAAAAAAGAAAAAAAAAAAAGGATTGCTTAAAAGTGTGTATCCAGAAAATACAAGACTTTTGTATTATTTGTCATCCACTGAAAGCTAAATAGCATTGGGATATGGTTATTTTAAGTTACAGTTTGAAAAACCAAAACTGGTGATTTCTGAAAACAAACAAAAAAGTGCTAATTTAAATGTTTTGAAAATTGGCACAAAGGAGAAAAAAGGGCCTTTCATGTGATATATAAGGAAAATCTGTTGAAGACAATTAGTTCCTACAGGAATAGGATTGATAATGTGACATTTATTCACTTTGATCTAAATTTAACATCTACCCACATTTTCAACGTTCCAGTGCCCTTCTGGTTACTATAGTGATCATACCTTGCAACTCAACATTTAATTCCTAGGTAACAGACAACAATCGTGGATACCAAGGAGAGCATAGGTAAAATCTGTTTTATTAAATACTTTCTGGTGATGCCTGGGTGGCTCATTTGGTTAAGTGTCTGCCTTCGGCTCAGGTCAAGGTTTCAAGGTCCTGGGATGGAGTCCCACATTGGTCTCCTTGCTCAGTGGGGAGCTTGCTTCTCCCTCTCCCTCTGCTGCCCCCCCCCCCCCCCCCCGCTTCTGCTGCTCTCTCTCTCAAATATATTAATAAAAAAATCTTTAAAAAATTACTATCTGGAGTTTGCTAATTGAAAAGCATCTCTCTCTTCCCTGCCGCCTCCCCCTCTTTTTGCATGTTTTAGGTTTGCTACACCTAATGAAGAGATTGAAATATCCCCAAACATAAGTTGTACAAGAAGGATCAAGAAGCATGTTTAGGCACTAAATGTGAGTGTAAGGATCTTGATGTGATGGCATAACATTGCTAGGGAAACAAGAAATAAGGGTTCTAAAATAAGTACTTTTTGGGGCATCTGAGTGGCTCAATTCGTTGAGTGTCTTACTCTCGATTTAGGCTCAGGTTTTAATTTCAGGATCATGGGATTGAACCCCAAATTGGGCTCCATGCTCAGCAGGGAGTCTGCTTCTCCCTCTCCCTCTCCCTCTCCCTCTCCCTCTCCCTCTGCCCTCCCCTACTTTGTGCACACACTCAATCTTGTCTCATAAATAAATTAAAAAAATATTTTTTAAGTACTTTTCAGCTGGAGCTGACCTAAAAAGTCATTATTGATGTCTGATGAAACTGTGAACAAAAAAATACCCTCAGTAGTTGGAGTGTCTGTTCTAATAATGTACCATATTTAATGTTTATTCTTCTTCTAATATAGACAGATCCATGATATGAAATATTTTTTTCCACAAAAGCAACTTGCATTAGAAACTTCCAAACAAATGCAGAAGAATTTACTGACCATTGAAAAGACAAACAGGAAGAACTTCATTATATTTTGCTCCATACTTTTGAAACATCTTGTCAAAAGGTCTTTTTCAGCTCTCCAATAAAAAGACTGTCCAGAGATTCATACCTGAGTAGCACTGAGACACTCCAACATTTACATGTCTAGGTTTGGGCCCTGTGATGCAGTCTTAATGTGTCAATTGAAGTGCAAGTCAATTGAAATGCAGGATTCTGAAACAAGGACCCACACTTTTTTGGTTGTTTTTAAGTAATCTCTATGCCTGAAGTGAGGCTTGAATTCAGGATCAAGAGTCTCATGCTCTGCATACTGAGCCAGTCAGGTACCCCAAGAACCCACACTTTCAAATCTAGCTTTTCTATTGCCACACAGTAATGGCAATATAAAAGGAAAACATAAACAAAAAATTTAATAAAACAGACCAAAAATATACTGGAAAAGTGGAGAGTGATAAAAAAAGAAGAATATCAAGAAATCACAGTGTTGAAATATCTTCGGAAACCTAATAGTAATACTGATGGTAACAGTTATGACTCTCTCCTTATGTGCCCAGCCCTATGATAGGTACCTTAACTTTCATCCTGTGTTTAGTCCTCATGACAGCTATGGCCGACTATCATTATTAACACCTCCGTTTTACAGATGAGAAAGTAAAACTAAGAACATTAGAATGAGTAACTTGCTCAAGGGTTTCCAGTTATGCTGGTAAGTAGTAGGACTTGTACATATTTTTTAAAAGTTGGGGATCCCTGGGTGACTCCGTGGTTTAGCGCCTGCCTCCGGCCCAGGGCATGATCCTGGAGTCCCGGGATCGAGTCCCACATCAGGTTCTCTCATGAATGAATAAATGAAATCTTAAAAAAAAAAAAAAAAAAGTAACAACAACAGAAAAAGGCAGAGAGGAGACATTATGGGTAGTTGGTCTCATCAGTGCCAAAATATAACATAGGGGATCCTTGGAGCTTGCACTATAGTCCAAACCATTGAATTCATGGTCAAGTGGCCAGAACAGGTACCCAAAGCTCCCCTTGAAAGGAAGGAACCAGAAACTGGGACATAGATTTGACTTTCATAAAGCCTTTTTGTTTGTCTTCTTAGAGAATTTTTCATGTGCTCTTTAATAAAAAATATTTACACTTATGTATATAGCCACACTCTCACATTGGGAACATTGGGAAGGGGAGTAGGTCGAAATTCCTTTTTTTTTTTAATTAAGATTTTATTTATTTATTCATGAGAGACACAAAGAGAGAGGCAGAGACACAGGCAGAGGCAGAAGCAGGCTCCATGCAGCGAGCCTGATGTGGGACTCGATACTGGGTCCCCAGGATCATGCCCTGGGCCAGAGGCAGGCGCTAAACCGCTGAGCTACCCAGGGATCCCCTATTTTTTCAAAATTCTTTAGAGTACCTGATATGCCCCAACATGCTAGTGGTAAACTTTATTTATTTATTTATTTATTTATTTATTTATTTATTTATTTATTTATTTATTTATTTATTCATTCCTTCTATGGAGTAGTCTATGGATCAAAATGGGTGATAGGTTTATTTCTGTTCTTGGGAACTCAGGGTGGGTGGCAAACAGTGATAATCATATTTCATTACAGCCTGGTGTAATTTTAGCAGTTCATTCTGCAAGTCCCAGCATGTATTATTGATTATTGTTCCATAGGAATCAGTACAGATGAAATGTAAGATCGAGTGGTCTCTTGTAAAGTGACTTGCATAAAATTTAACGGTTCATACCGAACTTCTAAGGACTAATAGAAAAGAATAGTAACTGCAGTGCACCACAAGAGGGCGCGCTGGTACTTTTAAATTCAATAACTTGGCCGGTATTGTGAGTGTAAAGACAAGGTGCAGATTTCACTTACAAGCCAGTTGCCTTTCTACAATCATTAAATATCAAATCTCCATGATTTTTTTTTTAAATCTCCATGATTTTTAAAGTAACTTTCGTGGGATTTGAAAATAGTGATGAGGTTTTTAAGGCATATACTTTTTAAATATTTTATTTATCTATTTGACAGAGAACAAGCAGGAGGAGTGGAAGGCAGAGGGAGAGTCGGATTCCCTGTGCAGAGCCCCACACGAGGCCTAATCTTGGGACTCCAGATCACACCCTGAGCCTCCCAGGCACGCTGGCATGTTGTTTTTTTATTTTCATGGAAAGAAATGAGACTTTTACCCCCTAAAAACATATTTTCCTGGGTTAATATTTTATTAACTATTACTTGGTACTATCGCCAGTTATCAAGACAGCTTGGAAAAAATTAAAAGAAAAATTGTTTCTTTTTCTTATCAGCAATACAAATTACAAAGTGGTAAAACCGAGATTCATTTTAGTAGATGGAGGAAAGGTTACTTGGAGAGAATTATGACAAACTAATAGAGATTCACATAGTCTTCTCCATACCTGTTACCCTCACACAAGTAACAAGGTGATTTATTATATATTAAAGAATAGCTTTTATTAACAAGATTGTCTATCATTTTTAGTTCCTAATAGTACCTCTTTAATAACCAATGAAATCTGAACATGGGATTGAAAAAGGAATATGAATGTTGTACCCTAAAGTTATGGATTAAAAATTAAGAAAAACAGGCAAACAACAAAATTCTCATAGCATATATGATTTGAGGTGATCCTGGAGGTATATGTGGTCTTTCTCTATCAGGGTAAAGTTTATAAATATTTTCATTGGAAATGTTCCTTTAGTCCAAGGATTGGCAAACTTTTTCTGAAAAGAACCAGATAGTAAATACTTCTAGATACTAGGAGCTATTCACTTGCTACTGTAGTGTGAAAGCAGCCACAGATAGGCAAATGAATGGCGCTGGTTGTGTTCCAATAAAATGTTATTTACAAAAAAACAGGTGCCGAGCTAGATTTGGCCCCGGGATCATAGTTTGCTTAATCTTGCTTTATTCTAGCGGTGGATCCCTTAACAGATAAAAGGTGAGGGAGTAGGAGAAATAGCTTTGGAGACCAGGACACGGTGGGGAAAAAAGAACCTCTAACTGGAGAGCATAAGGATATAAAAAGCTTCACCTCAGGTCCCAAGAGATGCTCAACAGTCCTTAGCAAGAACCAAAATAACAGCTGTCTTAGGAAGGAAGTGTATTTTAGAAAATTGGTTGAAACATATGCATAGGCCTACGTCTAAAATAAGTAAAGCCCTGAAGGTGCAGTAAATCAAAAATGTCTGAGAGATGGGGAGTTTGCTCTGCGCATCAGTTGCCCTGGCATGGTGAGCCACAAATAAGTAAGGAAAATCTGGAACCCTGCAGGAAACTATAGAGTTTTGCGGCAAGACAATTGTGGGTGATAAATTAGAATGGACTTTCTGAACATAAGGAAGCACCCCTAAGTCCCAACCCAAGATATTTTCTAAAGGACTGCTGGAATTTTAAATATTTTGAAAATAGATTCCACGATTCATAGAAAGAGCAGATACATTTCCTAAGAGTGACAGATGCATTATACTTTGTTTTAGGAGATGAGGTAAGATTTCCATGAAATCAATTAACTGCTGGGAAAAAATAAACATACAAACAAACACAGGAGACTTATACACTGCCATAGTTCCCAAGTCTGGCAGCAGAAAAATGTCAAGGAGATTTCTTAAAAAACACAGTTTCTCAGGTCTCATTCCAGACCGATTGGATTAAATTTCCCAGAGCCTGTGGCTGAGGCATTCCTGACAGTGCTGCACAAGTGGGTCCTGAGAATGGCCAGGCTACCACAAGCCCAGGGGCCAGCATTTGGAAGCCAGTAGGACAAAGGACAAACCCCAGGTTTGAAGTTTGGCCATATTAGGTTCAGATTTCAGGCTCTGCCTTATATTAGTCATTTGACCTTGAGCTGGTGATGTAATATTTACAAGCTTCAATCACAGTACCGGTAATGTGAAGCCTATGTGTGCCCCTATGGGAAGGGTTAAAAATCTGATGTGGCTGTCAGGCTTGGAGTATAGATGCTACTGGCTCATTTATGTCCTATCTCTCCGTTCTTCATGGGGATGATATAGCTGGATTTGCGCCATTCACCACTTCACAGGATTTTACTAAAAGTGAGAGTATTTTTAAGAAGATTCATAAGTTTAGTTCTTTTCCACAGAAGCATTTCTTCTTGAATTTCCTGAGAATTCTGTGATCAGGTCATGCCATCTCTACTCTTAAACACTAACTAGAGAGGAAGAAGACAAAGAGGGGAGATGTTGAGCTCTCAAGCATCCCATCAAGTCCCAGCTTGTGCTGACTTTGCAACTTTGTTTAAGGCAGTTACAAACTCCTTGCTGGTAACTTGGCCTTGGCTTCCAAATTCCTGTTGTAGTTGAGCTTTGTTCTTACATGCAGGTGTAGGAGGTTCTTCTTCTCAGAAGTTGAGGCCACAGGGAATTAGGCCACACCTGCTGCTCCTTTATTTTTCTCTCCTCTATGGTTTATCTGAACGAAGAAGAGTATCCTTCCCTCTGAATCTGGAGTGTGGAAAATCATGGGCAGCGTACTATTAATTGTTGCTTGGCGGCAGACGTGATCCTAAGGAGGGAGTTGGCAATTCCCTTCCTCTGGCCAGCAGCATGCTTCCTATTTGTAGGTAATTATTCATCTATTCTTTGGGAAGAGGGGTTGTACCTCTTTCCTGAAACACACGAGACCAAAATGAATTCATCAAAGAGGAAAATAAGTTTGTAGTGCATGTTGTTAACAAGTTCTCTCCACAGTAGGAAAGTGATTGGGGGACATAAGAGAAGTGGAGTGTAGTAATCATTTCCTTATTTTGGTGAAAGAAGAAAGCCACAAGAAATAAAATTCTGGTTAAAGGAAGAGTTGCTTTTGTTTACAGGTTCCTAGTGACTTCTCCACTGGTTATGGCTGGCAAGTTTGAGAGGCAAATTTACATTTCAGGAGCTTGTGAGCTCAGCATTTGAGTCAAGTTTCTTTGCAAATAAAACCTGAGGGTTTAGTTTGTTCTAATTTAGAGTTGGACATTAGCCAAATTAGGAGTGAAGAATTCTACATCAGCAGGTTTACTGCTTAATTTTACTATCGGTTCTACTTAGCAACTTCTAGCACATTAAATGAGGCAGCTATAGCCTTTTTGGGAATCAAGATAGGACAATTGGACAGCATTTGAACATTAGAGGCTTTTTTTTTGTTTTTGTTTTTGTTTTTTTTAAAGGACAATAGCTTTATAAATTGAATGACACTTGTAAGGTCCAAAAGTAAATCTAAATTTTAAGTTATTCCCTAAAACTATGCACATCTCTCAGAATCTCAAGAGAAATAAGTATTCTCTTGAATATTCAAGAGTGTTCAGTCCCTGCTCAGCAGGTAGCCTGCTTCTCATTCTCTCTCTGCCTCTCCCCTTGCTTATGCTATCTCGCTCTGTCAAATAAATAAATTTTTTTTAAAAAAATTCAATTAGTTCAAATTAGTCAGAAGTAAAATTGTTAAATAAAGCTGAAATACTCATGTGGGGAAGAAAAAAGGAGACAAAAAGATGAGTGGCCTGCCACTTTTTTTTTTTTTAGGCCAGTAATCTTGTATATGAAAGGAGTCACATCTTTAAGATGAACTATTAATGCTTTTTGTTTTTCTAAAATAACACTTGAAGGGATTACTTTGGGTTCAGAATAATGGTATTACTTGGGTGCTTGAAATGATTGCTTTGTGCATTTCCAGACACTTTTGATATGTGTGATGGAAAAAGCTAGTTCAGGCCAGGAGAAAGACTTTCAACACTTTGGTACTTACAGTGTGTTTTTACAAATGGGTTGAGACACGCTGAGATATCACTTGATAATGGTGCTTCCCCACACAATGAAAACTTGGAGTGAAATTTAAAAATGAGTAACAAATTATATGGAAGCAAGTAGCTAATTCAGCTAAAACATTACTTTGTTTTAGAAACTAGAAACCTTGACATCATCTTTTGTTCCTTCTGCCCCTAACCAGTACCCAAGATCACACTCCCTTCCTCTCATTTTCTTGGCTGCTGCTTTGAACATTTCTGCAATGTCTTCCCTCTAAACTACTGGAGCAGTTTCTAAATTTGTTCCTGCATTTCCCTCTATTTTTTTTGTAATCTATCCTCCTGAAACATAGACCCATTCTTCTATTATAAACCTTTGTTTGGCACAACTCTGATAATCCTGGTGAAGACAAATGTTCCCTGGGTTCTCTTTGCTTTGGAGTAAAACCTTCACTAAAAGTTCAGTCCCACAGAGAGGGAAGTGTTAGGGTTAGGCAGATTGTCAGATGCCAACCAAGCAACTTGGGGTTCTTCCAGAAGCTGCAAGTCTAGGGGAAAACTGGATTGCTGATGAAGACACTGAGAAGCCCAGTTGCATGCACTGAGTACATGGTGAGGGTGGGAGAAGGATGCAGGCCCAATGGACAATGTGTGCCCAAGTACACTAGACAATGGAGAGTAATAGCTGGACTCTATCTACAGCCCATTCTCTAATAGCTATACAACAGTCTACTTCCTGTCCTGTTGGGAAACTCCTGAAGGTTGAACTGACCGTTTTGGATCTTGATAATGCCAGTGAAGCAAGACTAGGCTTCCTCCATTTTCTATAATCATGATTTCCAACCTGAGCTCATCCTATGAATTTCTTAGGAAGATTCCGGGGGTCCATTACAAGTGGTCTGAATCAGATTATTCAGATTATCCAGATGTGACCCCAGAAATATGTATTTGAAACAAGCTATCCAGAAAATTCTTTTTTTAAAAGATTTTATTTATAGCATTGAGGGGAAGGGCAGAGGGAGAAGAGAGAGAGAGAGAGAGAATCTTAAGCAGACTCAGCACTGAGCTCAGAGCCATACTTGAATGCTTACTTGACTGAGCCACCCAGACACCCCCAGGTAATTCTTAAGTAGCCAGTTGAGCACAAGTGTGAGGAATCAGTGACTTCAAGGGGGGAAAAATCAACATTCCTCACCATGATGTTCAAGGCTTTCAGCCACAAAATCCCCATCATTCTGCAGCCATTCACCTTTGTCAGTTTTTTTTTTCTCTGTGCCCCCCTCAGGGTTGTGAGGTTGAGTCCCCCATCAGGCCCTGTGCAGGGCATGGAGCCTGCTTAAGGGAGAGCCTCTCTCTCCCTTAAAAAACAAAAAACAAAAAAGTCTTCATTGCAAGAGAGTGTCCTCAGTTTCAGATGTCAATTTGTGCTTGTTACCTGTGCTTCTGTGATCAAGCAGCTGCAGGTTGGAAGTTTCCAAGATTCCCTCCTTGGACTTCAGATACCAGTTACACATCCAGGCGGTTATCTGTACTTCTGACCAATTAGCTATAAATTAGAGGCTCCCACAGCCCCCTCCTCGGATTTGGTTAATTTGCTAGAGTGGCTCACAGTACACCGAACTCAGGAAATCTGTTTGCTTACTAGTTTACCAGTTTATTATAAAGGATATTTAAAGGCTGAGAACCAAGAGCTAGATGAGGAGATAACATAAGTCAAGGATGTGGGAAAGGGCATGGATCCTCCAAGCCTCTCCAGGCATACCACTCTTCCTCACATCTCCACTTGTGCACAGCCTGGCAGCTCTCCAAATCCCATCCTTTTGGATTTTTATGGAGGCCTAATTACATAGATGATTGATTAAATCATTGACCATTGGTGATGGAACTCATTGTTCAGCCCTTCTCCCCTTTCAGGAAGTCAGGGAAGTAGGATTGAAAGCTCTAACCCTCTAAAACATGGTTGGATTTTCTGGCAAACAGCCCCATCTTTAGGTTACTTAGAGGCTTTCTAAAAGTCACTCACCAACATAACAAAAGATGTCTTTATCGTTCTCATCACTTAGGAAATTACAAGAGTTTTAGGAGTTCTCTGCCAGAAGCTGGCACAAAGACCAAATATGTATTTCTTATTATAAATCACAATGTCACACCTACACAACCCTTAATATAGTACCAGTCACATAGAAGGTGCCTAATAAATGTTGAGTCATGGAGTATTTATGTGAACATGGTGCTATCACTTTGAAGGCTAAGATAATTTTAGCAGCACTCAGAAATTGGGAACTCCAGACTCCTCTCAGAAAGTGAATGGGGAGAGTTTTTTTGTCTTTTTCTTTGTCATATTTCAGTTAAGACCAGTCATAAAGCATGCTGGGACATCATCAATATCACACCAGGAGGGTAAGGAAGGAATCCATGATCTACCAGAAGAAGGACTAGAGTTGCCTTATATAGAGATATACAAAGTCTCAGCTCTCATACCTTTTAAATTCTAGTGGGAGAAATGGACCAAAACCAAGTTAAACAAGTACAATTTTTCCAAAATTATAAGTGTTTATCCTAGTAAAGGAGACAGTGGAGAATATATAAATCAGATGATTCAAATAGTGATAAGCGCCATGAAAATAAAAGTGATGATGTGTTCAAGAGAGTTTGCTTGTTGAAGGTGGTGGGGACAAGATTAGGATGTCTTCTGTGTTGAGAAGTGGATATGAAGAAAGAGCTGACAGGAAACATTTCAAGGAAGAGGAAACCCCAAGTGGCACAACCTAGAGATATGAATGAACTTGAGTGTTTAAGGAACATTAAAAAGACACATGTGACTAGAGGCCAGGAATGAGGGCCAAATGTGGGGCCCTGGAATTTTCATTTTATGCCAATTGTGTTGGAAAGGCATTGGAGAATTTGAAGGAAGGAGTGATATGATTTCATCATTTGATCAATCCTGAGAAATATTTAAGAGGTGTAATTAGCAGAATTAGGTGATTTCTAAAATACATTTCTTTTTTTTTTTAGATTTTTTATTTATTCATGAAAGACACACAGAGAGGCAGAGACAGAGGCAGAGGGAGAAGCAGGTGCCTTGCAAGGAGCCCGATGTGGAACTCTATCCCAGGATCGCAGGATCATGACCACAGCTGAAGGCAGATGCTCAACTGCTGAGCCACCCAGGCGTCCCTCTAAAATACATTTAAAGGAAAGAGTGGAAGGTATTGCAAAGATTCAAAGGTGAGTTTCAGGTTTTTGGCTTGGCTAATTGGGTGACTGAGAATAATACAGAAAGACAAAGGTTTTTTTTTTTTTAAGATTTTATTTATTCACAAGAGACACACAGTGAGAGGCAGAGACATAGGCAGAGGGAGAAGCAGGCTCCTGGAGAGGAGCCTGATGTGGGACTCTATTCTAGGACCCCGGGATCACGCCCTGAGACAAAGGCAGATGCTCAACCACTGAGGCACCTTCCAGGTGCCCCAAAAGGTGAAAACTGTGTGTAAAGTTTGATATACTATTTTAGACATGCTGAGTCTGAGGTTCCCATGTGCTATCCAAGGGGAAAGGTTGAGTAAGAAATTGAGTATATG
Source organism: Vulpes vulpes (assembly GCF_048418805.1). Lineage (NCBI taxonomy): Eukaryota > Metazoa > Chordata > Mammalia > Carnivora > Canidae > Vulpes > Vulpes vulpes. Next base: position 25,298,930 of record NC_132794.1, on the reverse strand, counting down.
TATCTGAAGCTTTGGGAAAAGTCTCAGAGGTATAGATTAGAGACTCTTCATCTTTACGTAGGTAGTTGTTAAAACCTCAAGTGGATGACATTACACCAAGAGCGTGCAGCATGAGTGTGCTGCAGACAGACCCTTGGGAACAAGAAAATATCAAGTAAAAAACATGGGAAGCAATCAAAAGAATCGTTTTTTTTTTAGGAATCATTTTTATAATAAAAACTTACACATTCATTATATTTGATAGAATGGAGGCACTGATGAGCTTGAGGAGGCAAGTTGAAGCAGAAGTGACTTCACTTTGTGTTGACTGCTCTTTGAGAAACCTGGCAGAGAGTGGAAGGAGACAAATTATAGAGAGCAGTACAAGATTAGTGGAATTCTTTTTGAGGGGTGGAGAATGCTTGATACTATTTACAGGCTAAGAAGAGAAAAGAAGAGAAAGAAAGAAATTTAATATTTAAGAGAAGAAGGAAAGTTGGTGGAATGAGAACTTGAAAGAAAGATGGAAGGATTTGGAAGAGTTAACCTTATATGAGAAGGACACCTTATTTTCTTAGCATGAAATGAGGTAAGTAAATAATAAAGTGTGGATGTCCACACATTTGCATACAAGGTGGTAGGATTTTAAAAGGGGGATTTTTAGTGGATGGTCCCAATTGTCTTATCTAATCTAGTTAGATAGTAAAAGATTGCTGATCCAAGAGCTCTGCATATATATAATGGTTTATTTTTTTATTGAAGTGAAATTCACAAACATAACATTAATAATTTGATTTATTTATTTTTAAAGATTTATTTATTTATTTTAGAGAGAGAGGGAGTATGAGCCAGAGGGACAGAGGGAGAGGGAGAAAGAATCTCAAGCAGACTCTCTGCTGAGCCAAATGCAGGGCTCAATCTCATGACCCTGAGATCATGACTTGAGCCCAAACCGAGAGTTCGATGCTTCACTGACTGTACCACCCAGGTGCAGTAATAATATAATAATAATAAATATTACTTATTTATTTAATTTTAAAAAATATTTTATTTATTCATGATAGAGAGACAGAGAGAGGCAGAGACACAGGCAGAGGGAGAAGCAGGCTCCATGCAGGGAACCTGACGTGGGACTCGATCCCGGGACTCCAGGATTGCGCCCTGAGCCAAAGGCAGGTGCCAAACTGCTGAGCCACCCAGGGATCCCCTTTATTTTTTTAAAGTAGGCTCCACATCCACTGTGGGGCTTGAACTCAACCCTGAGATCAAGAGTGGCTCTACCAGTTGAGCCACTGAGGCACTCCTAAAATTAACTATTTTAAACATTTTATTTATTTATTCATGAGAGACACAGAAAGAGGCAGAGACATAGGCAGAGGGAGAAGCAGGCTCCCCATGAGGAGCCTAGTGTGAGACTCAATCCCAGGATCCCGGGATCGTAACCTGAGCCAAAGGCAGAAGTTCAACTCTTGAGCCCTCAAATTAACCATTTTAAAGTGAACAATTCAGTGGCATTCATTCATTGTTATATTCACAATGTTGAGGAACCACTACCTGTGTCTAGTTCAACATCCCTAAAGAAAATTCTATATCTATTGAACAGTTATTCTTCTGCATTTTCCCCTTCTCCCATCCCCTAGCAATCATTAATTTGCTTTCTGTATATATGACTAAACCAATTCTGCACATATCTTTTTTCTTTCTTTTCTTTTTTTTAATACCAATTCTGCATATTTCCTATAATTGGAGTCATATAATATGTAAACTTTTGTATCTGGCTTCTTTCACTTACCATAGTGATTTCGAGGTTCATCCAGGTTATAGCATGTACCTTTTTATGGCTGAATTCCTTTTATATATATAACCATAATTTGTTCATCCATTTATCTGTTGATGGACACTTGGGATTTTGATGTATAAATCTTTCAATTTCTTAGTTGTGTTTATTCTTATTTTATTTTTGATATTATTGTAAAGGGCATTGTTTTCTAAATTTTCTTTTTGTAGTGATTTTTTCTTTTTGTTAAAGTTTTTATTTAAATTCCAGTTAGTTAATATACAGAGTAATATTAGTTTCAGGTGTAGAATATAGTGAGTCAATACTTCCATACAAAACTTGGTGCTCATCATAGCAAGTGCCCTCCTTAATCCCCATCTCTTATTTTACCCATCCCCTCACCTACCTCCCCTCTGTTCTCTACAGTTAAGAATCTGTTTCTTGGTTTGCCTCCCTCTCTCTTTTTGTTTCCCCTTTGCTCGTTTGTTTTGTTTCTTAAATTCCACATATGAGTGAAATCATGTAGTATTTGTTTTTTTATTTATTTCACTTAACATAATATTCTTTAGCTCCATCCATGTCATTGTAAATGGCAAAATTTCATTCCTTTTATAAGGCTGAGTAATAATACTCCATTTTGTGTGAGTGTGTGCGTGCGTATACATATATCTTCTTTATCCATATACCTCTTTTAAAACTTAGTTCATTCATTTATTTGTTTATATTTTCATTCACTAATTTATCCATTCATCACTCAAACAAGGTGACTCCTTTGAAATAAAACTGATTTTTGCATGTTGATTTTGTATCCTTGAACTTTGCTGAATTCATTTATTCTAACAATTTTTTTTTGGTGGAATCTTTAAGGTTTTTTATGTATAAGATTATATCATTTGTGAACAGAGATAATTTTACTTCTTCCTTTCCAAATTAGATGACTTCTGTTTCATTTTCTTGCCTCATTGCTCTGTCTAGGACTTCCAGTACTATGTTGAATAAAAGTGGTGAGAAGGGGCATCCATACTTTGTTCCTGTTTTAGAGAAAAAGGTTTCAGTTTTTCACTGGTAAGTAATGTTAGCTATGGGTTTTTCATATATGGCCTTTATTATTTTGAGGCGATTTCCTTCTATTCCTAGTTTGGTGAGTGTTTTTTTCATGAAAGGCTATTGAATATTGTCAAATGCCTTTTACGCATCAATTGAGATGATTATGTGATTTTTATTCTTTGTTACGTTAATGTGGTATATTCATTGATTTTTGAAGTTGAATCATCCTTGTATCCCAGGGATAAATCTGTCTTGGTCATGGTGTATAGTCCTTTTAATGTACTATTGAATTTGGCTTATTTGGATTTTTTTGAAGATCCTGAGGATTTCTATATATAATGTCTTTTTTAAATTACATTTTTAATTTTAATTCCAGTATAGTTTACAGTATTATATTAGTTTCAAGTATCCAATATAGTGATTCAACAATTCTTTTTTTTTTTAATTTTACTAATTTATTCATGAAAAACACACACACACAGAGAGAGAGAGAGAGAGAGAGGCAGAGACATAGGCAGAGGGAGAAGCAGGCTCCTTGCATGGAGCCCGATGTGTAACTTGATCCCAGACCTGGGGATCACACCCTGAGCTGAGGGCAGACGCTCAACGGCTTAGCCACCCAGGCATCCCTGATTCAACAATTTTATACAATATCAGTGCTCATAATGATAAGTGTACTTTTTAATGCCTGTTACCTATTTCACCAATTCCACCCAGCCTCCCCTCTGTAACCAGAGGATTTCTATTTCTGAGACCCAAGAAAGAATGGGTAACAGGAGCAAGTCATGAACTAGAAGGGGGGAGGGATAGAGATTCTATTCCTCTAGTTAAGAGTGGGTGATGGCAGGTTTAGAAGAAGGGGCTGGAGTATTAGGAAAATAGCTAATCAGAAACAAGGAGAGTCAGGTGGAAACCCACAGGATCAAAATATGTGGTTGGAAAATAAATGATAATAAATCCATAGTTTGTTTAGTAGCAAAAGAACCTTGGCCACTGGGAAACCATGGATATAGTTTCTCTTACTGGGTCACCAGGACTGTCCTAGGAGTTTGAGTCAATTCTGAGTCATATCAGAAGGAAGGCTATCACCTTTTTCTGACTGTGTAATAGGGACAGGCAAAAGCTCATCCTGGAATTAGTCATTAGAGGCCTTAGCTGCAGGGAGCAGGAGATCTAGGGGCGGGGGAAGCCCCAGAGGGAGTTCAGCATTAGCTTCGAAGCCTCATTATTTTCCTCTTCAATCACTTCATCCTCTTCTGTCTCCCTTTCTTTATCCTCCTTCCTTCCCTTCATCCCCCTTTCCCTCCTCCTCTTTTTGCTTTTTCTCCCCTACCTCCTTTTTTACCTTCTACCCCACCCACCCAATTCTCTCCTTGTCCCTCTGCTGGTTTTGATTTCTCTTAAATCTTCATGGACACTCTGTATAGGAAATAAGTGAGGAGTAGCTAAGACTATTTGTCTTTTCTACATTTTTGTTATCTTTGTACTCTCAGTTCCCTACAGGTTCACATCCCTTCCCTGATACAGATCAATTGAGCTTAACAGCTGCAACCAGGCAAAGTTTTCAAAGATAGAACCACTGCTCGTGGCTAAAAAAATCTCTGCTTGCTTGATCTTCTCCCAAGAAGAGATTATCTTAAAGGCTGGAATCCATGTTCTCACTGCTTTTATGGAGCAAGTCGGAGCCTGCTGGAGGTGCTCTCTCCCTGTTCCTGCCCACTCTGAATATCTAAAGAGATAAGGAAGGAGTCTGGCTGCACAGCCTCAGGCACCTCTAAAGAGGACATGAAAGAAGGTAGTAAGTGTAGCCAAATCACCAGGGTTGGCTTCCAACTCCTCAAATTCTCACCATCCCTTTGTCTTGATGACATTGAACACTCTTTATCAGAGCAAAGATCAGAGTCTGAAATTATTTCTCTCTTCTGCCCACTCCAGTGCGCCTGACATTTATTTGTGCTTTAGTGAGGTTGCATGAGTCAGCTCATGGCTAACAGGGACTCAGCAGCAAGTGCTGAGGTAGGAAGACTAGCTTCACCTTCTCCAGCCAGAGAAAGAGGAGGGCACGGGCTTGCCAAATGAGTGACAGTTGCTTCCTAGGTATTAGCATCAGTCTGTTCCCTGATGCATGAGCAACTTTGGCGGTGGCACGTAAATTAAACATTTACTCATGCTTTTGTACTTTATTTTAGTTTTTGTTGTTGTTGGGGAAGGAGAACAACAAGGTTTTGGTTCATGGCTAGGTCTGCAGAGAGGATACATGTGGCACAGAAGTCTGGTTAAGCAGTTGGCAGTAAGGGGAGTCCAGGAGAAAGGTCTAAGAGTTCAGTAGGAGAAAGAAGCCTAGCCAGAGATCCCTTAACCATTGCTCCCTGACCAGCCGTAGTTGTCTACTGCACAAATCCATTTCTGTGTATTGCCTGGAGGATTTTTGTTTGATTTGTCTTAGAGTTGTAAAAATATTTACTTCTGATTGTGAGACAGGTAGTAAGGGATAGGACAGGGGGGAGAAGAGGGAGGCCCCTTTGATTTGGCTGTCAGGTCTGTATGTTCCAGGAATTCCAAGAGGGAGTTCATGATAGAGTTTCCTACAGTAATCATTTATCAGCTATGATCACATTCAGTGAGTTTGACTGTATTAGGTAGACAGACTTGGAACCCTTTAGTACTACTTAATGCATTATATCTATGAAGATAGGCTTTCAAGCCCTGGATGACTGGAACTAAGTGTGAACTCTTGAAGCATATGTCATTTGGAATTGTCTATATGTGAAGTGTCGTTGTTTTTTGTTGAACTTTAGTGGCTCATATTAATTCATAATCCTGCTCAAAGCCATACTCTTTTTAGGACCGGTCTACGGTAATCTCTCTTGGCCAGCTCTGGAGGAGGAGTGGATTAGCCATCATGCACAGAAACCTATAGAAACCCACACAGGCAAGATGAATAAAGAGTTCTTCACTCCCAGATAATCCAAATTCCCAGTCAGTTAATCTTTTTGGGACTCAAGCACAGTTATATTGGAGGCTGTGCTGGATATAGAACAACATGGATGATGAACTTGTTGCAATAATTTGATCTCTGGTATCTGCAAAGTAGACTGGCCCATGGTAAATAAGGTGACCTTTAGAATCTTAGAGGGAATTGATAATGAATACATCCTAGGAAAGGCCCAGAAAGGTTACCTCCCAGGCCTTCCTAAAAAGTGATGACTGAATTAGAGGAAATCTCCAAGAGACTTCTGGGTCCCTACTGTAGCCATGTCATTAGATAACACACCAATCTCAAACAGAAGAAAAGCATCTTTTGAGCCTTGAAACAGAAGTTGAAGCACTCCTGTAGAGCAACTTTCTTGATGCTCTTTACCTTATCTTGTTTTCTTTCATAACATTTCCTTTTCTTTTTTTGTCTTTCTTTTCTCAGTCTTTAGATTGCCAAAGGGGTGCTTGGGATCTTACAGACTGTTCTTTACAAGGGTGGATACCCATATTTCCTAGGGCACCATGGTTAAAAGGAATATAATCAATGGTGTTTACCTTAATAAAAATAGGTTGGGTTTTAACAGACATCATTAGGGTAATTGCTCAGTTTCAGACCCAAATTTCAAACCACTTATAAATAAACACTTCTTCTTGGATATCAGAAACGCATTCCTGTTAGGACCACTGTATCAAAATACCGCAAACTGGGAGGCTTAAGGCAATAGAAGTTTATTTTCTCACAGCTCTGGAGACCAGAAGTCTGAAATCAAGGTGTCAGGAGGGTTGGTTCCTTCTGGAAGCTCTGAGGGAGGATCTGTTCCATTCCCCTCTATTCTAGGATTTGGTGGTTGTCTGCAATCAGCATGCATAGTTTGTAGAAGCATCCCTTCAAGTTTTGCCTCCATCTTCAAGCGGCTGTCTTTCCTCATGTGTGTCTTCATGTCTCCAAATCTTTCTCTCCATATAAGAACACCAGTCTTTAGACTTAGGGCCCACCCTCATCCAGTATGACCTCATTTTGACTTGATTCCCATCTACAAATTTTCCAGATAAGGTCACATTCAGAGGTACTGGAGGTTAGGACCTCAGCATATCTTTTTGGGGGACACTATTTAGCCCCCAACAATTCTGAAGCCTAACTCATGATATTCTCCCTAAACCTATGCCTCAGACTTTTTTTTCAGTTTAGTCCTTCATTTATTCAACAAATATTGGGTACCTATGGCATAATTGTTGGTGCTATGAATATAATAGTAAAAATTAGCAAACACCATGAAAATCATTTGTGTATGTCTGAAAGCATCCTGTATTTTATCACTTCTCCTCCCCAAATCCAAACCATTATCATGTCTTGTTAACTTTATTTCCTAAATATTTTTTGGATCCATTTACTTTTTTTCCAACTCCATCTCAATCTCCAGAGCTTAAATTTGCACATTCTCTTGCCTGGACCGTTGTAATAGTCTAATTGCAAATCACGTGTAATGCTGCTCCTGTCTAATAAGTTTCTACATAGCAGCTAGATTCCCTTCTACTTCCCCCAACACATCCATACTTCATGACTTCCCAGTACTTTTAGGATTAGGATAAAGCCAAACTCTTCAATGTGGCCAGTGAAACTGGGTGTTTTTTTTCTGTCTGCCTGCCCAGCTGTGGCCCACACCATGCCTCACCCTTTACTTGCTTAGATGCAGCCACTCCAGTCTTCTTTTTGTATCACAAATGCTAAAATTATAAAGATCACCTGGGAATCTTGTTAAACTGTAGAATGAGGTAGATAAAGACATCTGGGATGGGGCCTGACATTTTTGCAGTTCTAATCAGCTTTTCCTCAATATTCTTTCCTCTTAGAACACATAATGGAACACATTATTCAGATCTCAATACCTTTTTGCTTCGTAGGGAATTCCCTCATTTCCCCGACAGAAGCCAGTCCCCTCAACCTCACTGTGAAGTATCATGAACCATCTAACTCTCCTTCTTAGCACTTAGCACAGTTGAGTTCTATGTTTTCTCTGGATTTTTTTTTAATAAAATATTTATTTCTTCCACTAAACTCTAGGCTCCATGGTGAAGAATCTATGTATATTTCTGGTTACTATTGTATCCCCAGAGCCCAACATGTACTGTTGTCTTCTAGAATTAGACATTCATAACTATTTGTTGGAAGAATGACTGAAGGACCCTAACAGTCCTTCCCTTCACTAGCAGGGTAAAGAAATGATTTAATCACTCTGTTTCTGGGGATGCCTGGGTGGCTCAGTGGTTGGGTGTCTACCTTCGTCTCGGGTCATGATCTTGGAGTCCCAGGATCGAGTCCTGCATCGGGCTTCCTGCATGGAGCCTGCTTCTCCCTCTGCCTGTGTCTCTGCCTCTTTCTCTGTGTCTCTGTCTCTCATGAATGAATAAATAAAATCTTTTTTAAAAAAAATCACTCTGTTCCTGATGGATATTTAAACCCTTGGAAGAAAATGACTGTCTTGGTTGTTGCTTCTATTTTGGATTGCCTCTGATGATGTCAGCAACCTTTGTACATACTCTGAGTTTGTTTCTGCCTTGTGGCTATTAGTTCAGATGGTGACCTAGGGTTAATAAACTCGTGTCTTTGTGAGCAACAGAGATCCTATCTGACTGCTTCAAATAATAGGGGCTGATCATGAGAACGTATGTGAAAACGAGGAAGATGGAGATGCAACAAGCAGGCATTGTACTCAAACAGCTCTACACCACTGTCTGCAGTAAAATGCTTTTCTCCAGGCACTGTGTCCACAGTGCAAGCTGATTGCTCTCTAGGGTATGGCCCCATCACTAAGATAGTTCAGTTGCTCTCCCAGTCTCTTTATCACTTGGAGTGTCTTTCCATTGCTGATCTTGCCACATTTGGGTACCTTTCATTCCCTACTGCTTATTCATAGTTTTTACTGCTTCTTGGTCTGTATACCGTCACTGCATCTGCATCCTTAGCTTTTACTCTTCCGCGTTGGGAGTTTCTATTCTCTGTATTCACTTTGTGTTCAGATTCACTCAGCATTTGATTGCTGAGCTTAGTTACTATGATCTTCTGATTCTCGTGCCACAACAAGCCTAAGCCACTGACAAGCTTATATCAGATTTTCCGTAAGTTTCATGTTCATGCTGCTCCACAAGTCTCAGCAGCTTGTGTGCTCATGTGCAATGGTGCCCTGAGGGTGGCTCCCCAAGAGCTTATTGTGAAATATTTAGGAATTTGATGAGCCCAGTGGTTAAACATCAATAGTTTGAAACCAGCCAAACTATTTCATGGATTTCAGTAAGGTCTCTTTTTCCCCCCACAGAGCCAGTTTTCCAGCACAACACTGAATGGAATAGAGAACAAGGCTGACCCCAGGAAGCACTCAGAGCCATTTCCCTTGGTTGTGTGGTTGCCATTCTGAGGCTTCCCTGATGGGAGCAAGTGTAACTAACAAGTGCCCCTGTGTGGTTGATTCCGCCTCACCTAGTCACTCTCAGGGCTTCCAAAGTAAACATAGACTTCTTTCATCATTGTTGTCACCCCAGTTGCTGTTACATTTTTGACTGAGTTTCCTGGGAAACAAACTCTGAGATAGACCTTTGCATGCAAAGACTTATTGGCGACTGCACTTGAGTTCAATTCTTACGGGGGAGAGAAGGAGGTCAGATGCACAGAGGAAGGCTTGAACTGCAATGTAGTCATCAAAAGGGCATCAGCCAATCCCATAAAAAAGACCAGTAATTACATGGGGGCTGCCCATTGGACAAGGTGGCTCTTTAGCCGTAGTGTGATTGCTGAGGAGGAACTTAGCTGGGAACCATCAATCTTCTGCTAGCACTCCCTAGGGGTGGGGGAATGAGGGCCTCAGTCTTAGAGGGTGATCTGAGTGGCTTACCTACAGCCACTACATATCATAAAGTGAGTACTGCTTTGAGCTACCTGGGCTTGGATTGCTCTATTACACAGTAGTAAATCACAGGATCCTCAGGTATGTGGCATTTTCATTCTTGACCAGGACAGAGGTATTTTCTTTTATAGCTGTTTCATAAACACAATGAAATGTTCCAAAAAGTATTAACAATTCAAATATGTTATCTAAATTTCATTAGGGAAATAAGAGTCTAAGACCTCTTTCTCTTACCTGTCTAGACATGTATAGGGATGTGAGTTCAGAGTTCAAGGCTTTTCCAGTAGATATGGAGAATGCCAGGTTTTTCTCTGTTTTCTGCTCCTCCTTCTTTTCTTTTTCTTTTATATTATAGTCCTTTTGATGCAACTTATAACCTTGTAGAAAGGAATATGAAGAGATTGGTAAATAGAGAGTTGAGAGGGTGTTTGGGGTCACTTTTCCTCCTTCAGAATGGAGTGGACCATATTCTATTTATCAGTTGGGGGATATGTCTCTTTACAAGGACAGAGAACTTCAAAAGTTTGGTCTCACTAAGGAGATGCTCTTATCTGGTCTCCTTGCATGAAGGAGAAACCAGCTTTTCACAAAAAAGATTTAAATTGTTTTTAAAAGGAGAGAGAATAGAATCTTCTCTGTACTGCAATGAAAATATGGACTACATGGAAGGAAATATGATTCTGAAATTATTCCTAAATTGAATCAGACAATGCACAGAGAACCTAACTTCTGTATACTGAGGCTTTGTCCCAATTAACCTTTTTGTAAATCTAACATGATCAAGGAAACACAGATACCTCAAGAAACCTCCTGAAAATTCATTGTAATTTGATTCATAATTTTGCATCCCTGCCCTTCTCTGGTGTGCTTTTGGGTAAATATAGAGAAGGCTGATGAACAGACAAAGGAAAGAGTGTAGAAACATTAACTAAGAAATGTTAACTGGTTCACAAGACACAATCACAGCTTCTTCTGTGCATTGGAATCACAAAGCTGAGAAGGGATTCAATCTTAATTTCCTCTTTCACCCACGAGGAAAGGGAGGCCCAGAGAATTTAAATAACTTGTCTAATATCACACAGCCAGTTTTGGCAAGATGAGATTAGATTAGATTGTTTGTACTGTGACTATATCATCTCCTGCTTTGATCAATTTATTCTTCCCCAAATACTTGTCAGCCTTTGCATCATACACTGTGCCATGCTGTTATAATCAAGGGCTGAATAAGACTGAGGTGGGGGATCCCTGGGTGGCTCAGCAGTTTAGTGTCTGCCTTTGGCCCAGGGCGTGATCCTGGAGTCCCAGGATTGAGTCCCACATCAGGCTGCCTACATGGAGCCTGCTCCTTCCTCTGCCTGTGTCTCTGTTTCTCTCTCTGTGTGTGTCTCTCATGAATAAATAAATAAAATCTTAAAAAAAAAAAAAAGACCGAGGTGGTTTTGGTCTCATGAAACTTATTCAAGACAATCTAGTGAGACTGAATAAAAAACAGTACCCTGTGTTGGAGAATAGAGTTAATAGGAAGGATGGTCATCATATTAAACTTTCCATAACATCATCTTACTTATTAAACCAATGTTAGAGCCAGCATAGTTTCCTCTTGGATAACATCCTAATGGGAGAAAAGTTTGCTCTACTTTCCTGCTTTTTAAAAAGAATTTAGAGAACTAATTTTGCAGACTTTGTGTCTGTCATGTTACTGCCAGTTTTGCCCTTGTTCTCAAAGAAACTTGGAAGGTGAACTAGTTAAATAAATCTCAGTTCTCACTGCTAGGGTTGATAGCTTATAAAAGGTTTATTAGTCTGATTTTGTTGTCAGGGAGAGTCACTTATTTATGCTGCATCCCTTGATTTACACTCTTTATCAAGTGGGACTGATTGTTGATATGAGGCAAATAGAAAGATAGATAAGTTGACGTATGAATAAAGACAATTCTGATGTGTTGGAAATAGTATTTAGAAGGAGGTTACAGAGGAATATCAGGCCATAACACAGATCTTCTGTATAAACATGTGAGCAACAACGATTGAATAAGAAGCATACCTAAAGACAAGAACAGGTGGAAATGTATTAGGATAAGCCCTGTAGAATTGCCTGTATTAAACTGTTTTCAGCCTACAAAAATGGCAACATTTTCTAATTCAACCAAACATATTCCATTGCCTGTATAAAAATCAGTTTGATTTAATTTTCATTTATTTATTTTTGAGCAAATGTCCTATTAAGAGCTTTGGGCAGCCTTACCTCTCCATGACTCAGCTTCCTTATTTGAAAAGTGAATATAACAATAGGTTTTATGTGTGTATATATTTTTAAAAATCAGTGGATCTAGCCTGGCACACATTGGCTTACTACTTAGATTCTCCACAGCCAAGAGCCGAGAGCCCTCGGTGTCACCTCCAGATGTTGGCTCATGCCTTTAACTTGTTCCTTGGATTACTTAGGCCTCTTTTGTTCAACTTCTCAGTCATAGATTGAAATCACTCTGTTCTCAGCTATCTGTAGCTCAAATCATTGGCTCCAGCACATTTATATTGCATTTTTTAATCTTCTAGCTCTGCCATTTTGTTTTTAGCTTTTTGTTTATTGAGATATAATTAACATACAGCACCATATGAGTTTAAGATGTACAGCATAATGACCTGACTTACATATATTATGAAATGATTACTACAGTAAATTTAGTTAACGTCTATTATCTTATATAGATTGAAAAAAACAGAAAAATAAAAAAAAATATTTTTGCCTTGCAGTGAGAACTTTTAGGATTTATTCTCTTAGCAACTTTCAAGTATACTGTACAACAATGTTAACTATAATCATCATGTTGTGTATGACATCCCTAGTACATATATATCTTATAACTAGAAGTTTGTGCCTTTTCATGATATTCATTCAGTCCCTCTCACTTCAGCCCCTGCCTCTGGTGATCACAGATCTGAATCTTTATTTCTATGAATTTGGGTTTTTGGTTTGTTTGTTTTTTAGATTCCACATATAAGTGAGTTTGTACAGTATTTGTCCTCTTTGACCGATTTCACTTAGCATTATGGCCTGAAGGTCTATCCAATGGCAAGTCTCACTCAAATGGTAGAATTTCCTTCTTTTTTATGGCTGAATAAAATCACAATAATATCACAATTTTTTTTAAATTTATTTTATTTATTTATGATAGTCACACACACACAGAGAGAGAGAGAGAGAGAGAGAGAGAGGGGGGCAGAGACATAGGCAGAGGGAGAAGCAGGCTCCATGCACCGGGAGCCCGACGTGGGATTTGATCCCGGCTCTCCAGGATCGCGCCCTGGGCTGCAGGCAGGCGCCAAACCCCTGAGCCACCCGGGGATCCCTTTTTTTTTTTTTTTAAAGATTTTATTTATTTATTCATGAGAGACACACACACACAGAGAGAAAGAGAGCCAGAGACACAGACAGAGGGAGAAGCAGGCTCCTCACAGGGAGCCCGACATGGGACTCGATCCCAGGTCCCCAGGATCACTCCTTGGGCTGAAGGTGGCGCTAAACCGCTGAGCCACCCGGGCTGCCCATATCACAATTTTTTTACCCATTCATCCATCAATGGACACTTAGGTGGTTCCTATATCTTGATTATTGTAAATAATGCTGCAGTCCCTGTCCTTTTAGATCAGTGGTTCACAACCCAAGATGCACAGTAGAACCACCCAGAGAGCTTTTAAAATGTAGTGATGCATGGACTCTACCCTTTAGTTCCTTATTCCATTGGTTGTAGAGGCATGAGGCATTGGTATTTTTTCAGAAGCTCCTTAGTGATTTTAATATGAAGCCTGAGCTGAGAACCAGTGTCCTGAGAAATCACCTTATGCTTACACATCTTTTTTTCTTTTTTTAAAAAGTAAGCTTGTGCCCAGTGTGGACCTCAAACTCATGATACCAAGATCAGGTGTCATATCCTCTCCCAACTGAGCCAGCCAGGCACCTCATGCTTACATATCTTGATTAGTGTTTCTCCTCTCCCTCCCAAGGCCCCAGCATCCTGAGGACTTATCCCACATTATACTTCTACTTTTTGCCTGGTTTATGCATGTAGTCCTTTTCATCTCATCCCCTATCTGAATATGTAAGTCATTAGTGAGGAAGAGTTTTTTCCCACAGGAAGAGAGGTGCTTGGAACAAGGCTGCTGACACTGGAAACTGGAAGGTATTTGGGCTCTGGTTACTGCTAGTAGGATTCTCCGGTTCCAGTAGGAATCCCAACAAACTTGAATGTAGCTTTAAGACTGCCCAGAGATACAGAAGATAGGCTTTTGAGGTCTCCTGAAACATGCCAAGTGGCTGACCCTGAGATATATCACTGTTCTTTCATTTCTGTCTCACTCAGCTGGTTCGTTTGGTGCAACCTACAGTTCTGGACACAAGCCCTTGTACTATCTTTACTGGGCCAGTTACCCTCTCCTTATCTTGATAGAATTTTATCCATGAATTAATTCCAAATTCTACCCACTCCACAAAGCCTTTCCTGATCACTCCTGCCAGTCTCATGTATTATTTGAAACTTCCATAGCATATGGCAGCAGTCAGAGTAGAAGGAGCTGTGGATTGGGAACCAGGCCAGGCTCTAATTCTGCATAAACCAATAGTGTCTGAGCATCTGTATCCACAGTATTTGTTGACTAAATGACTGATTGAATGAATGAATACATTGTCTTGGGTGAGAAACTTTTCTGAATCTCCATTTCTTTATTCATGGAATAGGATCATTATAGAAAGGTGAAGGTTGTTTTTGGTTTTGTTTTTGTTTTTTCTTTGTTTTTTTGTTTTTGTTTTTGTTTTTTTTGTTGTTGTTGTTTGTTTGTTTTTTTCTAAGAGTGGTCCTTGGAATGCCTATATCAAAATCCCTTGGGGTTCTCATTTAATTGCTGATCCTGCCCTCCTATCTGTATCAGAATTGCTGAAGGCCTGAGAATGTTTAATATTGCATCACAGGTGATTATTATGCTCAATAAAATTGAATCACCATTGAATTAGTTGTTATTTGTTCAATGAAAGTAACATGATGGAAATCCAAGTGTAAAACCTTGGAATTATAGAAATGGGAAATGCTTTGTGGAAGGTTAGTAGAAGAGATCTCTTGGTTGGAAAAGTGATAGGTAACGGAAAGTACTTGAAGTACTCCAGGAACATTAGGGTCATCTGCCGGTAGAAATACAATGGGTCAGAGTAATAGTGGTATATTTGAATATCATCAATTATTCATATATCTTTCCCTTTGTAGGTGATCATTATGCATTAAATACCTTGTTCATTAGGCTAAGGGAAACAGTGGGTATATAGGAGGTGATTTTTGCCACATCAGCTCCCTGTAGACATGGCCATTATTATTGCTCATGCTTGGTTGTGTTAGTTTCAGGAACAGAAACCAGAATCTTGGGGAGGTAACTGAGTCCCAATTTCCAAGGTACTTGACTGTCTTCTTACAAATCTTGACTCTGCATTGCCACTTTTTCAATTACAGTCTATGGATTCTGTCTATGGATTCTGTTTTCCAGGAGAATAACTTCTGAATTTTATAAATGAAGTAAGAGACAATAAGATTTTCTTTATAAGAATATTTTTAGTAGATATCTTTGCTGTGGTATACCAAATCTAAGCAAAGGCTACATGTTATGTTACAGGTTTTTAGACTGAACATCTCCTAAAGATATAAAATTACCAGCTGTGATGACTTTACTCATGGCTAAATCAGCATTCAGCTTCAGATGAAATTTCTAGTCATTAAAGAAAGAGCAGACTTGCTGTGATTCTGATTAATTGTCAGAGACCTTCTGTAAGAAAAGCTGGCTTTTATTTCTGACTATATTACTGAGCCCCTCTGTGATCTGAAGTATGTTAAAGAGCTTTGGGATATCTAGGTTTCACATTCTGTAAAATGGAGATAAAAATATATTGCATACATCTTTCAGAAGCACCATGAGGATTAATGAGATAACGTTAGCAGGCATATTAAAGTCACCCAATTTTTTTTTGTATTCAGACTTCTGATTCATTTCCTAATACTAAAAAAAGGGTCATGTATTAAAAAAAAGAAACTATGAAGGATTAAGATTATAGTGAGCTGTAATAGTAATTTCCCCAAAAGAATGAACAGATGACAAGGAGGATTAAGCTCCTATATATATAAATCTTCCCTTTTATTTAAATTCCCTGTTTTGTCCATACTTTAGAAGAGAATTTTTTTTACAGTGCTGGGAATCTTGATCCATATGCCAGGCTGTCTGTTTAATGTAAAAACCACTAAAAGGGACTAAAACCTTACCTTGTCAGTAATAATTTGCTTTACTGAGTAATGAGGGTGATATCCTTAAGCAAGTAATAAGCCCAGAGCCCAGCTCCTGGCTGAGTGTCGTTATCTTATCTCTGGGACAACTCAGTCCCCGCTGGAGGAAATTCATGAACCAAAATTCATAGACTAAGGGTAAGAGAAGAGCTATCAATCATCATAGGCCCATCCATCATGCTGTTGCCCCACATCGTGCAGGGAGTTTGCCTGCCATGAATTTCATCAGTGACTGTATTTCATAAGTCGAGCCTGGTGATCAGACAGGGTCACCCTGAAACCCCATCTGGAAAGGCGGGCATCACATGGCTGCCTGTCTCTTCTAGATTGATGACTATCAGAGCATCTGTAGGTTTTAAAGATATGGAAAGCAGCTTAGAAAAAGCTAAAGGAGCAGCTCTCCAGCTACATAAGTGGACACAAATGACAGGAGTTGTGAGCTGAGGGGGACAAGAGTGGCTGGAGGGGGAAACGATGGAGCATAGAAAAAAAACAGGAAATAAAACATGAGAGAAGAAAAATATATAAGCAAAGTCAGTGAAGTAGATGCCAGAATTATATAAAAGTGAGGATAAAAGGAAAAGAAAGCAAACTCAGATGGAAGTAAGCCAGAAAGATAATCCCTTCGCATACACTGAGAGGATAGGTTTGGAGGCATATTCTCCAGAGTTCTGGTGTCAAGTGTACATGCATTTCCTGTCCCAGGAGCCTGTCATTTTCATACTCAGTCCTTTCAATAAGGTAGGCCAGTAAGATCTCTATTTTACGTGTGCAAAAAGGAAGGCAGGTTTATTGTGAAACAAATAAAGCTTAAGCTGTAGGGCACTTCACTAGCACGGGCTCCTTCCAAGGCACTAGGAAGGGCCCTAAGAATATGATTCCATTACATGTATTTCAGTAAACTTTACAAGAGGAACCACAGTCCAGATTACTGCTGTCTTTTTCCTTTCTGATTTCTCCATCATGTGTCACTTCCTATTGGGTGACCTTGGGCCATTTTTGGCAGCTGGCTGAGGGAGGTTGAGTTGAGGCTGCATTTAGATGAGGTGTAGTGGACTATATTTAGGAGTTTTTAGGTTATTTCCCTGAACGGATAAGTTCCTGTTAGCTCTTCCAGGGTGGGAGTAGCTTTCCAGACATGCCCTCTAGTGCCCTTCTTCCACTCAGTCTCCAATTCTGATAGCCCTTGGCTTTGTGGACAGTAGAGAAGAGAGAAGACTTGAAATGAAGCATATCAGAAGCTAGTTTGGGGGTATGTTTTCTAGTCATCAGAGTGTGAGATTGTAAACAGACCATGAAAAGACATGAGGGAAACTTGAATGGGTATTACTAAGTGAAAGAAACCAATCTCAAAGGCTACATATATATACTGTATGATTCCAACTGTATGACATTCTGGAAAAGGCAAAAAGTAAAAAGATCAGTGGTTGCCAGGGGTTTATTGGGGGGAGGTATGGTGGAGGTGATTAATAAGACTGCACAGAGGAATTTTAGGGCAGCGAAAATACTCTGTATATTATAATGATGGATATATGTCATTATACATTTGTCCAAACCCATAAAATGTACACCACCAAGAGTGAACCCTAAAATAAACTGTGGTCTTTGGGTGATTATAATGTGGCAATGTAGATTCATCCTTGAAATAAAACGAAGAATGGGGATCCCTGGGTGGCGCAGCGGTTTGGCGCCTGCCTTTGGCCCGGGGCGCGATCCTGGAGACCCAGGGTCGAATCCCACGTCGGGCTCGCGGTGCATGGAGCCTGCTTCTCCCTCTGCCTGTGTCTCTGCCTCTCTCTCTCTCTGTGACTATCATAAATAAAAAAAAATAAAAAATAAATTAAAAAAATTAAAAAAAAATTAAAAAAAAAGAAAAAAAAATAAAACGAAGAATGTAGCATTCTGATGAGTGCTATTGGTAATGGAGGAAGCTCTGTATGTGTGGGGGTGGGGGTAATGGTAAACATCTGTCTCTTCCTCTCAATTTTGTTGTAATCTTAAACTGCTCTAAAAATGTCTTAACAAAATTGGAAACCCAGTAAAAATACAAAAATTGCAAAAAAAAAAAAAATGTAAGCAGAGAGGATTCAGTTGTTTTTGAAGCCTAGTCAAAGTAGAGATTCCTTATGGTCAGGAATATACTTGATAATATGGTACATATACTTAATAATATGGTACATATAATTATAAGCACATCATTTTTCTTCCTTTTTGATGGGAAACCCACAAAATAGGATTTATTATAGTTGCTGTGTTTGTAAGGCAAAACCAATGCAAACAGTAAGTACAATTAAATGTGAAGTTCCTTTTTATTTATTTTTTATTTTTTATTTTTATTTTTTTGAAGTTCCTTTTTAAAAGTGGATGCCAACTATCAAGAGAAAAACATTTCAATAAATCATTTTTTGTTCCCTTTAAAGAATATTACAAAATTGTCATCATATGAAAAGATTGTCCAAGAGTATGCAGCTGAAAATGTAGGAGGAAAAGTATTATAACAGTATGTGAGGCAGCATAAAAATATCTTATTATCAGGATTTTGTGATATTTGTGGTATTTGTCAGCTTTAAATTTTTTTTAGTTATGATTTCATTTCTCACTATAAAGTATTTTCATACTTAATTTTGGATTATAGTTGTGTATTTTTCTTAAAGTAGGTCTCTAAATCACATACAGTCTTTAGGTTTTGCAAAACCTATATTTGATCCTGGACATAAAAGATCAGTTAGATAATTTTTCTGAGGTCACATGGTGACTGGCAAAATGGGCCATGCAGCACAGAATAATGGAGTTCTCGTCAGCCATCTATCTATTTTATGGTCTTCCTCTAGCTTTAAGAGATAAGTAAACTACAGTACTACCTTGGATATGTAATCCAGAGCAGACACATACATTTAAATTGATGTCACAAAACACATAAACATTACAAGAATATGACCCAGGTTCGCCTGAGTGGCTTATTCATTTGAATGTCTGGCTCTTGATTTTGGCTCAGGTAATGATCTCAGGGTCATGGGGTCAAACCCCATGTCAGACTCTGCACTCAGTGCAGAGTCTGCTTGAGATTCTCTCTCTCTCTCTCTCTCTCTCTCTCTCCACCCCCCATGGTACCGTGCTCTGTCTCTCCCAAAATAGATAAAATCTTAAAAATCCCACTTCCACTTTTGGGAGCCTGGCCTTCATGGTAGATTCTGTTAATTGTCCCCATAATTTCTTCTTATGTTTAGTTTAGTGCTTGGTGTTCAGGTATCTCCTCCCTGCTAGACTCCATTACTCAGTCTTCCTGTAAGTTTTGGCCAGTGGGTTGCAGGTAAAAATGATGTGGGCAATTCTGTATACTGTGCCTATACAGTTCATACAATATTCATCTTTTCTTCTTCCTCTGACCTGGAATGCAGTATTAGTGAGCCTGCGTTCACCTGCTAAGGGCAAAACCCAAGGGAGTAACAAGACAGAAGGAGCTTAGGTCCTTGGACAATTCCATGCTATCTCTGAACTGTGACATGAGAGAGAAATAAATAACTCAATGATTTTTTTTTGAAGAGGTGTTAACTAATGCTATCATGGTAATAATCATATTGCAATATAAAAATTATAAAAAGGTATCAAATCAGCACGTACATTCTAAACTTATACATTATATGTCAACTATACCTCCATTAAAAAAATTGTTTTTGAGCCACTGTATTTTTGAAGTCTCCTTGCAAAAACAGTTTGCACCCTAACTAATACATTGAACTATGAGCAAGCTACAGCCCCTAAAGCTTCTGTTTCCTCATGTGTAAAGTGGGGAGCATAATACCAATCCTGGCCATGCAGGCAGTTGCTTTGAGTATTAAATTAAATCATGTAAATCAGAAATGAGCATATTGTATAATTTAAAATATTATTTATATTTGGGTGTTATCACTACTGGGGAAAGAAGATGAAATGAAGGTTTTATTTTTTTTTAAGTGAAATTTTTATTTTGGAATATGTGTAGACTAACAAAATAAGTGCATATTCTAGTGAACCCTTAGCCAGTACCTCTGATGTTAACATTTTGCATTGCCATGGCATATTTTTTAAAACAAAAAAATCAATATTGGTCCAGACTTTATTTGGATTTTGCTAGTTTTTCCACTAAATAAATACTTTTTTTTTTTTTCCTTCCAGGATCCCATCCATGAGACAACATTGCATTAGTTGTCATATCTCTTGGTCTCTCTGGTCTGGACATTTTCTGTTTTTCCTTATTTTTCATGACCTTGACAGGCCACCTCCCTGCCCCCACCTTCTTTATGACCCTGACAGTTTTAAGGGTACTGGCTGGGTATTCTGTGGGAGGTCCCTCTGTTTGGGTTTTTCTGATGTTGTTTTCATGATTTAACGGTGTGATGGGTTAGGGGGTTTTATTTTTAATGAAAAATGGGATGTAGGATAGAAAGAGATAAGGGGTTAAAAGAAAAAAAAAAGGAGAGAGAGAGAGAGAAAGAGACCAAGAGAGAGCACACAAGTGAGAATTACCACTCTATTTAAATTTGATTGCTTAATTAGCTCTAACTACTGTCCCAGTTAGCATGTCCCTGTGGCAGAATAGAATTTTGTACATTAGCCTATTAAGATACCTCTGAGAATGGCGAGAAGATATTCAGCCTCCTTCTCTCTCCTTATACCTCTGTAAGGACCCAAGTTGCTCATTTACTATCTCTTTCATTTATTCTAGAAGAATAAAAAGCAGTAGGTTTGAGCCTGGAACTTGATGGCAGACAGGTATCCAGTGGAGTGGGCATCTTTTCTAGTGGAACAGAAAGTGGTCAATATTTTTTTTAGCAAAACTGTTCACTGACAGCTTCAAAGGCCCAGTGAGCTAGTTGGCAAACCTTAGCATATTTAGAAGCCTTCCCCACCCCCCGGCTTTTTTTAAGAGAGAAGGGGAGGGGAGGATAGAAGAAGAGAGGAAGAGAGGAACATTACAAAGGCAAGTATCAATTATAGGTGAAAAGACATGAGACTTGGTGAATTTAGATTTTTTTTAAAGATTTCATTTTATTTATTTATTTTTTTAAAAGACATTTATTCAGCGTCATGATCAGACTATTACATTTAGCAATCAACAGCATGGGTGCAAAAAAAAAAAACTGCATTAAAACCCTTTGTTGGAATGCTTTACACTTTCCACAGAACAGAAACTAAAATAACCTATTATACAATTAGTCACAAATACAGTCCTCGAGTTTTTTGCCCATACACGAGTATTGTCTAAAACATGTCTTCTTTGTAGCAGCTAGGCCCTGCCACCACTGTGCTTGGCTGAGTTCACAAACCTGTTGTAACCTGTAGCTTCCTGTCACTTCTCTGGCTCTCCTCTCCTGCTAAGCTTTGTTTCCTGGCAGTAATTAAAACCTTCTGCCACTGCCATAGCTGCTGCTGCTGGAACCACCGTAGCCACCTTGGTTTCGTGCTTTGGCAAAGTATTGGCCTCCACCACCATAGGGGCCAGAGCTTCTGCCTCCAAAATTTCCTCCTTTCATGGGTTCAAAATTTGAGGATTGATTGTTGTAATTGCCAAAATCATTACAGCTTCCGCCACCTCCAAAGTTGCTTCCATCATTACCAAATCCATTATAGCCATCGCCACTGCCACCATATCCACCACCATCTTGATTGCCACCGAAGCCACCTCGACCACTGGAGTTCCCTTCACAACCAAAGTTGTCATTCCCACCAAAACCACCAACACGACCACCACCAAAGTTTCCAGAACCACTTCGGCCTCTTTGGCTGGACAAGCACTAGCAGCCATCTCTTGCTTCGATAGGGCTTTCCTTACTTCACAGTTGTGGCCATTCACAGGATGGTATTTTTGAATGACAATCTTGTCTACAGAGTCATGGTCATCAAAGGTCACAAAAGCAAAACCTCTCTTTTTGCCACTGCCTGGGTCAGTCATGCTCTCCATCACTTCAATTTTCCCATACTGTTCAAAATAATCTCTTATATGATGTTCTTCAGGGTCTTCTTTAATGCCACCAACAAAAATCCTTTTCACAGTTAAGTGAGCACCAGGGCTTTGAAAATCTTCTCGGGAGACAGCCCTCTTTGGTTCCACCACTCTTCCATCCACCTTGTGTGGCCGAGCGTTCATGGCTGCGTCCACCTCCTCCACGGTGGCACCTGACGAACCCAAAGCCTTTGGAGCGCTTGGTGTTGGGGTCTCTCATTACTACACAGTCCGTAAGCATCCCCCAGTGCTCAGAATGGCTCCTCAGACTCTCATCGGTTGTTTCGAAGCTCAAACCTTTGATGAAGAGCTTCTGCAGCTGCTCAGGCTCTTTGGGAGACTCTGACTTAGACCTGACAGCGGTGGGAGGGAAGACTTTAAGGATGCTTACTCCGCGGCGTCCTGGGCAGAAAGCTTTTTTAAGATTTTAATTTATTCATGAGATACACAGACAGGCAGAGGGAGAGGCAGGCTCCCTGTGGGGACTTGATGTGGGACTTGATCCCAGGACCCCAGAATCATGACCTGAGCCAAAGGCAGACACTAAACCACTGAGCCACCCAGGCACCTGTGAATTTAGAATCTTGAAGAAAAGCCTCCATGAACTTTAGCCATGGAGGCTAAAATTTTTCCTTGGATGCTCCCCTGATGTAATAAAAGGAAAGTAATATTTTGAAGTTTTTTGAACTCACCACCCTGAGATCAGGAGTCACATGCTCCTCTGACTAAGCCAGCCAAGCACCCCAGAAAGTAAATATTTTGATTGGGATAGGAATTAACCTACATATTTCATTTTGTATTTACTTTTCTTTTTCTTCTTTTAGATTTTTTTTTTTTTTTGAGAGAGAGAGAGAGAGAGAGAGCAAGAGCAGAGGGGAGGAGCAGAGAGAAAGGGAGAAACAAACTCCTTGATGAGCAGGGAGCCCGAGGTGGGGCTCAATCCCAGGACCCTGAGATCATGACCTGAGCCAAGGGGAGACACTTAACCAACTGAACCACCCAGGCACCCCTTGTATTTATTTACTTCTCAAGTTAATCAAAAACTGAGCAAGAGCCTGCTAGGCAATATTGTTTTTAATATTTTAAGTAAAGATATTCATCCTGAATAGCACTAGAATTATCAAAAATGTTTACTATGTAATTTATTTCCTGGCCACATAAAGTCTTGAGTATATAAACACACACACACACACACACACACACACACACACACACACACACCTTATACTTAAAAAACCTAAATAGAAAAAAACTATGACTGGGAAGGGTGTAATTTTGATTAAATTCCAGAGTCCATTTTTCAAAGAGCTCTTTTGGCTAAGTGATCAAATCCAACCCAAAGATAGCTCTGTACTGTTATCTTTCATCTAAGATCTATCTCTGCAAATCTTGTCTGTGCTCAAAAGGCAACACCTCAGAGAATACTTGGTGTATATGATCCTTGTCAACACCTGCTTTTCTCTGTACCTGGCTTTCCTCTGATCATTAGTCTCCCTGTTGAGCACTATTTCCCTCTATCTCCATGTCCTTCCCTGCCTCTCTCCTCCTTCAAACTCATCCCAATTTTCACCACATCTTACTGAGTCTGCTGCTTAAATGCATGTCAGTTCCATCCATGTCTTTCTCTACTATTGGGGTCTGACACTACCAGTTTTCTGGTGTGACACTCCACTGCTTTCTTTTTTCTTTTTCTTTTTTATTTGTTTTTAAATTTTCTTTAAAGATTTTATTTATTTATTCATGAGAGACACAGAGAAAGAGAGAGGCAGAGACACAGGCAGAGGGAGAAGCAGGCTCCATGCAGGGAACCTGACGTGGGACTCGATCCCAGGACTCCAGGATCATGCCCTGGACCAAAGGCGGGTGCTAAACCGCTGAGCCACCCAGGGATCCCCTTTTCTTTTTAAAGCTTGTGTATGTAAGTATGTATGTATGTATATGTGTATATAATCTCTACACCCATCATGGGGCTCTAGCTCATGACTCATCAAGAGTGGCATGCTCTTTGGACTGAGCCAGCCAGATGCCCCTCTGCTACCACCTTTCCTTCCGGACTAATGCACAATTGTCGGTGCAGCTGGAGTGATATCTCTGAGACATGATTCTCTTTGTATCAGTTCCACATATGGCTGTTAAGTGGCTTCATTCTCCTACCGCAAGGGAAAAAAAATCAAAATTCCTGAGAAACACTGATAGTAGATCTGGCCTTAATAGATCCTGTCTAGATAACTGGAGGGTATTATGCTGAGTGAAGTAAGTCAATCGGAGAAGGACAAACAAACATTATATGGTTTCACTCATATGGGGAATATAAAAAATAGCGAAAGGGATTATAGGGGAAAGGAGAGAAAATGAATGGGAAATATCAGAGAGGGTAACAGAACATGAGACTCCTAACTCTGGGAAATGAACAAGGGGTAGTGGAAGGGAAGGTGGGCGAGGGGATGGGATGACTGAGTGACGGGCACTGAGGGGGGCACTTGACGGGATGAGCACTGGGTGTTATACTATATGTTGGCAAATCGAACTCCAATAAAGAAATATATAAAATAAAATATAAATAAAATAAAATAAATGAAATGAAATGAAATAAAATAAAATAGAAAAAAAAAATAGATCCTGTCTACCCATATTTTCCCAGCCAAATATTTTACATTTCCACCTTGTAGTTTCTTTTTCTCCATCTCTCTAAATTCCCTTTCTTTCTTTTCTTTTAATTTAATTTATCTTAATTAATTAATTAATTAATTAATTAATTAATGTATTTGTAGGCTCCACACCCAGCATGCAGTCCAACACAGGGCTTGAACTCATGACCTTGAGATGAAGACCTGAGTTGAAATCAATAGAGTCAGATGCTTAACCAACTGAGCCTCCCTGGTGCCCCTCATCACCTTGTGTCTTATTTCTCTCCCCACTGTTGATGCCTTAGCCATTCCTTTCAGTCCCCTAAAGATGCTCTGCTCTTTCCATTTCTTCCCAAGACCTTTACTCACTCTCCAAATCCCATTTCTCTCATCCCTCAGGATCCAAGCCCCTATAGAGCCCCCAGGAAAATCTCTCTGACCCTTCTCTTCTACTACTTTAGGTTGGGTTTTTCTACTATGCATCCAAAGCACCTTCAACTTCTTTAATAAATCATCCTCTTTTGTGATTGTTTGTGGGCTTGTGAAATACTTTGTAAATACATAAATTTCTTAACGATTTCAAAGAAGCATATGTTCTAACCCCTCATGGGCCACATTACAGAGGAGGAGAAGACTCACCAGCTTTGCAAAAATATGGCAAATAAATAGTAGCAGGGTCTAATACCTGTTCCTCCTCCTTTGTGTAAAAATTTTCCTTTTCTGTACAAATATTGACAACTGTTTTGCACTGCACTCCAAACCTATGGAAAAATTTCTCCTTTATGATATGCTCAGACTTAATTTCCTCTACCTTCTTTTCCCATCCTAAGTGAGAGCCTGCTGTAGGAGGAACTGGGTAGTGTGGTTGAGCATATTATAATTCTAATGGAGAGAGTTAAGCATGCCTGGGATTACTCAAGAAATCACTGGCTACCTGATAACAACCTTGGTTTTGTTATATGCCTGCATGCATAGTTATATTCTTAAACTGGTATCCAAACACAATTAACTGTAACAACTATGGGAGTGGTTGCAAAATGCTCTATTGATGAAATACTATAATGAAATATTATCATAAAATAGAAAGTGTAATTGTGGATTGTAGGTAGCAATTCTAAAAAGATTCATAATCACAGATCTATTTCTCTAAACACTACTGTGTCTGTTCAAGCTTCTAACATGAACTATGTATTTTCCCTTGGTTATTTCTAGAAGAATAGTTTTCAGTTTTTAGTTATAAAAAACAGCTTTAAATTTAATTCTGAAAAATTTGCTTTTCTAGCTAGAAAGATGGGGTTCTTTGGAAGCTATTGAACACAATTCACAAGTTTCTGTTATGTGTATTCACATTGAGAGAAAAAGTGCATTTAGGTCTATTTATAGTGTATGTCACTAGAGATCCCATATTTTATTCCAACTGAACAGAGTAGATTGTGGGAAAATATACAGGAATGTCTTGGTATTTGCATTATGACTATGATTGACTTGCTGTGACATTCTATCCTCCTAATGAATATAAAATCATTGCTAAAATGTCCTCGTTCAGCAGAAATACATAAACAATGAAGAAAAGTAATTTAATTTTAGCTTACACTCTATTGAGTAGTTACCAGTTTTGGGTGGCAGCCATGAAAAGCCAGGCAAATTCCTGTGATGCCAGGCTATAGGGCAGTTTCTAAGAATATTGGGTGATTAGTTTTCTTCTTAGAAAAGTTCCCAAATATTTCATAAAAAGTTCTTAAAGTTGAATAAAGCATATATTCTCTTGCTTATGAAAATGCATTTTATAAATATCCTTTATGTGCAGTTTCTGTTTTGTGGCTGCCATGGAGTTCCCTTCTTTCCCTGTTGTCTGGGACTTCCTTATTTTAGCTGACAAAATCCTGTGGTCACTCATACCAAGTCCTGCTCATGCCTGCCACCTCCCCGCTCCCGGCCCCATTGCCAATACTAACCCATCTTGTCATTCTTTTCTTCCTGATGCTAGAGCAGAGTTCGGTTTCATAACTCTGGGACTATGATGTATTTGGTACAATCCCAACTGGAACTCTAAATGTGTTTCCCTCTAGGAATTCACATTAAAGAATTCCCCCATGAAGTTTTGAATAGGTTTTCCCCTCTGCCTTGGGATCAAATCATCATATAAAAATGGTTGTAAGTATGCTAAAAACTGACTTGGGGATTGGGGGTGGTCATGATTTGGGGGAAAACTGAAATTTCCTGGACTTCTAGCAATATTCATATTCCTATGCTATTTATATTTGCTTAGTATCAAAATGAATTGAGATTTTAGGGCATCTCAGTGGCTCAGTTTGTTGAGTGCCTAATCTTGGTTTCGGCTCAGGTCATGATCTCAGGTTTGTGAGAATAAGCCCTGAGTCAGTCTCCATCCTGAGTGTGGAATCTGCTTAAGATTCTCTATTTTCCTGTCTCTCTGGCCCTCCCTATCCTCAAAAAAAAAAAAAGAAAGAAAGAAAGAACGAAAGAAAAAACAGTTTGCATTTTAAAAAAAGAATTGTGATTGTAAGAAATATAGCAGTTTGAAACAATCAAAAGAGACTATTATTATTAAAGGCATGGTATATCAATCAAGTCAAAATCAAGCAAGGCTTACAAGACTGACATATTAGTGTGGCCTTCATCCCATATTTACAAAGCGTTGTAATTCTAGAATTTCACCAAAGGTTAACTCTGTGAAATCTGTTAACTCAAGATGAGTGGGAATAATTTTGAATTTGACTTCTTTTTCACTGCTCCTGCCCCTAAAACTTAATGTGTATTTAGAAAGCAGATTTAGAAGTATATGATGTTTTATTATTTTCTTTTTTATGTGTGGGTTTTGTTTTTTGCGTTTTTTTAAGAGAGGGAGTAAGGGAAGCCCAGCCTCATGCTGGACTTGATCTCACAACCCTGAGATCATGATCTGAGCTGAAATCAAGAGTCAGATGTTTAACCAACTGAGCCACCCAGGCACCTCTTATATATGATTTTTTTTAAAGGTAAATGTTTTTATTTTATTTTAAAAAATTAAAAAAAATTTCATAAGTTTATTTATTCATGAGAAACAGAGAGAGGCAGAGACACAGGCAGAGGGAGAAGCAGTTTCCATGCAGGGAGCCCAATGGGGGACTCGATCCTGGGACTTTGGGATCATGCCTTGAGTCAAAGGCAGATGCTCAACTGCTGAGCCACCCAGGTGCCCCCCAAATTTTAAAATTTTAACATGCAGTGTTATATTACTTAATGTTTAATGTTAGCATACAGTGTTATATTTGCTTCAAGTGTACAATTATGTAATTCTAGGTTATTTAGATTTTTTAAAAAAATTATTCCTAAAGGAAATGTCTAGTGAGCCTTAATCACTGTGCCCATTGGGGATTAGTAAGATATAAATGGGTAAGAAAGAAAAGAGTATCTGTATTGGTGCAGCTGAATCTACAGGTTAGAAAAGTCCTTGTGGCTATAAGAATGGGGATGGATTTCATTAATTAAAATTAAAAACTTGGAGTGGAAACCACATGGGAAATAAATCTTTAGAGGAAAGAGATAAACACTTCTTGGGCAAGAATCAGGTAAGTGGCCAAAAATAGTCTACCACATAATTGTATAATCATATGGATATTTTCTTTAATAAAAGAAAGACAAATAATTTTAAGACTAATAGGGGAACAGAGTGGGGGCAAATAAGCCAGATACATGAATGGCTTTTTTTTCTTCAGCCAAAGTCTTCCTATTGATGTGTTACCCTTTTTATTGGATATGAAGTTTTCTCTAAAGATGAGGTCTCTAGTGTATGAGTTACATCTTTTACTATTTTATTTTTGCACTCCAAATTTTTTGCCTTTCTAAAGGCAGCTTTATAGAAAGATACTTTCAAAAGCATCTGGGGAATTATGAGTAATAAGAGGTTGGGGCAGGCTGAGAAACAAACTGTGAGCTTGAGTAGCTAAGAGTGCAAAAAGGAGATTGCATCTTAGTATAGAAACATCTGTTCATGGGCAGGAAAGGTTTGAAGGGCACTCTGCTTATAGAAAGGAAACCAAAGTCAAAATGTCATACCAAACTGGGGTTAAAAAAAGAGTCACTTGTACTAAGCCCCATGTCTGCAAACCAAGACTTACTACTTAACCTAACTGCAGTTGCAGCCTCTCTCAGGAATATAATCTTTAACTAGTCCATCTGGAATTATCTGGCCAGCACTAGTGAGGTAATCTGCCTGATAGACAGACACTTGCCTTCCTCCAAAGGGAGGTAACCTTGCCTGAGACAATCCACTCTGCCAGAGCAACTTCCTTGCTCTGCCTCCTTCTGCCTCTAGGAGTCTTCCATTTTGTCCAGCTCCTTGGAGCTCCTTGCTATCTGCTAAAACAGGATGCTGCCCCACTCATGAATCATTAAATAAAGTGAATTTGATCTTTAAATTACTCGGTAGAATTTTGCTTTTTAACACGAGAGAATACAAGGTTCAGAGTCCAGGAAACTAGGTCTGGGTTTAATGGGTTTGATGTCCAAAGATTCAGGTCCATTTTAAGAGACTCACAAAGCAAAAGATCAAAAACATTAAGCAGAATTCCAGGCCAGCAGAACTCAGTTGAAATCTGGGTTTGTGGGCAGCCCAGGTGGCTCAGCGGTTTCAGCCCAGGGCCTGATCCTGGAGACCCGGAATCGAGTCCCACGTTGGGCTCCCTGCATGGAGCCTGCTTCCCCCTTTGCCTGTGTCTCTGCCTCTTTCTGTGTGTGTGTCTCTCATGAATAAATAAATAAAATCTTCAAAAAAAAAAAAAAAGAAAGAAAGAAAGAAAGAAATCTGGGTTTGTGGGTGTCCTGGGGCTTCAGTGACTGTTGGACGAACAAAGAGAGTAAGATGTGAGTAGGCAAGAGCAGGCAATGGGATGAATGGGTTACTAGTGTTTACTATAAAAGAAATGAGTCTTTTAAATATTACAGCAAAATTGGCTTTAAAGAAAATAAAATTGGGTTTATCCAGTAATGTTACAGAGAAGAATTCCTGATGATTGAAGGAGATAGGAAACTGAACAAATGAAGTTGACAATATCAAACTATGACTGGGATTTCCTTGAGGAATGGACTTGTCTTAGTCATCTCTGGGTCTTTAGGATCTAGAACTTGGAGTTGAGTTGTCGCTCAATGAACTGTTGACTCTTCTTTATAGGATCCTTTAAGTCTTTCTTAGTGACCTGGGAAGAGCAGAAACACATTTGAATGAATTAAAACAGGTTCTAGGTAAGTGAGTTGTAGAGTATCAAAGTGTTAGCTGAGATGTTGAATTCAGCCTATAGACTTAATGATGTTTTTTTCCTTTGGCTTAATCAGCTCACATTTTCTAAAAGCAATGAGTTTTGAGTCCGTGGAAGGGAGATGTACTTTTCAGTTTGCCTTGCTTCTTCTATGACACAATTGTTTTACAAGCCTTATACCTGAAGCCATTTGAGTTTGACCCTTTGTCACTACCTGGGAAACAAAGAAGCATGGTCAGCTGAGTGAGTCGATGTTAGTGAGCTAATGTAAAAAACATTTCAGAAGTTCACATAGGATATTTTCAAACTCACATTGCTGCCTCAAAACTAGGGGGCAGGTGGCTACATCCTCTTATAAGTTCACTTAGCATCTTCAGTACCCAATTGCCTATCAACAGAAGCCGAGAACCTCCTTGTTAAGGACCCACCCAGTTGTTGAAGGACTCCAGCCAGGTTGGTCATATTTTCAAAACCAGAATTTCCAAACAGCATCTGAGACCGATGATACAGTTGGTTGACAGTTTTCTTTGTGCTACTCACATGCTTAAGTGGTTGTTTTCCAAACACAACTGCTAAGGCCAGGTTTACCAGCTGCACACTGTGCTCAAACGCACACTTCCTTTTCCTCCAACAAACTTCCTGGCACTTCACCCCAGGTCCTCAGCCAGGTAACTGCCTCCAGGACCACCCTGTGTTGGCTCAATTTTCCCACCTTCAGGTTCTGGGTGCAGAGTTGGACTACGGATACCTTCTCTCCCAGAAGACTCTGGATTCTTTACATGAAAAGATTCATTTTTCCCCCAAGTGATAGCTTTGCTACCTGCTCTTTCCTTGAACAATAAACTTTGCTTGAAAAAGAAAAGTTACTTTTTCATTCCTTGGAGACCTTTACCCACCCTGTATAGGTCTATCGCCCTTTAGTTTATTTTCTAACTAAGGAAGGCCAATGCTTCCTAAAACAGAGATAACTTGCTTCTTCGTAGCTTTCCCTAATTTATTTTTAAACCACATCAACCTGCTTGCCCCAGGCATAGGCACACTACTGCCTTCACATTTTCCTTTTTCTTTAAAGATATTATTTATTTATTTGAGAGAGAGAGAGAGTGAGCACACGTGCACAAGCTGGTGGAGGGGCAGAGGGAGAGAGAGAGGAACAAGCAGATTCCATGCTTAGCAGTGAGCCTGACTTGGGGCTTGGTCCCAGAACCCCAAGATCATGACCTGAGCCAAAGGCAGACCCTTTGCTAAATGAACCACCCAGGCACCCCTGGCTTCACATTTTTTGTGTGAAGCTTTACAATGACACAAAAAACAGAAACTCAGTTCTAAAAAAAATTATGTGGCCAGATGATCAGATTTAGCAGTCTGGGCAAATTCTGTGAAATAGTTACCTGAAGTACAAATTATGTGAGTGAGGCTATAGAAACTCAATTCTTAGAAGGCTTTCTTTTATCAAATATAATAATTAGTCCAATTGCCGTAACTTTATAGATGCTGAGGGCTTTCCAGAAGGGTGTCATATATGCTCCCTCATACTGTATACATAATTTAAAAATCTCCAAGGAGATACCTTGGGAAGACTCTAAATAGGAGTGATCGAATCCTAACCAATTAATTTTTTTTTCTTTTTTGGTTTTATTTATTTATTCATGAGAATACAGAGAGAGAGAGAGAGAGAGGCAGAGACACAGGCAGAAGGAGAAGCAGGCTCCATGCAGGGACCCCGACGTGGGACTCGATTCCGGGTCTCCAGGATCACGCCCTGGGCTGAAGGCAGCACTAAACTTCTGAGCCACCCGGGCTGCCCTTTTTTTCTTTTTAAAATCTGTTTTATCAGTGTAATTCCATCTGGCTGAATTGAGAAAGTATTTATTACATTTTGTAAAAGGACAGCCCCTTTACTAAATTAAAAATATGTTAACTAAATGGAAATATCTAGATCACATGCCTGATCCCTTCGTGATGCGCTATAAATCTGAGCTTCCCAGGTAAACATTCAATAAAAAGTCTTTAGACCTAGGGTTTCTACTACTGGTCTTCTACATGATTAGGTATAGAAATATTTTAGAAAAATATAGACATTTATGATTTTAATTTACTTTTTTTTTTTTTTTTACTTTGACTCAAAGCAGGCTTAATTGTGGCCTACTTTGCATGTGCTTAGTAGAGTTCCTGCTTTAAAATGTTTGTTATTTTAAAAATAATAACATGCACTGTATGTTAACTAACTAGAATTTAAATAAAACTTTGAAAAAATAGATCTGCTTGATTAAAATACCTATAAAAAATACCTATAAAATTCTGTGCACTGAGAAGTCTCCTTCCTATGGCATCCTCCGTTGTCCCAGTTGGCACCCTCCTTCCAATAAGGTAACCACATTTATTTCATTAATCTTGAATTTTTTTTTTTTAATCTTGAATTTTTTATGGCATTTTTGTGGAGGAGGGGGGAGGGAGAGAAATAACTTTATAATATATAAATAAGTACAAATGTTATTCTATGCCCTTTTTACATAAATGGCAGGCAGCATACTATATAAGTTCTACATTTGTTTTTCATATTTATTAATATGTTTTGCAGGTAATTATCTAAGAGTACATAAATAGCTTCCTCCTTTTTATAGCTGCATAATATTGTTTTGGATTGTTTCCAATTTTGTGCTGTTACAAAAAGTACATTAGTGAGTAACTATGTACATATGCCACTTTACAAATGTGCAGGTATTTCTGTAGAATAAAAAAGTTAGAATTGGAATTGTTAATTCCAAGAATATGTTATGAATTTGTTATTCTTGTATGTGTTGTCCAGGTACATTACATTAGGGGTTGTACCAAGTTATAGCTTCACCAAACTGCCAGTTTTTCCACAGTTTAATCAACATTGTGCATTATAAAACTTTTGGTTTTTAAATCCATCCAAGAGATAAAAATGACAGTTTTAATCTGCATTCCTTATATTATGAGGGATATTACACATCATTTTCATGTATTTGAGACCTATTTACATTTCCTTTTTGGTGAATTATCTATATCCTTTATCCATTTTTATTACTTTTTTAAAAAGATTTTATTTATTCATGAGAGACACACAGAGAGAGGCAGAGGCTTAGGCAGAGGGAGAAGCAGGCTCCCCACAGGGAGCCTAATTTTTTTCCTAATTTTTAGGAAAATTAGGTCCTTATCTACATTTCGTATATCTTTACCAATTTGTCATTTGTTTTGATTTTGCTTATAGACTTTCTATTTTTGATTCTCTGATTTGTTTTCCCACATAGCAGTTTTGGTTATGTGGTTAAATTTATCAATTTGTTTTTCTTTTAAAACTTCTGGATGTTTTAGTCTTCATCAGAGAGATCTCTCCTTGTTTTTTTCTCCTAGTACATTTATGGTTTTATTTTTTTATTTCATCTTTTGATTCATTAAGAATTTTTTCTGGTGTACATTGTAAAATTTGAGTTTTATGTTAATTTACCCTTCCGATGGCTACCCACTTGTCCTAACAATATATATTAAATAGCTTATCTTTTCCCCTACTAATCTGAATTGCTATCCTTAATCCTCTTATGCATTTTGGTCTATTTTTAGACATCTTATTCTGTGACTTGATCTGTTTATTCATGGGTCAGACAACACTACTGTACCTGTTAAGACTTTAAAATATATTTCAATACCCAGAAGTTACAGTCCTCGTGCATTGCTCTTCAATAGTTTTTCAATAGTTTTCCTGGTTGTTTTTCCCTATTCACTTTTTGAAAATGTACTTCAGCATTATCTTGGCTAGTTAAAACAAAGTTATTATTGTATTGAAAGGATAAGAAAACTTATGAGTAATTGACATCTTTATGATGAGTTTTTTCTCGTACTGAAACAAAGTATGTCTTTCCTTTTGATCAGTTCTTCTTTTGCATTCTTCAGAGGGTTTTAAATTATTCTACCTTTAGCTTTTGTTCATTTTTTAAGATAATTCTTAGATGTTCTGAAATTTTTGTTGCTCTTGTAGATTAGATCATCCCTTCAAAGCTATTGACACATATAAGGACAAATACAAATTAAAAGTAAGAGGTTTAATTCTCTCTGTTGAAAACAAGGGAAGAGATTTTCCTCCCCTTCTTTTTCTTAGAGCATTTTCTTTAGAAATTTATAATTAGAAGTGCTTTCTCTTCTCTTTGAACTGTATATAAATTCTTATGAAAACTGCATAGGCCTTTTGTCAGCTTTTCATCTGAGGAATGCCTTTCTCAAGAACTCAGGAATCATCTCCTTTCCATGTAAACATCCAAGGAAGATAGCACCCTATTTCCAAGTTTCCACAGGAGGGCAGGTGCCTAACTTTAGCTGACCTGGCTCCCAGGTGTAAAACTTCCTCCTGTCATGGAAATACGAGAAGTTTGTTTTTTCTTTGTCAGTTAACTAACACAGATGGGCACTTCAATTGCCAGGTAAATTTAGGATGAACTATGTGAAATAAACTGGTGCTGTTAAGTCTTATGACTTAAGGACTAGTTATTGTCTATCTTGAGAACATGTATGCACTGTGTTGGATCTGCCTTGACTATGTGGCTGAAGAGTGAGATTTCTCTCTGCCTTTACAATTTCTTATGAGATTCCCTGTGATGTGTATCACATTCTAATTTAATGATCATTTAGTAATAAAATTGTTTTCTCTACTGTCTTTGTGGAGAGGATTTCTGGATTGGGAGATTTTGTTTTTAGTTGTATTTCCTCACATTCAGTTAGGAGTTGTGTCACTTGTCCTCCTTCTTCAATCGCAGCCACCATTTTGGACTCCGCAGGTGACCTTGAAGATGAAAATGTCCTCCCTATGTTGGCTAAGATGTTAAGGAAAAAGGAAGAATCTGGGAGCCTGTTGACTATGGAATCACTGTACCAGCCTTGAATTGCTTAGCTTTATATTTCTTTCATATGAGAGAAAAAGAAATTCTCTTGTTTCAGCCACTGTTAATTTTGGTTGTTCTGTCAAATGAGGCTGAATCAGTTATTCTAACTGATACACTGCCAGAAAGAATAACTTCAGATAAAATAAAGCCAAATCAGCTTTCTTATTTAAGCATCCTTTAACATTTAACTGTTTTTTTGCTTACACCCATGTACTGCAAGTCACTGATTTAGTTATCGAGACATGCATTTTGTAACCAGTTTATTTTTAGTCTTTTACCATGAAGCCATTTGTTCAAATTTAAATGTCCTCTAGTGCTTTTCTGGCTTTAAAAAATGACTAAGATGGACTTTTGATAATACATGTCTTTATCTTTTACAGATAAAGATACTAAACATTGGTCACATTTTGAGTATCAATCCACCATTAATGCATATGTTGGAATTGGCCTATGATGCTCTTAAGGGCAATCTTGACCTTCTCATAGACTCACTTCTATGCAGGGGACTGGAAGGGTCTTCAGCTTTTGTTAAAAGATGTTAATTCAGTTCTAGCTTTGCTGATGATTAAAACCCATCATTCTGTCCTACAGCAGCACTGGAGAATATCTCCAGGCATTTGTCAGGAAGTATAACATTAAATTCATAGCCACTTAGTATGAAGCAAATGCCCTCCAAGAAGAGTAATATCTATGGAGGATAGCTTGAAGAATATGCAGTCTTTCCTTTCTTCAGATGATCTGAAATCCATCCTTAACTCAAACAGATCTTCCTAGGGCTATTTGTATGGATGCTATTGTTTTGGTACCTTGTACAATGGCTTTTACTCAATTATATTTTGTTGTTGCAACTCCTGCCTACATTTAAAGATATTATAAATAATAGCTGTGTGAAGTTATTCTAATTACTATAAGGCTATTATTGACTCAGTTATTCATTTCATCACATGGTGGTTTTTTTTTATGAGGTCACATGCAATAACTTTCTATTTGGTTTCATTACAAAACTGTGCATTTATAGAGTGGTTACTTTTGATTGAACAATTGGTTTGTTTTATGGATTATGGATTATTTTATACATTTTTGTGTGGCATATAGTTTACTAAATCTGATGACATCTTTTTCTGAAATGGACATCAGAATAAACCCTTGGCTTAATGTAGCTTCCCATTTCATACTTTTTCACATATTGTCTTTCTTTTTCATGATCTCTGTTCCTGTGACTTTTTCCTCCTTGGGCTCATATCTTTGGTTTTGTCTCTTTGGATTAAGGGTGAAGAAACCTACTTGTTCATTCTGTTTTTCTTAGCAGGATAAACAAACAAACAAAACCACTTTTTTTTTTTTTTTTTAAGAGTGGAGAAGTTTCATTGAGCTTTTAAGAAAAGGAGCTTCAAAGTTGATAGCATTTTAGAATGATTATTTCAAGAAAAATTGGAATCTCTACTCTATTTTTCAGGCTAATAATTTAGTTACTTAGTATTTAAACTTGTTTAGGATTCTTATTTTATCTCATTTAAAAAAAATTGATACATCCATGCAGCTGTAAATGAAAAAGTACAAAAAAGTATGGAATGAAAACTCTCCCACATCATAGTCCCCAAGTTCCTTTCCCTTGGAAGTTACCAATGTTATGTTTCTTTTGTACTATATTTTTGGGTATACTTTTTGTATAAGCAAACAAATATATATAAATGTTTTCTTCTGATTTTTAAAAAAGATTTTATTTATTAATGAAAGACACAGAGAGAGGCAGAGACATAGGCAGAGGGAAAAGCAGGCTCCATGCAGGGAGCCCTATGTGAGACTCAATTCCCAGACTCCAGGATCATGCCCTGAGCTGGAAGGCAGATGCTTAACCGCTGAGCCACCCAGGCGTGCCTTCTGATTTTTTTATGGTAATATACTCATCTCAGTGTGCTGCCTTCCCCTTTTGTCAAAAATGGTATCTATTAGAGCTTCCTCCATCTTAGTACATAGAGTGCTGCCCCATTCTTTGTTCCAGTGGCCAAGTGTCTTATGGTGATACTTTATTTGACCACTTCTCTATTCATGGTCATTTTAGTCATTGCTAATCTTTTAAAAATTGTTAATACAAACAATTTTATTGGATAACCAGTTTGCCTATTTGAATCTATCTGCAAGATACCATCCTAGAAGTATGACTTTCAGCTCACTTTGTACATGTATTTTAAGTTTTCATGGATATTGCCAACTTGGTGTCCATAGAAGTAGTACTAATTTACATTCCCCCAGCTATTTTTGTATTACTTCTTAAATGAGGCCCTCAAAGCATCGAATTACTTTATGTCATTTAAGTGTTACACAGAATTAACCATAGATGGTCTTTGCCCTTAAGAACTAGCATTCACAAGGAATGAATTTTTTCTAAGCACACACATATTTTTTAATTGTTCAGCATTTTGTAATTTACTTGCCCACATTTCTTTGTTGCTTTAGAAAAGTCAGGAGGAGTGAGCGTGGGAAACTGTCAGAAACAGCTAGGAAGGTAGTTAAGCAGTAGTCCTCCCTTGCCCCAGGGCCCATCATGTTGTCTCAGACTGGCTTTCTCCTGGAATTAAAAGAGGCCTGTGGCTGCGGGAGATGAGGGTGGGGAGAGATGAGCTGGAAGTCTGGTGTCTAAAAGTGGAAACTTAAACATAGCCTTGCTCAGGAAACTTTCCAAACTACAAATTACTCTTAACTTTAAGAAAAAAAAAAGGGAGGGGGCTCCAAACCATCCCCATGAAGGATTCTGATGTGAAAGAATAAAAAGGCAATTTACAAACAATGTCCTGTGCACTGGCTGGCAACAACCATGAAGAAACATCTAGTTTCCCAGGGGTGGGCCTGGAGACATAGCTCTGTCTCCAAATGGCTCTAATAACCATTTCTGCCCCTCTCATTTTACCTGTCAAATAAAAGGACAAATATATTTTTCTCTTTGTTAAAACAGAATCTCAGAGACTTCACCTGCTTTGCCCTGGGATCCCACGATGGAGATGTGGCCAACAGAGCAAGAATTTGAGAAGGTTGTGCTACCCGCCTCTATCACAGGCCTCGGGGCTTCTGTTCTCACTTCCAGAAGCCAGAACTCTGCCTCAAACTCAGGGCCCTCCCTCCCAAAGTCGATCCCACACTATTGTGACTTATTCTCGGATTAATCCTTTTCGCAAAATCTGCATTCCAACACAGAATTACATGCTCATCTGGTAACATACTCTTATTTTCCACTTCATGTCTTTATGATCTTCCTGTGCCTGGATGATTCTTTTCCCCATTTAGGACACATCACAATTCTAGCCGCACTGTGCATTCATTAAATATCCCTTAACCCTGCTCCAACAAGCTCTGTGGAATCTCTCCCTTGGCCAGATGCATGCTGCACTTTCTCATACTTCTCATCTGGCATTCTGGGCAGAGCTGCTTGTTTCTGAATTTGCTTCTTATCTTCCTCTGCATTGGATTATAAGCCCTTTTGTGGCACAAACCATTATCCTTATATCCACTGCAGTGCCTGACTCACTTGAGGGGTTTAAATAAACACGCGGGTGTGCACATGTACATACCGACATGCACGCATCCATGTGAGTGTATTTAGCATAGGCATAAAGCAGTTATGATTAAAGTAAATGAATGAATGAAGAAGTGTAACTTTTTTTCTTGTAGGTTGAACGATGGAAGACATTTATTATAATTGATGCAACCAGAAGATATTGGTTCCTCCAAGTCTCATTAACCAATGGTTCTCAATGCTGTCAGGATCACCTGAATAAGATTGTTAAAACTCAGGGTGCTGGGCCCCACCACCAGACTTTGATTCAGTGGGTTTGAGATGGTATATTTCTGACAAATTCCCAGGTGCTGCCGATGCTGCAGGTTCAAGCACCAGATTTTGAGACCCACTGAAATAAGCTATTACTTGTGTAAGTATAGTGACGTAATTATTCCTCAGCCACTTTTGTCTAATTAGCCCTGGTATGTTTCCTCAGGAGGATGTTTGATAGATTCCAGAAACAGTTTGGACTGTGTCAGTGTGTCAGTGCACTGTGACTGATGGGAAGACCAAGCTTCGTGGCGGGCATTGTCTGGGAATTCTTGCTCCCTCAAGCCTGTGAGGGAACCAAAGAAATCCTTTTTCCACGTCCCCTACCTCCCAGAGGAAAGACAGTAGACTTGAAGGTCAATCAGTATTTAAACTTTGGTGCTCTGTTGTGATAATGCCTGGGATGGTACACACCTCAAAGAGATAAGGGCTGTACTGACATGGAACTTGTGTGGTTTTAATGCCTAATTTTTTAAGAGAATGGAGTTACAAGGACAGTCTATGGGATCCAGCACAAAATGAAAATGAGGGGTCTTTTGATAAAGAATTATGAAGAATTTCAGGGTGACAATAGCAGAGCATAAAGTGCCTTTGAGGTCCTTCTCATGTAGAGCCCGTGAGACTGCTCAGGTCACGTGTCCATGAGGTTAGTCCTGACTTTGGCTACATAAGGGTTTCCAGCCATTTCTGGAAGAGAAAGCAAATGGCAGGGGTAAAAACAGGGTGAGGCAGAGGAATTGTATGATGCCTATGGAGATGGTGGAGCAGGAGGCTGGAGTTAGAGCTGACTTTTCTGGCCCTTCTTTCTCTCCACTTTGTTACTGTGGTGCTTTTCCCCCCTCAGAATAGAGAGCAATGAAGGGTGGGCGTGTCCCTCAGGATAAATGGGCCATGATGGCTTAAGAAAGAATGCCAAGGACGCCACCAGCCTGCCACCCCCTGCCAAGCAGGGAAGAGTCTGAGAAGTGCCAGGCTGGCTGGGGAGCAGTGGGTCACCCCAGGAGCCTACCAGAACTTAGAGTTGATGCAATTCTCCCCGTCCAGCCTTCTTTTTGCATCTTTTTCTTGAGGTGTTTTTTTTTTTATGACATATATTATTTTTCTGTGCAAATTTTTTTTTTTGGAAAAAACATATTTATTTAAAAAATAAAGGGATCTCTAGGTTTTCCATTAAGTGCCTCCTAGATGGCAAGCTCCTTGGGAGCGGGGATCTAGTCCCATGCCTATTGGTGTCCTTTTTTTTTTCCTTATTTAAAGATTTTATTTATTTATTCATGAGAGACACACAGAGAGGCAGACACATAGGCAGAGGGAGAAGCAAGCTCCTTGCAGGACCCTGGGATCACGACCTGAGCCAAAGGCAGACGCTGAACCACGGAGCCACCCAGGTGTCCTGCATCTTGGTCCTTGTTCCCAGTACAGTGCTAAGCCCACAAAGTGAGGTACAGTTATGATGAAAAGTTGAACAGAATTGTTTCTGACATTTGCTCTGAAACTTCAAATATGCTGCATAGTGTCTAGCATAGTGTCATTGTTTAAATATTTTAAAAGAAAACAGCTAATTCGAGGGACACGTTTAGGTTATGAGCTAAAGTTTTGTTAGCTTTGTTATGGGATTTTTCTTGTTATAGTAAAACCCTTTGCTAGACTATGTATGCAAAAAAAATTTAAGGCCTTTGAGAGTTAATGTGACACAAAGTTGCTGTGTGTGATCTAAGTAGCCAATTAATAAGTCTGGGCCTTCTTTTTTTTACATTCATTAATTTGTCTTCTAATTGAGCAATCACTTAACACCCATTTATTGAGTCAGGCTTTTCTAAGCACAGAGGATCTTCACACATACAAGCAGACATATAAGTACATGTGTACTAGTTCTTACCTTATCAATTGGTGTTCATGGAAAGGTAAAGAAAGAACAGTGTGATTATGATATGTGCCAAAATGGTAGTGGTTGTAAAAGGGCTCTGTGGACCTGGGGGAGGAGTCCCCTCTCTCTGCCTGGGAAGCTGAGACAGATTTCACCAAGGGGATGCACCTGAGAAGAATCTCCAGGAGTGGTGGATGAACTCCCTGGAATTGGCCTCAAACTTCTCAGCATGTCAGTCAAAATGGAAGAATCCCTAAAGTTCCCTGCAGAGCTCGAGTAGGCTTTAAAAGATGGCCTAAAAATGTTTGGGAGCAACACATATTTCTATACACCCTATTTTTTTCTCTCAGGCACTCACAGCTAGTTCCTATTCCAAGAACATAACTGTTTGACCACATGGTTCTTTTGTTGTGGTGAGCAGACTGTCCTTAATATTTTTCTTAAGGAGCATAATTTCTGTCCTCACCACCCTCCGCCCTCATATACTGGTTTCTTCTTTTCACTCCACTTTTTAAAAAAAAGATCCTTGATAAAGCCTTGTTTTACAGAACCCTCCTGAGGAAGAGCTAATTAGTTTTCTCAGCAAAATTAAAGTCGAATCATCTTTGAGACTCATAGACCTTTATACATTTCTGAATTCTTCAATTTCCAGTAAAATTCCTTTATCTTCTGGTGGTTTTTGTTTGTTTGGTTGGTTTGGGTTTTTTGCTGATCATCATTTATAGTGCAAATAGATTCCTTAACTCTCTCTTAGGAGGGTGGAAAAGAATCTGTTTCTAAAGAAACCATGTGACACTTAAGACTTTCATGATTACATTAATTTGGGGGAACATTTCAGTGTGACCCTTTTTAAAAGAAAAAGTGTACAAAGTTTCATCCTGCCAATTCTTTATTGTCTGAGAACTTGTTAAAAAAGGAGGCTCCTGAAGACCCAGAGTTCCTGCAACAGGCAGTTTTGACCTTGAGCAACAATTCTGTGTTCTCAAAAATGGCTACAATGGAACCTTTGAAGCTTTGTGGAAATGAAAAGTATAGCAACTTCTTAGAACCTCAGGTTCTCTAGCTACTAAACTACAGTGTTAATTCCCATCCCATGATGTGTGATGATGTTACTTCAGTTTTATTTCTTCATCATTGTTTTGAACAATGGGAGTGAGAGGGCATGGATAGATGGAGAATATCCCACATATGGGTTTTGTTTGTTTTTATAGTGTGACACACATGAGTGTTTAATAAGGGTCTTCTGGTGATTGCTTGTGTCAGTCATCATTGAGGGAAGCACAGAAACTACTGAGTTTTGTGCTTCCCTAAGGTAAAGATACCCTGCCCTTTATCTCCCAAATTCTGCTCCAGCATTAGGGGTGGAGGTGGAGATTGCAAGAGCTCAGAGAAATAGGTTTGATGGGAGGCCTACACTCAGCCTCCCAGGGAACTGCCATTCACCTTCCTGCCCCCACCCCCTCCCTACTCTTTACACAATTGGAGCAAAGAATGCTTTTTGTCTATTTTATGGTTTTACTCTGCCTCCTTCATTCCTCATCACCTCCCCCTGCAAAATTTGAACTCCATAAGCAAAAGATGTTGCTACTAATTTTCAACAATTTCAGGACAGCTGAAAAGGTTGAAATAATTTGAGTTTGATTCTCTCCCCTGCGTCCCCTGCGTATTTAACCATGGACTTAGGGATCCCTGGGTGGCGCAGGGGATTGGCGCTTGTCTTTGGCCCAGGGCGCGATCCTGGAGACCCGGGATCGAATCCCACGTCGGGCTCCGGGTGCATGGAGCCTGCTTCTCCCTCTGCCTGTGTCTCTGCCTCTCTCTCTCTCTCTCTCTCTGTGTGACTATCATAAATAAATAAAAATTAAAAAAAAAAAATTTAACCATGGACTTAAAAGCAAAGTTCTAATAGTTATTGAAACAGGGTTTACTTGGCAACTGTCACATCTGCTAGGGCATCAGTGTTCCCTCCGTGTCCCTTCCTCCTGTGGAAACTTTCTTTTAAATATTGCTTCCACCGCTAAACTAAAGACAAAATAAAGATGAAGTATGATGACAAATTCCTAAGAAATGTTTCACGATTCTCTCATTCAGAGTAAGGTAGAGTTAGCCGTTCACTTAAAAAACAAAAACCATCCTTCTCAGCAGAATTCACTTTTGTTTTTCTCTCTGTAATTTGCTGCCTGGTTAGGGTTTAATAACACAATATACTCTAGTTCACTGCCCCCATAAAATTTGCAGGCGGAAAAACAGCTACAGTCGGATACGTTCCCACTCTGGGTAAAGAAATGAAATCCCAGAGTTTAATCTTGGTGGCAGTGGAGCTGTGAAATGATAAGACAAATCAAGTTTACCAGACATTTTTGCTGAGATCAGGTTGCTAGCCACTCAAGCGCTGCAAACCCCCTGGGGGCCTATCTCATTCAGCACACTCCCCTGCTCTCACTTGGCTTAATTTCTCAACATTTATTTATGTTGATTGTTAGTATCAAGTGATGCAATATTTTAAGAGTCATGAAGTAGCTGAATAGTGCTTCCAGAGCTTTTCCAAACAGAGAACACTCTTGCATACCAGAGGGGTTAAATCTAAAGTGCTTTCAACATGATTTTACTTTCTGTTTCTTAAGCATTTTTCACTTCATTGGTATTAAAGGGGATGCAGGATGTGATGGGGTGCTGATTGTTGAATTATGAGAGATGGCTGTTTATATGTCTGTTGCAAAATGAGAGTTTTTATGACCTGGGGATGGGTTTATGAATAGGCATTTGGATGCTAGCTGAAGAAACAGCCTCTTTTGTTAGTTGTCTCCTAGTTTTTAAACTAAAAGATCACCTATGATCTGGTCCATTTAATTAATATCACATGACTAATTGAATGTATAATATCTCTCCTTTCATAGATACTCTTTAGCATGAGGGCTGTTTGCAAGGCAAATCTGCGGATGCTTAAAAACCCAAACAAATAGAATCCTAACAGGAGTTAAGAGCAGTACATTTTGTACATTGATACTAGAATTATTAAACGTTGGAGCTAGCAGCTGAGCCCAGACCTTGTTAGCCAGAATGCCTGGTCTCAAATCCCAACTTCACCACTTATAAGCTACCTATGTGGTCAACTCAATCTTGTGCCTCAGTCTCCCATCCATAAAGTAATAGTACCCACCTCTTAGGTTTCTTAGGAGGACTAACTCATTTAATATATGTAAAGCATTAGAGCACTTTATGGCACTCGATCTCTGTTGTTTTGTCGTTATTTGCTATTATCATTTATCCCAAGTCCTCTAGTCAAATATCCTGACTTCTAGTTCAGTGCTCTTCTTTTATACTACTGCTACCCAGAGAAGAATCTAATTTGTAGGCTCAAGTGGGCTACATTATGTTGGTAGACACAGAAACTGGAAGTGTGTGTGTTTGTATGCGCGTGCGCCCCTGCGCATCTCAACTATGGCAGTCTCTACTTCAAATCATGCTACAGAAGGGTACTTGAAAGAAATGTTTCTGTCTCCTTCCATTGAGGCAGGCCATCTAGAATATTGTAGGTGCCTCCTCGGGGATGTGTCCTTAGCCATCGCTCTCACTGCCCTCCCCCAGAGTGACCTTTCATACAAATGTTGAGCCTCTTCTTCCAATGGAAGTTTTAAGGTCATCAGTGTAGTTAGCAGCTGAAAAACCTTCTCAAAGAAATGTCTTGGCCAAAGAGCTTGTTATAGGCTGTGTTTGCACAAGTCATCTTAGTGGGACTTTGGAATTGGCCACTTTTAGTAGTAATAATGGTTAAAAATAACCAGCTCAAAACCAAGAACATGCCTCCAAAAACTGTACATTTTTCTAAATGATACTAGATTTTCATCACTGGCCACAGTCAGCATTGGATTTACTGTTTTAGTTTTCAAGACTCTAGCTCTTTTCTGCAAACAAAAAAGTGCTTTTACCTCAAGGGCAAAATGTAAATGTGTGACATGTGCTTTTCCCCAGGCAAGTGACTCACTGCAGATGTAATGACAAGCTATCCTTCAGTTTGATAGTTGATCAGTGAACTGGATGTGGAACTGAAGGAAAACTGCAATGTTAGGAAGTTAGATAAGCAAGATTATCTCTAAAATAAACCTCTACTTATTAAAATTACTACTGCAGCTGAAGTTAATGGCTATCAAAATTTGGAAAGTGTATTCATAGATCCAATTCATTCCCTCAACATTAATTTAATGAGCA
Organism: Vulpes vulpes; assembly: GCF_048418805.1. Classification (NCBI taxonomy): domain Eukaryota; kingdom Metazoa; phylum Chordata; class Mammalia; order Carnivora; family Canidae; genus Vulpes; species Vulpes vulpes. Next base: position 25,254,270 of record NC_132794.1, on the reverse strand, counting down.
TTTACTACCAGTCTCTGTGCAAGCGTTGAGGATACAAAGACAAGGAGATACTGTCCTTGCCCTTAGGGCATTTTTAGTCTCTGGCTGAAACTGATCCTAAATAAATGCTTTCCAGAATAGAGCCATAAGCAAAGTGTTAAGGGAGCACAGAAATTTGGGAAATCTTTTCAGAAGATTAAATGCTTAAAAGTGGGTCTCAAAAGGTAAAAATAAATTTCTGGAGAGAGAGAGAGAGAGAGAGAATATGGGCAGGACATTCCAGAAACAGCCAGAAAGCATATATAGAGGCAGAAAGAAGGGGTTGTATAGGATATTCTTGGGGACTTAGCTGGAGAGAACATTGAAAAATGTAGTGAGAAATAAAGTTAGTAAAAGTAATTGGGTTCAAACATGCAGAATATCGAATACCCTCCTGATGGGTTTAAACCCCACCCTAAAGCAACATATCATCCACACATTTTTAAATATGAACGTGGCTTGGATAGATGTCTTTGAAAGCTGACATGGGAGATAGCCTGGACTATGGCTAAGGATGGGGAGAGTCTGGGCATTGGGGGAGTATGTTGGTCAGCTCAGGCTCTATAACAAAATCACAAACTGGGAGGTTTAAACAACAAATATTTATTTCTCACATTTCTGGAGGCCAAGAAGTCCAAGATCAAGATATTGGGTGATTTGGATCCCCACGAGAGCTCTTTTTCTGGCTTGTGGATATCTGCTTTTTCACTATGTCTTCATAAGGCTAAGGGGGCAGATGGAGGAAGGGGGTTTATATGTTGCAAGAGAGAACATTCTGTTCTCTCTTCTTTTTAGGAGGACACTAATCCCATTGTGGGCCCCCTCCCTCATGACCTCACCTAAACCCAATTACCTCCCAAATACCCCAGCTCCTAACCCTATCTCATTGAGAGCTAAGGTTTTAACACATGAATTTCTGAAGGCACACAATGAGGGCATAACTGAGAGAATTAGAAGGCTACTTAATAACCAAGGCTTTAGATTTAGAATTAAGGTTGAGATAGTCATGGTGGCAAAAGATAGCTCCTAAACAATGTTCGTAGGTAGATCTTAGATAATCAAGTAAATATGTGAGGAGAGATAGAACTATGGGTTAGGGATGCCTGAGTAGCTGGGATGCCTGGGTGGCTCAGGGGTTGAGTGTCCGCCTTTGGCTCAGGTTGTGATCCCAGGGTCCTGGGATTGCAGGGAGCCTGCTTCTCCTTCTGCTGGTGTCTCTGCCTCTTTCTCTGTGTCTCTCATGAATAAATAAAATATTAAAAAAAAATAACTAAGGTTAGAGTTAAGGATTAAAACTGCCTGTGTAATGATTAAATTCACAGGTCTAAGAGTGAAACTGCTGAGTTCACTCCTCTAATTGTGTGATGTGGCACTTGGTTCTTAAATTCCCTGTACCTCAGTTTTCTGATCTGTAGAGTGGGGATAATAATTATACCTACCTCTTATAGAAGTTTTGAAAGTTAAATGTCATAATGTATATAAAGCATGAAGAACAATGCTTGCTGTTTAGGAAGACTACGTGCCAGATAGTATTTTATTACCTACAATAACAAATAATAGTATTCACTACATTTTTGAATTGACTCTTTCAGATCGGTAACATTTGAAACTCTAAGGATCAGGATCTGTGATGAGAGCCATTATATGATTTTTTTCCCTTTGTAAAAACCTTATCATTCATTTTTTGTTTTAAGTGCTATGTTATCAGGAAATAGCCTTAATACATAAAATTCTTTATTTTCTAGCTTTCAGTGAATAAAACTTAAGAATAGTCAAAAATTTGTATTAAACGTTTTCCAATTCGATTTTTTTCCTCAGTTTTACATTTATATCATTAAAAAAGTCAATTTGCATTTTCTGATGGAAAATAGCAGCCACATGCCTCTTCCCACCCCACCTTCACCCTCACTCCTCAGCATCACTTTGATCACTTGATTAAGGTGGAGTCTTAAAGTTATTCTTTTCTACTTCTATGATTTGTAAGTCATAATTATTTAGGGGGAGGTGTTTTGAGATTATACAACTCTTCCATCTCTCATGACAATTTATTCACTTTTTAAAATCAGTACAGACGCATATTTCCCATTTTATTCAGTTGATTCACTAATTGTTTTGATACCTAAATGGTCTCTGATTTAGTCAATAGGGGTCCCTCTAATGTGGCTTCTGTGTTCTTTTGACACGTCCACATCATTTTTTGAGCACTTTTCTAACTTTTTGGAACAAAAAGACTTATGTTCTTTTCCTACCCTAGCCCTACAGTCAATCATTTCCCCAAAGGGCCTGATTTAGTAGAGAATGATTTGTAGAAATTAAGGTTTGGTTCTAGGTGATACTTGATGCTTTTATCTAGGGTCAGTCTAACAGACTCTTCCAGGGGACGAGCACATATAAATGCATTTACATGTGTTTGCACCTATATTCCTCTATATATACCTTGAAAATTATGAGTTTTCTCTATTATCTTCAATTCCAGTCAAGCCCACAGAGTTCATTCTAGTATTCTCCCTTTCCAATTTGTAACTCTTCAGGAGTGAGAAACCAGACTCTCATTATCCTTAATATATTTATTTGCTCAATCCTAATATATTTATTTGATGTAACCAACTCTCCATCTATGTCCTACAGATACCCTCATCAGCCCACTGAGGGAGGCTCTGACACCCCACAGCCAGGCTTTTATCTTTCCTGATGCCCGATTGGCACCTTCCTTATCTCTCTGGTGGTCCATCCCCTAGCGTCAGCTGTCCCCAACCCCGAGCTCTAACACCCTGCACCAGCAAGCCCCCCTCTCACCCTCTGGACACCTGCTTATTTGTCTCACCTAGTAGTTCTTACACCAAATTGTTCTAGAAGGAAAGGGGAAGAGGCAACACAAACTACTTGAATTTTCTTAGGGCATTTTGCTCATACTATTTCTAGCATCTCCAGTAATGTAATGTCAACTAAGTTGACTGATCAGAACAATTCAGCATCCCCTAGACATGTGGCCAAGCTGCAGGCTGCATTCAGACACCAGTTCTTGCTTTGCAGTAGTCTCTATTTCTCTTCCTGTCTATTAGCACAACAGGAAACCAAGCAGTGGGTAATTGGATAGGGCCTCCTTTTACTTTTTTTTTCCCTTTTACTTTTAATGAGCATTAAGTTAGTGGTAATGACTAAGAAGAGGTTATTTACCTAACAGTTTCAGATCTTCTAGTTTCCTTGTATCTAAGTTTCCATTTCAAATTCACTTGGGTATGGGATTGGAATTTGGCTTAATGAGCGTTGCTGGTCCAACTACCTTAGTCTTCTCATTGGTTCTAGGATGTGGTTCAGAAACATGTCATTTCTTCAAGAGAGATTAATATAATATATATAGAATATGGGGCATTTGGATTTTAGACATGCTGTTGTCATTTTCTTTCTGTTGACAGAGGAGTTTCCACCCACATTGTGCACAGTCCATTGAACATACTATTACAATAATATATGACTTTAGCACTTCTGTTTTGAAGAACCAGTTAGGAGCAATGTGGTATATGTCTTCCTTTTTTTCTAGGTAATAGCAATGAGCATTTATAAGCTTTCATTTTTTCTCGGAATGAATTTTGCTGAAACTGGCTTTTTGATGTAGGGAAGGGACTTGCTATCTTCAGGTTCTGATAACAACTGTTCCTGTAGCCTATCCTGATTGGCTTCCAGTATGAGGACATCTAGGATACTCTCTGGATTCACTCACAGTTGTCCTGGCTCAGACAAAACCTTGCTTTACTTAGCAGAGAAAACTTGCCCTATTTTTTTTTCTTTCTTTTCCCTGTGTTTTCCACTCTTGTTTTTTTTTTCTGTGGCCCATCAGAGTATGCAGAAATATCCTACAGAAATATCCTTGGCAGGAGATCTTGTGTGATAGAAATAAAAACTAGGAACCTAGGTACAGGTGGTATATCACAGGAGCTCTGGAAATGGAATTAGGAGATTTGAGATTTGGTCCTTGCCTCTGTGGCTAATGAGCTCTGTAAAATGCTTAAAAGTTTTTTAAGCCATTTAGGCTACTTCAGGAGGTGAGACTAGATCAGCAGTTTCTTACAGCGCTTTGTAGATACCCTAGGCTGTAGTCACTCAAAGCTGACCTACACTTTGGTGCAGGTGACAGTTTGGGGGATCTGGGAGGACAGTCACTGAGAAGGTGTGAAGGGAGCTTTGCTCTGAAAATCTCCAGGGTCTTTCATGTAGAACAGTAGTAGCATCTCTACATTCATATATGTTCTTAAAGTATCTTTTTATTTTGAAGGGTTCTCCTACAAGAAAACAAAATCAAATCAAATCAAAGCTATGACACTCTTGAAGGCCCCTTTAGCACCACTTGTTTAGTCATTGCCTATGATGTTTATGTATCTCACAGGCTGGGGCACTTTGTTCTCTGAGATGAGACGAGTCTGTGTCAGTCTGGGATAGAAATTCCCTCCGTACTTTGATAAGAAGCAGGGTAGCCCAGCAGGATGTGAACTTCTATTTGCTGTGCTTTGTTCACACAGGTATGAAGATGAAAAGAGATGGAAATAGCAAAGGAAATGTGGCTTTCCATGTCTGTAGCTCAACTCCCCCTGCATTTTCTTTTCTGTTAAGGGAAGCTCCCCCTATCTCCCTAAAGAGCAGCAGCACACAAGGCCCCCACATTGTTTTCTGGTGCTTTTCTGAGAAGCAGTGTAACAGCAACTTAGCTGCATTTTCTAGTTTCAGAGCTATCGGATCAGGACAAAAAAGGAACAAACTCCCCACTGCGAGGTAGCCAGAAATTTATTTACCCAGTTAATTGTGGGGAGCACTAGGGCTCTTCTATGACCCAGGACCATGTAAAGTTGTTTCAAGAATGTTTGCTTTGGGATAATGGTGTTTGAGATTTGGTGGTATCTTTCTGATACAAAATAATTCTAGAGAATTATTTGTGTGGTAGGGGTAGGAGAGACCAAAGATAAGAGACATACAAACCAAACATTCAATATTCCAAAACCTTTAGCAATTTGTCTAAAATTATTAGGTATTGAATCTACTGGGGGCTATAATATAACTTTAACTTTAAAAGAAAAAAAAAGATTTTATTTATTTGAGAGAGAGAGAGCACAAGCAGGGGGAATGGCAGAGGGAGAGGGAGGAGCATGCTCCCCACTGAGCAGGGAGCCAGACATGGAGCTGGATCCCAGGATCCTGGTATCATGACCCGAGCTGAAGGCAGACACTTAACTGAGAGCCACTCAGGCATCCCAATCTTTTACTTTTTTTTAAAAAATTATTTATTTATTTATGATAGTCACACAGAGAGAGAGAGAGAGACAGAGACAGAGACACAGGCAGAGGGAGAAGCAGGCTCCATGCACCGGGAGCCCAACGTGGGATTCGATCCCGGGTCTCCAGGACTGCACCCTGGGCCAAAGGCAGGCACTAAACCGCTGCGCCACCCAGGGATCCCCCAATCTTTTACTTTTTGTATAACATTCAGGTTTCAAATAATTTAAGACCAACACCAGATTAAGAGAAAACATATTGGTAGATAACTGCCTTTGTTACTCAAAAGATTATGTAAGAAATAATGAAAGTTATTCCTCTAAGCCCTCTTAGAATGTGGAAACATTCAGAATAGTAGAAGAGCCTGTTGTGTGCATTTCCTTCTCTGGAGATCATAACCTAAACTGACAGTTTTAGGGGTAGTGCTGCTTAGCAGCACCCATCAATGAGTTAATATCAAACCCGTGGTATTCAGACATATCAAATGCATGGAATATTAAAATAAAAAATAGTGACCAACTATGATGGTTGAATTTATGTGTCAACTGGATTAGGTCGTGGTGCTTAGTTCTTTGGCCAACACCAGTCTAGATGTTGCTGTGAAAGTATTGTTTTGATGTGATTAATATTTAAATCAATAGACTTGGAATAAGGCAGATTACACTCCACAGTTTGGTGGGCCTCATCCAATCAGTTGAAGGCCTTGAGAGAAAAGATTGAGATTCGCTGGAAGGGAGGGGTTCTGCCTCCAGATTACTTTTGGCTTCAAGACTACAACATTAATTTTTTCTGGAATTTCCAGCCTGCCCTGCAAATTTTGGACTTGCCAGCACCCACAACTGTGTGAGCCAATTCCCTAAAATCAATCTCCTTTTCTGTGTGTGCACTTGGGGGCATACACACACACACACACACGTATACAAATATTTACACATATATATTAAACATACTGGTTTTTATTTTTCTGGAGAACTCAATCACGGACATAAGATTGTGGTTTTTAATTTATAACAAATAAGGACTCAAAATTAAATAAATAAAAATAAAAACCTACCCTCTACTGTCACTGTCACTTTATGAAAGAAATATTCCACTCCCATAATAGGAAAGATGTAATTTCAGAATAAATGGCAGTTATACTGACAGAATAAATGATGCTCTACAACAGATTTTCACAGTGCTTCATATCTTCATTTTCCATGCACAGGTGGAAATGTCCGAGCCAGTTATCAGGAGCTGAACTGCAGATGACCCAAGTTCTGATTGTGTGGCAAAATCATCCCACTGTTACTCCTAAGAGAAATATTTTTCCCTGATATAAGAATGTGGGTGAGTAATAAGATGTCAAGACTTACAGTCTTTTTTTTTTTTTTTTTCCTACAGACAGTACATAGAGAATTGTATGGCTGTTTATGAGCCGGGTTGATTCTGTTGTCTTTTCTTTCTCATCACAGATAATCATAGAAATATCTTGCTGTAAAAGCACCTCACAGTTTCTTCTGAAATGAAACCATACTTCCTTTCTATTCTTTTCAGCTCAGTTCTGCTGTTCATGCCGGGGCTGGGGAGATTTTCCATCACAGGCTTCTTAAAATTTATGATCTTTCTAGGGTATGAGCTTTCAGTTCCCCTAACGAGCACCAAGTTCAATGCCACTCTTCACAGATGAGAACACAGAGGCTACGGGAGATGGAACAGTGCCCAGCAGTGACAGAGGAGGGTTAGAACCCGAGTTCTCCACTGTCAGTGTAGCAATGGCCTTCCTCTTTATAACTTCCTCTTCTCCATCATCACTCCCCATTCTGTTGCGTCTTTCCCCTAGAAGAGTCCTCCTCCTTCTACATTTATTTGCCTTTGCTTTAAGTTGCAGATCTGAAACCGTGTGTGGCTTTGGCTTGGCTTTCCTTCACATTCTGTATACTGACTCGCCTCTAATAAACTGCCTTTTATGCAAGATACACACGCTTCCCACTTGCCTGTGTTGAAGCTTGATAACCAAGTGACCTACATTGTCTTAGTCTCTCATGAAAATAATTGCTTGAAAATTATTGCTTGAGTTAAAGCTACAAAATTCATTTTTTCCATTATGTTATTTGTAGTAGCTTTTCAAATTTCCCGTTTTTCCCATGTTTGAAATTTTATCTATTGGGTAAGGCTCAGAATTTTCTGAGCCACAGATTTATCTGTTTCAGATTCTATTTCCAGTAGTGCTTTCAGTTTCGTTTACTCCAATTACAGAAATAGTCCTACTCTGTATTTCCAGCAACAAAATCTGAATGCAAATTGAGAAATTCTGTCAGTGGCAAGTCATGGACCCCTCTTCTAAATAGCCTGGCAACCCTGTCTATTGTAGCCAGGACCTCTCTCACTCCTCAGAAAGCAGTTATTTAGCACATCTCCACTTTTGAGCCTCTGACCCTGTCATCTTTTCCTTTTCTCCAAGAAAAGAGAGTCAGCCAGGTGGAGGCTTTCTCAACTTACTCTCCAGTGAATCTTCCTCAGACACATTCATCTGCAGTTTTGCCTTCTCTCCAGTGCCAAAGTCTGAGATGGTCCTAAACTTCTTGAAAGACAAAACATTCTAGATGTGCTATCGTGTTCTATCTCTTCAGTGCTTTCACACCCAAGCCCTACTATCCTACCTCTTTACCCACACTTCAATTCACTGTGACCTACTTTTGCTCCCACTGGTCCATTACAACGGTTTTCATTGAATTTTTGGTTGCTAAATCCAATGGACACTTTTCAATCTTTATTAACCATGAGACCATGAGGTGGAATCCTTTTCAGTTGACCAAGAAAGTCTTGTTGGCTTTTGTATCCCTTGGCCCAAAGCCTATAGGACTTATTAGAGTTCCTGGCACATAACGAAGTCTCAATTTGATGAAAAGAATTTAAATGGAAAATAGGCAGAAGCCAAATAGTGAAGGCTTTTAACACTGAACTCTGGGGATTAATTTTGACTTTTCAATGGTAATCTAGAAAAGTATGAGGAGGAAAGTAATAGTATTATTACATCTTTTGGGAAATAAACTGAGGTGGTGGATGGTTTAGAGCAGGGGCTTGCAAAGAGCTACGTAGACCAGCAGCAGCAGCAGCATCACCTGGGAATGTTAGATAAAAATTCATAGGTACCAGTCCTGACCTATTGATGCAGAAACTGTGGAGGTGCAGCCAAGTGATGTATGTGTCCCATGAAATTCAGAAGAAACAGAGACAGGACAAGTGTTATCAAAAGCCTGAAATACTCATGGAGGTGTTGTGAAGAATGGGGTATGTGGAGAAATGTATTCAGTCACTGGATGAAGGCCTTAGGCATTTTGGGGATAACTACTGATTTACTTTTAGAGGGCATGCAATCCTAGTCTTGCTTCTGAAGTCTCATTCACACATTCATTCAACAGATGATTACTGGGCTGAAGGTCATTTAGTATTACCAGGGAGAACACAGGGAAAGCCCTGAGCTAAAGTTATTATCTTCACTGTTTCTATTAGATCCCCTCTTCCAAGATCCTGGTAGGAACAAACCGCGAGCACTTTCAGTAATTAGTGGAGCACAGTGAGAAGTTCTCCGATGTCACCCCAAGTATGAACAATGAACACATTTAACAGGAAAATGTACACCCACATTACCAAAAGATTTACTTCTTCAGATTTTCCCATCATGTTCAGCTGACCAGCAGGCTGACCATGTGGTCCTGAGGGTTCTCAGCAGTACACTTTTAAAAACCAATTTTGTTAAGATCTCAGAGCAAGAGAGCATTGGACATGGACCCAATGGATGAAGTGAGGAGTAACTGAGTTCTCAGTTACAAGCTGAGGAAAGCAACAAGTTGACTTAGGCTGAAAAGGAATTTATTTCAGTGGGCAGAAGTCACCTCAGGAGGTTTGGAAACCAGCAGGAACAAAACCTGTAAGATTCATGGGCAGATTTACAGAGCAATGGCTACTCAACACCAGGTGCCAGGAGCTTCCCTCTTGCCTCCACTGGATACTGGATACTGGATGTTTCTCCTCTTGATGGGCATTGCTGCTCTAACATGGGTCCTCCCCTAACCAGATTCTCTGCTTTGCCAGTCAGGGTGGGGGTCTCAGATGCACGAGAGATTGGGATTAAGTTTTTGCTTCTAGAGGTAAAGGTGGTTTGTGCCATTTGAACACTGGAATGGAATTCAGATGCAGAGCACTGAGAAAGAGAGAGGGAGAAAGAGAGAGGGAGGGAGAGGAGGGAGGCAGAGAGAGAGAGAGAGAGAGGGAGGGAGGGAGATGTAGAGAGAGAGAAGGGGGGGGGCAGGGAATCCACTAATATAAACTTGCAGGTCATGTGCAATTTAAGATCGTAGTGATCTTACATCAGATCCCAAAAGTCAAACCTTTCAGGAATAACTCAGAATACCAATATATAAGTCATCTCCCTCCTTTCCATCTGACACATGCACACCTACTTGCTAGGCTCTAAGATGCCTGCAAAGAATTCTGGGCTCTACAATGATATTTAAAAATGAGGGAGAATAAATCATTTTATAAGTAGTTTGAAAATTCCCATGAAGTCTTGAAAACTGGGCAGGAACAAAGGTGATAAAGGAGCAGTAGGCTTGCATTTTACCAACTATTTGCTCTAGCTTGGAGAATTCGGGCTTAGAAATATTAAGTAACGAATTTCCCCTAACATCATAAAGTAGTTAAAGCTAAACAGAAGAACGATTTCTTTTGTGGTATGGTGCTCTTTCCAGTACTTTCTCCCAACCAGACTCTCTTGATTTTCATTGCCTCCTCTGGAAAACAAAGTGGTCTGACTTAGACTATTAGGCATCCAAGACCTTCAAGGATGATTACTGTTCTCTTAGCAACCCATTAAATATTTTAGTTCTCAAACATCCCTTGTTTTATATTCTGCCTCTGATCTTTTGTACAAATGTCCCTGCTTCCTAGTTTTAAGTTATCACAAAAGCATATATGTTACTTAAAAAAAAAATCATTTTTGGGGAAAAATAGTAATTTATAAATGGATTCATAATGCTAACAAGTGATCTTGAATACTTTAATTTCTATTTTTAATTTTCTTTTCAGAGCCAATTTAAACATAGTCACAACAGCTTTATTCTCATTAGCCCCAAACTGGAAACAACTCAAATGTCCATCACAGGTGAATGGATAAACAAATTATAATACATTCATACAATAACAGAAAACTAGTCAGGAAAAAAAAAGAGGGCACAAACTAGTGATCTTTGTGTTACTATGGAAGAATTTCAAAGAACCCAGTTGAGTAAAAAAAAAGCCAGAGGCACGTGAATACAGTGCATCCAGTATGATAACATTTATGTCAAGTCCTAAAGCAGCCAAATGCAAATTATGGTGATAGAAATCAGAACAGTGGAAGGGAAACAGAGAGTGAAGACACTGGAAAGGGCCACAAGGCTGATAGTTCTACAGTTCTGTACATTTGTTAAAACTCAAACACCACACTTAAAATCTGTGTATTTATTGTATGTAAAGTACACTCCAATTTAAAAAGTTGGAGACATCTAGTAAGCCACAGGAATCTTATTTCCTGCTTCTGGGCTCTTGGGACAGAGGCGATACTAACTATTCAAGAGAGATTTTCACCAAAACATTAAGATAAATTATTAGATAATAGTGGCTAAGTATAGGCTCCCTAAGCCTGCAAAACAAGACTCTTCTTATAGGTCAACCATTTAAGGGGGAGAGGGGGAAGTATATTTAAAAATATCCACTGAAGCTAACAGATAACAAAATATTTATTTTATTGTTGTAAAATTAAAAATAGACAAGCATATGTAGTTACAGTTCCAAGGCAGAACAATACAAATATATAAATTATTGCAGTTTTAAAAGAAAAAATAGCCAAGTAATGTCTAAAACTCTTAAAACCAACTTGTTTTTCACCACTGCAGTTTCATTTTCTTTTCCCAAAGATGCTAGCACAATTTTGTAAAATAAATTTCTAACAGCAAAATGACTATAATTTCAATGACCATAGCATAGGCTACTCAGATTTAAAATAAGGTTAACACACACATACAACCTGTAAAAGTAGGGATGAAAGCATTTAACACAAGTCACTACTGAACACTCTTTAAATTGCCTCTTTGGGAGGCAGCAGAATGAAAATGGACATTCTACATGTTTGGGAAAAAACCCACATTTACTAAAATTCCTTTTAGGGGTGTGCAGTTGAGGGAAATTCAACTAACCCTTTTTTTGGGGAGCAGGGGCACAATATTCATCTTCATGATTTTTTTGTTTTACTTTGGTAAGCTTAAAATTGTATACTAATTCAATATCACTAAGATGCATTAGTCATCTGGACCCTTTTTAAAAACTAAAAAGGAATGTGTTACAAACTATGTGCTAAGAACAATCATAACGCTAGAGACTTGCTATGATTGATTCATAGCAAGGTGACTAAGCTGCTTACGGGGTTAGACTGAATTCTAACAAGCGCAGTTAGGAAGGGAAGAAGTGAATGCAAGCGCTGACATGTAGGACAAGACCTCGTTATCCCACAGTAGAGCCCTCCTCCAAGATCCCTTTTGCTTGTGCTATAGTCCTATTACCTTATTATTCTCATAAATACATTTCCCACCCTTCCACCACAAAACTTAATGTGGCAAGAGTAGCCAGTTGAAGGTTTTATCTTACTGATTTTCACCACAAATTTCCTCAAATAATTATTTCCACTAACCCAAAGTTAAAAATGCAATTAAACACTGAAATGAAATCAATCACCCTTGCTTTACAGCTGCATCTCAACAGAAGATCTTTAAAAAATTTTGTAAACTTTTTATTAAGTACTTAAAAATACTCAGCTTTCTTGCATTAGCCTAAGCAATACCTGTCAGTATATCAGAAAAAAAAACCAAAAAAACAAAAAACCCCCACAAAACCACTATAAGAACTTTTACACTGTACCATTTGAAAATTTTCATGTCACAACCTAATTTTATGGTCACCAACTAAACCTTCTTCTAAGCTACACAAATAATTTATTCTTTAAAAGTTCTTCAGTTTAGAGCATATATATTTTGAGTTGTATTTTACAATATTTAATAACACAAGCAGATTTCTTCTAGAACAAAATAAAATCCAAACTGGTAAACATTAACACACAAATAGATCCTTAAAAATTAATTAAAAAAAAAAAAAACAGCAAAAATTGACAAGCCTCAACAGTGTAAACACCAAGGTAAAAAATATATTCACAGAAAAAGCACTTTAAAAGCCATTTTCAGTGGTAAAGAATGTGATCAGATGAAAAACCCAAGAAATCTCAAGATGCCTGTTGAGATGCCAACAAAATAGAATATATTTTGACCAGATTTTTAAAATCACTTTGCAACATGAACATATTATTTTAAAAATAATTCTCAAGTGTATATAAAAATGGGCACTTTGTGGTGAAATGAGCATTAAAATTTGAAGAACTAAGAACATTTCTTTGCTCCAACATTAAGAAACTACGCAATAGAACAAAACCCTATTCTGTATTCTGCATCACCTAGTACTGGTGTCCTAAGTGTGTGCCTTTAAAAAAAAAGAGACAGAGGCTAATTCAGATATTAAATGCTACGATCAAAGGATGATAATCTGAAATTAAAATAGATTTTTAGCTTAATTAAAAGTCTGAACAAATTTGAAGACTTTAATCTTCAAAGTGAACAATCTTGTGTGATCAAAATCGCTTTTGACTTCAAATTGATTTTTTAAAACCCAATTCGTCTAACTATGAAATCTAACAAGAAAAAATATTTATCTTATTTCACTCCCCTTAATCATATAAGTTCTGAAAAGGTTAGTAAGAGCTGACTGGCAGTCTTCTCCCTTTTCCTGTTTTTGAAACTGATATAGATGAGATTTTCTTCTAACCTTCCTCAAAAAGTACTAACTATACAGAATAGCCAAGTATAGTAACCGGTATTTGTAGTATTTCATGTTCTCTCAAGATAGAACTTAATTCTGTCCCTTATTTTAGCATTTACAATAACTGCACATTCAATCAAGAAAAGTAACATAGGAGTCAAAGTTTACCAAATAGCTGGATAAACTGCTGTGCAGAATCCTTCAAGAAAATTATTTTACTGCAATTTTCACCCAAATAAAGTACTAATGTGAGTACCAGCACCACAGGTATTTTTTTTTTTTTTTAACAGCACCTTTCCTTGAAGAGCTTAGGTAGAAGTATCTAAATGGAATAAATCAGAATCCCCAATTCCTTAGTACATGCACAATCCCATCCAATTGTTCCAAACTCATTAGTAAAGCTACATATTTGCCAGAAACAAAGCAAACACTTTTCTTTGGATTAACACTGTTGCACTTAGGACTGCACCATATGGCTCATACTCTAGAAATATGCTACTACTGATACCAAATGCAACCTATCCCAAACTTTTATGACTGTCTCTAAGTGATCTAAATAGAAGCACACTGGCTAGTAACATTCTTGATGATTTGTGCCAAAAAGAGTAAAGTCAAATTAAAAAATGTGACCTAACAAGTAAGCATTTCCTAAGATATTTACTGGCATCATCAGGAAATGTCTTTATTCAACCTGTAAATTTATAAAGATTTTGATATTGCACACATTCAGTTTAAAGCTTATCAAAACTAAGGCAATGTATCCCCACTCCCTGGATTTTAAATTCATTTTGGATGACTCAAAAAATCGAGAGAAATTGAAAACATTTTTCAAAAGCTCCCAAAACAGTTATATCATACTTAAAAGAAAATCAATTGAGATATCAATTAATACTCTCAGGCAAATTTAACACATCTTAGCATTACAAAAAGTTACTTTCTATTACATTGAGGCATTTCTTTGCTTAGTCAAATACTGTTTGTGTTCAAGACTAAAATCTGACCTAAGCCAGGGCAGGCTGCCAGATTTAAGATAGAAGTCATTCATATCTTTATGCATGAAGCTGCCAAGTTAATGGGCTTTTCTGTAGATTCTTTCAAGCAAAGGATCTTACCTCATACATACATTCTAAGCACCAACTAAAAACAGAATTTGGGGCCCATTTTAATTCTGCATTGGTTATAGCTTTTACTATATATTACATTGTTAAAAAACTTATCTGTTTGAGATGGACCTACTAATTCAGAATTCTTTGGAAACATCACAGGCAACTCTCAGGAGTATCCTTTTAAAACGGACTTATGTTTTTGAATTAGAGTTTTATTTCTCTGCATCAAGCAGTCTTCTCTCTTCCTGTAAATTCTAAAATTTGAAAAATAACTCACAATGCTTTCTTTGGGCACTAATTTCAGTGATACTTGTAAGAGAATTTGGACAGTTTAAGGATTCTCAAACCTGTATCTAAAGTGGCACAAGAAGGATTTCAAACTTTTCCAAAGACAGGACAACAATTTTGCAGCACATTAAATTCGACAGATACTACATTTGACTTGGAAGTGAGGCCTGACTTATTCTGTCCAAATCCTAACACACTGAAGTCATTAGAATGAAAATAATGATGAAGTAGAAGAGGCTTTTACTTCCACGGAGACAAGGTGACATATGAAAACTAGATTAGCATTTTCTTTCTGAACTAACTCAGAAGTGCTTTTGTTAGAAAAAAATAATGTTTTTTCCCTTGGATACTTGCTTTAAAAAGTTATTAATTCCTCTTTCATAAGAGTTATTAGAAGTCAAAACAACTAGATAGATTTCTACTCCAAAATACATTTATCTTTGGAAAACAAGATAATAGTTTTTAAAAAGAGCGCATTAAGAGAATAAAATGCAGTGATCTGAAATATGGATGAACATATTCACACAGGAAAAGTGTAAATATACAGAGGCATTCAAATACACATTTATAAAGAGAATGGAAAGGTACCTAAAAATAGCATTTTTATATATAAAATTTTCATATTAAAATATTGCTCATAATAAATAACAGGTGTATTATGAATTCCATTTCCCTCTTAAACTTATCTTTAGTAGTTCACACTAATCTAAGGAGTTTGTTAATTTTCTATTGTTTTGACAGGTGAATTACATTAAAATATGTTTAATAAAATCACACTGTAACAGTAGTCCCACGTGTTAAGTTAAGGAGGGCCATTTAGTGATTATGGGAAGAATGATTCCCAAAATGAACCAAAATGATTAATCCTAGAAGACTAAAGTATAACGATTTGCTTTATTTGACAAAGATGTTAAATACTGCCTTCAGTTCTGCAAATTTAATGACCATAAAAAAATGGATCATAACTTTCTTCAAAGTTGGCATGCCTGACAGACCAATAAATGGTAGGGGCATGAGGACAAAGGAAGTAAGTGTAAGTTTAGTTTAGTTGTTTATGGGCAGGTGTGACTTCATTCCTGTTCGCCCTACTTGCAGACATGGTAATTTGGAATAGTTCTTGAGAAGCTGTTCGATGGCAATGTGGCGGACATGGAGCTCTGAAGCCAAAGAATCTTTTTCTTGTACTTGGTGTGTTAACTCTTCAAAAACTTCTGTAAAGATTTAAAAGGTAGTCGAATACATAAATAGGTTCAAGCAGTATCTACTATGATTTATGGATAGAAGTGCCATTAATACCCAGGTCTGGAAACCCCTCTATGAGGCTATGGAATCACACTACTTTCATTTCTGAATTCTTCCTATGCTTGTATGAGTCTCAGGCAAGTAACTTAAACTACATTTTAATTTCCTCTTATGTATAACCTTGATATTGATAGTAAGCACCTCACAGGGCTACTGTTAGTAAATGAGATCATACCTGTAAAGAACTTTCCACAGAATAAGCACTCAATAAATAGAAGTTGCTATTACAATTATTATTGTTACTATTATTCTGAAAGGATGTGTAACCAAGACCACCACTGGCTGTGCAGTTAAGACAGGGGTTATGTAATCCTCAATCTACTATTAACTGAATGCATGATTTCTAGAAGCAACTTAATGTCTCTGAACTGGTTTCCTCACCTAAATGGGAATCAAAAATTAAAAAAGGAAACAATTGGGGAATTTGAACATTAACTAGTGTTAGCATCCTATTTGATAATATTACAAGAATACCAGCTATTTTTTTCTTTTGTTTTGTTTTCTTAGGTATAATGAGGTTGTGATTACCTTTAAAAAAGGTTCTCTTTTAGAGAAAATCTTGGAAGTATTTGTGGACTAAACAGTATGTTGTCTGGGAATCTGCTTCAGAATCATCTGTGCTGGGGGTGGGGCGAAAGGAATGGATGCAAACAGAGACAAGAGACAGTTAGCTATGTTTTGATAATAGTTAAAACTGGTGAAGATGGGCCGGAGGGTTCGCTATAGTGTTCTCACTACTTTTGTGTTTGAAATAGTGATTTTCAAAAACTGCAGAAAACCGGGCAAATACAACCTTGAGGTACTGTTAGGGAGCACACATACAGTGCCTGGCCCAATACAATGTTAGGAAGGGGCAGAGTTTCAGCTCAGAGATAGAGGTCTCCATTTTTACTGAAAAAAAGAAAAACTTATTTCCTCTTTATTTCAAAGAGGTTGTTTTCCGATTCTTTTTGCTCTGGAAACTCCACTAGGTTCTAATCCCGTTTCCTGTCACAGGGGATTTTCTGTATCAACATTTTCATATGCACAAAACATTGACACCAATTCTTTACCCTGTATTTCCTGTCGGAGCTTTGCTTTCAGTTGCTTTACCTCACCAAGAGTCATGGAGTTCACTGAAACACGAAAATATGTTAATTATTACAACAATAACATGGGAAAATAAACCGTCCACATCACTAATACAATAATCTACTTTTAAAAGAACAATTGCACTTATATGCCAATATAGAATTCACCAGTACTCTAGCTAAGAGTCCTTCATTAGCACCTGCAGTGTGCTCAAATCCTGACCATACCCACAGTGAGAAACATTTTACATCACTCCCAGTACACCTCCAACAGAATCAAAAGTTATGCCAGAGAATACTTGGTATTACATCCATTGGATTCTGTTATTTCCTTTTGTTTCAGTTTTTAAAATGTGCTGGAAGTCACTACTCATCAATTTGATTATACTTAAGCACTGCATAGTTCGTGATGGCACAGGTGGAAAAACACAAAAGTACTGTGGCAATAGTTTGAAAAACTGATTTGTCTACCTCGTTATGTAACCTTAGGTAATTCACATGTAGAATCAAAAGCTGTATAAAAGTATACCTGGTCTCTAAGCTCTAAAATCACTTAAAGTCAATTAAAATTATCTCAGCTTCTGTGAGTTTTTGCAGAAATAAATGCAAACTGAAAGGCTCACTTTTCCCAACTTTAAAATAAGTGCACGCCTTTGTCCTTTCGTGAAATGTCAGATTTTTGCTTTTGAAATGCCACCCCCAGTCAATTTGTGTTGTAGGGATGAGCAATGGGACAGTGTTTGTTTAGCCAATGCTGGACGATGGACTTCTGAACTCTATGAACTCTGAACTTCCTTCTGTTTGTCAATTCCATTTAGTTTAATAAACTTAAAATAGCAAGATATGATGGGACTGTAGAATCTGAATGCTTTACGACATAATACGGAGTATTTCAGAGAATTGATGGGAGAATTTAAAACCCATTTTTTTTTTTCCCCAGGAGGGTAGGTGGGAGGGGAGACGGCAGAGGAAGAGAGAGAATTTTGGGGGGAATGGGGAGAGAATCTTAGGTGGGCTCCACACCCAGCATGGGCTCCATCTCACAATCCTGAGATCATGACCTGAGCCAAAATCAAGAGTCAGATGCTTAACCAGCTGAGCCACCCAGCTGCCCCAAGACACTCCATTTTTGTTATGATGAACCTTAAATATGCTGTAAAATTCTACAGCAAAATTCTTAACATATCACATATATAAAAATGTTAAAAAGCCAACAAAACTGCACTCTTTACTTTTCTCCCTATTTTACTTACATTCTTCTCTGCTGTAATGTGGATGCTGGGCCTGGACATTAGCCTCTGGATTAGAGATCAGCTCTTCCTTTTTCTGTGCCTGGTTGTGACTATGAGGCCACAATACACTATTGTGGCATAAAGCGGCACCTGAATCTTGCAGCACAGCAAGCCCAAAGTCTGTATTTCCCCTCTGCTCCAATATTCTTTGTGAACATTTTGAGAGGCCGCCTGTACTTCCATCTATCCACTTTGCAGAATACTTTGGTACTTGAGAGTCAAACTGTGGGAGTAATTTTTTATCTGGCTTATGCCTGAAATTTAACAAGTGATGCTGGGGATTTTTAGAACATTCAGAATCTGAATCCAGATCCTTATTTTGTGCATACTGTACAATCCAGTTTATCTTCTTACTCAAAATGGTTTTAACTTCTTCGTAAGTACTTTTTGAAAGTTTAGCTCGAGGACAATCCTGGTTTGCAATCAAATGGTATTTTTCAAAGCAGTCTTTATGGCCCCTTAATGATTTGGTGTGCAAGAGATTAGATTTTGGTACTCCTGTGGGGAAAAAAAAAGAAACAGAACACTTACCATTTTATTTTGTAAAGGTTGCAATAAAAGTATACAAAAATCTTGTAAAAACAAAGATGTCAGTCTGTGATGGTTTATAAATTAGAGGATAAATGCTAAAGAATATTGGGGTTATTAATAATATAAAATATGGTGTAATAATTTCTGCTTCAATTGAACTATATATTCAGTAAAACTAAATTCTTATGAAAAATAAAGGCCCTTCCAAGAAGGTTGGTCCAGAGGCATGTTATTGCATATGATATAAAAAAAGTACTGCCAAACTAGCAATTTATATTTCCAAAATGTTGGCCTTTACAGCATAGTACTTTCTTCACTAATCCTCCTCATACTTGCAAAACTTTCTATTATAAGGCTCAGTAAGAGAAATACTTGAAAATTTTCCAACAAAGTTAATCATGTTCTTAAATTATTAGTTATGTTTCACTGCGAAAAGATAAACCAGAACCAGAAAAATACACATTAATAAAAGCATCAGAAAAATCAATGAACTGGTTAGATTTATTTTTTTTAAGAAAATGAAAGCATCTAAAATGTTTTTACATTTCTGTTTTAGCTTAGTAAAAGTTTATCAAGATAATTTTATCTTCTAGAAGAAACACACTACACACAATTATTTTTCAGACAGCAGTAAATTCAATCTGCTAAGATACAATAACCAGTAGAATTATTTACCTTAGAGACAATAACCAGTATAATTCTTTACCTTAGAGATGTTCATTATATACCATAAGTAGTGGAAATATTTTTTTTTTTTTTTAAAGATTTTATTTATTTATTCATAGAGACACACAGAAAGAGAGAGGCAGAGACACAGGCAGAGGGAGAAGCAGACTCCACGCAGAGAGCCTGATGTGGGACTTGATGCAGGGTCTCCAGGATCACCCCGGACCAACGGCGGCGCTAAACCGCTGTGCCACCGGGGCTGCCAGTAGTGGAAATATTCTTATCACACTTTTTTATCTTAAGATTTATTTAACTTATTTATTTGAGAGTGTGTGAGAGAGAAAGCACAAGAGTGTGGAGAGGGGCAAAGGGAGAGGGATAGCAGACTCTGAGCTGAGCACGGAGCCTGATGCAGGGCCTAATCTTATGATCCTGAGACCCCAACGTGAGCCAAAATCAAGAGTCGGATGGGATGGCCCAAGTGATTAAGCCACTCAGGCACCCCTCTACCTCCCAACTTTTAAATAGAGCTGAATTATGCCATTTCAATTTTTTTTTTTTTTTTTAAGATTTTATTCATTCATGAGAGACAGAGAGAGGCAGAGACACAGGCAGGGGGAAAAGCAGGCTCCATGCAGGGAGCCTGACGTGGGACTCGATCCCAGGACTCCAGGACCACACCCTGGGCCAAAGGCAGGTGCTCAACCACTGCTACACGGGCATCCCTCAGTTGGTTTTAAAAATACAGATTATAGGGATCCCTGGGTGGTGCAGCGGTTTGGCGCCTGCCTTTGGCCCAGGGCGCGATCCTGGAGACCCGGGATCGAATCCCACATCGGGCTCCCGGTGCATGGAGCCTGCTTCTCCCTCTGCCTGTGTCTCTGCCTCTCTCTCTCTCTGTGTGACTATCATAAATAAATAAAAATTAAAAAAAAAATACAGATTATAGAATACATTTTCAAATATGCATTTCTTAATACAGAATATTCATATATTTTTACAAATTCAAGCTATATTACTAAAGTGTTTTTATAATGAAGGTGAATAAGGGCGGGGGAGCTGAAAATTAATCCCTGCCAGAATTAACCAGTCTAAATCTGCTTAGCTTTGAAAACAGGGTAACTGGAGAGCCATTCTGGTGCTAGGTTTAAAAAAAAAAAAAAAAAGGTTTTATCTGACTCATCAGAAAAAATTACATTCTGCACTCATCCTGTGTTTTAGAAATTGAAGCCATAACAGTTTTATTAACCAAACTCCAAACTCTGGGCCTAATAGTAAGACAATGAAGTACTTGCACTTTAATGGTATTAAATCCGGTATAAAAGTGCTTGTATTAATTTGTTCTAAAATGATGTAACATGCTGAGTTTGCCAAAACCAGTGCTAAATGGGCTACTGGTTCTTTCCTAAGTAAGCTATATGAGTACACCTTCTGGATAATGATAATGTAATAAGCACATGGGAACAGCTGCTCTTAGGAGGTAAACTCAAAATATCTCACCATGTGTCTTCCACTGAGCACCAAAACTGAGCTTAAATGGACTCTCATACACATTCTATTTAGCCCTTTGCTATGTGTAGTGCAGTTATGTGTATTTTTTTAACCAGTTATTTTCTGATTAGGTAGGTCACATTTCCAGCAAAATTAAGATACATACAAACTCTCAAAGCTCTATTTGATAACACAGTGTATACCCTCAAAACTGCATAAATTAATGCAAAAGAAAGTTTACAAATCTCGCTTATTAGAATAAAAACATTGGAAGTTTTATTATATATATTTTAGAGATAAAAAGTAGCTTGTATGAATTATAGACCTATAAATAAATAGCTCCAATCTGATGTTTGAATCTAATACTACTGCTCTGGATAAAGAGCAGGTAGGCAGAGAGAAGCTGAACTTCTTACTTTATTAACTGGAAGATCTGCTGAAGAGAGCTGCCTTACTCTGCAGCCTCCCTTCAGTCTCACTGTCAACACATGGCTACAGCCAATCCCTGAAACAGTCAACCGTCTCGTTCTCAGCCCACTGCCACAACTCTAATCCATGGAGCAATGATTTAGTTGAATATCTAATATACATAGCAAATTACAAGTTTCTCCTTCTGTCTATAGGAGAGCAAATTCTTTGGCATATAAAAAGGATTCTAAATTATGCTACAGAAATCACTTTCTGCTGTTAAATTTTGTGGGATTTTGGTATTTATTTAGAAACTTCAAATACTATATTGATAAAAGATAAACATTATATGAAATGATGAATTTCGTGAGGTACCCAGAACTTCAACAGTGGGTCAATAGATTTCTATTTGAAGAATAATGTGGGCTTTTAAAGATTTTTCTTATCCAATGTTCCTTCTTAATAATTTGTGGAATATTTTCTTTCTCAAAAAATAATTTTTCTTTTAATTTTTACTTAAATTCCCAAATGAATGCTAGGGACCCAGATAAGAACATGATTACACATAAATAATATGAATATAAATAATCTTTTGAGATGAATAGCAAATTAGAGAACTACAATATTCAATTTACTGTGCAAATATATAAATGTAACATAAATTTTAGATTCTTTGAGACATTCAGGAGAAAATAAAAGACATGAAAAAAAAGTGTCACAGGCAAGAAGAGTTCTGAATATAGTAAACACTCTCATGTAGATAACCCATGGGCTCCTCAAACAAATCCTGCCTCAACAAAATGCCTCTTCCTCCTTTCTCAATACCAAAACCCAAACCCACTTCTCTTCCTGAGTCTGCCCCCCACCCCTAACTGCTCAAGGAAGAAACCTGGGTGTCCTCCTTGACAGCTCCTTCCGCTACCCATCCCAAATGTTTTGCTGTCTAGCAGTACAACATCCCAAATGCTGCTTCACCTGATCACCCCTCCCATGACACTGCTATCTCCTATCTTGTTCTTACTCTAAGAAGCTTCTTGTAACCAATATACCTGGGTTAGCTGGTCAGACCGGACTTCACAAGTGCATCTTTATTGGTCTTTACCTCTGACTCCAAGTTCTATGAGAAAGAGGACCACATCTATTTTACATGCATCCTTGGCATTATGCCTGGCACGTGGTAAGTACTCAAGAAAAAGTAGTTAAAACAAATAAAGGAAAATTTAAATTGTATTTTAAAAAACCCAAACAAAATTTATTACCAATTATCATTCAAGGTCTACTACAATGAACTTTTGCCCATCTTAGGCAAGGTAGTCAGGATGTACAGTTTTGCCAGGCTACTCAGAGGTTAATGAAAGAAAGCCATCCTCCAGTGAGGTTAGTCCTACATTTTGTTTAATGGGCTATTAGTCTGAAGAACTGATGAGTGGTGCTGCTACAGAAATGGCAATCTTGTGGCATCATTCAGTCTGTCAGGCAAAAACATGAACTTCTACTGAATTGCATAATTTTAATAAAATTTACATGCAGTGAATATATAAGAAGGCTGTTTATGTAAGCTGTAGTTCATTAATACCTTTAATTTCCTTAAGCTCTCTAAAAATTTAAAACTTTCAAAAAGTATACTAATATACACTAGTTCATATATTTAAAGAAATTACTTTTCAGTCGAGCAAAGAATGTGAGTAGCCCACTTAATTTGTATCTGCAATATATGTGCCATTTGATAAACTCTTGAAGTGATTTTGTTTTTTCCACTTCATCAGGTCAAATTATTATAAGAGAAACAACCACTGCTATTATCAGAGATCCTAGTGAGTTTCCCTACTGACTTTTCAATTTCAATTGTATTTACAAGTGTAAACAGCTTTGAGCACTAATTTGTTTCCTCAGCAGCTTTTGAAAGGGAATGAACCTAAATGCAATTCAAGGAGTTGATATTTTTGAGGAGCTGAGTTATAAGAAGTTTCCAAACCAGTTCAACAAAAATTGCATTACAACTTCCTTACTAATAAAAAAGTTGAAGGCAATGTAATTGACATCCTATTGCAAGAACTTCTTTAAAAACATACTTCAAAAATGTCCTTATAATTTTGTCACGAGGTCATTATTATTAGAGAACCAAGACCTTAATTGACAACCATAATTGCTTTTATTAAAGTATACTAGTTTCTGCTGGATAGAGGCCATTTAGAAATTTATATAGGCAGTATATTTCTATATGAACAGTGGTATTTTTAAAAAGTTAAGCTGTTTCTATTCAATAGTTTTCTTTCTTTTTTATCTTTTCCCACTTTCGTCCCTGATTTTGTTACACCATTCTCACATACTTTGAAAACCCTCCCACTAGCCCATCTGGCATGCTATCCCCATTTCTATTCTTTAAGTCCCTCTTTAAGATCAATTTACTTTTAAGAAAACTTGGTTAAACCCATAGAAGAGCAAAAACCACTCAAATATATATACATATATATATATTTTTTTGGTCTACCTACCACAGTGGCCCTTTTAAAAAAAGATATTTCCATGTTTTATATTTAACCTGCCTATCGTAGTAACATTTTTCCCCCTAATGATACTCTAAATGGCACTACAAAATAGGCACAAACCCATTATCATTTAATAAGTCCCATTATCCTTGGATTTTACCCCCAGCTTCTTGAAGAAGACCATATTTGTGATTTGGTGGTAATGAGGTAAGCTAAGCAATCCTTTCTTAATGGTCCACCAGCTGGTCTTGTCAAAGAGCACGCTTCTCAGCCGACTACACTGATGCTACATGGCTTTGTACTTCACAGTCTTAAATCCTATCATCTGATTGCCTTATGTATGCATACTCTGTCAATTAGACTTCCTTTTGCATTTGATTACTTATTTCATTTCCCAATCAAAGGAATGGCTTCATATGATTTGGTGCTCCACAAGCAAAGCAAATGTAATACAAGCAGTAGCTGGATAATATAAAGCTATAATACCCGTTATCACATCATTAGTAGACTGGACAGCCCTAAGAGAGCAAGCACTTCAAGTTTTACTTCAAACATAAAGCAGAACTGAAGAACTGGCAGTATTGGTTTTCCAAACTGTGGGTTTTTGTGTTCTTTCTTAATATTTAAATAAGGCAAGAAAATTTAGTTATGAATTTAAGTTCCAGGCTGTTAACATGTTGTGAAGAAATTTTAAGCATATTGCCTTCAAATATGACCAACATTTGTGCAACAATTCATGCAATGCTGCTTCAAAATCTTTTATACGGAGACTCACATTTTGCCCAGTTTAAAGAATTTTCCGAGAGTTAAGGTGTTTTTCTTTATATGATGATCTTATCTTGGTTGCTAACCGAAGGGAGAACAAGTACCTGCATGTTTATGTGCTGTTTATATTAAGAAGTAATTCTGAGCTGCTTTAAGTGTTAATTGTGAAAACCGGAGGGGAGCTAAACTTTGTTGTATTAAGACTAAAGGGATTAAGATGTTACTGCTTTGTGAGGATCAGATTCCCATTTCTGATAAAAGGAATAGAGAAAATGCTCTACAGGTAGAGGCAGCGCACCCACGACCATACTGCAGACAAGTTTTGTTTAGCCTACGAGTGTTTTAAAAGAAAAAATTATATCCACATATAATTTGGTTTCTCTTCAAAACCAAATCAGAAGATCTGGAAGCAAACCGGCCAGTCATGAGATGCAGCTACCATCTGAAAACAGGGCAAGTGCTCTTTAATTCAAAACAGTTCCTATCATTTCCTTCATGAGAGCGTAGGGCATACTGCAGCCTTGTTAGTTAGTGACACTCGTACTCTATCAAGACGACACAGTGATGTAGGTCTGAGCTACTTTGGTGTAAAAACTGCTTGTTGCAATGATGCGTTTCTCTTTTTTCCCCCAATGAGGCTTTGCTACCTAACTCGACCAGGCTGTTCTATATCTGATGAGCAAGCAGGAGCAGCCAAGCTAGGATTTAAGAGTTATTACCACTCTATCAATTGCCCATCACAGTCATTCAATGGGAGGATGCTCAGATTGTCTATCCTGTCATGAGACTAAAGGTAGGAAATTAGACCAAAGGCAGGAAGGCAAGGAGAGATCGCTGCAGCACCTGCCTCCTTCCCACACCCACAACAGGCTAGGGTTCTATTTTTATTGGTTGTCCTATGAGCCTTAGTGAATACTGCAGTAGTAACAGTGTCCTATTCCCTCTCACCCCATGCTAATGTAGGAGTCACTTAAGTGTGTGTCATATTCAAGTACCGAACATATTGTTTAAAAGTAACAGGTAATTGCTTATCTCTGCATTTAGCAGATGGAATTGCTGGCAACAGTAAGCCAATATACAGATGGGCTCAGCAACTTGCTTTTCCACATTTTGAGAATCATTGCCCTAAAGAAAGATATACCAACAGGTGGTCTTTAGACAGCAGATTGCAGCTTAGAGATGTTTATTCCATTATGAAGTTTTTGTGTGTGCTAAGAGAAGGATCAAGCAGTTAAACAGCTTAAACCAGTAAATGAATTATAAGGGCAAAATTTCAGTGAGCAAAGAGTTCAGAGAAATAATGTTAAAAGATAAACTGCAATCTCCAGTAACCAAGGAACTGAGGTTAGGTATTGAAAGATCTATAAAGTGCAAATGACTTGTTAAAAAGGGTGAATTTTACTTCTTCATTTTAACAGTTGGAACACTGGGGAAACACACCTACATAACAACTGTTTATTACTAACGGTATAAAAAAAATAACAATTCACGCTCAATTCTAGTCCTTAATTTAGCTACCTGTTTTTTAACGAGCAATGTCCAATAGAACTTGCGGTGATGATGGACTTGTTCTCTATCGTGCTATCCAATATGGTAGCCACTAGCCACCTGTAGCTATTAAGCATTTGAATGTAGCTGATTATGACCAAGGAACTAAAGTTTTAACCTTATCTAATTGTAATTAAATTTAATACCTACATTGTGGTGAGGCTACCAAATTGGACAGGGCTTTGTCCAGAGGTAATTAAGTAAAAGGGTACTTGGAATGAGTACATGGGTAGAAGCTACTACTCATGTTCTTACTGATGGTCTAATAGGGATACTAAGCTCACGGTAGTATACGACACAAAAAACTGTTTTTCTAATACGTTAAAATGTCAAATTTAGACTATAGTTTTTAAGTGGCACAAAGTTACATTATAAAAAGTTTTGTCAATAATCCAACTGACCCAAGTAAACACCTACTTGTTGCATTTTCCCCAAAAGAGCTTTAACTGAGTGTACTGATATTTATTCTAAAATTGCTTTTGTGCACAAAGCTGTCATAGATGACTCCTAAAAAGCTACTCAAATTAACTGTAGTATGATTGAGTTATCAGTTTTAAATATCTACTTATATGTGACACAAAGAGGCACTAATTTGCAGGAAAAAAAAAAAAACAAAAAAAAAAACCCCAACTTCCTAAAGATAAAGTTAAAAAGATATATGTTGCTTAAAAGAAAGACGGAAAAAACCCACCCTTATAGTAACTCCAGATGAATGGGGGCAAATCATTATGACAAAGTAAAATTACAGGTTCAAAAGCAAAAAATATGATAGGTATATGAATTCTTTGTCCTTTATCTCCTGAAACCTTGTCTGCCTGATTAAGGTTCTGAATGATTTATTTTCTTACAACTTAGAAAAACAAAATGAAAAGCTATCCTGCAGCTACTTTATTTATTTATTTATTTTTAAATTTTTATTTATTTATGATAGTCAAAGAGAGAGAGAGAGGCAGAGACACAGGCAGAGGGAGAAGCAGGCTCCATGCACTGGGAGCCTGATGTGGGATTCGATCCCGGGTCTCCAGGATCGTGCCCTGGGCCAAAGGCAGGCGCCAAACCGCTGCACCACCCAGGGATCCCCTGCAGCTACTTTAAAACCTGTTTGGCATCTCAACCTTCTGCATACATTTGAATCACAGTTCCTAAAATTCTAGTTTACTATTCCTTAAATAAATGCTAAATAGCAGTATCTAGTAGACATATACTAGCTAGTGAATTTGAAAGCATGTATAATTCACATACTACTCAAAGTAGTAAATGGTAAAAGTTCAGATTGATAGGAAACAATCATTACAATTCACTAACCATTTGATAAGAAAAACTAAAGCTTAAAAAAGCAATAATAATTGATGAATCATACTGCAATATGCTAAAATAGAAATATTGTGACTATAATTGCATCATAGTAATTCTAGAGTAGAAAGAACTAAACAAAGGAGAACTGACATACAATAAAATTTTCCCATTGTGAAACAAATAGTTTTTTTTAATTGGAAGATTACATGGTATTAATTCAGCAGTAATAGAAGCCATTAAAACAAATGATAGGACTGCAACTTGGGATTTCCTGATGTATAAGTCTACCTCTGGGAATTTAAACTACAATGAAATGGGGATTTAATCAGACATGCATAAAAGATGTACATATAAAGATGTTTTAGTACTGGTAAATTGCAAGGAAGCTAAACATTCATCAAAGGGATAGTGGCTAGATAAATTAGGGTACAATGGAACTCAATCTTAAGAAAAAGTGGTAGAATTTTACCTAACGTGAAAAAGATGTTCCTAATATAGTAAATGAAAAGGCTAATTATTAAGTGGTACAGCTTAATTTCATTTTTTAAACACGATTTACTATACGTGTGTGTACACGTAACATAATAGTCTACCTGCAGAAAATAATTTAGAAAAACATACCAAAGGTATCAAGAGATTGTTGGTAGATAGGTGGGACTATGAATCATAATATTCTTTTTTAAAGATTTATTTACTTGAGAGATAGCAAGAGAGAATGGGGGTGGGGGGGAGAGTGTACAAGTGCACACAAAGGGAGAGGGAGAAGCAGACTTACCATTGAGCAGGGAACACAATGCATGGCTTGATCCCAGGACCCTGAGACCCTGAGCTGAAGGCAGCCACTTAACTGACTGAGCCACCCAGGGGCCCCTGAATCTCAATACCGCTTCCTGTATTTTGACTTTTCTGTAATAGGCATAATTTGCTTTTTCAATGAAAAACATTTAAAACCATGCCTGTGAAGAGATACATTTTGGTTTGGGAAAGGCCATAGCATTCCTTAGTCCAAGACAAATTATGCTTTAAGTATTGTAGTGTGTGTTCCAATGGACTAAATGAAATAATAAAAACCAAGGTATTGAAATCATAAAAGATACATCCCTAAAATTCTCAAGTTTTTCCAAGACTGAATTTTCTTAGGCTCACAATGTATCTAGCAAGGAAAAGTATTTACCTTCAAGTGAAAGCAGTCCTGCCTCAAAGAAAATCTTAACCACATTATAGTTTTATCTGGCAGTCCTTGGTGAAGATCCAAAGACCCAAAGGATGTAAGGGAAGACACTGACAAGTAAACATAATTTTTATATTATGAATAAAAAACAAACTGTGGTTGAAAGGATTTACTGAGTAACAGAAAAGTTGTCATGGTAATTATTATTAACAATGCTAATGAGGAAGTAGAAAGAATACAAAAACTTTAAAATATTTTATACTATCCTCAATACTTAAAGATCATTAAGTATTTGTTGATAGAAATATAAAATATATTATATAAAATATAATATAAATATAAAATATAACATAAAATAGTATTTTATGTTAACTTTGAAATACTCCCCAATACCACTAAACTTTGTCAACATAGTAGATATTATTCTACCAGTTATCCTAAGTTTTAGATATTAAAAATGTCATTTAAATATATTTGTAGAACACTGTAGGGATTAAAAGGTGCTTTTATGGCCTATTAAATTTAATTGCCCTGTTATTACACAAGAAATGAACATTAAGTGTGAATTTTAACTAAGATAATACATGGAAAAATATATTGGTGACTGAATTTATACTTCATAAAGGCAAATAACCCCATAGCCTCTTCTAACATACTATACATTTAATTTATTCTATTGTCTTTTCTCTCCTCTCATGTAAATTTTGCGGTGGTGGGGATTTATGTTTGTTCTGCCCAATGTCTTATCCTCAGCTACTACAATTTCTGGCAGTTACTTAGTATTTACTGATAACTGTGCTTAAAAACTGCTATGAACCCAACCACATAGCTTTAATTATGATTTAGATTTTAATAGGTACACACAAATCATTATTCTGCCTTATTGGTACATGACTGAGACAGTAATGGCAAAAAGCTACCACAAATCAATACAGTAAATATTTGTATTTAAAATTATTTGTAAATAAACTGTTCTCTTATCACAAACTATAAATCCAAGGCTGTGTTTTAATGAGTTTATTCCCCTTATCAAAATCCTAACAGATGGTGTACCAAATTGGATCAGCATAATTTAAATCCATTCTAACTAGAGCTATATGTAATATCACATTTTGATAATTTTTCAGTGTTAGCCACTTTGGTTTCAATCGCTTACACTTTTTTTTATATATTACTACATTTGAAATTCACACTTAATTTCCTATATAATGTGGAGATTAAATTTAAGGTGCTGTAAAAGCACCTTCCAATTTCTAAAGTGCTATACAAATATAAAGATATGTTGTCCCTATATTATATTTAGTAATAAACACTGGAAAATTTTAAGTTTTATTAGAACAACAGAAGTACAGTATTTTTAAACATGTTCTAAATAATTTCTATAATATTCAATCGATGTAGTTTAAGTTCAATGCTTATTATCGTCTAAACTCAGAAACTAGAAAACTCACCTCAGAAACGGGTTTTTTCTAAAAGTGCCCCAGGCACTTATTGGGGCCAATGAGCAAAAGAACACGGTGTGCAATTCCAGGAATGGTGCTAACATTTTCACTTGTGTTTGCACTGACTGCCTCCACTTACCCAGAACCCAATTTCCTCTTGAGAGAAAAACTAATCAGGGTATGTTAACTCCATTACCTGGATGGTTGAGGACAGAGAACAGCCCCATTATGGGCTGACACCTGCATGATTCTGTAGCAAATGTCAGTCTACAGCTCATAGCTTATCCTTTCTGGGCAGAAATGGCAAGACAGTCACATGTGTGCCCCTTCTCTTCAATCATTACCAGTCCAATCCAAGAGTTCTAAAAACTGTATTTTCTTGACAGATTGTTTTTTGAGATTACATCCTATATGGATGGAGACAGCATGTCTCCACTCTCAGGTCATAACAAATGTGTATTTTCAGACACTACTCTGAACATGTATTAATCAAATAATATATGGGTAGAAATAATTTTTAAAAATTACATGTCTCTTGGGACCCAGATTTTGTTCCTTGCCTCAGTATTCACATTTATATAATTCATCTCTAACTTTGCCTAAAGTTATTTAATATCTCCTAGATTTTAGTAGTTGATGTAAGTTTTCTTTGGAGACAGAAATGATTTAGGAACTTAGTTTTTTAGAATTGGAGACCTTGGGTCTGAACTTGTAAGCTGTGCAATTTTGGACCAGTTACCTAGACTCTGCTCACTTTCCTTATTAATCAAACTGTGGTAACAAGTACAGTTATATTCAGAAATAAAACAATGCATGTCAAGTGCACAATACTTAACAAACAATACCCATTCATTTACAGAAGTCCCTTATCTAAAAGTGTAAATCTCTTTAGTATTTCCTGACAATTGAACTAGCCTCTCCCAACTTGAGAATGGTATTTCACTTCTTTCAGAGAACAGAGAAACCTATCTTTGTCTTCTTTCTTCACAGGCCAGTATTACTTTGCAAGTAATAGAAAAATTACCCCTTTATCTCTGGGTAGCTGATTTCTCTTTATCAACTTTCCAGTAATAGTTTTAGGTTATTTTAATCACAAAAATTATATCCCTTTACTGAGAATAGATAATTTGACCTACATATTAAAGATTTTCAACCTAGACTTATTTCCATATCTCATAAAACATTTTTCATCTTTGTCCATACAATGAGATGAAATAAAGTTAAACCAGAATGCCCATTTAAAATATTCTAACAAATCCTTTTTATTTATAATTATGATATTACTACTAAGATATTCTGGGCTGTATATTCTGCTTGTTTTCAACTTTAAATTACTGATTTAATGAGTACGTTTTTATCACTAATTTAAAAAGGGACTCAGGATCATCAAATGCCTCGGGGTCATCATGATGAGCACAAATCACTATGTTGGGGTGTCCAGAATAAGAGAAATGCAATGTATAAAATCAATCTAGAAACTCCCTTTCTAAACATAGCTCTGTTAAAAGTTCTTGCTGTTTGCGGAAAAATACTACGCTTGTATTTTATCCTCCTGACTGAAAAAGAACCAATTAGTATCACTGGCTACACTTTTTTTCAATATGATACAAAGTTCTACCGATAAGATTCATAAAACTTTTAGCAGACTCCAGAAAGATCTCATGAAATTCTGTAAAAAAGGCAGAAATACAGCAGAAAAGTTTCACTGTGAGCAAGTTTAAAGGAAAAGAAATGTAAAGAAAAGCAATATTCAAAAGTCTCCTTTAGACTGATTCACTCATCCAATATTATTATTCCTTGCCAGTCCTTGTGCTACTGATTACATACTACCAAAACAGACTAGAAAAGAAATCCATGCCCTCATGGAATTACAAATGGGGGGAGGGAAGCACATCAGACACACACACACCAAATAAACCATTATAAGAAGTGCTGTGAAGAGAGAAGGGGGGGGGTGCAGAGGGGAAAAGGGGGCAGTGAAAGGCAAGAAGTCTCCTTTGAGAAGTAAATTTTTAAGAATTAAGATACAAGTGGGTTCTCTCCGTAGAGATACCTTGCGTATATTTTAGCTAGGCATGTAAGTCTTTACCTTCTCCACACTTGACTGCCAACCCTGATATTTCTGGTACAGGGATGGAGGGGGAATTCGTTTATTTATTTATTCATTCATCATTCTGAAAAGAGATATGGATAGGGTTGGAATAATAGCTTAGATTTGGACATATAATCTGAAGTACTCATGGACTACACAAGTAAAGATGTCTAAAAATTAGTTGCTTGTGGATGTGTAGCTTGGGGGAAGAAGCAAGGAGGCAGGAATTACTTTGCTACTTTGCATTATATAAAAGGTTCCGAAAGCCCACAGAATGAGGGTGAAAAGCCTAGGATAGAGTATACCAACATTTAAAAAAACAGAAAAACAAAAACCTATAAAGATTATCAGGACTAATCAGAAACATTAGGAAAACCACTAAGTAAATGGTATCATTATACAGGTGCTGATCTACAATTTGAGCTCTTAAAATATGACGAAGGTCAGAGAAATGTTCGTTTCCCAGTGGTATAACAGCTCTGACATGAGACCTGATCTGAATCCCTTCTGTGTCGCTTATTATCAATGTGACTTTAAGGCACTTTTACTTGACCTCAGAGCCTTCATTTCGCTACATATAAATGGCACCACTACCACTTAACCTCTTAGTCCTGATGGGAGGGCTCTGTTAGCTACGGTAAATGCTTGATTATACTTAAAAAAATCAGTTGGCAAAGTGAGGCTTTCCAACCTTCCTAGGCATTTCTACAGGCACTTTAGCTATACATTGTGTCACTAAATGGGAGAAAAATAAATATTTATCATTTCCTATTTAAAACTTAGATGGGCATATACCTCTAGCTGCACTGACAGACTAGTAATACCCATAAGTAATTTGCCCAAGTTCTCCCAGTTAGTAAATGGGAATTTGCATCCAGACAGTCTGGCTCTGGAGTGTCTGCCCCCCCCCCCCCCCCCCCGGACTTTTTGGACCTTTGGAGCACATCATTGGAACCTGTGCTCTTAATCACTATGCTTCAGTTACTCTGCTGCTTTCTCTTGAGCATCAAGAACAAACAAATCTGAGCTCCGCTGCTTATTCTGCCAAGTACTCTTCTTGGAACAAATGGCAACGACTGGAGTTCGGCCTTTTGAATTTGATCCTGGCACACTGAACTCAAGATTAAGAAATACAAATATGAAATTGCTCTTCCTGGTCATATCTGAGAACCAGTATGACACAGAAACTTACGTATCTTGCCAAGGACAGCCCACTAGTCTGGGCAGGGTCAAGATGCAAGGCCAGGTCTGAGTCTAGGGCCCACAGGCTTAATCAATAGAGCAGAACTGGAGCAGTGGCAGATGTGTCCAGCTGTAGAAAAGCAATCTTCCCTTAAAGGTATGAGGGGGCAGCCTGGGGGGCTCAGCGGTTTAGCGCTGCCTTCAGCCCAGGGCGTGATCCTGGAGACCCGGGATCGAGTCCCATGTTGGGCTCCCTGCATGGAGCTTGCTTCTCCCTCTGCCTGTGTCTCTGCCTCTCTCTCTCTGTGTCTCCCATGAATAAAATCTTAAAAATAAATACATAAATGTATGAGGAAGGTGGAATTACCATATTAGTCTATCATGAAGAGAATCCAGGAGAAAGGAGGAAGAGTTTTTCCAAGTTTACAATCTCTAACTTGCTTAATCACACAAGTTTCTGACAGGATAGAAAGTTGGGAGGGGTCTCTTTAAGAACAGTTGCATTAATCATTACATTATATACTTGGATAGGTCAGAAACTTTAAAATTCTTAACGGCTTTCAGTCAAGAAGTCCACATGTGATCCGGCTACATGCCTATCCTCAGAATACAACCCTTCATTTTGCTAAAATCCCTTCTAGTTCTAATTCCAGGATTAGAAGAATCATCAGAGCTTACTTGTTGGTATTAGCTATAGCTCAAATAGTTTGTCTTCAACGTGGAATGACCTTTAATTACTAGAAAGGCCTTCCTGTGGCTGATTTTGCTTGGTGCCTACTCAATATCCTTTGTCCCTCTTTTTGTAAACACTGATTTTGTTTGGAGCATCTTCTCTTAAAGGGCAATGAAATGTGCAAGAAACTATTAGGTGGGAATTCAGGAAAAACTCCTTACAGATGACCTTGAAGATGGTTAAGTATGTGGTAAGAAGGTGAAATAGAAAAATAGAAACAGCTTGAGCCCTTCTGATCATGGAGCTATCACACCAACTCCAGATTCAAGTTCTTTTTATATGGGAGATATAAAGATCCATTTTATTTTACTTCACCATTATTATCTGGATTTCCTGTTCTGTCCAACCAGATCTCATTCCTAATGGATATATCTTCCCAACCAAAATCTGTGTATGATCTAAGCTTTAAATTCATCCTAGACTGTAGAATTAGAAAACTTCTCAAAGTTAAAAAGGGAAAGTGGGCAGTAACTAAAAGCTACCATAATTGGAACAGGGATAACTCTGTGAACCTGGCTCCTCATAAATGGGTTGCCAGTTAAAGTCACAAATCTGCACTAGATGTTATTAACCTAGATTCAATTATTTTTCTTTTAAAATATTCTATAAACTTATCACCAGTGAAACCCACTTGCCACTTCCATCCCTCCCTACTTCTGTCCAAATAATAAGGTTTTACTGTTACAGCCATTTAAAAAGTATTCAGGTTTATTTAAAGTGTCATTAAAAAGGCAGTTAAGAAAAAAAATTAACCTTGTGTATTTATATATTTTTATATATTTTTAAGTTTATATATTTAAGTATATCAAAGATAACCAAGTTAAAGTTCAGAAGTCACATTAAGTTTTAAGAGTACTCCCTCCGTTAACACCAATGTACGACGTTGGCAATTATTTGAAACAACAGAAAGAGGCAAATGCCAGATTCAGTTTATATATATATATATATATATATATATATACTCTCTCCCTATTACAAGGAGTCCTTTTACTTAAGTGGAAAGATGCTAGTATGTCAGAAGCAGGACAGAGGAAAAGCCTTTGACAGACTTTGAGTAGCAAATAACCAGTCTCAACACCCAAACCAAATCAGGATTTAATACTGAGATTCAAACTGCTCCCTGATTATTAACCATGTGTACACTGTTTTGGTCAAAAAACAGAATCAAAGAAGAATGAGATCAAAAGCAAGCACTGAGTTCACCAAGTGCCTCAACCAAGAGAAAACACCTATAGACTTTTCTTGCTGAAAAGATTACCAAGGATCTGAATTTTGGACTGGCTTCTAGAAAAGTTCCTAGAAAGTTCAACAAAATCAGGGGGAGAATGAAGACCGAGATGCACTAGTAAGCTTTAGTAATGCTTACTAATCAACCGTCAAGTTAGACTAAAACTTTGCTTGTCATAAGAGGAACCGATTCAGTCTTCTAAAAAAAATTTCTCTCTACAGGAAAAAAAGGAAGTCAATTATTAGAGGAAGGTAGGCATGCTCTAAGCATTATTTGCACGGTATTTTGGCACAAAATGAAAACAGACAGTATATAGTAACAGATCAGAGTCCTGGATCTTTGTCCTTTCTGGTTTCATTTCTGACTGTGTTACCTTTTACAACTAAGCTTCATTACTGTCTCCTGACTGCTCTGGGCTACCTTCCTCCCAGCTTCAATAGCTTAGGGAAAAGTAATTATTTCGTCACTAACTGTAGAAATTTTACCATAATGAACTATGATGCATATTAGAATATCTGATCATACATGCATAAAAGTTTATAATGTTTTATGGCCAAGGATATGGGCCATGAATATTAGGAAGTTTATGCATCTGTCTTCCAATCCATAGGCAAGCTATTCTAATGGTGAATTACAGGTACAAAAAAAAAAAATCAATTTTACGAGCATTTCAAAAGAACTGAATCCTCAAAGTGCATTTCTTAGTCCTTGAAATATACAGGGAAGTATACAAAATGTAGGTAGTATTTCCTTTTAATTACTGTAAAGCTACAGAAAAAAGGCAATTTAGAACCATGCTCAGAATACGAAATCTGACAAGATTTGGCTGCCTTTTGTTAGTTCTTTCTTCTTTTGTTTTCATTTTGTAAATATATGCATGTACACAGCTTTTAGACGAGGCTATTTAATTAGACCAGTTTTGATTTGACCTAATTAGCAACCTGTATACTAACCCCAAATATCTAAAATATTTTTATTTACTACAAATGTGTGGACTCAAAATTAGGTAAATTGTTTTTTCTTTTTTCTTTTTTTTGGTAAATTGTTATTATTCCTCAAGGGAATTTAACTGCTCTCAGCACAGAAAATAGAAGGATTTAGAGCAAATTTAGCAATTAGTAAACTAAGAAAACAGGTAAGAGCAACATTACCTCATACTACAAAAAGTCATACCAAACTAGTAAACTTAAATGTCATGTTTTTAAAAGTTCCTCTTACATCTTTTGTGTGTGTGTGTGTGTGTGTGTGTGTGTGTGTGTGGTCCTCTTACATTCTAACATTTATTGATTGGCATTGTGCTAACAGCTTTGTAGGGGAAAGAAACTTTAATATTGACACAAGTAAGAATATGCCTTGTTAATTTTTTAGGTCTATGATTGCTTTATTATCACATTTTTTTTCCCCATTGACTTTAAAAAACCTGTATACTAATACAAAAGCCAAAATTTGGTGGAATTCAGAATTCTCATTCCCCTCCCTTTTCTCCTACAATAATCTTATGACATTAAATTAAAATGGTTAGAATAGACTAGCTTGTCGCTGCAGTAAATATAAAAATGTATATATTTGGGAGAATGGACACCAAATAGAGATGAAAATTTAATTCTAAAATAATTTTTCTTTATGAAGGTTTAATTCGATTTTAAAATCTAAAATCTCAAGTGTACACAGTGCATAAAATGAAACAGTTCTAATTAAAATTGACAACTGTCGGGATCCCTGGGTGGCGCAGTGGTTTGGCGCCTGCCTTTGGCCCAGGGCACGATCCTGGAGACCCGGGATCGAATCCCACATCGGGCTCCCGGTGCGTGGAGCCTGCTTCTCCCTCTGCCTGTGTCTCTGCCTCTCTCTCTCTCTCTCTGTGACTATCATAAATAAATTAAAAAAAAAAAAATTAAAAAAAAAATAAAATAAAATTGACAACTGTCCTTTAAGTTAAACAAGTATTATTTCAACAGCATATGACTTATGTTTATATATTAAGATAGATATTATCAGGGGCACTTGAGTGGCTTAGTGGGTTAAGTGTGACTTGATTTCTGCTCAGGTCATGATCTCAGTCCTGAGATGGAACCAGCACTCAGCAGATGAGCTTGAGATTCTCTCTCTCCCTCTTCCTTCTGCTCCTCCTGCACTTTCCCACTCCCTGCTTGAGTATGCGCTCTATCTGGCTTTTTAAAAAATAGATATTATCAGAAATGAAATATTTACAAAAGTGGTACCTGAGTAATATTTGTATGTTCTCTGTGTAATGACAGAAAACCAGTTAAAAGGCGTATTTTAAAAAGGCTAGAAAAGCAATTATGGAAGTTTAGCGTTTCTGTGGAAAAATTCTATCACAGCATGATCACCACTAATGATGATTTTAGTATAAAGCACTGGTTAGGTAAAGTTGGCTGATCCAATAGCAGGGATAGCTAATGAAGATTCAGGAAAATGGGTTTCTAAGATTAGCTGTATCAAATAAAATAACTACTGACAATAGATGAGCAAAATTAAGGTCCTATATACTGGAAAGAGATCACCAGACTTCAAACCCCAGCATGTCAATTATTGCTATGTGACTTCAAAATAGGCTTCTTAGGTCTCAAGGTTAGGTTCCATTACCTTTAAAATGCTAACAGAAGCCATCCCAGAGCTATTCTTAGCTAAATAAGGTAATCCATGCAAAGTACTTAGTACAGTGTACCCAACAACAGTTATTGCCACTAGAGCAACCTTGAACAAACGGTCCTACTATTTGGTCCCCAGTTTCCTTCAAAGTAAAATACAGGTTTGGGCTGGATCACTTCTAATGCCTCTGCTCATCCAAAATTACAATCTACTATGTAGAAGAATTAATACAAGCCAACTCTATTTTCAAAGAATATAAATTTAGATCTTTCACTGTAGCATGATTAAGGACATGGTAACTCAAATCTATAAAAGAATCATATTTTTTAAGTGAGCTCTTTTAAATCAGTTATAATCACCCCACTTATTAAAACCAAAACTATAAATATTCTATTTATCCCCAAGAAATCCTTGATCTTCCATCAATTAAAATGTTCGGCAACTGCAGTTCTTCCAGAGAAAAAAATGGCAAAACTTTCATTACCAAAACTATCTTAAATGGAAAATGAGTATCATATAATTATAATTTTTTATTACAAGAATATAAGATTTTTTAGTTTGAGTCCTAAGTTTTTGTTTTTTTTTTAAATCAAGGTTTTACCATAACATCAAGATTAAAGAAACATATCCCACATGTTTCTTGGGGGTAAACAATTAATGGTCATACACACATTAACTGTACATCAATCCAAATAGTACACGATAACATTTTTTTTTAATATTTGGAGAACTCTTTTTCTTATGCTTTCAGAGATACTATTAAGAAATGTAAAAAACCTTTTTTTGGTTTTTAGAAATTATTAAAAGTGTGTGTGGTCACTGGAAAGAAATCATGTAAAAATCTAAAAATGTTTTTCCAGATAAGACTCTGGACTCTTCCAGGGAAGAGTTTCTGGTTCACCTCAGTCAGGTACCAGCCTGGAAGACCAAAGGATTTAAATTACATTTGCTCATCAACATAAATGTTTGGTTATGTTCTTAATACAAAAAGAACAAAAGCATCCACAGAGGTCTGTTAAACGTGACAACTTAATAAGGTCTCAAACCAGAAGAGGCGTTTACCAGTCGATACTCATACTTTGTTTTTATATTAGCAAAAGTGGGGTTAGTGCTGGGGAGTTCAAAAAAGGAAAAAGATTTAAGTTCACAGTTGTGAGAACTTCAGCTTCGTTTCCATACATCCTTATCTTTCACGGGTCTTCACGCACCATACTGGGCGCAATTTCCAATCATTCAAGACATTTTATTTTACCTTGTACCTAGTTCAGCGGAAGT
Source organism: Vulpes vulpes (assembly GCF_048418805.1). Classification (NCBI taxonomy): domain Eukaryota; kingdom Metazoa; phylum Chordata; class Mammalia; order Carnivora; family Canidae; genus Vulpes; species Vulpes vulpes. Next base: position 25,215,115 of record NC_132794.1, on the reverse strand, counting down.
CGTTTGTGTCAAGTTCATGCCATAAAATGAACCTATACCGTGTCCTTACCCTCAATGTTCAGCTCAAAACAAACGTGGCAGAAGGAGAGCGTTTCTTTGTCTGTTCCCAGTTTACAAACGCTGCAGATGTTGTCATCGTTCAAATCAATGTTCACAAACTGCTCCTCTCCGTTCATAGTGCCCCTGCTAAGAAACAGAGAGGGAGGGTCAGGCCGCTTCAAGAATCCTGACCGCGAGCTAAGGACGAGGCACTTCTGGGAGGAGGAGGCTGATAATCCCCAGCCGCAGACGCGTCCTGCAAGCACCGCCACGCTGGTACCTCGAGGTCACACTTGGACCGAGTCAACACACAAACTAGCAAAACTCAGAGCCTCGCCAGAGCTGTCACTACGCCCAAGCGCCCTTTCTGATGCCGTGTTTCATGGGGCGGAGAAGGGGGCCTGAAGGAAAGCAGGTGCGGGGTCCCGCTCGGCCCCGGCCGGGCCCGGCCCCGACCCCGGCCCCGACCCCGGCCCCGGCCCCGGCCCCGGCGGCTCAGCGGCGCTGCCGGGGGTCCTTCAACCTACTTAACGCTCTTAAGTGCAGGAAACCTGTTCGGGACCCGGCTTTGCTAACTTCATCGTGGGAACCCTTAGGTGCGTCCCGCTAGCTCGACGGACCAGGCCTCCTACCGGAGCAGCGGCAGGAAGACACACGTGGAGGCGCGAACACGCGGGGACGACGTCCCGGGCGCCCACAGCGCCCACAGCGCCCACAGCGCCCGCAGGCAGGCCGGGCAGCGAGGGCTCCCCGTGCGGCTCGGCCGGGGCCGGGGCCGGGGGTCCGCGCCGGGCCGCGAGGCGCCTCGGGGTCCGCTCGCCCCGGGCTTCCTCCCCGCAGGAGGCCGGCGTCCGAGGGCCGAGGCAGCCGCGCAGCCCGGGACTCCGCGCCTCGGGGCCGGGCGCCCGGTCCACATCCGGCGTTGGCGGCGCGCACCCGCCGCTCGGGATGCCCGGACCCGGGACCGTGTCTCCGTCCGTCGGGGCGCCCCGCGCGGAACCGGGCGAAGGGGCTCGGGGCTCGGGGCGGCGGCGCGGGCGGGCCGGGGACCGGGGACCGGGGACCGGGGCGCGAGGGCTTTACCGTCGGCTCCGCGCGCCGCAGCAGCCGTTCCGCGCGGCTCGGGCTCCTCCACTATTGTTTCCGGCAGCAGCGGGGGCGGCCGCGGCCGAGGCGGCAGCCCGCGCCTGGCCCCGCCCCTCCCGCCGGTGCCATCCCGCCGAGGCCGCGGGGGGGAGGCGCGGGCAGGCGCAGAGCTGCGCGCGGGCCGGGCGGCCGGGGCACCCCCGTCGCCGCCCGCACCCGCGCCGCGGCCTCGGCTGGGACCCCCTCGGGATTCCGCGCCTCCCGGCCCGACCTCTTACGGTTCTCTGCAACGTGGCAGCCCGCGCGCGCCCCTCCGCGAGGCAAGTCGGTGGAGGAGTCCGTGGCCACCTCCCCCTGGAGCGTAGTGGAAACTACTGCCCGCGGGTGGGGGCCGCAGGGGGCGGGGGCAGAAAGGTGACGAGGGGGTGGGAGAAGGGGACGGAGACGCGTGGGTAGGATTTCCTTTGAAATCCGTAGAACTGAAGCAGTAGCATCACTGAACGTCGAGTTAGGCTCAATAAGGGAAAAGTTCCCATTTCAGGTTTCATGATTTAGGGACAATTTTGAAAACAGGAGCGGACTTTTTAGATGGGGCTCCCCTCCCCTATAATATGGTCCAGTCCTTGCTCGCCCGCAGGGATAATCCCAGATACCCCCCCCCCCCCCCCCCCCCCGCCGCCCCGCATCCCCCGCTTTTATTTTTAGGTCCCGCCCTGTTCTCAAAGTCTGTGGTACTTGCAATCTTTTGCCCACTTGGCTTGACAAGTTCAGCCATCCTTTTTTTTTTTTTTTTTTTTTTTAAGGTTATAGTTCATGCAATACTTTCACTTACGTTTTCTGTTGGAGTCATCACGACCGCCTAGAGGGGAGAAACAGGAACTATTCCCTCCTTTTGCAGCCTAGGAATGACTCACTCGGATTGTGGTCGAATAGAAACAGAATCGGGACTTGAACCCAAGGCTGCTGATGCAAAATCACTGTTATTGTCAAGAGCATCCTAAGCACCTGTAACTGGTTGCATGCACTGGTAGGAAGCGGGCTGGGTTGTCGGTGTGCATGTACCTGATGGTAGGAATGCTCTGGGAAATTTCTAGACCAAGATTGTCACCGGGATACGAACCATTGATGCCTCAGAAAAGTGATCCAGGTTCTTGCTGCTTCAAGTGCACAGTACATGAACCGGCAACAGCAACATCCCCTGGTGTTGCGTTACGAATGCAGAATCTCAGCTCTTACACGAGACTTCCTGAGTCAAAACTTGCGTTTAAACAAGATCTTTAGGGGATTTCCTATGCACGCTGAAGTTTGAGAAGCATTAATTGGAACAGAATAGTCTGCATTGGTGTCTGTTTGAATTTCTCAGTCTAGATAAGTATAACTAAAATGTCTTGCATCACGGATTCTACACATCTTTTCAATAAAATGCTCTGTAAAATCACTCGTGCTTTCCTTGTAGTAAAAACAAATTCTTTTCAATTCTGAGTTTTCTCTTTTTTTGTGGCATTTTGCCCTGTTAACTCTCCTTAAAACTCCCGACCCTTGTTAAATCTTTTTTTTTTTAAATTTTTAAAATTTATTTATGATAGTCATCACACAGAGAGAGAGAGGCAGAGACACAGGCAGAGGGAGAAGCAGGCTCCATGCACCGGGAGGCCGACGTGGGATTCGATCCAGGGTCTCCAGGATCAGGCCCTGGGCGGAAGGCAGGCGCCAAACCGCTGCGCCACCCAGGGATCCCCCAACCCTTGTTGTTATTGTTGTTCTGCAAGTCAACAAATCCAGTCCTGATTTACAGAAATAAGATTTTTACATTTTAAAAGTACAATCGGTGAATTTTGACGAGTGTATAAACTGTGTAACAACCACCCCAGTCATTTTATTGAGCATTTCCACAATCCGAAAATTCCCTTATGGCTCTCTGCAGTCAACCCATCTAATTTATATCACTAAAGGCAAGTTTTGCTTCCCCTAGTACTTTGTATACATGGAATTAAGTGGTATGTATTCTTTTGTGATGGACTGCTTTCATTCAGCATGTTTTTGAGATTCATGGTGATGTTTTGCAGTAGTTCGTTTTTATTATTGAGTAATATTGCACAATTTGTTACTCCCATGTGTTGTTTCTAGTTTTGGGACTATTATTGTAAAGCTGTTATGAATATTCATTTATAAGTCTTTTTGTGTACTCATGTTTTCTTTCTTGCAGGTAAATATCTAGGAATGGAATTGCTGAGTCATATGGTAAGTGCATATTCACTTTTAAAAGAAATTGCCAAAATGCTTTCCCAAGCAGTTATACTATTTTATGCAGTTAGTACTGTTATATCTTCTTGATGAATTAACCCTTTTGTCACTATGCAATTTTTCTTTTTATCTCTGGTAATAGTTCTTCTGAAATCTACTTTCTCTGATATCAATATAGCCACACCTGATTTCTCATGATGAGTGTTGCCACGTGTATCTTTTCTTCTCTATTTATTTTCACCTCCCTTGTCTTTTAATTGTATCTTGCTTTTTAATGCAGTCTGACAATCTCTGTCTTTTAATTGGTGTGTTCGATCCATTTATGTTTAATGTAATTATTGATATATTGGGTTAAGTCTACCATTTTGCTATTTGTTTTCTATTTGTCCTATATGCTCTTTGTTCCTTTTACCTTTCTGCAGGGCTTCTTAGGTTAGTTGAGGTTTTTTTTTTTTTTTTGTTATTCTGTTTAGTATTTTGTCTCCTCATTTTATCTCCTCTATTAGCTATATTTTATGTATGTATGTATGGATATATTTATGTATTTGGGGACTGGAAAACATCTACGGTTTAGTAGATTCATCTTTAACTTGTCACAATCTACCTGAAGTAAAATTATGCCACTTTATGTAAAATGTAAAAGGCTTACAAATACATTTTTTTCTTAATAAGCTGTGTTTTAAATAAATTGAATAAGAGAATAAAATAACTTTTATATTTACCCACATATTTACTAATTTCAGTGTTCTTCATTCTTTTGGTTATATCCCATTACATTTTACTAGTATCATTTTCTTTTACCCAGAGAACTATCTTTATCATTTTTTTAAAGATTTATTTATTTATTTATGATAGACATAGAGAGAGAGAGAGAGAGGCAGAGACACAGGCGGAGGGAGAAGCAGGCTCATGCAGGGAGCCCCACGCGGGACTCAATCCCAGGACTCCAGGATTGCGCCCTGGGCCAAAGGCAGGCGCCAAACCGCTGAGCCACCCAGGGATCCCCATACTACCTTTATCATTTTTTGTAGTGTTGCTTTGTTGGTAACAATTTCTTTCATCTCTCATTTGTCTGGGAATGTTTTTATTTTACCTCAGTTTTGAAGGAATCATTATGTATATATAGAATTCTAGGAAGATAGATTATTGTTCTTCAGCCTTTTAAAGATGTTCTGTGTTCCCTAGCATTGTATTGTTTCTTATGAGAAGTCAGCAGTACTTCTTAATTTTTGTGTGTATACTGTGTTCCCCGCACCTTGCCCTGTCTGCTTAAAATTTCCTCTTGATTGCCTCAGTCACTTTGATTATGATGTGTCTTGGTTGGGTTTCTTGTGTTTATCCTGCATGAGGCTTCTTTAATATGGGATTGATATTTTTTAGCAAAAGTAGAAAAAGAATTGTTTAACCTTCTCCTGTATTTTGGGATTGCAATTATGTATATGTTAGATTGATTGGTATTATCCCAGAGATCACTAAGGCTCTGGTTATTTTATTCATCAACATTTTCTCTCTGTACTTCTGTTTTTACAGTTTCTTTTGACAAATCTCCAAGTTTACTGGCTGTTTTTTCTTCAGGTCTAACTTATGCTTATCCGGTGAAAATTTCATTTCAGATAATGCATTTTCAACAACAACAACAACAAAAATACTGTTTAGTACTCTCTGTTTAGTTTACATTTATTTCCTCAATGTCTTTATGTTTTTTCTTTAAAACATTGGTTATATTTTTAATAACTTTTAAAATCCTTATTTCCTAGTTTTATTGTTTCTGTCACTGCTGCTTATTCATATTAATAGATTTTGGGGGCAGCTGGCTGGCTCATTCAGAAGATCATTTGACTCTTGATTATAGAGTAGTGAATTTGAGCCCCACCTTGAGTATAGAGATTACTAAAAAATAAAATAAAATGAAAAAATATATATTAACATATTTCTCCCCCTCCTGGATGTAAGTTATATTTTCCTGCACTATATCTGGAATGCCTTAATTGGATGCTAAACATTGTAAATGAGACATTGTTGAATGCAGTAGGTAGAATGGATACCCAAAGATGTTCACACCCTAATCCCTGCAGCGTATGAATACATATGTAACATGGTAAAAGGGATTTTGCAGATATAATTAAGGTTACAGAATTGAAGATGGGGAGATTATCCCAGATTATTGGGGTAAACCCAGTCTAATCACATGAGCCCTTAAAAGCAAAGAACTTTCCCCAACTAAAGTCAGAGAGATATAGCAGATGGAGAAATGAAAGTGATTGGAAGTATGGGAAGGACTTTAGCCACTTTTTTTTTTTTTTTTTTTTTTTTAGCCACTCTTGATCTGGGAGCAGAGACTGGATTTCAGCTGATAGCCAGCAAGAAAATGGGGACTTCAGTCCTAAAACTGCAAGGAACTGAATTCAGCTAACAAACTGAAAGGGTTTAGAAGTTTATTCCAAAACCCTGCTGACACCTTGATTTCAGCCTTGTGAGATTCTAGATAGAAGACTCAACTGAATTACACTACCTGGATTTTTTACCTACAGAACAATGATATAATAAGTGGGTACAGTTTTAAGCCATTAAATTTATGTTAATTTGTTGTGGCAGCATTATAAAACTAATACATTGGATGTCTGGAATTTTAAAAATTGTTGGGCTTTGTTTTGAGTGGCTGGTTATTCTAATAGTGGATCAGCTTGCTCGTTTGAGGCTTGTTTTTAAACTTTGTGAGGGTCCAGATTGTCCTTTTGTTTTAAGGATTTTCTAGTCCTTTCCTAAAGAATTTGGCATAGACTTTCTATTCTATGTCGTGGGTCTTCATCAAGTTTCTATACCCTAATTGGATAAAACTCAAATGACTCCTTTGCTCTGTGAGTTCCAGTAGTCGTTCGGATTATAATTTCCCAGTATTTTTTTTCCCCTCTGGTAGTTAATTTTTGTCCAGTGTCTTGGAGCCTCAGCCACACATGTACAGCTTAGCATTCAGTAAATTTAAAGGGTATTCTGAAATTCTTTCTGTGTAGTTCTTCCTTTCTAGCATTGCTTATTGCAAATTCCAGACATCTCATACTCCACAAACTCAATCTTTGTCTACCTTGCTTTGCATCTCCCCATGTTGACCATGGTCCAGAGCTACCTCCATGCATAAAATTGGGGCAATTGTAGGGTTCATTTAACTTTTTTTATTTTCTATTTGTGGTCACATTTTTGTTTTCCTGTGTATCAGTGTTTAAAAATAGAGATTTATGTATTTCCCCCAGTTTTCTAACTTTTACAGCTATTCTGGTATTCCTTACTCTATCCTGGCTACATTCCCTTATTTTGTCAGTGGATCCTTCTTTTGCCAAACAAGAGCTTCTTCACAGGATCTCTTTGCTTCCCATCTATGTTTTTCAGTTCACCCTTCACAGTCCATTCTGAAGTAAACATAGATGAAATCCTCTTCCCAAAAACTTGTCATGACTTCCTGACTTTCTCATAACCCCAACAGGGGTTCTCAAAACCCCAACAGGGGTTCCTTGGTGGCTCAGTGGTTGAGTGTCTGCTTTTGGCTCAGGTTGTGATCCAGGGGTCCTGGGATGGAGTCCCACATCGGGCTCCCCAGAGACAGCCTGCTTCTCCCTCTGCCTATGTCTCTGCCTCTCCCTGTGTGTCTCTAATAAATAAATAAATCTTAAAAAAAAAGAAACCCAACTAAACAACAGTGACTTTAAAATATAGGACTTTTTTCTTTTACATTAAAGTCTAGAGGTGGGCTGCTCAGAGCAGGTGTGGTGGCTCAGATTCATCAAGTCCTCAGGCATTCATGCAACTTCCAACTTTCTTCTTGGTCATCCCTAGGAGGTGAGTCTCATCTTTGTGCGCAGGTTCTTTCATTGGAACCACGTTCTAAGCAGCAGGGTGGAGGAGGGTGAGAGGGCAGAGCAAGAATACACACCAGTTGTTTTCTAGAAACATCTCTCAGAAGTTGCCACATAACATTTCTAGTTACCTCTCACCCTTATGGCGGGAAGAGCCTAGCTGAAAGGGAAACTTGAAGATCAGGTCTTTCTTCCAGCATCTGTGTGTGTGCCCAGCTAAAATCCAGGGCTTCTAAAAGAGGGAGCAGGAATATTGGAGTGGGCAACAAGCAATCTCTGCTACAGTGCTCAATAAAATATTTGTTCTCTGATAGTGTGAGTGGATGAATCACATATTAAAAATTAAAATTGGTTAATAAACACTGAAGAGTAAATTTTTCATCCTTAGATGCAATCAATGCAGGCTTAAAATATTTGAGGTTAACATGCCTATTTAAACTATTTCATTTTTAGGAAGCAAGAAAGCAAAAGTTGATGATTTGCTTTAGAATTCTTTTTGCTTTGTGCTCAACTTGTATGGTGTGGCAGGCTTATTTCAGTTTTGTTGATCCATTTTCTAAAAGCCTAATCCTTATAGTATTCCAGACAAAATCTAGTGCTGCTCTATTGGAATCCTTAACTCTAAAGAAAATGTCTCTCTTAAAATTATGTCTTCTCTTAAGCTTAGGCAAGCATCCCTTTGAAAGTTTGGGATACAAATATTTGCATTAAAGGGATTTACCACCTATAGTTTCAATAATGCTGACATTATGGGTTAGCTGTCTGCTGATCCATTGTCCTGTTGTGCAAGCAGAACAAACCAAACCTATTTTCCAGTCTGTGGATAAATTCACTGTTGGCATTGCTGGGAGGAAGTTGGGAGTTAACTACCAAGCTATTGATTTTTTTTCACTGTGGGCCAAATCCAGTCTTTAGTAATGTACACAGTTCCCACTGTTAAATTCAAGGTGATAAAAAGAAAGTTGGGGATTGATGTCTGAAGTTAGAGAAGAGTCTGTTTCATAAAATTTTATTAGAGGTTTATTTTTATATTTCATTGTATAAATATTAGATACTGAGTGTGGAATACTCCAGCTAGCAATTGAAATCCAGACATATTTCTGAGTTAACTGTTGGTGTGCCTATTGAGTTAGATATAAAATTTAAAATTTCAGAATACACTAAATTTTCATATTTTTAAAAAAGATTTTATTTGTTTATTCATAAGGGATACACAGAGAGAAGCAGAGACATAGGTAGAGAGAGAGCAGGCTCCTTGCAAGGAGCCTGATGTGGGACTTGATTCCAGGACTCCAGGATCACACCCTGAGCTGAAAGGCAGACGCTCAACTGCTGAGCCACATAGGTGTCCCCATAATTTTCTTTAATTCCAAAAGATTTGTTGATGAGAGATGATAGCAATAAGGGTGACAAAGAATACAACCTTTTGTGTTTTGAATTTCTGTTAAATGTGGCACTTTTTCATAAAAGTTTAAACATTTTATTTTATTTATTTTTTAAAGATTATATTTATTGGGAAGAGAAAGAGTGCACATGCACGGGGAGGGGTGGAGGGAGAAGCAGACTCCCTGCTGAGCAGGGAGCCAGGTACAGGGCTGGATTTCAGGACCCCGAGATCATGACCTGAGCCGAAGACACTTTTCTGACTGAGCCACCCATGTGCCCAGCTAATTAAACATTTAAAATATTTTTTTCAATCAATCATTCATTGAACACATTTTTATTAAATGCTCATTATTTGTGAGATATTATGCCAGGCATTAATTATACACTAGAAAGCAAAACAGTCTCTTCTCCTGAGATATTTGTTACCTGGTGGAAGAGACAGGCATTAAGTGATTGCTTTTGGAATAGAGTTTTTAATGGCATTGAAATACATTTGCGTTTTAATTGCTGTTAGAGGGTAAAGATGTCTGAGTACCACATTGGCAAATAATGTTTGTCTGTTTTTTCTTCCATTATTCTATATCTTACATGTTTAGTAATGATTCATTTATCTATCATCTGTAGGAAGTGAGGTGTTCCACCATAGTTTTTTTTTCCCCAAATAACTGATAGGTAATGGTTTCAAAACTTAAGAAGTTTTAGCTATTTTGAAAGACAGCTACAATAGCCTGAATGTTTATGTCCTCCCAAAATTTACGTGCTCAATCCTAACCACCAATGTGATCATATTAGGAGGAGAAGCCTGAGGTGAGGTGAGGTGAGGTGAAGCCTCATGAACCAAGCATTAGTGTCCTTATAAAAGAGATCCTAGAGTGCTCTCTTCCCCTTCTGCTACACAAGGACAAAGCAAAAAGATGTGTATGAACTGGGAAGTGGGCTCTAACCAGACACCGAATCTACTAGCACCTTCATCTTAGCTTCCAACCTCCAGAACCATGGAAAATAAGTCTGGGTTGTTTATAACCCACCTATTTAGTATGCTGTGATAGTATCCCAAACTAAGACAAAAGGTTTCTGAAGTGAATTATATTCTTTTTTGCCATCTTCAAATATACAGAAGATAATTTCTGTGTTAGCCAGGGAGTTAAATTTCTTTGTCAGAGTACACTAAGCTGTTGTAAAAATAGACTTAGAAAAATCAGTGATTTAAGGACCAAGTAATAGTCAAGGGTGATCTAGCAGCTCTCTTCCACTCTCTTCCACTCTCTTCGGTGTTGATTCAAGGACCAGATTTTTCCATCTTGTGACTCCTTCATCCTTTAGGATCTTGTCATCAGGTGCACGGTCAAGGCTTGTTCACCATGTCTGGGTCTCAGCCAGCGGAAAGGGGAACAGTGTGGAAGAGGCACAACTCTACCACAGGCCCCCAACCTGAAAAGGCAGGCACATACCACATTTACTCCTGCATCGTTGCTGAGAATTTAGTGTCACGGTTGCATCAGTCTGTGAGGGAGACTGGAAGTAACTTAATGTGTGCCTAGGAGTAAGGGGTGGATGACTCCAGGCGGGCTGCTGGGTCCCTCAGCCTGCACCTCTGGCTGTCAGGTTCTGTGTATACCCTTCTCACATGCATCCTTTCTCCAAGCAAGACACACAGAGCATGCTCACCCCTCCCTAAGGGAGACAACGCAGGAGACCATCCAGCTGCCGTATTTAGCTCCAACCCCACGACTCCTGGGTGCTGTTCTGTCATTTCACTCAGGTCCAGATGTCGCTCAGGTGGACCAGAAAATTAAAACTTCCATTCAGAACAGAGAAGAATGAGAAACAGTGTCCACTGGTTCCTAGTGCTGGTGGGGATCAGCAGGGCAGGAGTCTCAGACACCTCTGCTCTGATTATGGATGGGGCCCTCAGTTGGATCCTGTTTCTGCTCTCTGGAAGAGAATTCTTGTCCATTGCTGCCTGTGGCCCCCTGCTCTGGTCCCTGATGAGCTTACTTTGTCTATCATTTTTCTTGGTCACATCCGAAATTGGCATTGGGAATCTGTTCTCCCTGGGGGCTGCATGTAGTTTGCAGGTGGCCGATTGTAGGTTGTTCTAAGCTTCAAAGAGTCACATGGCTCCTTGGTTCTTAGGCTCATAGATTCTTTAACAACACGATTTCCTCAATTTTAGTAAGCTCCTACTTTATTTGCTTCCAATATGTCTATAAGTACAACCCCAAATTTTTTTTCTTTTTTTTAAAGCACTTTTTTTTTTATGTGGGCCCCACACCCAGTATAGAGCCTAATGCGGGGCTTGAACTCAACACCCTGAGATCTCAATCACCCTTATCTCAATCACTCTGAAATAATGATTAACTGACTGAGCTACACAGGTACCCTCCAAATTTTTCTGAATATATATATATTTTGCACAGTACTTCAGTTTTTGCTTTCCTGCTCTACCTCCAATATGTTCTTTCATTTTGGTGGCAGTTATCTTGAGGCCATTTGAAAAATTAGGCAGGCCTGGAAAGGTAACAATCTGACCTTCTACCATTTAGGATCCAGAATCAGTCAGTGATTCAGGCCAGGGGCCTTAATCTTTTCTTTTTCACGTTTAAATCATTGTCTCTTTCTCAAATGGCCTTTTCTGATCACCCTATTTAAATCTTCCATCCAGTCCCACTCACTTTACACTGATCTTACACAAAAACACCTTATTACTTCCATATATATATGAAATATGTACATATATGATACATGTCTTATTAATTGTCATTTTATTGTTTATTGTCTATTTTCCTCCTCTGTAATGTAAATTTCATGAGGTTTGGAAGTTGTATTTTTTTCTATGATGTATTTCAGGGATGGAGAATAGTGTCTGTTTGCCACATAGTAGGTGCTCAACAAATATTTGTTCAATGAGTGAATGAATGAATGGATGATTTGAGAGTATTCAAACTTTTTAAGATCTTCCATATATCATGCTGTTAGTGAGCTCTGCAAATACTGGAGATTACAGCCATTTCTTCCTCTAACATGTAAACAGAATTGTCATTTTGTTGATTTAGTAGAGTAGGGCAGGGAGGACGCATCTTTGTTCTCTGTTCTCTAGCCGTAGAGATTCTATGCCAGTTGTGGAAATTCCATTCTTCTTTGTTCAGTCCTAACAATAGACAAGTGACCCAGTCTTGGCTTAGTGAGAGGTAAGCAAAAGTGTGTTAAGATGGAGAACCTCTGGAAAGAAAAAAAATTGATTCTTTCCTGCTCACTCTTTCTTTCTGCTTTGGTTGTTTCTTATTCTTGTGATGGTGTGATGTTGAGGCTTTAGCCATCTTGTGACCATGAAGGCAGACATCACTGACATACTAACGTTAGAAGATGGAAAGACAGAAAAGAACCTGGATCCATATGACATAATTGAATGACTTCCTTTTAAAATGATACAATAAGTATCTATCTTATTTAATCCATTTTTTTGTCTGCTATTCTGTTATTTGTTTCTTGTAGCTGTTAACATCCCGGTAGAGTAACAGTATTTTTAGTAGCCACTCAGACTAACTGACCACCATACTGCTACTCATTTAACCATTTGTCCATTTGCTCATAAAGTGTATGATATACCAGGCTATATGCAAAACCTAGAGTAAGAAGATTGATAAGATACAGCTCATGCATATCCTCAAGGAATTGACAATAGGGGTACAAAGAGTTATATAAAGAGCCTCTGAGTTATGATTATTCAATTTAAGATTTTTTGTACTTTATGAAGGTATGAAAGAGAAATGGTATTCAGTAGAAGCCATATTTTGAATTCTGAATTTTGATCTTTTCTGGGGCAAGTGATATGTGGTGCCATCCTGTGTCATGACACTGGGCAGTAGCAGTCGCTGTGGCTCCTAGTCAGCCATGTTGTTGCCATGGTAAACAACAGAACAACAGATACACTTAAAACCACTTTGTACTCAAATAATCATTCTGTTTTTCACTTTCAGTATACTAGTCAATAAATTTCATAAGACACTCTTTGTTATTACTATAGTATAAAATAAATACAGTGCGTTATATATTTTGTGTTAGATGATTTTGCCCAGCTGTAGGGCAATTTAAGTGTTCTGAGTAGTTTAAGGTAGGCCAGGCTAAGCTATGATGTTTGGTAGGTTCGATTTATTCAGTGTATTTTCAACTTAAGATATTTTTAATTTACACTGAATGGGTTATAGGGATATAATCCCATTGTGAGTAAAGGATCTGTATGTAGAGCACTGTTATCACAGAGCGAATGTTTATTAACGCTCAAGTTCACTATAATTAGTAGAATTGGATACTCTCCTGAGTAGACCAACATGGGTAGAGATAGTCTATCCTATCATCTTTGCGTGTCCACGTGGATTTTACTCTCAGTCACCATTTGAGGGAGGCTTGCTTTTTTCTATTGCCAAAGAAGGAGTAGCTCCAATGTAGGCAATTTTGGCCATATTATTTATTTCCTTTTTTCTTTTCCGACATGGACTCATTGGTGGAGAAGATTATAGAGTTAAGGAATCAGATGGAATAGTGGGTATCACCATAGTGGGATAGTTTGCCTCTTTCTCCTCCATGTCCACCAATGGGTCCTTCTTAAACACCCAGGAGAATGGAGCTGACTGTGGTTACAGTGTGTAGTGAGCTTAAGTATGCTGCTTGCTACAGACTATTGGTAAAATTTTCATGTATGCTTAGAGAATAATTTAGAATTATGATGTTAGATATTTCAGTTTAATCAATTGGAAGACTATAGTGTTTTGTTTTTGTCTACAGAAACAAAACAAAAAAGCTTTGCAGCTTTATCATCTGAAGCCAGCTATCTAGTCATTGATATATTGAACCGTTTTTTTTTGCAAAACCATTCAGTGTGCAAATGATAATGTTAATTGCCAAATGAGGATGTGGGCTCTAAACCTAGAGCTCAGTAAGGAAGTTGACTGTATCCAGCTCTTTTTCATAATTAAAGTTCAAATGACAAATGCTTGTATGCTTGGGATGAATCCTAACCTCTCTAAAGTGCATTATATAATATTAGGCTCACTCATACATTTTATGTTAGGCTCATTAAGAGTTTATGTCAGAAAAAAAGGCTTATATCACAAACGCAAGAAAAGGTAGAAACTCAGGGTAGTACACTGATTTCTGACAGATTTAATAGATTAATATCTATGACCATGGAAACTATTCGGGAGCTACTCTTAGTTTATTTTATTTTTTATTTTTTTTATTTTTTTTTAATTTATTTATTTATGATAGTCACAGAGAGATAGAGGGAGGCAGAGACACAGGCAGAGGGAGAAGCAGGCTCCATGCACCGGGAGCCCGACGTGGGATTCGATCCCGGGTCTCCAGGATCGCGCCCTGGGCCAAAGGCAGGCGCCAAACCGCTGCGCCACCCAGGGATCCCTACTCTTAGTTTATTTATTTAAAGTTTATGCCAAGTACCTTTTTTTTTTTTTAAAAAAAAAGCTTTATTTATTCATGAGAGACACACAGAGAGAGGCAGAGACATAGGCAGAGGGAGAAGCAGGGCCCCTGTGGGGAGCCTGGTGTGGGACTCAGTCCTGGGACCCTGGGATCATGACCTGAGCCAAAGGCAGATGCTCAACTGCTGAGCCACCTAGGCATCTCTATACCAAGTACCTTTAAATCTAAGAATCTTTACCTTTTTCTCTCTGCTTTAGACTGTTTTCGGGATTTCCATTCTTTATTCCTGTCTACTCTGGGGTCACTGACTTCTCTAATAGTATTTGATGGTTTTCTTTGTTTGCTTTGTGTTGTGAAGTATAATAGCCAGCTGTAGTTAGCCAAATGTAGAAGAGAGATTATAATTTTCATTTGTGATATAGGTAAACTTGTTATTTAAAAAAGAGGAAACATTTATGCGTGTACCTGTGAAGAAAATAAAAAATGGATATAAAAAATGTCAGAGGTAGTAAAGCCAGCAACTATGCCTGAGCCAAAGTGTATTTTGATTTTTATAATGCCTTTCATCTAAGGAGGTCAAAGTATTTCATGTATTATTTTATGTTTGTGACACTCCTGCCATCTCTATATTGTGGCATTGAAGAGTGACTGTCCATGGGACAGAAGAAATGGGAATGACTTCATGAACAATGAATTTCCCATAAGCATGAGAGACATATTTATTCCATATATGGTGTCCTGTGTTGTGAACTGAGTTATTGCAGTGTCCACCAGGGTGGTCTCTAAACATTCTGACTCATAATACTTCCATAGGGTATACCAGGCATCAGATTCATTTAGAGGAAATATGGGCCAGGAAATGAAACTTGCTAGAAGGGCGGCATTTAGCACCACTCTTCAGTAAGACTTCTTGCAGCACTCCTCACACCAATCAAGGAACATAAATTCCAGAGTCCCTGCAAGGGGCCTGCCAGGTTATGAGAATGATCACACTCAGGAAGCCCAAAGCTATGAATTCCCACAAAATATTTATGGTTCATATATAGTTTCTCTCCTGCTAGATGCAATTTGTCATTTTTTATCATAAGAAGTATTGCTTAGTAGTACCACTTCCATTCTACCTTTTTCAGATTTCCAGAGAAACAATGTTCTAAAGTTAACCCAAAGTCAAGTTTGTTCATAAAGGACAAAAGGTTTTGTTAATGCTTTACCCACAGTTATGCAACCTCTTTTGTATTAAGACTAGGTTGGATGCTTAGCAGATATCCATCACTAATCGAGTGATACACTTTCCCTGGTCCTGGAGAAGATGGAGTGGGTTATATTTAATTTTATAGCAAAGGAAATATTTTTCAACTTTGTTATTTTATAAATAAAATCTTCTTATACTATATTCTGTATTTACAACTATGGGTAGAGATAGAATTAACTTTTGGCACATGCCAATAGCACAGATCTAACAGGGGAGAACACAGCCCCACTGTTGGGATTCCTACCAAGTTAAAATGTTGTAATCCAGAAGGTAACCACTTCTAGCACATAATCTGACTCTCTACTTTCATCTAAAAGAGTACAGGCAAGGACAGATATTTCCAGGCATACAGGAAATACAGGCACACCCCAATAGAAATTCTTCCAGTTTAATGTTTTCCAGCAGAATGCTTATGACTTTATAATACCTAAATGTCATAAAATGTGCATATCTCTCACCTCTGCACATTTAGGACAAATTAATACTCATCCTTCCAAAATGCAATATGATGTACATTTTTTGAGGTGTGATTTACATGTGGTAACATGCATACATCTTAAGTGTACAATTCAATAATGAATCAATATGTCCATGTAATCCACACCATTGTCAAGATATAAAGCGTATCTATTACCTTAGAAAATTCCCTTGTACCTCTTCCTGGTCAATCTCTTCTTTCCCTCTACCCTCGGGTAACCACTATTCTAATTTCTATCAACATCAATTAATTTTACCTGTTTTGAATTTCATGTAAATGGTATCATAAAGCAAATAATCTCTTGTGTCTGGCTTCTTCTGTTCACCATGTTTTTGTGCTTCATCTGTATTATTATATGCAGCACTAGTTCAAGTAAATACTTAGAGGAGAATTTCTGTAAGTCATAGAATAGAGATATGTTTAACATAAGAACCTACCAAGCAAGCAACCAAAGTGCTAGTACTATTTTGCACACTCAGCAGCAATTTATGAGAGATCTGGTTACTTAAAAAAGAGGAATCATTTATGTATGTAGCTGTGAAGAAAATAAAAAATGGAGGATATCTTTTCTTGAATTAGGTACTGTCAGCCTTTATTTTTAACCATTCTAGTATGTGTCAAGCTTCTGGAAGCAAGACTCACAGGAGCATCTTTGTGACCTTGAGGTAGGTAAAGATTTCTTACAGAAACACTAACCATAAAAGAAACAATTGAATAATTAGGTTCATGAAAATTAAAAGTCTCTGCTCTTTGAAAGACACTTAAAAAATGAAAAGTAAACTACAGATTGGGGTTGGAGGGAATATTCACACTACATATATTTGACAAAGGACTTGTACTTATATCTCAACAATAAAAATACATACATTGAATAAAAGAAATAAAGTACTTGAATAGACATTTAACAATGGAAAAATATACAAATACCCCCTAAGTACATAAAAAGATGCAACACCATTAGTTATAAGTGAAATGAAAAATCAAAAAAATGTTTTCAATAAAACAATGTATGGGTGTGTTTGCATTATTTCAGCTACTGCATCAGAGTCACATGTTGATATTTGGAAAAGCTTTTGAGTCTTCAGATAGGAGATATTCAGTATATTACTATATACCAAATAACTGGTTATTAGCTATATTAATTTGTTGGTTACCAGGAAGTAATGTTTTAAGCATTTTACATCCTAACATGGTGTTTGTAATCTAGTTAGGGGTGTTTTACTGAGTTTTAGAAAATAAGCTATGGGTTTGTGGTTGACATATGCCATACTGCAATCTTTTCTTATGTAAAATCATAGTAAGTAGGTTCCCAGTTAGTATTTTTGTACATTCAAAAACAGATTGTTGAAGTTGGGAAGATGACTATATTTATTAATTGGGTTCTACATTTAAGGAATAAGGGAAAGAATTAAAGAATACACTTTTATTTAAAAGTTTAACTATTTCTTAAAACAATGTAATGACCATTTTAAAAGTTAATATTTATGTTTTTCAAAACTAAATGATCTAATGACTTGTTTCTGAGTGTAATAGATAATATTGAGCTCCTCTCTCCTACAGACTTCCTTCTTTCTCCTTTTTGTGTTCTTTCCCTGATCTCTGTATTTTTAAAAAGATTTATTTATTTATTATTTTAGAGAGAGAGCACGTGGAAGGGAGAGCACGGAGGCAGAGAGAGAGAGAGAGAGAGAGAGAATCTCAAGTAGACCCCCCCACTGAGTGTGTAGGCCCATACAGGGCTCAATCCCACAACCCTAGAATCATGCACGACATGAACTAAAATCAAGAGTTGAGTGCTTAACCAACTGAGTCACTCAGGCCCCCCCAAACTCTATATTAAAATGGCCACAATATAAAATCCAAAATAAACAGATGAAGAGGGTGTCTTTGTCTTTCTTGCTCTAAACTAGAACACGAACTAAGTTCACCTAAATATTATCATCATCATCAAAAGCCCTTTAAAAGAAAAAGTATTTTTGTAACAATTCTAGAAGTTCTGTCCAAGCCCTCCCCAGAACAAAAGATCTTGGAAACATCAGATTTTCTATATTAACAATTCAAAGTGATAGGTCAACTTTATGAGGCTGTCAGGATCCTGCAAGTGGCGAGGCTTCTAATTTACTTCTAGAGCGGGTCTTTCAACCTTATCATTATTGACATTTTTGACTGTTGACTGTTACTACTGGGGACTGTGTGTACATTATAGGGTGTTTAACAGCATCTCTGGCTTCTACCAGAGGAGGTGCCAGTAGCATCACCTTCAGTTGTGACAACCCAAACCATCTCCAGACATTGCCAACTTTCCATGAAGAGCAACCCTATAGCCCCAACAACCAGCTGCTTCTTTCTACTTTCTCCACTGAGAGCCACTGCTCTAGCATTTATTTCAACTATCTGGCCAATTTCAATATCTAACACACCTTCTGGGAGTCCTCTAGACTTTAAGTGACCCAAGAATGGATTGGAAATCTTTGGAATGCTCTGTACTGAAGAATATCATTTGGCAACCTTTATCACCTTAGTAACTTGTATCCAGCATTAAATTAGAATCAGAACATGCTGTTGGAGAGGATGTGGAGAAAGGGGGAACCCTCTTGCACTGTTGGTGGGAATGTGAACTGGTGCAGCCACTCTGGAAAACTGTGGTGGGGGGGTCCTCAAAGAGTTAAAAATAGATCTGCCCTAGGACCCAGCAATTGCACTGTTGGGGATTTGCCCCAAAGATTCAGATGCAGTGAAACGCCGGGACACCTGCACCCCGATGTTTCTAGCAGCAATGTCCACACTAGCCAAACTGTGGAAGGAGCCTCGGTGTCCGTCGAAAGATGAATGGATAAAGAAGATGTGGTTTATGTATACAATGGAATATTACTCAGCCATTAGAAACGACAAATACCCACCATTTGCTTCAACGTGGATGGAACTGGAGGGTATTATGCTGAGTGAAATAAGTCAATCGGAGAAGGACAAACATTATATGGTCTCATTCATTTGGGGAATATAAAAAATAGTGAAAGGGAATAAAGGGGAAAGGAGAAAAAAATGAGTGGAAATATCAGAAAGGGAGACAGAACATGAAAGACTCCTAACTCTGGGAAACGAACTAGGGGTGGTGGAAGGGTAGGTGGGCAGGGGGTGGGGGTGATTGGGTGACGGGCACTGAGGTGGGCACTTGTCGGGATGAGCACGGGTGTTATTCTATATGTTGGCAAATTGAACACCAATAAAAAATAAATATATATATATATATATAAAAAGATTCAGAACATGCCTCAGAGAGAAGGCCAGGCATGAGGAAAATAACAATTCACTTTGTTACTTTCAACTTAGTGTTGAACCTTTCAGTCAATGATTTATTATTATTTTTAAGTAAAATATATTGTAGTTCCCCAAAGAGAATTCTTAATCCTCTTAAGAATGCAGTAAACACCCTTATACCTATGGTAAATATAATTTTCAGAAGCCCTAAAGTTATACAAGCAAAACAAGTAACATTTTATTTTCTTACAATTGAACTTAGTTTCTACCATATGCTGCATTTTTCCTGATACTATAAAACTATACGCTGGCATTTCTAGGTGAAGTTAGTCTTTGTCACTCTCTTCCAGTCACTTCAAGTTTAAAATCATTTAATTTCTGGAGCTTACTTTTTCTTCATCTTCAGGGTTACACTCCTGTTCCAAGGTTTATTTATGATGACAGAATGGAAGTTTGGGAAAGGGGGTCAGGGAGGGACAGTGTCTGCTTTCTAGTGGTCATGGTGTTTGGCGCTCTTCCAAAGGCTATCTCGTGAAATCTCTGCAATTATAAAGCCTCAGTGGCGTGATTCACACGGCCTTTGGGTTACAAATTCAAGCCCCTTTGGCCCTTGGCCATCTCCTTGAACTAACATCTGAGCCCTGCTTGGGGAAGTGGGGCAAGTGTACTTGTCCGCTTCTCACTGATGAGCTTAAGGTAGAATCAGAGCTATTGTCAGAGCCTCTTTGTTCCTTGATCTCACACCCAGCCATGTCTAATTGTTGGCCTGATGTCATTTTTGTGCAGAGAGACCCACACTACCGTTTATTCCCTGATGCAAGGGTACCAACTTGATGCAATAGATCTAGAACACCATACTTTTCTCCTATCTTCTCTCCCCCTTAGGCTGCACATCTGGGAAGGAGGGTCATATTCAAATCCTCCCTGTATATTCAGCCAGAGTGGAGAAAGGGGAGGGAGTCAGAGATTTCCCAGGGAAGATGATGAGTTATTAATGTAGAAAAGAATAAAGATGTGTTTCAAGCATGATTTTCAACATCAGTAAAGCAATGGAAGTATGAAATATCATGGTACATGTAATTGCATTTATTGTTTGTTTTGATGATCTAGCACCTGAATACACTTCCTACACTGGGGAATTTTTTATTTAATTAAACAAAACCATATCCAATTGTGGAGGCTGGAGGTATCAATGTGAAGCCATGGGCACATAACTTAGGCTCCATCAATTAGATGTGTTTTCTCTAGGCTTTGAATGGAGGGTAGTCATACCAAAAAGTACTGATGACACAGAATCCACTTTGGTAGGCCTGGCAGTGGTCGTAGTAGCTGCATGCATTTTCCAGGGGTACTAGTGGCAGTGCCTATGTCCAGCAGTACAAGCTGCAGTTTCTAGGTCTGGAGGAAGAGGTGATAGAATTTCTACTGACTTGGGGATCCCTGGGTGGCTCAGTGGTTTGGCGCCTGCCTTCGGCAGGCGATCCTGGAGTCCCGGGATCGAGTCCTGCGTCGGGCTCCCGGCATGGAGCCTGCTTCTCCCTCTGCCTGTGTCTCTGCCTCTCTCTCTCTCTCTCTCTCTCTATGTCTAGGATGAATAAAAAAAGAAAAAAAAAAGGATTTCTACTGACCCAATTCTGTGGCTTCCATTTTATATTATTTAGGTATTTTGTTATATAACCAACTACCTCAAAACTAAGTGACAAGTAACAGAGACGGCTTCTTCTTCTTCTTCTTCTTCTTCTTCTTCTTCTTCTTCCTCCTTCTTCTTTTTCTTCCAAAAGATTTTGTTTACTTATTCATGAGAGACACACAGAGAGAGACAGAGGGAGAAGCAGGCTCCTGGTGGGGAGTCTACATGGGACTTGATCCCAGGACCCAGGATCATGCCCCGAGCTGAGGGCAGATGCTCTACCACTGAGCAACCCAGATGCCCCCAGAGACTCTCTTCTTGACTAAACTTTAAGCAGGCTCTTCTAAGTTCTCTTCAACTAGGCCTCTGCTTTGGCCTATAAAAACAGCAGACTCAGGGCAGATGATTTTGTCTATTTCCTCTCCCTTGCCACCATGCTCACTAAAAGACTTGAACAAACACTAACACATTTCTAACTCAAGGCCACATCCCTAGGATGACCCTTGCTCTATTGGTGCCTACCTGAGAAGTCAAGACTGCCGGAAGAGTTACTGTTTGTTCCATACCAAACCTAGTAATAAATAAATAGATCTCTGAATTGCCTCTCATAAAACAATTACTTTAGAAAGCTTGCTATTGTAAATCCTTTCTTCTCCCCCTTTGAGAAGTAGCTTTTCCACTACCCAGAACTGTTTTCTCTGATCAGAGACTCATCTCTTTGAAATGCAAACATTCAGGAACATAATTTTTGTTCTCCCTGCCAGGATGGAGGGTGCTTTGCTCTAACTTACACTACTGCTCCCTGGCCTGAAGATATAAGAAATTTCCTTCTCCAAATAAGCTCCAGTTAAAAAACCCAATCTTTGCTTGTTCCCCATGTTTAATCCCTCATTTCCCTTTAAAATTCCTAGTCAGCTCTGTGCAGGTCAGGATTCAGTTCACACTGGACCCTCTTTCTCACTTCTGCAATTACTGCTGAGTAAAGTCCTTTCCACTTGAACTTGTCGCCAGATTTTTCTTTGAACAAGCTGTCTCCAAACTTGGTAGGCTATTTAGTTCTGGATTCCATGGGATCATCAATTGATATCTGGATTCTATTGGATCATCAATTATGGATCATCAACTTAATATTTAACTGGATAGCTCTGAAACCACTCATGTCTGCAATCAGCTTCTGGTCAGTGATACAGCTCTGTTTCTGTAATGTGGGTAACAGTCAACTGAGGCTATGGAGACAACTGGACTATAAGTCCTGTCAACCAGGAGCCAGCCTAGACTTAGGGCCATGACTGAGCAGGATTCTAGGAAGGAGTGGCCTCAACAGACCTACATTTAGAACTGATACAACCATCACTTCTGTTGCTTCTCCTGGCCAGCCCAAAATCAAGAGGGAAAGAAATACACTCTCTCTGAATGGGAGAGCTCTAATTGTCAAGGGACCAGGTATAGGAAGGGGAATACTGGAGCCATTTTTGCAGACAACCTGCAGATATGCTACCTAGCTGTGCAGACTCCAAACTTGGTTCTTTGTTGGACCAGGTTTTGGAGCCTCCTTTGTTTTTCAATAGTCTTTTTTGCTAATATCAGCCTAAATGATTTTCAAGACATGTAATTAAACATCTTGTTGAATATTATACTGAATCATACCCGCATTCTCCCCCACCCCATCTCTCTTTACGCTGTGGCTCTATTCCACAATTTCTAGAACAGTGCTGTCCATTACAAGTATAATTTTCAAGTTTTAGGTAGCCATATTATAGAAAGTAAAAAGAAACCAATGAAATTAGTGTTAGTAATATATTTTATTTAATCCAATATATCCAAAACATTATCATTTCAACTAATCTGTATAAAGTTATTAATAAGATACTTTACATTTTTTTCATACTAAAAATCTGCTGTGTAGCTTCTACTGCCAACACCTCTCAGTTTGGACTATCTACTTGATTTGACTATCTTAATAGCCATGGGTGGCTAGTGGCTACTATATTGGACAGTTATTTTTCTGGGACTGAGTCCTTGATAAGGACTGGAAAACTGATTGATTCATTAGAATGAACGGCATTTATGGTTTTTCCCTAAAGCAGAACCTGAGACAAACATTTGGGAGAAGGTCATCTATTTGAAAAATGATTCAAGGGAACCAACTAACTGTGCATTATTGAACCAGTTCTTGCTATGGGCAAGTGGTGTTCAAAGCCATTGGGGACCCCCTTAAGGAACTGTGTAGACTAGGTTTTAGACTTTCCCTTCCGAAGTATGAAAGCCTAGGGCATTTGTCCATTGACTCCTATTCCACATTGGTTGAGGGTTGCTTCTGTGGATGTTAATCCCTTATGTTTCTGGAATGTTCTTCACAAAGCTGAGCAATGGATATCTTCAGAATAAGTCTTGAGGTAGAAAAGGTGAGAGATAAGATACACATTTGAAATGGAGTTTTGCCATAACATGGGAATTGTCTATCACCAATTGGAATTGAATTGGCATCAATGATGGATTGACACATGGCAAAACACTTACTATGTATATATTAGATAATAATTGTAAAATAGACATTAAGTAACATAGCTATTAAGTGATTAGGTTTTTCTGTACAAATGTGACTCACGAAAAGGCCCATGAAAGACATGTTTTTGGGAATCTTTCTAAGGGAGATCTCTAGCAATTTTTTTTCTCTTTTTATTGCATATTGTTTCAGAAATGTAGACAAATCTACAAAGAAGGTTTTGATGGAAATGTCTTTAATCAGCTCTTTTGAAAGGTTAGGACCATAAACTTTATTTTTTTAAAGATTTATTTATTATTCATGAGAGAGAGAGAGAGAGAGAAAGAGGCAGAGACGCAGGCAGTGGGAGAAGCAGGCTCCATGCAGGGAGCCCGACATGGGACTCTATCCCAGGTCTCCAGGATCACACCCTGGGCTGAAGGCGATGCTAACCTGCTGAGCCACCCAGGCTGCCAGGAACCATAAACTTTAAGATCAGAATCTCAGAAGAATGTGTTTTAAAAAATGCATATTCAGTATTGTGTTTAATATATCCTCTGACCTTCAGAAAGAAATTTCCAATAAATTCTGTAAGTTCACTTTTGTCACTCACTGCTGAATTTTTAGTGCAGAGTTCATTTTCAAGTCGTTTATTAGTATAGCAGATCCTCCACAAATGGCAGAGACTGAACACATCACAAACTGGACAGCTCCCATTATCTGAAATAGCTGTAAGCTGCTTTAATGTTAGAGATTTGCTTTAAAGGATTGTCCTTTGGAAGGCTGGCTGTGGTTGTTTGTGAGGCAGAACAAATTATAAAATGATTATGGCTTCAGAGATGTAGGTTTCTAAATGATTGCTTCACCAGTCCATAAAATATCTGCTTTTTAAAAAACAGGTGAAATATGAGTGCCTTAAGAGATTAGGTCTTTGGGATAGTATTAAAAATGTCTCTATAGGGCCTGGATGCAAGGCCGCTGGGGTATATAACTTACCAAGAATACTGACAGGAAGTCATCAGCATAAAGAAAGAAAGGCCTTAAGAACAAAATAATAAATAAAACTAACAGAAAAAGAATTCAAAGGGTATAGTCCAAATTGTTAACTGTTTTTCTCTGTAAAGTGCCATGGAATAGGGGGTTCTCAGGGGTGACAGAGGTAAGATCAAAGAAGCTTTTTTTCCCTCTATGTGCTCTGTATGTACTGAACTTTAAAGTACACAAACATGTATACAATTTGTGCAAGTAAAAATAATCTTAAAAGGGAATGCCACTAATAGACTTACTTCTTAGTTTTATCTCACTGTTTTTACCTCCAGTATAACTTTCAAGTCCAATAACGTGCAAGAAATATTCACTAGGTATTTACTGAAGAAGGGAGGGAATCTTCATAATGTTTGATATTGTCAACAGTTCCATTTTGCAGTTAAGGATACATTTTACCTTCTCAAGGTTTTCTTCAAAAATGTAAATTTCTCTGTTAAATATGATTTTATGCCTGTCAGATTCATTCTGTGCAGTGAAGGCCATGGTGCCTTGTGCTAGTAGGCACTCAACAGAAGCTTTTTAGAACTTGCAGTGATGAAAAAGCTGTCTGAAACAGAGAAGGAATATTTGACAAAAAAGGAGAAACTAATTTTTTTAATATTTCTCTCTTTTCCCCTTTCATCTCTTCTTTATAAATATTTAAAAGTTATTTGTTCTTAAAAAAATTAAAGCTACTTGTTCTTATTACGAAAGTGATACCTGCTTTTTTTGAAAGTTGTATTTGGGGTCCTACTTGGCTAGTTTCATTGGAGTTACCTCTTTCCCTACCATATGACTATTTGACGGAGAGGGATTAGGTCATTGCTATATTTTGACTAGCTGCCTTCCCATTCTTGATTCCAGCTGATTGAACCAAACAAAGATCCCTGATTCAACTTGAGCCAATCAGCTTCCCTTGTGTAAACTTTTTCTGAGAAAGACAAGGACTTATGTGATGTGGTTTCTGGAACTGTGAGCTGAAACATGAGCAAACATGTTGGGGTCCTGTGCACGACCTAAAAACAGAATCGAGGGAATGGTGCGGGTACCCAGAAGAAAGCAGATACAAGAGATGATGTTCTCAGTGAGAGAAGAGAGCAAGAGGATTGCTATCTTGTCTTATTACTTTCAGATTTAAATTTCTTGTCAGACCTGGTGCTAATTCCTGCCTTTGATTATATGGGGGTAGTCTTGAATACTAGATTGCTTAAGTTAGACTGGGCGAGCTTTGATTTTTGCCAAAAAAACTTCAGAGAATATCTGAGAAAATAAAAATTGCTGGTAAAATCATACCTATTAATAAATTTCCTTCCCACCTGTTTTTTTTTTTTCCTATGAGTGCTATGCTTACACTCTATTAAAATGTTCTTCCCTTCTTTTTCACAAAATTGGGAGGATTTTCACATTTTGTTAATCCCAGCCCTGGTTAAAGCTGACTCAGTTCATCAGAGTCTGTTCTTGTAGGACTGAATAGGCCTGGAGAAAGAAAAACACCCTCTTGCTGACTGGTCTTGCTTTTAATTCATTGCTACTAACCACAAGTGGGCACTGACACTCTCTGGCACCCATACTGCATTTCTCTACTCCTCTGGTCCTCCCCTCACTCATTGCCCAGACACTATTTCTACTTCCTTCTTTCTTCTCAATTTCTTCCCCTCCCCCATTCTCACTCTGCCGAGGCCATGTTTCCTATTTTCCTGGGTTACTAAAAGCCACCAGAAGATACTTACAGCATGCTTTTGCCACCACATCCCTCCCTGGCCCGCTTGCTCAGTGCCCACACACTCTGTTTTTCATATTTTAAAAAATATTTATTTATTTATTTTAGAGAGACAGAGAGCAAGAGAGAGCGGGGACAGGGGCAAAGGGAGAAGGACAGAGAGAATCTCAAACACACTCCCTGTTGAGGGTGGAGCCAGATGGTGGAGCTCAATCTCAGGAACCTGAGATCAGGACCTGACCCAAAACCAAGAGTTGGATGCTTGAACAACTTAGCCACCCAGGCATCCCTCTGTTTTTCAGGGTTGTGAGTGAACTTCCCACAGCTTTAACTAGAGCCAGTCCCCTCCACTCGCTCATCAGTTTCCAACCCTGGTCATGCGTTCAAGGATATCACATCAGCAATTGGCTTCTCTCTTCTGTACAATCACGTTTCCTTTGTTGCTTGCTCATTCTTATGAGCTTATGCAATGCTGTTATTTTTCCTATCTTAGGGAGAACAGAATTTTCCTGACTCTTTATCTGCCTTCAGTTACTGGATCACTTCTTTGCTATTGTGAAAAGCAAATCTCAATAGTTATAGCTACTTGATATCTGCAATTTACTTGTCACCCATTTTCTAATAGGCATTCATTCTCGTTGCTCTTACAAAACAACTTTTGTAAAATTGTCATTGACTTCCATATAGTTAAAATCAATGCTTGATCTTAGTTTTCATCTTGCTTGAGCTATTGGCAGCATTTGACAGAGTTGATCACTTTTCCCTTAAATATTTTCTTCCCTTGACTTTTGGGACACTGGACTCTTTACTTCTTTTCAAGTTCCTTTGCTCTCTGCCCCATTCTCTGGTATATATACTCAACCTCAGAAACAATGGCATACCCCGGACTCACTCTCGAATCACATCTAAGACCAGACCTTTTTTCTCATCTCCAAATTCACATATCCAAGCACCTACTCAAAATTTCCTCTTGGATATCTAATAAGCATCACAAATCCCTAAATGTCCTAAGACTCCAGAACTCAAACCTTACAATTCTTCTTCCTTCCTTCCTTCTTTCCTTCCTGTTTCTTTTGACATTATTGAGATAAAACTCATACAGTATACAACTCAACCATTTGAAGAGTACAATTAAACAGCTTTTAGTGTATTTATAGAGTTGTGAAACTTTTATCATAATAAATTTTAGAACATTTTTTATCATCTTCAAAGAAACCCCACGTACCTTCTATCTAGCTTTCCTCCTGCACCCCCTGACCTGCCCCAGCCTTAAGTACTTTCTGCCTCTATGGATTTGCTTGTTCTGGACATTTCATGTAAGTGTGATCATATAATATGTGATTTTTTGTGATTGGCTTCTTTCAATTCACATAATGTTTTCAAGGTTCATCCATACTATATTACATATAGGTACCACTTTCCTTTTAATTTCCAAACAATATTCTATTGTATGGATATAGCACACTTTATTTACCAATTCATCAGTTGACGGTCATTGGGTTGTGAACACTTTTTGACTATTACTAATACTCCTGCTATGGACATTAATGTACAAGGCTTTGCATGGGTATGTTTTCATTTCTATTGGGTATATACCTAGGAGTGGATTTACTGGATCATAGGGGAACTGTGTTTAACCTCTTGAGGAATTGTCTATTTGCCAGAGTGACTTGGAGTTCTTTTCTGTGGGCACTCACTCTGTTGATCTCATCCAGTCAATGTTTTTAAATAACGTGTGTATGCTGAAGACTCACAAACTTATGTCTGCAGTCTAGATAGAACTTGCCCCTTGACTCTAGATCCATATGGATCATTTATTGCCCATCATTGGGCAAGAAATAACATGCCCATCATTGAAGTCCTGATTTTCCTTTTCACCTCAAACCACTAACACCAAGCCTACTTTTTTTTTCTTGTCTTTTCCCCAATTAGTGATGATTCCATTCTCCTAGTTTCCTAGGACAAAAAACTTCACTCAGAATCACTCTTGATTTCTCTCTTTCTGTCCCAGCCCACATCTAACCTGCCAGCAAGTCCTTTAGCTTTACCTTTTAGCTTTTTTCTGCACTAGCTCCTCTGCTACTATTCCAGTACAAGTCTCTGTTACCTCTCTCTTGTGTTATAGTAGCAGCCTCCTAACTGGTCTCCCAGCTCCAGCTTTGGTCACCTTTCAGTCTATTCTCGGTAGAGCATTGTAGATAAACTTTTCAAAATCCTCCAATGGCTTTTCATTTCATTCAGAGCAAAATTCCAAGTTCTTCAAATCAACCATGAGGCTCTATATGATCCAATTCCTATTCCATTTCTGACCCCCTGCTACTGCTTCACTCACTCATTGTGATCAAGCCACATTGGCCTCCTTGTTGTTACTGTGACATGACTAGCAGGTCCTCACCTGGGGTCTTTGCAGTTTCTATTCTTTTTACCCAGAATGCTCTTTCCACTGGTATTGGCATGGTTTACTCCCTCACTTCATCTTTGCCCAAATGTTGTCTTCTCCGTGAGCTTCTCTGACCACCATGTTCTTTTCTTTCTTTAAGATTTATTTATATGAGAGAGAGAGAGAGAGAGAGAGAGAGAGAGAGAATGAGCAAGTGTGGGGAGGGGCAGAGGGAAAGAATCTTCAAGCAGACTCCCCACTGCGCATGGAGCCCGACTCAGGGCATGATCCCCATGACCTATGAGATCATGACCTGAAATGAAACCAAGAGTCAGAGGCTCTTTGGCAGGTAATTAGGTTGAGGTCATGAGGGTGGAGCCCCGTGATGGAATTAGTATCTTCATAAGAAGAGGAATGGAAGCCAGATCTTGCTTGCTCTCTCTCCCCACTATGTGAAAACACAGTAAAAAGACAACCATCTATAAGCCAGGAAGTGAGCCTCACTGAGTATGTCAACATCTAGATATTGGACTTTCCAGCCCCCAAAACTATGAGAACTAAATGTCTGTTGTTTAAGCCACCCAGTCTTTGTTATTCTGTTATGGCAGTCCAAGCAGACTAAGACAATCTTTTTTTTTTTTAAAGATTTTTATTTATTTATTTATTTATTTATTTATTTATTTATTTATTTATTTATTCATGAGAGACACACAAAGAGAGAGGCAGAGACACAGGCAGAGGGAGAAGCAGGCTCCATGCAGGGAACCTGATGTGGGACTCGATCCTGGAACTCCAGGATCACGCCCTGATCTGAAGGCAGACGCGCTTACCGCTGAGCCAACCAGGTGTCCCAAGACAGTCATTTTTAATAACAACTTGTAAGTTGTTTCTGCCATCCTTGTCATATTCATATTATTTTTATACATCTTTTAAATTCCGTTTTTCTTATACATGCTACTGGCATTTGTCATTTTCAGCCCAGGGGCTGGCTTTCTCTGGATGCAGGCATATACTCGCCAGCACAGGCTGGAAGTGCCAAGGAGTTAACATTCCCAGGATCATCCCTCAACCCACCATCCTCCTCCTTCAGATGGCACTATACTGAGGTGTGTTCTAAACAGTCTCTTCGAAGCCCCAGAAGGCCTTCACAAATGAACTGTTTTTTTACGTGTATGCTTCTGGGGGAACCCAGCTAATATAAAAATCTTTGTAAAGAAATCTCTGCCCCTATATTTCTATTTCTTAAAGTTATATTTCTTTGAAGGGATATACTGAGTCAAAAGTTGGATTTTTCACTGTTTTTGAGTACTCAGTGTTAAAATCTTTATATTTGGGGATTTTTACTTTATGAGTCTCGGTTGTAGGTAATAGTTTATCTCTTCCTGTAGGGGCTAGAAACACCGTATATTCCCTCTGTTAGCCTCTTTTGAAACTACAGTATAAACTGGTGACCCCAGTTTGGCTAAACAGATGGATCTTCCCTCAGATTATGTTTGGCATGCAAAGAAGACAGGATAGGGAAGACTCTTCTCAGGTAGTATTGACTGTTTTACCAGCTTTCAGTTTCTGGAGACTGTTTTGCTGGTGGTGCCAGCAGCAATTACTAGCATCCAATCTCTAAGAGTACAGAGTATTAGAACAGTACTGTACATTTTACAGAAATGTGAGCCATATATATCATTTGAAACTTACTCATAGTCTGAGGCACCTGGATGGCTCAGTCTGTAGAGCATGTGACTCTTGATCTTAGGGTTAGGAGTTCGAGCCGCACATGGGGTGCAGAGATTACTGAAAGATAGATAGAAAGAAAGGAAGGAGGGAAGGAAGGAAGAAAGAGAAAGAGAAAACAAACTTTCTAGTAGTTTAACTTTTAAAAGGTTTAAAAAATATATGCAGGTAAAGTTAATTTTCAGAATATATTTTATTTAACCCAAATATTATAATTTTAGGATGTAATCAATTTAAGAAACTGGCCTCTAGAGCTCAGAGGCAGTGGGCAACTGTGTCTTCATACAGGACCACATCTGTGCTGTGCTGTGATTAATGCACTGGTACTGATCTCAGAACCACTGAGCCTCATTCTTCAGTCCTTCTGTTACATCTATCAACAATACAATATTCTCTCAGTACTTTCACTTTATGCCAGATTTGGTTTCTGTTTTCCTCTTGATATACAAATTTGAATCAGAAGTTTGTGTGGGCATGAGCATTTAAAGAAAGGAAGGGATTTAGCATCACTTATGAGTCTTTGTTAAGGGTTATTGTAGATTGGATTATTGTTCAACAAATATCCCTCCCCCCCCAAAAAAAAACCCCACAAATATTCTCCCTCTGTGGGTAAAATATTCTATCCTGCCTTATTGATGTTGGACTTGGCCATATGACTTACCAAAGGTGGAATATTAGTCCATGTGTTGTGAGCAAAGATCTGAGATGTGTTTGTTTGATGGTCGCCTGCTGTCTTGAATTTCTGCCATTAGTATGAGAAAAAGTATGCCCCAGCTAGCCCGGTGGTCCGAGGAGGATGAGAAGTATGCAGAACAACTTGACTACCTGATTGAACCCAAGCTGGATCAGCTAATTTTTACCAACTGGAGGTTACAAGAGCAAGAATAAGTGATTGTATTAAGGCATCTAGTTTGGTCATGCAGGATGATTGTGGCAATAGCTAAAGGTAGTGAAGGGGAGTGAAAGCCCTTGCTAGTAAGCTGTGGGTTTTTGGCATAGTATGATATACACAGTGTGGTGAACACAGTAAGTTAAACGATTCATCCTAGAATATAGTTAGTGCTAATTGAAGGAAGGCTTTGGGTAATCAATTAGATTCTGTTAGAGGCCAGTAGGAAGAGCTATTTAAGACCTATAGAATGTAGTGTTCACTGTTAACATTTCCATAAAACATAAATAAATAGATTTACTAATGCAAATTGTGTAATAATCCTACTTAAGGCATGGATTGAAAATCAATGACTTTTTTAACTGCAAAAAGAACATCACATTTCTTTTTTTTTTTTTTTGAACATCACATTTCTTAAAGCCACTGGGTTGAGAGAGACAAAAGACATGCACAAACATCGATTCTGCAGCTTAAATTTGGTATCTGTTGAATTTATAGCCTTGTCATGTGCCTAATTCAAGTCTGATATGAAGGTGTTGTTCAGGAAGATATAGGATGGTGAGAAAGGAGATTTTGTTATATAGGAGGAGCTTCAACTCTCCATGGGTTTCGTTGCCAAGTAAAGCAGCCCTCTTTCGTTCTCTGAGGTACTTTTTTGCCTTTGCTTGAAGACCCTTAACAAATCCTTTAGCAGACCCATGTAAGAGGTGTACCTGGCCAGGGGAGGACAATTCTGTCCTACCTTTACTCCTCTCTTTGTTTCCCAGATTTTGACAGCTGTCAGATTTTAGCATGCACTGGGAACCAATTTTTTATTATTATTTGAAAGATTTGATTTATTCATGACAGACACAGAATGAGAGGCAGAGACACAGGCGGAGGGAGAGAGGCAGGCTTCTTGAGGGGAGCCCAATGTAGGACTCAATTCCAGAACTCCGGGATCACGCCCTGAGTTGGAGGCAGACACTCAACCACTGAGCCACCCAGAGTCTCAACTGGGAACCAGTTTAAAAGCAAATCCGTAAGATATAAGAATTCCCACAACAGATTACAAACTTTGTATCAGAATTATGTGTGTGTGTGTGCACATGTGTGTGTGTGTGTGTGTGTGTTTATGGAATCTTAGTGATTAAGTCCCAAAGGGAAGTAATGCATTTAGATCAGGCTAATTTTAGAATGATGGGGACACTTACTGAAATTCTGGATTTGATGTACCTCTTCAAGCTGGGAGTGATTCTAATTGTTTTCTTCCTCAGTTGACTTGTCTAAGAAACAAAGCCTCACACTGTGTTTGAATCAGAAACAACCAGTGGCATTATTATTCTAAAACCCAGCAGTTGTTGGAAAAGAAGAGCAAACTGAACTGATTTCTCCTTACTCAAAGTTTTTATAATATATATAGATGGAAAGAACACGGGAAAAAAAGGACGAAAGAATAAATTGGGGTTTTTTTTTTCATAATACAAGTGAATAAAATCAGACATATAACTCATTTGACATATTATTTTTTTTTGATTCATTAGAAAACTTTCAAAATTTAAATTTAGGAAGAACTCTGAGGGAAAAGATGCATTCATTCTCATTCTTTCATTAAAGCATGTATTGAATACCCAATATGTTCACACAATTCTAGGTGCTGAAGAGAAAATGGTAAAACCTAGGCCAATGAAAAT
Source organism: Vulpes vulpes (assembly GCF_048418805.1). NCBI lineage: Eukaryota > Metazoa > Chordata > Mammalia > Carnivora > Canidae > Vulpes > Vulpes vulpes. Next base: position 25,182,554 of record NC_132794.1, on the reverse strand, counting down.
TCCCTCCTGTGAGGTATATTCCAGTGGAGAAAGAGAGAAAATAAGCAAATAAATGGAAATATACAGTATATCATAAGGTAATCTGTGTAAAGAGAAAAATAAATCAGGATAAATTTGTATTAACAGGGTGGGTGAGGATTCAGTTTTTAAAAAGGGTTGTCAGGGAAGGTGTCACTGAGGATGTAATGTCTGAGCCATGATGTTGAAGTAGTCTTGTGCATTTCCAGGGCAAAAATATTCTAGGCAGAAATAATATGAAGGGCAAAGGCCATGGACATGACAGGCTTGATGGAGGAAGAGAGTATTTGGAGTGGAGTGAGCAAAGGTGATAGTGGTAGGGAATGAGGTCAGAAGTATAAAGTCAAACTACTTTGGATTATTCCTTTACCAATTAGAGGAAGAACAGAGGGTTATATAGTAAGTAGTAAAAGTTTAGAAATCAACACTGCTGTGAGACACGGCCCGATGTCCTCCATCAGCAAGTGGAAGGAATATATTCAGGATCCAGTCTCTCCAGTTGTAAAGGCAGAAATAGATTAGATAAGTAGTTTTATTAATTCTCACCTTGCCTCTTCTTGTTGTCTTGCACTGCACTCTCATGGGCCGATACTTCAGATGAATTGACTGAGGAGGAAAAGGTGTGAGTCTAGTTAAACATGGTTCTGCGCACACTGGCGCCAATCAGGAATAGAATGCCGTGACATCATCTCCTTTTAGGAGTGGCTTTGTAGGACAGTGAAGAAAGAAAATTCTCCCAGTGGATGTGAATTTAAATGATATTATCCACTTTGTCTGTTAGTACAAAGCCTGAGGTATCTCTACTGATTGATGGGCCATGGCTAATGGCATAATCAGATTGTCAGGGACCTAAAAGAAAGAATTGTAAGACTGATCACAAAGAATTGGGGAAAGACATCTATGGATGAATCTCTCTGAATGGGGTTCAAAGTGTGACTAAATGTATCCTTATGTGAATGACCAACAAAAGGCCACTGTGAGTGAGGCTTTTAATTATCGGGTGGGGAAGGTGACTCACTCCATTTATGTTGTGTGCCTCTTTCCCAGCCTCCTTAGTACTTGATCAAAGTAGTTATGGTGACAGGCATTAAAATATGGATTTTGCCTCAAAAATCTGACTTTGCTGCACTTGCAAAGCTAGCAACTAACCCTAAGCTTGCAATGTAGTATCATACCCTGGGGCGCCTGGCTAGACCTCCCCTATCATGGAGGGGGCTTTGACACTTTAGATTTTAATTTGCCTTCCCTCCCAATTTTTTCTTCTTTTAGTATCACCATTCATGCACTGAGTATTTTATACATGATTATGATATTCTACTCAACCTTTCTCTGACCAAGAATTTTATTTTACAGTTGAAAAAGTGGGGAAATGGTGACTGAATGGTCTGAGGAACCTCAAGGCCCAGAAAGAGCTGGGGTCTAACTGCAGTCTCAGATACAGTATAGTTGACATAGTCCACCTTATGAATAGAAGATTGTCCTATATCTTCTTAGCCAAAGACCAATATATAGTTTTGTATCTGTCATAGATTGAAAATACAGATTTGGAGATAGTAGGATGGAAGTTGAGAATGGAGCTTCTCCCAATTATACCTAATAATCCACTTCAGATTTCATGAAGTTCACTCTGCCTCCTGGCCATTTAAGTTTCCTCGTGCCACTGGGCAAGTGGGCATAAAAGAAATAATGGTTGCTGGCTCGTTAGTCCTATCAAGGTCTCACTATACACTTGGTACAGAGAGAAGCTGAATAAAACAAACAATCTTTTGGATGCCCTCCTAGTACTGCTGTGTTCACTGACATAAGATAATTTGATAAAAGCCTAAATCAACCCTTTATCAGAAGAATCAGTAGCTCAGATACATTAGGACTGACATTTCAAGTCACCACTGGTTGGAGCCACTCCATGAGTGAGTCACGGAGAAGGGAGATCAGGAGTGCTTTCCTTCCTCAGTTGAAAGCCTTGGAGTTATCAAGGGCTTCCTTTCTCTGAGGACCTAAACTTCAATTTTTGCTCCCCATTTCCATGAGCCTAGGAAGCTCTGCTCATCTTTCAAGCCTCCACTGAAGATTAGCAAATGCCATGAGAGAAAAAGCCACTCCATCAGGTTCACCGCTCTGTACCTCCCTCCTTTCTTGTATTTTAGCCCTCCAAGTCCTTATTAGCCTTTGTGGCTTTATTATATATTCAAACAGATTTTTAAAATTGTTTTTCTAGTTTACTTGGTAGGGTGAAACAAGCTGGCCTGTGATTAGCGCACTAATAAAATCATATTTCTTTCCTTCTAGCAGTAGTCTCAGTTTGCAATCATAAACTCATTTCATGATAATTTGCTTAATCCCTGTCTTTTCTACAACATGTAATTAGGTACCACACTTGTTTTTGCTCACTGTGATATCGTGGCCTAGCACAACGCTAGGCACACAGCAGATACTTAATATTTAGGAAGCTAATGAGTGATTAAGCATGGGACAAACTGCTTTTTATTAACAGCCAAACACTTATTAAGTGCAAAACACCTGGATTAAGATATGACATTGTGTTTGAATATCTCTGATCTCATAGCCTATTGTTTATTCTTAAACACAAAACAAGGCAAAATGTTTTGTCCTGTGGATCAAGGCTTGGTCTCACATGGATTTTAAATGGCTCAGGAAGGAATGAGTGTTAGGGGAAATTATTATACACAGCGAATGACCATCTACTGGGAGGGAGGAGCCCAAGACAGTGACATAGAAACAGCTCGTAGAATAGACCCTTAGCAATTCAGGGCCATTCAGAAAATGGGCACAGTGGCACCTGGTTGGAACATCCGTGAGTTGAGCATCCGACTCTTGTTTTCAGCTCAGGTTGGGATCTGGGGATTGTGAGATTGAGCCCTGTACTGGGCTCTGCTCAGTGAAGAGTCTGCTTAAGACTCTGTCCCTCTCCTTCTCCCCCTTCCCCCTGAATAATTAAATAAATAAAATCTTTTCTTTTTTTAATAAATAAAATCTTAAAAAAAAAGTGAAAGTGGGCACAGAAGGTTGTTGAAAAATTAGCCTTAAATGCCTGGAGAAGAGGCCACATGTCATCAGTGTCTAGATAACAACTGAAGAGAGTTTAAACTGAGTCAGTGTTGTGAGAAAATGGCCTATGGTAGTCTGGAAGGAACAAGATAAACAAAGTGAGTAAGTAAGGAACACAGGATATGATATCTGTTAAGTTGGAGACTTAGAATCCAGTGTATTCTAATGTGTATATATGTGTGTGTTTTCATTGTTTTATTTTATATTTTATAAATGGGGAGACTAGCTCAGTAGTTTATGTTTGCTATCTGCAGAAAGATTTGTATCTGTGCATACACATAGATACATGCAAATTAGAGTATATGAATAATGGCTATTAATGCTCTTTTGGATGTTAATCCTTGAAAGAACTCTAATTACTCTGCCCATATGTCTTAATTAGGGACTATGAAGTCCCCATGATAGTTACTAGCTGTGAATAAGAATACTATAAAAGTTACTCAGGTCATTATCTCAGAAACTCCAACTCTACTTAAGTGACAAGTTATGAGTTAAATAACAACCAGAGAAACAAAATGGCTCACTGTCATATTAAAAGTCACCCAGCCTACCAGTTTCTTTATGAGGTCGTGTAGGACAATATATGTAGAAGTAGTGTGTCCATCCTAGATGATTCCAATTAAGCAGATTTCATGATCAGTTTTAATTTGCAGTTGTATCATTGGAGAAGAAACTTTTATTCACAGCTAGCAGCTACTGTTGCTTTCAGCAACAAAGACCCAGATAGGCTAAATGAAGTAGGTGTCATATTCTCTCCTGTAACAAAAGTCTAAGAGGAAGCTGTGCTGTGCTTGTATGAAGGCTCCATAGTCATTAGGGAAGCATACTCTTATCTTTCTGTAGAGCATGACTTTGCATCTTCAAGGACACTTGGTGTCTTCTGGAATTTCAATCATGGTGAATACATTTCAGGTAGAAGGAGGGGAGGAATAAATGACAAAACTGTTGAGTCAGTCTCCTTTAAAGAGGCTTCCAGAAAGCCAGCACTGAGTTCTTACATTTTACTGATCATCTGTCATTGCAAGAGAGGGTAGGCAATGTAGTTACTGAGCTGGGCACATTGTTACCTGGAATAAAATTGAAATTCAACAGAATACAAAAAGAAAGGGCAACATGGATATTGGATTCTGTCGTGGAGATTTGAAGTGATCTAAAAATAGTGCAATAGCTATTGTTAGATGCCTAATATATGTCAAGCTGTCTACTACATCTCAGGGCACAAAGACAAATATATTGGGCCAGCTGTCAAGGATCTGATTGTTTAGTAGAGGAGACAGACTATAAATTATGTGGTAATAAAGTTTGCTGTGGGGTTGTGGGAGAGCAGAGATGAACTCAGGCCAACCCAGAGGTTTGGGCTTCCTGGAAGAGATGTTTCTAGAATCTAATCCTGAAGGAAAGGTAAGAGCTGAGTGCCATTCCAGGCATGGGGAGCACCATCCTCAAAGAAAGCTAAACATGGGGGAAACATCATTGTTTAATAGAATTGAAAGCAGTTGGAAATTATTAGAAGGTAAAATAGAAGGGTAGAAGTAAAAAAGGAAATTAAGACTCAAGTTTTAGAGGGTCTGGTGTGTTAACTGAGTAACAAGGCTCTGGAAAGCCTTGGAAGGGGTTTAAGAATAAAACTCCATAGTCAAATTGAATTTTAGATATGCCATTCTCAATGCTATGTGGAGGAAGCTTCAAAGGAGGGCAAAATTGAGATAAAAAGAGTTATTAGCAGGCTATTTTAGTAGTAAGGTAAGAAAGAATGGAAACCTGGTTAGGCAGTAGTAATAGGGGTGGGAGAAGGAATATAGAACTATGTGGGAGGAATAAATTAGTTATTAAATGAAAAGATATGGGTAGGTGGATAAAAGACTTTAGAATGACTACAAGATTTCTGCTTTAGGAGACTACGTAGTAGATGGCACATTAATTGAAATGGTATATATAAGAGCAGGAAGAGCAGGTGGGGGTGGGAGTGGAGGAGTGGGAAAAAGATGAGTTCACTTGGAACAAGTTGAGTTTTAAATGTCTGTGTAACATCCAGTTAGAAATACTTAGTAGGCAAATATCTGAAGCTTGTGATCAGGGTAGAAGGAGTATATTTTTAAGTCCTTTTTAAACTAGATAGTAGTTAAATCGATGTGAATAGATGGGATTGCCTTTGGATAGAGAGTGGGCAGAGAGGGCCAACAAGTTAAGGCAGGAACTCTGCTGACATCAACATCTGAGAAAAAAACACTTGCTAAGGACAATGAAGACATATTAGACTGAGGGGTTACTGAGTTAAACAAAATAAAACAAAACTACATTACATAGGACTTCCTGTGACCCAGGCATTGTGGTGTGGCTAATAATCCTGCCATGAGCATGACAGACAGTCTCTTTCTTTATGGAGCTTTGAGTGTAGAAGACTTATACATTAAATAGAATGTGTCTATCAGAATGTACCTAATAGAATCATGAATGATACCAATGAAAAGAATAGGCTATTGGAGCCTGAAAGATGGTGATTACAGCTAATTTAGGAAAGGCTTTCCTGAGGAAGTAATATGTAAAGTAAGTAAGACCTGATAAAGAGAGAGTTAAATGAGGAGAGTTGGTTAGAAATTAAGACCAAAGTATTACAGAGGGTAAATGGAACAAAACAGAGAGCCCAAAAATAGCCTCATATGGTCCCATGACTTAGGACAAAAGTGTCCTATTGTAATACAGTGGGAAAAAAAGTTTCTTAAATAAATGGTGCTGGGTAAATTAGAGAGCCATATAAAAAAATGAATCTTGACTACTACTGTACATGATATAAAATACCAATCCCAAGTGAATTGTAACTAAGCATGAAAAATGAGATAATAAAGCTAACCATAATGGAAAATATTGATAATTTCAACTGTATTAAAATTAAGAATTTAATTTTTTGAAGTTTTTATTTTAATCACCTAGTACTCATCATGACAAGTACACTCCTTAATCCTCATCACCTATTTCCCCCATTCTCCACCCATATTCTCTCTGGTAACCAACAGTTTGTTCTGTATAGTTAAGAGTCTGTTTCTCAGTTGTCTTTCTTTCTCTCTCTTTTATTCCCTTTGGCTCATTTGTTTTATTTCTTAAATTCCATATATGAGTGAAACCATGTTATTTGTCTTTCTCTGATTTGTTTGGCTTAGCCTTATACTCTCTAGCTCATCCATATCATTGCAAATGGCAAGATTTCATTTTTTTTATGGCATATACGTATATGTGTACACACACACACACACACACACACACACTCCACATCTTCTTTGTCCATCCATCAGTAGATGGACATTTGGGCTTCTTCCATAATTTGACTATTGTTGATAGTGCTGCTATAAACATTGGGGTGCATGTATTTTTATATTCTTTGGATAAATACCTAATAATGCCATCACTGGATGTAGGATAGTTCTATTTTTAACGTTTTGAGGAACCTCCATGCTGTTTTCCAGAGTGGCTATACCAGTTTACATTCCCACCAGTAGTGCAAGAGGGTTCCCCTTTCTCCACATCCTTGTCAACACCTGTTGTTTCAAGTATTTTTGATTTTAGCCATTCTGACAGGTGTGATGTGATATCTTATTGTATTTTGGATTTGCATTTTCCTGATGATAAGTGATGATGAGCATCTTTTCATGTGTCTGTTGTCTATCAGGCTGTCTTCTTTGGAGAAATGTCTGTTCATGCCTTCTGCCTATTTTTAAATAGAATTATTTGTTTTTGGGTGCTGATTTGTATAAGTTCTTTATATATTTTGGATACTAACCCCATATCAGATATGTCATTTGCAAATATCTTCTCCCATTCCACAGGTTGCCTTTTAGTTTTGTTGATTGTTTCCTTTGCTGTGTAGAAATTTTTATTTTGATATAGTTCATTTTTGCTTTTGTTTCCCTTACCTCAGGGTACCTATCTAGAAAAAAGTTGCTACAGTGGATATCAGAGAAATTATTGCCTGTGCTTTTTTTCTAGTATTTTTATGATTTCAGGTCTCACACTTAGGCCTCTAATCCATTTTGAATTTGTTTTTGTGTATAGTGTTATATACAGGTATCTTATTATTTTGGTATGGTGTTATAAAATGGTCCAATTTCATTCTTTTGCATGTTGCTGTCCAGTTCTTCTAACACAATTTGTTGGAAGAGTCTGTCTTTTCTAATGGGGCAGTCTTTCCTGCTTTGTTAAAGATTAATTGACCATATAATTATGGGTTTATTTCTGGATTATCTACTCTGTTCTATTGATCTGTGTGTGTATTTTTGTGACTGTAGCATACTGTTTTGATTACTACAGCTTTCGATTATAACTCGAAGTTTGAAATTATGATACTTCTACTTTGCCCTTCTCTTTCAAGGTTGCTTTGGCTATTTGTGGTCTTTTGTGGATCCATAAAAATTTTAGGATTATTTGTTCCAGCTCTGTGAAATGCTGTTGGTATCTTTTTTTTTTTTTTAATTCTTAAAGACGGCTCCATGCCCAGCCTGGAGCCCAACATGGGGCTTGACCTCATAGCCCCAAGATCAAGACCTGAGGGATATCTGGTTGGCTTAGTGGTTGGGCGTCTGCCTTTGGCTCGGGGCATGATCCTTGAGTCCCAGGATCGAATCCCACATCGTGCTCCCTGCATGAAGGCTGCTTCTCCCTCTGTCTGTGACTCTGCCTCTCTCTCCGTGTCTCTCATAAATAAATAAAATCTTAAAAAAACCCACAAAACCCCCCAAAAAACCAAGACCTGAGCTGGGACCAAGAGTTGGACACTTAGTTGACCAAGCCACCCAGGTACCCCAAGGTGGTCTTTTGATGGGGATTGTATTAAACATTTAGAGTGCTTTGGGTAGTATAGACATTTTAATAATATTTGTGCTTCCAATCCATGAACATGGAATGCCTATTTATTTATTTATTATTTTTTATCTCTTTATTTCTTATTGTCTTCAGTTTCTTTCATTAGTGTTTTATAGTTTTCAGAGTACAACCTAGACATTCACCTCTTTCACCTCTTTGGTTAGGTTTATTCCTAGGTATCTTATTATTTTTGGTACAATTATAAATAAGATTAGTTTCTCTTCCCACTCCTTCATTATTGGTATATAGAAATGCAATAGATTTCTGTAGATTGATTGAACTTCAATTATTAAAAGACCTCTTTGAGAAGTGTAAAAGACAAGTCAAGGAGTAGAAGGAAGGAGATAATTGTCATGTGTATACCTGGTAAAGGATTCCTATAAAGCAAAGACAGAAAAATGCCAATGACTTTAATAAGCATTTCACAAACAGTATCTCCAAATGGCAAAGAAGCATATGAAATATTACCTTAGTCATTACGGAGATGCAAATTTTAATACAATAAGCTACCACTAATATATTCATGGGGGATAGCTATAATTAAGAAGACTGCTAATACTAAGTGTTGGTGAAGAAGATGTAGAACAATTGAAATTCTCAGTGTCATTAGTGAGATCAAGTTGGTACAACCATTTTGACAAATTGTTTGGCAATATCTATTATACAGCTAGATGCATAAACCTATGAGTTAATAATACTATTCCCAGTTGTACACCAACAGAAATGCATACATATGTGCATATAAAAATCTATGCATAAAATCTATGCATATGAATGTTCTTGGCAGCTTTGTTCATAATTGCCTTAAACTGAGAACAACCAAAATGTCCATAAGGAGCAGAATGGATAAATTGTAATACAGTCATATAAAGGACATCTACAAAGGAATGACAATGAATAATAAGCCACTGCCATGTGCAACATTGTGGAATGAATTTCACGTACATAATTTTGAGGGGAAAAAGGCAGACAGAAAAACAGTTCAAAATTACGTTTATGAGAAGTTCAAAAACTAGCAAAGTTAATGGATGGTGATGGAAGTCAGGATGGCAGTTTCTTTTGGGAGTGTAGGTGGGATACTTGTCATGTTTTACTTCCTGACTTCTGGTTGTGATAAGGGTATATTCACATGGTAAAAATTCCTCAACCTATACATTCACAATTTTTGTGCTCTTCTGTATGTCAGTTATACATCAATAAAAAGTTTATGTAAAAAGCTGAACTTACAGAAACAGAGAGTAGAATGGTGGTTACCAGGGCCTGGGGTGGGGTGGGAATTAGGGAGATGTTGCTTAAGTGTATAAACTTGCAAATCATGGGTAAGTCCTGAAGATCTAATGTACAGCATATGGATTATAGAAACAATACTGTATTATAATCTTCAAAGTTGCTAAGAGACTAGACATTAATTGTTCCCACGACAGAAAGGAAATGATAATTGTGTGATGTGATAGAGGTGTTAGCTGTGTGGTAATCATACTGCGATATATATATGTACCAAATCTACATATTGTATACCTTCAACTTATGCAATGTTTTGTGTTAATTATGTAACACAAATTTTATGTATATATATGTGTGTATGTGTATATATATATATATATATAGAGAGAGAGAGAGAGAGAGAGAGAGACTTTGAAGAAGACTTGTTGGTGGGAGGGGAATAGATAGGTACTTAATCATATTTGCATTTGTCTCAGAAAATAAAAATAAAGTTTGGGAGTTTTAAAAACAGGTTTTTCTTTTCTCGCATTTTTTTTTTTTAATGCTCCATGATCTTTACTGTTTCATGCAGTGGCATTCATTATTTAAGACCCTTGGAAAAGAAGTTGATTATTTGAAACCCATAGGATAATGATTGTGAAAGCCTAGCTTTGCTTTATTCCCCAGCTTTATTGAGGTGTAAGGGGAAGCCTGAGTTCTCAAGGAAGAGCCTAAATTTTGGGCCAGAAAGTTTTTATGAATCTCCTCAAAGCAGGATTTGTAGCATCACTGGTCAAAGCCTGAAGAAAGAGTACATAGAATTTATCCATAAACTAGAGCATAGGAGAGAATAGATTCAAAGCAAGTTTCTCTCTGACATACAGAGGAGAGTTTTTGTTTTACATTCTTGGCAATTGAGTGGAGCTTCAGAATAGCGAAAGGGGGGCAAGAGAGTTTAGTGGCTATTGTGGATTTCTAAGAAAGGGTTGAGGCACCCTTCTCTCTCAAGTTTTAGGTCTTCATGGAATAGGACTGAGGATAGGAATATCTGACCTACTGGTGAAACTGGGGCCAGAGAAAGCCCCTATCTTGCTTTCTTAGGAGTACCAAGGGGGGATTTCTATTGTCCTAGAAAAGCCTTGGCACTTTGTCCGCCATGGCACTGGAGTGACAAGAGCGGTGGTTAAGTGAGATGTTGGGCCAAGTGGCTTTCAGGACAGACTGAGAGAATTTGGTATGCACATATTGTGATGTTCAAAAAGCAACAGAGGTCCTGAGTTTCCTGAGGAGGAGAAAAATGTGCAAAGTGCTAAAAGACAACAGACAGATCTAAAGGGTTGTGGAGTAAATGAGTTGATGTATGTAGAAGGCTCAGAAAAAGAGACCGTTACTGTTCTTATCAGCAGTGAGTTGTCTGTTAGAAGTTGTGGAAGGACAGAGTACATCACTGGTGGGGGTCAGTCAGGATGAGGTAAATCTCAAGGTCATCAAGGACAAAGAATGTTTCTGGGAAAGTTACCCCATCCCCACCCTCCCAAGACTGGGAGAGTATGTAATCATTGCAGTATCATAGGTCATCCTCAAGTGGAAGAAACAGAGTTTGGTGAATCCTGAGGAGAATCTTGAATTGGTTGATTGAATTAGAGTATTTAACCCAAATGATGTAGATTACCTTGATTATGCAATATTCAGTTTTTCATTTCTAAGTACATATGGAACTTTAGGACTAAGTTGATTTTTAGAGATGTAAAGGATGTTATATCTCTGCACATTTGAAGTCTCTGTATAAGATTCATACTTGCTATATATTTAAAAAAGTGTACTCTGGCTTTGTGTGCAGAACAGACTGGTAGAAAGCAGGAAGTGCCTCAGGAAGACCATTTAGAAGCCTCTGTACTAGTCCAGGTGCAGGTTCATTTGGAGACTTGGCTTATGTGGTGGCCTTGAGGTGAATAAAAATGGATATGGTTCAAGATGTATTTAGAAGGCAGAATTGGCAGCCTTTAGTGCGTGATTGGATATGGGGAGTTGTAAGAGAAAAATATCAAAGAAAGCTCCTAGAAAGCTCTGTATTGAGAAATGTACTGAGATAACATGCTGTAGGAAAAGCAGGTCTCAAGTTCAGTTTTGAATATGTTAAGTAATGAGGTATTTGTAAAATATATAAATAAGAATGTTGCATAGACTGGGGCATATGGATCTGTCTTAAAAAGGAAGTTCTCTGCTCAAAATACACAGTTGGAGTTATTGGCAAAGAGGTGCTACTTGAAGTTATGGAAGTGGATGAAATCATACCTCATGGAAAGCCTATGTGGATGTGTCCTACATATTTCCAGTAGGTGTGATTCACATTCAAGTTCTGACCCTGTGTGAGGATGGAGAGTGAGGTTAAAAGAGTGTCTGGAATAGTCTCCTATGGAAATCCAATGTACAGTTTTCAGACTAAGATGGAGGTACCAAGAGAGGAGAATGAGAAGAACATTATAGAAGTGGCTAGAGAACAGGAAGGCCAATAAACCTAGGAGAATGTAGTCTAACAGACGTCAGGGAACAAGAGGGTTTTAAGAGTAGGAGGACATGGCCAATGTATTGAATATTTTTGAGAACTGAAATAAAAGAACTCAACATTTTTTTTTGAGATTTTTTTTGACATGAAGATGATCTGGATATTAGTGAGGTGGGTGTTGGGGTGATGGTAAGCGGAGGAGTGGATGGAAGATAAGCAAGGATGTTTCTTTAGATCTTGATGGAGTAAGAAACAAGGATGTTTCTTTATCTAAATTAACAAATTTAAAGAAATTTGGCTCTAAAGGGAGGAGAGAGAGAGGGAGAAATTTAGAGGGAGATGAGAGGTTGGTAGACATAATGCACAAGAGAACCAGAAGTTCCCTCAGAAAACCTCTATTCAGAAGAGCAAGTATCATCCATCCTGCTCTTATCCTCATTCTTTGACTAATCCCAAAACACACAGGATTATCAGCAGTGATGCTGTATACTACTTTTTAAAAAATTTAACCTCAATTAGCTAACATATAGTACATAATTAGTTTCAAATATAGAGTTCAGTAATTCTTATAACACCCAGTGCTCATCACATCACTGTATACAACCTGAATATCAAGAAGGCATGCTGCGCTGCCAAGGTTATTCAGTTCAGGTTTCAGAGAGAATTCAAGAGAAGATTCATCAAGAGCCTGAAGCAAGCACATTCATTAAGAGTATAACATCCCTCTCAGTGCCTACTTCACCCTCTCCCTGCCTCAGAAGGGAAAGGATTTTGAAATAGACTAAAGGTCAACTTACAAGAAGAGTCAGAACTTTGGGATCCTTAACTAATCCCTTTAGGGCAGAGACCACGTTTTATTTGACTTTATATATCCCCAGTTGTAGTGGCAGGACATTGAAAGCTCTGTTGGAATGAATAAATCAGTGTAGTTTCCATTGGGAAAATTATACAAGCAGCAATGCCACTCCCCCTCCAGTAGTTTCCTCAGGAGAGTTACTCTATGAGGTGTTACATATAAGAAGCCCTTCAGAGCAGGCCATGATTGTGTCCTTGGAAAACCATAATCAGAATCAATGCTCCTATAACAGCTTGCTCAACGCAATAGATTCTGGTATTATTATTCTCTGCTGCCCTCTAGTCCCTAAGGAGTGAAAGGGGTGGTTAACTTCCAAGTTACAACATTAAAATGCCATGGTTCAGCTTATTGTTCGGTAACAAAGCTGGCAGTGTTATTCAGGAGCCACATCTCACTGTGGTTTATGTATGTGACCAATCAACTATATGTATGTGACCAATCAACATGTTTTTGAGCCCTTTAGAACACAAATGCCTTGTCCTACAATTCCTCCTCAAAACAAAATGTGTTTTGAATAGATAATATGTGCTTTTCTTTCCAAATTCATGCCCCATCCCTCAAACACATTCGCCTCATGTGTGTGTGTTTGCCTCCTCTCTTGTCATGCTTCATCCTAAATTTGCCTTATTGATAGGTCAGCCTGTTTTTTGCAGAGGTGAGCTCACTCCCAGACCTTTGCAGATCCGTAAGAGAGTCTCCCTTGGGGACGCCTGGGTAGCTCAGTGGTTAAGTGCCTGTTTTGGCTCAGACTGTGATCCCAGGTCCTAGGATTGAGTCCGCATTGGGCTCCCCGCAGGGAGTGTGCTTCCCCTCTGCCTCTCTCTGTGTGTTTCTCGTGAATAAATAAATAAAATCTTTAAGAGAGAGAGAGAGAGAGAGAGAGAGAGAGAGAGAGTTGTTTGGAATTACCTGTCAGGTTCTCTGGCCTGTCTCTAGTATGTCCTCACTGTCACTCCAGGGTTACTCCTTAGCCTCCCCCCAGTATAGAATCCCTTCATCCCAAGCACTGGTGGGAGTCGGCAGCCTTCACTTGTCCTTGGTATCCTAGACATATATTTCAGTAAGAAACACATATCCCTGGAGATCTTGATGTGGTATTATCTGGGAACACTTTTTCACTTAAACATTTTTAAAATACTTAGGCATTAATATTCTAGATCCCATGTAAGGTACTGGTGTTTTTTTTTTAAGATTTTATTTATTTATTCATGAGAGACACAGAGAGAGAGGCAGAGACACAGGCAGAGGGAGAAGCAGGCTCCACACAGGAAGCCCGACATGGGACTCGATCCCTGCTCTTCAGGATCACATCCTGGACTGAAGGCGGCGCTAAACCACCAGGCCACCGGGGCTGCCCGGTACTGGTGTTGTGTTCTGTCTAGATCTTGCAGGAGCCAGTCATTTCTGTCTGTCCTGATTTGTCTTTCCATCTCTTTACCTGTCTGCTCTCGTATTCCCAAGTGGCCTTTGGATAAGCCAGCGGTGGTTTATCACAAGCGCAAACAACAAATTAACAGGGAATGAGAAATAGAGGATCATGACTGAGAAGTCCATATCAATAAGAGTAGAAAGAAGATCCCAAACATCCAGTCCTCCTAGGCATATGTTGTTTTATTTGCTCTGACATTTAGCTTTGGGTTTCCTGGTAATCAAAGCAAATAGAAAAACGTAATATTTCTTGTCAGAAAAGAGGAAATATCTCAGGTCCTTAGGGAAGGCAAAATTGTTTGTTTTTTAGCACTAAGTTCTCAAAAGCATTTTCAATGTGGCCCTTTATATAAGGGGCATTAAATGAGACAATGTTCTTGACTTCCTCCATATAGCAAGTGCAGGAATGGGTCTCCTATGACTATCTCTTCTATTGTCTTTAGATAATAGTGACATCATCTTAAAATGCATCTTAGTAGAGGTGATTCTGTGAAGACCCACTTCCAAGAAAATGAAAACTGTCTAGACCAAATGAATTTTATTCTCCGGAAACGCTAGATCTTCCCTAGGACCCGTCCAAGGAAAAGAGGTGAATACATCCATTTTCTTTTTCTTCTGAGGAGCAGTCCACATTCATTGCTACCAGTGCCTTTCAGTGCTCTTAGCCATCTGAGCACTCATTTTCTGACCTTCCTCACTTGTCCCCTTTTTGGTTAATTTTCGGTGTCTTGCTTTCAGCTACTGTTATTGTTAATTCTCATGAAGCCTGGATTTTGGAATAGCTGAGTATTAAAAAAAGTTTTTTTTCCTAATTGTTGGTGTTTTCAGAGCTTTTTATACACTAATATATATTGTGACTCTCTAAGAAAAATAATGTTTGGTATTTCTCAAGCTTATTTGAGCATGGAATTCCTTTATCATGTACCAAAGACTTGCTGGGAAATGCTGCTGAAAGCTGTTCTTTGATAATATCTCAATGTTAGCCCTCACAGGATACTGATGACTTAATACAGGATTAATGATAGTCAAGAAGTCTTTGAAATCCAAAGCCAGGAATCATTAGTAAAGCATCCTTGGTACCCTGGCAAGTAGATGAAATATACTTGGGCAGGAGGTCCTTCCTAGAATCCTTCAGGTTGTACATGTATTTATAAGATCAGCAACTACAGTCTTAGACATGATTTAAAAGTTCTTTCCTATAAAATCAAGGTTGTGTTCTTCAGCTTACTCTTTGAATTCCACCTAAAAAAATTGACCAATAAAAATATTGTTAAGATTATTTGAAGCATAACTGGTTTTTAAACTTCCACTTGGAGAAAATAGTGCATTATAATTTTTGAGCAAGAATTACAAAGAATATGTAACATAATGGCTTTAAAAATATTCAATACTGTCAGTAGGACACAAAATCATTAGGATAAACATTTTTTTATGGTTGTTGAGAAGACGCTTCAAAATAAAATGGTTAATTAGTGACATCGAGCACCTCCTGTATAGAGACTTATAGTTCTTTAAAACTAGAAATTACAAAAGATTATGAGACTGTAAAGAGTGAAAACAGATCTCATTTTTTACATCTTAGAAATAAACATTTGTAACCATCTGCAGTATATTTTCTGGATTGAGGACAAGAATAATAATCTTACAAATTTATTTTTGAAATGTCACTTCTAACTCTTTTGGTTAAATAATACTGCAGTTTTTTTCTCCATTACACTGAGTACACTATTAAATATTTAAAAAAAACAGGGATCCCTGGGTGGCGCAGCCATTTGGCGCCTGCCTTTGGCCCAGGGCACGATCCTGGAGACCCGGGATCGAATCCCACGTCAGGCTCCCGGTGCATGGAGCCTGCTTCTCCCTCTGCCTATGTCTCTGCCTCTCTCTCTCTCTCTCTCTCTCTCTGTATGACTACATAAATAAATAATTAAAAAAAAAAAACAGAATTTTAACATCTTGAAACAAAAGTAGTTTTATCCTCTAAGCTATAATATTAGTTACCAGTGAATGGAATTCCGTTTGAAAATTAAGTTTTTTTATTATGCTCCAGTGACACTAATATGAACATTCTTAACTCTTCTATCCTTCTGTAACTTTTTCTGTTTACCTACAGGGAACTCTCTCCAATCGGTGATAATCTCCTATTCATCCTCTGAAACCCAATATAGCATCCTTTTCCAGGAAACCTTTTCTTATGCTCCTCCGAGCTTTCACATGCATTTTATCAATGTCTGCTAACTTTGTCCTTATACATATTTTTATTTTTCCATTTATTACACTATTTTTTATGGGATTTTCCCCATATAGAGTGTGAGTTCAAGGAAGACATGAAATTCATCTTTATTCATTTCTGCATTTGGGGGTTAAAATTTACTCTGAAATACAAAATTGCACAGACATATCATTTGATTTAGCACTTAATTATATGCTGCTTCTTTCATTTGCTATATTTGATCTTATCTAGCTCTGGATACCTCAGTTCTGCAGCTAGTGAGAGCATGAGTGTGTTAGGACTTAAATTGCCTGTTAGAGGTAACTTGACCTCTTCCGGTTTAACAAGCATTTCTTTGTGATTGATTTAGGTTTTGTGATTAGTCTTTAGGGAGTATAGTAGAATAAAATAGCTCCTCTTCTTGTTAGGACTCCTTCTCCCCACCTCTCATGAGGTTTCCTCTTTATTTTTCTCCAAGATGGTATGTTTGTTCTTAGAGAAGACTGAATTGTTTAATGCAGTGTGGAGGTAGTCTTCTGGTTTGGGCAACCTTCTCTATTCTTGGTCTCCATTGAGTGCTTAGCTTGTTCCCTGCCTGGTTTTCTTTAGCTCATATCCACAAGGGTATAGGTAACTTCACCTAGTCAACTTGGTTTCCTGCTGGGATCTCCTCTTGAATGAAGTCTGAAGTCTGTAGTCCCTTCTGCATGTGTGGGTTTTCCTGGATTCTGTGGTTTATTTCTCCCAGTACTGGATTCTTTAGATCTCTCAATTCTACGGCTTCCAGGCAACCCCTTTGGGCCATGGGAGCTCTAGGATCTCCTATATGCCAAGCACTGGTCATAGGAGATAAGGATGCTCATTTCCATTTGCTTGCGTCCAAGCTTCCATGGGTGAGAGAGGCTTCTCTAGAATGATAGGAAAATTTCTAAAGAAAGAACAGCTTCAGTCTGTCAGATCCTAGTAAAGGGAGTGACCATTTAGAAAATTATCGTCATAAGAAAACTTGCAGAATCAAGAAAAATGGAATAAATTTTGCTATTCTTGTTGGCAGAAAGGGAGCATTCAATTACCCTATGTTAGGTTAACCTGGCTAAAAATTGTGGTTATGTCAGATTGGAGAGTTGATCTAGAATTACTGAAGTGTAATAACAGGAAACAGCTATTGTGTTTCAACATAATAAATATAACAGAAAAAAACTGAAGGGAGGTAATTGGTTTTCAGCTGTAGACATTTCAATAATTCTGAAGCTGTTTGGGATTCATATCCTCAAGAAACGGGAGATATTGTCAAACTTTTTTTTATAATAATTTCTATTATTAGTTCCCAGTAAAAACTGCTGTCAAAGTTGGCCAGTGAATTGCTTCCATGTCATTGTTTAATCCTTGGGAAAATAACCAACTGTGAGTAATTCCTCGTACCTCTTCCATTAATAATGCTGCCCATGAAAGAATAGAATCTGGTGGGTAGTGGGTAGTAACCTAAGGCAGTGAATAATATCAGATACTCTCAGAGATCATTTGACTTGGTATCACTTGCTTTTTTTCTTCTGCTGAAAACCTCTAAAAAGTTTTGAGAAGCTATGAATATAAAAATTATAACCCAAGAATTCCCAGCAGGCTGAATTATTTGCTGAAACACTTAAGACCGGCAGGTGTTTGGGGGAATATGTGACATCAAAAGCCTTTTTCTTTTAGCTAAAGCAATCTTTCACACTGAGGTATAAAATGTTATCAAGGTTCAGACAGGAAAATGCTGAAGCAGTCTGTTATTTTTCTCCCTCCTGTCTCTGCTTGTGTTTTTTTCATTTTTAAGTCATTTTAGGCATTTTGTTTTTTTGTTTCTTTTTGTTGGCGAGCAATCAGCCCTTATTTACTCTTTAATTCTTTGGACTTAATCCCTTGTAGACAAATGAAAACATATTTATTATACAGTTAGTTAATCAGAAGTTCTCTGATTATTCTCTTTCTGAAGCTCTATAGGAATTATAGGCATTATCATTTGATTTAGCACTTAATTATATGCCATTTTGTCATTGTTTGCTACTACTGATTCTGTTTGTCTTATTTCTTCCCTAAATAATGGGCTTTTTAAGTATATGAGTGTAATGGTTAATTCTGTGTGTCAACTTGAATGGATCACTGGGTTGCCATACATTTGGCCCCATATTATTTGGGCTCTGTCTGTGAGGGTGTGTCTGGATGAAATTAACATCTCAATCAGTTCAGATGTGGGTGGGTCTCATCCAAATAATTAAAGACCAAAATAGAACAGGAATGTTAAGAGGGAACTCCTTCTGCCTGACTGCTTTATGCTGGGACATTGGTCTTTTTCTGCCTTCAGACACGAACTCAAACATTGGCTCTTCCTGAGTCTGGAGGCTGCCAACCTTCAGATTGGAATTTATTCCACTGGCCTCTTGGGGCTTGCTGATGCAGAGTTTGGGGATTCTCAGCCTCCGTAGTCATATGAGCCAATTCCTTAAATAGATCTCTCTCTCTCTCTCTGGATAGATCCTACTAGTTTGTTTGTTTGGAGAACTCTGACCAACACAGTGGGTCATGTCTGATATTTATTTTATATTATCCATAGCACTTAGTACATCCTATGGTTAGGAAACTTGAAAACTTTTAGAAGTAAAGTGATTCATGAAATGTAGTCAGTTACAGTGAGACAAAATCCTTACTACACATTTGTTAAATTCTTCAGTACAGGTACTATTGCACTTGTTGGTTTTGACAAAGGTGGAAATAAAAGTAGTAAAAAAAAAAATGCAGTATTGATCTTGATTAGGTGGTGTCAAATGAGCTAAATTTCTGTATTGAATGATGAATTGTAACTACAGCACATCATACAGCATGATTATCATCATGAAAGGTACTATTTAAAAGACAGTTTGAATTCATTTAGTCAAAAGCCTTTGTATATTTTCTGAAAACTCATGATACTGTAAGTGGTGTTAAGAAAGTCTCTATCACTGCTGCCTATAAGATTTGTAAACCAATTAAGTCACATCATCTTTCCTGTAGCAATTAGTGCTTTTGACCGAAGACATGACATGCATTTGGAGTTGTTTTTCAATTAGTTGTGATAAATATCTTGTCTGATTTCACCTATGACCCTTGACATGGATTTGTAGGAGGACTTGTGGAGATGAAGTTTTAGTGTTATAAAACAGAGTGAAGCTATAACTGATTTGTGTCAATTGAACCCTGTGGTTTTGACCCGGTTGGGATTGTATAGTAACTGAATTAATGGATTAAAGTTAGAAAATGTGCCAAACCATAAACCAGAGATAAGTGAGCAGAGAAGTGCATTTGTCACGAGCGTACCATGATTCTGTTCACTTCAGAGTGCGATGGCACGAGTGTCTTCACATGAAAGAGTATTGTAAACTCTTCTATTTATTGAGATCAAACACTTAGAGTCTTTATTATATGAATATTATAATTTATGAAAATACGAAATATTTCTTTTCTCCTGAGAAAAAAGCCGAGACGCCTCAGCTTTAAAATCTGAGAAAGCAGAAACATCAAATCGACAAGCATGGAAAAAAAATTTCCTCTGAAATATCTGGTATTCTGCATTTGCCACTGATGTAATTTTTATATGCATTTCAGAAAGAATTTTTTTCCCTGATACTTTGCTAGATTGCCCATAGAGATACTGAGATACATAAGACGTGCTAATGTTGCCCACTTGCTATGAGCAAGAGAGTTAAATACCCCTCAGCCACACCTTCTAGGTTGAAAGTTGATGCTATTTCAGGAGCAGTAAGCATGGCATCCCTATTACTTTCCAGAAGGGGTCTTCAACTGTGTTCTCACTAGGTTGCTTTTCTTCCTCTTCAAATGTGATGAAAATAAAGCCTGCTCTATCACCTCAACATAGTGTAGATCTATCGTGTGGATGCTCCCCAAGGGACACAGAGGACTCAGAACAGAGACAAGTAGCATATGGCATTTTGTAGATAGGGTGGAGAGCAGTGAAACAGCCACACTCGCAGTATAACTATTAAGAGCAGATATTAAATGGAACATTGAGCAAACCCACCAGCAGATAGTAAGAATAACGATTTTGCTAGAAGGAAGTGAACTCTGGAGCATGTCTATAAAACCAGAAGGGAAACAGAAATTGGATAAAGAGGAGACAAAAGAAATAGGGCCTGGATTGAGCCCCAATGGTGATGATTCTCTAAATCATCCTTGTCTGAAGATACTTACCAAAGGCATTGAGGAAAATACTGGATATTAATATTGGGATTTCTCTGTATACTGATCATTGTTTATATTCAGTATATAATAATTATATTATTAGTGAACTGTAGAGTAAAATAAGTGAAATAAGTATCTTTTTAAAACAAATCATCGTACAGGTATTTATTACATTTGGGATGAAGTATCTAAAGAAGAAATACAAGTTTTTAAGATAATACACCTCAGGAAAAACTGATCTAGGTGGAGTACTTAGTATTTATTAATTTAGGGTTTATTAATGGTGGATGCGTCATGGAAAACTTGCTTTTAGAAGTCCATATCTAAAGGCTGCACAGATGTTTTTATAGACAGTGTAATAGTAGACATAGAGAACTAGGAGAAAACCAAAGAGAATTAGACTGGATAGTTTCTGAGGTCTATTCTAATTCAAACATCCAAAGACGTATGCTAATAGCTTCTAAGTCTTGACTTGCATATAATAGGTCTTATTAACTCAGTAGACAAAAGCATGGGCAGGTATGATAGAAGGTGTGTGACAAATACTATTTGGCTCCAACAGACTAAGATGTTTTTGGGCCACCAGGGGGGCCAACCTGAGTAGGGCACTTTCTTCCTGATACCAGCCACAGGGCTCACTCAGAAACCTGAGTATTTCATGATCCTTAGGATTTATTCATTTTGCTCTGCCACATGTCCATATAATGGGACGCCTTGCTCAACGAAGTAAATAAGTATCATTTTCGGGCAGCCAGGGTGGCTCAGTGGTTTAGTGCCACCTTCAGCCCAGGGCCTGATCCTGGAGACCCGGATCAAGACCCATGTCAGGCTCTCTGCATGGAGCCTGCTTCTCCCTCTGCCTGTGTCTCTGCCTCTCTCTCTCTCTCTCTCTCTCTTTGTGTGTGTCTGTCATGAATAAATAAATAAAATCTTTAAAAAAAAAGTATCATTTTCATTGTACAATGCTGATCCATTCCATCTAAATTAAACCTTTTATTGTCACAAAGTTCTTGAGTTAAAATGTGCTCCTCCTGTTGTTGTAGGTGATTGGATTGGGAAGACGCTATCTGAAAACAGCTATTTCCATCTGGGGCCCAGAAGAGCAAAAACCTGGAAATCAGTCCTTGAATACTGCCTTTGCCATATTCATTTCAATCTGGGGTATTAGACCATATTCACCTTTTTTGGACATCAGGAAGTCTATATAAGAGTGTTTAAGGGAAAAAAGTGAATATGATTAAAAAGAATGTCTTCAGCACTTTATTCAAGTGACTATACTCAGTCCCTTGGTAAGCCTGATGATCCTTGTTTGAGAGAGTATATGCTGGAGGAGAACTAATGCAATTCCTGTTCCCAACTAATATCTGTGTGTTCTCAGGAGACATCCCTCCAGAAATGGAAACCAATCAAGTAACAAATATTCATCCCCTTTTATGGGTCCAACACTGAACTAAACATAAGGTATACCAAAATGGAGACCAGCTTCATTTGAATAATTGTTTCAATTACGTAAAAACACAAAGGAAAAGATTGTCACAGCCCCAAATATTTCATATTAGCTAGAGAGGCAATAAGGTCCAAAATGAAAGAAACTAGTGTAACCTGAAGCAAAGAGGTTTCATGAAAGAGACATAATTGGAGACACTTGTGGAAGGAGGAAGGGTAAAGGCGAAGGAAATGGATAGATAAATGGGAGGAGCAAGTCCACCATGCTAACAAACCTATCCCAGGTTTGCACATCATACCCAGACTTTAGCCTAGCTTTTGCAGGCATCATTGGTCCTGCATTTCTATTATTAATGCCATGGTGCCCACATATAGGATAATTTCTTAAAACTCAGTTTCTAATATTAAATTTCCTCATATTTCAACTCTACGCCACCATCTTGACCATTTTTCTTCCATGGAGAAAGAGTTTAAGAGAGAGATGTGTTTTATTTTATTTTATTTTATTTTATTTTATTTTATTTTATTTTATTATTTTATTTTATTTTTTTTACTTAAGATAGTCACACACAGAGAGAGAGAGAAAGAGAGAGAGAGAGAGAGAGAGAGGCAGAGACACAGGCAGAGGGAGAAGCAGGCTCCATGCACCGGGAGCCCGATGTGGGATTCGATCCCGGGTCTCCAGGATCGCGCCCTGGGCCAAAGGCAGGCGCCAAACTGCTGCACCACCCTGGGATCCCGAGATGTGGTTTTGATCTCAAGATTTATGTGTATAGTTTTCTGTGTTCACTTTTCTTTAGGAGGGATTATTCCTTCCCTCTGTTTTCAATTGTGTCCCCAAATCTCTGTAAAATAAAGCACCATTTGTGGTAAAGATGCTAGTCATCCCTAACCACCTGTGTTGTTGTCTTATTCCTGAGCCCCCAGATAGACCACATTTTCTGGGCTCCCTTGGAGGTAGGTGTAGCAGTGTGAATGTCTGGGCCATGGTGAGGGAGCAGGAATGATAGGACCATTTCCAGACTGGTATAGAGAGCTTCCAGCAGCAATTCTCTTTTATTCCCTGGCTAATTGGAGAGGGCTCTAGGAAACCACACAAGGTTGGCAGGAAGAACCTTGGTCCCTGAATTGTGAGCATAGGACAGAACCTCCCTTCCCCTTTGCCACTACTCATATTGGATTGTGATGTATCATGATATGAACTAGAAAGAACCCTGGTGAGGTGATTTCCCAAAGCAATATCATGATGAATTTAAAGCATATGGATACATTTCTCTCAAT
Organism: Vulpes vulpes; assembly: GCF_048418805.1. Classification (NCBI taxonomy): domain Eukaryota; kingdom Metazoa; phylum Chordata; class Mammalia; order Carnivora; family Canidae; genus Vulpes; species Vulpes vulpes. The sequence continues at coordinate 25,159,466 of NC_132794.1, read as the reverse complement.
GGAGCTTAGTAATTTTTTTTTTTTTGGAGCTTAGTAATTTTTGATGAACTTTTCAAAAAAGTTTTTCTTTGAAAATAATCTCAAGAGAGAGGAAGGTTTTAAGGCAATGTGATGGTTAATTTTATGGGTCAATTTAGCTAAGCTATAGTACTTGGTAACTAAATTAAACTCTAGCGGTTGCTGTGAAGGCATTTGTAGATGTGGTTAACATCTACCATGAGTTGACTTTAAGTAAGGACATTAACCTTGATAGTGTGGGTGGGCCTTACATCAGTCATTTGAAGGCCTTCAAAGCAAAAGCTGAGGTTTCCTAAAGAAGCAGAAATTCTGCTTCAAGCACATGGCATCAACTTCTTCCTCAATTTCCAGACTATTAACCTCCCCTACTGCTTTCAGACTTGCCAACCTTTATGATCGCATGAGCCAGTTCCTTACAATAAATCTCTTCACACACACACACACACACACACACACACACACACACACACTCGTACATAGATGGTTCTGTTTTCCTGGAGAACCCTGGCTGATACAGGTGGACAGTCATTTTTGTATTATTTATGCCTCAGGAGCGACAATTGCTAGCATAATGTTTTGAACATGAGGAGTTTTAAGATTTTATTTATTCACGAGAGACAAGCAGAGAGAGGCAGAAACATAGACAGAGGGAGAAGCAGGTTCCCTGTGTGAGCCCAGTATGGACCTCAATCCCAGGACCCTGGATCATGACCTGAGCCAAAGGCAGACAGACGCTCAACCACTGAGCCACCTGGGTGCCTCGAGGAGTTTTCTAATAACATATGTTAAATAGATCAATGTGAAACCAACTGGAGATTCAACTACTATGAAGGCTAATATTGAAGCTTTGAAATAAAAACTGAAATTTCAGCAGTATAATCATAAAATATTGAAATTCTCTAAAAATAAATAGGAACATTCATCCATTCATGCTTTTTTGTTTTAAGAAATAAAATCACCATTTTTTTTCCCCACATAAACTTGAAGTAAAGTTGCTATCTAGGACTCTAATAGTTTCCACTATCTCAGCAAGTGAGGATATCAGTTTGTTCTTAATTTGAGTAAATGTATTTCACATATAAAAATTTTTGGTGCCCTCTGGTGGACAGAGTTCAAAAAATAAAAAGCATATAAATATACTGTAGTCCCCCCTTACCCATGGTTTTGCTTTCCACAGTTTTAGTTACCAATGGTTTACAGATGTTAAGAAGCAGATGATTTATTCTCCTCCCGACAAAGCATTAGAAAGTCATAGTAGCCCAACACTACGTCACAATGCCTGAGTCACTCACCTCACTTCATCTCATCGCGTAGGCATTTTATCATCTCGCATCACCAATAAGAAGCGTGAATACAGTACAATAAGATATTTTGAGAGAGGCCACAGTCACATAACTCTTACTACAGTATATTGTTATAATTGTTTTATTGTATTGTTATTGTTCTTAACATTTTACTGTGCCTAATTTATGAATTAAACTTTATCGTAGGTATGTGTATATAGGAAAAAATATAGTATATATAGGATTCAGTACTCTTCATGGTTTTGGGTATCCACTGGGGGTTTTGGAATGTTTCCCCCACACATAAAGAGGGGGCCCTACTTTATATAGAGCAGTCTATTTGGGTATGTTCCCAAATTTCCTTTCTAAATTTGAAAATCTTTGGGATGCCTGGTTGGCTCAGTGGTTGAGCATCTGCCTTCAGCTCAGGGCGTGATCCTGAGGTCCCACATTGGGCTCATCGCAAGGAGCCTGCTTCTTCCTCTGCCTGTGTCTCTGCCTCTCTCTGTGTGTCTCTCATGAACAAATAAATGAAAATCTTAAAAAAAAACTTTTTTTTCATTGATTTATTTGAGAGCGAATAAGAGAGAGCACAAGCAGGAGGAGTGGTAGAGGGAGAGGGAGAAGCAGATTCTCCTCTGAGCAGGGAGCCCAATGTGGGGCTCAATCCCAGGACCCTGGGATCATGACCTGAGCTGAAGGCAAATGCCCAATCGACTGAGACATCCATGTGCTCTTAAATCTGGAAATCTTAATGCATTTTTTTTCACAGAAGAAGAGAGATTAACATCTCAGATTTGTTTATAAACCCCTATTATAGTACATGAAGTGCTTAAAATATGACACCCAAAGTAATAGGGCCTGACAAAAAGTGAGACAATGATTCTGTGAGAGGTTGAGAGCTATCACTTGGGAATCCATTGCCATCTCCTCTGCTGTGGCCTTGATTAGTGAGGAAGACTGGAATTGCCTGGATCCCTCCCTGAGGTGCTTCCATGGCCACCGAGGTGCCCCTAAACTTACAATTAAATAAATTATTTTAAAAACTAATATACACTCAAAACTCATTGCTTCCTAATATTTTGCCACACTTTTCTATTATTTAGTAAATTCACCTATTGAGATGTTTTGTGTTTTATATGGTGGAAATACTATATAGTGATGTGCTGCTGTGCATCTCTTACCAACTCTTCATTCAGTGATACCAGTAGCTTGTAGTTGGTCAGTGGGAATATTTTTTGTCAAGGAAATTGGAAAATGCTACAAATCAAAACCCCCTAGTAGTTGTAAATATTTGTCTCCACACCACTGAGTCAGGAAGTGTCTTTGGGAACAAAAGAAGGAGGTTTCCTGTTTCATTATTTAATTTAATTCAATTTATCCCACCATCTATACTGGATTGGTCCTCACGTTTATTTATTCATTCAATCAACATTTTTAGTTGATGTATAATGGACATAGAACATTATATTAGTGTTGGGTGTACAACGTAATGATTTGACATTTGTATACATTGCAAAGTGATCACCCACAATAAGTCTAGTGGCCATCTGTTACCATAAAGAGTTACAATTATTTTTTTCTTGTGATGAGAACTTTTAAGACTTGCTTATTTAGCAACTTTCAAATTTTCAATACAATGCTATAGGCCATAGTTATCATACTATATTACAATCCTCATGACTTATTTGTTTTACAACTGGAAGGACACCCTTCACTCATTTTACACACCTCCCAACCTCCTCTCCTCTTATAGTTTCCAATCTATTCTCTGTATCTATGAATTTTGTTTTGTTTGTTTTCTACATTCCATACATAAGTGAAATCATACAGCATTTGTCTTTCTCTGACTTATTTCACTTAGCATTAAGAGTCAGAGTCCATGGTCCATTCATGTTGCAAATGGCAAGATTTCATTCTTTTTAATGAAAGTGTGTGTGTGTGTATTTATATTTCATTGTGTATGTATATATATATATATATTTATATTTGTCTCTTTCTATATATCTGTATATGTCTCACATCTTTATCCCCTCATCTTTATTTACTTATTTCATTACGTATGTATATATATATATACATCTATGTCTCTATATAACTAAATATGTCTCACATCTTCTTTATCCACTCATCCATTGATGGACACTTAGGTTGTTTACATATCTTGGCTGTTGTAAATAGTTCTGTAATGAACATAGGGATGCATGTATCTTTTCAAATTAGTGTTTTTGGGGTTTTTTTGGATAAATACTTCAAACTGGAATTGTTGTATTATATGGTATCATATGGATAAATGCTATATCATATGGTATCTAGTTTTAATTGTTTGAGCAACCTCCATACTGTTTGTTTATAAACAAAAAAAACCACTAACACAAAATAAAATCACTAAACAATTATATTGAGGTAGGGATTGAGAAAGAATTGAACAGTGATGTGATAGAGTAGTGAGACAGTCAGGAGGAAATCTACTTCACACATATTGTTGGGGAAGTTCTCTCTAGTGAGTGGTTGAATGAGAAGAGGGTTAGGACTGATAGGTGAAAAGGGGGATTATGTAAAATAGTGCAGGACATAGTGACCTAATAAGGTAGTGTTTGTTGATTGATGAATGAAGAGGATTTTTAAATTGTGAGGTTACTTTTTTCATTACTAAACTCATGAGGCCGTAGTAGTATTGGCAGGGGCCTTCTGCCTTTCTCCTACATTGGAATCATGTGAAATTCCAAATATGTAAAGATTTAGGATTTGAGGAAATCCCTGAAAATAATACTTGAAAACTGCTTGGGAGGAGCATTAGTGCAGTGGGTGGATGGGAGCGAGGAAGGCAGTGGAGGTGGCTGTAGTGAGGGAATGCAATGAGTGCATTGTACCTGTGGGTGAAAGTTTATGAGTCAGGGATGAATGGCCTGGAGTTGAAAAATTTCCTCCTCACCATTCTTTTGGGACACCAGGTAGTAAAATCCAGGGAGTATAGGTACACTAAGAGAATTAGTGTGAAGATAGCCTGTGTCAAGGACTGAGGAGAAGGTTTTTGAGACCCAGTTCCTGACACTTAGTTGGTTGCTCTGTGACTACTCTACTGTCCTTATTGTAAGATGTGGAGCTTTTAGCTAGAGTTTACTCTCACCGTCTCATGGAAGACGTGAGACGTGAGAACAAAGACAGAACAGTAGAATATAAAATTTCCCTTATGACTTCCACACATGTGGGTTTGAGTATTTCCGTGGATTTTAGAAATATGAGTTAGAAGTTCCACTTAAAGCAATTTAAAATAATATTTTATACTCAGTTATTTTTATTGACATAAATGGATATTGCATAATGTCTGTTCTAGATGGGATCTGTAAATTGGTTATTATTGGCTGTTTCTTTTAGTGCCACCCATTAAACAACCCAAATGTATGTACAAAGCATCTCTCCCTGGATAATAAATTCATTGTTGGCTTCCGGAGAGTTTCCAAGTAAAATGCCAACAATTTAATCTTGAAAACATCCAAATTGCCTGACTGTAAAATTTTGTTTAAATGAATATATTGCTATAATAATGCATCCTTACATTTACCAAGCATTCAACATATATTATCATAGTCCCATAAGAATCCCTGAAAGTACTTATTGTTATTTTCTTTCTCTCTTTCTCTCTTTTCCACAGAGGAAGGAACAGACTCAGAGGTGGGGTGAGTTGCTTCAGGTCACATAGTTACTAAGTAGCTGAGTCATGAATCCGATTTTGAACATCAAGCCCTTTTGAACATCAAGGAGTGCTCACTGATCTAAGGCTTTAAGAAGTTTTTGCACATTTCCCTTTTGTTGCTTCCCTTTTAGTTTATAGGAATATCCTTGTCTCATGCCCTAATTCTTGGGGTCACTGCCTGTTCTTGCTGGGCCAACCTTCCTCCATTCATAGGTCTGAATTAAGATCCGAGCCCAATCCTTGTTCTGTGGAAAAGCAGGATTGTTGCCTCTCCTGAGTAAATGTGGTGCTTTCTCCTACCCTAAAGTTTTGGAATATTCATTCCCAAGAGATTGTGCCATCATGAGCCATCATGAACACTGATCCCAGCACAATTTAACTTAACATCCTTTTGGTGAGGATAAAACATACCCATTCCTTACTTAGAAAAGATCAGAGCTAAATATGCATATTTGTTAGGAAAAACACTCAAAGATACTGTCTCTAAAGCAACTATCCTCAGGAATATTATCCCAACTAGCTGGGGAACCTAGAAAAAGGTTATGTTTAGGATTGAAACTATGAGCTATGAAAAGAAAAATTCTTGGTATAGTCAACTGGCAAAATCACTTGGGGGGGGATTGAAAATAACAAAATAACCTAATAAAAAGTACATGAAGCTATGGATGTATATAGTTACCAAAGGAACTCAATGTAGCTGCCATTTAGATCAAGAACTAGAGCATTGCCAGCTTTCTAGAAGCCTCTTCCTAAACACAGAGTTCTCCTTTGCCCTTATAAAGATTTTTAGGAAAAGTTCTTTTTTTTTTTAAGTTTTGATACCTAAGCTTATATAAGCTCATATATATATGTATACATATGTATATATATATGTATGTATATATATATAGTGTGTGTGTGTATATATGTCGTTTATATGTGGTGTGTATATAGTTTGTATAACTATGGTTTATGAGAAACAATATATATGGGATGTGTATGTGTGTGTGTGTATGTATATATAAATATCTTAACCAATATTCTTTTTTTTTTTAAAGATTTATTTATTTATTTATTCATGAGAGATACAGAAAGAGAGAGGCAGAGACATAGGCAGAGGGAGAAGCAGGCTCCCTGCAGGAGCCCAATGTGGGACTTGGTCCCGGAACTCCAGGATCACCACCTGAGCTGAAGGCAAAAGTTCAACCGCTGAGCCACCCAGGTGTCCCTCTTAACCAATATTCTGATTAGAGAATATATCAGCAAGATTTATGAACTTTTCAAGAATAGGCAACCTTACTCATTTTTACCTATCTGCTACCTAGCACAGACCCTGAAACTTAATGAGGATGTAATAGCTCGCAATAAATTTGTGTTGAGCAAATAAATGATAAATTGTTAAATAAGAGATCATTATTTTTACCAATCTTTTAGAGATTATTTATATTATGTGCTGGAAAAATATGTACATTGAGATATAAATTGATGTTTTTTTTTTTTCCTTTAGTATCTCCTAAACCATTTCCTCCATTTGAACAGTTATGCATTCTGTCTTCATTGCCTTAGGAAAAGGAAACACAGATAAATCAGATTACAGAAGAGGTAAATCCTTGGCTAATCCATTTCTATTTCTAGGAATCAATAATAAACACTGGATTTGGAAGATTAGATAAAGTGTTGTTTTTTCTGCTCCTGATTTCAGACCCAGAGAAGGAAGAAGATAAGAAGGCAAATAAGAGACTAGGTATAAGGCTGTCACTGAAACCGAGAGGCTGAACTTGACTGTTTGCCTTCCTTGACTGCAACCCTACAAAGATCACTGACACCTCAGAAAACTCAGGGGCTCTGAAATGGAGGGGGCCTGTGCTGTAGTGTGCTGGACCTGCCTTGTTCCAGCTTGTGAGAGCCAATTGTTAAACTTTTAGTTTTGTGAGCTTGTTGGTGGCACATTGGTAACTTGAAATCAACCAGGGTAAGAGGTTTACTCTCTGGAAATTGGCAAATGCTACAAACCAGTCCCCCACTCTACCCTGGAGAGCTGGTAGTTAAAACATTTATCAGTACCCCACTGGATCTGTGCCTCCTTTTCCGGGTGGCACCTGGGAAAGTAGATGGGTTGCCGAGGACCAGCCTCACATCAAGTGTAAAATTTGTGGTATGATTCGTCCAGGAAGATTGCTGTCAGTCAATCGCCCAGGGCTCCTGCCTATCTCTTTGTGCCATAGGGAAGAGTAGAACAACTTTTCATGCATCCAAGGGCAAGACAGAGTAGTAAAGTATCTTAGACAGTGCTAATAATTGACCCGAGGCCCCAGAGTGGTATGGGAAAGCAGATGACTGTTTTCTGAGCTCCTTGAAAAGAGCATGCCAATGATTGAGTAAGGGCCAAGTTTGAAGGGTCTTGAGGTTGAGGCCAAAGGATGATGTGCGAGTAATCTAAGTGATGAATGACCCAGAACTGGGTAAGCAAGGTCCATCTCAAAGAATGCTGATGTTGGACAGATGACAACCCCACATCTTCAGCCACTCTCTCCATTCTGATATCTTGGCACAACTCCATAAGCCTCTGAAACTTAAACTTGATCCTAGGGAAAAGGAAAATAAGGACTGGAATTAGGGTGAAGTATGTGAGCACCCACCTTAGGTACAGAATTTAATAGGGTGCCAAGAAATTAGAAAGGAGAGGAAAGCATCTTGCTAAAGGGCAAATAAAGGGAAGGTGAATAAAAGGGAGGATGTTAATTGACAATGCTTTTCCAATGAACTTAATGAAGTATGTCCAGATACCTATTTGTAAATATATATTTGTAGTAGAAGTCACCCACATGATTCCCCAGCAAAGCCCAAAGCAAGCAAAAAATTTAATCTCTTTGTTTTCTTTCGTTCGTGGATGTGCTTATGTATTTTTATTGTCATGTGGACCAATTGATTCTCCAGATGGTTTCTTTGTGTTGTACAGTGTCTGTTAAAATATCTTATTATATGATAAGTATGGCACTTTGTAGATTTTTGAAAGCCCAGCTCCTCTTTTCCCCACCTTCCTATTTGCCTTCATTCTTTTGCCCTTTCTTCTGTTCAGACAGCTATGCCATTCTGTGACCATTGCTCGGATAAGAATGTGGTGGGTGGAATCAAATTGGTTTCCGTTCTGTTTGTTTTCTTTTCTTTTTTTCTCCTTCAAAGTGCTAAGCCTCTAAGCTGGAGATAGGAGGAGAATAGAACTTTTCCAGACAGATAGCAAAATTCCAGATGAATTTGTGGAATCTGTGGCTAACGGTATCTATGCCTTGATCTTTAGGCTGCTATATGTTTCATTTTCCTGGTTGGATCTTCCTGACTTATACACTATGCTGCCTGTCTTTGATCTCTGTAAGCCTAGAACCTAATAACAGTTTAATCATTAGTGGGTGGAATATAGGGCCACTCAGAACACTGAGTATGACGCTTCTCCTTAAGTTTCATATTTGGAGGCAATGACTCCATGACATGTCTGGAGATGTGGCACCTCAGACAGTCATACAGATGACCTGTACCCCAGCATGGTATGGATATAAATAAAACAACTCTTAGTTCTCAGGAGTCCTTCAGGAATAGCAGAAGTTGTATGGGTCCTGAAAGGAACATGCAGATAGAAGGAGATTTATTATGAAGAATTAAATTACAAGATTATGGAGGATTGTGGAAGATGATGGTCAGTCAAAAATCTGCAGTGAGGTCTGGCAGGCTGGAGACCCAGTGGTACAGATGAAGTCTGAAGCTAGTCTGCTGGAGAATTCCCTCTTGCTCAGGAGGGTTGGCCTCTTTGTTGTATGTGTACCTTCACCGGATTGGATGAGGCCCACCCACATTGTGGAAGGCAAATTTTCTCTCAGAGTTCACCCTTTAAATGTTAATGTCATCCAAAAAACACCTTCTAAGTTGATACACAGAATTAATCATCATAGAGAGTATTTAATAGAAATGATGTGAGCTGAGTACAACAAGCTGGGCCTCCCACCCTCTCATGCATAATCCTCTGTGTTTGCTTTCTTTGGCAGAGGGAGACAGAGGGCAGGCAGAAGATTTAGAATAGGATTCTGAGTCCTACTGTGTGAAGGAGCCACCAGATGAAAGGAAGCTGGGTCCCTGAAAAACTAGATGAGACAGCCTTCATTCCACCTCTGTCTCTCATTGAAGTGTGACAGGTGTGAGATAGAAGCAGACGTTGTGTTAAACTTGGGGATTATGGAGGTTGATTATTTAACTGAGAGGCAGGAGTTCTTTGGAGAATGTTAATTCAGGGTTAGGACAATCTAGGGATAGGAATCATAAAAATATTGAATACACTGGAGCTCAAGACCCTAGGAAGTCTGGGGTAATGAATGTGTTACTAGGGAAATGGGAGCAACCAGACTAAAGGGAGGGGGCATCGGGTACCTGGAGTGGGTGGAGAGAGGAGAACCGGATTGAAGGTAACCCTCCAGGTGCTCTGTTCCATCTTCCTACAGAAGGGCAGCTTCAGTGAAGCCCACCTGATGCGACCTCTGGTGGTTCCTCGGAGCCATATCTGGAGCAGTGACTGCAGCAGAAAAACTGAAAGTTGATTCCCAGTTCCTTCACTTTATAATTTTAGAACTTTTGAACTTTGCAGGCTGAGAGTTCTTAATACATATTAATGGGTAAATTGCTCAAGTGAAGAAAGAGTGAGGATGAATGCATCTAGGCTAGTTTCCTGAGAGCTAACTTTTATGCTGTGTATAAATTTGGTCACACACTTGAAGAACCAGAGAGGGGATCATAGGGCAGGCAGAAGAGAATTACATGATTCATCAGTTTCTCAACCGACTTTTGATATAAATTGGAAAGAGCGTATAGAAGGTTCTGAAGAAATCTTGTTGGATAAATAAACTTGAAACTACTGATTATGTGATTTCCTTCTCTGTTGTGAATTGGGAAAAAGATTTAAATTGTAGAAACAGTGGTATTTGCAGCAAAATACCCACAAATTTTGAATTCAACTGCAAATAGAAGAACATATTTATTTTAATCAGTTTGAATGATTCCTCTCTTTGAGTTATACTGTGGTTTAAATAGTAGGTAATATATTTTCTGAATACTTTTGAGTAAGTGACTGTTCCATGTTAGGTGTCTGTAAAGGGCAACTAGTAGACCCAGTAACTTGTATTGGTTAATTTGGAAGTTTAATATAGTGATTATAAGTTATCTGAGATGTTTAGAAAACAATTTGCATTATAATAATTATTTTCTGACTTGATCTAATCAGTTTTGATAAACATATAGTGAGACCATCAAAGTGTCCAATTAGTGGATGTAATAATTCTTGACTCTCTCAAGGGGGCAGCAAAACTGCACAGCTCAGTTCTCAAAGATTAGGATGAAAATCCTAAAAAGCAGTTCACATTCCTAACCTGATCATTCATATAAGTCCAACTAATTATTTTATTTATTTATTTATTTATTTATTTATTTATTTATTTATTTATTTTTAAAGATTTTATTTATTTATTCATGAGAGACAGAGAGAGAGAGAAAGAGAGAGAGAGAGGCAGAGACACAGGCAGAGGGAGAAGCAGGCTCCATGCAGGGAGCCCGATGTGGGACTCGATCCCAGGTCTCCAGGATCACAACCTGGGCTGAAGGCGGCGCTAAACCACTGAGCCCCCCGCCCCCCCCCCCCCCCCCCCCGCCCCTAGTCCAACTAATTAAACATGACATTGTGCTGAAATTTGTTTTGGCATTTTATGGAAGTTTAACCTTTCCTTTGTGAAATGAAAGAAAATCATTTTTTGTCCTTCTAGTTTAGAGAAAACAACTATACTTGTTTGGAGTCTCAAAAGGCACTGTTTAAACAAGGCTAAATGCTGTTTGTGTAAGATACTGTGGATAAGAGCGCATCCCCCCCCCCCCCCCCCCATCTCCACCAGTTACTTGATTTGTGATCAGATAATGGTTGTGCTTCACTTTATTGGGGCCATTTTGGAAATTCCCTTTCCATCCATGATCCATAGATCTATCCATAGATGGAAAAATATATAATCACCCAGAATGAAGAAACCTGAAAGTTGGCCCTAGGACAATAGGGAAATGGGAGAGAGTTGAACACATCTCTGCCCACCCCTGTAGAAGGGGAGCTGGTCATTTCCTACACTAGATGACAAATAAGGTTTGTTTTTAGGACTTACCACATCTTTCACTGTCTCCTCTGTTTCTGGTTCCCCCAGCGCCATTCTTGCACCTTGGAGGTGGTCAAGTGATCTTGGAAAGGTGTTACCTAATAATGATTCAAAATCTTTCTTCTCTTTGGTGTATTTACATTTAATTAAGATTTGTGAAGATTGGAGTATTTTAATAGTGTAAAAGAATAGATCATAGAATTCTAGCATTCTGGCCCTTAGCAGGTTTATTCTTTGTATACAGTAGGCTTTCAATAAATAGTTGTTAAATGAATGAAAAAAGACCTAAAACGATAAATGAAGATGTAGCTGCTCTTCTGTGAGTCCAAAGTACAGAATAGAGATTCTCTTTCTTGGGGTATGTGAGTGGCTCAGTTGGTTAAGTGTCTGCCTTCAGCTAAGGTCCTTTCGCAGGGTCCTGGGTGAAGGGCTCTCTGCTCAGTGGGGAGCCTGCTTCTCCCTCTCTTCCCAATTGTACTCTCTCACTATTTCTCTCGCTACCTCTGTCTTTCTTTCTCAGATAAATTAAGTCTTAAAAAAAAAGGAAATTTTCTTTCTTTTTTGGGAGGCTAACTTTGATGGGAGGGAAATTTAGTTTATTGTAATGGGAAGAAGCACAGGTAGATTTGGGCAGAATATTTGATGCTTCTTCCTTACATTAATGGGTTGACTAGGCATCAAAGCAGGTTTAATAGCATGGTTGTCACCATGAACAAACTTACGTCTAAATTCAAGGGATTGTTCTCATCTTTCAACTCTTTAAAGGTTTAGTAAGAATTATATTTTTTAAGAATTAAATTCATATTTATCAAGGGCTTATTCTTTGCAAATCCCTGTGCTACTTCTGTGTTGAAATTTACCACACAGAATGAATAGATCATACCCCCATCTTCACTGAATTTATAATTTCCCTGGAGTACCAAGACTAGCAAACATGAAAACATTGGTAACCATAAAAGGTATAGATCACTAATGCAAATGAATGAGTGGCATGCCCCTGGATTAAAAGGTTCTGAAGAAGAGGAGGTCAATATAAGTTCGAGACCCTGGGGAAGGCTACAATAGAAAGGGGGTCTTGAGCTGACTCCAGCTACCGTGCAGACAGGCTTCTGATACAGTGAGGAAGGGAGGGCGTGCAGTTTGTTTAAGGAGGTAGAAGTGATGAGCATGGTAAATTCAGAAAACTACAGCTCAACTGCAAATTAGAAAATAGTGAGGGCGAAAGTTGGGAAGTAATCTGGGGCCCATGGTATAAAAGTTTCGGGGGTTGAAGCTGTAGAAAAAGATAAGCTAGCTAATATTTTTAAGTAGGTGAATGATGAAGGGATAGTCATATTTCCAGAAAATTCATCTCTCTCCATTTCCATTCCTGCAGAAAGCACCAAGGACCCGTAGAGTAGCAGGAAGAGGGGGAATGTTTAGGGGTGGATAGGAGACAGTAGGACTTATTTACTTCTGAACTGTGCATATTGCAATTATTAAGCTGATTAAGTTTTCAAATATAGATGATGTCATATTTTAAGAAGGTACACTTAGAAATAATAAATCTGTGTTTCAGTATCTACACCAAGATAGTATTAGTGGTAGATGCCAACATGAACCCCATGTATTATCATAGTCACAAGAAGCCTACTCAAAATGAGAGATGAGATCTAATGGTACAATTTTATTTTTCACTAGGAAGCTGTTCCTAGCACCAAATACTGGTAAACTGATGGTTTGTTGGTAGGGAATACACCCTTTAATAGAAAGCCAACACTTTTGGTCAAGAACATTTTTTTGTTATTGTTCTAACTGGAAATTTACTGCAGAAGCTATATTTTTTCCTTGAAATTAACATATACTGCAAAAATAGAGGATACTTTTATGCATCAAACAAATGTCTTTGCCAGATTGCTATTGTGCATTTTCATGATATGAATATTATCGCTGATATATTCATCAGTTTTAAACTAGATTTCACTTGAAGCTGCAAATTTACCACTTTCATGACATTTGAAAAGTGATTTTTCTCATAGAAAAATAGAAGTAGGTAAAGTAAAATAGGATACATAGATGAAAACATACCACAAAATGCTGGGAATAGGTAAAAATAACTTCTTAAAGCTCTGGAGTTAGAAATATTTCATCACCCAGTGGAATTTAGTAAATAGGAGTGGGAGCTATTTCATTTCTACCCAGTTCATTTGTTCATTCACTCCTCTCTCTCTCCTTTTTCTTCCTTGCTCCACCTTTTACCCTGCCCATGTTCTCTAAATTTTCTAGATTTTTCGTAGATTGTTTACCTAAGTCTTTTAAAGTTGGACTTATTTTCAACCATGATCTTTTCAGCTTTTCATACTTTATATTTATGCCACTGCAAGAACTTGATTTTTTTTCTTTTGTGCCTTAAAATATGTCACTTTTTGCTCTTCTAATTATAAAGCAAAGATATTATATTATTTTGTCACTTTTAACTTTTATTGTTATAACCTTTTCTTCAGAAATATCCTCACATTATCTTTACCTTCTGTAATGTTGAATGGAAAAATCTTTCCTTTTCTCTTTCTCCTATCACCCCGGATATTCCATTTCCCACTTATATTATCATCTTAAGAAGCATATATGCATATGTTTTCTTTCATGTTGTTTTCTAAAACAAATTTACAATTGTATTTTAAAAATAATTTTGTGATTTAAGTACTTTCAGGTGTTATTCCTATTTTTAAAATTTGGAAGCTGAAAGATGAGAGGTTATGCCAACCAATAAATATCTATTGAACATCTTGTTTTTTAAAAAGATTATTTGTTTATTCATGAGAGACAGAAAGAGAGACGCAGAGACACAGGCAGAGGGAGAAGCAGGCTCCCCACAGGATGCCTGATGTGGGACTTGATCCCAGGACCCCAGGATCACAACCTGAGCCGAAGGCAGATGCTCAACCCGAGTCACCCAGGTGTCCCAATTGAACATCTTGACTGGGTCTTGGGCAGCCCTCAGTGATAAGGAAAACAAAAGAAATAGTGTTTGGAATATTTTAGGAATGTTTCCTGAGAATGGATTGATTTGCATATATCACTGGAGAATATCAATTTCCTCATATACGTTATTCTCAATGGCCAGGAGAGTAGAGAATAACAAAGTTCTTTTGAGATTTTAGATCTCCCACTAATAGGAGCAGCAACAGCACCCAGTCTTTATTGAGGGCTGATTACTTTTCACGTATTTACTCATGTAGTCATTAAAACAACCCTATGATATAATTATATTAACTTAATCCTCAAATAAGGTTATGTAGGGGAAAAAATTTAAGTAATTTCCTAATGGTCACCCACTTTGTTAGCAGTGGAGCCATAGATTTGAACCCAGGTAGTCTGTCTCTATAAACAACACTCTTCACCACATTCACCTTTCATTACTTTGTATTTCCTCTTGCTCACCAAACTCTCTAGTTAGGGGCATAACTCTCTCATGGTATGCCTTAGAGAAATTATAAATTTCTTTGCGTAAGAGATACTCAGATTTACTTGGAAATAGGCAAATATCAAGAATTTAAGTGAGAATATTGAATTATTCTTTTTTTTTTTTAAAGATTTATTTATTTATTCATGAGAGATCCAGAGAGAGAGAGAGGCAGAGACACAGGCAAAGAGAGAGGGCCAGAGAGAGAGAGAAGCAGACTCCATGCAGGGAGCCGGACCCGGGACTTGATACCAGGTCTCCAGGATCACACCCTGGCCCGAAGGCAGACGCCAAACCGCTGAAGCACCCAGGTGCCCCTGAATTTTTCTTGATTACAAAATATATACAAGTATGGGATGCAAGGCTCATAGCAATTAGGAAGGGGTACAACTGAGAACATAAGCAGAGGAGTAATCTTTGGAGAAATGAAGGGAAACATCTCCCATTACAATTTTGGGAAGGAAAAATAGGAATAGGGATACATGTGCGCTAAGATGTGCGCAGGGTTTGATACAATACTAGAGTGTGATGGTCCCGGTGCCTCAATTTCCCATTGATGTAGGAGAAGGCTTCTGCTAAAGCCAAAAGGAGGGAGAGGGCAGGTGAAGGTGAAGAAAGAAGAAATTTTGAATTAGCCCCCGGAGAGGAGCAGCCTGCTGTGGTTACAGGATTGCTGAATACAGAAGGCCTAGTTAAAGTTAGGCTGCATGCATTTGTAATGTGTACAGCCTGAATGGCTCCCTGCCTCTCTCTGTAGTGTTCAGTGACCTGGGGGTGGGCAGAGAAAGCTCACAGTGTGGGATCCAGGTTTGTGATTTTTATGGATTAAGTAATTTGCCCAAGGTCATACTTCTGGTTTTCTCTGATCAGTGCTCACTGTTTTCTCATAAAAATACAATGTCTACCCACGGACACATTTTATATTTCCGTGGTTCTGATAATCTTCGTATTGGCTTGAAATTCATCTGTTTAACCACTGGAGCCTAGATTTCTTTTTCATACTTGACTCTATAAATTATGATTTTAGTTTTTGGGTAACTTTCCTACTTTCTCACCTTTTCCCCTTTTTGATCGAGTTTTTCAGATAACTTTTATTGGTGGAAAAGTTTCCTGTAGTTCTTTATAAAAGTTGATCACCTCACTTAATTCATCAGTCCAGATCATTAGCAATCATTATTAAATGACTAATACATGCCAGGTGCTGTGTGAAAGGCCAAGGATACAAAAGATAAATGGAAAACTCTAGCTGGGAAGTATAAACAGAACTGATCTACAACATCAGAAAAATATAACTTGAAGCCTCTTAAGCTCCTAAAATGTGTATAACTTGTGTTCTAGGGGGTGTTACTCTCATTTGTTATTGAGGAACCTGGCTCTCTGAAAAAAATCTCTCCTCTCTTCCTTTCCTCCTCTCCTCCTTAATCCACATGTGTGTATTACTGTATTGCTTTATATCAGATTTGGTTGATCACTGCTTTGGTTCTTATTGGTGAAACTGATCCTAGTTATTGACACCATCTTATCCCACTAGTCACTATAGTCTCTCTTCATTGGGTTTTGCTGTGTTTGCTCAGAAATGCTGCCATATCTGGGGTACCTTCATGGCTCAGTTGGTTAAGTGTCTGACTCGTGATTTCAGCTCAGGTCATAATCTCAGGGTTGTGAGATGGAGCCTTGCATCACCAAGCATGAGCTCGCTTAAGATTCTCTCTTCCTCTGCGCCTCCCTTCCCTAAAAAGGAAAAGAAAAGAAAAGAAAAGAGAAGAAAAAAAAGAAAAGAAAAGAAAAAAGAAAATAAGTGCTGCTACATCTCTAGGCTGTCCCAAGATCTTACTGATACTGGAATCTTTGAGTGTTAAAGATGATTGCTGGTCCATTTTGACAAGAAGGCAAAGTTCTGCTTTTCGATTTCAGGTTACATTTATTTAGAGGAGAACCAAGGCAGTGTGTATTATGGCTGTCAACTGATATGGAAATCTGTAACTACTGCTTATATACAGTGCATATCAGTCCTGATTTTACATAAAATCATCTGAACCCCACATTTTATGCTTTATGAAAGTCTGAGCTCTTCCAAAAATACCCAGAGGCATACGGACATGTGGGGATCTTGGATTCCAATTTATTGTCACTGCTGGAATTTTGTTTCTATGTTGTCTGATTTTGTTTTAAAAAAGGTATTATTTAAATATGACACACTGCTCTTTGTCGTACCTACAAAGAAGCTATCTTCACACAATCCTGAAAATTTATTGGTGGGAAATGGGGAATAAATTCTTATTCATAAAAGTCTCTGTTGGGCATTTTTCACCACACAAACTTATATCATTCTTTCTTCTTTCCTTTCTCTGCCTCTCACTTCTCCTATTCCATTTAGAAGGAAATACATTGCTTACGTTGTCCCATGAATGAAACCCAGTATTCATTTTGGTTGCCTTGGGTTTTCCTTCAGAATCTCTCCCTTTACCCTCTGAGTTTTATAAAACATTATCTTTTCCCAAACAGTTTTCTCCTGAGATAGAATTCTGGGGTTGGGCGCCAAGGTGGCTCAATTGATTAAGCGTCTGCCTTCAGCTCAGGTCCTGATCACGGGGTCCTGGGATCAAGCTCCACATCAAGCTCTCTGCTCAGTGGGGAGTCAGCTTCTCCCTCTCTCTCTGTGTGCTCATCCTCTCTCTTCCTCTATCTCTCATATCAATAAATAAAATAAAGTAAAATAAAGAATTCTGGGGCCAGGTCTTAGGATCATAAAATATGCGGCCCTATTGTAATCTCACAATTCCATGAATTCAAATGACATGAAAAACACTTGGATATATAAATTGTTACAACTACTTTGGGATACAGTTTGGCAGGACCAGCTTCATGGGTAAGTGACCTAGGTAGCCACAGAAGGCCCTGTGCTTAGAAGGGTCCCTACTTGTTCTAATGCTCTAATGTTTCTCTTGAAATCTTTAGTAATTTTTAAATAAGGGGTTCTGAATTTTCACATTTCACTGGACTCAGAAAATTATGTAAGTAGTCCTGCAGGTTAGCATTATCTACCAAAGCTGAGCAAACCCAGGAATCTAAGGATTTTACTCCTAGGTAAAAATCCAACTTAAACTCATACCCATTTTCACCAAAAGATATTACAGAAATATGTATCTCAGCATTATTCATACTAGCCAAAAAGCTAAAGAGATAATCCCATTTCCATCAGCAACAAATGAACATATAAATTAAGTTCTATTCATACAAAGAAATGCTTTATAGCAGAGAAAATTAATGACCTGCTGCTACAAATTATAGTAGATTAATCTCACAAACATATTAGGGAAGAGAAGTAAGGCAATAGTTCAAGATTCCATTTATATAAAGTTTAGCAGCAGACAAAATTATAGTGTTAGAAAAAAGTATAGTCACTGATTTGGGGGAGCAGAGAGTTAGAGTAATTGGGAGGGAACATTATCTAGGCTTCTGGGATTCTGCTGAAGTTGTTTTTTGACCCGTGTGTAGGTTACATGTGTGTCACTTTGTAAAGCTATACATGTACGTTTTACATGCCTTTTTTTCTGTGTCTTATATATACACAAAAATAAAATAATAATACCTAGCATGATGTTGTTGCCAAGGGAAATTGGATTTTATGTTATGAGCTAAGTAGAAGCTCTCTTAAATAATTTCTGATTTAAATAACTCACTTTATTAAAAGATGCTCTCTCTTCCCATCGTGAAGCACACTGTCAGATGCCCACGCCTCACTAAATGTATCTAGTAAGCTTCTCTCTTGTGTGCCCTTTTAATAGGCCAACAAGCTTCCATTTGTTCATTCTACTTATAAAAAAGGGAACTATTAGTAAGACTTTAATAGGTTTTTTTGTGGGACTCCAGGACCAGAACAAAGGTAGGCCTCAGAAGGGCCTGGGATAAGGAAGGAGAAAGCCCACACAAATTGCTTACTGCATTTTTATTTGCCTCGATCTGTTCTTCTGTCTTTGGTCTTATTTTTCTTATATTCAGTCTACTTGGTAAAATATGGCTATTCCATAGCTTTCAAGATTTTGTGTCCCTTCAGTCCAAAAGGCAAGGCAGATTGATGTATCCTCACACCTAATCAGGACCTTTAGAAAGAGGCACTTCAGTTGCTTAGCCTGCATCAGGTTGCTACCTCTGGACCAGTTTGAATGGCTAGAAGAGGGTCACACAGTAGTAACACCTTTACAATAATTCACTGATCCAAAACGCTTGTTTCTAATGCTTAACATATGCATGTATATATGCATATACACAAATTAAGATGCAGAACATCAGCTCCTCTAAATACCCAGGATGGCACAAATGCTGTCTTTCTGATAAATGAATTGGTCTTGATCCACAATGTGAAGGAAACATTGGCCCTGTTTCTTATGAAAAGGTAAAAAAAACACAGGAATAATGTTCCTACGCAACCTCCACTTATAAGTAGCATGACATTTCAAATTAATGGTTAAAAGGTTAATTTTCCAAGAAATCGTGTTGGGACATTTGGCTATCCATCTTGAGGGAAAAGTTAGTTTTCCTGGCATGTACCAATCATTAAAAAAATGCAGCTAGAAAGAGTCCTAATAATAATAATACAAAGACCTTTAAAAAGCAAACAAACCAGGATGCCTGGGTGGCTCAGTGGTTGAGCATCTGCCTTTGGTTCAGATGATCCTGGGGGTCCTAGGGTTGAGTTCCTTATCAGGCTCCCTGGAGGGAGCTTGCCTCTCCCTCGGCCTATGTCTCTGTCTCTCTCCTTGCATCTCTTATAAATAAATAAATAAATAAATAAATAAATAAATAAATAAATAAAATCTTAAAAAAAACACAAACCCACAGAGACTGTAAATAGAATTTGTTTAGAAGCATGGGCAAAGGAAGTAGTTTTTAAATGTGATACCAAAAAAACAAAAAGGAGAGAAGATTGGTAAATTTGATCAAATTAGAATTAAAAGTTTAATTTTGATTAAAGACACCATATTAAAAAAAAAAGACACCATATAAATTTTCGTTTGCTTATTTATTTATTTATTTATTTATTTATTTATTTATTTATTTAAATTCTGGTATAGTTAACATACAGTCTTACGTTAATTTCAGGTGTACAATACAGTGATTCAACAATTCTATACATTACTCAGTGCTCATCATGATAAATGTACTACCCACCTCCACCCTGGCAGCCATCCGTTTGTTCTCTATAGTTAAAAGAGTCTGATTTTTGGTTTGCCTCTTTTTTCTTTGTTTTGTTTCTGAAATTCCATATATGAGTGAAATCATATGGTATTTGTCTTTCTTTGATTTCACTTAGAATTATGCCCTCTAAAAAAAAAAAAAAAAAAAAAAAAAAAAGAATTATGCCCTCTAGATCCATCTATGTTGCAAAAGCAAGATTTCATTCTTTTTTATGGCTAAGTAATACTTCAATGTGTGTATATATATGTATATACATATATATATATGTATATATGTATATATGTATATATATGTATATACATATATATGTGTATATGTATATATATATATATATATATACACACACACACACACACACCCCACATGTTCCTTATCCATTCATCTATTGATGGACACTTGGGTTGCAGTAATAATTTAGTTATTGCAAATAATGCTGTAATAATAATGGGGACGCACACATTTTTTTGAATTAGTGTTTTAGTATCCTTTGGGTAAATACCCAATGGTGAGATTACTGGATTGTGGGGTAGTTCTATTTTTAACTTTTTGAAGAAGGTCTGTACTGTTTTCCACAGTGGCTGCACCAGTTTACATTCCTACCAGCAAGGCACAAGGGTTTCTTTTAAGACACCATATAAATATAGACAACAGTAGTGATCCATTTTATATGTCCATTTAGGAAGGTAGGCTGCAATCCCCATTATTCAGTCAACCATGAATCTAGGCACAGCTGTGAAGGTGTTTTGAAAATGTTATTAAAGCCCATAATCGGCCAATTGGAGTAAAGGAAATTTTTAAAAAATTTTTATTTATTTATGATAGTCACACACAGAGAGAGAGAGGCAGAGACACAGGCAGAGGGAGAAGCAGGCTCCATGCACCGGGAGCCCGACGTGGGATTCGATCCAGGGTCTCCAGGATCGCGCCCTGGGCCAAAGGCAGGCGCCAAACCGCTGCGCCACCCAGGGATCCCAGGAAATTATTTTAGATTATGTGAGTGGGCCTGATTTAGTTCCTTGAAGGCCTTAAGAGCAGAATTGAGATTTCCTTGAAGGAAAGGAAATTCCACTCCATGGAATCCAGTGTCAGTGCATTTGGAGAGTCCTGCCCTATGGATTTTGGGCTTATTTAACCTGCCCCTACAATTGCATATGCCAGTTCCTTGGGACAACCCTGTTAATATATATCTTCTGTTGGTTCTGTGTTTCTCACTTTATACAACAACTGATAGACTAGAAGAAAATATTTTTGAAACCTATCATTCATTAAGAAGGATGCAGAATAAAAGATTAAAACAAGCTAAAAAGGAGAAATTACTAGCCTAGTAGAAAAATGGGCAAGGATATGTTTCAGTTATCTGTGCTATATAGCAAACCTGAAACCTCACTGTTTCAAGCAGGGCTCTATTATTTGTCATTTTCTGTAGGTTGGTAAGCTGGAAGAGCCTTATCTGATTTCACCTGGGATTGTTCAAGTTACAATTATCTGACAGCTTCTGTGTGGCTGGAGGATCCAAGTTGTCGTCACTCAGATGTGTGACAGTTGGTGCTGGATGTTGGTGGAAATTCCTGTTTTCCTCCACATGATCACCCATCCTCTGATAAGTTGGACTGGGCTTCTTCACCACATTGAGGTGGTAGGGTTACAAGAAGATGAGAATGGAAGCTGCAAGAATAGGAGGTAATCTTTGTGGAGAGATAAGAAGGGACTAGGGCAAATTGTCAATTAAAGGGAATTTTGCTCTTTGCTGAAAAGTTTCAATCCTTTAATATGCAGTCATGATTTACTTGTGTACTTAAAAATATATGATTATATAAATAGTGCTGGAGACCGAATGTATGTGTCCCCCCTCCCCAAAATTCATATATGGAGATCTAATTCCCAATGTAATGGTATTTGAAGATGGGGCCTTTGGGAGGTGATGAGGTCATGAGGGTGGAGCCCTCATGAATGGAATTAGTGTCTTTATAAAAGAAACCCCCAGAGAGAATATAAAAAATAGTGACAGGGAATAAAGGGGAAAGGAGAAAAAATGAATGGGAAATATCAGAAAGGGAGACAGAACATGAGAGACTCTTAACTCTGGGAAACGAACTAGGGGTAGGGGAAGGGGAGGTGGGCAGGGTGACAGGCACTGAGGGGGACACTTGATGGGATGAGCACTGGGTGTTATTCTATATGATGGCAAATTGAACACCAATAAAAAACAAATTTACAAAAAAAAAAAAAAAAAAAAACCCAGAGAGCTCCCTCTCCTCTACTATGTAAGGACACAGTAAGAAGACAATTGCCCAAGAATTAGGAGGTGGGCTCTCACTAAAACTGAATCTGTCAGCACCTTGATCTTGGACTTCCCAGCTTCCAAACTGTGAGAAATGAATTTTTGTTGTTTATAAGTCACGCAGTCTTTGGTATTCAGTTTGAACAGTCTGAATGATCTAAGACAAATATAGACAAGTATACACACACACACACACACACACACACACATGCACGCACACATGCACAGAGTGAGACTGCAAGGGGAGAGCTTTCTTCTCTTTCAGTAATCTTAATTCCTTGTCCGCAATTGATTCTTTGCCATCTCAATTTAATTGCAAAAAGGTTATCTTTTGTTATCTAACACTATGCCAGTAACGCACTTCTCCATTCTCTGTCCAAGTTTCCAACTAGATGAATAATTACATAAGATGTTCTCAGTATGATACGTGAGGGAATGTTCAGGGCAATTTGGTGTTAGGATCCCAGTTGTGCTTAAACAAAGACAATGCTGTGTTTTTTTGGGATCGCTGAGAAGTCCATGTTGCTTCCCCATAAGAGCATTAGCCTATGAACCTCATTTTCTTGGTTACACTCTGAGATCTGGATGTCAGACTTACTGATGACTATGCCACAGTTTGTAAGAAATGATAAGCTGGTTGAGGCCACCAAAAGGTTGATCTATTTCTGTTGCTGTGCATTATGTTTCTGGTACAGTAAGTGTTCTGAGACTCATTTCAACTAAAAGGGGCAACACTTTTCTTTGGATTTGGCAAATATATAAGCAAAGGGAAGTACTTCTCACTGGAAGAGTTAGTCCAATATTACGATGTGTATCCACTCAATTCCTTCATTTCCAGGTTATAAATGCACACGTATTGTATTAGGATAGGATTTGCTGAAAACAAAGCCAGGAACAGAAAGGCTGATGGGAAATATGCTAGGATAGATCTGATGGACCCTGAAGAAGAAAGGCTTTTCTTTGCTTCATTGAGAGCAATCTTTTGATGAAGGTATTTCACTGTGAACCTGACTTGATATATGATATGATTCTCTGGGGTTGTTGAAAGTTGTTCCTAGGGAAGTGGAGGATGAAGGACAGATGTTTCAAATGGTACAGAAGTAAGGTTGCAACTGTAGCTTTGGATTGACCACTGCTTAGGGTTCACAGCCCAATTCAAATTGAGTAAAGCAAAGACCCCTAATTAGTAGGGAAGAATTAGAAAGGAAAAAGTGACTTTACAGGTATCTTTTAAAGACCTGAATCCTGAAGGTTGTGATGCCAAGTATCTTTAGCTTGACACAAACACATTCACAACATTGATGATGTATGTTAACAGCCAGAAGCAGGATGCTTCTCTGCTGCAGAAGCTTATGAGTATCTGAGAAATTGGGTAGTCACTAGATGAGTGGAGGACAGATTCTTATTCCTCCCTGGTTATCGTGAGCAGGTGGCAAAATGAGATTAAAGTGAGCTTGTGAAAAATTATTATCTTTTTCTCATAGAGGCTATAGCAACATCGTGTGTGTAAGGATCTGATATTATTTGATATGAGGTAGAGAATTTGAGAAGTCAGTAGTTAAAATCAATTTTCAGGGCTTTTCAAAGGAGCCTTTATTTTCAAAGGAGCCTGCCTTAAGCCAATAATTGAATGGCTCATGTGGGACCACAAATTCTTGGTGTGAGAACTATGGAATTTTCTCTTTAATGTATATGTTTATTTTTCCAGATGTGGAAATTAGTCTTGAATGGATGTAACCGGTTAGTGCAGAATAGTATGCTCTTAAGGGTTATGTTGTCCCTATAGTTTTCTTTTGATGCTTGACCTTTCCAAGGTTAAAAAGAGCAGAAGTTTAGAGATCAATGTTTATATAACCATTATATAGACTTGGTACTTATCCTCCCTGCCCCCAACTGTATTTTTGCTGAGAAACATGTTTTGTTTTCTTTGCTGCCATCCAGCTGGCAGTAACTAGTGGAATGAAAGTGGTGGGCACATAGACTTCTTAGAAATAGAGATTTAATGATTTATTTATTACCACCTTACTGTAAATGAGGTGAACTCACCGAGAGCTGCTTGAGTTAGTTGAGTTAGTTGGCCTCAACTGACCAAAGCTAAATATGAAAAAGGATTCTTAGACTGTTTTAGAGACCTCTGTTTTTGTCTAATAAGAACGACCTTCTATAACCTAAAAATATTAGTTGCAGCTGCTTCATTACAGACTGGAAACTCTTAGGGTTCTCCTTTGCCTTCTCAATTGGGAAGATAACATAGCAATTTACCTAATGCTAGACTGGAAATATGGACTTGGGGCTGTACTACATTCACTGGTGCCCCCTCCCTTCACATAGAAGGTGCTTGGTGTGTATTGAATAAATGTTGTGAAAAACATTTCTCAGATTGGAAATGTATTTGTGGGTATGTATGTGGAAAAATCACTCAGATTAATTACATTATTGTGATTTAAAAAAAGCTTCATGGGGTAGATTTAACTCTATGGAATGCTGAATTTGAATATGGACTTAGAATGTCCAGTTATAAATCAATTAATTACATTAAGCTGCAGTCTTCTAAATGGAGACTGACTACAGGTTTTATGAACCCTGAATGCAGTGTTATGGTAGTTGCAATAGTGACATGTTGAAGGCATGAAGCTGCTTATAACAACCTAATGTTTGTTTTTTCTTGTGAATAATTTCTGGAATAAAATGGATTTCTGGTTCTCACTTTTAATTTAGCTAATATTGGGACCTGATTTCTAGAAAGCTGCAGAGTAATGCTAGATAATACATTAGCCTCAAAGAGTTTTCTAGATTAAATTGTCTGGGTGAGAAGTGTAAAAGCATATATATTCTGGAAGTGCAATCTGATTGTGTCACATCCTTGGCTTTGAGTTGCAAGTTAAATATTATATGTCTCTTTGAAGAATGAATTTCTAGTTAAAAATTGTAGATAGAAGACATTTCATCTCCGTTTCATTTGCTCAGAAAATATCAAAGCAACAAAACCAATATGTGGGAAGGTTTGGGGAAGGGGTGAGATTCCTCTTCATTTTCAGTGGAAAAGGAAGTTGCTGAAATCCTGTATCCCAAATTTTGTCACAAATCTGCCAAATAGTGTGGAATGTGTGCTGAAATGAGAGAGATTGTGCTTAGTGCCAGCCTACCCTCTCTGATTTTCAGCAGGAAACAGCAAAATGAATGTTAGTCTAGAAAGGACTATGCAACCATTGATTGTGTGACACAGAGAGATGGATGAGCAACCAGAGAATAGAACAAAGATCCAAAGGAAAGAGGGAAATGTGATAAGAAATAGTTTCTTACATCTGAGTTCTAGCTCTCACATAAGGGAAAATGCTGGGAGGAAGGGCAAAGTGAGGGTCGGTTAATTTTCAGATAAAAGCCTAGAGAACCTGTGGATTGAGATACATTGACTTCTTAGCACAGAAGACTTGGCACAGAGACATGTCCCCAGACCAAGGAGAAAGCAGACCAGGTAAAAGAATAATTAAGGCAATTCCCTAATTAAAATTCTGAAGTGCTCAGATATCTGATTAAACACTTCGTCTGTGTCTGTAAGATGTTTCTGGAAGGAAATTAGCATTTGAATAGTGGACTAGATAAAGCAGATTACCTTCATCAATATGGTAGGTATCATCCAATCCACTGAGTGCCTGAATAGAATGGTGGAGGAAGGCACAGCTCTTTGTCTCTGCCTAACTTCTTGAGTTGAGATATTGGTCTTCTAAACTTGGACTGGGACTTAATACCATCAGCTATCCTGGTTCTCAGGCCTTTGGACTCAGATTGGAATGACACCAAAGGTTTTCCTGGGTCTCTAGACTGCAGATGCAGATCAGGGAACTTCTCAGCATCCATAATCATATATATATATATGGTTCTGTTTCTCTAGATAATCCCAATACATTCTTACTCTGAATAATTGACAGAATTTATAGACAAAATATCAGTAAATAAAGATTTTGATATCACTAAAAATTATAATTGATGTTTATAGAACATTAGACTGAATAAGTATAGAGTATATATTCTTTTCATGTGTACTTTGAGTGTTCACCAATATAGGCCATTTGCAAGACCACAAAACAAAGCTCTGTAAATTTCAGAGAATTAGAATTATATATGTTCTCTATCACAGACAAATTTATTGGAAATCCATAAAATGAGATAACCAGATATCCCCAAATATTTGTAAATTAAGCAACATTTATTCTAAATATAGAATAGTCAAAAAAGAGGTCAAAGGGAAATTTGAAAATACTTTAAACTGAATGATAATGAAGATATATGAACATTTGTGGGAAGTAGCAGATTGTTTGCAAAGTTTGACTGCACTAATTCCTTCCGTCACTTTGTGAATATCTTCTTTGCAATATGACATTGTTCTTCCTCCCATCAAAAGATGGAGTTATTTACTGCCTCTTGAATCTGGGTTAATCTGATGACTTGCTTTCCTTAATTAATGCAGTGTGGCAAAAGTGATGTTATGAGACTTCTGATGGCTGGGTTGGTGTCCACGGGGTTGAGATGGAGGCCAAGATGCAGCAGATGGCCATCACCAACCACCAAACATGTGAATCATATGAGTAAGATCATCTTAGATACCCAGCTCCTATCAGTCCAAGCACATAAATGGTCTCAGGGAAGACCTGCAGAAAAACCACTGAACTGAGCTCAGCCCAAATTGTTGGTTCACAGTATAACACAAAAATAGAAGTTTTGGTTTTCAGGCACTAAATGGTAAAATTGTTTAACATGTAGCATAGATAACTGACAAAGAAATTGATATTAGAAGTGGGGTACTGCTGTAACAATGCCTAAGATATGTGGTATTGGTTTTCCTACTGGTCAGCAATCAGTGGCTGAAAAAGTGGCAAAGATGTGAAAAAAGTGAATTGTTGGAAGTTATAATATTGGCAGAATTCTTTATTGAAATAAATTGGAAAATGGGGGATATGCCTTAATAAGTTTATGATTCTCGCTAAAAGGATTACCAGGCAAGATTTTGAATTTATCAGCTGGCTTCTCTTAGCTTTAGCTAGACACAATTAAGTATGGGAAGACAGAGAGGAAATAAAGTGTGAATTATCCATTTTGCAAGCAGAATTTAGAGGAAATAAGTTCAGAACTTGCCTGAATGGAAAATAAAATCAATCCCCAGTTTGTCCACATTGAAACGTTTCTCAGACTAAGAAGTGGCCTCAGGGTAAAAACCAAATCTATGACTGTTGGATGTTTGTTAAAAATCTCAAAAAAATTTAAAACCTGATAAGCCCGCTCAGCTAGACAAAAGGGATTTGAGTCTTATAGGGGAATCATCTCTTAGTGTCCCAACATGTGGCACAAAGACTTCACGGGAGCAGATAGAGTTGTTCTAGAACTTCAATTAGATGATAGTTATGTCTGAATGGCTGAGTATAATCCATGAAATTCATTTAACTGTACACGAAACATTGGTGCATTTTGCCGTATATGAATAATATCCCCAAACATGAAAGTACATTTAGAGATGAAAGCCACATCTAGAAGTGACTAAAAATGAAAATATACATGGCTGAAATTTTCATGGTGAACATACAATCTCAGAGATGGGATAGAACAGGGACATAAAAATGATTATAGGATATATTCTACTAAGGAAATCAAGGGATATAGTATGTTAATTAATGGTAATTGTTTTATTATAATTTACATTATATAATATTAATTTTAATTTATTATGTATATAGTTGGTGGACCCCAAAAAGGAAAGAAAGTAAATGGAATAGAAAAAAAATGTTCAAAGACATAAGAAAATCCCAGTCCTCCTTGTCTGCCAAGGGAAAATAGAACACGTTTTTGTTAACTTATTCTGCTGAAGATTTATTTTTTTCTTCATTTAAACTCTTCCCATCTTCTCTATGCCCATTTGACATTGTCTTTCATAGAAAAACATGTCACTGCAGTGTTGTGAACAAAAGAATGTTTCTCTTATAAGAAATTTTCATCCTACTCCCTTGATCAATCGAATCAGAGTTCATCCAGTTTAAAAATAATTATGATTTGTTTTCTTCCCCTTACACAACTTCACCTGCCTGAAGTCATGAAATTAAATAATATTTCTGGAGATTCATTCCATGATCCTAGGTGGCATTCAGTGAATGAGTAAATGTCTTCTCTTGATCTCCTGTTGTCCTGAGAAAGTTTCCCTGAGAACAAACACTGAATGAAATATTTCTTTGCTGGTGTTTGTGCTATATGATTGTTCTACTTCTTTCTCATGAAATCTTACAACCTGACTTTAAGCTCTTCTGTTCTATTACTTTTCTTTCCTCTTAGAAACACTTACCTTTAATCTCCAGGAGAATGTTAGGCAGATTCAATTAAAACTCTGCATGACTCTTTAGACAGTCACCAGGGGGGTGCTAATGCAGAAACCACCAGAGCAGCTTATCCTAGAGTTGCCGAATAAACCTGAAAATCATATAATGAGTGGATTTACTATTCACGTAAGATTTGGAATTGTTGGAGTTTTGATTTGCACTTGAAAATTATGTATTTTAGGGAGGAAAAAAAAATCACTTGAGTTTTGGGAATAGGATTTTGCAAAAATCCAAAGTGCTGTGAAGCAAGTCAAGGCATTTGGATTCTAGGCTTGTGTGTTCACTTATTAACTCTGGTTAGTGTCTCTGGTACTTCATTTGTGAAATAATTTATGGGGCCGTTTTGAGGATTAAACAAGGATATGTCAGAAAAGAGCTGCAGAAACGTGTTAAAGACAATCTAACTATTTGTGCAACTGAATACGTATGATCCAGAAAGAAAAAGAATTTGAGTAGCTCATATAACTTCCAGGAATCTTCTCATATTATACTCTTGGAACTTGTAGGCTTGAGTGACTGAGTGGGAAAAGGAGCACTGCTGTCCTCCCAGTCTTTCTTTAAGTCAGATAACTGACAAGTGTCCTTGGGGCACCTGGGTGGCTCAGTGGTTGAGTGTCTGCCTCCGGCTCAGGTTGTGATCCTGGGGTCCTGGGATTGAGTCCTATTATCAGGCTCCCTGCATGGAGCCTGCTTCTCCCCCTGCCTGTGTCTCTGCCTCTCTCTGTGTGTCTTTCATGAATAAATAAATAAAATCTTAAAAAAAACCCAAAGAAGCAGCCTTGATTTCTCTTTCATTCACCAATTCTTTTGTCTAATCAATCACTATGCCCCTTAAATATTTCTGGCATCTCTTGACACACTCCATTTTGAGTGCCATATATAAGCCATAATTGTACCTCACACCTAGTGTCACCTTACTCTACTACACTCTCCATACTTTAAGAATGATTTCAATAAAATAAACATTGGATTATATAACTTTTCTACTTAAAATCTTTTAATGTTTCCCTTTCCCAATTAAGATAAAGTTCAAGCTGCTGCTGCTACTTCTTCTATACTTCCCGATCTTGTTCTTGCATCCTTCTTGTCTTCATCTCTTTTATTCTCCTCCATATTTTGCTCACTCAGGCCTTAAAAAATACAGAGGGTAGGCTGTTATTAGTGAGGTGGAGGAAATTCATTTGAGAAAGGACCATGAATTATAGAAATAGAAGTTGTTTTTATTGGTTACCTTTTTTATTTAGAAGCTTTGATCAGAAAATCAACTTGGATGTCTCATATTCTTTATATAAACCAGAATGTCCTTATCTTCTTTTCAAGAACCATAGGGCCCTAAAGAATCCTAGGTACTGAGAAGAGACCCTGGTGCAAGAAACAGAGACAAAGATACATTATAAAAATAATTTCAAAAATTTTAGTGCAGACTTCCGGCTGCTTAAATCTAATCAAATAAACTTGGAGGTGTCAGAGGCCTAAATATTGTTTATGAACAAAATGCTTTGGGCTAGGGAATTTTTATCTGACTTTACTTTTTAAGTAACTAAATTCTTATAAATATGCCCTAGAACCGAGACTTCTTGAAGTTATCTGATTTATTTTTTTTTCTTGCAGCAGAGAAATGCCTTCATCAATTAGTACAGATTGTTATTGATGTTTCCAAGAAATTTCACAACTCTTTTTTGGCAATGTACTCCAAAGTTTCAATGTCAAGGCCAAGAGTTTCTTCTTTATGCCTAACCAAGCTCTGTTGCCCTCATTCTAATTTTAGCACATTTTCTCTTATTGTTTCTTAGGTCAAGATGAAGAATAATTTGGTTGATTTTTTATTCACTATGACATTTCTCATTAAGTCTCCCCAAAGGCTTTGCTTTTCCAGATTAAACCGTCTTGGTGTCTTTAATCTTTTCTCCAAATAACAGTTCTGCATTTTTATTTTACTCTTCTGTTCTCTTCTATCCCCTGCAAAATGTCTTCACATTTATTTTAAACTGCAAAGACTAGACACAGTATTCTACTAGGGTCAGAGCACTGCCAAGAAGATGGGGGAAGTTGCTTCCTGATTCCTGGCAAGTCGCACTAGTGTTAATACAGCCTAGTATTCTACTACTTTTTTAAACTTTCCTCTTCTAATAACATTATTTTCAAAACCATTTGTTCAGGATTTGTGTACAGAGCCAGTTTGCAGAAGAAATTCAGACGTTCATCTGTTCCTGTCAGACTCTTGGTAGGAATAAGCATTCTGTGTTGGGAAACAGAGGGATTCAAATAGGGAAGATTGTAAAACCAAAATTAAGATTTTTCTCCGTGGAAGTTAGAAAGCAAGGGTGTAATAAGATGCTTTTTGTTTTGCCTAAATTTACCAGAAATGAATGAGATCAGAGAGCAGTATAACACAGGCAGGTATATTTAGTACTGAGCCTTTGAATATAAGTTGGAAAATTCAGTCCACTCTCTGAACATGGATGAACTTCACATTGGTCTTTCAGCGCCAAACATGAAAGCCCCTTCTTGGCCCTGAGTGATTTCTTCTGTTTTGTTGCAAGGTTGGAGCATTTAGCCTGATTTCCTTGTCTTCTCTAGATGACACTACTCTGTTCTGTGGATCTTTTTCCTCTCCTTGAGTGTTTTCAACTTGTCTTTTCTTTCTTGCCCATGAAGCAGAAACACTCAATTCATCTACACTAGGTATATAATCACCTTCACCTAGAAGGTGATAAAAATAAAGAGATAGAAAGATTAAAAAAAAAGAAGAAGGGGGAAGGTACATAGTTTACTAAAATTAACTCTTCAAATAAGAACTATTGCCACAAAATATTTCTGTCCTCAGTTTTTAGTCCTGGATATCAGGCATGCCAAGCCTTCTGCATCTTACTGATTGTACCCTTAGAAGTAACTGAGGCTTTAGTATGCAGTAAAAATAGAACAGTGAATCCTTGGCTCAAGTGGAAAATATGTGTGTCTTTGGGACATCCTGGTCAACTTTACTCATTTTGCTAAGTTTTTGGTCTTATTTCCTCAGCATCTCTCAGTATCTATACAGATGTTTGATAATGTGGAGATAATTTAAAGAAATTCCTTTTCTAAATTAGTGAGCATTTGGAATTCAGAAAAGGTTTTCAAAGAATCCTACACTTGTTATTTTTGATTAAAATAATGGATTTTGATTATGAGTATTAACTTGAAGAAATTCTCATTTGTTAAATAAATACGAAGTAAATAAATAAGGAAAATGTAAAAAAGATCAATTACAGCACTCATCAAAAGTAAGAAAAAAATCTGTTATTGTAAAGAATACAAGTTTAACTCACTTATAGGAAATTAGTTCATTTTCCTCTTTTACTTTACAAAGTTAACAGACCGTGGTCTGAGTCAATTGGCATTTGTATTTGTAATTCAGAGAAAGTAGGTCTTATCAGAAAAGAGAGACAGAAAACTATTTTTTTACATTTCTGTACTTGGGGGGGCTTGGATGTTATTTTAAAATGGTAGTTTAAATTAAAAGAAGGTCATTCAGTATTATAACAGATATTTTCAGTAAAATCATGTGTAGAGTTCAGGAAATTAAAATGGAATTACTGCCCTTTAAAAAATAGTAGTGCTTATGCTATAAAGCTTTACCAAAAACTGCCATGGTATCAATGCTTATGTCACGATTGGTGGACAGTAAGGAGATGATGATGGGGAGCAGGTGATTATGGTGATTGATGGAGAAGCTCATTCTGTGTTGGATGAGGTAGCAGGGCCTAGTGTGCACTAATACAAATTTTTCTGTGCTAATGCTGGCCTGTTCTTCAGCCAGTGATAGAGTGTCTTAGAACTGGAAGATTAGACTCCAGGACATGGAGGAGACATTAGAAAGCAGGTAATCCAGGGTCCTTTTATACATAAAGCCAGTCAAGATTTAAAAAAAAAAAAAAAGGAAAATTGTTTTTCTGGGGTCCCCACCACTAAATATATCACAGAGAAAGGCATGGGATTCTGGTTTGTTGAGTCAAGGGCTTGCTTTACTCTACCAATGAACTGTAAAGTTTCACTCTTATTTACTTTGTGACAAAATGGAAGCATAGAGCACAAGAGTTTTAATGATATTTACAAAGAAAGTATTTCCATTAATTCCCTATATTCAGTACCAGCCTCACCTCTAAAAGCCTTTTTAAATAACATTATGCCATCCTCATCATTCCTTTGAGCTTGGTTCTACCAGCATTTACATAAAATTTACTTTTACTTTTCTCATTGCCATACTATTTCTTAGATGTTAGTAATTATTACTGGTTGTTTTCGATATAGACAATTTATTACCAGTTGTGTTTATACACAATTTGTTTCCCTGAATGGAGTCTAGGGTCACAAGGGTGTGCCCTTCCACCTGTTTTAGGTCTCCCATAGTGGAAACAATGTCAGATTCTGAAACAATGCAAAATATATTTAGTACGTATATACTTACACACAAATAAATTGAAAAAATATGCTACCAGTTACCATTCTAAGATTAAAAAGCTAATGACTTCAAGTTGAAGTTACCTGACTGATCAGTCTTGCTTATTAGTTATCTCAGGTCTGATAACCATCTGTACATATTGATATGACTATGTTGGTAAAGTATTGGTATATTTCTACACTGTTGGTAAAAAGCTATACCTCCCCTCCAACCCTGGGCTCCAGCCCTTCCCCTGAGAGATATCCTAGACTTCTCCCTGATACAGCAAACAAAGGATTAATGCCTGCCAACAGGGTAATCTCAAAGCTGTGCACAGCAGCACTACCGGTAGATCTAAGCTTATTAGATTCAGACTATTTTGGGCAAGTTGACAAAACTCTGTCTCTTATAGCTGGCATGAGTTTTTTTTTTTTTTTTTTTTTGTGTAAAAGCCGAGACTAATCACCAAATAGATATTCTAGCTCCTCAGTCAATGTGATTTGTTAAATTCTTCAGTTAAGGTTTTGTTGGATGATAGATTAAATGGCTCCTCAAGCACCAATATGGCCAGCCTGCAACGCTGCTTTCAAGGCTTGGTTGACTGATTTGGCTAAGTTCAATAACATTTTCTTAATTTTCAAATCCCGGGAATATTTTTCACTCTCCAGCTTAACTTTTCTGAGACATTTGATACAATTGACTGCTCCCTGTTTTGAAACTTTTTTTTTTTTTTTTTTGGCATCTCAGAAGCCACTGTATTTTTGTCCCCTTCCTCACCAACTGTTAGTTCTTTCTCCTTCACCAGATTCTCTTATTCTGTTATCTCCTAAAACTTGCTGTTGGTTCAGAGTCTGCTTTTGGTCTTTCCCTTTTCTTATGGGATAATGGGCTACTATCACTTTGCATGACTTCAACCCAACTGACACACTGATGACTCTTCAATCTGTCTCTCCTCCGGGCTTCTCTTCTTCAGTATTCCTCCTGCATACCCTACTCATTCTTCCAAACTTCAATGCTTTTCTCTCCACACCTCCTACATTCAATTAAAGAAATAATAATTATTTATATCTCTGAAGTTTGTACTCTTTTCTGTTTAGTTTACTTCTCACTGGGATCAGTTCAGAGCTTCATCTTTCTTTTTTTTTTTTAATTTTATTTTATTTATGATAGTCATACAGAGAGAAAGAGAGAGAGGCAGAGACACAGGCAGAGGGAGAAGCAGGCTCCATGCACCGGGAGCCCGACGTGGGATTCGATTCCGGGTCTCCAGGATCGCGCCCCGGGCCAAAGGCAGGCGCCAAACCGCTGCGCCACCCAGGGATCCCTCATCTTTCTTTTACACTTTACTTCCCGTATTGTTTCAATGACCTTCAAGTTAAACTGCAATATGTTTGCTATTATGGCTCTCTCATTTATAAGACCATTAGCTGCTGGGGTGCAAAGATGATGCCTCTGTCATCCTGTATACCTGGTGCCCACTAATGCGTGCTACATATAGGTGCCCCATACATGCTTGTTGAGTGAACAGTGCAGTGCACCTGAATACTCACCTTCTCTGAAGGAAATTCCTTTGCTTCTTTCTTTGCATAAGACTTCACTGTTTTGGGATCCCTGGGTGGCGCAGCGGTTTGGCGCCTGCCTTTGGCCCAGGGCGCGATCCTGGAGACCCGGGATCGAATCCCACGTCGGGCTCCCGGTGCATGGAGCCTGCTTCTCCCTCTGCCTGTATCTCTGCCTCTCTCTTTCTCTCTGTGACTATCATAAATAAATAATAAAAAAATAAAAAAAATTAAAAAAAAAGATTTAAAAAAAAAAAAAAAAAAAAAAAGACTTCACTGTTTTGTAGCCTGCCCTTCTATGACTTCTTTATGCCTGAGAATTGAACTCATTATCTCTGAAGTGCCGATTGCCTGTATCGTATCAGTTCAGCTAGAGCTACCTAAAAGCAAGTTTGGCCCACAGCGAGCATCTTGTTGTAAATGACCAGCTTTGAAAGGTTCCCCTGGGAATCTAATCAATCACTGTGAGTAGGGACATCTTGTACTGTTGCTTTCCAGGAAGCAGCCAGATGGCTCATAGAAAAGCATCCTTATTTAAAATCCTTTCAGAGGTGTTCAGGGAAAATGTTGTGGGCAAGTATTCAAACGAGATCAGTAAATGAAGCAGTGACTAGGGAAAGGCCATCATTTAACTTACCTGTCCCCAGCTGATCCTTATGCTTGCTTCTGAGCAGAGAGAAGCCTGATGTTCTGACTCATCACAGTTCCTAAACTGTGATTTTTTAATCCTTAAGAACCATTTCCAGTGAACGGGCTACAAACGTGTCTCATAACAAAACCTTTATAATATGTCTTAGAGGTGGGATTATATTGCTAATATAGTTTTTGCTAAAGAAAGATTAATGGATGGTAATGCAGCAAATATGAACAAGCTTTGGATGATAAATACTCAATACATAAGAGCTCGTAAAAAGAATGGACAACAGTGAATGGATTTATTTGGAGAGGAACGAAGGGACCAGTGTTTGCTTCCCCTAAGGTTTTCATTGTTTCTTCTTCTGTCTTTAATGTGACCACATCAAAAGAGCTGGAGATGTTAGAAAGAATTGGAAGCAAGACAAATTCAATTACATGAACAGACGTTTCTAGGAATTTTCTTGGTCCTGGGTAGAAAATAAACACACCAGCAAATTTTCAGGGTTTTTCAAATGTGGGACCAGATTACCAGAATATAATCAGTTCTATTTCATTGTGCTGGATGAGATGCCAGGTTTTAATTTATTTAATTTATTAAAATACTTTGTTTGAAAGCTGTTTTCTCATGAGCTGAAGGTGGATTTGGGCAGTGACTCTGAAACATAGATTCTCTAGAGTTTCTTCTGGAGATCTGATGCAGATGGGCACACTGACCCTCAGGATGTGTCTGTGCTGTCAGGGGCGGGGTGATTCACTGGCCATCTGTGAGTAATCATGCATAATGTCAATACCTGGTCATGGGGAGCTATTTTACGGCCAGATGTGACTTTTAGAAGGAAACTTTCAGGAAAACTGGAGAGAAGCCCAGCTGATAAAGCAGTATTTTTCCCTGAAATACAAAAAGCTGTGAGAAAATAAATTCCATTATCACAAATCTAGTAAATAATTAATAAATCTAGTGAGAATTGTTAGGGTAACATTTTCTTTATGGAGAGGTAGTCAACTAATTCTCCCCAAAAGTGTTGACAAAAGGTTTCCTTAATTCATTCTTTTAATCAAATTGGATATGCCAGGGATTCCACTGCAGGCATCCATGGCTTGTTTCCACAGAGATTATATACCAAAATTGAGTTAGTTAAAAGTCCTTTTAATTTGCTAATCTATTTGTCAAACAGCATTTATAGATATTTACATGGAAAATGTCAGATTGGGAAAATTCCAGAAGATGACATCATCATCATCATCATCATCTTTCTAACTAGAGAAAGACTTTTTTCTTCCTTTTTTAAAATTTTTTATTTGCCTTTGGCTTCAGCATCTTTTTAAAGCTTCTCCCTATTATATAGCTTAAGGCATGGTACCATGCTGCTTTGTCTCTCTTACGTCCCTACTATCATGTCACCCATGTATGACCTTTTGCATTGATGCTTAGAGAAAAGCATGAGAAAAAGAGGATTTGGTTAAAATGAAATCACTATATATTTAATCTGTTAATGGCCTTTATTCTTCCATCAATAGAAACAACTTGACAAAAACTCACAAACATTCATAGTTATGGGGAAATGTATTCAGAATGCATAATCACACCATTATTCATCTTGTCTTTGACTGTGAAAGTATTTAATCAAGAGACTTGTTAAATCAGAGATTACTCAAATTAACATAACATTCATGTTTTGAAATTCCTTCAAGAGAGTAAAGCTACCTTTGAAGCTGAAATAAATAAAAAATTGTCTTTTGTGTAAATCAAATCCATCTCATTTAGAGAATGATAGATACATGTGTTTCATATTTTACATGTGAATGACCTGCAAAAAGCCATAAAACTTACCTAAGCAGAATAAAAGGAAATTAAAGGTGAAGAAAGAATATCTGTAGAATGAATACATATAATATTCAGACACAAGCACATACATACTTAAAATGTATCCATGAAAATGCCTGAGCCAGAAATAATTCAGTTTAAAAAATAAAGTATTCAATGATTTAGTTTAGCAGGGTTCAGTGGAAGTGACCTAATAACTATACTATAAAAGGGGCTGATTTTTTTTTTCAGAGTGAGTAGGTGCACTTATTTGTGGGTAATGGTGTCTTTTATGTAAAAGTTGTTTCCAGTCTATTTCATTATTTGTTTTAAAAAGGTTTAATTTGAACTTTGTTTCCAGCAGGTTGAAGATTATTTTCCAGACAAAGACTTCCTGGTTTAACTATCAGTGAATGTCTATAAACCTTGTCGAAATCTCACTTCACTTTGTGGTCTAACATAGCCAATATTGACTGTCAGTCTGATGTCTTAGGTAACTTTTGGTTTGCTTGCTCTATTTCTGGTTTGTTTGATCTATTTTGATCAAGTTGACCAGATAGCTGCCAATTGCCATTTTTAAAATATGTGCCATGTTGCCAGCGATGTATTAGGTTAGCCACTGCTGGTTTCTCCTTGTCCTGTTTAGCACTCTCCTTTGTTCATGTGGACAAATGAAATAGAAGCCAACAACATCTGGAAACAATCAGGAAACAACAGTTTGAAAATTTCTGCTTCATTTAGACTCATACTTCAGAAAAAGTATATTGATAGAATAATTAAATTTACATTTTAATTTCATCTGGAAAGTTTATCCACTTGACATCTCAAAAACCACTAACTTCCCAGCTTACATGGTCATTGCTCTAATTGATCAATAATAATTCTTATCACCCCTTCCTCC
This sequence comes from Vulpes vulpes, assembly GCF_048418805.1. Taxonomy (NCBI): domain Eukaryota; kingdom Metazoa; phylum Chordata; class Mammalia; order Carnivora; family Canidae; genus Vulpes; species Vulpes vulpes. The sequence goes on along the minus strand of NC_132794.1, from coordinate 25,121,712 downwards.
TCAAAATGTATACAAGCAATCTACGGTCATAAGAATTTTCTTTCTAGGACAAACATTATATGGTTTCATTCATTCAGGGAATATTAAAATTAGTGAAAGGGATTAAAAGGGCAAGGAGAGAAAATGAGTGGGAAATATCAGAGAGGGTGACAAATCATGAGAGACTCCTAGCTCTGGGAAATGAACAAAGAGTAGTGGAAGGGGAGGTGAACAGGGGGATGCGGTGACTGGGTGACGGGCACTGAGGGGGACACTTGATGGGGTGAGCACTGGGTGTTATACTATATGTTGGCAAATCGAACTCCAATAAAAAAATATACAAAAAAAAAAAAAGAATATTTTTCCTAAACTATAGAATGGGGGGGGGTGGTGTGTGGATCCTGTCACTCTCTACTTCATAAACCTCCAGTTTTTCAGTGGTGTGCTGAAAAATTTCAAGCTCACTGGTTTCAGATTTGACCTTCATCATGTGCTGGAATCCATCTGGTCTCCCTTCCATCCCATCTCTTGACACATTATGTAGTCCAGCCATTTCTTTCTATTTTAGCTGAGTGTGCTTTTTTTTTTTTTTTTTTGCTTCCTTTCTTCTTCCCCTTTTTCCTCCTCCTCTTCCAATCTGCCCTCCTCTACTTTTTCTTCTCATTATTATTTTTACATATGATTTTAGTTTATATTGATAGATTATTCAATTTTCAGGTGCCGCCTCTGTCACTGTCTTCTACTCCATTACAAATCACTACTTCTTTTGGGCTTCTGTTACACATTTTTACCTTATAATGGAGTGGTTTTAATTTTTAACTTACAAATGTTTGCACATCACTTTCTTCTGTGAGATTTTGAGTTTCTTGAGTAGAAACATCTTATTCACCATTGCACCTCATGATGCCTGGCACAGTGGGATTGTGAGAGGAATGTAACATAAAAAAGGAACAAGACAAAAATTACTAAAGGGAAAAAAGTGGAGGAATGCATGAAAGACCTAGGATAGTCTTCTATCAAAAGAAAAAAAATTGAGTTACATGACCAAGACATCTCAAATTTAAAATTAGTTCATTATTCTGTTAAATGACAGAGCTGTGAATGGCTATCAAGGGAAGCTCCATTTAAAAAAGAAACCATTTAGTAGATTTCTTTTGGCAACAGAAAAACTGGGCTAGATGGATTGTAGTTTTTTTTTTTAAAAGATTTTATTTATTTATTCATGAGAGACACACAGAGAGAGAGAGGCAGAGACACAGGCGGAGGCAGAAGCAGGCTCCCTGCAGGGAGCCCAATGCAGGACTTGATCCCAAGGCCCTGGGATCATGCCCAGAGCTGAAGGCGGACGCTCAACCACTGAGCCATCCAGGAGCCCTGGATTGTGGTTCTGATACAAAATGGACACTTTTAAGTTTCTGTATATGCCATTATTAAAATATAATATCTTAAATATCTTAATATTTTTTATGGAATCCATATCTGTGTATCTGTCAATTATCTATCAGACTCTAGTTTGATAAGAATCAATGGAGAGATGGCATTCAGGGATTCAGGGTCTCAGGCAAATATACTTTTTGTTTTAAGATTTATTTATTTATTTTGAGAGAGAGAGAATAATTAGGGAGAGAGAGCGTATGAGCACAAATGAGAGGGGCAGAGGGGGAGAGACAATCACAACCAGACTCTTCTGTGCACGGACCGAGGCAGGGCTTGATCACATGACCCAGAGATCCTGACCTAAGCTGAAATCAAGAGTTGGATGCTTAACCTATGCTCTACCAGGAATACACTTAAGTCTTGGGCTCATGCCTCTAGTCTTGAATTAAATTTAGGGGGGCACTGAAGAAAATGTTGGTTAGTCCTGGCAGTGATTGCAGAAACACAGTTCCAAACTCGGGCCACCAGTAGATATTACCAGGAAGAGGAGGGATTTGAAAAGAGTACATAAGAGCTGGGCTGTCAGGAGCAGGAAGAGAGGAAAACTGTTTACCTCCAATATTCCTTAGAGTTTACCAAGTCTTTTTGGTTGACCTATTCAGTTGGAAAGTGGTGGGTCCTTGCTTATTCACCTCTTATTTCTCAGGTCACCTCAACCCCAAGTATGGATTACGATCAAGAGGTAAAGGACTGGAGGTAAGCCTCTGAATTGGAAACTGTGCTTATGGGTGGTTTTTTTCTGGTGTCTAAAACTGCACGGTTGTCTCATGGGCTTTCACATCATGTTATGTAGAGTCAGGGTAATTTACTTTGTTGAGACGAGAAAAAGGCCCCAAGTAGGATGATTCCTTAGGTAGTTGACTCCTTAGTAACTCCCAGGAGTGACTCTTGCCTGGGCTTCTGCTGCTGGTTCATTGCTCCACTTCCATTTTTGATGATACAAAAAGTCCCAAAGAACGCTTTGCCTTCAATAGTGATAAGATTTATTTTTGTCTGAGGTTCTTTATGTAGTTAGCAAATAACTGTGGCTTATTTTGATCATGAAAGTTTTATTTCCACAACTATTGAGGTAATGATGCCAAAGAATTGAACTAGGACACCGCAACTGTGGTATACTTGTTAATGAAACAAGTGAATCTTTTTTTCAGTGACAATAAATGTATAGTCCAAACAGGAATCATGTCTTTTTACTCTTCCATACTTAAAAAAAAAAAGTTTTTTGTCTTCCTGGCACGCTCTATGATAGCCTCTCTTTTGTGAGGATTTTCAATTCTAGCTTCCCACCCTCTCCCAATTTCTTACATAGCTTCTTCCAAGAAGCCTGAGTTTTCTTAAGAAAATGGGGACTCTAGGACTTACCTTAAGCTCTAAGATTTGCTGAACTGAATGAGCCTAGTAGATTCCACTGTGTTTTTTAAAATGCCTTCTACCCATTACCAATGTTAGTGCTACTAGTCCAAGTACCTCTCCTTTCAACAGGAAATATATGGGTGGGATTTGGAGAAGGGAGAAGGACAAGGAAGTACAAAGGTAGTATTCATTTTTTCTGAACCTAGGATCTTGCTCCAAGCAATCTCTGACATAATTCTAGTGGTCCAGGGCCAATCAATTGATATTCAGATATTCAAATCATAGTGGGACCTATGCCTGCCTTGTTATTTGACACATGTTAGAGGTCACTTCATTATGTAATTCAATTTAGATCCCTTCAGAACCCATGACTGGACTAATGGTCTATGTTAAAACGGTGTTTGTCCTGCCTAGTTGCAGGAATTTTTCTGAATATCCAATGGCAATATCAAGTAGCTTAGTTAATAATTCCTTCATCATGAGGCTATTCTGCCTTTCTTTCAAGTCTCCTGGGAATGTGTGTTTTCTCTCAAGCATTGGCAATTGTGTGTGTCTAGTCAGGGAGAGCAATGGAGCCTCCTCCATACTCTTGCCAGCTACCAGGGACCTGTCCCTAGTTTTGTGCTGGAAGCCTCCTTTGTTACTAAAAGCTAGGTGACACCTGAGTGGCTCAGTGTTTGAGCATCTGCCTTTGGCTCAGGTTGTGATTCTGGGGGCCTGGGATCAAGTCCCGCATCAGGCCCTGTACAGGGACCCTGCTTCTCCCTCTGCCTATGTCTCTGCCTTTGTGTCTCTCATGAATAAATAAATAAAATCTTAAAAAAAAAAAAAAAGCCTGGGGGTTTATCTGTGTTTATGGTTACAGGAACCAGGAATTTCATTTGGTGTTAATAGTGTCTTTTTCCATGATCTACGGTTTCCTTTCTGTACCTAGGATGGTTTGCATAAAAATCAAAGATATAACACATCATACCTTTTGGCACGTAGTTTCTTCCTCTTCTGCTTGAAAGGTGGCTGGAATTGATGTGTTTTTGTTTGCGGTTGGTCTTGGCAACAAGCTGTGAGAAGCAGAAATGTTTTTTCCATTTTTATTAGAGTTCCCCCTTTTTTTTCTTTTAGTCTCAGAACCTTTTTGTTCCAGAACTCCTCTGACATTAAGCATAGTATATTTTAGCCTGCTGAGAACTCCCTTGGGGATCCCTGGGTGGCTCAGCAATTTGGCATCTGCCTTCAGCCCCGGGCATGGTCCTGGAGTCCTGGGATCGAATCCCACCTCAGGCTCCCTGTATGGAGCCTGCTTCTCCCTCTGCCTGTGTCTCTGCCTCTCTCTCTCTCTCTGGGTCTCTCATGAATGAATAAATGAAATTAAAAAGAAGAGAGATAATTCCCTTTAACAGATCCAGTGTGAGCTTTAAGTGCCATATATAGGACTCTAACAGGGCAGAAGTTCAAGGTCTGGGACCTGTCTTCTGTTGCCTGTCTTTTTTTGTTTGTTTGTTTTTTTAAGATTCTATTTACTTATTCTTAGGTTAATTCTTAACAACCAGGCTAACAAAAAGGTACTCAATACATACTTTCCTTATATCAAACAAGCTAATATTTCAGTACAATGTAACTATACAGAATATATACAATACACATATGTTCACAAAGCAAACACTATAGGCTCAGAACCTAAGAACCTAAGAACCTCCCACACATGGGGGATTCTTGGTAGCTGCAGATTATCCGAAGTTCCCCATTCTCCCATAATTTAGAGTCACCTCTTCTGTATTCCTTTTTATTGTTGGGATTTGGATACATTTGCTAGGATACCCTTATGCTTCTTAGACCATTCATGTTGGCTCTTTGTCTCAGTGCTTATATTTGGATCTTACTTGTGTCTGACCTGTTGAAATTTCTGTTGCCAGCCAGCTTATGCTGAATCCTAACCAACTTCCAAATCTCTGTTATTCTAAAGGCTAGCTCATGTTGGGAGTCAGTTCTTTCTCATAGCCTCGTTTTCTTTCAAGTATCTTTCAAGCCTTGTTTAAAAATTAAAGGTACAATACAGAGCACTTTATTGCTACCTATTACTGAGTCCCATTTATGTGATATTTCTCATATTTATCCCCAACAACATTGAGGTAGACTTAATGAAGGAAGATCTATCCTTGTCAGCCTTTGAATTCTCTATGCCTTCTTTCTAGCTTCCAGCACAGTGACAAACATGGTGGACATTTGATAAGCAACCAGTGGGATCAATGCAGAGTTCATTTGGAAATTGTCACTGTGCAAGGCATTTGTCTTAGAGGGACGAGGAAACCTTTATGCTATCCTCACTGTTGATTCCCATGCAGCCGGCTGCTTATGTCATTTCAGAACTCAGCGATTGTTATTGAATACCTTTCAACTCTAGAAATCAAAGGATTTTTAGGAAAGTGTCTTTATACTCCAGACTGAGTGACTTGCCAGGAACCATCACTGGTGTTTTTGTAATTGTCCAGTAAACGATATATTTCAGGAATGTGGACACCTAGGGTTTCTGCTTAAGTTGTTCCTTTTAATCCTATCAATTTATTCTTTTCCTCAAGATGATTAAATGAAGCTGTTGCTCCCTTCAAGTCTTCTGGTTCTTAGGCTGAGAGCATAAATAAGTCGCTTTAAATGCCAAAGTCTTGGATAATATTTTTTTCATATTTGTTTTAGCCTAAACATTCGTTTGTGATTTAAGATAAAAAAATAAAATAGTTCACCCCATTGTACAGATTATATTAATAGGGCACTTTATGGTAATATAGAAATTAAATGGTAAACACTTATTTGATATCTTGAATTTAGGAATTCATATTTTTCATCGTAAGGAGAAAATAGAGTAATATATATAGAAGGACAAAAAGTAAGAGAAAATTTTGAGGTAAAAAAAGGAGAAAGGAGATACTAAGATTGCATTATGAATACCATTCAAAATACCAGCTATAAAAGTGTTAGATGAAACAAATTTGTAAGCAGCTAACAGAACTAGTGACTGTTTAGTCTAAATGCTGAATTAAATTTTTATTAGGAAATAAATATTGGCGCATATTACATTTTACTTTTTGAGGAAATTCTTTTTTTTCTGTTAATAATACTGTATAAAAATTTTATGATGAGGAGATTAAAGTTAAGTATTACATCATTATTTTGTGAGCAGTTTAGAATAAATGAACAAATGGCCTTTCTAAATTCTGGAGATATAGTACGGTATTTTAAATAATAGTATTTTAAATAATGTTATGGTATTTTGAATAATAGTATGCTATTATTTAAAGAATTAGGGGAGTTCTTTTTCAAAGAACTAAGTTCTCTGAGGCATTAATATGATATTAAATCTAGATTATGAATTTTGATGTCCCAAGGCATATGCAGTCTTCTTAAGAAGCTATAACTTTTCCATTTAGTATCTGGAAGATTATTGAGTTACACCGTTTGGGCCTCAGATGGGAGCAAATTCTTTTCCACTTACCTCATGTTTTCATGTGGGGCACTTCTGCTAGAGTAACCCTCCTGGCCTCTTATCCCACCCATTATTCATTGCAATCAATGAGACAAAGTCAGTGTCCTAATTGATAAGTGATGTCTATGTATATTATCTCTATTGGACCCCTGGGGATTAACTCTTTTTTCCTTCTCACATTGCCTTGGGACAGTGTGAGTGACCAGTCTTGGATAAGTACATCTATCCTGCAGATTCAAAATTTTCTTTGGTAGTCTTCCTAAAGTATAAAATGTGTGTGTGTGTGGGGGGGGGGGGGTAGTTGTGGTGTGGGAGCAGGGGAGGTAGTAAGCTTTTTGGCCGCAGAACTAAATTCACATTTTTCAATCAGCTTATAATAATAAAGCCAATATTTTTTATTTCTATTTATTTATTTTCTCCATCTTATTTCCCATTTGTTCCAAAATCATCAGGGGAAGAAAGTAATTCTTCCAAACCTCAGTGTTTGTTGTAATAAATTAGGTCTGTGGACTATTACCATTTATTTAATAAATGATGCCGTGAATAATGCCTCATTTCAAAAGAAGGTTTTCTAGAATGTTGGTCTACCCAGACTAGGACATGCTTACCCAATGGTGTTATTTATACTTATCTAGAACCTTAAGATCTCATTAGTAGGTATCTTTTAAAATTCTGGCCTAAGAAATACATAGACTTCTTACTAAATTGCTTTGTTGGGTTAATATTTATCAGAAAATATGTCCTGAACAAAGCAATACTTAGGAATTAGCAAACTTCTTTATTTCCGCGCTCTCTCTTTTCTTGTCCACCTTTGGCCATGGAAGATCAAGTTAAGGATGGATGGGGGAAATATACGCAGGGTAGGTTAAGATAAAATCCAGATTTAATTAATATAATGAGAAATTACGATGGCCTAACTGTTCCTATGTTCAACAGTGAGATTCTTCTAGGAATGAATACATTTTGTTTCTTTTCATTTCTCATTCTGATGGTCTTATTCTTTCCTAACAAGCTCATACCATTTTGAATCCTCCTAAATTTCTTGAAAAATAAGTAATGTTTTGTAAAACAAAAACAGCAATAGCAACAAGCAAATATGAAGAACTGAAATTACATTTATAGTAAATAATCTGATCAGTAGGGAATCAAATGGGTTGCATGCTTCTCTGGTCCATAGAATTTTTAGTATACATATAATTTATTGAAATAAAAATATAAAAAAAACCCACATTTTTTTTTTTTAAGTAGGCCCTTTGCCCAGCATGGGGCTTGAACTCATGAGCCCCAAATCAAGAGTTGTATATTTTACCTCCTGAGCCAGTCAGGCACCCCTTGAAATAAAAATATCAGTATCGTCTACTTGGGATATCCACTGGAAAAGTAAATAAATAAATTTTTAAAAGTACTTTTTGCTAAAATTGTCTTTATAAAATTGATTTTAAAATCTTGAAATTGGGATTATTTTCTGCCATATGGTAGACTTTGAAGACTATTTTGGTAAAAGATACATCAAAAGAGACAATTCCTTGCAAAGCAAAACATCTTTAATCACTAACAAAAGGCTCATTAATGAGTCAATAAATGTAGAAGAACAATTACATCCAGAGAATAGGGATTGCCAAATATCAAACGATTTTATAGGGGAGATACATTACTGCTGAGGCAGTCAAACTATGCCTTTAATTTATATAGAGGATCTATTCTATTAATTGTTTAAGATAGCTATTTAAAGTTACATTTAGAAAGACCAGTGACATTTTCTTCATGGTAGTTAATGTGTAATTAATATATATTAATAGGTTGTAGATATGTTATTATTCTTAAAAATTTATTCCCAACTCTTTTGTAAAATAGAGCAATAAGGTTATCAAAATAGAAGTACAGGTGTCTGGGCCCACTGGCTCTGTGCTCCGGCCTGCAGCCCCCCCTCCACCTTCTCGCCACCCAGCATGGCCCTGTTGCCCTCCGGCCGTGTCCTATCCAGGGTCACCGCTGCCTTCCACCGGGCCTCACTGGTGTGGCTTCTGCAAGATCCAGTTCCTGGTGGATCCATGTGGAAATGGGGCCCCTAGGCCCCATCCTGGGAGTCATAGAAGCCCTTAAGAGAGACACCAACAGCAAAAAGATGAATCTGGGAGTTGGCGCCTATCGGGATGATAATGGAAAGCCTTACATGCTCCCTAGGGTCCGGAAGGCAGAGGCCCGGATTGCTGCAAAAAATTTGGACAAAGAATACCTGCCCATTGCTGGACTTGCTGAATTTTGTAAGGCATCTGCAGAACTAGCCCTGGGTGAGAACAATGAAGTGTTGAAAAGTAGCCGGTATATCACCGTGCAGACCATTTCTGGAAAGGGGGCGTTGAGGATTGGAGCCAGTTTTCTGCAAAGACTTTTTAAGTTCAGCTGAGATGTCTTTCTGCCCAAACCATCCTGGGGAAATCATACACCGATCTTCAGGGACGCTGGCATGCAGCTCCATGGCTATCGATACTATGACCCCAAGACGTGCGGCTTTGATTTCACAGGCACTGTAGAGTACATTTCAAAAATGCCACAGCAAAGTGCTCTTCTCCTGCATGCCTGTGCCCACAATCCCCCGGGAGTAGACCCCCGTCCTGAGCAGTGGAAGGAAATGGCAACAGTGGTGAAAACAATCTCTTTGCATTCTTTGACATGGCCTACCAAGGCTTTGCCAGTGGTGATGGTAACAAGGATGCCTGGGCTCTACGCCACTTCATTGAACAAGGCATTAATGTTTGTCTCTGCCAATCCTATGCCAAGAACATGGGCTTATACGGTGAGCGTATGGGAGCCCTCACTGTGGTCTGCAAGGATGCTGATGAAGCTAAAAGGGTGGAGTCACAGTTGAAGATCTTGATCCGTCCCATGTATTCCAATCCTCCAATCAATGGGGCCCAAATTGCCTCAACCATCCTGACCAGCCCTGACCTGAGAAATGGTTGCAGGAAGTAAAAGGCATGGCCCACCACATCATTAGCATGTGGACTCAGCTGGTCTCCAACCTCAAGAAGGAGGGCTCCTTCCACAACTGGCAGCACATCACTGACCAGACTGGCATGTTTTGGTTCACAGGACTAAAGCCTGACTAAGGAATTCTCCATCTACATGACAAAGGATGGCCACATCTCCGTGGCAGGGGTCACCTCTGGCAATGTGGGCTACCTTGCCCATGCCATTCACCAGGTTACCAAGTAATTTCCCTTGTGAGAGGAAACAGAGACAACCTTCCTGCCTATGGCCTCTGCTGTTGTGAGATTCACATGGAGGGGGCAGGGGGGTGGATGGTGGTGAGCAGGTCATTTCTTTCAACCACAGTAGTTAACACTCAACCACTGGATGTGTTTTGCAGAAAAGAAGGTGTAGTGAAATAGGGCAGAGGCACCTGTGGTGGGTGTCTGAAACTCTGGGGCTCAAAACCAAACTCCTGCTTGTCCTTTAACTCCAGCTGTTCCAAAAGAGTTTACATGTACAAGAAAGACATAGCCCAAAATATCCTGTCCATCATATTGCAATATTTCAGAAGCTTTAACTGCAGCCCCTTACCAGTGGTTTTGGGGCACCTCTATAGATCTAGCATGAGAATAGCACCTACAAGAGGTAGGTGGGTAGAGCCCATTCTAACATCAGCAGGCAGCCTCGTGTTTGTCCTTCGGTGACTGAGCAAGCTTGTCAACAGACCTCATTACAAAAATCATGTTTCATGAAAACCAGCAAGTCCGCTGCCACTGCAGCAAGGAAAATAAAAGATGCTATTTCCTGTCATATTTAGGGGGGAAAAATTAAGGTTCTTCTTTTCAGTACTTTTGGCCATTTTAATGTTCCTTTATTTTCCCTTATTGCTGTTCTTTTCCTTAGGCACAGAGATCTGTAACTAGCCTAGATTTTCATCCTGTTCTAGTCCTTGATTGGCCACCTGCCCTGTCCTATAGAATTTACTTACTGGAAGAACTAAGAATATAATTTACTGCTCATCCCATATCCTCACCTTTCTCATCAAAGAATAGTTCAGCATCCTCGTCAATGATTGATTGTCTCCTGTCGGGATGTCGCCTCTGCCTGGTTGGACCTCTTCATTCAGTACTGTTGTGCGGTCTCTCATCTCACATCATGAGTGGACAATGCAGGGCAGAACCAGGAAAGCAGATATCTGGGTTTTGGTTTTAACCTTTGTGTGCTGCCTGCTGGGCTCAGGCTTCACCCTTTGGAAAGATAACCACCCTCTGCTCCAATCATGTAGACTTCTTGCAGCTTGGTTTCTCTGTGAAAATAAAGTTACTGTAGACCGCCCTCCCCCCCCCCCCGAAAACAACAACAACAACAACAAAACAAACAAAAAAACAAAACAGAAGTATAAACTAAGATAAAAATTTAGTTATTTTTTTAAGGAAAAATTTAGAGAAATACATATACTTCAAATCTAGGTTCCCCAGTATCCTTAGGAAAAAAATATGTTTTAAAATCACTTGCAAAGCCTTGCAATGGCTAACTCCTGTCTGATTTCCTATATTTTATCATGTTATTTCTTTCCTTCACACACCACATTTTTGGCACACTGTCCACTTCTGTTCTTCAAACCCTCTCCATTTTCCTGACCTCAGGGTCATTTTTTTTTTTTTATATACAGTATTTTTTTTTTAAATTTTTATTTATTTATGATAGTCACAGAGAGAGAGAGAGGCAGAGACACAGGCAGAGGGAGAAGCAGGCTCCATGCACCGGGAGCCCGACGTGGGATTCGATCCCGGGTCTCCAGGATCGTGCCCTGGGCCAAAGGCAGGCGCCAAACCGCTGCGTCACCCAGGGATCCCCTGACCTCAGGGTCTTAAATCCAATGTTCCTTATGCGACATTCTTCCAGGAATGTTCCTCCTCCTTCTTCTTCTTCTTTTTTTTTTTTTTTTTAATTGGGAAGCTCCATATCCTTCAAGGGTTAGTGTCATCTTAAGTGTTTTTTTCTCAACAGGCCTTCTCTCTCCATACTCACATGGTCTGCTTGTTCCAACATCCAAGAATCTGTGATTCTTATGATAAATTGTGGTCAGTCATTAATAAATACAAGGGACACAAGGGGCCCTCAAAATTTATAGTTCTTATTTATAGTCCAAATAACGAACTCAACAAATATTTTGACTATTAAAGTTCTGTATACATTTTAAAATAATTTTAAATCATGAATGATTTTCAGACTTAATGCAATGAGTTGTATTTCCATAGAGACCATGTTATATTTAATCATATAAAGTTTCTGTTAGAGATGGACTTCTGTAAACTTGACAAAACTATAAAACTGATAGATTAAGAAATAAAATTTTGCTGATTACTTTTCAAGTTTCCATGCTTTTGGTTAGATGTCTGGAAAAGGGGCAGGTAGATTATTGTTTTTTTTTTTTTATTTCAATCATAATAATATATTCTTCTAGGAATTTCAGAGCTAAATTTAAGGCCAAGGATAATATCAATATTCACCATTCATTCAACAACAAGTATTTATTGAGCATCTTTCATGTGCTAATGAGAAGCTGGACAAATCTCAAAAGCAGTTCTCCCATTAATCAATTCATCTACCCACATTACTAAGTTCAGCCAATTTACCAAGTTCAATAATTATTGATAATTGTTTCCTAGCAACTTTTTACTATAGATTGTCAATAAACTCTCTATAATTTTCTACATTAGAATTGGGCAAATTATTTACATTTTTTCAACTGTGCTACTACGTCTTTGTCCTTAATTACTTTTTTTCTCTTTTTACCCTATTTTTAAAATGTATTTCCCCCTAATTTATTAAGATCATCTCAAATTTTATTTTCATTATTCACATTTTAAAAAAGCCAGTGTAAACTTGAAATAATAAGAACTCCTTCTTCTTTTGTTTGAGTCATTGGTAAGCATATTAATGGTTGTGTGACATCAGGCCTGATTTCTATGGGCTGGTTCTCAGAAATGCTTTCCAGGAAGATTTAAATCATTGTTAGTAACTTTGTCATGTGAACTTTTATTGCTTTGTGCAGCCACCTACAGAAAGGGCGGTGGAAACAGTGTTCTTAAATTTGGGATTGTAACCTCCAGAAAGCTTTAAAAGAGACTGTAGACGAGGAGACTGAAGTACATGAAGCATTTTCTATGTATTTTACATCTATTTTTTTTTTTTTTTTTTTTTTTTTTTTTTTATTTTACATCTATTAAACCTTTCATTCATCCCTCACCTTTGTCAGGGAGCTAGCATTTTCCTTAATGAATGGATAAGGAAACTAAAGTTTGAGGAAATTAAAGAATTTACTCACCTTTCCCCCCTTAGGTTTTTACACTTTACTATTTTACATCTGCCAGAAATAACAAGAAGTGCTCTTCAAAGATAGACGTGAGTACTCTGTTCAATACAGAAATAAGTTGTTTGAGATTTATTTTAAGGCATGGTTGGCCGATTTTAATTTCTTAAGAAGATAAATTTAATTTAAGAAGATAAATTTCTTAAGAAGGTAAAAGGTATTGGTATTCTTCTGGCTGGTCTAAGAATTAAATTGACATGGGACAAATTAACAGGAAAAAAACAAAAGTTTAATAACATATATACTTGTTTTATACCTAGAAGGCGGCCCTGGAAAACTGAGTAACTCCCTGAAATGGCAAAAGCCATCACCTTAAATACCATCTCCAGCTAACAACAAAAGAAAATGTTGTGGCAGAGGGAGAGCTCAGTTTCGTGAGAATACTGGAAAAAGCACAGTAAACAAGGGTAAAATTGTTATGCAGATTTTGTCATTGCTTTCTCCACTGATCACAGCTCCTAGAGATTGAATCATCCTCCTCCTCTTGGTCTAGCCAGGGAGACACCCTTACAAAAGGCAATTTCCCTTGTACATGTAAATGTTTCTTACAAAAGGGTAACTTCTACTCAGTTTTCAGAGCTTCTCTTGTGTCTGCAGTTTCTTAAAGATAACCAAATTAAAATAATCAATGTGGCAAAAAGGCATTTCTTGGGGGTGGCAAAGTTTACTCCCCTATAAAGGTAAGAGGTGAAAGGAAAACAGATTTTTGGGTTGGGGATGTATTTGTTTTCCATTGTTGGTAAAACAGATCACTACCAATTTAGTAGTTTAAAATAACCCCATGTATTATTTCATAGTTCTGAAAATCAGAAGTTCTGGTTGGTTCAGATAGGTTCTCTACTTTGGGTTTCACAAGGCCAAAGCCAGGATGTCAGTCCCTGAAAAATGATAATTATGTGATGCAATAGAGGATTAGCTAAAGCTACACTGGCAATCATATTGCAGTGTAAACGTGTCAAACTGCAATAATATTGCAGTGTAAACGTGTCAAACTGATATGGGAGAGCTTGGTTCTTTTCTCATGGAGTTAAAGAATGAATCTCGCGACAAAGGAGAGTGAGTAAAGCGATAGAAGTTTATTAAGCAAATATACAGAGAAAGCTCTCAAAAGTGAGAAGGGTCCCAACAGGGTTGCCACTGAAAGGCTTGTAGAGTTGGTCTTTTATTGAAAGCCAACTAGGGAACCTAAATCCTTTTAACATTATCTATTGATATCACCATTGAGTAAGGACTAGTGATAACACCTTCAATGGCTTACTTCCTTTTTAGGGTCTGGTAATTCTTTGTTGGTCACAAGTAGCTGTTATAACAAGACTCCACCTCTGGCACCTGGGACAGGATGGTCTGGTTTATTTATCTCTAATTTACTTTCATTTCCACATTTTTTGGGATTTTTGTGAGCCTGATTCTGTGGCCCCCTACCTAGCCCTGCCTAGCCTCATTTGTCCCTAACTCAAAGCCAACATATTGTCCACAAACTGGACATTATGTCCATTGTCCATTGCACAATGTTATATTTCAGTTGTAGTTCAATAATGGAAAAAAGAGGGATGCCTGGGTGGCTCAGCGGTTGACTGTCTGCCTTCAGCTTGGGGCATGATCCTGGGGTCCCAGGATTGAGTCCCACATCAGATTCCCTGCAGGGAGCCTGCTTCTCCCTCTGTCTGTCTGTCTGTCTCTCTGTATCTCTCATGAATAATAAATAAAATCTTTAAAAAAATCATGGAAAAATGATGCCAATTTCAGGATTCCTAGATGGAGGCTTTGGGAAGGACCCACTGTGGGCTCATTCGTGTTGTTGGCAGAATTCAATTCTTGTGGTGGTAGGACTGAGATTCCTGTTTTCTTGGTTGCTGTCAGCTGAGTGCTGCCCTTAGGTGCAACAGAACCTTCTCTTTTCTTCTCTGGTTCTTGCACATGGGCTCCTACATCTCAGAGCCAGCAACAGTGTATTGAATCCTTCTCACGCTTTGATTTCTTTTGCCTTTTTCATCTTCTTCCAGTTGGAGAACGTTCTCTGCCTTGAAAGGTTCATGAGATTGAATTGGGTCTGCCCAGATAATCCCCAATAATCTTCCTTATTTATAGTCCATAACCTTAATTATATCTGCAGTCCTTTTTGCCATGTAATGTAATTTACTCATAGGTCCTGATGTGGTTTTGGAATATAGGTGAGATTTTTTTCCCCCTGTAGTAAAGCATTAACATTAAGATAGTTGGCAGTTCCCCTCTGGAAGTTAGGTTATTGATAAAAATGCTTTTGTTCTTGTAAATCACTAAGACATTTTGTAAACTGAGGGAGGCTCATGTCTATCGGACTATAATCTCTATAAATTAACTATTTGTTTTTCCTTTCCCTTAAGCTTTAGGGCAGCCAGGAGTGCCTGAGGAAAGTCACATATGTCTTACCTAGGGGGAAGGTCGTTTGTGAGTGTGAGCTTGTGCTTTGTCCTCAGCTGGCCTTCTGTTCCGTCAACAGGTCCCAAGGATCAGGCCATGGAAATTTTGGGGGGACCATTCTCCCACAGACAAAATAAGGGTAGAAGAGGGAGAAACTTTTTCTCAATTTAGAAGTATATTTGAGGGAATTCTTAGAACTTTTTTGTTAGATAAAATTTACCCTACACGTAGAATTTCCTACTTGATGATTGTTTTCCTGCTTAGTTGGAATTTGTGGGTAAATAAATATACAGAACTATAGTCAAGGGTCTTTTTATCTTCCATTTCTGGTGTAGGCTGATTGTACTTTGGTTTCTTGCTTCTAATTTATAGCTTTGCAAGTATAATTAAGTATAAGTTTCGCAAAATATTTTTGCTTGTCCATTTGGAATACATTTTCCCTGATTACTACATATTTTTGGTTTATTGTAGCTTCATTTGGATTACTGCAGTGATTAACATTATGGCTGAGCACAGAGGATTGAAAATTCTAAGTATCACTTCTAAAGATCTGAAAATTGAAGGAGCAGACTGTTGGCAGTAATGAGTTACAAATGGCAACTTGTATTTTGTTTGGAAAATCACTTCTTTCCTTGAGGAATTATGTTTTGTATTGATTTTCAGAGTGGTCTTCAGAGAGGTACTTGTGATTTTGAGGAACAGTGTAATTGTATCTTCAAATTAAATGTATTATAGACCGTTGATAGCATATTTTCTAAGCTCTTTAAATTAAAACTAACTTTACCCCTGTGCCAAAGAATCCAAGTAGTTCAAGGTTAAACAGTGTGTCACTGTGATGTCAGGTATGCCTCAACTTTACTCCATTAAAAAATGTTCTAGTCCATGGTTTCTTTTCCTACTTCAATAGAAAAACGTTGACATAAATTAAAAGTGAGCATTGACTTGCTCTTTTGGGAACTGCCCCCTCCTTTTTTCCTGTACTGACATTAAAATCATTCATTTCATTTTGCCTAGAAACAAAATCTGTTATATCAGTTTTCCATGTACATTTTGCCTGAGAAAAAATGTGGAAGACAGCTGTTTTAATGTTGAAATGGATCCAGTTTCTATTAAGTATGTCCTCAGAGCTTTTGGGGGTTTATTTTTAACTCTGACAGAATTAATTTAGAATAGGACATAAATGACCATTCTGTCCCTGTCTAATTTTCTGGAGAATGTGTGGTCACCTATGCTTTTGATTATGCAGTAGAAATGTGCACTTTCAAGTAAACACAGAAAGTATTATTGCAGGGCACAACAATGTGTCTACTCAACTCCTTCTGCAGTCATTTGAGTTGACTAACATTTTCATTTGATTAAGAATTTAAAATAAGTTAGTCATTCATTTAAATCAGTGCACCTGAGGCACCTGGGTGGTTCAGTGGTTGAGCGGTTGTCTTTGGCCCAGGTCATGATCCCGGGGTCCTGAGATTGAGTCCCCCTGGGGCTTCCATAGGGAGCCTGCTTCTCTCTCTGCCTGTGTCTCTGTCTCTGTGTCTCTCATGAATAAATTAATTAAAATCTTTAAAAAAAATCAGCGCACCTATGTTATGTAGAAAGCCTATACTCTAAGACATTGCTATTGTTTATAAATTAGGTTGTAGTTGGTGGTGAGAGGGTGAGGTGTGAAGAGAGATGTTGCATAGAGTTCCATGGAGAGATTGCATACCTGTGAGATTAGGTTCCATTTTGGGCTTCAGGGGCGCCTACGCATTCTTTTTATGACTTTATCAGATAAAGAGCTAACAGTCCTTAAACACTTCTGAGGAACCCGATGCCCTCTCACTATATTCTCTGCATGTAGATTACGCCCCCCCTGCACTGACCATGTGTGCCCATGCCTGCATTGGCAGCGAAGGTAGGGACAAACCATGTTCTCTGTGTTCCATTCTTCACTTTGAAAAAGACGAGAAAAGAGCCCTGGCCCCAAAGTGGGCTAGATCTGAGTTTGAATCATGGCTTCAATACCTCTGTGTCCTTTAATGGTCTCATTTTCCATGTAAAATGAAGGCAATAGTATTGAGCACTGGAGATCATTTATGTAAAGCACCCTGCACATTTATGGTCTTATAGGCAGTTAACACATAGTAGTAATTATTATTGTTACTACAAAAACCCTCCTGTTGCTGTATTTGATTAATATATTCCATCTATGAGAAACATATATGAATAGAAACAAAGTAGTTCTTTATTATTGTTTAAAAAAAAGTCATGTTTAGAGCCCCACACTGCAGGTGGTTTCGTGAACACAATGGGCTCTGAGTATGTAGGTGCTGCTAGAGGAATTTTCAGAGCTCAGCTCTATCTTTATAGTTTATTAATCTGCTGTCATGGAAACAGGTATTTAATCCTTAAAAACAAGAAAACAGCTTTCAACAATGCACTATTTCAAATGATGTGATGATGGTGGGAAGTATTTCTTTCTTTAAAAAACAATATGATTTTTTTTTAAGTGACTAACCTCATTTTTGGCAATCTGATTTGAGTTTCCATGGAAACAGAAGTGACAGCTGAGACCTCCAAGCTCTTGTAACTAGTGGGGCTCAGGTTAAGTCTTGCAAATGTCAGTTGTCCCAAGGCACCTAGAAGAGCCAATAGAAATAAGAGTCAGCTGAGCTCCAGGGAACAGACAGGAACAATAAATCAACCATTTACAAAATTATATATACACAATGCTATGGGTTTGAGAAAAGCATGTGTGGTGGATATGAGAGAGACTCATGAATGCAATTCAGAGTGAGAGGTTATGTAGTTCTACCTCATTCTAAACACCCTTTTCTGAATGGCTAAGCAACTTAATTATTTGTAATGTATTTCTCTTACACTGATTATAGGAATATTGGGGAAGGAAAAAAAGTGGAGAATAAAGATATCATATAATAGTCCTATTATTTATTAGCATGAGAACTGTGAAAGGAGAATAATTAAATAAAAATTTATAAAAGTCAAATTATGAAGACAAATGTGTTCATCTGACATGGGCCCAAGTACTTCTTTGGGGGCTTTTATTATTAGTCTTTGTAGGGAATTGTCTTATTCTTAATATTGAATAATGACATTATATACTTCTCAGGCTGACTGATATAGAAGTGATTTTCATTGTCTTATTTTAGAAAGACTTCTCAGTAATTCCACATCTCATCAAAGGAAGAAACAGATCAGGATTTCCCATCTTGTGTTCCTAATACATACTCTAAAACAGACCACTTGTTCCCCCCAGCTCTAGTATATAATGAAAGTATGTGAGTGTTACTGGCAAGAGTTGTATCTCTGAATTGCTTTGTCAATGGAGAGGATTATCCAGTTTAGGTCATTCTGACCACCAGATCCTTTACTAAAAATCTTATTTGGGTCCTACAGGAATCTAAAGGAATTTATCTAATTACCTAAATAAATTTCTAAGTATACAACTATCTAATATCTAAAGAGATTTCTATCAAAGAAGATTTTATAAAGAAAGCAAAAAATTTGATTGAGAAGGACTGAGTTTGCTTTATGGCATGCACAATATATAATTTCTCAATATTTGAGCATACACAGATACACAAGCAGAATGTGATATACAGATGAAAAGTTATTCCACTAATGAATTATTTTATTTTAGGAAAATTTTGTTAATTATTTTTCTAATTCTAATTATACTGTCATGTGCTCTTTTTGAATCTTTTAAAACTAAATAAAGGAATTAAAAAGAAAATAAAAGTCATGCACAAGCTCTACATTCAGTTTGTGTATAAAGCATATATATCTAATATAATCATCTCATGTATCCTTATATAAATTTTAACTTAAATGTAATTGTAGCATCCTTTCACATATTTATTTTCAGGTATATATGTATGGGAATTTGTAGTATAATATACATATTCTATCTAACCTACTTTATTTTTTGATGGTTATTTTCTTTTTATTTAGAAACCTAATATTATTATATTATTCTTTTTAAAAATTGTGTTAAGAACAATTCACATGAGATCTATACTCTTAACAAATTTTTAAGTATATAATATGGTGTTCTACTACAGATACAGTGTTGTATAGCAGATCTTTGGAGCTTATTCATCTTGTGTAAGTGAAACTTTATGCCCATTGATTAGAAGCTCCCATTTTCTCCTTCTCCAGCCCCAGAAAACCACCATTCCACTCTATAATTCTATGAGTTTGACTATATAAGATACTTCATATGAATGGAATCATGCAGTATTTATCTTTCTATGACTCATTTATTTCACTCAACATAATGCCCACAAGCTTTATCCATATTTTTTGGTTGTTGCAAGATTCTAAGAATGAATAATATTCTATTGTGTAGAACATTTTCTTTATTCATTCATCTACTAGTGGACATTTAGATTGTTTCCATATTTTGGCTATTGTGAATAGTGCTGCAATGAACATGGAAGTGCTAATGTCTCTTTGAGATCCTGACTTCAGTTCTTTTATATACTCAGAAGTGGGATTAATAGATTATATGATAGTTCTATTTCAGTTCTTTGAGGAAACTTTATACTGTTTTCCATAGTGTCTGCATTGTCTTGCATTCCCACCAACAGTATTTGAATTTCTCCACATCCTCACAACACTTTCTTGTCTTTGTTTTTTTGATAATAATCTTCCTTACAAGTGTGAAGCAATATCTCTTTGTGTTTTTGATTTACATTTCCCTGATGATCAGTGATGTTGAGTGTCCTTTCACATACTTTTTGGCCCTAATTATATTTTTTGGGGGGGGGGAAATATCTATTTAGTTCCTTTGCACTCATTTTAATTGGAATATATGTTTCTTTGTTATTGAGTTGTAGTTCATATATTTTGGATATTAACCTCTTATCAGATAACAGATATTTTCTCCCATTGCGGAAATTGTCTTTTCATTTCACTGATTATTTCCTTTTTTCTGCAGAACCTTTTCAGTTTGATGTAATCCCACTTATTTTTGCATTTGGTGCCTATACTTTTCAATGTCATATCCAAGAAGTCATTGTCAAGACCAATGTCATGAAGCTTTCCCTCTGTGTTTTATTTTAGGAATTTTACAGTTTCTTCAGGTCTTACCTTAAAAATCCATTTTGAGTTGATTTTTGTATATGGAATAAAATAAGGATCCAATTTCATTCTTTTGCATGTGGGTATTTATTTCTCCAATACCATTTGTTGGAGACTATCCTGACCCTATTGTGTATTCTTGGCACCTTTATTAAAGATCAGTTGACCATATGCATAGGTTTATTTCTGGGCTCTTGATTCTCTTCTATTGAATATATATATACATCTGGCTTTATGTCAGTACCACACTATTTTAATTATTGTAGCTTTGTAATAGATTTTGAAATCAGGTGATGCTTATAGCTTTTTTTCTTTTCCCAACAAGACTGATTTGGCATCTTTCCTAATGGTTCTACATGAATTTTATAATCATTTTTTTCTATGCCTGTAAAAAAAAAAAGCCATTTAATCTGCTTTGTTTTTGACCTCAAATATGTCATTAATATCTTTCCATGGCTAAAACTATAAACTCAGTATTAACTTTTATAGTGGTTTCATAATATTCCAATGTATGGATATGCTACATGTCATTTAAAAAAAACAATTTTTAGGGCACTCACATTATTTTTCTTTTATGTTCTTTACAGATGTCTTAAAAATATCCTCTTACATACCTTTTGTAAATATTTGTGGTTTTTATTTGGGATATATTTCTAAAAATGATATTTTCTAGCTGGGGGGTGTGTAGATACTTAAAGTTTTAGGTAATAATTGCAAATTTTTCCCCAGAATTATCCTAGCAGTTTATATCATTTCTGTAGTTCTTGAGATAACTCACATCCGCATCTTCACCTGAACCTCATCTTGTCATTAGTTTTGTATATCCTTTACTACTGATTGAACTTATTTCATATGTTAAATGCCAACTTGTTTTTCATATTTTATGAATTGCTTGTTTATTTTATTTGCTCACTTTTTTACTGGAATTTCTTTTTTAGATTTTTACTATGGTTTATAGAACTCTCTATATAGGAATAATGTTAGCCTTTTATAAAAAATATATTTTCCAGATTATGTGTCTTTTGCATATGAAGTTGGTTTTTTTTTTTTTTTTTTTTGGCTTTGCTGTCTTACTCATTTGTGTGTTTGTTTTCTTTTTTTCTTCTCTAGGTTTACCAAGATATTGACAAATAAAATTGTAATATATTTAACATATATAATGTGATGATTTGATATATGTATACCTTATTAAATGATTCCCACAAACAAGTTAATTAACACATTAATTACTTCACATAGTTTTTTTGTATGTGTATGTGAGATTGCTTGAGATTTACTCCCTTAGCAAATTCTAAGTGTGCAATACAGTATTACTATTTTTAATCTGTTTTAAATGAAATATAATTGATATACAATATACTATTTGTTTCAGGTGTATATCATAGTGAGTTAGTGTTTTTATACATTCTAAAATAATTTCCACAATAAGTCCAGTTAACATCTGTCATCATGCAAAACTATTACAATATTATTGACTACATTCCCTAAGCTGTACATTATATCCTCATGACTTATTTATTTTATGACTGGAAGTTTGTGCTCTTTGACCAGCCTCTCCCCGTTTCCCCCACCCTCCAGCCCTTGGCTACCACCATTGTACTCTGTGTCTTTGACTTCAGCCTTTTAATTTTATTTATTTATTTCACATATAAGTAATACAATAGAGTATTTTATCTTTCTCGGGCTTATTTTACTTAGCATAATGCCTTCCAAGTTAATCCATGTCATCACAAATGGCAAGATTTCCTTCTTTTGTATGACTGAATGATATTCTGTTGTACATATTTACTACATTTTCTTTATCCATTTGTGCATCTACACTTAAGTTGTTTTCATACCTTGGCTGTTGTACATAATGCTGCAGTGAACATGGGAGTATATATATCTCTTTGAGACAGTGATTTTGTTTCCTTGTATATATACCCAGAAGTGAGATTGTTGAATTGTATGGTAATTCTATTTTTAATTTTTTAAGAAGCCTCCATTCTGTTTCCCATAGTGGCTGTACCATTTTATATTACTGCCAACAGTGTATGAAAGTTCCCTTTTCTCCACACCCTCAGCAACATTTGTTATTTCTTGTCTTTTTGGTAATAGCAATCCTTACAGGTGTGAGGTAATATCTGATTGTTGTTTTGATTTGCACTTCCCTGGTGATTAGTGATATTGAGCCTCTCTTCATATACCTATTGGCCATTTGTATGTCTTTTTAATTTAAAAATTTTTTTTGCTATTGAGCTGTAGGAGTTCCTTATATATTTTGGATATTAGTCCCTTTTTGGATACAGAGTTTGCAAATATATTTTCTCCCATTCCATAGGTTGTCTTGAATTTCATTGATGGTTTTCTTTGCTGTGCAGAAACTTTTTAATTTGTTGTGGTCTCACTTGTTTATTTTTGCTCTTGTCATATACAGTTTTTCTAATTTAGAAAATTTAATTTTTATGTAGTTGTATCAGCCTTTTTCCTTAAGGGTTTTGCCTTTTTAACTATTAATAGAAAGGCTTTCTCTATCTTTTTTTTTTTTTTAAGATTTTATTTATTTATTCATGAAAGACACAGAAAAAAGGAAGGGAGAAGCCACTTCCTGCAGAGAGTTGGATGTGAGACTTGATCCCCAGAACTCTGGGATCACATCCTGAGCCGAAGGCAGATGCTCAACTGCTGAGCCACCCAGGCATCCTGACTTTCCCCATCTTAAATTTATATCAAAAGACCCTTAGATTTTCTTCTGGTTTATAGTTTTTTCCATTCATTTTAATTAATTTATAGTTTATTTTGATATAAATTTGGAAGTATGAATACAACGATCTCTTTTTAGGAAATCTAAGTTATTTAATTTCACATTAATTTTTTCCTGATTTGAAATAGTTTTGTTATCACTTACTAGATGCTTAGATTGTTATATATATGGCACCTATCCATTCTATTAATAAGTAATCTACTGTGGTAGCAATATTGTACTATTTATTAAAATTTTATAGTACATCTTTATATTTTATAGGAAAAGATCCTTCTTATTAGTTTTTGTTTTCACAAATTTTGAAATGAAGCTGAGTTTTACAATTTAGTTCCAAAGCAGAACTCTCATTCAGATTTTGATTGGAATTTTATTGTTTATAGATTAATTTGGAGAAATCTGATATATTTATCATATAGACACTTCCTATCTGGAAACATAGCATTAGTGCATTTTTCAATTCATCTCTTATTTCCATTAATAAAATGTGTATTTTTATGCCCTTAAACCCAGCGTTTTACTTTCTTAGCCCTTTAGCAGTGTTCCTTCATTATATCAAGAGTAGAACTTTATGGACCATTGCTATTAGGTTACCAGCTTCTCAGCTCCACCACTTACATCACTCTGGGGTTTTCTATGTACCTGTTCAGTTTCAACAGTTGGTAGCAAATCTGGCAACGTTTGCATTAACTGGAAGTTTGCCTAGAGTCACACGGTCATGGGAGAATGGTATTTCTACAGTGAAAGAGAGAAAATTCAGTTGTTTTTCCTTCTTCATTTCTTCGTCTAGTTTTCAATTAGTTCCTGAGATAAATTGTTCTGGCTCACATGTTGCAATTTTATGGTGATTACAGGGTGTGAATTGAACAAAGAGGAAGGTTCCTATGACCACTTGTTTTCCAGGGGAGGCTGCATTCTACCATTATAGGTCTATTCTTTTGGTTTAAGGCTCTGTCTCCAACACAATGAAAATAATTCTTGGAGTTATAATTCCTTATACTATTATAACCTAGTCACACTTTAGTTAGCAGATTATTTCCATCTGGATTGCTAGATAAGAGAAAGTCCTGGGCATGATGAGACACTGGATATGTAAGTTTTAATAGTGGGGTGGTGTTACGAGTAGGTGTCTGGAAGGGTGGACGATGGCAGAGGGCTGTGGGTAATAAGGGGACATCACAAAATTACAAAGTTGGCGGAAGAGGTATGGTCTTTTTGAAGGGAGAGAGAGGATATTAATGAGAAGTTAGGAGAACTCAGAAAATGAAACTTCTTTTTATGTTTATAGCTTGTCCTGCTTAATTGTATAGAAAAATTGCATGAAGAATAGAGGAAAAAAGGGGGTGGAGGTTATAGCCGCTTTTACAGTAAGATCCATTAAGTTTCCTTCCCACTAGTGCAATCTAGCCAACAGAAGGCAGGGTTATTATTGCTAAAAAGCGAACCAGCAGCAGGGCTCCTACTACGAATAGAATTCTACTGTCATCAATGCCATCATTTTTAGTGACACATTGAAATAAACATCCAGGCCAGAGTAACTTCTTTAAAATATCTATTTCCCTCAGCTAATCATTAGGATGATCATTCAATACTGCATTTTCTAATAAAATATTGCTACTTTATTTTACCTAGTCATCTATGTGGCGTCATTACTGATGAGACCAAAAGAAAAAGTTACTTCCAAGCAGCTACATTTCATGTGCAGCACACACAGCTGCCACTTGAAGCTCAACTCACAATCAATTTGATAAGTCAATCAATTTTCATTTTGTCTTCATCTCCTAGGTAACCAGAGCATCCATCCAGACCCTTGCCAAGGGAGAACATTTAAAAAGTAATATGTATTCATAATCGGTTTTCTTCTAACACTGACTTAATAGAAAAGCAGGGAGCTACCCATACAGTATTTTAAATCATAGTAACACAAATTTTCTTTGATTCTGGAGAGAGCTTGAGGAGAAACATACTATAGGATATAATATGGTTATATTTCAGCCTCTTATGAGATAGCAGGAACAAAAACTGCACCACCTGCTATGTCTATTATGTGTTTAATGTGAATAACAAGCATCGCACTGCCGGTTATTAAAACAAATTGTAAGTCATCTGACATTATACTTATAACCCATCCCATGCTTCATGATTCTGAGAAAGACACAACTTGGAGCAGGGGGAGTTGCTTTGGGACAAACCTTTTGATGTGAGTACAAAGCATCTGGGCCCAAAGGAAGTCATTTATCTCCCTCCAAATCCCTGAAAAAAAAAAGCATTATGTAAAATATAATTATAAAACAGTATTATTGGCACAATGTGGTGGATGAAAATTTTTAGCAGTTGCAAAAAGCATTAAATTTTGCCTTATTTGAAACCTTGTGCTGTGTGAAGTCATGAGAAAAATGGAATATTTGGTGTTTTTAGGAATAGCTCACATCTAGAAAGTCATGGATCTTTCTAACTTTGTTGATACATGCCACATTCAAATTCCACTGACTGCACAGGCTTCAAGTTCAGCTGTCCACTTATGTGGACACAGAAAGTTTTCTTATTAGCAAGTTTTTCTTTTTTTTATGATGTTATTTATTTATTAATGAGAGACACAGAGAGAGGCAGGGACACAAGCAGAGGGAGAAGCAGGCTCCATGCAGGGAGCCTGATGCAGGACTCGATCCCTGGACCCCAGGATCACGCCCTGGACTGAAGGCAGGTGGTCAAGCGCTGAGCCACCCAGGCGTCCCAAGCTATTGTTTCCTATAGGATGTTTTAACTCATGTCTTACAATGGTTCAACACTAAATATACAGTGAAGAATGTACATGTAAATATACATCAAAGAGGAGTAATGTTTGCTACAATCGAGAAAAGGAAGAATATGAACATAAAATAGTATGAATAAGATTATTAGTCCATGATTTTTCATGTTAAATATCATTTTTGCTTGAATATTTTGAGGGGTTTGGAAAATATTTAAGGTCCTGGTTTTATATCCAAAACCAAGATGGAGGCAAAAATAGGACACAGCATGCTCTTACGGGGAGACCACACACCTAAAAATCTGTCTTGACTCTTTTAAGGTCCTTCAACGAGAACTTGAAAAAAGTCACTCATTTCTCTTTGGGCCTCATCTGTAAAATGAAGAATATTGATGAAGAGAATATTAAGTTTTCTCCAAGTCTAAAATCCATGTTTTTATCTAATAGATTATGAGCATTTAAGGAGTTCTTTCTGCATATACATATACCTACACACACAGAGAATATATTTATTCATCTGTTTTAATTTTTATTTATTAATTTTTTTAAAGAGAGAAAGATGTACACATGAGCAGAGGAGGGGCAGAGGGAGAGAATCTTAAGCAGACTTCATGCCCAGCATGGAGCCCATTGTGGGTCTCCACCTGGGGCTTGATCTCACAATGCAGATGTCACATGACTGGAGCCAAAATCAAGAGTCAGATCTTAAACTGACTGAGCCACTCAGGCACCCCTAGACACCTAGTTTATTTAAAATGCTCTCAGAGTCTGAGCAATGTATAACTAGATATTTAATCATATGCTTAAATAATTTAATCATATTAATTTATTTAATAAATTTATTCGATAAATAATATAAATACATAAAATTTAATTAAATAAATAAATACTTATTTGGTAATAGAAGTTTAACAAGATTTATATTAGAGGTTCAAAATGGTATTTGGGTGTATAGATAGTCTTTTTTATTTCAAAAAACCAGGATATAGTATCAAAACAATGGTATGTATTTGGATTTGAATCTGCTTGAGTTCATTTTATTTCATATCAACCTGAGATGAAAGAGCCAAATGTCAGAGGGTCTGGGACCTTTTCACCTAACAGATGAGCTCCAGTGTGTCAATTAATGCAAGGCTCATGAGGTTATTGAAACCTAAATAAATACATTTAATTTTTCCAAAGTGAATAGGTACTGTGGACTGAACAGAGTATTTTATAAACTCATTACCTGAAGTTTCAATTCCTGAGGAATTAAACAAGAATGTAGTGGTAAACGGTTAAACATTTCTGGAAGCTCCTTTATTTTTCTTGGTAAGCATAACAAGAGAGCCTCTTTGCTAAGCATAACAAGAGACAATACAGATTCAATTTAATAAGACCTTTGTCTCCTACAGAGCTCTTTGAGGCTACCTTGTTGTCCTTGCTGAAAAGAATAACAATATACAGGACTTCGAGAAGTCTTATGTTATCAGGATTCAGACCTTCCAAATCTCACAAAAATGTCTTTGTTATAGATCACACAAATATAAAATATGTTCATTAATATAAAAATATAAAATAAAAAATATTTTCCTTTCCTCTCTGGTATCAGTCTCTGTCTTTCTTTGTCTCTCTGTATTTCCACACTTGGCTGTAGTGGTTGGGAAGAGGCACGGTGAGAATCACCATAAGTTGCAGGTCTTGGAAGCTGAAGAAAATTTCCTATCAACTGCTATATAGATCTTTTATATCTTTTTTTTTTTCTGCATGGAAAATGAGAGGGTTGTGTTCAGCTAACATACTGGTATAGAAGAATATTTAGTTACATCTTTATACACTATACACTAACAGTTCCATTACAGTTTCAAATAGTTTTGACGATTTTCAGTGCTTAATTTAAGCATGTTAGATTCTAGAAATATGAGTTGGATAAAAAGTTGATAATTAATCCAAAGAAATTTTTGTATTCTTGAAGGAATCATGTTCTTTTTTTTTTTTTTTTTGGAATCATGTTCTTTTAATAAAATTTTAAATTCAGTTTGCCAACATATAGTATAACATCCAGTGCTTATCCCAGGAGTCATGTTCTTGAATGATATTAAATAACAGTCCCGGGATCCCTGGGTGGTGCAGCGGTTTAGCGCCTGCCTTTGGCCCAGGGCGCGATCCTGGAGACCGGGGATCGAATCCCACGTCGGGCTCCCAGTGCATGGAGCCTGCTTCTCCCTCTGCCTGTGTCTCTGCCTCTCTCTCTCTCTCTCTCTCTGTAACTATCATAAAAAAAAAAAAAAATAACAGTCCCAACTCTCATGCAGCTGGGTAAGTTCTTGGCTTGGCAGTTGCCACCACCTTAATTACTTCTAACTGTTCCTATATCTTTGGGTCATTCCTTCAATGTTCTAGGTCTTGCTGGAGAACAGTTGACCAGCCAAGCCTGGGTTTCATGCCTGTGGCCGAATTGCAGAAATGTTGGAAGAGTTCTGAAGTGAGATGTGGGGCCCTGGATTTCATTTACTTCTGTAGACCTCCAAGTGAGGTGAAGGTATCCCATACGTTTAATGTTCAAGATCTTTTGTACTCCACCTAAGCCTAACTCTTCAACATGATTACCTGATTACCTCACCCATGTCTCTAGGGCTTCTGCTCAACTGAATGACTTATTCCTTGTATATGTTTTATGGCATCTAATCTAGTTACTCTTCCTCATTATCATTTTATTTTCTCCACAGAGGACTTTTTATTTTTACCTATGATCGTGTGCTACTTGTCTTTGAATGTCTAACTTAAATGACTTAAGCTGTATTAAGATTTTATTCTTCTCCAGGTCAGAAATAAAATCTTTTTGAAAAGATCAAACAACAATTGTTGGTAAATTGAAGTGTGAAATGTAAATATAGTCTGAAGGATAGGAAAAAAATGGGAATATAGAAAGGATACGATAGCAAGAGAGAAAAACTAAACAATAGTGTTTTTTCCTCAGGACTCTTATTTCCTTTTATCTCATGCTAAGGTTGTCAATGTCTATGCTTTATACTTGTTTGTGGACTTAATGCAACTTGAGGGCAGGAACCATGCCTGATTATCTTGAAATCCTCTGCAGGACCCTGTACAGTGCATTAGCAAGAAGCAGCCGCTCAGTCTAGAGAAGGAGGTAGTGACATAAACTAAGGAAATATACAGTGCTAAGTGGCCTGGTGTAAGTCAATAAGACGCACAGTAGAGACACAACTGGGGACACAGTGGGGAATCAGGTCAACTCCTGGGGACCAGGAAAAGCATTCAGGGGGGTTTGAACTGGGAATTGAAGGATGAGTGCATTTTTGCCACGTGGACCAAGTAGTGTTTAGATTTTGTCTTTAATATGAAGAGGAACTTTTTAATAGTAAACACTTTCCAACAAAGACTAAAATGCCTCATGAAGTCATGGACCTGGAGGTGTTTAATCAGAGGCCAGTTGACTTCTTTCACAGGACTATATTCACCCCTTAGTTGATATCTCTGAGGACCTGAAAAATATGAATTTATATGATTCCTATCATAAAATCCTAGAGAAATTTAAAGATTAAAAAGTGATTTGAGTAGAGAATTTTTAATAGCTAAATATATATAAGCAAAAAATCAACTTAAAACCATTTTTTGACTTGCTGGAAAACATACTTTTTATTCAGAGAGAAAAACATGAAGAATTATTTTTATAATCAGAACACTGAACAAATGAGTCTACATATCAATTGTAAAGCAACTTCAGTTTTGTTCCTCACTTTTTATTCAAATCCATCCTGTGGGACTGGTTTTTCTGCTTCCTCTGGAGAAAATTTCAGATTGCTTTAGTTTTACAAATAATCTCATTTCAGTCATTGGTATGTCTAGGTATGTGTAGTAGCAAGCAATTTTGTTTTAAAGTCAAAGCATTTCCCATTCCACAGGAGGTCTGTTGAAGTCCAGAATGAGGCATGGCCAGTTTCTCATTCCCTTAACCATAGTTTCTATCTCTCCTCCTTTTTCTTGCTATGTTTCTGGCTCCAGTAAGATCATGCAGAGAAGGAGAGCAAGACTACTTGATTAATCTTGCCATCAGCATTCTTTGCTTGGCAGATGGAAAATGGCAGGCCATACGTTCCTTGTAGAAATCCCCTCAGCCAGAAATCTCTCACCTGCGTTTTTTTGACATGGATGGTCAATCTCCAAGTGACCACATTGGGAGACCTATATCAGCCTCTGCAAATGGACCTTTTGAATTTTTTTTTTTAAATCATGCTCAGATTGAGAAACACTCCCTGCTCTCCTCTGTAGCAGGAGAGGCAAAAACAGCCGCTCTTAAGTTTTTTTTGGAAGTTATTTTCTGCCAAATATCCAGTTTCAACTTCCTAGACACTTGATATTAGTGCTAAAATAAAAGTTGCAAAATTGGGTTTTGATGGTCTTCTTTTCTTTTTTCTTTTTTCAAAATTTTAATTTATTCACGAGAGACACAGAGAGAGAGAGGCAGAGACATAGAGAGAGAAGCAGACTCTCTTTGGGGAGCCTGATGTGGGACCCTGGGATCATGACCTGAGCCGAAGGCAGATGCTCAACCACCGAGCCACCCAGGCACACTTGATGGTCTCCTTTTCAAATGTTGTTATGCTTCAGTGGTCTACAACTGAGTTTGGAACATGATAATAATGAATATTTTTGACTTTGGGCCTCAGTCATAACTGATACCAAATCCTATTTTAATATCCCTCTTAGGATCTTCCTAAATAAACCACAAATGTGAAATTCACTAGATAATTGCTAAATGTATAGAAGAATATCATAGGCTTCTTTCTTGATCTGCAGGAAATATGAGGCTATGATAAAGCTCTATTAGGGTTATAGTCTTAAGGTATTTTGGGGTGGGGGGTGCTTTTCTGCTTGTCTTTCCTGGTTTCCTGAAGTCCTATATGAACTTTGGTAATGTATGTTACTTAGCGGGGTCAAAATCTAATTAGCTACTTATTGCTGCTCCCATTTGTCTCTCTTGTTCCAGGAATTCACTTTTTTTTTAGTCTGTATTTTTGCCATGGTATCATTCAAATAAAAGGAACACATTAGCTCTTCCTCTCTTGTGAACTTTAAAAGATTCCTTGGGGATTGACAAAAAGGTTCACCTGATTTCCTATAAAGTATTTCTCCTTGTTCTATGGAAAATGGGCTTCCTTAGCTTCCCCACACTGGTAATAAATTATTAAAGAGGTCTCATGGGCAAGGAGGGGAAATGTGGTTTTGCTGACAGCACTGTGACAAATACTCATATTAATTATAAAAAATAACAAAGGTGAAAGTTCAAAATCCAAACTTTGCTCTCAAAACAGCTTTTTTTTTGTTCTTTCCCTGAGATAGGTTTCAGCTTTCAAAATTGAACTTCCTGAAAAATAGGCTGCAAAGTGATCCTAAAGATGAGTTTAGCATACTCTAGTTTTTGCTTTGGCTTGTCAAGAGAAAAAAACCCAAATGAGCTAATAATAATACCAGTAATAGTAATCAAAATTAAAAAGTAAAAATCCAGCGTATGCTAGAATCAGAGCCCAACTTTAGGCCAGGTGGGGAATGAGAAGCTATTTACAAGTGTAAGGCCTCGGCCACTATCTAACTTGGAGGAAGGACAGGTCTTGTGGCCAGAGACTACAGAGCCAATGCAGGGTAAAGTAGGGCAGAGTAAAACAAAACAAAACAAAACAGAAGCCAAATTCAGACAATAGCTGATTTCAAAGCCAGAAATCATTTTCAGTTAATAGAGGCAAGAGTATGTGACAATAAGGGCCAACCAATTCAGGGAATTTTGATAACAATTTGATAACATGCCAGGCCTCAGTTTTATTGGCCTTGCTGCTTACATGGGGAACTTTCCTGGGGGTTTGTTTAAGGAGCCCAGGAGGCTCTAGGCAAATGGCCCATGAGGATGTCTTTCTTTTTGTTATAAATACAGTGTAATGACATGCCTCATTTACCAGTTAAAGCCATAATAGCTTATTCAGATCCATCATGCTAAGGATTACTTAGGGACTATGGAGTAGACACTTGTTTCTGCTGCCAGCAGATACATTTAGTCCTCCTGTTACAGTGTATTGCATTGTGATATGTTGGTTCTGCGTGGGTTGTTAAAAAGACAGGAAAGAAAGAAAACTCCTACCACGCAGTTGGCCTCATCCTACCATTGATTATTTCCCATATTCCTAATACCATAGTCCATTTCTTTGCAAAAGAAAAGCAAAAGCAAATTTGATCATTATAAAATATGTCACTTTGATAGAAAATATCTGGATATAGTTCCTTTTCCATGAGTATAACCTACCAGTTTATGACTCTACCTGCTTGTTTTCTAGATGTGTCAAATTATGCAAATTAAATGATTAAAACTTAATACTGACCCTAGCTTTTTACTCCTTTTTAAAGATTGTTTTTCCATGCTACTACTAAACCAGTACAGAAAGGACTCCTCTAACAGATAAAATCCTAGTCTTAAGGTTGTCAAGAAGAGCTTGGTTCTAATTTCCTTCAGTTTTCTTTATCTTAACTGTGTTATAATTTTTTTTCTCAAAGTTTTTACTTAATTTCCAGCTAGTTGGGACACCTGGGTGGCTCAGCGATTGAGCATCTGCCTTTGGCCCAGGGCGTGATCCTGGGATCTGGGATCGAGCCCCACATCAGGCTCCTGGCAGGGAACCTGCTTCTCCCTCTGTCTGTGTCTCTGCCTCTCTCTGTGTGTCTCTCATGAATAAATAAATAAAATCTTAAAAAAAAATTCCAGCTAGTTAACGTGCAGTGCAATATTAGTTTCAGAAGTAGAATTCAGTGGTTCGTCACTTCCATACATCACCTGGTGCTCATTACAAGAGGTGCACTTCTTAATGCCCATTACCTGTTTTACCCATCCCCCTGCCCACCTCCCCTCTGGTTCCCATCAGTTTATTCCCTATAGTTGAGAATTTATTTCTTGGTTTGCCTCTACCCCCCACCCCCATGTTCATTTGCTTTGTTTCTTAAATAACTTGGTTATAGTTTTTATGTTTCACACTAATGTCTTTAATTTTTAAATATTTACTCATTTTTAAAGTCCTTTCCTCACATGCCAACTTTGAATAGATTGCAATAGGATAGGTACTTCAAGACATATGAAGTATATGAGGTTCTGATCCCAAAGCAGAAGATCTACAAGTGGCCTACGACTAGGCTTTCTATGTATTTGTGGGTGCGTTAGTCTTTAAAAGAAGAGACTTCCACATTTGCCCTGGCTCCAACCTTCAGGCCCCAAAGGGCCCCATAGCCTCCTGGAGTGAAAATAATATCCTCTCTTCAAATCTAAGCTGTTTACAGGGACCACAGAAATATGTGTTGATGGACAAAGAGACCTCCTGGGGACCAAAGACACCAATGTCTTTAGGATCGATACTCTCTTAGTTGGGGCTGCTATAACAAAGTGCCATAGACTGGGTGGCTTACAAATGACGGAAATTTTTTTCTCACAATTCTGGAGGCTGGAGGCCCAAGATCAGAGAGCCACCTTGGTTAGGTTCTCTTCCAAGTTGCAGCTGTCCCCGCATTATATCCTCATATGACAGAGACAGGGTGAGAGAGCTTTCTGGGGTCCCTTTTATAAGGGCACTAATCTTATTCATGAGGGCTTTGCTCTCATGTGCTAATACTATCACCTCCTAATATCACCCTCACCTCCTAAAACCATCATCACATTGGGAGTTAGTGTCTCAACCTGTGACTTTTGGGGGGGACACATTGAGCATATTCCACCACACTGTCTTTGTGGATAAGGAGAATGCTCTTAAACTCAGGAGCCCTGGACATCAGTGGCTTCATCTAGCTTTTGAGGCATTTCTCTCTTTTATCTTAATGTTGGAAGGAGAATTGCTGTTCAATACATGCTAGATTTCCCTCAAATGCCAGATAACTTGTAATAGTGAACCTCTTAGTGAAGATCCTTTTCACTTAAATTAAACACTTTCGATACTGTCCACACTGGCAGATCATGAAGACTTCAGAAAAGTAGTATATTAGCAATCTAAAGCATAATATTAAAGATGAAAACTGATATTGATTGATTGCTTTCTGTGTGATAAGCAGACTGTTAGGCACCTTACATGTGTTGTTTCACTTTACAATGCAAGTCCATTTAATAATTTGCATTCATTTAGTAGTATATTGGAGAGATGGATGTCAGTTATTCTATATTTAGCTCAAAATGCAGATGCAAAATTTCTTTAATTCTGCCTTTGGAAGAGTGCACAATTTACCAGCTAAGGAAAATGTTTTATTTGTTTGCATTTTTCTTAGAAAAAGGAAGAGTTGATAAAGTAAATAAAAAATTTTAAAGCAAAGCATTGGGAGCCCCAGGTGGCTCAGAGGTTTAGCGCCTGCCTTCAGCCCAGGGAGTGATCCTGGAGTCCTGGGATTGAGTCCTGTGTCGGGCTCCCTGCATGGAGCCTGCTTTCCCTCTGCCTGTGTCTCTGCCTCTCTCTCTCTCTCTCTCTCTGTGTCTCTCATGAATAAATAAAATCTTAAAAAAAAAAAAAAAAGCAAAGCATTATTGGCCTGAGAAAAGGCAAGTTAGCAAAAGTTCTATTTTCATAAAGTTTTGCCAGTTATTTTGAGTAGAAGCATTTGATCATATGTATTTTAATTATTGTGTTTGATAGTATAATAGACAACACTCTTATAATAAAAAATAATATGTTAATTGGTTTTTGAAAGAAACAAGCTTTTAGCTTCCACTCTATGAGTGATGTCAAAGGTCTAAATCAATATGTATTACTATACTGTACTTATACATTAAATCTTCTTCCAGGATTTTGAAACAACAACAAAACCAACATATCAGTTACGGCAGAAATACTCTTGGGAAGATAAAAATAGAATGATGTTAGTATTATGATTGTTGAGGTACCTGTGATGTATACCCATAGCTTTTAGGAAATAAAGTACAATCGTCTGAAGTAAATGAAAAAGGGGTCAAATGAGGACAGTTAAATTTTGACAGCTTATTTATTCATTTGTTTATTTATTTCTGAAACCACTCACTCCCACACATAGAAGCAACCATTTCCCTGACCTCTGCTTCATTTTTTTTTCTCTCTGTCAAAAAATGACACAAGCTCTCATACTACTTTATAGGTATGAGATCTTAGATTTATTACTCAGTTTTGATGTCATATATTTTTATTTATTATTATTTTTAAAAGATTTTACTTGTTTATTTGAGAGAAAGAGTAAGAGAGAGTGAGCAAGCATGAGCTCGGGGAGGGACACAGGAAGAGGTAGAAGCAGACTCCCCACTGGGCAGGGAGCCTGATGCAGGGCTCGATCCTAGGACCCTAAGATCATGATCTGAGCCGAAGAGAGATGCCCAACCAACTGAGCCACTCAAGTGCCCAGGGTCATATATTTTTAATATGTGAAATAGGAATCATATTTTCTTTGCAATGTTGTTACAAGGATTAAATGAGATAATGAATTGTCCAAAATACATGAGAGGTCCTAATCATAGTAGCTATTATTTTTATCTGTGTGATGATATATTGTCATCACTATTTGCAATGATGTGATAAAACTAGCAATAGTCACTTGTTGTATGTTACTAAGGGCCAAACACTCTGCTGAATTTGAGCAGGCCATTTACTACTTCAGTTCATTTGAGGAGGCCATAGTATTCCCATTTTGCAGGTGAAGAAAACAAATAATTTGTTCAAAAGTTGACAAATGGCAGTATAGAGATACAAATCCACTTGTATTCGTTAACAGGTCCTTCCATGAAAAAAAAAAAAAGAATCCCCTATGATAGGCATATCACTATATGATGAGCAGTTATGAGCCTGGATGCTGGGGCCAGGTAACCTGGATTTTAACTCTGCCATTTCTTTGTAGCATGACTTAGCGAGTAGCATATTCACTCTCCCTCCCTCAGTTTCTTTATTTGTAAAACAGGAATAATAATATTACCTAACTCCTAGGGTTATGATTATTAAAGAAGGTAATGTGTGTGAGGCACTTTAGAATTGTGTCTGAAAATGTTTGCTTATAAAATAAAGCTCCAAATTACCCTGTACTAGTAGGGAGATAGTAGGCTCCTTTCGGGATTTTTCATAGATCTTAAAAGGTTTGGGTTACAGTTATCTTAGATTCAGGAGAGAGGAATGAGGAAGCATTCAGGAAGCAATCTTAGATTCAGGAGAGAGCAAAGAGCCAAACACTTCTATAGACCATGAGCCTATTTGTGTACATTATCTCATCTTTTTGAGGCACCTTGAAAAGCTCAGCTATCACCAGCCTCTGGTTGAAGGGCTGGGCTCTTTTAGGAGCTGAAAGAATCCATGTCCGTTCTGGAAACAGGGAGCTCCTCTCTCCAGCCATGCCTCTGCCCCAGGTAGGAGCTAGCAAGGATCTTCCCACTTACATATGTTACTGCTACATCTGTTGCTTACTATACCTCTCCTCCCACTCAAAAGCACAGAGGGGCAAAAAAACTGAAAGGAGGGAATTCAGGAAGTGTCTGGGTGGCTCAGTCAGTTAGGCATCTGCCTTTGGCCCAGGTCATGATCTCAGGATCCTGGGATTGAACCCCGCATAGGGACTCTCCGCTCAGCGGGGAGCCTGCTTCTCCTTCTTCCACTCCCCCTGCTTGTGCTTGTACTCTCTCTCAATTAAATAAGTAAAATCTTTTAAAAAAAAGGTAAAGGGAAATTCAATTATATCTATACTGATATTTAGATTCAGTATAGGTATTTAGTACTAAATAAACGATAATTATTCTTGTGCAAAACATTCTTTCTATTCCGATCTTAGAATCAGAGCTAGTGGTATTTCAGGCTGAGTGATAAAATTACCCCTAGACCATTTCACCGAGGGTTATCTTTCTATTGGGAAATATTTCCTAAAATGGTTTTGTACATCCTTAGTAGCTCTTTACAGAACTCCAGACCTCACTACCAGGAAATTGGTGGCAGAATTATAATGTGGCCCCTGGCCCATTCCCATCCTTTTGCAATCTGGCAGCCTCCTGGAAGCACTTAAGCAGCTTAGGATCTTCAGTCTGACACTTCAGAAATGGCTATCAGCTAACAATTCTTGGCTTGATATTCCAGATGCAACTGTGAGCTTCTCAACGGATGACAAAGAGCTTTTTTTTCTTCTTCTAACTTGGAGTTCATTTGCATCATTAAGCACAAATATTTTGTGTTGAGGATTGGGATAGAAAAAATATTCAAGAGATTTCAGTAAAAAATGTTGTGCACATAGATTTTCAAAGAAATACTTGTTGAGTTGAATTGGAAAAAATACTAACTCAAGAAAAAAACCCACAAAAAGTATGATGTAGTTGTCTAAAGGGTCAAGTCAAGCAAACGTGATCAGATGTTGTAGAACCCAGAAGTATGCTAATCTCAGCTGGACTGAGGGTTCATTATAGCTTTTTTGGAAAACATTTTCTAAGAGCTGACAATTCAAACATATGCATCTGTTATGCAGAATGTTCATATTTTCCAATGAAATTTTTCTGCATTTATTTAATGTGTATTTACTGTATACTTAATTATCAACCAGATCCAGAACAAGATACTTGAGATATAAGGCCCCCAACCAAGCTGATGGTCTGCTATTTGCACTGATTTTCATAAATGCTTTGGGTTCAAATCTGCAGTTATTACATCTTCAGGCTTTGGTTAAGTGCATGCATTATGATTGATGTTTCAGAAATACTGAAGTGAAGAAATATAGACATTTATTGATTGTATACACTAAGTTACCCAAGGCATTCTATACTTCTAAGAGAACCTAGGGAAATCCTTAAATTGAACTATTTATTCTGTTCAGATTAAGATGCAGCAGATAAATAATGAAGGTCATACTGGCAGAGAAACTCTCTGGAAGTTTTTATAGAAAAGATATGGTGGCATCAAACATAAAACCTAACTAGAGTTTTGAAATCTGCAGAGTTTCTGTATTTTCCACATATGAATTGTGCCATTAAATGTACTTTGGATCAATATTGGTTCGGGCAAAATCCCAATATGAAACTTGGAGCAGTTGAAACTGATCAGCGAAAGAATAGTGGAATACTTTCCTGAATTTTAAAGATCAAAACCATGACCAGATCCTTTATTGCACTGTGTAGTTTTAAGTAAGTGCACTTATTATGAAGAAAATGAAGAAAACAGTCATACAGAGTTATTGTTCCAGTGAAAGATGCTTTTCTTGAAGTATTATAACATGTTAAGTTGGAAAAAATTTACTATTTAAGTCTTATAATTTCCTCTGTGTAAATTGTTCCAATTTCTATAATGATAGGAATGACTGAATCATATTTTATTACTCTGTTGGCATATTAGTTCCAGATAAATGGCTCAAAATTAGCCTGGTCTGGTTGCTCTTTGAAAAGAGTCATTAAAATAGATGAAATATCCCAGAAATATACTCTGGTTACTGATGTTTTTGAAATAAACAGACCCACTTTAAAACAATATTTGGTTTCAGACATATTCACTTTAAGACAATATTGGGTTTCAGATTGCATAGAATTCTGTGATGAGTAAAAGAGAAAAATAACAGCAGACTATTTGGTACATTGATTGATTTTCTTATTTTTGCTATACTGAAGGATTGTCACCTCATATTTTTTCCATCATAGACAATTGAGTCCAAACTCTGTTCATGATTCTCCTCATGAATACAATTCCATTCAGTAGAATAGCTTAGGTCCAATGGTCATTCATTTGTTTGTGTATTTTTAAGCCAGACAGGTAAAAATTTAGGAGTTGTACTATATGATGATTTTTTCCCTCTAGTCTCCTTTGTTTTGAAATTGTGTTCAATAGATATTTAATTTTTGAGAGAAGCTAAAATTAAAACAAAACAAAGAAATACTTTTTTTTTCCTTTAAAGTACAAACCTAGGAATTGAGGAATGATTGCTCTATGCCTAATGAATATAATTAGTTGGACCACAATGTAAATTACATAAATCAACATTTTATTTAAAAAATGCTACATATAGTGGTGCCTGGATAGGTCAATCCATTAGGCATCTGACTTTGGCATAGGTCATAATCTTGAGGTCCTGGGATCAAGCCCTGTGTCAGGCTCTCTGCTCAGTGGAGAGTCTGCTTGTCCCTTTCCCTCTTCCTCTCCCCCTCCCCCCACTTGTGCTCTTTCTCTCTCTCAAATATATAAAATCTTTATAAAAATGCTATGTATAATTCAGTTACGTAATAAAACAAAATGAGAATGTGAAAAATAATCTATAGCTTAAAGACTCCAAATCTACTCTGAACGGCCTTATAACTTAATTGAAATTCACAATACATTGGCATTGTTGGCTGGCTTACTTTTCAAGAGAACACCATTTTAGTCACAATCAGCTAGACTGAAGGAATCAACACAGGGCAAGTCCAGCCAGACACATGGACATGGTCTACACTGTTTTGGAATCACTGCCATGTTCAAATTCTCTTATGGCCAACTTGGACTGTCTACAGTTAGAATAATTAAAAAGAAAAGTGATTCAACTCAGGGAAGTCGCCTGGTGGGTCGGATATTCCCACCAGTAACTGGAGAAGTTTCATCTGGT
Source organism: Vulpes vulpes (assembly GCF_048418805.1). Classification (NCBI taxonomy): domain Eukaryota; kingdom Metazoa; phylum Chordata; class Mammalia; order Carnivora; family Canidae; genus Vulpes; species Vulpes vulpes. Next base: position 25,082,576 of record NC_132794.1, on the reverse strand, counting down.
GAAGATCTATAGCCGGACGGAACTCTTGACAAATTATCACTGCAACTTACTTGCTTCTTCATCTGTGTCCTATATGTAAACTCTTCATGATAATCCCACGATCTCTTCTCAAAATCCCAGCCTTGCATATCCTCTTTTTAAAATCTGTTTTTATTTAATCAGGAGTCCGTTTTTGCACAAATATAATTTGTGATAGCTCTTTCTCCTATAGGTAAGATTTTTCAATAATGTGAATCGTTTGTGAGTTATAACTGGAAAAAAAATAAAGGATTCAAATCCTAGCTATTGAGGGAGATAGAAACAAAACATTTAAAAGTAAACTTGTTTTTAAAGGGAAGCCTGAAATTTGTGAGATTGTCAGATGATTCCACTAAGCTTTTTAGCATTATGAAGGATCCATCAATTTTGACAGCTCAGTTTATTTAAGGAAGGTGAAAGAAAAGACATTAATGATTTAGTCTAGCTTTCAGGAAACAAGATTCTTTTTTTTTGACTGTATAAATATGAACAAGGACCACTTTTAATGTTCTTAGAGGATGCATTGGCTTCTGAATATTCATATGTATCAACCAAAGGGTTTTTTCAAGTCAGTAAAATTTTTGAGTATGGAAAAATTTTTAAAGGATTTCCCAGGTTTGTTATGTATATTGTATGTGATGCTACCAATTTCCATTTTTACTCTGTACTGGAACAAGTGTGTGGTAGTAAGGAGAAATAGATGAAGAGAAACGTGATATTATATATCTTTGTCCAAATATTTAATGACTGTATTAAATATTAATGAGGTGACAAATACCACCAATTTTTGGTAGATAACCAGGTTGAGAAAAAACAATGTAAAATAAGACTTCTACTTTTCTCCATTATTTCTTTTAGGAATAAATGCAGGTAAATGGTCGTAATCAGTGCTACAGTCTCTGTAGACAGCAAGGCAATAAAAGAAAGGATAAACGGGTACTTATTTATTTTTTTTAAAGATTTATTTATTTGAGAGAGAGAGAGAAAGAGTGAGCAGGCACAGGGCAGTGGCAGTGTAGGGGCAGAGAGAGAGAGAGAGAAAGAAACTTCATGCTAAGTGCAGAGCCTGTCAGGATCTCATGACCCTGGGATCACAACCTGAGCAAAAACCAAGAGTCAGATGCTCAACTGACTGCACCACTCAAGTGCCCCATAAATGGGTTAAAATACCCAAAATCTGGAGCTTAGGTTTTGAAGATTCAGGTGATGGAAAGTAAGATTTTTTTCCATTGGTGTTTAGGGTAAAGAATATAAAAATATCTCCACACATCTATTATTTTTTCTTACTGGAAATTTCCCTCTCCCACTAATGAAGAGGAAAATTTGTCCCAAATAGTTAAAAGATTGGTACATTTCTTGCTGAAAGGCAGTGTTTTTGTTTTTAAAGTATCTTGCTGTTTTCATTCTCTCAAGCTGAAGTTTAGTCCTCAGCTCCACAGTTTAGCTATGAATAAATCATCTACTCTTTTAGAATATGTCAGAAAATTTTAAAGCTCAGGTAATAGGAAGATGTTATTTTTCTTTCTTTTAAACTGCTGATGAAGCGAAAGACAGTAACATTTTGGTAAAGCAGGTTTGCCAAGGGAGATTTTGCAGATTTTATAGATGCAATGTATTGCAGAGTATTTTGTTCTGCATGATTTGTTCTGCAGCGCTTCTTGGGTCATTCTTGTTTATTTTTCAGAGGAGACTGCAAATAGGCTTAGTTCATTCAACCAATATTGAATGCCTACTATGTGTTGGACATCATTCTGTGTGTATCTAATTAAGTTGAAGGTGAGTGACATCTTTTACTCTGACAAGTACCTTTAACTCTCTATTTGAAGATTATCCATGTTGCATATCCTCTTTTTGACATGATAAAGACTTACTGGATACTGACAAGACCAAGAAGGATTGGAGGTTGGGCATTTGGACATTGATGGTGTGAGTGTTTGGGCATTCAGCCAGTAGCATTATCATCTTCCCAGACACCAAAAACTAAATGACATCGTGACTTCTCCTCCTTTGCTCTCATTTGTCATCACAAACATTTTCTTTTTAATAAATACATCATTCCCTTCTGTCTTTTAATTCCTACTGACAATCTCCATGTCAGGCCCTTCTTTCACCTTTAGATTACTGCAATAGCCCCTGACTCTCTCTCTGTCTAAATGATACTCTAGATTAATCTTTCTAATTCATTCCTGTGAGTTTGTCCCTTGTCTGCTGAAAAATTCTGAAGAATACCTCTTCAAGTAATCATAAAGCACTCCATATCACCTTTGTTAATGCACATACGAGTATAGAGTAACTCTGTTGGCATCTTCTAATTGAGCAGATAATTGTATGTTTGAGAAAACTGAGGCCTAAGAAGCTTAACTGGTTGATCCAAATGTACTAGTTATTAGGAATAAGTGCTAGAAGAAAACCCCGAGATCTCTTAAATTTTAGATCTATTTAATGCCTCTTGTCACATAATGTCATGTATTAAATTTATTTTTTTCTTCTAAAGGTCAGTCACTATGTAAAAATAGCCAGAAGAGATAAGAAAGAATACTTAGTGAACTGGTTCATTATGCTGCATGATTTGCAAATGAAAATTGTCTACTTGAGTCGCTGTTCAACCTTAATCATGTGAAGAAATGTGGCCAAACTGGTATTGTTGTTGTTTAATGAATGAATGAATGAATGAATGAATGAATGAAAGATAGTATGTTGCATATGACATTCAGGATGTAATTTCAGTGTAAAAGCTTGTTAGGAGTTCTAATAACTATCCCAGGAAGTCAGGGACTATACTCCAAGAATCACTATTATGGAAGTTTAATTATTTTTGAAATTCTTTATGTTACTTGCTTGATTGTTCCTGAGACTTCCCTACAAAGATAATCTGATCAATAACATACCCCATATTGGCATCCTTCCTTCCCTTCTCATTCCTTTACCATGTGTCTTGGGATAACCTCTTGAATAAACTGCTTTAACTCAAATCCTTATTTTAGTGTCTGTTCTGGAGGAACCCAAAGTAAGGTAATTATCTAGGGTAAACCTTAGGTCTAGTTATCCATGCTGGTATATCAAAAGCAGTTCTAGTGTGATCATCCCCCCAAATTTGTCTGCTTACAGTGTTGCCAGTTTAGTTGGCTATTTACTGTCATTGCTTCAACTGCCCTTCCTACCATCTCAGGACTTCTTTATACTTCCAGTTTAGATTCTTACCAAAATTAAGAACGATTTCTGCCTACTTTGGTGGAATTTTTAAGATACTAAGTTATGGAGGGAAGTTGAAGGAGGGTTCTTCCATTTTATCCATTCTGTACCACCTAAACACTGCTAAGTTATATGCAAGTATTATGCTTATTCTGCTTCTTTATGGTAAAACTGGTAAGACAACTTACTAGAACTGAATCTCCATTTCATTGGCTTTTGGGGATAGATACAAGGAATTTGCCCAAAACATATACTCAGGCTCTGTGGACACAGCTGATTGGTTACTACCTCAAAGAAGGGAGATACTCTTATCTTTTATATTACCTCTCCTATGGCAACAGTGCTGAGCATTTGCCATGGTAACTGGTAACATTCAGTAATAATGATATCTTATTATTGAGATCTGATTAAATAGGTAGCTTTTTCTATTTTCTGACAGCAACATAAGCTGGTGAGGAGGCATAGTTTGTGAATTTTGAAAGCATTATGTGAATGTGAGTTTTATGTGTTAAAATGTGTAATTTCTGGGAGGCTTCCTTAATGAAAATGTATAATCTTTGGTAATCTTACATGTTTCTCATGTGAGGAGAAAATAAAAAAATCCAAGTGGTAGAATTTTGATGTATGTTAGGAAGACTTTTGTTTCACAAATGGGAATTTGTCCAACAACCTCCCCAGTCTTCAATCTCTCATGATATCTCTTTTCATCATTCTGCCTGTGTTTCCCTTAAAAACCATCTCACGTTCCAACTCTTCAAGAGAGGAGATGTGAAGAGCTCAGGGAATCAACATCCAGCTCAGGATAATCCTATTGAACAGACCTCTCAACCCAGGTCACCCTATATAGGCTGTTAGCTAATGTTGAGATTGCCACCCTCAAATCAGAGATTAATTTCCTTTATGACTTGCTTATAACCTGCCTGTCCAAAATCACTTGTTGGTTGTGTGACCTAGCAAGCTACTTAACTATTTTAACTATCAGTTCCCTTATGTAAACAATGGAGATAAAAAATGATTCAATGTAGAGCTGTTGTAAGTAACAAATATCTTTGTACAAGTTCCTAGAACCATGCTTGTCCCAAAAGTAGGCAGTCAAAATGCTCAAATCAGACAGAAATGCAGGTATCCATGGAAGTTAACTGAAAATAATATTGTAAAAAAATTTAAAAAGAGAAAGTAATATTGTATGCTATAAAAACAGTGGATGCCAAATTAATATCACAAAAAGATTTTCAAAATTTGACTTCAATTTTTCTTTATTTCTTATAGTTTCATTGATATATTAATCAGTTTTGCTATAGTATAAAAACAGTGTCTGAATCCCACCAGTTTATAAATAAGTTGATTTTTCATGCATTTTACATTTTTGGGGTAGCTGTGGCTCTGCTCCATATGTCCTTCTCATATGGGGCCACAGATTGAGTAAGCAGCCCCTGTGGAGGATTTACCTATACTTGAAGCAGAAGAAAAGGGGAATAGAGCTGGGGGAACTCACGGTGCTCTAGAAGCTTCTGCTTGGGCATGATGTATGTCATTTCTAATCTACATTTCATTGGCCAAAATGATATATGGCCAAGATCAAAGTCAAGGAGGCCGTGAACTCTTCTCTTCTCATAGAAAACACTGGCTAGTCATATGGAAATAGATGAGGATAGAGTATTAGTAAAAATACTTTTTCCTACTGGGAAGAGTATTAGTAAAAAATTACAAACAACTGTGCAATCTTCAGCAAATGGATTTCAAGGGTACATTTTGTTTTGGCCCAATTTTTTGTTTTTTTTTTTCCCCCTCAAGGAGTTTGAAATTGTTTAGATGACTCAAGCAAGTAATGACTTGAATTTCCATGGAGACTTTAAGCAGTAGGCATGGGTTGCTGGTCATCTAGGGTATGTTCTGCATCAGTTTAATAAAATTAATATGAAAAATTATAGTTTAGATGTTGGAGGAGGTCATTGAGAGGACATGACTACCAGTTGATCTGAGAGCTGGAACCAGACAACTGGAAGCCCCTCACCCTTCCCCTGTTCTTGGAATGTATTTTCAGCCCACCTTCCCCTAGTGAAGCTGTTTCAAGGATATAGCCTTGAGAGTAAGGTGTGGTTGAGACCATCTGGATGATATATGGGACTGAACTCCGTTCATGCCCTTTATATAAACATTTAAAATTATGATGAGTGGGTGCAGAGATTTACCTATCTTGGAGCCACCCAAGACAAGCCTTGTATATAAGTTCCCTGGCTTGTTAAACCTGGCACTTATGGATCTCAGTGGCCTGCCTCTTCCTTCAGTTTCTCTTTGCCCTCTAAGTGTGGGGGCCAGTTTTAGATTTCACTGTGGAAGCTCCCGAGTTTGCTAACCAAAATCAAGTCAAGGTACTAGGTAAAGGAATAGAAAAGAGGTAGAAAAATATCTGTATTATGACTGACAGCCACAGGTCAATTTTTTTTGTGTTTTTTTTTAAGTGCTTTCAAATTGTAGTTGTATCCTAATGCATATATCAAGCATAGTCTGCTTAAATGATTCTCTTAATCATCATCCATCATTTACATAAATAGTGTGTGATAAAGCATGAAGCCAAGCCCTCTCTTTTTTTCCCTTTTTCATTTTGATAAATATAAAAAATGAATCTCCATTTTATTTCTTAAGCTCTTCAGTTTATCTTCATATAGAACATTGATTTCTTCTTCAGCATTGTGTTTTTACTTCCTTTGTTATGGACAGAATATTTGTATCCCCAAAATTCATATGCTAAAGCCCCAACTCTCCAGTGTGACTGTTTTTGGAGATGAGGCCTTTAAGGAAGTAATTAAGGTTAAAAGAGGTGTCCTGTTAGTACTGCAGGGTTGCAGGGTTCTTGTCTCATAGAGTGGAAGAATGAATCTCATGGACACAAAAGGGTGGAGCGAAGTGAAAGTTTAAGGTGAGAAGAGAAAGGAAAAAAAATGAGTATCTAGAGTGAAAGGGGACCCAAATGGATTGCCACTGGGGGCTTTTATGGTTGGTCTTTTATAGAAAACTGACCAGAGAACTTAAATCTTGATGTCACCATAGTTACTTCTTTGAATATCTCATCTCTGATGTTTAAGACAAATGAGGTGGTTTAGTTATGTTCCCTTATCTCTGGTTTTGTTATACCTCTACATTTCTGGGATTTTGGGAGAGCTTGATCACCTAGCCCCCAACCTCTCTCTCCCTACCTAGCCCCACCTGTTCCTTACTCAATAAGATTAATATCCTTATAAGAAAAGATACAAGAAAGTGCCCTCTCCTTCTCTCTCCCTGTGTGTATACCAAAAGAAAGCAATGTGAGAACATAGTGAGAGGTGGTAAATTAAACTAGGAAGAGAGCTTTCACCAGAAACCAAATCAGCTGAACCCTTGAACTTGGACTTCTAGCTTCCAGAACTGTGAAAAAATAAACTTAAGTCACTCCGTCTATATATTTTGTCATGGCAGCTGGAGAAGACTAATACATCATTCAATCAACAAATACTTGTTGAGTGCCCCACACTATTTTAACTGTTGGAAGAAGCATAGCAGTGAATGAGACAGACGACATTGTTGGGCTCATGGAATTTATATATTCTAGTTGGGGAGATAGATCAAAAACAACCAGTGAATAGATATATAATAACATGATTCAACACACAAAACAATGAAACAAGATAGAGGGTTAGTGAGTGATGAAGAGAAGCTATCTTAAACAGTAATCAAGAGAAGCCTCTCTAATGAGGTGACATTTGGCTCTAGACTTGAACGAAGTGAGTAATACAAATATCTGAGATAAGAATGTTTTAGGAAGAGGGGTTGGAGATGTGATCAGAGGTACTAGAGCTTAGACTACACATCACATTGCAGATACTGTAAGGATATTGAATTTTATTGTTATCGTAAGGGAAAAACATTATAGGATTTTGGGAATACATTTGGTATGACATTTGTTTTGAAATATAATTCTGCCTCCTGTATGAAAAATTGACTGTTAAGAGGCCAAGAGTGAAAACAAGGAACAGATGAGTTGGCATATTATTGAAATAACCCAGGTAAGAAATGATGACAACATGAACTAGGATGGCAGCACTGTACATAATAGAATGTAGTCAGATTTGGAAAATATTTCAAAGATAGAACCAATAAAGCTTATTGATGAATTGGCTGTGAAGTATGGAAGAAGGGTGGATGGCGTCAAGGATGACTCCTAGATTTTTTGGCTGAGCATTTGGTGAATGGAGGTGCATTTTAATCAAGTGAGGAAGGCTGAAGTAGTGGGGTGGTGTAGAGTGGGGGATGTAGAGGACTGTTTTAAATTTGCTAGTTTTGAAGTACAGACTTCTCTACCATAGACTTCTAGTGAATGTCAAGGGGTGGGCTAGAATTATATATTTGGAGGTTGCAGCATACAGGGGCGTTGAATTCCACAGCCTTGGATGACAATGATTAGGTCCGAACATAGAGGAGACAAGAGGACAAGAGAACACTGAACTCAGGGATACCCTGATATTTAGAGGTCAGCCAGAGAAGAAAGTTTCAGCGAATGAGACCGAAAAGCAGCAGATAAGAAGGGAAAAATGAGAAGAGTATGTTACCCTTGAAGCTAAGTGGCAATCAAGAGATCCCTTATTTTGGTTTTAGTGCTCCAGGCATATGCATGACAAATTGAGCTTTACTGTGCTCACACTCCTGGTTGCATTATTTTCTGATTCCAACTCTAGCTCACCTCGTCAGTGACCAGTTTCCTTTTAGACTAAGAAAAGGTAACATGAGGCTTATTCTCCTTGCCCTGCTGGAGTAAAGTATACCAGGTCACTCTAGGATCCTTTCAGGACTCTAGAGTCTGGATTGTATATTAGTAAAATATCTATATATTCCTTCACCTTGACCTCTGAGATGTCAACTAAAAGTTGCTTAATATATATCTCACATAAAGCTTAGTCGAGTGAATGGATTTCAGAGTAAGTAGAGAAATAGAAGTGTTTAGAGGTTGTATCCCGAGTCTGTGCTTTTTCTAGTACCTTTTAGTAGAGAACACAGAGCCACTCCTTTGTGAGTGGTCAGTGGTAGGATAGGGTATGATATTGAGGAAAGAGAACTAAGTCATCTCCACGACAGGAGTCGCTGTTCTTGAAGCATCATTGAAAGAGTGTTATGGACTGAATGATTGTGTCTCCTGCCTCCACCTCCCAATTCATGTATTAAAGCCCTAACTGCCGATAAGAGAATATTTGGAGATGGGGCTCTTGGAAGAAGGTTAAGTTTAGATGAGATCATAAGAGTGGGTCCCTCCTGATGGCGTTCCTGCTCCTATTAGAGGAGACGCTAGAGAGCTTGCCCTCCCTCTCTTTCTCTACCACGTGAAGACACAGCGAGAAGGCAGTCATCTGCAGGCCAGGAGAGGGACATCTCCAGAAACCAAATCTGCTGGTCCCTTGATCTTAAACTTGCCATGTCTGTTGTTCAGGTCAGTCTGTGGTCTTTTGTTATAGCAGCCTGAAGTGACTAATGTAAAAGAGTTTCTGTCACAGTCACTGTATTATTTTCATGGGGCTGCTATAATAAATAACCATGTATTTGGTGGTGTGAAACAGCAGACATTTATTCTCTCACAGTCACAGAGGCCAGAAGTCTGAAATCATGGTATTGGCAGGGCTGTCATTGGATTTAGGGCAGACCTGGATAATCCAAGAGGATTTCATCTTGATTCTTAATTACATATGTAAAAGATACTTAAAAAAAAGATTTAATTTATTTATTCATGAGACACAGAGAGAGAGACACACACACACAGAGAGAGAGAGAGAGAGAGAGAGAGAGAGAGAGAGAGGCAGAGACACAGGCAGAGGGAGAAGCAGGCTCCATGCAGGGAGCCCGATGTGGGACTCAATCCCGGGTCTCCAGGATCATGCCCTGGGCTGAAGGCAACACTGAGCCACCTGAGCTGCCCTGAAAGATACTTTTTAAACAAATAAAGTAACATTTGCAGGCTCTAGGGATTTGATATGGATATCTTATTAGAGGTGGGGTGGTGGCATTTTTAGCCTTCCACAATTCCTATACTATTTCTCTGTACACCTTGAAGTTAACCAAATAGATAGCTTTAGGGAGAGAAATGGGTGTCAGAGTTTAATTTTTCCACTTGCAAGCCACAAGTTTCTTGTTAATTTTGAATAGTCAGAGTAGTTGGCTCTTTTAAGAACAACCCCCGCCCCCGCTATCATTTTACTCTAGTTGCTTTGTTCTTTTTGCCGAGAAATGCTTTTCTAAATTCAATTCCAAGTTCAGTTAATTTGTACCAAGAGACACTTAGGTATTGTGTGTTGTTCTAAGCTCTTTGATAAGCATGATTCTTGTTTAGTGTTGCCAGCAACAGAGGCTCTTGGAGGTTACTCATCTTTCCATTGAACCTAATCTCTTTATTTCAAGTCCAGTGCCTTCTCCACTCTTCCATAGAGAAGCTTGGGAAGCCAGGATTGGGGAAGGAAGGAAGAAGGCACAAGTTAAAGTGCTAATAGCTATTGCCTAAATGCCTAAATGAAGATTTAACAGCAGTTATCTGATAGCTGTTTAGAGCAAGAATGGGCCAGGGCTAGCCTGGGAGGGGCTAGGAACATTTAAAGGAGAGATAACCTACTCACTCCACTAGTATTCTTGGGTTTGGCCTATGTCAGGATATAGGTAAGCCTGATTGCTTAGCTGCAACAACTGGCTGGGACCAGCTGAGGATAAAGGGGTGGGGACTGGCTCACTACAAAGAGATTCCCCAGCTGGAGCTACTCTCAAGGGGATGTGGTACGGAGGCTAAGCCTCTGTGAACAACTGGGTGGCCAGTTAGTTGGGATATGTGCCAGTTTGAGAGGGGTGTTGTTTACTGGAGCCAGTTCCAGCTGGTAGTCATACAAGATGATGGAAGCCACCCTGTAGAGACTGTAGCAGGCAGAGGTGGGAAAAGCGTGAGTCTAGGACAGTACTGAGCTTGGGCAACAAAAAAGGATCCTAGTGTATGGAGTCATGAACCCATCAGGAATGATGAGCAACCAAGTGTCAAAATGTGTGCGGTGCAGCTGGTTCTGCTCTTGTCCATAAAGAGGCAGCTGTCCCAGGCAGGTATAGTTTCTGACACTTTTGATCTTGTTCTTTGAGTCATCTTTGGCAGAAATGTTCTAGCATTGTCTCCCCTCAACTAATTATATTAGTTGAGTAGTCTGAGGATCTAGGGCTTGAAGCAGGTATTACCTTTACCCGTTATATGACCTTAATATTATTGATACACAAAATGTAAATATTTTTATATTCCATTTCTCTTTCTCACAGAGACTGTGAAGATCAATAAAACAGTATACAAATGGCTTTCCTGGAAAGAATTGCTGTGTAATATAAACATGCCCTGGAAAGGAGTTGAAAAGGCACAGAATATCTGCTTTTTCAAAGCATGAAAAACTAGTTATTGGCTATGGTAAATGAGAAGGCAGGAAACAGTTTCCCTCCCTCTCTGTGAGAATAACTGGGTGCCCTATGTCTTTACGATGTATTTGTTCATTATGCTGAAATTGTCGTCCAGGGGGTCTGATACGAATATTTTGCTGCATTTCTACCTAAAATCATCTCCTATCTTTCCTCCCTCTCCCCCAATTAACTTAGTAGCCAAGGGAGAGATTCAAAACCTAAATGTTTAGAATGTATTTTGGAAAACCTTCTCACCATGCCAGTAAAGACATGGCTTCATTTGTTTGTCTAGACACAACTGGTATCCTTTCCTTCCTTTGATTCTGAATTTTATATTCTGGTAGATAGAACTATAGGCATTATAATGAGAGAGAAAAAGTAAGGCCAGGCACAACTCATGTCTTGATGAATTCTCTAAGACTTAGATGTTCAGAGAAATAGTTTCTTAACTAGTTTATTCAGGACAATACCAATATGAAAACATAAAACTTGAGCATAATGAAATTTTCACTTGGTTCATGAACAAATTCAAAGATATCTTGGGATGGGATGGGGCTGGTGCTCCTTTGCTTCCATGCCTAAGGGAAAAGAGGCAATTCTGAAAATGGCAAGTCTGTGGATGGCTCTTTTCTGGAATTGGCAGGATGCATCTCTTCATGGTGGGGGAAAAGGGGAGTGAGTGGTGGCCAAAACCACTGAATCACTCCTTACCTCATTCTCTGATGATATCATGAAGCATTTTGCCAATCTTTGGAAGTCCTATTTTATTGAAAATCATGCTCCTGGAAAGGTCCATGCAGAGCATGAGACTTTATTTGGCTAACCCACAGAGGATGATGGAGTTGTATACTTTCTTTAGAGACATACCTTTTGCACTGCCCATCACTCACTGACCACAAGAATTTTACATTATTAAATAGAATACTTCACAAGGCTGAAACATATGCATTTGTGTCACTTAACTAATGTCTGGTCTAACCTCAAGAACAGTGAGTATATCTTGTGACTTACACTTGCTCGACTAAGTCTGCACAGCAAAGCAATATTTCTCAGAGCTAAAAAGACCCATACGAAAATTTCTCCTAGTCTTAGAGTTATATGAAGAAAAAAACTTCTGAGTTTTTAAAGTAACTGCTTTGTTCATAGTTCCTGCTACATCAAGTTCAGAAATACTGAGTTTTAGACTCAAAGCACAATAGAAAATATTTAAAAGTAGACATGTATCTTTATATAAAAATGTTATCAAATAATATGTTAAAATATTATCAGGCAACCCAATTCAGTACTGGTTGCTTGGCAAGCTTAGCCCTGACATATTAAACACATTAGAAAATTTTAATGCTATAAAACATAACCATAAATGATCATATTTTGCTATATGGCTATTAAGGGAAGAATGATAGAAGATAAAAAATTGATAGAGTCTTGTAAAAACATTCCCTTCCCCTCATCAAGAACCCTTCTGGCTGTAGGTTTTAAATTTTATTTTTCAAAAATTTGTGAATATTCATACTTCATAATGATTTTCTCAGAGTTGGAAATGAATGAATATTGTCCTATGCCACAGTTCCCTTTTATTGATCTATTTTTTTTATAGCACATAAACTTTCTAAAATATATAATTTACTTGTTTATGTTTCTTTGCTTGTTTGTTTATTGGTGTATTAGTGTGCTAGGGCTGCCATAACAAAATTCCACACACTGGGTGTCAAACAAAAGAAATTTATTTTGTCACAGTTCTGGATGCCAGAAATCTAAGATCAGATGCTGACAGGGTTGATTCCATTCTGAGGCCTGTCTCCTTATTTGTAGTTGGCGGTCTTCTCCATTGTCTTCACCTAGTCCTTTGTCTTTGTGTGCTTGTCTGGTTCTAAATATCCTCTTCTTATAAGGAGATCAGTCATATTGGTTAGGACTCACCCTAAAGACTTCATCTTAATTGCCTTTTTAAAGCCCTTATCTCTGAATATGGTTATGGTTACATTCTGAGGTACTAGACATTGAACTTCAAAATACGGATTTGGAGGATTCAATTCTGCCCAAAACAATTGGTTTATTCCCAGCTACTATAATGTAGGTTCCGGGATGCCTGGGTGGCTCAGCGGTTGAGCGTCTGCCTTCTGCTCAGGACGTGATCCTAGAGACCCTGGATCAAGTCCCGCATTGGGCTCCCTGTATGGAGCCTGCTTCTCTCTGCCTATGTCTCTGTCTCTGTCTCTCTTTCTCTCTCATGAATAAATAAATAAAAATCTTTTAAAAAAATATAGGTTCCATGAGGTTAGGGATTTGGAGGGTTTTTTGTTCACTTATGTATCCTAAGCACCTATATCAGTGTCTGGGACATAATAGGAGTTAAATTAATATTTGGTGAAAGAATAAATGAGTGAATCAGTCAATGAATGAAGCAAGTAAGAGGAGAGACAAATACATAAACCTCAGAGTTCTCTACGTATAACAGATGCCACATTTGCTATTAAAGATCATTTGTACTTTAATTAATAAGATTTGAATAGTCTTAGTTATGCTTATTCTGGCATATGGGCATATCAGTAGCATTTGTGGATAAAGTCTGTAATTAGAAATAAGTACCAAATAAAGTGCATTAATAATTTCAAAGTGAAATAATAAAATGCACATCAATTGTGGAGGAGAAACAGGGAACAGTAGGGGTTCTTTAAAGCCAATAAAACTTTAAGGACAAAGATTTGTAATTAAAACTAAAGTGAGTTTAATCTTTCCTGCTAATCACTCCTGCACTGTTAGCCTGTTTTCATCAAACTAATTGATGGCAGATGGAACAGATGCATGGTGAGATTACAGCTTCACTTTATGGCAGGGTTATAACAAATTTGACTTTCCTTCTATTGTATGCATTAACATTCAGAAAATGCACTGCTTTGCTTTTCTCACACACCAAAATTGTTCCTTTTTTGTATAAGACTGGTAGAAAGGAATCAAAGGGTGTTTCACATAAACGGAATCCATTTGATCCCTTAAGTAGCATTTATTGAGTGCTGACCACGTGCAAGGTGTTGTGGAAGACAATTTGCTGACTTCAAGAAGCCTACAAGAAATTTTATCGTCAAAAGGTTAAACACAATCATTACTTTTTTGGGCAAATTTCAAAATTACAGTGTTTGAAGTGCATGAGGTTTAAAGTCATGTCTCACAAAATTTGCCATTTTTTTTCCTGTTTCAACAAAGGAAGCTCAAGAACAAAGCAAGTAATATCTTTAAAAATTCCTTTCCAGAAATAACATAGCTTTTCATTAGTTTTCTTAGAGCAATTATTAAACTGGCTTTAATAAATTAAATTGGCACAAACCTAAATAATTCTCTTCTAATTATAGATTTGGGAATCATTGAAAGAAAGTGGTACAAATTATTATTACTAGTGATTTTAATATTGCTAATAAGTTACATAGAAGAATTGCATGTGAACTTCCTAAAGTTTGGTGTGATTCATGTATATTAAACTTAGGTAATGGGACTTTCATCTTGAAATGAGTGGTAAAGTATAATGCCTTTTAACATTAATCACTGCCTTGTTCTTTCTAGCTCAATTTTCAATTCTGTACCTTTCCATTACCCACTTCCCTCAAAAGTCATTTTAGTTCCTTTATTCCATATAAAAAAAAGTGCAAAAGAAAAATGGGAGAAATTAGGTCTTAACTTAAATGTCATCTGTATGTAGGGAATTTTTTTGGACACTTCATGTAAATTAGCTACCTATCTGTTATTCTTCATCATGGGACCTTATTTCCTTTTAGCATATCTGTGTATCTATCTATCTATCTATCTATCTATCTATCTATCTATCTATCTATCATCTATCATCTGTCATCTCTTTTTATATATAAGCTTCATAATATCAAAAATTAAGTTTGTCTTAACTATTTTAGCCTCAATGCCTAGACAGTTACCACTATATAATACAGGCCCCATAATTATTTGTTGAATATTGTTGAATAAATGATTTCAAAGTCATTTATTTAACCCTGCCCAGTTTACAGACAGATACATATTTTATAATCCAAGATAAAGAGCTGACATATCACTTTTTGATGATAAAAATGAAAAGAAATTTTATGAATTTTTTGTCTCTTTTTATTCCTTGGGCCTGATCTGTTTTGCAACTGGACACAAAAAAATGAAGTGGAACAAATGTGTTATGTCCTCATTATGCCTTCTTTCTTGTGTCACTTTCCTTAATTTCTTAGCATTCTTATAGTCTTTTGATTTTTTTCCTCATCAAAGGAAATGAGATGAGAAGTCACGAGTGTGACTTTTCATCTGTGTATAAATGTCCTAATAACATAACTCTTAAAGATACAGATGTATGTATAGGGAATCTCAGCTTTAAATAAAATAAGTAGTAAAATTCATAAGTTGGTCCAAATGTAGGCATGTGTTGAATAGAGTTGTGGAAGGATAATGTGGAAATTCCTACCTTAAATTATGGTCTTACAATTGCACTATGTTGGCAGCCATGTACTTTTCTGCCTTAGATGAATACAAGAGATCTAAGGAAGTCAATGATTATGAGGTGAGGTGATTTCTTTCAACAGTACTAAACAGATTAGAGAAGGAGAATGACAGATTTAAGTGCCTAAATTCTCAGCTCAAGGAATGGATGTTACATGACCTTGCCACATTCAAAAATTTTTTTCAGCCAAGTTAGTCAAGAACCAAATAGTTACCAAATTAGTGTATTACTTGAAGTTCTGGCCCATGTTAGCTCTTATATGAAAGTCTGGAAACTGGGTTTTGGGATGGCAATATCTAGGAAGGCTTGAAGCACTTGGAAAAGCTTAAACTGTCAACTCTCCTATATGTTTCATGCCAAGTAGTGCAAGCCTCTTCTCTCCTTTCTGAAAAAGTTGTTTTCTTTTGGCCTGAAGATGCTATAAGTCCTTAACCTATGGGAGATTCCTTACTAAGACAACTTTCCTCATTTCCACTCTGAGAATAGTATTAGTTGTTTGCTTGGTCAGCTGATTGAAACCTGTACTTAATGGTGGCCATATTTAATCCAAGAAAGGTGCCAGAAATTCCTTGGTAATAATGGAGAAGTTCAAAGACATCAGGAGACTGAAGTGATGGAGTGAATTTATTTAATATAACCCAGTGATACTCAGGATATATTTTATTTGCCAAAACCTTGAAAAACAAATTTGTGAGAGCAGAGGCATTACCTTGGAAAAGGATTTTAGAAGTTGTTCTCTTTAGGTTGGGCGCACTGTGAAATGCTAGAGGTGAAACTGTTTCCTTGATTGTCATAGGAATGGTTGGGTCCTGGGGAAGCGGAGGTGAGGGAGCAGCCATTTACTGCCACAGACAAAATGGGCAACAGAGTTAGTGTAGTATCAGAATGGCTTACCTGCATCCTGTATTAGGTGGGGGAGGGGGGCGGTGGTGGTTAAAATAGTTAGCAGTCCACTAAGATCCAGCTTGATTTGAACTGAGGCCTGATGAGTTAAATTATTAGAAAATGTATAGCTCTTTCCCTGATTATCAGCTGAATATATCCAACAACCCAGTATCTATGAATGAAGAGAGTTTAAACTACCTTTGAGGAAAAACAAACACACTGTGAATCTTCCTTCTAGGATTCTCTGAATTATTCTGTTTTTACTTGTCATCACAACTGTGCCATTTTTATGATTAGTTGAGACTGTGTGTGAGTGGACACTAATTTGTAGTGTTTCACAGTGCCTGTAAACTACCAGTCAGAATAGGGGCTTATGGAGAGTCAGCTGATGTATAATATTTTGACACAAACAATACTCCCTTACTGAAGAAAAGCAGAGATTAGTGGCACAAATACTTAAAAGATGTGGGCAGTTGATTCCTACCCCATCCTCATTTGTCTTTCCAGTATGGCTGGTGCTGAAGATAGATGAGTTCTGGAAGATGACAGGTGGTTACTTCAATTACAGCTGTTGCTTCAAATGTGATCTCCCTGCTGGAGCACATCAGTATACCCTAACACCTGGTATGCAATTATTTATCTGAAAAGTGATTTTTTTCTTCTTCTTTTTATTCCACTGAGCAGAAGATACAAGGATTTTTAAAAAGGTATTATTACACTCCCAAAACTTGACCCAAGATTCCATCAGCACATAGTTTCACTTTATTGATTACGTTATACTGATAGGACCTGGAAAGCATGTATCTTAAAATGATGATATGACATGTTCATGTCATTTACTCATTCATTTATTCAATAAAGGCTATTGAGTGCTTATTTTGTGTCATTCACCCTTCTGGATGCTAAAAATATAACAGTGAACAAAAAGAATGAGCTCCTCATGAGTTAACATCATAGAGGGGAGAGACTGATAATAGATAAGCATGTAAATACATCACATATCAAATTCTGATGAATACTGTGCAAAATAATAAAATAGAGTCAAGGAAAATAGGGGAAGTGAGAGAATGGGACATTGTTAACTTAATGTGGAGGTTAGGTTGAACTATACTAATAGAGACCTGGTGGCAGAGAGGGAACATACCATGAAAATATTTGGGAGAAGAAGGTTCCAAACATAAGGAAGAAGTGCAAAGACTGTAAAAGCAGTGACCTGCATTTCAAGGTGGTCAGAACAGATACACAGTGAGTAACATGGGATAGGTATAGAGGCAGAAGATCATAAAGGCCATTGGAGGCCATCCTTGAATGAATTGGGAAATGGACGGATGATTTTGTGCAGAAGTGTGTGATGTAATATGAATTATATTTTAAAAAGACCATTGAGGTTAATGTGTTATTAGTACATTATATGGAAAAGAGGATGTAGTTAGGAGATTAAGATTGCAATGATTAAAATGAGAGGTGATGGTGTCTTGAAGCAGGTTGGTAGTAGTGGGAGTGAGAACTAATTACAGTCTCAATATGTTTTTAAAGTAGAGCCAGATAATTCTGTCGATGGCTTGAATTTCTGATATAAGACAAAGAGAAGAATCAAGATTTTCGATCTGAAGTTAGCCACAGCAGAAAATGGCTACCACTCTTTGGGTTAGAGGAACCAAAAATAAGGTATCATGTCGAGAGTCAAAAGTTGGAGCTATCTTTGGATGGCTTGGATATGGAGCCAAGATGGAATTTCCCAGTAGATATGGTCAGGGGCTTGCAACTTGAGCAGAGGCAGAGAAGAAGCACTTGCTGCTTGAGATCCCACAGGAAACAGAATGAGGAGGTAGAGACAATCTGGCTTTTGTTTAATTCCTGCCCTTTAAGCTTCTGAAAGTGCTATCCATTGGCTGAAGTGGTCTGGAAGCCAGAATGGAAGAAAACAAAGGAAGGCAGGGAATGAATCTCAGAGTGAACAAGAGACCACAGGGCAGTTGGATGTGAGAATTTGAAATCTTAACCTCTATTATGATAGTATTAGTAGGTGGGGCCTTTGGGAGATGCTTAGGTGATGAGGGTAGACCCCCTCATGGGTAAGATTAGTGCTCTTATAAAAGAGACCCCACAGGGCTCCCCTTCAGCCATGTGAGGACAGAGCAAAAAAATCAGCAATCTGCAACCTGGTCGAGGGCTTTCACCAGAACCTCACCATGCTGGCACCCTGATCTTGGACTTCCCAGCCTTCATACTGTTAGAAATAAATGTGTCTTATTTATAAACCACCCAGGCTATGGCATTTTGTTATAGCAGTCCAAATGGACTAAGATAATATGTAAACTGAATCTTTAAATAAAAAAAATTTTTTTAAAGCCATGGAACTCAATTAGATAACCTAGGGAGTGAGTGAATAAAATGAAGAGAAGAGCTCTGAGAACAGAAACCTGGCCCTCCAATGTGGAAAGAATGCTTCTATGTGGATGAACCAGCAAAGGATCCTGAGAAAGAGTGTGCAGGGAGCTGGGAGGAGATCTGAGAGAGTTGTGTTCTGGAAGCTATGTGTAGGATATGTTTAAGGAAGATGGTAATCATTGACGTCAAATGCTGCTGACAGGACAAGTGAGATGAGCCCTGAGAATTGAGTCACTGGTTTTAGCAATATACATGTCACTGGTGTTGTTAATTACAGAGCAAAAGGAAACATCCATATTGAACCTGGTGGCTTTTTTTTGCTATTGTTGTTTTGGTTTGGATTTTTTTGGAGCCTGTCTTAATTTAAACACTTGTTAAGTGCATAGTGACTTTTTGCTTTACTTTTGATTTTTAAAATACTGTCTAAAAATTATTTATCTTAATTGAAGAATTTTTGGTGTCTCTTAAATTTTATATCCAACATGGACCTCATTCACCCTACCTTAGCCCTGTCCCTGCTTACTAAGAATCATTTCATTTGAGAGACAAGGATGAAAGCCTAACTGGAGCCTGAGGAGGAAATGTTTGTGGGCTGAAGAGAGGGAAGAGCTCCTTCCCTCCTTCAGCGTAGGTTCAAGAATTGAGGAGCCATGGGGCACATGTGCAGCCTGGAGCCAATTGTTAGTGGACTTGAAATTCACATGTAACTTGGTGGAGAAATAACTGTTCTGTAAGGTTCTGACACTGGAAGTAGGTACCACAGGAGAGATGATCCATGAAAGTTTTCTTCCTTTAGTGATAAAAGTTTGAGATATCTAACTAAGTGAAGAATCTTGATTACTGGAGATACTATTTCAAGACAAAGGAATATAGAGTGCATAGAGGAGGAGGGAAATCATAAATTCTGATTACAAACACATCACTCACCAGTTTCAGATCTGAAGACTATTGCCTATGCCTATAGTTTCTTCTTCACTGTATTGTGAATATTTTTAGTCAGTGGAGCTAGTTTTCCTTTTTTTTTTTTTTTTTGGTTATATTCTTTTCCTATTCAAATTAAAAAAATATTTATTATAGAGAGATCATGTGCACACCCATGTGAGCAGGGAAAGGGGCAGAGACAGAGGGAGAAGGAGAGGATCTCAAGCAGACTTCTCATTGAGTGTGGAGCCCCACACAGGGATTAATCCTGGGTCCTTGATATCATGAACTGAGCCAAAATCAAGAGTGGGTGCTTAAGCAACTAAGCCATCCAGGTGCCCCATTTCCTATTCTATTTTATAGGAAGTTAGTTGTAGTGAAATTTACAGTTTAGCTTACTGGTTGTAGAACATCAAGATACAATAGTAAAGAGCCATAGAGAGGGCAATTATAATGTAGATGAGGTAAATTGAGGCTTTGGGAGGAGGGAAACCTTTTTGTGACTGTTGTCAAAAAATCTTGTGTCATTAAAAGTTTTGTTTTGAAAAAAAATAAAAGAAAAATAAAAGTTTTGTTTTGGAATGAAAAGTATGTAAAGTTTATAAGTGGATCCTGGGTAATGAAAGTTGTGATCTCTAAAACCTTTTAAAGGCATGAGAAAATGGTTAGGAGGCACTAGCTGCTTACTTTATGGAGAACTGAGTGGGACATGGAATCCTTTCACTGATCCCTAGAAGCCCATGATTTGGCTTAGATCCTAGGCTCATCCAAGTGGCTTCTCTGTTTTGGCTTTGAAATCTTTAGGGAGGGACATAGATTCATAGATAATGACTTTTAAGGCTTCGATGTTGAATATCCAACTCTGGTGGTTAGTTGTGGCATCAGATGCCTTCTCATAAACCTGTACTGATGGTGAGATTTGGATGCATCCTTTCCTTGTTTTGAATCTCATATTCCAGCTTTCTCTCAACTGTGTTAGTGACTGATGTATTTTCCAGTTGGATATTTGTTCATTTGCTATCCAAATTGGTTTTTGTTTGCAGCTAAGAATGCAGGGATTCCTGGGTGGCGTAGCAGTTTGGCGGCTGCCTTTGGCCCAGGGCGCGATCCTGGAGACCCGGGATCGAATCCCACGTCGGGCTCCTGGTGCATGGAGCCTGCTTCTCCCTCAGCCTGTGTCTCTGCCTCTCTCTTTCTCTCTCTGTGACTATCATAAATAAATAAAAATTAAAAAAAAAAAAGAATGCAGACTGGTACACCCAGATTCTGAAGAAAAGGTAATAAATAATTTCAGCAAAGATTCATAAACTTAAAGCCAAAAATTAAACAAGTCTAAAACAAGATAAAAAGGTGTTACAGAATAACGTTAGAAGTTGGTTTGTAAACCCTGTTAAGAGCATTCCACTCACAGGGATCTAGTCCATAGAAATAAAATCACAGTAATTAAGGGCATGTATATTTCAGGATTTTTTTTTTTTTTTGACAGGACTGTTAATAATAGAACTGGAAAAAAAGCAAACTACTCAAATAGGTGAACAGCTAAATAAATTATTGTATACTAATACTAGGAAGTAGTATACAGCCACTGAAAATTGTAAATTATGTTGATATAAATTGTCTTTTAGGAAATATTTTTTAGAGATTAGAGAATATATGTAAAATGATCCAATGTTTTGTAACTATACCAATGTTCAACAAACAACCTGGAGTCCTATTTTAGAAAACTGGCTTTTGACAATCACCCACCAAAAGATATATATGTTAGATTGATCCAATACACATGCCTCAAGCAAACAAAATCATACTTATTCATAATATATGCAAAGCAGGTTGATTTCTTCATTCTTCCTATTCTATCCTGTTATATTCTTTTCTTTTCTTTTTTATTTTTTTAGATTTTATTTATTTATCATGAGAGACACACACACACACAGAGAGGCAGAGACATAGATAGGCGAGGGAGAAGCAGCCTCCATGCAGGGAGCCTGATGTGGGACTCGATCCTGGGACTCCAGGATCACGCCCTGGGCTGAAGGCAGGCGCTAAACCACTGAGCCACCCAGGGATCCCCCCCAAATCACTTTTATTTTAAATTGCCCTATATATTTTTCTGCATGTTTACTCTTCTGTGTTTTTTTATTTTCTTAATGTAAACCCATTTTTTTTTCATTTAGTATCATTTTCCCTCCTCTTGAAGGACTTTGTTTTAGAAGGTTCTTTTCCTTGTTGTAGAATTCTAGATTGACAGTTTTCTTTCTTTCTTTTTTTTTATGTTTTAAAGATGTTGTTCTACTTGCATTATTTTGGTGAGAACTCTTTCATCATCCTTATCTTTATTATCTCTGCATATAATGCATTTTTTTTTCATCTGGATGCTTTTAAGTTTTGGAATTAGTAATCTCCAGAGGAAGAATCTATTAATTTCATTCAGTTTAATTTTTTTAAAATCTCAGACATTGATTTTATTTATTTTTTTATCCAAGAAATACAGTTTGGGTCTTTAAAAGAAGTCTTTCATATCTATTTAGAATGATGACTCTTATCTCTGCCTTCTTGAGTATACGAAATATAGTTATGTGCATACTCTAATGTCCTTATCTACTAATTCTATCTGACATTTCTTATCTGTTTTTATTGATTGACTTCTTTCTCCTCATTATGGATTAAGGATGAGTATTTCTTATGCTACATTACCCAAACCCAGTTTAATAGAATCTCTATGTCTGATGCCCACTTCAAGTAACTAGCAAAATCCCTGCCTGCAGTCATGAACTTCCTTACACTATTGGGATACCACTTGGAAAATTACTGAACACACACTTAGGGTAGAACTGTATAGAACAACTTAATGACCACTGAGTATTTTCTGGCTAGTTTTCCGTATCATTAAAGTAAATGTAAAATGATTTAATGATGTAAGATTTGGGTAATTTTAGATATTGGGGAGGTCTAGTGTTAAATACCAATTATAAATTGTCTCTTAATGACATGTAGAACTTTTGAATATTCTGTTAGTGATGGTTAGAAATTGTATCGAAAACATAATCTAAGCTATGTAAGCAAAATATACATCGAGGAAGACATCATAAGAAAATAACCTAGACAAGTCTATGGGAAGCCCCAAATTACTTTCTTGTTATGAACTCATGGTCCAAATGGAAATATTTTATCCCATTTTGGGATGGAAGCTATTTACTATAGTGACAATTCTGATTTGGGAGACTTGTAATAGTCAGGATTTATGCTGCCCGAATGCCGAGGGTGTACTAAATAATTCCTTTGTGTTAACACACTGCAAATAAACCTGAGAGATTTACAACTACTATTTATTAACTCTTAGAGTATATTTGTTTATTAAGATTGCTACCCTCCTTACATCTTAAGAAGAAATGTATTTTAATTTTGTATGAAAATAGAATAGAGTTATAATAGTTTGAGGTGAGGTAGGTAAAGATCTCAAGGTCACAGAGTCCTACAGAAAATGACAGAGATGCCAGGCAGGTCTCTGAATCTAGATACCATGTATGAATTCTGCTCCTTGCCTATTCCTACCTCATAGGATTCTTGGAATTTAATCTAAGATTTGAAGAATAATTCTTAATTTTGTAATCTTTTTTATTAAAGCAAAAAATATGAATTAAAATGGATTTTTGTCTGTGTTTATTTGCCCTTAGTATTTTGAACCTGGCCTTATTTGGGATCTCCTTTGCCTTCTTTTCATAAGGTTGGTTTTAATCCAGAGATATAAGCTAACTTTTCATTCTGCATTCATGGAACTCTAGAACTCTGAATTTGATTTTGCCCATATGGCTTCTGGTTCTAATTTTTGGCTCCTTGAAGAACCTGATAATAAGTGACTTACTATCTTTTATTACTTATTAGAAAACCGCAACTCTCATCTTCATCTGTCCCACGCTGACAGCCATAAAAACTCAACATTAGCACCATATCAATATTTCTTATTAATTAAAAAGTTAAAAGAACAATTAAAGCTGTTGTGGATTACCCTTTGAGATTTATGGTTTGTTGTTTTTCTATTTAGCTCTAATGAAAGGGATTTGACATTTATATAGTTATCACTTTCCATTTAACATTTGTTGAGACTTAAATTAATCTTGATTGGTTCCAAATGGTCCTCAAAATATGGGCCAAGTTCATGGGCTTATGTTTTACAAATGGGTCACATCACACTAATAAGGATATGACGTTAGTCAAAAAGTTCTTTAAAAGGAACATGTTATTTAATCATTCAAATGACTTGTAAGAATGAATTCTTACCATTTATTTGTTAGAGGGTTTATTAACTTTAGCTCATAAAATTATATAATCAAAAACAGCTTATAAAGGAAAGTGGCCATACTAGCACTAACAAAAGCCCCAGAATTCTTTGACTATTCTTCCTGCATGTGAACTGCTTTTTCCTGCACTCACATCCCCTATCCTTTCACACTTTATTATCTTTATAAAAAGGAAGGAGACAACATACAAAATTAATTTAAGTAAAGGTCTGCATTACAACTGAAAGCCATTAACTGGGAGCCGTTTACCAAAGCACAGGCAAAAATCAATTTTAATTAGTATTTTTGGCTTTAATGAAAAGTGATTACAAAATTGGCATTTTAGCTACTACTGTTGAGATTTATGGTGAGGTGATACTAATTAATTTTCTGTTCAATTGCTATGGGCCTTGAATATCTGCAATAAAATGATGTATTTGCTGATACCAGGGCTGCATCAGCATTTCAGAGTTTTGTAACAAAAGGCTTCTTAATGGTTTACAGATATATTTCACACTATTGCTCCTAAGCTACAGAGTATTATTATTTTTTCCATAAAAAGGCTGTTACAGGCAATCAAATTTCATGCCATTTTTAAAATTGGGGACATTTTATTTTAACGTCTCTTGAATGCTAGCCAAAAAGCTCTTCATTTCAAATATAACTTCCTTTTGTCTAGTTACAAGTGGTAGAAAGAAGGCATGATATACTTTAATTAGAGAACATTTAATGAATTATTTCTCTTGATTTCTTCACTTTTCCTCCTCCCTTGATTAGATTGGTGGTAAATCGGCTATTGAACCTAGTTACCTATTTTCAGATTCATTTGAAAGCAGGAAATAAAAAAAAGAAACAACTAAGCCTCATAATCCACTCTTCTCATCTGATCTGAATTTCAAATGCTTAATTTCAGCTTGTTCTAATTGTGGTTATTTCTTCCTTTTCTTCAAAATGAAAAGCCATATTTACTGAAGACTTTACAAATTACAACTGACCCTTGAACAGTGTGGGGGTTAGGGGCACCGATTCCTGGGTAGTCAAAAATCTGCATATAACTTCGGACCCCCTAAAACTCAACTACTGATAGCCTACTGTTGACCAGAAGACTTACTGAGTAACATAAACTGTCGATTAACCTATATTTGTATGCTACATGAATTGCATACTGTATTCCTACAATAAAGTAAGCTAGAGAAAAAAAAATGTTATTATGAAAATCATAAGGAAGAGAAAGTTCATTGATAGTACTCTACTGTATTTATAATAAAATCTGCATATATGTGGACCTGCACAGTTCAAAACTATGTTGTTCAAAGGGCCAAATGTGTACAACTTTCCCCTGCATGCTGAAAATCTGTATCCTTGCATTGATTTTATTTGACCTTGATTAGAAAGTCATTTCCTTCATTTGTTGTTGTTGGCTGTCATAGATAGATACAGGAGGCATAATCCAGACTTGATTACAAGGATGGCCTATGGAGACAGAGGGGTGGGATTGGAATCCTGGCTCCACCAGTGATTGGCTTTGTGCCCTTGGGTAAGTAAACTAAGTCTCAGTTTTCTCAACTGTACAATAAAAAAAAAAAACTGTATCCATGTAAAATTGTATTTTGAATATTAAAAATATGTAAATACCTTAATGTCAAGCACTCGATAAATACTATTGAATTGATATCTTAGAAGTGAAATCCTATTCATTTAAGGATCATTTTATTACTTTCTGGAATATGTATAAACTTGGACTATAATATTTTAGAATCCATGTGCAAATCATGTAAGTGTATTTTCATAATTTTAAGAACCTAAATGTAATTTAAGATTAAATCATTAATCAAAAAACTCCAAGTGGTAGAAAATACAAATTTAGGAACAATGGATTCTTAGAATGTTAGACTCAATAAAATAGACTCAATTAAATAACTAAGTCATCTAATCCAATCTTATTTCTTTTAAAAATGAGTGAGCTAAGGCTCATAGAAGTTAAATCACTTGATTAATGATTCACAACTGATTGTAAGAGGAAGCGCTCATCAAGTCTATCCTAGTGGCAAATTTTATGACTCTTCCACAGGTGTTTTTATGTGTCAAAGGGAGGCAATATCAAATCTATCTACTATAGATTAGCAATAACTATATAAAAGAAAGTTATCTTTTATGATGGAGATTTTGGATGATATAACATGGGAAATTGAACATTAAAAAAGAAACTCCTAGGAAGCATTTGGAGAGGTACAAAAATATATCTTCTTCTCATTCTTGCCTGAAACATCAGGCAGGCTAGTATAGGAGCCAATGTACAGTGTCCTACAGGCTTTTGGGAAAAATACACATTCAAAAATCCCATCTAACATTTAAAAAAATCCACAAACATTCCTGCTGAAAAACCAGTAGGGAATATTTTCTACTTTAAAGATTTTAGTTTTTATTTTTTTAACAAGAAGAATACTTTTTTTTCAAAAAGCTTTTAGACCATGACACAGATTTCAATACATATTTACTAATCTGACATAATATGAATAGCCCTCTTCTACCCATCTTCCTCCAGAAATACTCTTCACTCATTTGATTGATATGGCCTCATATTTGAGACCTACAAGATGTGCAGGAAGCATCCACTTGCCTAGGTGCTCTGGTGATAAGAACACATGCTTTTTTTGTTTGCTTGTTTCTTAGGTACTAGAGGATCAGAATTTTAAATAAGAAAGGGATATTTGGAATTAGTTATGGTAAAATTCTCATTTGCAGATGGGGAATTCAAATCATTGGAGGAGTTATAAAACTTGCCGTTGTTACCCAGCCACTATGAAGCAGATCTGGGAACTGTAATTCTAGCAATCTAAATCATAGTTGAATGATATTTTTCACTATTCTGTATATCCAATAGTTTACCAATAAGTTAAACATTTGGTTTAAAATGTGCTTCACAGCATACTTAACATTCCATGTAAAATGTTTTAAGAGAAAGATTCTCTTGGGTACAAGGTAAAATAATGGAGGTACAGACCGTGGGTGGCTGCTGGAATGTAAATGTGTAGCACTGTTGAATTTTCTATGTATTCTTCAACTTTGGTCATTTTGTAGTCTTCATCTTTATTGGTCCAGAAAACTTGATTTTGAAAATGTATTTAGGGATGATTAGGTTCTGGCCATTTTCTTTGTTAACTAAATTCACAATAATTTTATGTATGTACCAAAATCACAATATTAAATTACAGTGAGAAATTTAACTTTTGATTGAATGAATTATTCTTTGCTACTTGAAGAAAAGTCTATATGGGATGACAAGTTATCATTGTAAGATTGCATGTAGGTATAGAGAAGAGGATATTAGTTGTATCTTCCTCATGATATAGGTCACTGAGATGACTGCCAGATGAATTTATTTCCATGTCTAGAATTTGAGAATACCCATCGCAGGACCGATTTAAAGGGCGTGCAACCTGTACAGTCACACAAGGCTCACATTCAGAAGGGATGCTTTCTTGCTTTAATGCTGTGCTGTTGCAGTATTGAATTCTTAATAATGTTATCTTTGAACTTGTATTTTGTAAGTGAGATCTGATGGGACAAAAGAACATGTCAGTGAACAGAGGAGATACATATAATATGTATCCCTGCTGTGTCTTGTCACTTCATTCTCATACTGCATTCAAGATGCCCCCTGAGCACAGCATCCAGGGAACCCCAGATGTGTTGGAGTTCAGAGAGACTCAATGCTTGTTACTTGTACTGAGTAAGTAGGGTGTTGATAGCTCAAGAGGCCATGCTTTCCATTTTAACCAGAATTTTCTTAGAATGCAGAAAGAAGGCAGTGGTATTATGAGAAACACAAATGACCAAGGAACTCTATTCTTTCTTACTCATGTTATTTCCCTATATTAACCAATTACTTATGCTCAAAATGATGACAACGAAGGAAAAAGAAAGCAACCTATAATGTTTTTTTCCTTTCAGTGCTTTCCTACTTATCAGTAAGCCAAAGATGGAAAGTATTGGTAAAATGTGCATGTATTAAAAAGTGAAATTAAAACAGTTGTATCAATTTTGTACTGTGTTTCCACTTTCCTGGCAAAAATGAAATACCTGGGTTGCCTAGGTGGCTCAGTTGGTAAAGCTTCTGACTCTTGATTTTGGCTTGGGTCATTATCTCAGGGTCATGTGATTGAGCCCCACATCTGGCTCCACACCCAGGGTGGAGTCTGTTTGGGATCCTCTCTCTCCCTTTGCATTTTGTCCCCACAATCTCTCTCAAAACAAAAAAAAAAGAAAGAAAGAAATACATATGCATACATGAGCTACAAAGTATGAATTTTATACTTTTGAAGACATACAAGTTAAATGCTCTTATGTTTGCATTTAAAATAAGCATGGCACAATATCAAGATAAACAGCAAAATTCACACTAATACTTTAAAATATTAAATGTTTTTCACTTAGAAAGACAATAAATAGTTTAATAAATAAAAAAAAAACACATGACAATTAGAGAGAGACTGCAGAAGAAAGGAAAAGGTTTATTTTTTAGTACACTTAGTGATACCTTTTCCTGCTCTTTTAGCAAGTGGTCCTGCATTTTCATTTTGCACTGGGCCCCACAAGTTAGGTACCCAGTCCTGACTCATTGTGATCTTTAAGAGAGCAACCTGTATCATTCTGGAAATACACTCCTGTTTTAGGGCTTCTTATTTTCTGGATTTCAAGTGATTATCTTCTTTCTGTTGCTAGTAGGGGGAGAGAAACCTTTTCCCTTTATATAGATTGCAATATAATTAACTAGATTAACTTTTATTGTATCAATAATAACTCAGTCATGTGTTTTTGAGATTGTGTCCTATTCCTCTTAATTGGATTTTGGATTGATTTTGATTTACCCAAGTCTATTCTTCAGACGGCTAGTTTTATCCTACTTCACAGAGTTGTTGTAAGGCCTGTATTTATATATTCAATAAATACCCCCTGAGCAGCTACTAGATGTTGGGTACTGTGCTGGTTGTCAATGATTCAGCAGTGAGCAAGAGAGGCCCTACACCTTCATGTAGATTACATTTGAATGTAGAAGATAGACACTGAGAAGGAAGTAAAAAAGACAAACCTCCCAGATTTAGATGAGTGCTGTGATGAGAATAAACAGGGAGATGAGGAAAAATATAATGAGAGGAGGGCATTTTGGGTAGGATGTCCAGGGAAGGGTTGTATAAGGGCAGTGTATAATTTTTGAGATGAGACCAGAATGATGGATCAAAAGTCTGAGAGGAGAGTGCTCCAAGTAGAGCAAACAAGAATTATGAAGGCTTAAAGATGAAAAACTCTTGGTAGAGTTGAATGGGGGACTCCAAAACGTTATATCCATGCTCCAGAACCTGTGAGTATAACCTTATTTGGAAAAAATGAAGTCTTTGCAGATATATTTAAATTAAGGATTTTGAGATGAGATTGTCCTAGATTAACCACATAGGCCCTAAATTCAGTGAAAAGTGTCCTTATTGCAGATGGCGGAGGAGAAGACAGTCACAGAGGGAAAGTCATGATAAAGCAGAGGCAGAGATTGGAGTTAAGCTGATATTATCAAGGAATACCTAGAGCCATCAGAAACTGGGAAGGGGCAAGGGAGAATTCTTTCCTAGGATTGTTGGAGAAAGCATGGCTCTGCCAACAGTTTGATTTTGAGTTCCTGGCCTCAAAAACTGTAAGAGAATACATTTCTCTCACCTAGTTTGTGGTGATTTGTTATGGCAGCCTCAGGAAACTAATGCACTAATAAATATTTTTTGAAGAACAGAAAGGCGGCCACAAAGTAAGCAAGATGGAGAAAACGGAGAGATTAGAGAAGTAGGTAGAAGCCAAATTCTGAAGGGTTGAGTAGCCCATGGGAGGGAGTTAGAAATTTTTAGTCTAAGGGTCATGGGAAGCCATTGATGAATGGGTACTAGAGTATCATTTGGTCTACATTTAAGCAACAGTGCAGAGAATGGGCTTTCAGGTAGGGAGAGTGAAATAAGAAGACTATAGTAGTTGACCAAATAAGAGATGACAGTGGCCCAGACTAATCTGGTATTCCAGAGATGGAATGAGAAAAACAGGTTGAGATGTATTTTGAGATAGGAATGACAAGACTTGGTAATGGATTGGATGAGAGGAATCAAAGATGACTTCTGAGATTTTATTGCAAACAAATGGCCAATGAATGATGAAGTTATTTACCAAAATGGCAATTGCTGGTAGAAGGAAAGGTACTCACTGTTGAGGGTAGAAATCAGGAGTTCCCTTAGAACACAGTATAGGTTTAAAAATCCAAATGAAAATGTTATTTTCACTAGTTGAGATAATATATGCTAAAAGCCTGACTAATTGCACCTATGTATTGCTCCAAAAAATGAATGTGTCTTCTAACATTTAATGATGACTTAATTTTCTTAGTTTAGTTTTCACAAGATAACCATTTTATCTTTTGGGGACATCACTGTGCAACTGCTATCAGGGCAGTAATTGTTTCTTGCCTTCTTTTATTATTAAAGGAGACTAATGTTCTTTAAGGACAAGAGCTGAGCTAATTTTCATGTCTCTATATTTGATATTTCTATACCAATTTACAGGTCAGAGAGTACAGTTATAAGTTTAGGGCTAACTTGCATTATAATATAGCAAGGGATTCTCCCCAAATAAGCAATTCCCTGGACCTGGTGATTTGTTTGAGTGCTCAATCTACCAACTTGAAGAAATGCAAGAATCAACTTTTTGCCCAAACTCTACTTTAATCTTGGCTCAAGAAGCCTGAAAATCTGAGTTTATAGATGCTCCTTCTAACCCTTCTCCATTTAATCAATAATGACTCTGGCAGAAAGAGAAAGTGTATATATATATATATTCTTTTTCATAACACAGGTAATTGAATATCACCTAATTAGATTAACTGCACTCCTTTGATGCCATAGTGATTGGTGATATATAGGAAGCCTGGCTGTGATAACTGTGTGAGAGAGATTATTTAATGTAAAATGAAGGATAAAGGGTCTTGAGGCCACAGCTTTGAATATGGTGTCCCCTTCCCCTCTCAGAGTTTGAGTATATATTTTAATACTAAAAATGCAATATTTTCAACTATTAAAATATGCTCAACTCCTTTCTATGGCTCCTAACTATATACTCCTATAGTTACTTTAGATTGCTTGAATTACTTCCAGCTGGGCAGGAGATAGAACCATCGTTCCTTTCTGACCAGGGTAGGGAACGACCACTGGCCTTTCCTATATTCACCATTATAATGAGTATAAAACCAATATTACTGGTAAAGGCCAGACTGCCACATACAGTGATCCTTATGGTCTCATTTTTGTTGGAATCAGGCCAGCCATTATGTGTGCTAAGAGTATGGGTAATTGATCTCCTCGAAGGGGAAACTTGGAGAAAAGCTGCCAACTTAGGCATCATGTCACCTGGTCTGACCTGAAGCACTATGGTGGAAGGTGAACATGACAAAAATTTGTGAGGCAACACACACATCAAGTAGTGAGGACAAGAAGGCATTAAAAAAAAAAAAAAAAAGATGTGGCAGGGGTTCCATAACTCTAAACACCAATCTTAGGAAGATGGCAACCAACTCCTTCATTGTATTACTTGTGCTGTATCTCCATAGTCTGCAGGAAAACATCACACCTTTTCTCATCCACTTATGACTTTGTTGAGCACTTAATATTTTTGGTGGTCATGATGCATGTGTGGGTTAGTTGTATTTGACTGTATGGAAGCTGTTTGTGGAGAAAGGACTTTGGCATTGGTAACAATGGTCCAGTCAGGTGAACAAGGCCGAACTTAAAACCTCTGTCTTCCTAAGAAAAAGAGGAGGAATTGACTTGCTCCTCTCAATAATAACAGAGTTTTAATATTTTCCTGAAATCCTAAATAGAAGTGGAGGTTCTGGAGGAACTTGGAAATGTTTCTTGGCATCTACTCAGCTCTGAAATTGTTGTGAAAATAATATGGGGTTCTGTAATTTTTAAAATATCTTTTTTTTTCCTTTTTAAAAGGAGATAATTTCTGATGAGGCAGTTTGGGTGGGATAAGAGAGAGAGAGAGCAAGAATGAGATGGTGAGAGGAACTAGTAGGAGGGTCTATGACTTTTCATGGTTACATCTTGTTTTGCATATTGTTTTCATATCTGAGGATTTAGAAAAACCCCATACTTGAGAGTGGGAGACGACAGCACAAGTTAAGAAATGAAAAAAAAAAAGTGGCACCAAAGGGAAAAAGAGTAACAAAAACTCTGAAACCCATTAGTCTGTGGGCAAAAAAAAATTGGCAAGAGTTCTGTATATGCATATTAGATCTATGACAAAATCTGCTTATAATCTTTGAACTTCAAAGTGAATGGCCAAGTGATGAAATAATGCTTTCAAATGAGGAGTAATTATAAGCCTTAGAACTTCCCAAACATATTGATAATGCTGTAGACTAAAAAACCTTTTTCTGGATCCATTTTGTATTTACAGTGGTTGCCACATGTAACACCTCTATTTGACATCATCTTTAAAGTAGTGAGGCTGGGGGGGCAGAAATGTAACACACTCTCCACAGTCAGTTTTAGACGTATTAAAGCAGACTGGCTACAGATTTGTTGTAATGTTCAGAACTTCAAAAGCTTGAAAAACATTTGGTTTATAAT
Source organism: Vulpes vulpes (assembly GCF_048418805.1). Classification (NCBI taxonomy): domain Eukaryota; kingdom Metazoa; phylum Chordata; class Mammalia; order Carnivora; family Canidae; genus Vulpes; species Vulpes vulpes. Next base: position 25,050,306 of record NC_132794.1, on the reverse strand, counting down.
GATTTTCAGATGAGACTAAAGAACACGTGATTATTATTTAGTCATTTTAAATTTGAAAGTTGAGATAAGCATAATTATGGAACTACATAAAATTACTATTTTCTGTTTGGAAAGAATTTTTACGACCTACATTGTTCTTGTGTTGTCTATGTAATATAAACAGTATAGTCTGTAGGCTTCAGCTTTGGTAAGAGCTGGTGGTAATACATTTGAATAATCTTGTCAACTGTTGAATGACTGAGGCAGATCTGTGTTACAGAAGCATATTAGTCAAAGTTGTCATTTATGCAGATATAACGAAGTAAGTTTGACAAATCCTTTTGGAAAATTTTAGAAGTTTGCCAAATCCGAGTGGAAAATTTTAGAATTTATCTGTTAACCAGATTGACTAGATAATGAACAAATCTGGAATTTACACAGCACTGTGTTACAACTATGAATTCAAGATCAAGCATGACTCAAATGCATAACAATACTACTTAAGAATGTAATGTGGGGATCCCTGGGTGGCGCAGCGGTTCGGCACCTGCCTTTGGCCCAGGGCGCGATCCTGGAGACCCGGGATCGAATCCCACATCGGGCTCCCGGTGCATGGAGCCTGCTTCTTCCTCCGCCTGTGTCTCTGCCTCTCTCTCTCTCTCTGTGACTATCATAAATAAATAAAAATTAAAAAAAAAAAAAGAATGTAATGTGATTTGTTTTTCTAGTTACGTTTAATTTTTATTTAAAATTTTTTTATTGAAGTATAATTAGCATACAGTGTTATATCAGTTTCAGTTGTATGACATAATGATTCAACAATTTTATACATTTCTCAGTGCTCATTAGGATAAATGTACTCTTAATCCCCATCACCTATCTCACCCATCCTCCACCCACCTCCCTCTGGTAACCACCAGTTTATTTTCTGTATTTTAAGTCTATTTTTTTTTGTCTCTTTTTTTCCTTTGTTTTGCTTCTTAAATTCCACATGAGTGAAATCTATTTACATTTTAATTCCAGTTGTATTTGTTTGCTGGGCTGCCATAACAAAATGTTACAGACTAGATCGCTTAAACAACAGAAATATATTTTCTTACAGTTCTGGGGGCTGGAAGCCCAATATCAAGGTGTTGGAAGGTTTGGTTTATCCTGAAGCCTCTTTCTGTGACTTGCAGGTGGCTGCCTTCTTATGCCTTCACATGGGCTTTTGTCTGTGTGTATGCATCCCTGGTGTCTTCAGTGTTCCAAATTTCCTACTCTTTTAAGGACACCAGTCAGATTTGATTAGGAGCCACCCCTGATGGCCTTTTTGCTTAATCATGTCTGTAAGACCTTATCTCCAGGTGGCCCTGGTGGCGCAGCGGTTTAGCGCCCCTTCAGTCTAGGGTGTGATCCTGGAGACCCGGGATCGAGGTCCACGTCAGGCTCCTGCATGGAGCCTGCTTCTCCCTCTGCCTGTGTCTCTGCCTCTGTCTCTGTGTCGCTTATGAATAAATAAGTAAAATCTTAAAAAAAAAAAGACCTTATCTCCAAATATGAGTACATTCTGAGGTACTAGGAATTGGAACTTCAACATATGAAGTTTGGAGAGATATAATTTAGTCCATAACAGCAGTGTAACTCATACATCTACCAATATTTGCCAAGCTAGGCACAGGTGATATAAGAGATGTGGTCTCTGCCCTCAGGGAGCTAACAGTTTAATGGAGGAGAAAGTCAATTAAGAGTTAAGCAAACAAGTAACTACATATATGTAGACAATGATAAGTGCTCTGAAGGCAATGGAAAGAGCAGGTGATGAGATCAACAGAGTGGGGTGCGGGAGGAAGTGGCATGAAATCTACTAAGATGGGATCCTTAGAGAAAGCACATCCATCAAGGGCAATTTTATTTTATTTTTTTAGGTGTGGGAGGCAAAACCAAAAGAGGATCAAGATATTTTAAGCACAGTTAATAAAGGATTGTAAACTGAGATTGTTTGCAGGACCATTGGATGTTTGGATTTGTGGGGCTTCATAGGCCTTTGGAATGAGGTAGCGTTTTATCTGAATTGCAGTATGAAGCAATGTTTAAGACATTAAACATTAACATGTTTAAGACAAGTTTTTGTTTTAAAAATCTTATCCTGGCTGTTGAGGTGTGGACTGGAAGGGATGGAGTGGGTGCAGGGAGCTCATTTAGAGGCAGTGGTTCAGGGCATTGGTGTCAGTGGATTGGATGAAGGTAGTAGCAGTGCAGATGAGATTCAAAATATATTTTAAGGGTAGGAATGTCAAGACTTGCAGATAAATTGGATGTGCAGAGTAGGGAGACAGTAGAACCAAGAATGACTCAGGTTTGAACAGTAGAGTAGATATTGGTGCCATTTGCTGTGAAGGAATAGACTGGGGGAAAAGATTTACAGTGGGGAGTGGGGCTGGGAGGGGGCACTGAGATCCAAGAGTTTACATTTGCTCATGTTGAGTTTGAAGTACCTATTAGGTTATCCCAGCAGAGTCGTAGTTGTTTAAGTAGGAATGTGCTATGAAAGCAACAACAACAAAAGTATTTGAAGTTAGAATAAAAATATATACATTTATTAATGATCACTAGGGCCTATAATTAAAATAGTGCCTGTGAACTACTGGAACTTCATTAAGATGAAAAGCTTTTGCACAGCAAAGGCATCAGTCAACAAAACTAAAAGGCAACCTATGGAATGGGAGATGTTTGGGCTCGTATCCAAAATCTATAAGGAACTTAACTTGCTTTTAAATTATGGTGTGACTAAAGGGTTAGGTACAGCTTTGTCTTTTCCTTCTATACAGTGGAATAGATAATGTACATGACGTAGATACTTGACTCACTCAAAGAGACTCATCTTCATCTTCCTAATTAATTTGATGATGCTGTTACTAAAGACATCTTTGAGGGGCAATGTCCAATTATTTGAAATAAAAAACTGTCATGTTATATTTACAAGTGTGATGGAAGAGTATTTTAGAACTTTAATGAAAGTACCAAGCAAAATGCTTTTAACATGACTTTGCAAATTGTACATCTGGCAGAGATTCTAAGAAATGTTTGGCCTCTCTGACATAGCAACTTTGGTGATTTAGTAGACTTCCTATAACAGTTTCTTAAATATATAATGCTCTAGGCAGAAAGATAGGATGATAAAAAGTTTGCTGTTGATGAAGAAATCATTCGGCTTACCCCAAATTATTGTGGCCTTGAAAAGAACATTGTGTTTCAATAAATTAAGAAAGACCCTTTTTTTAAAAAAAAAATGTTTCTTACTTAATGAAATAGAATAATGAAAAACAGTAGTCAAGAAAATCAACTAAAATCTCAGATGTGTAAAACTGTGGACTTAAGAGCCAAAACATGTATGGCAGGACATCTTTTGTAGATAGACATAATAAAAATGATTTTAAGGCAGGAAAAGAAACATTTTAGCTATTCTGTTAATTATCAGCTTCCCTGGAAATTTGTTTAGATTCTAGGAAGGATTCTATTTTTAGACTTTAAATTGCTCCTAGGAAGAAAGTGAGGTTTACTAGAAGTTCATCACCAAATAGATTGGAAGTCTTGGTATTTGTGCTAAAAGGCTAATCTTCATTTCTTACATAATAATGGTGATAATCAGTAGAGCATGCATTTGAGTTGTTTTTCTAATAGTAATGACTAATTTTATAGGGTGTTATAAAAAAACCTATGTAATTTTATTTTTTAAAAATAATGTACTCATTTAACAAATGAGCTCCAAATTTGTGAAATGTGCCTAACCCACAACTGATTAGTGGCGGGACAGGAGCCAGAACCCAGGGATTCTGATTTTTAAGGCTAGAGCCTTTCAATTCAACAATGTTTCATTTTGTAGCCTGGTCTCTTCCTTTGGTAAATAACAAAATACTTGGACAATTTTTTAGGGTTTTTCTGTTTGTTTGTTTGTTTGGTTGGTTTTTTAAAGAGAGAGAGACAGAGAGAGAGAGACAGAGAGCATGAGTGGGGAAGGGGCAGAGGAGAGGGAGGGAGAGAGAGAAGCCCAAACAGGCTTCGCACCCAGCCCCCCAGCCCAGTTCAGGGCTCTATATCATAACCTGAGCCAGAATCAAGAGTTGGAGGTTCAACTGATCAGACACCCAGACATCCCTGGACAGCTCCTTGTTAAAAGAACTAAGTTTGTACTTTGTTAGAAGTACTAACTGAATGAGAAATCACTCAGGGATATAAGAAGATTTGCTAAGAGAGGGTGGATAGTTTTACAGCAGATTCTGTCTCCGTGTGCTTCCACTCAAGCATACAGTGCTGGCATCTTTGGACCAGCACTGATTTATCTTTCCTACATAGCACAGCTCTAATCAGACAGTGGTCTGATATGAGGGAAGCATCCTCTGGGTACTATTTTGAGGGATGCTCTCTGAACTATATGAATTAAATTTGTCACTTCAGATTCTGTTAACATGATTTTCAACCTGATTGTGTTAGTTGACAAGTTTAAGCTAAGGAAATAGAAGTTTTAAGCTCCCACAAATATATTTATTTTTCTTTAATTCACGTCTAAATAGATTTTCAAATGTTGAGGAAATAGAAAAATATTGCAGGATGTATCAAATTTCTCTTTAGGTGTACTGCATACATCTCAATAAGTTTAATATTCATATCCATGGTTAATATAGCAGTTTTCAAGCTCAAGCTTTTTATAGATTATATATCTAATATGGAAACCACACAGTATCTCAGTGGTGAATTCAGGAGGAGACCAATTCTGAAAGAGTTGTGCTAGCTACCTCTAAACAATTCTGCCAAAAAGTTTAGAAAAGGGGATGAAGACTGTTACAAATAGCTAAATATAATGGAAGAGAAAAGATGTAATAATATAAAATTAAAATTGGCAAATAAGAAAGGGGAAATATTTATTTCTCTTGCCAAAGAACCATAGGACCTTTACATCATTTATATTGGCATTGCTAACTGAAAGTACTATTTATTGAAATGCTGATGTTGCATTGACCTCAGAAGATATTTTGTTGCCTAGAGAATCGCCAATGCCAGAAGTAAGCCAAGGTAGTTTTGTTTGGTTTCCATTTAAATACTGACCTGGTCTGACACTGATTGTTTTGTGGTGACTGGAAGGACCAAAATTTTATAGTGACTTTACTGAAAATGAGATTATATTTTAGAACTGAACTTCCATTTGGTCATTGACTATATCAAGACTTTGAAGTAGCTTTACAAAAGCAAGTCAATAGCGGAATATCTTTGGAGAAAGATAGGAAATCTAGTTGCCTATTTCCTAATATTTATTTTGGACAAATGTTCTTCTACTTCATTTGACAGATGTGACACATACAACAAGTAGGTAAGGAGTTGTGCTGGAGGTAATAGATTGCTTTGCAAAGTTATTGCAATTCTGAGGACTGAAAATCACAAAGAAGAAGGCAACTCTATGCCAACTTATACCAGGATAATTATACTCATAGCCATACATTTTTATCACAGATCTCTCTCATCTCTCTCTATAGCTATATATCACACATATACATAAACCTAATATGTCACATGTATGGTGTATGACAAATACATACAATTTATGGCCATATATCATTTATATAAAGCAAATCATGCATACATGTCATGCATAGCTATTATATGTGATAGCACACACAATATATTTATCTGTAATAAAAATGCATATATACATATATAGAGAGAGAGAAAAGAAAGAGAGATCAGAGAAGTGAAAAACCAAACCAACTGGTGGTGTGATAAAGAATTTGTTCTATTAGAAGATCAAATTCAAGACCAAATGCAAATTCTACAAAATTTTTTTCTAATTTTTTTTCTGGCTTTTGATTATGTCATTATTAATTTGGCTTTAGGACGCTATCCATGTTATAGTTGGATAATGTAGCAGGCTAGTTTAGAAAACTAGCCACTAATATTGAAACAATACTTGCTACTTCCCCAAAATCTTTAGCTATTCCATGGTGGCAGGACATAGTGGGAGAGTAGGAATTTTGTAGGACGTGATCATGACAAGGCAGATACTGAAAGGATTTTGGATTAGAATTATAAGAACAATCTGTCCTTAGCTTAAAAAGAAAGTATGATGGTAAGATGGTAATGTAAGTACAGAGAGTTCCCATATGTCCCTGAAACTACATACGCATAGCCTAACCCCCTAATAAATCCTGTACCAGATTGGTACCTATTTTTTTTTCACAGTAGATGAACCTACGTTTACACATCACTATTGCCCAAAGTCCATAATTTCATTAGGAATCACTCTTGGTGTTGTGGAGGCTGTGGGTTTTGACAAATGTGTATAATGTGTATCCACTATTAGAGTATCATGAAGAATAGTTTCACTACCCTAAGAATTCTCTGTGCTGTGCCTATCCCATCATCTTTAAACTAAATTTAACTTCCCCTCCACTTAAAACAAAAAATACTTACCTAACCCTGAAACTCTCCCCATGTATATCACCTCCCTTTCACAGGCAATTTTCTCCTCCCACCCCACCCCCACTTTGTTCTCAGCTCACTCTATTCTATCTTCCAGCCCTGTCTCTTTTCTGAAATATCTCCTGCTAAGGCCTCTTCTGTGACACTATGTACAGAATGGATATTTTTCAGTTATACTCTTTCTTGGCCTTTCATGAGCACCTAACATTCTCTTTCTTGATTCCAGGCTTATGGTTTTCATTATACTCTATCATCATAACTTATTTTTTGCCTACTTTGCAGGATAATCTTCCCATAACCACTCCAAATTTTTGCTTTCTGCAGATTCATTGCTCATTTTAGTTTCTCCTTTGTTTATACCTTCCTAAGGTGGTCTTATCAGTTCCTCTTCCTTCAGTCACCCCCTAAATGAGGATAATTCACAAAATTACATCTCTGACCTGGTGTTATGCACTAAATAATTTTGTTCCCACAAAATTCATATGTTGAAGTCCTAGCCCCCCAGTAAAGTTGCATTTGGAAATCAGGCCTCTAAGGAAATTAAAATTAAATGAGGTCATCAGAGTAGGATCCTAATCCAAATAGGAGTAGAGTCCTTATAAGAAGAGAGACTAAAGAGCTCTCTCTCTGTCTCTCTCTCTTCCTCTGCATGCAGAGGAAAGGCTACATGAGCACATAGCAGGCAGGTGGCTATCTACAATCCAGGAAGAAGGCTTTCAGAAAATGAATTTGCAGGCACCTTGAACATGGACTTGTACCTGCCATAACTTTGAGAATTAAATGTCTATTGCTTAAGCATTCAGTCTGTAGTATTTTGTTGTGGCAGCAAGAGCAGAGTAGTAAATCTGGTCATCCCAAATGAACCCTAGAACCTTTTATCAGATGTCAGTCTTTCATTTGTGTCCTCTAAAGTTTCTTTCGGTTACTAAAAAATTCAAACTCATGATCTTTTACTTTACTGTGTATTCCCAACTTGCAAAACCTAGTCTTTTCCCAATACTTTCTCTCTGTGAATGACACTGTCCATCCTGTATCTGAGTCAGAACCCCAGGAGTTAAGCATGAGGGCTCCTTTTTCTCCACATCCTCACCAATACTTATTTCTTGTGTTTTTGATTTTAGCCATTCTAACAAGTGTGACATAATAGCTCATCATGGTTTTGATTTGTATTTCCTTGATGATTAATGATGTTGAACATCTTTTCATTTGTAAAAGATGCAGATTTTTTAATGTAATACTGAACTTTGCTATGTATAAACTTGACACAACCCAGGATAAAGGTGATTTTATTTTATTGGTTCTCAACATTTGTGCAAGCCAGATATCTGAAACAATGAAAACAATGAAAATCTTGTATTTAGCAGAAAATGATGATCAAAATAAATCATTAAATATAGACTCATGGGACAAACTGGCAATGTGTTGTTTGTGATTGACATAATCCCTGGATTCAGACTTGATAGAAGACGTGGTTTCTATCAACAAGTGAAATTGGTGCTGGAGCAGTAGGAGGAAGGAGAATAGGAAGAATGTAAAAAATAAAGAATCACCAGATCATAAAAGTCATAGTGTGAATTTGATGACAAAGACTTACCAAATAGTACAAGTTTATTACACTGTGGAAGGTAATAAGCAGCAGCCCAGATCCTGTCCTGAGGTTGGGGATTGAGATATTAATTTCAATGCAGAAAACATATACTCTCAAAGAAAAATCATATCCAGATCAATAGAAAGAGAGAGAAAAAGATAAAAAAAAAAAAAGAGAGAAAATCAGCTCCTACAGAAAACCATTATTTCTTCAGATTTTGCAAAAGACAATTCTATATTATGATGTAGGGAATTATAATTACAGTTTCAGAAAAACTAAAAAAGGAGTGACAAAAACAGCAGGATATGGCTGGATTGATGAAAGTTCCAAAAATGAGGATTGAACTGAAACATCACTTCAAAGAACTGACCATGGAATTAGCATAGATCCAAAAAGTTTACAAGAGAGATGATAGAGATTGTTTCCAGATTAGATGTTTGCTGACAATCCAGCTGTGTTTATCATTTATGAACCTCTGAGGAATAAAGACTGATGCAGAAGAACTGCTCATTGATTCAGAGTTCAGAGTGAACACAGAGAAAATGGCTGAAGTGCTGGAAAGACTTGTTGGTGGGAGAATGGACTTCGTGATTAGGATTCAGTGAGCATAGTGCCACATGTTACTGACTTTCTTTCATTTATTTACTGAAGATATATTGAAGACAAACAGCATGACATTAATTAATTTAAAGTGGACTGTTCCTATTTGTATACAGATTTTTCTCTGGGAAAAAATTGATTTAAGAGAGAATCAATCATGTACCCTTGGGGTAAAAATAGGTGCGTTTGCAAGAAACCCACCGAGGTTAATAATATTTGAGAAAAAAGAGGAGTAACCATGACCATTTCCAAATAAATTACATTTTTTGTGAGGATTTTAGGTTTTGGTTGGTTGAATAATAGTGGATTAAAATATATTCAGGAGATTTGCAATTTGTAAACATCCAAAGAATTCTTATTTATATGATCAAAGAATGATAAAGAATATCATTTCAACATTTTGAAGAAGCAGTCATCTCTGGAAATCCTGCCATCTGTGACAATATAGATGAACCTGGAGGATATTATGGTAAGTGAAATAAGCCAGCCACAGAAGGACAAATATTACATCATCCTACATCTATAAAAAAATGTAAAATAGTCAAATTCATGGAAGCAGAGAGTAGAATAGTAGTTCCCAGAGCCTTGGGGGGCAATAAGAAGGTGTTGGTGAAAGGGTACAAAGTTTAAATTATACAAGATGAGTATGTCTTAGAGATTGATTGTATGGCATGGTGCTTATAGTTGACAATACTACATCTTATGCTTAAAATTTTGCTAAGAGATAGGTCTTATGTTAAGCATTCTTAGCACAAAAAGAATAAATAAAATGAGGTGGAGAGGCAATTTTTGGAGGTGGTATGCTTATGGCATTGATTGTGGTGTTAGTGTCATGGGGGTATAGTTATCTCTAAACTTATCAATTGTATACTTTAAATATGAACAGACTTCTATATGTCAATCATACCTGAATAAAATACCTAGTTTTTTTTTAAATTTTTTTTTAAATTTTTATTTATTTATGATAGTCACAGAGAGAGAGAGAGAGAGAGAGAGAGAGAGAGAGGCAGAGACACAGGCAGAGGGGGAAGCAGGCTCCATGCACTGGGAGCCTGATGTGGGATTCGATCCCGGGTCTCCAGGATCGTGCCCTGGGCCAAAGGCAGGCGCCAAACCGCTGCGCCACCCAGGTATCCCAAAATACCTAGTTTTTAAAAAATTTCTTAGTGTATTCTCCTTGCTCTTAAGATAAAAATCATAATTTGAACATGGCCTCTAGGCCTAAACCAAGCCTGGCATTTATCTTCTTTCTCTGCATTTTATTTTTTAAAAAATTTTTTATATATTTTAGAAAGAAAGAAGGAGAAGAGTGTGTGCAGAGGAGCAAATGCTCTGTTCAGAGCATGGAGCCTGACCTGGGGCTCAGTCTCATAACCCTGAGATTATGACCTGAGCTGAAGTCAATATCCGGGCACTCAACCAATTGAGCCACCCAGACACCCCTGCATTTCATTTTTTATTTACATTTTTCACTCCTACTTTGTATTCTCCATCTACTCTATTCCTCAGTGTGATTGGCTGCTCATCACTAAAGGTGATTCCCCCTTTCTAGATGGCCCCTTATACTCAGGCTCTTCTTTGCTTCCTATTTCTTTTCATTTTTCTTTATTTTTAAAATTATACTTTTAATTATAGGATATTGTTAGAATACAGATGTAGATAGACACTAGCATAACTGAGACCAATACCATATGAAAAACTGTTCTACATACTTATTTGTTCACTCTCCACAACCATAGAAAACAGGCACAGAGTGTTCAGGGTATGTGCAGAAGCAGCCAGAGACTTGGGAGCAGAAGACATGCAAAAAGCATTGGCAAAGAGAGTCTGATGCATAAGTTCTACACAGAGTTCAACACAGCAAATGGACAGCAACTGGGCAAAAGAGAGGAAACTGCTGGTCTGGCCCTTGCCCTTTTAACTTTCCAGCTGTAGTGTACAAGGTATGGAGAGATGGCTGGGGCACTGAGAAGCCTCTTCTTGAGCCACTCACCTCTAAGAAGCTAAAAGCAGCAGCAGGAACAGGTAGTTGGGGTGGGTTCGGAGAGTAGGGAAGGAAAAGAGAGAGATTATATATTTGGGTCATGAGATGAGGATGCTGTCTTCTGTGGCCACTCCAAAGCTGATGCCCACTGTGGCTCACAGAAGCAACAGGAGAACTTTAATATTCATTAAAATCATTAGCAACACTTTGAATTTAGTCATCAAGAACTTGAAGTCATTCAAAAATTAAAATATAGATACCAACAGTGGCTAAGATTTTGTATGGAACACAAAACATGCTCCCTGCCTGAGCTGTTTGTATTTAAATAGGAGTTTGCCTCCTATTTCTATTCTTCCTTGAGATTGTAGATAAATAGTCACTTCTAAGAACTCTTCATTGTCTTTCTGCCCTTGGTCAGAGGTTCCTCTAAGTGCCTTTCTTTGTTAGTACTTACCACAATTATAATTTATTTTAAATTGTGGTATATTAAAATACTCCCATCTCTCCTATGAGAGCTCTAAGGTGGGGACTTTGTCTAGGACTTTTTTACTTAGTAATTTATTCTCATTGCAAATATAATGCCTGACACAAACTAGGAATTTGATAGTTTTTGATAAAATTAATACAAATGAATATAAATTGAGCATGTGTAATGAATTTCAGTAGTTGCTTAAGTTAATTAAGTGAAAGCAGAGTAAATAAGAATATTGCTATTAACACAATGGGCTCACGGCTTCAGATTATTTGCATATGTGGTTATAGCAATTATCCTATCATCGTGTGTTGTCTGAATGAAGGTCATTTTTAAATCAAATGCAGCTTTTGCTTCTGAAAATGGTGGTTGCCACTACTAGTTGAAGGATAGCATTTTATAGGTAGGCTCCATGGAAAAGATCCATGCACGTACTCACTAATAATATCATGGTTATCTATCTAGTTTGCTCTTTGAATATGAGGGTGCATACTCACACACGTACTCACACATGCTCACTCACAAATTCCCTTTGTAGTCAACTTTCTTTCTTCCACTTTTTTTTTAAAAGGAGATAGAAGTTTATTGAGTATGCTGTGAAGGAGTGGTAGGCAGGACAGCAGAAGAGAGACTGCCAATCACACTTGCTTTCTGATTCAACCTATTATCAGCAGTTTTGCATTGTCATAAGCACCATAAGGCACTGTCAACCTCCTTTAGGCATAGACTGTCTCTTTCATCTTTGTATCTCCAGGCCCTAATAGAATACTTGGCTAATAATATGCACCAAAAAATATTGTATGATAAACTTCTGAATTTAATGAATAAATGAATGCGAAAAACACATGGACCTCTATAATTAATAAATAATGCACATAGTTCACTCAAGGATATTTGAGAGTTAAGAAAGCCATATGTACTTGGATCCTTGAAATTTTGTGTCAATAGTGTTAGTTCTTTCCTGGTAAGATGATGAGTAAAGTGCTATTTAATAAGTGAAGGATTTTAACCAAAGCATTGCACGTCTGGAGATTGCAATCAAGCTGCTGATGAAGCTGAGTAACAAAGGCAGACAGACATTAGATTAAAATTTTTAGGACGCTTAGGGGGAAAGTCTCAACATTTTAGCAAAGCAAGTGATCGTTTATCATTCAAGTCACTTATTAAATGCAGTATTGGAGACAAATCTGATAGAATATGAGAGACTATAGCACTTGCATTTTCCTTGGCAGCAAGTGCTCAAGTGAAGTTTTGGTTAATTGTTTGACAGTATTAAAGAAATGCATTTAAAAAAAAAAAACTGAAGAGAAATGCTGCGATGGCACATTTGAGAAGGAGGGAAGCCCACAGCTGATAATGACGCATTGCTGTTAAACATAAGCAAATAATCCAATTTAGCTGCTTCATCAGAAAATTTGAAAGGCAAGTATTTGTTACATCTCAGTGACCACTCACCCAATGTATGAATCTACAGCCAGTTTTGTTGGAGGGGTTATGAAGGGTTTTAATACTGATTGCTGACTCTAAAGCTGGGTTAGAGTTAAAATTACTTGGAAACTTGGAATTTCTTTTTTCATGCTCTCAGCTCATGATTTATGCTACTAGATTACATTTCCTGTGAAATATAAGGTAATGTATTTTATTTTGGGTTATTAAAAAGCTCGGAAATTATGTACTTGATTTCTAATCTTATTTCATAAATATGCAACATTTCTTTTCCTGTAAACTAAGGTTTTCAGGCCAGAAATTGCTCAATTTTAAGAGAGAAGCTCATAATTTCCTTTCTCTTAATTATATAATTTTGTATCTTATTTTTGAAGCTGCAATTAGGGAATCTGTCAATATTATTTAATTCACATTTGAATATTTTATTTCAGTATCGTTCCTTCTTATATGATGCTGCAGGTTTGAATGATCCTTTCTAGGGACTGGTAATTGGGGAGACAATCCACTCCACTTTCTCCATGAATAAAAGATCTCATAACATCTTTATGGAATGGACCCTGGAATGGGGATAGAGATAATCATGTAGATAGAAGAAGAAATTGGTCTCTGCCCTTATCGAAACAGAAATATGCTTAGTTTCTTGCTACCATGTTTTCTGGGAAGTATAACTTTAGGGGACTATTACAGGCAGAAATAGGCCCCCACCAAATTCATATTCATAACCTCTAATACCTGAGAATATGGTATTAAAGATATGATCTTTAAAGAGGTAATTAAAATGGATCACTAGGGTGGACTCTAATCCAGAGAGGAAATGTGGACACACAGTTATCAGGGGCTTACATGCACAGATGGATGCCCATCAAGAAGGTGGCCATGAGCAAGCCAAAGAGAGACCTCAGGATAAGAAACCAAATCTGCTGACACCTTGATCTTGGACTTCTTGGCTCCAGAACTCTAAGAAACAAATTTCTGTTGCTTAAGTCACCCAGCCTGTGGTATTTTATTATGGCAGCCCTAGAAAACAAGTACAGGGAAATTAAAGATATGTAGTGAGAGCTATGTTTCATGCCAGACAATATGAGGGCCTCCTTGTAGGCACTCACTTCAACACATGTTGGTATCACTCTCAGGTTTTTTCAGTTCTTGCATTGAAGGATACAGTAACTTGTTCAAACAAATCTATTTTTTAAATAGTTTAACTGATTTACTGAATTACATGGCCAAGTATTCAGTTAATAGCCTACCTTAAAGTCTCTAGTTCTCAAAATATTAATAGTGGATTAGTAAAAAAGAAAAATAAGAAAGATGTAATGTTGATTGAAAAGCAGTTTTAGGGCAGCCTGCGTGGCTCAGCGGTTTAGCACCTGCCTTCAGCCCAGGGTGTGATCCTGGAGTCCTGGGATCGAGTCTCACGTTGGGCTCCCTGCATGGAGCCTGCTCCTTCCTCTGCCTGTGTCTCTGCCTCTCTCTCTCAAGAATAAATAAATAAAATATTTTTTAAAAAAATGAAAAGCGATTTTAAAGAGCTCTGATTATTTGGAAGCTCTACTTATGGCTACTGTGTAATTTCTGTCAGAATGTACTTAGTGATGAACATTAGTTTGTCATTTGCAATTATAGTGAGAAATAGTTCTCAGGACCGGACTGGCAGTTGCATGGATGAAGCCTCTCCCACTCTACCCCTCTTATTTTAGAAAAATTATTGAGTGTGAGGGCTTTAGACTTCAGGTGTGGATGGAGGAGAAAGGCTCTAGCAAAAATGAGTTGAAAGAGTTAGAATCTATGCTGAAGGTAGGAATTTTAATAATGTGGATTTTTGATAGTTATAACTTATTTAAGTAAGTAAATTGCAAACCATAAAGTATCGTCCCAATTTTGCATATTCCTAGAAAAAAATCTGCAGGTATTTTCTTAAGAGAGAAAGAAATGTTTATTTAATGTAAAAAATCAGAAAGGAATAAAAATCCATGAAAAGGTAGGGAAATCCTTGTTGACTGTCTAAACAATTACAGGAATATAATCTTGCAAATGGAATTCCATCTGCAACATATCAGACTCACAGCCTGCTACCCACCCCGCCCCTCTCTGAGGATGGAGGACTTCTTACATCAAATACATCCATAAAAGTTTAGTCTTTACATTCCATCGTCTTTTAATTTCAAAATGTGTTATACTGGAGTTCATTATAATGGCATTTGAAAAAAATATTATTATCTCCATGTATTTCAATGTCTCATTTATTATTAAAGTTCATATGTTGATATTCAAAGGCTAAGCCTTTGAAAGACTTATCAGCATATAACCTCTTCAATAACAATAACATTAGATAAGTAATTTCTTTGGGGACAGGAACTATTATAAACCGTCTCAGTGCAGTCTTGCGACACTTCTCCCATTTACTGTGCCTTTAGTCTCTGTAGATAGTGGAGTAGCCATTATTAATACCACTGCATTGGAAAACTTTTTGAAATAGACAAAATATTACTGACTTTGATCTGGAATACAAGGTTAGGACTAGTGTAAGGGATTTTAAAGTAAAATTAAGGTGAAAATCTGAGAGCAATGCCAAGCAACCAGTTTAAAAAATGACATCCATAAGGTGAATAAAAAATTCAGGAGCATGTGAAATTGGTTGCATTTTGAATTGGTTTCAGAATGTAGTTTTACCTTAATAAACGCATCAATTGCAGTCTTCTTGAATGATTATCTTTAATCACCATCCATCTTTTGCATTGGTAATGTATGGCATGGCATGAAGCCTTTTTGTACTTCCAATGATTATATTAAATTGATTTAAAATTTCAGTAAGATTCTGACATTTTTTTTTGTCCTTTAAATTATTCTCTTTAGGCCAGAAAAAAAAAAAAAACCAACAAAACTTTTCCCATTTGCTTTATCTTTTAACTGCATGATTTCTAATGATTTTTCAACTAGCATTATTTACCTAAATTAAAAAAATATAATATTCACACTGAGATTTCAACTAATTTTATTTATTTATTTGAGAGAGAGAGAGAGCAAGAGAGAGAGAGAGAACATGAGCAGGGGATGGGGCAAAGGGGGAGGGAGAAGCAGACTTCCCACTGAACAGGGAGCCTGACATGATGCTTGATTCCAGGACCCCGGGATCATGACTTCAGCGAAAGGCAGATGCTTAACTGATTGAGTCACCCAGGTGCTCCTCAACTCCTTTTTTAAAATGCTTTTTTAGGGAGGAAGAAATGGCCGAGTATTTTTAAAAAAGCTTTACCTGAAGATACAGTTCACTTGATTTATCTCCCAAACTCAGACACTTCTTCTAGTTATTAGTAATTTTTATTTGATTATTCGATTCATTCATGTAACACACCATACATTATGTTACCTGCAGATTATATGTAGATTAAACTTATCTTGATGTAATTTATTAGAGTGGTAACCTTTGTTTTTAAAGAATAAGGAGCTAAAAATAAATTTTATGATATTTATCTTGGAATAGAAGCTCATTTTATTTTCTTGTGACATAATTTTGATTTCACATCATTTAGCCATAGAATTAAATGTATGAGATGGAAGGTTGAAAAAATACTTGATTATTTCAGTGCTTGAGACAAATGAATCTGATTACTGCACAATGAATTGCTGAGCTATCGACCATCAAAATGGCTAATGGAATTGATTATATAGAAAATGGCCACTCTTTTCCAAATGATTAAGTGATGAGAAGGTTCTCATTTGCCAGTCAGCCTTTATGGAATCATCCCTAGAAAGACATCTTTACTGGTTGTGTGTACACCTAATAGAAAAATGAGAAATAATTGCTAAATAACTTCTGGCTTAGACTAATGTCACTTTCCACATGAGCAAAGCTTAATAACAGAATTTAAGCAGTGATATATCAGTGTTGGGATGCTCTTTAAATTAAGAATTCCTAAGTTAAACTGCTATGATTTGCTTTTTGCTGTTCTTAGGAACATTATGTAGCCTTTATGTAAGTTTCTTTAAGATAAAGTAGGAATATGTATGAGATAATAGTGTGTGTATTAGACATTGCTATATCTACCCTTTAAGAAGAGATAGAAATAGATAAATGTATTGTGCTTTCCTCTGTTTTTTTAAAAAATTATTATTATTATTTTTTAATTTTCACTTGACTAATTGATTTAAGCACTTGAGGAGGAAAAGGAGAAGATAACCTAGCTTGTGGTCAGATGCACTTTCTGAAATACTATTAAAATTTCCCCTGAAATTTCTTTCTTCCCCATTCTATTATTAGAGTTTTCTGTATTTATTGCCTAAGGAAAGAAAAGAATGCAGAGGAAAATTATCTATTCCCTGGCCAAGGCCTGAATGTGGAAGTCTTTATGATGATTTAGAGAATAGAAGAATTTCTATTCAAAGTCTAGGTTAAAAATACTGTTGATGGGGGCACCTGGATGACTCAGTTGGTTAACCCTCTGACTCTTGATTTTGGCTTAGTTCATGATCTCAGAGTCATGAGATCAAGCCCCACATCAGGCTCTGGGCTAGGTGTGGAGTCTTCTTGAGATTCTTCCTCTGCCCTTCCTCTTCTCCTCCACTTGTGTGTACACCTGTTCTCTCTCTCTTTCTCTCTCTCTCTCTCTCTCTCTCCCTCTCCCTCTCTCTCTCTCTCTCAAAAAAAAAAAATACTGTTGATGGTCAGGAGGGAAGAAAGGAGGACAGCAACTTGAGGAACCTTACAGAAAAAATGAGGCATTTACCAGGGACCAGGGACCCAGGAGCAGATGTAATGTGAGATGTTTGTGCAGAATTGGTTGACATAGAGATGATAGTAATGGGATGTTTCCAAACAAGCTCCTCAAACTTAGATGTAACCCCAAAGAAAATGGGCAATAAACTCATTTGAAATTTTGAAAAATTAAGAAGTCTTCCTTGTATATTTGAATTGGTGAACTGATATTCAGAGCTGCTTTCAATTCAAAATGACAACTCTTTTTTTTTTTTAAGATTTTATTTATTTGTTTGAGAGAGAGTGAGCATGAGCAGGGAGGAGGGGCAGAGGGAAAAGCAGACACCCTGCTGAGCAGGGAGCCCACACATGGGGCTTGATCCCAGGACCCCAAGATCATGACCTGAGCCAAAGGCAGCCATTTAACTGCCCTAAAACGACAACTTCTACTGCTACAGACAATGTTTGTTTCCTCCCAGAATTTACATGTTGAAACCTAATCTCAATGAGATGGGATTCAGAGGTGGAGCTTTTGCTTGGTGATCAGCACATGAGGGTAGAGCCCTCATTCAGGGATTCTTGCCCTTATAATGGAGACCTCAGAGACCTTCCTTTTCTCTCTCACCATGTGAGGTCATAGGAAAGAGCTGTTTGTGAACTAGGAAGCCAGCTTTCACCAGACACTGAAGCTAATGGCACACTGATCTTGGACTTCTCAGCCTGCAGAACTATGAGAAAGAAGATTCTATTGTTTGTAAGCCCCCTAGTCTGTGCTATTTTGTTTTAGCAGCCTAACCAGACTAAGAGAGCTGTCATCTGCCCAGAGGAGGCAGGAAATTTAGTCTTTAGTTGTAACCACACAGGTCCCAGCCACAGGGCTGGAAAAATGTTCTCTACACCAAGCTCAGCTTTTCTGGCTTGATACCACTTCCAAGAAAACAGGCTACAAGTTATAGTGGGCCAAGCTCTGAAAATCCGCATTATTCATGTGTGTGGTTTTAGATTAAAAAGAAATATTCCAGTACTACAGTTCTAGAAAAATAATACATTTAAAAGGATTGTCCTCCAAACATCAAAATAAATTCCAAGAAATCCCTCTCCCCCTTTGCCATATGATCCACTAGGACCATAACTGACACTGTGGGTTGACACACTCGGGTTGGTATTTTATAGTCACTATTTATCACCTGTGGGAACTTAGGCAAGATACTTAACTTCTCTGGGCCTCAGTTTCATTATTTTTAAAATGAGGATTATTATTTGTAGGTAAGAACCAATAGGAAAACATCACACGGGAAAATGACACACAGTTTTTTTTTTTGTTTTTTTTGTTTTTTTTTTTTTTTGACACACAGTTTTTAATCAAAGGCAGTTATTTTTATGATGACGATGATGATGATTGTTATTGACCAAACTGTCCCATATTAGTCATTCTCCTGACAAGCCCTCTCCTATTTTGTGTCAATGTATACATGATCCCTCTTGTCTGTGTTCATGACCATCATCTATGGTCATCTTTTCTCTTCTGCCCCACCCTCACTAGGGTCTGCACTTTGCCAAAAGTTACGTAAAAGGTCCTGGAAAAAAGAGAAAGAGTGATTGCCATATAGTGTGTAATTAGGAGCATAGACTCTGGAGTCAGACTCATGAGTTTCTTATATTGCCCCTGCCATTTGACTTCATCTCTTAGTCTTTCTGTGCCTGGTCTTCCTCATTTGTAAAATGGTGAAGTAATAGATTATAATTTACTTTACAGAGTGGTTGTATTAAATCAATTAATGCATGTATAGCTTCTAGAATATGAAATCCATTAAATATTAAGTACTCAATGCATATCATTGCTATGTTTGCAAACACTTCAAAGTTGAATAATAACCTTTCTGTTCTCATAGCTAGAATTTATTTTATTCCTGCTTATGTTTTTTACCAGTTAATATTCTCTATGAGTTTCTCAAACATGAGAACATTTTATTCATATAACAAAAAGCCCAATGCTTTTCCACTCTTCTTCACCACATATTACTTTCTCAAGGTTGTTTTGCTGCTGTTACATTATGTCCTGTCTATGTGTCAGTAACCTTGTGGATGTTGTGTTGTTTTATTCTCAAAGAGCCTTGTATAGAGGTAATGTTTGCCACAACTCAAGAAATGGAGCTCAGAAATGTTACATAACTTGCGTAAGGTCACATAGCTAATATGGATCAGGTCTGGATTTGCACTCAGTCTGAGTCAGAGCCTGTGTTCATAACCATTCCACTGACGTGACTTCTACTTGCTACTGACCATGACCAAAAGTGCAATTAATTGGTCAGAATGACTGTTCATTTGCTGGTGAGCTGAAAGAGCAGCTTTATAACCCAAATCAGATTTACTCATCTGACCTTTCTAGGTCACTCTAATTTCTGGCCAGTTGTTTTTAAGTTTCCGTATATGCCATTATTAAAATATAATTTCTTAAATATTTTAATATTCTGTGTGTTTTATGGAATCCGTATCTGCATATCTGTTAATTATCTATCAGACTCTATTTAGATAAGAATCAATGGAGAGATGGCACTCAGGGTCTCAGGCAATATACTTTTAAAAAATATATGTATTTATTTATTTTGAGAGAGAGCAATTGAGAGAGAGAGAGAGAGTACATGAGCACAAACGGGAAGGGCAGAGGGAGAGAGAGAATCTCAAGTAGACTCTCCACTGAGTGCAGGACCCGACATGGGCTGGATGTGGGGCCAGATGGGGGCCAGGCATGAGGCTGGTGCAGGGCCTGATGCAGGGCTTGATCTCACAACCCTGAGAGCATGACCTGAGCAGAAACCAAGAGTTGGAGATGCAACTGACTGAAGCACTGAGGCCCCCCGTCTGGGAACCACACTTCTCAACATCCTTTATCAGCAAGGTTCAGCTTTCATTTTCACCCTTGAGAAGCACTGGTAGGAGACTTGGAAGGCAGAAACGAAGTAGAAGCCATGCCATTGTGCCTTTGTTTGCAGTAGGATCATGTGTGGCCTTTGGCAGCTGGTAAATTTTCAGCGGCCTCTGGTTGTCCCTCTGTGAATCATTCTCCTGGATACTATAAGCAGCTCTGATCATAGATTTAGGTTACCTCCAGTTCTTCAAATGTTCAACCCTCTGAAAGCCATAAGTCAACTGGAGAGCTTATGCTACCTTTTTTTTTCAGCTTCATGCCTGCAGCATTTCTAGGAGTTTTATAAATACATAATCCATTATATTAAATTCCTTCTTGATTAAAATATCTAGGAGGTTTTCTGTTGTTAAAGAATAAGAATTCAACTGAGTAAATTTGAAGATCTAATCGGCTTTATTAAGCCATTCATAAATTGGGCAGCATCCCATCTAGAGAGCTCACAGGAGCTGTATCAGATGGAAGGATTTTATAGGAAGGAGAGTGAGGCAAGGAAGTTACTAGCAAAAGAGAAGAAAGGATTGTTTTAGTCCTGGTCCTCTTCCCTTAGGGGGAAGAGCAGGTTTTATCACACAGATTACTTCATCTTCCCTTAGGGTATGAAGAGGGCCCAGGTGAAGAGTACCTCATTGGGGCTGACCAGAAAGTTCCTGACTGGTTAAGACTT
This sequence comes from Vulpes vulpes, assembly GCF_048418805.1. Taxonomy (NCBI): domain Eukaryota; kingdom Metazoa; phylum Chordata; class Mammalia; order Carnivora; family Canidae; genus Vulpes; species Vulpes vulpes. Next base: position 25,029,498 of record NC_132794.1, on the reverse strand, counting down.
CTGGAAGGGTTTGAAATTTCAGTTAAGTTAGGTATTAAGCCTGGTTTAGTGATTGGCCTAGCATAAGTGGTGCTGTCTTGGGCCTGTGGTTTTCTTTTTAATAATATTTTCCTGACTATACCTTCAATGACACTTTACATTAACAATCATTTTTTCCTTAGTCTCGCTAATGTAAATGGATACATCTGCCCAACTAATTTTTCTAAATCAATTCTTTTCATCAGGCCAAGATTTTAAGATGAAGTCCAGCAAAATCTGACCCAATTTTGACTTCTGAATTTATAAACTTCCAGGCCTCAGTGACGCCCCTGTCCTCAGTGGTCTGCTAAGTGGGTTTATCGACAGTCAGCAAACAGATTGTACCTGTTTAACTCATCTCATTTGAATTTGTCTCCTCCTGATAGGTTCTCTCTCTTTTTCCCCAACTAGCCATGGCCACCTTTGGCTCAAGATTCAGCTAAAATTCTCTTCTTCTTATCAAACTTTGCTTGGTCTGTCCTGACTCAGAGTGATTTATTTATCTTTAAACTTTTACTATCTCTATCACTCTATTTTTTAGATTTTCTGTTGTTTTTTTTTATTGCTATTTTTCATGTGCATGACTTAAAATTAAATTTAATTGCAAATGTACTGATGGGGAAAGATATAATCATGCATCCTTGTATCCTCCATGCCAGGTTTATGTCCTAAAGGTATGCAAGAATCCTTCTACAGCATCTCAGATAGTTGATCATTCAACTTTCAGTGATGGAAAGCCAATCCATCCCATGGTTGAACTCATGCAGCTGTTGGGAAGTTTTTTTTTTTTTTATGGTATGCATAAATACTACTACCTACAACTTTAAGATCTGCTTTCTTTAGCTATCCTAAGTGGGGCTAAAAGTCTCCTTTGTATTATGCTTTCAAAAATTTTAACATTTTTAAGGTCTTGCATGATCTCTGATAAACTTTTATATTCTCCAAAAGAAAACTTTATATGGTGACAAATTATACATGCAAACATTAACACATATACATGAAATAGAGGCTTCAGAAAATAAAATTTACCTTTACTATGCATATTATTTTGCCTTTAGTATATTCAGTTTGTTTTTTAAAAAATGTAGGTGTTTAACTCTGGGAAACGAACAAGAGGTGGTAGAAAGGGAGGTGGACGGGAGGTGGGGGTGACTGGGTGATGGACACTGAGGGGAGCACTTGATGGGATGAGCACTGGGTGTTATTCTATATGTTGGCAAATTGAACACCAATAAAAAAAAATGTAGCTGTTGCCTTGATAATTTGAATTCACAACCAACTAATGTTGCAAAATACTGATCTAGGACCACATTTTCATTCCAATCTTATCCTACACCATAGTTAGTCCTCCATGTTCTTCCTGTTTCAGCAAAACAGGGCTTTACTCTGTTTTATGAATGGACTGATACACTTCCCATATCAGGGATTTTATACATAGTTTCTTAGATACTGTCACCTCCTAACTATTTTTACTTAGAAAACTTTGAATCTGGCTCTTTGTCTTCATTTCATAGACAAGAAAAATGAGCACAAAGACATTAATTGAATAATTCTATATATACATTATATAAATATGTATTAGAATTTGATTCTATCTGTAATGCTAAGCTAGGTCCTTGGGTAATAAGAAAATAGCATCCTTCCCACCCCTACTCTTTTCAGTTATCTTCTTGGCTTCTTTGAAATAAGGCCTATCCTGACTTCTTCTTTAAACATAGACACTTCTTGGGATGCCTGCGTGGTACAGTCAATTAAGTGTCTGACTCTGGGTTTTGGTTCAGGTTGTTATTTCAGGATCATGAGATTGAGCCCCATAGTGTGCTCAGTGTGGAGTCTGTTTGAAATTCTCTCTGCCTCTCCATCTGCCTTTCCTGCTTGTGCTTTTATTCTCTCTCTCTCTCAAATTAAAAAATAAACCTTAAAAAAACAACAACAATGGACACTTCTTCCCTGGACTCCAGTGCTCACTATTCCCTGTACTCTGCTCTTCTTTTAATTTTGTCCATAGCACTTGTGTTCTAATATTCTAATTTACATATGTATTATGGTCACTTTTTATTTCTGTATCTTCCTGCAAAAATGTGATCTCCATGAGAGCAGGATTGTATGCTTTCATTGATATGTCTTAGACTCTTAGAACAGAGCTTGAAACAGAATAGGCACCCAGTTAGTGATTATTAAATGAATGAATGAATGAATGAATGGAAATCACAGCTACTTACTAGAAGTTTAAGATTAAAGCCAGATCTTCGGATTCTTGTTTCAAATTTCTTTCCTTTGAAGTCTCTGACACATTATCTCTCAAGCAAAACTACACTCCTATGCTTTTTCTGTAAAAGTTTTATTCAAATGACATGTCAGGTATTAAATAAATATAGATTTCTCCCCTAAAACAGATGATACCCAAGATGAAACAAGATATAGGAAATAATAAACTCTTAGAGGTGATTCGAATATCTTGATTACTGTAAGGAAGCATTACAGCTCTCTCTTTATATGTAAATACACTAATTTTCTATGTTGTTTTAACTCAAGAGTTTGCTAAGGTTTTTTTGGACTCTGACTCATTTACTTTGCTATAGCTGATTCCTTGCTATAGGCACAAGGAGGGGCTAGTTGTTCCACTGAACTCTCCTTAAATTTTGATGTGATCATTTGCTACTGAACTGTGCATTTCTATAGGTTCATCTACTTTTCCTATAAAGTTCAGAGTTACTGGTTCCGAGGTTGATTGGAAAAGCACTGACAGAATTATCATACACAAAATATCCAATATTTTTTGCTAACATGAAGTATCTTCCTTAGGATATAAGGAATATTCTCCAGAATATTATTAATCTTACAAACATGATGTATATAATATTAAATTCTTATGTAATATAAGCCTCAAACCAAAATGTCACTTTACAGACCTCTTCCTGTCACCCCATCAATGGGACCAGAATATTTTATGAATTATCCAGACTTTTCCTTAGTCCCCAGATGTTGTCATATGCCAAGTTTGATGGTGTCTTCATTTATAATGAATTTATTTTTACATCTTTGTTCTATCCATAATATACTGTTCTATGTGAATTTCAATTATTTTAGCTTGGGCTAGTAATAACTTTCCAGAGTGTCCCAGAACCTCAAACCTATCCCATTTTCATTCTATCTTTTTATTCTGCCTCAAGATTAGACACACTAAAGCACTGTTCTGATCATATGACTCTTTGGGTCTGTATTGTCTAATCATTAAATTAAAACTACAACAATGATTCTTGAACCTTTTTACCATTATACCCCTAACTGCTAAACAGAGTGAAGTAAAATTCTCAGGAGAATGTAGTAGCCAGCTCCACACCTAAAATATCTTGGTATTTCATATTTTATAGTCAAATTCACTTCAAGTTGATTATATTTCACTAATGTTTTTGATTCTTATCATTAAATTCCTTACTTTAATGCCCCAGGAATATATTTCTGGGAATAAGGAGCCATCTGGCAAATTGCTGCATATCCCTGTGGTTTCTCACAAAGTCCAGCTTCCTGCAACATGGCCCTAACTTATCTTACCAGCCTTGCCTCTCTTCATCACGTTCTATAGTCCATATTCCAGCTGGCAGATGACTTGTTCTCTTTTCAATTCTTTTGTTTGTTCTGTTCTTACTGTTAGCAATTCCTTCTCCCTAGTTATCATCACATCTCCTTAGTTCTCTCTTCCATTTCCTTGTATCATTTAAAAATATGTAGCTATCATTAGTTTAATCAGATTCATAATATTCTTTGTTACATTTATCATCTTTAAAATCTTGATAGAAGTTCAGTTTCTATTCTTTTCACATTTTTGAGAGAATATTTTTCTCACAATGATATTGCTTTAAATTATGCTAGTCAAGGAATACTTTGTATTGTGTACTTCTTTCTAGTCAATTTTGTGTGTCACAGCATCTGAAATATTACCATTAGAATTCCATATGTATTTTATGTTATAATTGAATACAAGAGTATGTTTTATTTTATAATTTGCCTTATATGGTTGCTATCAAACTACAATTTGTTCTAGGATATTAAATATTTTTTAATTTCTACTTCAACGCTATAGATTGAGCCTGTGTGGAACATATCATTTCTTCCTGAGATTCCACTAAAATGATGATAAAGTTATGAGAAACTTTTATTTTTTAAAGATTTACTTATTTATTCATGAGAGACAGAGAGGGAGGCAGAGAGACACAGGCAGAGGGAGAAGCAGGCTCCATGCAGGGAGCCCAACATGGGACTCGGTCCTGGGTCTCCAGGATCACACCCTGGGCTGAAGGCAGCGCTAAACCTCTGAGCCACCTGGGCTGCCCTATAAGAAACTTTTAAACTGATAACAATGAAGAGGATGAGGAATAAGGCAATCAGGATATTTCAACACATTTATTGCAAGTGGAAAACAGATGGATGAGTTTATCTTGAACCAGAGTAATGGAATCTTCCAATGTAAATATTTATGAAAAGTTCCATTGGAAGAGGGTTGCAGACAAGATTGCAAGACAAATGAATGGCAAGAATGAAAAATGAATTCTACGTCAGTGTCATTAATTGGCTTTTTGGAGTCATAATGAAAATGCTTAACTATTGATACAAAGTGCATATGAGTAATCAGAATGGACGCTCAAAATAAAAGTTAAGGCTAATCTTATCAGAGTATACTAATTATAACTCCTGTATACCTATGACTATAACATTTTACTTCACCTAAACTTGAGCACAGAATGGCTAGAGGCATGGTGTTTAACCCTGGTTAAAAAAAAAAAAAAAAGAAAAGAAAAGAAAGCAAAAAACAAGGGCAAAACAAAACCAAAAAACAACAGAAACTTTTCTATAGAAAAAGAAAAGCTGAGTAGTAATAATTAGGGCAGATAATATGACTTTTGTCTCCCTGGGAGACATTAGTTGTGTGTCCATGATCAAATTTAAGAATCATCCCTACAGGAAATAGAGATATTTAGAAGATAACTTAAATAGAAGATAACTTAAAAAATGTCTAGTTATGAACTTCAAAACAACAGAAAGGATGTTACATCCCTAAAATAAGAATAATGCACAAATAGCCTCAGAAAATGATTTAAAATAAAGTGGAGGAAGTCTAGCACAAGGAGAATAAAAAAAGGGGAGTAGAAAACATAAGAGGGAAGATAAAAAATAGAGTATTAATTTAACAGTTTTAAAAGCCAGAGAAAACCAAATTAGATTATCATTTGTTGAAGATAATATATACAGTATTAAAATATAATTCTTAAGACTATAAAGGTTGTAAGTTTCTACTTCTTAAAGGCCTAATGCCAAACATGATGGAAAAATAAAAAGAACTAATTCTGAACCTATTGTGAAATTTCAAAAAAGAATAAAGAGATAATCCTAAATCTCCAAAAGCCACTCAATAATCAAAATCAGCTAGAATTGGTTGGAATCAGAATGTTTATCAGTGATGCTGGTTGCTGGAGGACAGAGAAGCACTCATTTCCAAGCTCAAAGGGGAGAATATTTTCAATTCAAAACATCTGTACTCATCAAACTATTTTTTTTTTTAATTTTTATTTATTTATGATAGTCACAGAGAGAGAGAGAGGCAGGGACACAGGCAGAGGGAGAAGCTGGCTCCATGCACCGGAAGCCTGATGTGGGATTCGATCCCGGGTCTCCAGGATCGCGCCCTGGGCCAAAGGCAGGCGCCAAACCGCTGCGCCACCCAGGGATCCCCTCATCAAACTATTAAACAAATATATATTTTATTCAATTCAGAAAACTTACTTCTCCACACTGTTTCCTTGATAGTTCCTGGGTGGATGTGCTTAAAGTAAAGGAGTAAACCAAGAAGGGTGCATGTAATCCAGAACTTTAGTTTAGATCCGACTCTGAAGAGTGATGACATGAAATCCCTAGATGATTTCAGTGAAGCAGAACTCGAGAAGTTTTACTTGGTTGGGAAAGGAAAATGGAGGGTTTCAAAAGATACCCAGAGAAAAACATGCATTGCACCTCTTCAGTATCATGCTAAACTGTGGGTAAACCCAAGGACAAGACAAAGGCAGAGAAGAAGAAATAAAGACAATCAGAGATTCCTGAAAAAGTAAAAAAAAAAAAAAAAAAAAAAAATAGCTGTACAAGAGGACAATAATAGCCCTCTAAACTTAAGTGAAGAATATTTATGTAGTCTGAATAATATAAAGGCTGTTTTTTCTTCATATATAGTGTACTGAATCAACCTATAGAAAAAGTAGTGGATGAACACATTATCAACCTTAAAACTTTAAAAAGTAAAGGTGAAGATAACAGAAGTTGCAAACAGAAGTGAAGTAATGAGTGGGAGTGATAATACCTCCATAAATATAAAGCTAGGAGAGACTATGTGTGGTTGATGGAGTAAATAAAAGAGAAACATACATATAAGAAAGGAAGTAGGGATCCCTGGGTGGCGCAGCGGTTTGGTGCCTGCCTTTGGCCCAGGGCGCGATCCTGGAGACCCGGGATCGAATCCCACGTCGGGCTCCTGGTGCATGGAGCCTGCTTCTCCCTCTGCCTCTCTCTCTCTCTGTGTGTGTGACTGTCATAAATAAATTAAAAAAAAAAAAAAAGAAAGGAAGTAAAAGAAATGTAATTATACCAGGAGGTTGGTATAGGGAATAGTAGAAGGGGATAGTGGGTAAGATCTGAGTCAAAGCTAAAATGTTTCAATGGGTAGTAAGACTTCCATATATAATGCATAATATTGATAAATAAATATTAGTATATTATATAGAGACATAAGGATATTTGAAGAACTACAAATAGAAACGGTTTGAACATGTTGCCTTTGGAAAATGGAATTGGATTAGTAGAAGTGAGGAATAAGTCATTTCATGTCTTTTTTAAAAAAATTTATTTTACTTATTCAGAAGAGAGACACACACACACACAGATAGAGAGAGAGAGAGAGAGAGAGAGGCAGAGACGCAGGCAGAGGGAGAAGCAGGCTCCATGCAGGGAGCCTGATCCTAGGACTCCAGAATCATGCCCTGAGCTAAAGGCAGATGCTCAACTGGTGAGCCACCCAGGCATCCGCATTTCATGTCTTAGTCTTGTACCTGTATTGCTTTCATAAGCACACACACACACACACACACACACACACAAAAAAAAAAGGAAAAGACTGAAAGGAATCAATCAGGACTTTCTTAAGATTTGCCTAAGCTTGTTGACTGTGTGTGTATACAAATGATTTGTAACAGTATCTAGATACTGTACTTGAGAGACTCCTTTTGTCTTGGGGATTCCATCTTATATAGAGATAGTGGTCTTAAGATTTTTACTCCAATTTTATATTCAGGTAAGTTAATGAATGTTTTAAGACAGTAAGTTGAGGGTATTGGGTCAGAGATGGCCATGTATCTTTTTGTGTAGGCTTTAAACAATAGTTTTTATTCTGACTTAAAAAATGTTGTTTTTCTAAATTAGAATACCTACAGTGTTTTAATTCTGAATCCCCTATCAGTTGTGTTATTTTTACTTTTGTTTTCTATTTTCATAGTTATATCCTTCAGTCAGTTTTAGGATTTTTTTTTTTTCAGGATTAACTATCTAGGGATTTCCTTTTAATATCCAAAGAGTTAGAAGATCGATATTTAAATATTTTTGAAAGAGTCAAAAAAGATGTCTGACCTGCATTTGAAATACATCATTATAGCAATAAAAAATATGAGAATACTGAAAAACAGAAAGTTAAGAAGTGAAGCCAGTAGCTACATTTTCAACACCATCGTCTATTTCTACTTACCAAATTTTTTGCTGATGTCTGTACTTATGACTATATAAGAAAATTTCTCATCCAGGGTAGAGAGCATTAATGAAATTACTGTGTAGCACTCTTTGAAAAATGAGAGAAATCCACATTTGGTTTCCATAATGAAATTTATATTTGCTTGGTCATGGTCCAAATTGGTTTTGAAAAGTATATATTTAATTGAGGCAGATGGAGTGGTCCAAAACTTAATAAAGATAAAAAAAAGAAGGAAAATTTAAAGAGAAAATTTCAAATTAAAGATGAGTAACTGTTGATTACTCAAGTTCAAAAATTAATACTGATGAATGTTACATAATTCAGCAGATCTTGCCAAGATATTTGAATGTAAGCTCAACATCATAACAGATAGCTGTTTATAACTTGCATTTTATATTTCATTTCCTTAGTCTATTTCCTTATGGTAAAATTTCACTTCAGTCAAATGGAATTTACCATTCTAGGGAGATTGTTCTTTTTTATTTTTTAAAGATTTATTATTTATTTTTAGAGAGAGTGCAAGTCAGTGGGGAAAGGGGCAGAGGGAGAGGGAGAGAGAGAATCCTCAAGCAGACTCCCCACCGAGTGTGGAGCCAGATGAAGGGCTGGATTCTAGGACCCTGAGATCATGACTTGAGCCCCTGAGCCCAAACCAAGAGTTGGCTGCTTGACCTACTGAGCTAGCCAGGTCTCACAGGAAGATTATTCTTCACAACGTCTGGGTTTTCATCCTTATCAATGGCTCAAGTAGTGTCCAACACTTCGTTTTACCATTTCAGGATTCTGCTATAGGTCTCTACCCAAATATATTATAGATTTGCTCTTCACTATTAGTTCAAAGCACTACACACTGAATTCAAAAATTTTGGCTGGATTTTAACCGTGTACAAGATGACTGAATGAGTACACTTGTTAGTTGTATCAGTATCATGAGGCAGGATTTGGCAGGGTGGTAGGCAAGAAAAAAAATGTATAAACATAAGCCTATTTTTATTGTGGTTTCTTTAGGATTTATTCCTTTGTTCAATTTTGAAAAGGTTTTAAAGCAATTAATGATATCTTAAAAGGGGCTATTCTTTAAAATTCACTGAAAAGAGTACAAAGTATAGTGTGAAGCTCTAAAGAAATACCTATTGCTTTTAAAACTGATTTATTTTTTTATACTGTTAATTTTTAGGCAAGTGGGACCAGTCATAAAAATGAACATGAAAGATTAGTTAGGGTCTAAAAGAATGATCGGGAAAAAGAGTGTAATGTTTTAATTGGCAAGGATGGAACTTAGTGTTAATATCAATGCCCACTGCCATCAGCTGTATCACTGAAACACTTGAGGAGGCTAATGAACATTTTGTTGAACTACTCTCTGGATCTCTCTGCTGAGTAGCAAGATAGCACTTTGTAATGTAGGGAAGGATGACTTTTGCAAATGGGGTACTATAAAACTTAAAGTAAGTATTGGAACCGAAAGTAACAATATTAATTTATTTGGCATAAATTTCTGCTTTTTCATCCTGAAGTTTTATTTTGGCATGAAGATAGCAATAACACTAAGCCCTCCACTGGGATCCAAACTGAAGATAGATTATTTTGTCTTTAAAAATTTCATTACAGAGGACTGCATATGGAATAGATGAAAAAATATTTTAATTTAATGGTAAGATTGTCCCTTTTGGAATCATTGAACGTAGATTGGAGGCAATTTCATTTGTTTGTAGCCTTTTCTTTTAGAAAATAGATCATAAGATTTATTTAAGTGGATGGTCATAAAGAAATGAGAAAGTGTGAAATATTGTTAAACTATAAGTTTTTATGCAAAAAACAGATATTAAAATAATAAAGAGATTGCATTTTTTTTCTATTTAAAAAATAATTTCAAAGTATAAATATCCTACTTTCCCTGGAGGCACTATAAAATAAGAGGAAAATTATAGGCCTTCATGTTAAAACTATCTAAGTTTGACTCTTGATTTGAACACAAGTTAGGAAAAGGAGCCAATCAATTTATTTAATGTCTTTTCTGGTTCTCTGTTACTTTTCTGGTTATCTAAAACTATGCAGAAATTGAATAACTTAAAACAACCACCATTTTATTATATATCAGGATTTTGTGGATCAGGAATTCAAGCGGACAAAGCTGGTGGTTCTTCACCCACATGAGGCATTAGCTGTCTCTCAGTGGTAATTCTGGTGATGGATGGGCTGCTCTGAGGGCCAACATGTTTTTTTTGCCCATGTCTGGCACTATATTGAAGATGGCTGGAAAGCTGGGTTCAGCTGGGGCTGTGGAGCAGGCTGCTTATTTTTGACATATCCAGCATGCAGTCTCAGGGGACCTGAACTCCTTACATAGAAGCTGTTTTTTCCCATAGTAGCATCCCTGAGGACCCAGGCCAGAGGTGCAAAACTTCATCTGACCTAGCCTTAGAAGTTCCAGAAACTTCCCTCTCTTATATTCTCTACATCAAGGATGTCACAATGTCTAGCCAAAATTCAAAAGAAGGGGAATAGACTCCACCTTTTAATCTATCCTAGTACCTCTGAGCCTCAGCCTTCTCCTTTTGTAAAACCTACCTCCAAAGAATTGTGAAGATTTAATGAGACAATGTCTTTGAAGTGCCTCTCGTAGAAACTTACCAAAACAGAAACAAAAACAAAAACAAAAAACTCTTCCTCTTCATGCGTCTGGAGATCATATTTCCCAGTACCACTAGGATAACTGGGAAACACTGAAATGAGGACAGCTGCCCCTGAGCATTCAAAATAATGGTCAAATGAATTTATGTACTTTAATCAGAGAAAATACCTGGGGCTCAGACCATGTAAGATCTTTAATTTACTGTAGGCCAATTCTTAGGGTTACTTGTTTTCCCAACCTATAGCAGATTGGGCAAAAAAATTAGAAGAGAAGGAGACTCCTAAAGAGAGATACACTTGAAGAAACTGGAAACCTAGGGGAAGAAGTGTAAAGTACAGGATTCTAGACCTCTAGTATTGGAGGCCTTTAAATGGAATAATGGAAGACTATTAGGATCTCAATAACTGTTATATCTTAAGTTACCAGTTGCTGTTCTTGATGATTCCAGTAAAGATTTTTAAAAAAGATTTTTAAAAAGATTTATTTATTGATTTAAGAGAGAGAGGATGAGAGAGAGAGAGAGAGAGGGAAAGAGAGGGCGAGTGAGTGTAGGAGGAGGAGCAGAGGAAGAGGGTCAAGCAGATTCCTTGCTGAGCACAGAGCCTGATGTGGGGCTCTATCTCAGGACCCTGAAGTCATGACCTGAGCCAAAACCAAGCATCAGTTGCTTAACTGACTGAGCCACCCAGGTGCCCCTCTAGTAACACAGTTTAAATTTTGTTTTGTGTCACGTGTAAGTATAAGTGAAAGTATAATCTATTTTAGAAAGATTTCTAACCACCATGATTAAATGTGTATCTCATGTAAAGAGTAAGTTTTAAGATTTCCTACTTACGGAGTTTCCCCCCTTAATGGTACTATTTAACTGATATGTTTCAGTGTGATATTATGACATGATATGGGAAATACCTATAATTTTTTGACTAGGTTACCTAGCAACTGAGCACTGTTTTGATGTTTTTGGAGTTACTTACCTTGAACCTTGGTGAGTTTCAGAGAATACCTTCCAGTAAGTTGGGAAGGGCAGATATTGCCTTTTCTTGGCAACTAGGGGTAGGCTCATGACGTAGGCTTAACTAGATATGACTACTCTACAAGAGGAATCATTATCTAGTAATATAAAGAACCAGGGTTTTGGAATATACATTCTGGAGATCAGGGGTCACCTCTGCAAGCTAGCATGCAAGAGCTGTGGAGAGACTGGGACAGCAGCAGTGTGCAGCTCCCACAGCCAGCCATAATAAACTAAGCTGTGGTGGACATGCCAGATTTGTTCGGTTGTAGGATTTTACTCTAATCCTGGCTGATCCTTGCCTTGTTATGTGCTCCTTTTTCCAAGCTGTGTTCTCTAGAGGTACTTGCAATTCTGTGACTATTTGCTTAAATCAGAGTTGGGTTCTATTGCTTAAATTAAGAATTCTGATCATTATGGAACTTACTATCAAGAATGCTTGCAGGCCACAGACACATAAGGAAATGGTGGCAGTGGTTCTTGATTCCAGCTCTGCATTAGAATCCCCTAGAAAGTTGGGAAAATACCAGTGCCTTATGCCAACCCAAATCAATCACATTGAATGTTTAGGAGTAGAATCCAGGTATTGATGCTTTATAAAAAAATATTTAGATTCTTATGTGAGAATTAATTTAAGAAAGAAATTCAATGGCTTATGGAGACAGGGATATTAAAGTGGATTAATTATATGAAACCTGTTCACCCATTTCCAAATTATGTCCCCAAAGACTCCCAGAATATATATTTCTTTAACCAAGTCTTTGGGTGACTGTATACAGTTTTGAAAATCCCTTTTGTAGCTGTTCTAAGCCAGAAATAGTAGAAGCATTGCTATTGAATATGTTCTCTGACTTCAATGAACATAACAGGATTTCAGGTAGCACTTGCCAACTAGCCATATCTAACTTCTAGGATCAAGGAAGGCAAGGATCAAGTTATGATAATAGTCTGTGGGGCCTGCCTGATGATCACAGTGATTGGTCCAAGAGGGACCTTTGGTATTACCAAATTAATCATAGGTTCCTAGGATGAAAATGAATGAGAAGCCTGCAAAATTCTTACTTGATTTATGTAACTGGAAAATTTCCAAGTCTGTTGAATGGAAGTCCAACTTGATATCTTTTTTTACAGACATGGATCTATGTCCAACTTCCAGACCTAAATTAGTTCACAAAGCCAGAGCCCTTGAATAGACTATAGTACCCTCCAGGATAGAGCCTCTAATAACATACCTAGTACTAACCAAGACTAATTCCTAGCCTTCCTCAGGCATCCTTGGTCAGTTACCAAGTAGCTCAAGGTCTTCAATTAGCACAGGGCTAAGGGCAATACAAAGATTTTTAAAAGGTTTTTTTTTTTTTTTTGGTTGTTGTTGTTATTGCTTTTATGTTGATTTTAATTACTGGAGACCCAGAATACCCTGGGAGTCAGAACACAGATTGAATCTTGGTTCATCTACCATATACTAGGCCCTGTGGGACCTTGATACCACCCTGTGGTTATTTTCTCTTTACTCAAGTGTATAGAAGTAAAGAATATGCTTAGTAATGGGCAGAATCCATTCTTTTATTTCCTGCCCTAAAAAGCAAGAGCTATTATGGTAAAAAGGATTAAGTGGAGACCTCTGGAGCTTCCTCTCTCTAATAAATGGTATATCGAAGGGAAATGCAAACATCAGTGCCATTTCCAGTCAGGATTAATATGTTCTTCACATTTCCTTTTAATCTGCCAGTTTGCCTATTGCTTAAAGATGTTCAATATGAACTTTGAGAATGAAAGTGAATTGCTCCTTAATGATGGTCGCTTTTATAGCAGCAGCAGTTTCCAGATGTGGTCTCTTAATGGGAGCACCCAGGTCCTGGTATGCATCTCCCAGTCTGGCTAAGCTTTCTTCTCTACCCAAAAAGCAGAGAATATTACATGTGTTTGTTTTCACCTTGAAAAGACACGTGCTAACTCTTCATCAGATATGTTACTTGCCAATATCTTCTCCCATTCCATAGGTTGCCTTTTAATTTTGTTGATTGTTTCCTTCACTGTGCAGAAGGTTTTTATTTTGACAAAGTCCCAACAGTTTTTGTTTCCCTTGCCTTAGGCGACATATCTAGTAAGAAGTTGCTACGCCAGATGTTAAAGAGGTTATTGCCTGTGTTCTCCTCTAGGATTTTAATGGTTTCATGTCTCAAACTTAGGTCTTTAATCCATTTTGAGTTTATTTTTGTACTTATAAAACTCAATACTCAAAAACCAAATAATCCAATTAAAAATGGGCAGAAGATATGAATAAACACTTCTCCAAAGAAGACATACAGATATCCAAACAGACACATGAAAAGATGCCAACATCATTCATCATCAGGGAAATGCAAATCAAAATTACAATGAGATAACTTCAAACTCATCAGAATGGCTAAAATTTGCAACACAAGAAATAAGAGGTGTTGGCGAGGATGTGGGGAAAGGAGAACCCTCTTATACTGCTGGTGGGAATGTAAACTGGTGCAGTCACTCTGGAAACAGTATGGAGGTGCCTCAAAAAGTTAAAAATAGAGCTACCCTATTATCCAGCAATTGCACTACTGTTTATCCAAAGAATACAAAAACACTAATAAAAAGGGACACATGCATCCTACTGTTTACAGCGGCATTATCTATAATAGCCAAGCTATGGATACAGCCCAAGTGTCCATCAACTGATGAATGGATAAAGAAAGTGTGTGTGTGTGTATAGTGCGTATGTAATGGAATATTACTCAGACATGAAAAGAATGAAATCTTGCCATTTGCAACAATGTGGTTGAAATTAGAGGGTATTTTGCTAAGCAAAATAAGTCCATCAGAGAGAGACAAATACATATGATTTCACCCATATGTAGAATTTAAGGAACAAAACAAACAAGTATGGGGGAAAAAGAGAGAGGCAAACCAAGAAACAGACTTTTAACTCTAGAGAACAAACTGATGGTTACCAGAGGGGAGGTGGGGGGAGATGAGTTAAATAGGTAATGGGGATTAAGGAGAATTCTTGTGATGAGCACTGGATATTGTATGTAAGTGTTGAATCACTATATTGTATACACGAAACTAGAATTATAGTGTATATTAACTAACTGGAATTTAAGTAAAAACTTATAAAAAATTTTTAAAAAGGAAAAGACATGTGCATGACAGAAGGTAAAGATGAATCTCACAAAAATAAAGGGACTTGTTAACTTTTTGTTAACAGTACAAGATGATAGCAGGCCCTGAAGGGTGAGGTGCAAGTGGCTTGAATGTATCCATTTTGCCACAATGCTATTCTTCCCTCGTTTTGTATCTTTAGCCTCATAAAGAGTTACTAGGAAAAGTAGGCCTAGCCTGATTGGAAGTGTACTGTTGCAGTGTGAGAACTGACTTCAGGGTTTGGGTTGCAGGAAAATGACAACATTTTTCTCACTGGGAAGAACCTGGAGCAGTATGCCTCATTGTCTGTATGACCTGGACAGAGAAATGGCCTGAGCTGAGTAGTGACATTATTCCCTGTGCCATGGGTAATAGTTTGTGGTGAAGTTAAGAAAATTAAAGGAAGAATGAAAAAAGAAGTGAAAATTATATCAAATGTGCTTTTGGAAGTAAGACTATTTGATTCCACATGAAAATTCAGCAGACGGTCCCCCTTTGTAGAGGAGACTATTGGCAACATGTGGAAAGTATGATCCTCATGTAGAAATATAATCACAGGTTAGTTATACTAGACACTTCTACTGTATAGAATAATTATCATGCATTGGGATTTCCTTGCCCTGCCTTTCATGGGTTTGACAATCCATGAACTTACTGGTTTCCTTATACATTATCATGAAGTTTGCATACAATTTTGCTCCTGACCAAGGAACTCAGTCCCCTGGGCAGTTGCCCATCAGACTCACTGATTTCATAATACACTCTATGATATTCTAACTCTTGGTCTTTCAGAATGGTTAAAATAATTATTATGTCTGCTAGGAAGTCATCATTACATGTTCAGGGTATTACCCTCTAGGATGCATTGGTACTCTTAACCAAAAATTAGTATAGGGTGATGTATCTCTCATGAATTGAGGAACTGGTAGATGGAACTGGGAATGGCATGCTCTCAGTGACATCTTATGGCTGGAAATATTTCCTTTCCTGTCCCTAAAACACTGTGCTCTACTAGTGTAGAGGTGTTTATACTCAAGGGAGGAATGTTGCTATCAAAGGACACAGAAAGTTCTTTGTTGAATTAAAAGATAAGACTTCTACCTTGTTATTTTGGACTCTTCAAGGAGTTGAATTATCAATCAAAAAGGAAGGCTATAAAGCTGGTTCTAATGATTGGTTTTGATAGGCAAGGGTAATAATATAGGTGATATACATTAAAGGATGGAAATATATGAATAGAACCCATGTGATACTTTGGCTTCCCCTAGTAGTACCTTGTCGAGTAGCATAAGTTAATGCTATTCTAACAAGGCCCTTTATAAATAAGAATTTGTTCATTCCATTGGGAAAACTCTAGCTAGCTAGGTGATGAAGAAATTTATGAAAAAGGAGGGAGGGTAGTCATTAGAACAGAGCATCTTTATGAATAGCTATAGAGGAGATTGTAGTTTTCTTCTATATTTTCTTCTTTACATTGTGTGCATGTGTGTGTACATGTACATGTGTGTTTCCTCTTAGTTCCTTTTACTTTCCCTCTCCTTTATAGAAGTTTGGTGGTGGTTAAATTTAGTTTAGTACACATATCATAGAATATTGAAATAGGATCTCAGCAGACTTGTATTTGTAAGAGATCCAGGATTTATAGAAGAATGCTGATTAAAATCTGGATCATCACTCCCTAAATAAGGGCTATAGATGTTTTCAGCATGCAGGTGATAGCTATGGCATAAATTATGTAGCAGCATTTTTAAAACCTTAAAACTTTAAAGAAAATTGTATGGGGATATTGTGAAATCAAAGGGATGAATTATATTAATTATTTGAGTTTTTTTTCCCTTGAAAATCATATCAACTTCCCTTCTTATATTTGGGAAATGCTTACCCCATGAGTCATTATAGAAGGTGGAGCATCCCTCTCCTCCTTTTAGAGTTTGAAAGTCAGATACTTAGTGGCCTAACCTTTCTTTCAGCTAGAATGGAAGCATGTAACACAGGCTTGGCCTGGTAGATACAGATTTGCATGGATTATTAATGATTCAAGCAAGCAAAACAAATGGAGACTCCCCTTTGGTAGTGATGAGCTGCAGCAGGAGCAACAAGATCAAGTTTCAAGGAGCAACTGTGATAGTGGCCCAGGAATGGCATCAAGTGTCCAAGGTTGGCATTAGGTTTTTAGCTAATTCCTGGCATGACTTTAGCTATGATCCTGGCTGCTGTTTCACATCTTTTATTCTTATCCTTCTTCATGTCTGTTTCTCCTCCTTCTCTTGACCTTTCTAGAAATTCAAGAAATTTTTGTAGATGTTCAGGGCTGCGGCATATGCTTTAAATATATTTTTTAAAATGTTTAAGTCAGCAAGAGCTTTTTTTCTGTTGTATTCAACAAAAACTGGGAAAAAATAAAAGGAAGACATACCCAAGAAAGGTCTGTATCTCATTTAGATTCAAGCAGAGACAATTGCCATGGTAGGTGGATCTTCAGTTAAAATGTGCTAGAATTAGAATTACAGACCAGCATTGAGCTTTTGCTCACCTACACTTTCCATGTGAGAGATACTTCAAGTGAGTGAATTGGTGCAACAGTGCATAACTGAGTTCTTAGAGATTTTTTGTAGTAACTCATTAAATATTTCCATTTGTTGGAGGAGACTTTAACATTTTCACGTTTTAGCTTATAGATCTTTTCATGCTAAACTCTGAACACCTAGAGACGGAGGCAGACAAGCTGATATAAATTCAATTCATGTTTCTGCTTTAATTTATCAGTTTCAACTAACTTTATGCATACATTGAGAAGTTACACATACTTATTCAAGTATTATCACTTGTTATTATATACATGGGCCACCAAACCCAAAGATGAGATTGTTGGCTAGGTCTGTGGAGAGATGTACTCGGCTAGTGTTCAATGGTACTGCCTTTCCTTATGGAAGAGCTAACTTCCCTGTTATTTCATGTCACTTGGGCTCAGTCCAGCTACGGTATCAGTTTTCTCAACCATTAAAATATAGATTGATTATCATTTCCTTAAGCAATGTAGTCTGGTTTAGACAATTAATCATAAGGGACATGGCATTTTTCTTCCATCTTTGCTTTCATGATATATGTGATCATTTGTAATATACCTTCAGGTCACTGGAAGATGATTCTTCACCAATTACTTATTTATACTACAATTTAAATTATTTAATTAGATTAATTTCAACCAACTCAATCTACATTCATGTCTATAAAGAAATTTTACCTTTGTTCCCAATATTTTTTAGATTATCTTATCCCTTATTTTATAGATTCCTTGGCCACAACCAAAAGTAGTAATCTGTTCAATACTGTAGGGGAACTCCATGTTCACTCTGGCAGTGAAATTCACTTACCAAAACTCTCTTTATATTATCAGTACTTTTGAATCCTGGAGGAAGTGAAAGACATGTAACCAGATATTCCTTCACTCAAAACATATTTATTGAGTGTCTCTATAATTCATGCAAGCACTATTTTAGATAAAGAGAATGTGATAATGAAGTCTTTGCCTTTAACAGACTGGTGAGGATGAGGGCATATCTGATACAAATGATAATATATTGGAGTTACTGCTCTTAGGGGTATGGGTAACAAATTGTGGAAGCCCTGAAGGGGTATGGGTAACAAACTGTGGAAGCCCTGAGGGTTTGTAAATACCTGTTATGCAGAGTTAGTGAGGGCTTCATAAAGAAGTGATGTCTTGAAGGTACAGTAGGAGTTCAGTAAAGAGACCTGGAAGGAGAGGAGCTGCAATTGTTCTAGTCATTCCAGGTAAGGCCAACATAACACGGCCAGTCCCAGGTGATAGCCAGCCTGTCAGACTTAGGAGTGAAAACATCAAATTCTGGCTGACAACAAATATTTGAGAGAACCTTGCCTAGACCAGCAGACGACCTGCCAGGTTTAACCCAGTTCAGTTTGCCTCTCACGGCTTTATAAGTTAAATAAATGTTGTTTTAAGACACTAGGTTTGGGGGTTGTTTGTTATGCAGCAATGGAAAACTGATACAATCATATATACATTCTAGAAAGATTAATGGAAGAATCATAGAAGATGGATTACAGGGATGAGGGTGAATCAGGTAGAGCATTTTGGAAACAATTGAAAGAGCTCAGGAAAGACTCAAGAGACTTTGTGCTAGAAGCCTGGAAATCAGAGCCTTCGCTTGGGGTCTTGTGCAAATAAGCAGGATCCTGTCCAACCTCTCTCTGAGTACAGCATATCCTCTAGCTTCAAAGGCTGCTGTTTTTCTTAATACGAGTCAAGTGTGAAAGAATTCTATTGCTAGTGGACTCACCTGGACTAGCATCCTCTTAGAACTGCATCCAGGCCATAGCAGCCTCATTCTGCAACTCCAAGGAATCCCTCTCTTCTCCTTTCCTCTTTCCACACCTCCATTTATTTGAATTCCCCACCCAAGGTCTTACTCATTTGGGAAACTGTGGACAGCCAAACTCACTGAGTCTTTCTTACATATTATTCTTTTTTATTGCTCAAAATTTTAACCCAGGATTCATCTTCTCCCACAGTGCTGTTTCCCTTCTGCCTTCTTCCATGATGCAACCTCCCATTCTGCCCAACATTTTCTACTGTGTCTCCTATTGTCCCTGATCCACCATAAAGATAAATTCTGTTTCTTCACTGAATGTTTCTCCTGTTATTCTGAACTTAAGGCTGATTTTACGTTGAGAATATTCTTCTCATAGGTCTCTCAAAAAAGACTGTTTCATCTTTTATACCCCATGAATCTTAGAATTGAGAAATGAAACAGTGCCTTTCCTACCACTTCACTGTAACTGCTTTTGAAAGATAATCAATGACCACCTGCTAGTTGGTTGAATCCAGTGGATACGTTAGGGGATTGGGCATTCCTAACCACTGTCCTTGAAGTAGTCTTTACCTTAGCAGCCCTTAACATTATTTCTACCTCTCTAACCTTTCCCCTTGAGAATATTTTGTTTGTTTGTTTGTTTACTTATTTTAAATGTTTTATGTATTTATTAATGAGACACACACACACACAGAGAGAGAGAGAGAGAGAGAGAGAGAGAGGCAGAAACAAAGGCAAAGGGAGAAGCAGGCTCCATGCAGGGAGCCCAATGTGGAACTCGATCCCGGGTCTCCAGGATCACATCCTGGGCTGAAGGCGGCACTAAACCACTGAGCAACCCGGGCTGCCCTATTTTGTTTATTCATATTCTTATGTCTATTCCTCAAATTTTTGTGCTATTTAGTAGTATATGCGAAGTCTTGTTTTTATATAATTTACAAAACTTCCTTGGGTGATCTAATTTTTTCATGGCTCCAATTACCAAGTGTACATCACTGCCTTAAATGAAGCTTAATTGTCTCCTGAGATTTGATTTATATGGTCCCTTCATGTGGATATCCCAAATTTAAGTTAAAGTCAACATGTTCTTTAAACTATTTCTCTTACTGTGGTTTTCTGCCCCACCCCCAACCCCTGCTACTCATCATTTCATTTAGTAGTACCAGAATCCAACACAGTTGCCTAAACCAAAACCTGGCTCCCACATTTCTACTGCTATCCAATCACCAAGGCCTACTGAGTCTGGCTTCTAAATATCTCTAGGATCTGTCCTGTTATCTCTATTTGCATTGCCACCATTCTAGTTCATCTAGTTCATCTCATTTCTAGATCAATTCAAGATTGGGCTCTCCCCCCACCCCTTTTTTCCTGTGGGGATTAAAAGATAGAGATATACATCTGATAGATTAAGAGATTCCTAATCAAGCCCAGCTTTTCAGAAAAGAGAAGTTGAAGAAAGGAGTTTGAGATGGATACTGGGCTCTGGGTCATTTTTGAGGAGAGGTGATCTCAGGTACCATCCAGATGCCATAGCCAGCTGAAGTAGGTGCTTCTTAGAAAGAATTAAAATATATTTCTTACTAGAAAGCTAGATAACTTGAGCTCAGTTTTACTGTGGGGCATTCCTGATGAGTACCAGTGAGAGAAGGCTAATCTTCCTCTGCATGATAAGGAATCACTGTGGCCTGGCTGGGTGAGCCAGGATGCCAATAGAAGGTGCAACACCGAGGGAAGCCAGGGAAGGTGGTTCCTTGGGGCTTATGTTTTTCTGTAGATAGCCAGAGCTTTATCAAGCAGCACCAGTGACAGTGATTTCCTAAAGATGTCATCTAGCAAGGTACTAGGAATCAAAAGGAATAGAAACCTGGTCAGGCTCTAGCAGTGTTCCACCATCAACAGCAGAACAATTGTGAAGTAGTTGGTGCTATCTGGGTCACTTCAGAAGCTGTCATGACAGAAGCTTTGAGGCAGAGCATCCCAAACTATGGCAAGTATTCACTGTTGGGTTGTTGAGCCCATCAGCCCTTGGGGTGGATAGGCAGAAACTTGGGCAACTAGAGTTCCCAGGTGTGTGAGTTGGATCATTTATCCTAAATTTCTAACAGTATTATTTTCCTCAGTATTAAGAAAAGATAAATACTGGAAAGTTCTGTGATTTAAGGAGTCTCTAACCATCTATTAAATTAAGTGATAGGGCACCCTGGGTGGCTCAGTGTTTTAGCGCCGCCTTCAGCCCAGGGCCTGATTCTGGAGACCCGGGATCGAGTCCTGCATCGGGCTCCCTGCGTGGAGCCTGCTTCTCCCTCTGCCTGTGTCTCTCTGCCTCTCTCTCTCTGTGTCTCTCATGAATAAATAAATAAAATCTTAAAAAAAAATAAATTAAGTGATAGCTCCATTCCCTGTATATTGCATATTGAGTAATATCTGATACAAACCAGGGCTCATAGCTCAGAAGTTCCTCTTGCCACCTTGTTAGCTTAATGTACACAATACAGTCAGTTGTCTCTGTTTCTAGTCCTGTTTATGCCAGTTATGTTTTATTTATTCATTAAAAAATGAATGAATGAAATCCCCCCTTCCCCCTTGAAAAAAACTGTTGAACAAGACTAATGAATTTTGTATTTTCATGGAGCTTATTTTTTTCAGTGGGGGAGCAAAACAATAAACACACCTGGGTTGCTCAGTCAGTTCAGCATCCCACTCTTGATTTTTGACTCAGGTCATGATCTCAGGGTCCTAGAATCGATCCCTTGTCAGGCTCTATGCTCAGTGGGGAGTCTGCTTAAGGACTCTCTTCTCCTCCAGCTCTCTCTTTCTCTAATAAATAAATCTCTTTTTAAAAAGATTTTATTTATTTATTCATTCATGACAGACCTGGAGAGAGAGGCAGAGACATAAGCAGAGGGAGAAGCAGGCTCCCTCAGAACTCGATCCCAGAACTCTGGATCATGCCCTGAGCTGAAGGCAGACAGTCAACCAAGGAACCATCCAGGCATTCCTCTAATAAATAAATCTTTTTTTCAAAAAAGCACATGAGTTACTGTAATTACAACTTTAATTAGATACCCAATAAAATAATGAAATGGATTTTTAAAGGAAGGGAGTTGTTATTATGAAATTAAATTAGATTTGGAAAACCTGATTAAGGTGAATTGTTTAAAAATTGGTGTTCAATTAGTTTTAAGCAAGAAATCTTACAAAATTAAGGGGAAATTATAATTACAATTCTACCTTTGGCTTGCATCACAGGAGTCTTTTCTTCACTTCACTTTAGAGAAACTGAAACCTGAAATCATACACTATGTGTGTGATAGTGATTTGTACATAAAAGACAACAGGGCCTTGTTAATAAGACCTCAAGTTCACATTGGTATTAGTGTGTACTAACATGTTTTCCATTGAAATTCAATGTTTGAAGCACAAGTACATTATTTCAATGATTGCCAGCCTTAATTAAACAAAGTATATTGTTAATTAAACAAAGTTAATTAGCAAAGTATATGAGTTGCTTTGGATAAGGGCTTCTATCCTAATCCATTTAATATCTATTTATTGATCATCAAGTTCTTCATTGCTCTATTGATATTTTGGGAGGTGCAAAAATAAGAATCCCATCCTTAGTGGACTGGTAGTTTGAATGAGATAAATACAAACAACCCAAAGGTAGAGGGTAATAAGATGGACAATGCCTTTCAATTACTGGTCCCTCCTCAAAAATGCTAATTAACATTCTCAAATATTTCTTAAAAATCTTATTTTCAAGACTTTATACTAAAAGTTATGAACTTCTGTATATTGTCTGAATCAGACTTATCAACCATTATTCTAAATCACTCTTCCAGGAAAAGTACAAAGCAATAGCCAATACTGGAATGTCCCTAGATGTTAATAAATGCAACATAAATGGGTCTTATATTTCATGTAATTAACCTGACACTATGTCTATATGGGACTTATGGTTCTTTTCTAAGTAATTAACTCAGGAAGCAATGCAGCAGGCTTCTAATATCACTCAATTGCAGAACAACACACTCTGAATTCCCCCAGCACTTGTCTCTGCCATTGTGTCTCTGCCACAGCATTGCTCTGTCATTAATTGTGTGCTCCCTTTCATAGCTATTCTAACTGTCTGGAAAGGACAGATAACTATACTTTGGATAAACCTTGAGGACATTATGCTAAATGAAATAAGTCAGTCACAAATACTGTATAATTCCACCTACATGAGATATCTAAAAGAGTCATAGAATAAAAGAATGGAATGATGGTTGCCAGAGGCTGGTGGAGGGGGAAATGGGGAGTTACTACTAATCAATGAGCATAAAATATCAGTTATGCAAAAGAACTGAATAAGCTCTAGAGATCTACTATACGTGGTTCTATAGACAACAGTCATGTATTAGATGCTTAAAAATTTAGGAGGATAGAGCTCATGTTAACCTTTCTTAACACAATAAAATGAAATGAAGAACCTAGTTGTATGTTCAGCATCTAGTAAAATAAAAACTCATTATTACTATTGATACTTTTAAAAAATAGTTTCAGAATACTTTAACATACATCTCACTTCAAACTTGTGCTTCTCACTCACCCCTTAGCTCTTTCACTAAGTGAGATGAGTCGGTTTATCTTGTTTCACTAACCCCAATTACCAAATCAGGCCTATTTTAACTCCTAAGTCTCTCTCTCTCCTATGTTTTGTATGTTTTTATTTATTTTTTAATTCCTTGAGTATTTTTAAAAACAGCCTTATTGCAGTTTAATTGATATATGATAAACAGCAATATGTTTATTGTGTACAATTTGATAAATTTTGTATAGGCATACACCCACAATACCATCACCATTCTGAAGATAATGAAGTATCCATCATTCCCAGTTTCCTTGTGTTCTTTATAATTCCTTCCTTCCATCTCTGTCCTGCTCCATACACAGTGAAGAGCTGAACTGCTTACTGTTTCAGATCCCAAGGCCAGGCTCAGAGGTGGTTAGGTAAGGAGCCATGGATGGTTAGAGGTAACCCCTGTTTGCTCACCCCATGAGGTTATGGGACTGGTTTGGGGATTGATTCAGAAGTCGGCTTCCTAAAGTCCAAGTTTTACAGACTGCTCATAGTAAAATGTTCAAAGTGCTAACCATGGATGTGATCAAGAAAGGGGTTGTTCATAAAATGACCCAGGCATGTACCATAAGAAAGTGGGTAATGTTGGCTTAGGAGCTATATGTAGGATTAGTGGGGAAGATTTCTGAATGCATAGATCAAGTAAGAGGAGCATCAGTCTAAGCTTTGGGACATGGCATAGAATTGGCTTAAATTAAGAAATTACCCCATCAAAGTGCCGTAAATCAGTGTAGGGGTTTTTTTGGAGGGCTCCTAATAACAGTGGAGGAAAGAAAACATAAAGCAGGGATGGAAGTAAATAGAAATGTATGTAGCCTGTAAAATTATATTTGGAAGTTGGAAGACAACCTCAAAAATCGTTGAGTCAATGCTCTTGTTTTAGTAATGAAAGTGAGATACTCAGGATCACCCAGTTCACTGTGGCAGACCTGGAGCTAGGATCCAAACCTCCTGATTCGGAATTTTTAGGAGTTTTATTCTCAAAGAATTAATATTGTGGTAGATAATGGCTAAACATATTGGACTGTGCTAAAATTGACTGCTGTGGTTGACAGTGAGTTCCAGAGGTTTGAAAGTCCTGAGACAGTGATTGCAGGTCCTTTGTTCTTAGTGACTAGGTGAAAAATTCTCTGCTGGCTCTTAAGTAGTTCTGAAACCATTGGGGCAAGGGAACAATCTGTATTTGTGGACTTTTGAGAATATAATTGTTTTACATTGTGCCGATGATGTTATTAAGAGTATAAATTATGGAGCTATGTCCAATATGAGGTTATTTTCTGACTTCTGTCTGAGACAGACTTTCCCTGTATAAATGGAACAGAAAGTGGTGTAATAATATTAGTCTTGGCTGCATTCGTTTGTCTCCCATGGGCATTTGTCTGTCCTCTACATCCTGTCATTTCCAATCAGACTCATAGATCTGTGAAGTGAAACTATAGAGAGAACTAATTCTGTTTTCTTACCTCTCTCACTTCAGTTTAGATTTGTTCCCTTTCCTTGGAATAGATTAAACTGACTCACAGAAAACATTTACTAGAAACCAAAATGAACCTGTTATTGTTTATACCTACTTGTTTAAAAAATGTTTGTGTGTCTCTGTGTATATGAATCTATGTATATCTATGCATGTACCTATTTGTATATTTAAATATTTTCCTACTTTGTCCATAGCTAAGTACATTTCTTATTTATTTGGTCTGATTGATACAGGAAAGGACCTCTGTGAATATTTTGATAATATAATGGCTCTCTCTTAACTCTTTAGTCCTATTATTTGTATGAAAGCTAAAATTCTGTGTTCATATCGCATGTGCTTTTCCACATGTGATCACACTCCAATGTAATTATGCCCAGAGAAACACTAAGTGAAAATCTTAACATTTCTTTTAAGTCCAAGGAAGATGACATGATAAACAGCCAAGTTGTCTTTCAATTACCTCTGATTATAAAGGAAGAATTACATTTATAAAGCATTAGAAAGTTTCCTAGATTTTCCTTATTTTTAATCTGAATTCACTGGCTATCCTTTTGTTTTTCTTTTTGTTTTTGGTGATTCCTCCTTCTCTCAAACTCACAATTTTGGACTTCCCCAGGTCCCTACTCAGGGCCCTTCTTTTCTGGCTGCATGCTTTCTCTGGGAGATCTCATCCATATTCATGGTTTTAAATACTATCTTTAAAAGATGACTCCAGTCCCTACAATACCTCGAATTCTAGACTGAGATAGCCAGCTGGTTATTTGACATTTCTACTTATTGACAAATAGGTATCTCAAACTTAACTTGGCTCAAAGTCTTACTTTCCTGTTCCCCCAAACCTGCTCCTTTCTCATCTTCCTCATTTCAGTAAATACCATGGTGTGTCTCTATGCCAAATTACTTTAAGCCAAAAAAATCAGCTTATTTTTGATTCCTGTTTCCCTCATAATCATAGATCCTTTAGACACAACGCCCTTATTATAGTGCTGCTTTGACACTGGCAGCCCTATAATTTCCCCTTGTTGACCTAAAAGTGATCATGTCACAATTGTTTTTAACTCCTTAATCACTGTTGATCATAATTAGAATAAAATACACTCCTTACCCTGCTTTATCAAACTTATCTAGACCCTTCCTGTCTTTACTCATTTGACAAATTTCAAGCTTCTTTCCCTCTTGCATATCACACTTAAACCTTCCTAAACCTTTTTTTTAACCAATTTCTGCCTTAAAGTCATCATATTGAAATTCTCTTCTTCCTGATATTTATGACTTCTTCTTGATTAAGCTTAAATGCTAGTTTTTCTGACCACCCAACCTAAAGTAGTATATACTTTAACATTATCACCTAATTTTTAAAAATTCCAGGGTAGTGAACATATAGTGTCATATTAGTTCCAGTTTTATAATATAGTGATTCAACAATTCTGTACATTACTCAGTGCTCATCATAACAAGTGCACTCTTAATCCCCTTCACCTGTTTCACCCATCTACCCACCCAGCTCCCCTCATGGAGCCATCAGTTCTCTATAGTTGAGTCTGGTGGGTTTTTCATTTTTTGTTTTGGTTTATCTCTCTCTCTCTATCTCTCTCTCTCTCTTTTTTTTTTTTGTTTCTTATATTCCACATATGAATGAAATCATATGGTATTTGTCTTTGACTTATGTCACTTAGCATAATACTCTCTAGCTCCACCCATGTCAATATGAATGGCAAGATTGCATTCTATCTATCTATCTATCTATCTATCTATCTATCTATCTATCTATCATCTATCTATCTATCTATCATCTATCTATCTATCATCTATCTATCTATCTTCTATCTTCTATCTATGTATCTCACATCTTTATCCATTCATCAACTGATGGATGGACACTTGGGTTACTTCCATAATATGGCCTTTGTAGATAATGCTGCAAGAAAGATAAGGATGCATCTATGTTTTCAAATTAGTGTTTTTATCATCTAATTTTAATAATTGCATAGTGCTGGTTACTAGTTAATATTTCTTCTGTCCAATCCTTTAAACTATACATTTAATGAATGCAGATTTTTATCATCAGTGCCACACACTTAGAAATGCTTTGTCTACTTGCCTATTAAATAAATAAATGGTTCTGTTAATTCATGTGAATTACAGGCCTTAAAGAAAAATTATCTTAAATTTTTTAAGAATGATTACTTTGCTTTAATCTCCGCTCATGAAGAATTTAATTTTGTAATGCAAACAATAACTATGGAGTTCTAAATGCCTAAACTATTTCAATTGAAGTGATCTCTGTTTTATATTTTTTATTGGTTGTTTTATAAAAAATTCCAAACAAAATAATATATGTAAGATGAGATGCATTCAAAACTACCAATGGACATACATTAAAAAAATCTTTTAATATCTTTCATTATATACTTTCTTACAGACACTGGATAATGTCCATCTACTGCATTAAATCCTTATAAAATGTGAGTTTTCTACTGCAGAAAGATAATTATTTTGAGCAGTTTAAACAGAAAGCATATTGTTGTGCCATTTTTGGAGGAAATCCTCTGTGAGTTTGAATGGTTAATTAAAAGTCTGTGCCAAAGTTTAGCAACTCAGTAACTATCAGAAAACCCAGCAACATGTTTCTGCTCTTCTTCTTCTTCTTTCTTCTTCTTCTTTCTTCTTCTTCTTCTTCTTCTTCTTCTTCTTCTTCTTCTTCTTCTTTCTTCTTCTTCTTTCTTCTTCTTTCTTCTTCTTCTCCTTCTCCTTCTCCTTCCTCTTCCTCTTCCTCTTCTTCTTCTTCTTCTGTATTTTAACAGGTTCTGTCAATGCCATAGAAATCTACTATACACTGGAGATATAGAAGTAATATCACCAAAGAATAGAACACTGTTGAAAATAGCCTTACGTAAGAATGAAGGTAGTTTACCAAAGAGATGATACATCTAGATTAGAAATAAAACACCGTTAAAATGAATAGCTGGATGTTTATGAAATGCATTCATCAAATAAATGCACATTTCCTGTCATCTCTAACAGTGATGTTTCCGTTAGAGGCTTATTCATTTGCCACATTTAAGGTGTCTGTCAATATAAAGTGGTTTCATTAATCACTGTATATTTAATCATTTAATATAAAGCAACATTATCTCTTTTGTAGTTATATGTTCACTTAATCATCAATTTATGCATGTACGAGTTTACACAATTCTTTTTGGTTGGCTATTTTGGTTTCTGTATGAGATAAGTGAGATAGCAATTGGCTTTTCATGTTGGAGATTTAGGGCTTGACACCTGTGACATCTTCCAGAGCAAGACAGTAAGAGCCCAAAGGCTTTCATGTGCAAGATTTTTATGAGAGTATATCACAGGTGGAATGGATTTACACAAAAGGGTAAATTAAAGATCTCTATCAGGAGCTGTTTTAAGTGTCCTTTTCTTTCAGACACCCCCTTTCACTGTACATGGTGTTATAAGGCTGAAACTTAAAGCCCAGTGTCATGTGCTGCCTTGACATTTGGTGAAATCAGGAGTGTTCCTTTGGCCTATTTGCAAGTCCCCACCTACTCTGTTCCTTTTAGATAAGGTCCTCTAGTTATACAACTTTCTTTATTAAGGGGACCAGGGTGAAGTTCCTGCTTATCCCAAGTTTCAGTTCCCTGGTGACCCTTGGAATTAATCAAACAAACTAGCCACATTCTCTCAGAAAGGGGGCAGGGCACTTCATTTTTTTACTACTACAAAGTCCACAGCCCCTAGCTGTTCACTCTGTTACTAAGTACAATCCTGTGTGACCCTCCATGGCATTCAGTGCTCTCCTCCCTCTGAGCTATAGGTATATGTGACTAATAAACTGCTCTCATCTCATCTGTCTAGTGTCAGATGTCATGTGTTTGGCCATCCCCATTGCCCCAAGGCAGAAATTCTTTCCCAATAAAAGGAGTAAACAGGACAAGTGATTTTCCCTTGCTCCCCACCCCATGTATTCTCTGGCCTTTCTCCAATGGTGCTACCCAGCATCCTTGGATACCTTGCTGTGTCACTGCTAACCTTGTATTGGAAAGAAACCTCTTCTTGTATCTATCCCCTCAGGGTCACACATGGCATCCAGCTGATTTTTTAAAATATTAATATATTTTATAAAGATTTTACTTATTTATTTGACAGAGAGAGTGAGAGAGCACAAGCAGGGGGAGCAGCAGAAGGAGAGGGAGAAGCAGGCTCCCCACTGAGCAGGGAGCCTGATGCGGGGCTTGATCCCAAGACCCCAGATCATGACCTGAGCCAAAGGTAGATGCTTAACTGAGCCACCCAGGTGCCCATTAAAATATTAAGATTTTAAAAATTTAAGTATTTAAGTATAGTAGACACACAATCTTACATTATTTTCAGATGTACAGCATAGTAATTGGACAACTCTATATGCTATGCTTGCACAAGGCACAAGTGTAGCTACTGTCACCATACAATGCTTTTACAATGTTATTGACAATATTCTCTGAGCTATACCTTTCACCTCCAAGACTGTTAAGAATTGTAATTGTGAGAATCAAGAAGACTGTCAATGGAAAGCTAATGTGCCTGAGAGCACACATAAGAAGAAATGAGCTGCTGTGTACCTACCCACACCCCTCGGTGATGTTTTGGACATTTGCTCATCAAACTACTAAGAAGAGGCAAAAAGGAGAAAGTGAATGATGTCCTGAATAAGTGACAATGGCTAAGCCTTGCCAAGCACTTCCATATACCATGATATAAGACTTCTGCATGCATGTTTTCATTGAATTCTTACAAGAGGTTTATGAAGTAGGTACAATTGACATAGATTAAAAACAAACAAACATATAAAACCCCAAGGCATAGAGAGTTAAATAAGTCGGATCAGTTTCTATCACTAGAAAGTGATAGAGGTAACGTTAGAACCTATAAATCTGTCTCAGTCCAGATCTAGGATCTTGAAAAACACCCTGCCCTGTAGTGAATATTCATGTATATGCATGCATGGTGAGTCATACAAATCAAGAATGGTGCAATGATTTGCAGCTCTACACTTACAAGTGGTGCAGTCTTGAACCAAGTGCCTGATCTCCTATTTCCTCTTTAATGATAAAAATCCAGCAAATAAAAAGCACCTTAGGGGGTTTTATAACGATTTACTGACATAATCGAAGTTAAGACACATGGGATGTTTTAGTTGTTCAATACATGTTTATTTCTGACCTGCTTTTTCTTCACTTAGTCACACATTCACTGAATATATCCTGAGTGCCTAATATGTGCTAGTTACTTGTTCTGGGTGCTTGGAAAACATCAGCAAAAAACCAAACCAAACCAAACCAAACCAAGCCAAAACAAAACAAAAGGACCCTGCCCTCATCCGTTTCATACTCCATGCACTACATAAATTCCAAGTGAATCAGAGTTAAATATAAAATATAAAACCATGCCAATGAATAGAAGAAAACATAAGTGAGTACCTCTCTTATCTAAACATGGGGAGAATATTTCTTACTATGACTTAGTATACAGCAGCATTAAGAAAAAATATTGATGCATTTGATGATTTTTTAAAAATGTTTTTTATTCATGGAAAAGATTACCAAATACAAAGTAAAATATCAAATAGCAGAATTGAAGAAGAAATTGCAATGTATGTAAGAACTTTTTAAAAAATAAAAAAAGACTAGTAGCTTCATTAAAAAATGAGTTAGAAAAAATATAATACTAAGCGAAATAAATCAAAGAAATACAAATACCATATGCTCTTACTCATGTGTAGTATTTAAGAAACAAAACAAATGAGCAAAGGAAAAAAAAAAAGGGAGAAGACAAACCAAGAAACAGACTCTTAACCAGAGAGAACAAACTGATGGATACCGGGTGGGAGGTGGTAGGGGGAAGGGTGAAATAGGTAATGGGGATTAAAAAGAGCACTTATTATGATGAAAAAAAAATGACAAAAATGAATTAGAGATTAGGACAGACAGTTCACAGAATAAAAATGCAAATAGCTTTCAATCTAATAAAAATATGTTTAACTTTTTTGAAAATAAGAATTAGAAATTAAAATTAGGATACCATTTTTCAGTGATTAGTTTGGCAAAGTCAAAATGTTTGACAGCATACTCTCTTGGTGTGGCAGAGGAGAATAAGATACACTTGTATATTTACAGTAGGAATGCAAACCATCATAATCCCTGTACAGAGGGAATTAGCAATATCTAGCAAAACTACATACATGATGTTGGAGAACATCATCAAAAAGATGTGATGGGTGATTGGCCCATGGGCTGGACCTCCCCTGTCTTTGGAATGTGGGTTCTCCTTTCCTTTCCCACTCCCAGACGTTGCTCCAAGGACAAAGCCTTGAGGTAGTGATATATTGAGAGCATCTGCATGATCCAGTTAGGCCTTCTTTATAAACTTTCAAGATTTTGGGGACAGATACAGGGATCCATCATCTGTCTTGCTGCCGCCCAAGACAAGTGTCGTATGTAAATTCGCTTTGCTTATTAAAACTGCCACCTACCAATCTGGAGTGGCTTGCCAAAACTTTGGTCTCTTCTTATCTCCATGTATGGGGGCCAGTTTCAGATTACATTTGGGAAGTTCCTGTGAGGGTTGCAAACCTACCAATGTTTACCCTGGGACCTTGTAATCCTGTTTCCAGGAATCTACCCCAATAATATGCTGGCATTTTATTGGTTTTATTGAGACTGAGGGTTTTCATCATGGGAGAAAGTAAATACATTTCAAGATTGATAAACTCCAGCAAAAACTATAGTTTGGCAGTGCCTGGCTGGTTTAGTCGGAAGAGGATGTGGCCCTAGATCTCAAGGTCGTGAGTCTGAGCCCCATGTTGGGTGTAGAGATTACTAAAAAAATGAACTTAAAAAACATCCTTGTAGTTCTAAATTTGAAGTATGAACTAAATGTATTGAACTTATGTGTTTATAAGTGTTTTCAGGCTGAATAATATTCCATTGTGTATATATGTATATCTGTATCATCTATCTACCTATCCATCTACCTAAATCACATTTTCTTTACCCATTCATTTGTCAAGAGATACTCATGTTGTTTTCGTATCTTGGCTATTGTAAATAATACTGCAATAAACATGAGAGTGCATATGTCTTTACAAGTTACTATTTTCATGTGTTACTGTTGTTTTGTTTTGTTTTGATAAATACTCAGAAGTGGAATTGTTTGATCATATGACAGTGCTATTTTTAATTTTTTGAAAAACCTACATACTGGTTTTCTTTTTTTTTTTTAAGATTTTATTTATTTATTCATGAGAGATACAGAAAGAGGGAGAAGCAGAGACACAGGCAGAGGGAGAAGCAGGCTCCATGAAGGGAGCCCGATGTGGGACTCAATTCCGGGACTCTAGGATCATGGCCTGGGCGGAAGGTGGCGTTAAACCGCAGAGCCACCAAGGGATCCCCTACATACTGGTTTTCATAGTGGGTGAATCAATCTACATTCCCACCAACAGTGCACAAGGGTCCCCTTTGCTCCGCATCCTTGCCAACACTTGTTATTTCTTGTCTTTTTGATAACAGACCTTCTCTTGGGTGTAAGGTGGTATCTCATTGTGGTTTTTACTTGCATTTCCCTGATTATTAGAGATGTTCAGCACCTTTGCATGCATCATTTGGATGACCATTTGGATGATCTTCTTTGGAAAAGTGTCTGTTAAATTCCTCTGCCTCTTTTTATATTGGATTTGTTGTTATTGAATTACATGAGTTCTTTATAAAATTTGGGTATTAATCCCTTATATGAGATATGGTTTGCAAATATTCTTTCCCATTCCACAGATTGCCTTTTTATTTTGTTAATTGTTTCTTTTTTAGTGCATGAGCTTTTAAGTCTGATACAGTCCCACTGTGATTTTTTCTTTGTTGTTTGTGATTTTGGAGTCATATAAAAAAATCATTGCCAAATTCATTGTTGAGGGGCTTCTTCCCTATGATTTTTTAAAAGTTTTTATTTAAATTCCAGTTAGTTAACATATAGTGTTACAGTAGTTTCATGTGTACCTATGATTTCTTCTAGGAGTTTCACAGTATCAGGTCTTTGGTTTAAGTCAACAAAAGTCTTGTAGTTTTCATTGTACTAATCTTTCACTTCCTTGGTTAAAATAGTCCAGAGTATTTTATTGTTTTTAATGCTATTGTGAATGGGATAGTTTTTTTTTTTATTACTTTTTCAGATATTTAATTGTGCGTAGAAACGCAACTGATTTCTGTGTATTGATTTTATATCCTGCAACTTTACTGAATTCGTTAATTATATTCAATAAATTTGTAGTTGAGTGTTTAGGATTTCAATATATAAGATTATATGATCTGCATTTAATGGCATTTTTACTTCTTCTTTTCTAATTCAGATAGCTTTTATTTCTTTGTCTTATCTGTTCTAGCTAGGACTTCCAGTGCTATGTTGAATAAAATGGTGAAAGTAGACACGTTTGTCTTGTTCTTTGTGTTGGAGGGAAGGCTTTAAATTTTTCTTCATTGAGCATAATTTTAGCCATGGGTTCATCATATATGGCTTTTATTATGTCGAGGTATGTTCCTTCTATGCTTAATATTTGAGAGTTTTTTATAATGAAAGGATGTTATATTTTGTCAAATGTGTTTTCTACATCTATCGAGATGGTTGTATAATTTTTATCTTTAATTCTGTAAATGTGGTGTATCACATTTACCAATTTGCATATGTTGAAACTTATCTCTGGATTCCAGAGATAAATCTCAGTTGGTCATGGTATATAACCATTTTAATGAGTTTCTGGATTAAGTTTGCTAAAATTTTGTTGAAACTGTTTATATCTATGTTCATCAGGGATATTGGTCTCTAGTTTTCCTGTGGTGTGCTTCTCTGCTTTTGGTATCAGGGTAATACTGGCCTTATAGAATAATTTTGGAAGTGTTCTTTTCTCTTTCATTTTTGGCGGAGTTTGAGAAGGTTTGGTATTAATTCTTCTTGAAATGTTTAATAGAATTTGCCAATAAAGCATGTGGGTCTGTGGTTTTCTGTGTTGGAAGGTTTTTGATTCCAATTCCTTACTCTTTATTGGTGTATTCAGACATTTATTTTTTCTTGATCTGGTCTTGATAGGTTGTATGATTCTAGGAACTTATCCATTTCTTCTAGGTTATCAAATTTGTTGGCATATAATTGCTTATAGCAGTTTCTTATGATCCTATGTATTTCTATAATGTGAGTTATAATTTTTCCTCTTTCATTTCTGATTTTATTTAGAGTCTTTTCTCTTTGTTTCTTAGTCTGGCTATAGATTCAGTTTATCTTAATATGGTTTATCTTTTTGAAAAAGCACCTTTAGTTTCCTTGATCTTTTCTGTTGTTTTTCTGGTCTCTATTTCATTTACTTCTACTCTGATCTTTATATTTCCTTCCTTCTGATAACTTTGTTCTTCTGTTTCTAGCTCCTTAAGGTGTAAAGTTATTTATTTGCAACCTTTCTAATTGTTTTTTTAAAACAACCCAGAGATCCAGACTTGAGCTGATCTGATCAAGACTTGGACACTTAACTGATTGAGCCACACAGGCACCTTTCTAATTTCTTAATATATGCATTTATTTCTATGAACTTACCTCTCAGAACTGCTTTTGTGGCATTCCATAAATTTTGGTATGTTTGGTTCCATTTTCATATGTTCCAGGATATTCTTTGATTTCTCTTTTGATATCTTCCCTGATCCATTGGTCAGGAGTATGTTGTTAAATATATACATATTTATAGGTTTTTCCAGATTTCCTCATGTTGTTGATTTTGTTTCATAACATCATGGTCAGAAAAGATATTTGGTATGATATCAATCTTCTTAAACTTACTAAGACTTGTTTTGTGTTCTATTGTATGATCTTTCCTTGAAAATGTTCCATGTGCACTAGAGAAGAATGTATAACCTATTGCTATTAAGTAGAATGTTCTATAGATGTCTATTAGGTCCATTTGATTTAGTGTTTAGTTCAAATATATCATTTCCTTGTTGATATTCTGTCTGCATGATCTATCCACTGTTGAAAGTGGGATGTTGAAGTCCCTTCCTACTCTTGTTTTCTTGTCTGTTTCACCCTTTATATCTGCTAGTATTTGCTTAGTATATTCAGATGCTCCAATGTTGAGTGCATATTTATTTATGATTGTTATATTTTTTCAATGAATTGATCCTTTTATCATTATATAATGATCTTCCTTCTCTCTTGTTACTGTTTTTGGCTTAAAGTCTTTTTTGTCTGATAGAAGTATAGCTACCTCTGCTTTATTTTGGTTTCTACTTGCATGGAAGTACTTTTTTATACCTTCACTTTGAATCTATGTGCATCCTTAAGACTCAAAGGGGTCTCTTACAGGCAGCATGTAACTGGTTCTTGTTTTTTGATCCATCAAGCCACTCTGTGCCTTTTGATTGTTGAATTCAATACACTTAAATTTAGAATAATTATTGATAGGTAAGGACTTAATAATGCCATCTTATTAATTGGTTTCTGTGTTTTTTTTAATTTTTATTGTTTCTGCCTAGCTTTGTACATTGGTTATTTTCCACAGTGGTTCTCTGTGTTGTCTGCTTCTTTGTCTTTTGTGGATTTGTCCTAGGTTTTGCTTGTGGTTACTATGGGGTTTACAGAAAACAACTTATAGATAAAACAGACAGTTTTAGCCTGATAACATCTCATCTTCAATTGTCTATAAAGGCTCCACCCTTTTATTTCTCCCTGTCACAAGTTGTCTCCTTTTATTTGTTATCAATTTGTAGTAGCTATAGTTATTTTTACTGTTCTTTTACTTTAACCTTTATACCATAGTTGAGTGGTTAACGTACCATCCTAGTATAGAGCTATAGTTTTCTTTTTTTTTTAAAGATTTTATTTTTTATTTGAGAGAGAGAGAGAGAGAGAGAGAGAGAGAGAGAGAGAGAGAATGCATGCATGAGCAGGAAGAGCCAGAGGGGAAGGGAGAAGCAGAGAGTCTCAAGCAGAGCTGGACACAGGGCTTGATCTCATGACCCTGAGGTCTTGAAGTGAGCTGAAACCAAGAGTTGGACACTTAACTGACTAAGCCACACAGGCACCTCTGGAGTTAGTTTTCTAATTTTGACTGTATATTTTTTCACCTTTATGCATGTTGTATGTTTTCATGTTGCTGACTAGTATCTTTTCATTTTGGCTTAAAGAATGCTTTTCTGCATTTGCTCCCTCAGCTTTTGTTTCACTAAGAAAGCCTTGATTTGTCCTTCAGAAATTTCCTGGATAAAGTATTCTTGGCTAGAAATTTTTATCTTTCAACACTTTGTGTCATTTCATTCTTCCCAAGCCTGTAAAGTTTTTGCTGAGAAATCCACTGATAGCCCAATGGGGGTTACTTTGTAGGTTATATCCTTTTAAATCACTGACAGCCCTTAAATTTTTTTTTTTTTGTAATTTATTTTTGACAGTTTCATTATAATGTTATTTGAAAAGGTCTTTTTGCATTGAGAAAATAAGATGACCAATTAGCTTTATGGATTTTTGTGTCCACGTCTTTCCTCAAGGTTGGAAAGTTTTCAGCGATTATTTCTTTAAATAAACTCTCTGTCCCCTTCTCTCTCTATTCTCCTTCTAGAACCCTGGTTATTCTAATATTTGTGTTTTCAGTGGAATCTAATAGCTCACAGGGCTTTCTTTACTTTTTTAAAATCTCCATTCTTTTGTCTATTTTGTGTTACTTCAAAATTCCTGTCCTCCAAGTTGTATATTTTTCTTCTATCTGGTCTGACCTGGTTATAGATGCCCTCTACTGCAGTCTTCATCTCCTTCATTGAATGCTTCAGCTTCAGGATTTCAGTTTGGTTCCTTTTTATAACTTCAGTCCCTTTGAGAAAAACTTATTTTGTTCGTATATAATATTCCTGTTTAATTGAATTGCCTTTCTGAATTTTCTTGTAACTCATTGAGTTTTTTCATTGCTATCATTTTGAATTCTTTATCAGTTAGATCATATTATTTCATGCCTTGAAACTTGGTTGCTGGAAAATTGTCATTTCATTTTGTGATGCCATATTTCCTCTATTTTTCATATTCCTTGTAGTTGTGCGTATGTGCTTTTACATTTGAAGTAGTAGATACCTCCTTAACTCTGCGGTCATTGTCTTTAGTAGAAGGGATATTTTAGTATCTGAGTTTTTACAAGTGTTTGTGAAGGTGAATCTGTTCCAGTATTACTGCTCTTGCTTGTGGCCATGTTTTTAAGCTTTTATGTTTTCTGTGGTTCTTACAATTCATCAGTCTGGCTATTGGAGGCCCTTCCTTTGTTTTCTGGAAGTTGATGCTATAGCTCAAGTTTATGGTTTCTTCCTTGCCCGCTGACTGCTGCCTATTTTCTGAGTGCTCCCTGCCTACAACTGCTCACTTTGCAGATGTATCCAGAAGCACTGACAAGAAGAGTGGTGGGAAGGAGGTATGTTCTTAGAATTTGGTGCATTGGGGGTAGCCAGGAGAAAGATCCCTCAGGGTGGTAGTCTTAGAGGCTCCTGGGTGGACTTTTTGGTGAGTACAATCTCTTTAACACCATTTGAAATTATTTTTTTAAAGATTTTATTTATTTATTCATAGAGACACACACACACACACAAACACACAGACACACACACACACACACACAGAGACACACACACACACACACACACACAACAGAAGGAGAAGCAGGCTCCATACAGGGAGCCTGACATGGGACTTGATCCCGGATCTCCAGGATCACACCCCGGTCTGCAGGCAGCGCTAAACCGCTGTGCCACCCGGGCTGCCCACCATTTGAAATTTTTATCTGTCTCTTTCCCAATGTCCTTTTATCCCCCCACTCATAGAGCTCTCAACTTAGTACTCTCGGTGCTGGTCGGAGAACTACTTTCTCTAGTAGCATCCCACCCAAGATAGCTGCCCACTCACTGTTTCTTTTTCCCATGGGAAGGGATACCTTCCATAAAGATACCTTTATCTCAGATAAATTATCCCTTTTCAGTTTTTCCTTGGAGGAGGGATGGCACCAAAAAAAATTTCTGTTACTGCCTCCTCTGTGAACAAACTCACATTTTTCTTTGTTTCCAGTGCAATGCTAGAGTCTCCCTTTGGGAAGACTGGACTTTTGTAAGTTCTTTGTCATACATGAGTTCCTGCCCAGGTTAGCACTCACCTGATTTTTCCTTTACAGTAGTGAGAGAGGTCTAGGCTGTTTCTTGGGCTCTATTGTTTCCAATCCCATACTGAGGTTTGTCTGTCTCTTACCAGCTGCACTAGTTAGTGAGACTCCTCCCAGGTCCCTTGGAGTAAGGTCCTGGGATGCAAAAGACCCACTCTTTGTTCACGTATGGATGTCTGCCTCGTTGATTCAAAAAGCGGGAGATTACAAGGAAGAATATCTTGTGTTGCCATGCCAATATCACCCCAAGAAGTTAGAAATAATGGCTCATTCACAGAAATTAAAGAAGTGCATATAAATTATCTTTGAGGAAACTCAGACATTGAATTTACTAGACACAGACTTTAAAACAACTGTCTTAAGTATACTCAAAGAGCTGAAAGAAATCATAGGCAATGAACTAAAGAAAACTAGTATAACCATGTCCCACTATATAGACAACTATGAAGAATTAAAAAAATGGAAAACCAAATGGAAATTATTGTGCTGAAAATTATAATAGTCAATATGAAGAATTTACTAGAAATTTTCTATAACAGATTTGAACATATAATAAAGATTCAATGAAATAAATCAACTGTGATTTCCCAATTTGAGCAGCAGAAATAAAGCTAAAAAATAAAAGAGAACCTTAGACCTGTGGGACACCAGTAAGTGTGCCAACATATGTATGGTGGGAGTCCCAAAGGAGAGGAGAGAGAGAATGTCAAAAAGAGTAATTGAAGAAATAATGGCTGACAATCTCCCTGACTTTGTGAGGGATGAATCTACACATCAGGAATCTCAGCAAAATCCAAGTAGAATAAATTTAAAGACATCCACACCTTGACACATTATAATCACTGTCTGTCCAAATATAAAAATGGAATCTTGAAAGCACAAGAGGGAAATGACTTATCACATATAAGAAATCTCCAATAAAATTAAC
Organism: Vulpes vulpes; assembly: GCF_048418805.1. Taxonomy (NCBI): domain Eukaryota; kingdom Metazoa; phylum Chordata; class Mammalia; order Carnivora; family Canidae; genus Vulpes; species Vulpes vulpes. Next base: position 24,990,309 of record NC_132794.1, on the reverse strand, counting down.
AGATTTCTCATCAGAAATTATAGGAAAAAAAAGAAATTATAGGAGACAGAAGTCAGGGAGATGAAATATTTAAAGAGCTGAAATAAAAAATAAACTCTGTCAGCTAAGAAGTTTATATCTGGTAAAATTATTCTTTAAAAGCAAAAGACATTCCCAGATAAAACTGAGACAATCATTGCTAGCAGATATGTCTTATAAGAAGTGCTAAAGGAAGTCTTTCAAGGTGAAATCAAAGGATGCTGTAACTGGAATCCATTAGAAGAAATAAAGAACAGTCATAATGGTAACTACATAGGTAAATATAAAAGCCATTATTATTGTGTTTTTGGTTTGTAATGTGTCCCCCTCCCCCATATATAATTTAAAAGCAAGCAGGATAATCTCTTTCTCAGTAAGTGTCCAATCTCTCTTTTTAAACCTTAATCATCTGGTTGACCCAGGACCAACTGTGATCATCTTACTTTTGATTTAATTAATTAATTAATTAATTAAATTTAATTTAATTAACATTTGTTGTATAATGAATGTACTTTTTGTTTTTTTTTTGTTTTTTGTTTTTTTTTTAGATTTTATTTATTTATTCATGATAGACATAGAGAGAGAGGAGAGGCAGAGGGAGAAGCAGCTTCATGCTGGGAACCCGACGTGGGACTCAATCCCGGGACTCCAGGATCACGCCCTGGGCCAAAGGCAGGCACTGAACCACTGAGCCACCCAAGGATCCCTAATGAATGTACTCTTATCACAGGAGTGACATTCTATCATTCAAAGGTCCTACCCATACTCAAAGGGAGAGACTCATACAAGGGCAAGGGTTATTGGGGGTCATTTCAGAATTCTGTTTACAAAATCATGTTTGAGGATGCTAGGGAATGAGCCTATTTTTAAATCTGATAAACAAAAAGGAAGAATTAAACATTATACTACCTTTCTAAATAAACTATTTGTACAACCAAATATTTGATGAGGGGATGTTTCTCTTCATAGAAGTATTCCATCAAATAAAAGAAGGGATGATAGAAGAAATGATATTATTTGGTAACCTATAATGAATTGATTGATCTAGAAACTTATTATCAAGCACTGTTTACATACAAAAAGAAAGACAATGGACATCAGATGCTTCTTGAAAAAGGACAAAATACCACACATGAACTGGACTTGCCAAAGAAAATGAACCTGAATTTGATCAAGCTTCTAGGTCTCACTATCAATATGTAGGAAATACAGACAGCAAAGGATCCCATCATAGGGAATGTTAGCAAAATCTGTTAAGAACTTTAGAGAACTCAGCAAATATTTTTTAACTGTAAGTTAAAAAATAACTTGGAAGTTAAAAATAAATAAAAGGTGGAGTGGAAACTTAGATGTAAGAGACAAATCAAGCAATTACACTGTATTAACAAAGAAAATCTGAGCTCTGAGCACATGCATAAGGACTTATCTTTTGCATGATCCAGAATCTGGAAGGTTGAAACAGTTGTTAGTTACTATGATGTTACTATGATGATAAGGCTAAAAGTTCTTGGAAAACTGGTCAGAATTAGCAGAACAATAGCCTGACAGTGAATTTTGTGACTGTTTGCACTCTGTGACTCACCTGTGCTATCTGTGCTCCATAAAGGACATGAGGGTCAGCACCTTGCCTCTGCTCAGCACCATCCTGAGCCAACAAGCCAAGGACTTTGCTTTAAAAAGACTAATTGCAGGACACATGGATGGTCAGTCAGTTAAGCATCTGACTCTTGATTTCTGCTCAGGTCATGATCTCAAGGTCATGAGGTCGAGCCCCTGCATTGATGGCCCTACAGGGAGCCCCGTGCTTCGCTCTGCATGGAATCTGCTTGAGATTTTCTCTCTCTCTTTGCCCCTTCCTCCACATGCTCTCTCTCTCTCTCTCTCTCTCAAAATAATAGTTTTTTAAAAAATAAAAATAAAAGGCCAAATGCTTTTCTTTATGATACTATAAGGCTTTAGCTTTGCTACAACTCCATACTTGGCCTTTTTATTCTGGGTGATAATCTCCTAAGGGACCATTGTATATTCCTGTGTATGAGCAAATACTCAATACTACAATTAGTTGTTTCTGATTATTTTCTCCACTAAATCTTAAGACTTTGTCCCACAAAACCAACTTCTTTTTGCTGGATCAAATTTTCCCTAGTTTGCCTATAGTAGTAAGCATAGCTTAATACTTACTATGTTTCAGATTCCTATATTTCATTTTTTAATGATGATACATATTTGGATCTTGATTCAAACATTTGTAAAAGAAAGTCAGTGACACAATAAGTAAATTTGGAACACTGATTTAAATAGTTGATAACATTAAGATATTACTATTAATTTTTTATGTATAAGTGTACCATAACAATTATATATTACAAAGAGTATCTTACAGAAATACATGTTAAGATATTTACAGATGAAATAATATGTAGTCTGCGATTTGCTTCAAAATAATCTAGGGTATATGGAGAATATGTGGGTGTGAATGTAAAAAGATACCCATGACTTGATAATTATTGAAGTCAGTTAATAAACCCAAGAAGTATATTACCTATTCTGTTTATTTTGGTTTGTGTTTAAAATTTCATATAATAAAAAAGTTTTTCAAGGAGACTCCACCCTGTGTGGTCATATTCTAGAGGGTTTTAGCCAATAAACAATTACCATACTAACTATAGTAGTTTATTTACAGTTTTGGGGGAATACGTGCTATTGTAAAGAGAACAGGGCATTAAATGCGGTATTTAATAAGATCAATAATATGTGCACTTTACATGTCAAAATTTACTTCCACATATTATTTCATATATATGTGCTTATATGTAAATGTATACATATTCATACAATTTTTTAAAAAAAGATATTTTTATTTTTTTAGAGAGAGAGAGAGCACATAGTGGAGAGGGATAGAGGGAAAGGGAGGGAGGGAATCTCAAGTAGACTCTGGCCTGAGTGTGGAATTGAACATGAGGCTCTATCCCACAACCTTGAGATCATGACCTAAGCCAAAATCAAGTGTTGGATATTTAACCAACTATGTCCCTTCATAAAACTTTTTTGTAAAATTACTCTAATGTTGGCAGTGCTATGGAATTCATTGTAGATTTATGAAACTACACAATTTTTCTAGACTTCTAAATTCAAAATGGGGTATATTCTTTATCTAAATAATTTAGAACACATTTAGTAATTTTAAGTCATTAAAATTTACTTCTTCCATATGGTGCCAAATTTGGCCACATGAAATATATGTGCTAAGATATTTGAAATATATTTAATAAAGAAACTTGTTTTATATCGTATTAGATTTTCTTCACTATATATTCCACAGGAATATATTGCTATATATTCCACAGGAATAATTTCTATAAAAAGGAGAGTTTCCTTAATGGTAAAAAGAATAAAAGGTAGGTTTATCTTAATAAAAATTTACCTTATAAAGCATATTAAGAAAATAATTTTTATCTTAACAAGATTAATTATTTGCACTCACCAAAAAGCTGACAAAGGACAGATTTTATTTTTTAGCCATGCATCATTACTTTGTGGAATTGCTTTTGGTTTATTGCTCTGTTGTTCCAATACTAAGTTGACATTTTCTATGACAAGCTTTATTAATTTGCAGGAATTATTCCTTCTGGCAGCATATATTCAGAACGCATTGTATTAGAAGGGGGTTGGGGGCTGTGATGGAGAGAAATGGAAGTGAATTGAATAATTTAATGTTTTAAAAAGGAAAATGCTATGCGACAGTAACCAGAGGAAATTCCATGATTTTGAATAATATATGATGAAGGTTCTTGAGTTTTTCAGAATATTAGCATCTCTGTAATAAGGCTTGAGACTTAGAGGGGACCCTAACAGCTCATGTGGTATTGCCTTACCTTCAACAGAGTCTCAAATAAAGCAGCTTAGGCAAAAGTTGAAATCCATTAAAATCCTCTTGGAAGGGCATTTATCAAACTCTCCCTATGGGTCACTTATGTTTGGAGAAATCAGATTTGAATAAGTTTCTGATAATACAGAAATGGTGTGATGTTCCTGGAATGTGGTTGATGAATGCCTGGCAGTTGCAAGGCAATAGATGTATATACTTCATGTCGTGTAATCAGTGCAACTCTAGGATACTTGCACATTCTGTCTCTCTTTCTTCCTCCTTCCCTTTCTCTCCCTATCTCTCTCTCTTCCTTCTCTCTCTTTCTCTGAATGTGTCTGTAATCTCAATAGAGCCAGTATCTGTATGACGAGATCTTTTCAACCAAACATATTTTGGAAAGTGAAGGAGTTTCTTTCTGTACATAGATTTTCACTGTAGCAGGAAGATGGAATAAACAGCAAATTGATAAGCTGTGTCTTAATCTGTGTCTATTCTCAAGTCAGAAATGAGATCATTCATTCATTCAACATTCAGTGGAGTGTAGCATGAAGAGCCATAATGAGTTGGCCCTAGTAACAGGCATCAACCAATCTGAAAAAAAATTATTCTTCGAAGTATCTAAAGGAAACACAAGATGAAATTATAAAAAGATATATAATATTATCCAAAACTTCAGGTTGGCAGGTACTTTTTCTGTTATTTGAGATGGATAGATATAGCTTGGTTCTCAAAGAATAGTATTCCTTAGCTCAATTATTTACATACTTGTTGAATACTTTCAATTGCTGAAATATTTTGAAGGACTTGGTCTGCCATATCTGTACTCCTATTTATTTTGTTAACAAATCTGTCTTAGTCAACTTAAGCTGCCAGGATGAAATGCTATAGATTAGTGTCTTACACAACATAAATTTATTTTCTCACAGCTTTGGAGGCTGAAGCCTGAGATCAGCGTGCCGGCATGGTCAAGTTTTGGTGGGGCTCTCTTCCTGGATTACGCACACCACATACATGTCAGAACAATCTCTCTGATGTCTCTTCTTATAGGGGCACCAATCTTGTCAGACCAGGGCCCTGCCTTCCTTGTCTAACCACCTCCCAGAGGCCTCATTTCTAAACACTGACACACTGATGGCTAGAGCTTCAGTACATGAATTTTCAGGGGACACGGACATACAGTCCATAACAATATCTTAAAATAATGACAGAGAAACATTTATTTCATGAATAGGTGGTACCACAAATTATTAGAAATATTGTAATATAAATCTACTCTTATAACTTTGGTATACATTATTACTTCTTTTTTTGCATTATTACTTCTAATTCTTTTATTTTATTTTTTATTTTTTTAATATTTATTTATTCAGAGAGAGAGGGGCAGAGACACAGGCAGAGGAAGAAGCAGGCTCCATGCAGGAAGCCCAATGTGGGACTCATCCCAGGTCTCCAGGATCACACTCCAGGCTGCAGGCGGTGCTAAACCGCTGTGCCGCTGGGGCTGCCCTCTAATTCTTTTATTTAATGTAACAATAGAGTGTTAAAAGTACAAACGCAATGGCTTTGAATAAACAGTTGAATTTTCACACAGGGAAAATTTGCTTTTAGTAACAATTTCTCCAGGTACTGCCATCTTCTAATTAAAATATTCAGTAGTTGATCTTCCTATCATCTGTTTCAAAACTTACTTTAGATATCATTTGTTTAATAATGATGAAAGTCCTAGCACTACATGTCCTGCATCATTACTGGATTTGCCTCTTAGTGGACTCTCATTATCCTTCAGGTAGATGACAGTGAAAGCCTTGTAGCTGGTCTCTCTGTCTCCAGCCTAGTCCATCTCTAATTTATCACCAACCCATCTGCTCAATCTCCTTCCTTCTTCCTTCTTCTCTTTTTTCCTTTATTTCCTCTTTCCTTCCTTCCTTAATTCTTCCATCATTTTAAAAAATAATCACCATTTCTTTTTCTTAAAAGTTACATGTGGTATAATTTTATTGTTGCTTCTAGTTCTTTTCCTTACCATCCCTGAAAATAGATTATTAAACCTTATCTCATTGACTTTACTGGTGGTCATTTTTTTTGGCCAATGAAATATAAAAGAAAGGCATGTATGCCAGGTTTATGCAGCAAATGTAAAGTCCATTTTGTGATTTGCTGACTGCTCTTTTTTCCCTTGCCATGAGAAACCTGTATTATAGGTAGCTGACAGTATTTCAGCTTATATTCTAGAAGGTAGAACAGAACATAGTGAACCCAGCATAACTGAGTTAAAAATAAAGATTAATTATTGTTGTTTAATGATAATTTGGGGTTCTTTGTAACCTTAACATCACCTACAGAAAACTAATGCATATCTAAGTAATCCATAAGTTTTTTAGTTTGTGTAAGAAGCAGACAATATAAAAAATTGAAACAAAAATGAAAGCCCTTTGCAAGCAGTCACTTCTGGACCTCTTTTCTGTATGTATCCACTGCCAACTCTTTGATGTTCATTATTTCTGATCTCTTTTCCATGACTCTGTGTATACACAGATACATAAATATATAAATTGTATAGTCTGATTCTCTGTTTTATTTAGGATGCTTTTGCTAACATGTACCAGAAAACATCTGGGAAGTTACATAAAAATGAAGTCTGAATGGGTTAAAGAACCAGACATTAAAAATTATAATTAGAAGAAAATACATGTACACACACATATATAATTCACCATGTATCTCTTTCATTTCTGCATATCTTTGATTGGCTTTTATTCTGGATAATCTGGACAACAACTCTGCAACCAAATGGCCACAAAGCTCTCAGAGTGTTAGTATATGGGCTGGGAACATAGATAGACACATGATAGACTTAGTAGTTCTCTGAATTGTGCAAGTGAGAACATTTTCAGATAGAGGCCATTCTCTCCATTTAAATTCATATGCTGGGGCTTTGCTCCACTCCCTCAGTGTAGTTCATCCCTCTCACAAAAGGAGGAGATTCCACCTGAAGTCTTACAAACTTGGATGGCATTTCAAATTTCAACCAAATGCTAAATGAATTTCTCCTCTTTCTTTTGTTTTGTTTTAAATATTTTATTTATTTATTTACTTGAGAGAGACAGAGATAGTGAGTGAGATAGCACAGTGAGGAGGAGAGGGAGAAGCGGGCTCCCCACTGAGCAGGGAGCCCAATGATTCGGGGATTATGACCTAAGCTGAAGGCAGATGCTTAACCAACCCAGGCGCCCCTGAATCCCTCCTCTGATCCAACTATAGAGGGTCTAGGATGGTGTCTTAGTCATTTTGGGCTGCTGTAACAAAAATACTTTAGATTGGATAGCTTATAAATAACAAATTTATTGTTCGAAGTTCTGGGGACTGGGAAGTCCAAGTTCAAAACACTAACAACTTTGATGTCTGGTGAGGTCCTGCTTCCTAGTTCATTGATGGTCACCTTTGTGCTGTGTCCCTACATGGGAAAAGGGGGCAGGGGAGGTCTGAAGGGTCTTCTTTTATAGCAGCTCTAATCCCCATCATGAGGCTCTACCCTCATGACCTAATCATCTTCTAAAACTATCACTGGAATTGGGGGCTAATATTTCCATAAATGGATCAATTGGGGGGACACAAAAATTCAGTCTATAGAAAATGGAAAGTGGCATTAATTCCAGTTTTATTTTCCACTGGAGAGAGTTAGTCTTCATATGATTAGTTATGAGGTAAACTTGTCACACCAAGATGAAATTTCATATGGAAAAAAACTAAGTTAAGAAAAATGTATTTTTCTTATTAACCTGGCTTTGATCTTGCTTTCTCTTTGAACAATAGATTTTACCATTATTGTGAATAATAAGAATTTTGCTTTCTCTTGACCTATCCAAGCTATGCTTGCTTTCTAAGAGAAACTATACCTACTATAAGTAAATAGCTAGCTCTTTCTGTTTTTCTATTGAGATGTGATGGTGCCAGTTCATATTAAAGTCTTTTATCCTTGTACAAGAGAAGCATCACATTTCATCCTGTTACACTTAAGTTCTCATTTAATCAAGTTTACAATTTGTCCTTGCCAATCTTGTTAATTTAATTTTCTAGCATTTTTACACGTGTCCTCATAGCTCCTGCTATTTTTTTTTTTAAAGATTTTATTTATTTATTCATGACAGACACACAGAGAGAGAGGCAGAGAGAGGCACAGGCAGAGGAAGAAGCAGGCCCCATGCAGGGAGCCTGACGTGGGACTCGATCCCGGGTCTCCAGGATCATACCCCCGGCTGAAGGCAGCGCTAAACCACTGGGCCACCCGGGCTGCCCAGCTCCTGCTGTTTTAAACTCCTCACAAACTCCTTACTATAAGCTCTTGATATATTTTATTTTCATGAAGCTTAACTCAAATAAAATCTTAGATGAAATTCAACAATACAGAACAGACAAAAACAGTTGCTTTTGTGGAAGCAAGAAATAATCCTCGGACTCTACCCAGATACCTTCTTCCATCCCTAGTTCCTATGCTATCGTGTTCTGACTGAATTCTGTTCATTTGCCTCTCCTTCATCTGGAAAATTCTTTCTCTTGCATCAGGTTTCTCATTCTTGGAAGTCTTATCTAACCTGTAGTATTCTCTACAGCAGTCCACTCTATTTCTATTATAGTGCAACATGCTTCTCTGTTATAGCAGGTTATCTCTCACTCATACAGGATCAGATACTGTTTGAGAACAGGTATGACTCATGGATTTTTGTCTTCCTTATACCCTAGTACAGTACTCAAGACATAGTAGGCAGTAGATAATTTACAGAGAAACATACCCCTTTATTTTTTTTGAAATTCAACTTTGTAATTTTTACTTTACAAAATTATTGTGAGGGTCAAATAAACTGGATGATATGAAGGCAAATAATATAATTTAACAATTTTTAACAGAAGACTGATTAGGGAGAGGAAAATGAAAAATTTAGATTTAGATAGTGAGCCATCTTTAAGGGAAGCAGTAAGTTCATCCTCCCTGCACCTTTCAGTGCATTTGAATATTGCTCTCCTTTGTAGCACAGTTTCTCATATATGCAGTTACTTCTAGAAGCCCACTGAAGAGCTATAGACAATTCTAGTTTATAAAACCTTGGGCATATTGTAGCATATTATTGTCTAGATATACTTTACTAACAAGTGATATTATCAGAAAAATAAAGATATGCTTTGTCATTGGGGTATTCATATAGGGATCTTAATTTTATAGATTCTCAGCATCTTAGATTTTGCAGCAACCAACTATTACCCCTTTTTAAAAATCTCTGGCTGGGCAGCCTGGGTGGCTCAGCGGTTTAGCGCCTGCCTTCTGCCCAGGGAGTGATCCTGGAGGCCCAGGATCGAGTCCCACATCAGGTTCCCTGCATGGAGCCTGCTTCTCCCTCTGCCTGTGTCTCTGCCTCTCTCTCTCTCTCTCTCTCTGTGTCTCTTATGAATAAATAAATAAAATATTAAAAAATCTCTGATTTTAGGAGCTCCAGATAACTTTGTGCCAACAAGATCACTGATTTCCTCCACACCATATCAATGGGAAATGTTGCTGAGGTTAAGGCTTCCATTCTAACTATATCCTTTTTTTTTTTTTTTTTTTTTAAATTAATTTTTATTGGTGTTCAATTTACCAACATACAGAAAAACACCCAGTGCTCATCCCGTCAAGTGTCCACCTCAGTGCCCGTCACCCATTCCCCTCCAACACCCGCCCTCCTCCCCCCTTCCACCACCCCTAGTTCATTTCCCCGAGTTAGGAGTCTTTATGTTCTGTCTCCCTTCCTGATATTTCCCAACATTTCTTCTCCCTTCCTTTATATTCCCTTTCACTATTATTTATATTCCCCAAATGAATGAGAACATACACTGCTTGTCCTTCTCCGATTGACTTATTTCACTCAGCATAATACCCTCCAGTTCCATCCACGTTGAAGCAAATGGTGGGTATTTGTCGTTTCTAATCGCTGAGTAATATTCCATTGTATACATAAACCACATCTTCTTTATCCATTCTAACTATATCCTAATCTTAAAAGGAAACTCTGAGATCTAGAAGCAGATACCCTTAATGAAGTTGCCTGTATACACATCGGTATATGCTCATTTATGTATATATATTGCATATATATGTATAATAAAAATGTATAAGTAGTTCTTGTTATCAGGTGCTGCTATTAACTGAATTGTGTTCCTCCCAATTTAGATGTTGAAGCCCTAGCCTCTAGTGTGATGGTATTTAGAGGAGGGGTCTTTAGAGGTGGGTTTAGATGAAGTCACAATGGTAGAGCCCTCATGATGGAATTAATGTCTCTCTAAAAGGAGATACCAAAGAGTTTGCTTCTTTATTCTTCATGGCTTGTTTTCAAGACGGGAAGAAAGCTTCACCAGAGCTAGACTATACCAGGCACCCTGACCTCGAACTTCCCAGCCTCCAGAACTATGAGAAATAAATGTCTGTTGTTTAAGCCTCCAAATCTGTGGTATTTTGTTATAGCAGCCAGAATTAAGACAGGCACATCGTGTAATCTGTCTCAATGTGATAATCCAATTAGATGTGCTTAATTTGAACTCTAACTGCCATTTACTATGAGACACAGAAAAAAAGATTATTTTCTGTTCATCTCATTTCACATTTGCATCACACTAAATTATCAGCTTTTATAAATCGGCATTGGCTCATGCTTGACATCTCTAGTGCTAGAGGTGAACGACGGGTGTTTTGAGGGTCCTGACTAGTTCTAAGTCTTCCTCCAGTATTTGCTAAAAATGGCTTAAGCTTAAGGCCCCTGCCTGAGTAGAGTGTAAAACCAGGACTCTCTTCATTACTTCTTAGGGTTTTCAAGGAATTTGTGTTGTCCAGGCACCTGTAATCCTGAGTTTCTTCTCCCACGGTATTTTTGTTTATCCCTCCGACATTGCTGTGGGATGGCTGTTTTCTCTGCACCCAACTTTTTTTTCATTGTTTCCTTCCACCAAAGAAGCCAGCTCAAACTATCATTATGAGCATTTTTAAATTGAAAGTTAGGAGAGGGATCCCTGGGTGGCTCAGCGGTTTGGCGTCTGCCTTTGGCCCAGGGCATGATCCTGGAGTCCCGGGATCAAGTCCCACATCAGGCTCCCTGCATGGAGCCTGCTTCTCCCTCTGCCTGTGTCTCTGCCTCTCTCTCTCTCTCTCTCTCTCTTTCTCTCTCTCTCTTTCTATGTCTCTCATGAATAAATAAATAAAATCTTTACAAAAGAAAAAAAAAGTCAGGATAATACATGAGTGCTACAACCCAGCCAACAACTTTAGGTTGAAGATGTTAAATATCTTCTTTCTCATGTCTCCCTACTGAGAGCATTTCAACAGGTGACTTCAATAATCCACCTTGATTGTCAAGATTTTTCTTCCTAACTTCTCTTATATCCCACAACCCCTAAATTGTTTATTCTGCAGAATAGTTTTACTCTTATACTTCATCCTATATTAGGTTCTAGGACTAACTTGGTAAATCTAAAATGGTCTGTGAATTACATTCCTTTTTTTTTTTTTTTAAGATTTTATTTATTTATTCATGAGAGACATACAGAGAGAGGCAGGGACATAGGAAGAGGGAGGAGAAGCAGGCTCCATGCAGGGAACCCGATGTGGGACTCCATCCCTGGACTTGGGGATCATGCCCTGAGCCAAAAGCAGATGCTCAACCACTGAGCCACCCAGGCATCCTGTGAATGACATTCCTAATTAAAATTGTCATCCACCTCTGAAATAAATGCACATTTGCTTGAAAGGTATAAATGTATTTCATTAAAAAAATGATAGTGATAGTGTATAGATACATATATATGTGTGTTTTCCTTTCTTATATAACTGGAATTGCTGGCTTTCTATGAGAAATGATTCATTCAGGTAGCCTTTTCTTTACCATTGTGCTGACTTATGTGTATGCACATCCCACTCTATCATACATTCATTTATAAAGATACATAGTGTGTATTTTTATGTTTATACACAGAAAGAACATTTTCTTGCTGAGTAAAACTATAAAAACTCAATTTGTCTCTGAGAATTTAGATAGAAAAACTCCAAGAAAAAATAATTTTGTCTGAGTAATTATGCATGAATTAAGAGAAGTATTGTCAGGTTCTATTTTGCCTTGTCTATGAAAAAGCATTTTGTTATGCAACTGCATCATTAAAATAGATTATTTCCCCATATCTACAACAATTTGTATTCTGAATCATCTTTTTCCATTTATACAATTGTTCCAAAATTATAACTGATTCAAGGAAGTGTGCCTTGCTCTATTTTCCACTGAAAAGTGACTATTTATTCAATTTATTTTATATCCATATATATTTGGAATTTGATCACATATAACTCCAAGCTAGGGAAATTTTTGAAGCATCTTTAACTTAAAATATGGAAACTTAAAGAGCTTTAATTGAACTTCAATTAATGTAATGCCTAGCTTATTATTTTTATAGTAATTACATTATTTTCTTGAAGTAAAATTGGATCATCATGATAGCATTACTGCCCCCCCCCTTTTGGTTTAAATAACCATCAATTAAAATATGACAAGTTTTTCTGTTATCATATTTATAGTCATATTGATGGAAATTCACTTTTTTACAGAATTATATTGATTTTGCAAGTTCCTAAAAGGCTCTTGGAAAGACGAGTAATGGAATGGATGGATACGTTGCCTTGTAGATCAATCAGTGAGAATTTCATGGATTGTAATGTGAGGACTAATGTACCGAGGTCAGCATTTTTGTTCCTGCTGCTCTTTCTGAAACTGCAGCCAGGGACTTATTAGTACTAGTCGCATACTTTCTGGAATGGCAAGCAAGAGAGAACACAATACAGCAGTTTCTTGGCAAGGAGCTGCATTTTCTTAACTGCTTTAATTCTGGTGATTGCATTAGGTGCAGTTCATCTCTGATGAAAGGCTCTCAGCCAAGACCTAGAAATATATCAAATAAGAGCTGATGCCTCATTACTTTGAGCAGGGCTCCCGTTCACAGATACAGGAATGGATGGGCTTAAGTTGTAAGAGAAATGAAAAATCTAAAAACAGTTTTAGTAGAATTTTACTTTATTTTCTTTAATGTTATTTCATGAAGATAATAATGCAACAACCAGGCTGATGTGTGTGTGTGTGTGTGTGTGTGTGTGTACAAGCCTGTGAATAAAATATATGAATCTGTGTTTATATCCAATAAAACTATAACTATTTATAGTCATATGACCATTATCTATAGATAAACATGATTGAATCTAATATTCAATAGTATATACGTAGGAGTTTCTATATCCCCTGGAAATTGCCAGAATTATAAGACTGTGACTTAGAGATAGGATATAAAGAGTATCAGCAATAGAGTAGGACTGACTGCATATGGTCAAGGGCCATTGGACAGCCTATAGGAGGGGAAATTGACCCTATGGCCAAAAAACAACCCCCAAACAAGCAAACAAAGTGGAAAAAGAAAAAAAAAAAAAGAAAAAGAAAAAAAGAAAATGAGAAAATAAATGGCAGCTATCAGTGAAAACGATACATTTCCCCTGCTTTGCGGTGATAGTATGGGGGTATATGGCATAAAATTTATTATTGGAATTTGAGACATGAAAGTTCACAGCCCAAATACTCTGAGAACAGAGCCTGAGCCAATGGAAAGGCAAAGTAATAGTTAATGGTTCATCTTAGGCAGAGCTGACCATGACCTGGCTACATACAAGGTTCACTGCAATGGAATCCTGAAAAAACTGGGAAGCTAAATTCTGGTACTCTGAGGTTTTGCTGGCCATTTAGAAAACGAAATAAAAGATCAATGATTGCAGATAATGACAATGAGTTTTGTAGCTAAAAACATCTAAGAAATGTCAATGTGTATTCCAGACTATATGTTTAAGGTTTGTTGTCTGTGCTATGTGTTATTTTATGTTGATTGTATTTTTAACTATTTTTTTTTAAAGAATACTATACTTGATGTCCAGAATTGGTAGCTAAAAGGGTAGGAATGGGCCTGAGAAACTGTACCAGTATTTAGACTCTAAATATTTTACTCTAAATACTTAGGAAAACTGAGGAATTATCACATGGATTATGGTACTAAAAAGGGCTCTATTATCCTGTTGAATTATTTGTCCCAGTCTCTTTCCTCTTCCTTATCTCATTGCACTATTCCATCTTCTATTGCTCAACTTCATAGAAACAAAGTGGTAGTAAATGTCTCTTTTCTCGACTTCCCAGATTAATTTAACAAAAATGTTTAGATTTCTGGGAAAAGAACATCTTTTTGGAGTCCATTTTCTTAGAACACTTTCCTAGTATCTGAGTGCAGATAGGGAGATTGGGAAGGAACTGAAGACTTTGAACTTGGATAATTAGCTTCTTCACTTTTGGACAATTTACTTATTAACCTTTTAAACCTTCATCATGTTTTTGCAAAATGGTGGTGGGAGGTAAACTTGATAATCCCTTAAGTTTAAAAGGCCTATAATATGCACAGAGTGGACTGTAGTAAACCTAGGACTATTACCCTTTTTATAAACTTAGAATTTTATATAAATCAAATATATAATCCTTCTAATGTACTACTACGTACTGTTTGACTTTACCAATAGTTTGCCAATATTTCCTTTTCTCTATAGCTCATAAAATTATATGAAGAGCCCTTGTGGACGCATTCTGTTGAGGTGGGAGTGAAGATATGAGCATGAAAACTGAATATTATCTTGAGACTCTTTCCACGTGGCTCACTGCTTGTTCCAGGATCAATTTCCAGGTATAGGAAAAGCTGGAAAAATAGAGTCAGCCAATTGGGAACAGAGGTACTTTACATGGATAGCACAAATAATCTACATTCTTACTGTCCTTTAATAATATGGGAATTGGTAATGGAGGTGGTATTGGTGGGGATATATGTACGTGTATGTAATTATATACAATATATAATTATACATGTGTATGTGCATATGTTTATAATAAGAGTTGTATAATTACACAAATAAATTACACTAATTATATTAAGTTAAACTTCTTTAAAGAATATGGGGCATATAGGATACATGTATGTGGAATATATGTAACAAATAACCAAAACAATCTGGGAAATGATAGTAATTGTTAGCATTATATTGCTAAATAAATCTATAGTTTCTACATGTAGAGTTGAATTTTAGTTGATGGAAGAGTAGACAGTTGATGGGAAAGAGGGATGAGAGAATCCAAGAAGGGAACATGAAACTAAACATTAGAGATGGATCATAAAGGAAAGGTGAACTTGAACTGTTTTCCTTTACATGTTTTAAGTTTAATGGTATGTTTAGAGCTACTACATTTTAATAAAATATCCATCTGTTTCATATTATTGCTATATTGTGGCACTTTTTCAGATTTAAAAAAATGTAAATTTGACATAAAAACTTAGGTATTTGTGCTTCATATAAGATATCTACATTGAGTATGACATGAGCTATTTAGATACTGTCAACAAGTAGAATTATTTTCCTTAGGAGTTATTGGATTAATCCAACTTGGAGTCAGGATATTTCAGACAATGACTAAAGCGTGAGGTAGAAAAATGCATCAAGCATAAAATGGAGAAGACTAAAGTAAATTAAAATAATGGAGATAAACCCAGAAATATGGATTTGGAGCAGTCATGGGGACCCATGAGTTTCAATGGTGAGTGAAGTTTAATACAACTGAAGTTTTCTCCATGGGAAGGTTGCTTTATCATCTTTGTGCTTTAGGAATAATTTAGTAAACATGTATAAAATCAAATCAAATATAGAGATACTGAAAATAGGGAATATAATTAGGAAGATATTTCCATAGCCCCATCAAATATGTGAAAAAAATTAAATATATAATAAAATTGACACTACACACTAGAGTGGCATGGGTAACAGTGAAGAAAAAACATTCTGAGTGTTCTTGTCTCAGGGTCTGAGAAGTGCCAACTTTAGAAATGGGAACACTGGAGATTATTGGATTTGATAGATTTTAAAAGAAAATGATGGGCAGCCTGGGTGGCTCAGCGGTTTAGCACTGCCTTCGGCCCAGGGCCTGATCCTGGAGACCAGGGATCGAGTCCCGCGTTGGGCTCCCTGCATGGAGCCTGCTTCTCCCTCTGCCTGTGTCTCTGCCTCTCTCTTTCTCTCTGTGTCTCTCATGAATAAATAAATAAAATCTTTAAAAAAATTAAAAAATAAAAGAAAATGATGACTTTATGTTGGAGATTGGCAGTTGGAGGTAACAGTGTGCTATACATGGAAAAGTTCCCTCTCAAGAGGTTAGAGGAAAGTTAGTGTGCAAAATATAGATCACTTTTATGAATGTAGTGATTGGAGGAGATCTTCCTTGTGAAACAGTAGTAAGAAAAAGGAAAATGGTAATATGATATTAGGGGAATCTCATTTATAGATCAGCAAGAGAAATACAATCCAGAGAAACAAACTGAGGGTGAGAATTCAGAAGCACTTCAAGAAACAGCCTTGACTCCAACTAGTCTGCATGGAGCCTTTGATGGCAGTTGCCCAGGTATAATTGAACTACGGTGAATTGACCTGGACTTTACTTCCTCAACCTAATGTCACTCACATTATATAATGGATAATGAGGTTTATAAGAAGGTGCCTCCAAAGAACTTTGAGATAATAGAAACATGTTTGCTTTTTTAGAGTAAAGCAAAACAAAAATCAACATATTGAGAATGGAAAGTATATTCTTTAGATCTATTTAGAAAAATGTAGTTAAAGGATATATGGATTGGCTTGTACAGAGAAGGTCCTTTTAGAGAGGCAGATTTTGTATTTTGAGCTCCCGCGTTGTCCAGGAAGAGAGATGCAACATTCAGGGTCTCAGCTCATTCATGCGCAAAGTGTGTTCTTTGTTGTGGAAAGATCTGTTACTTTAGACCTCATCATGGCTTGAGTAAATTACTCCCCATCTCAATCCTTGAGTTTTGCCTTAATTCTGTTTCATCAGTTAATCTACTGATCCAGTTATTGGCCACAAATATGGGAGGAAATATGCACATTAGATGTGAAATCTTCAACTATGAATTAATAGGTTAGTATTCTTTTTTCAGAAGATTTATTTATTTGAGAGAGAGAGAGAGAGAGAGAGTGTGCGCGCGCGTGCACACACACACACACAAGTGGTGGGGAAGGGGCAGGAGGAGAGGGAGAGAAAGAATCCTCAGGCAGACTCCCTGCTGAGCACAGAGCCTGACAAAGGGCTCAATCCCAGGACCCTGAAATCATGACCTGAGCCGATGTTATAAGTGGCCAGCTGCTCAACTGGTGCTCCAATAAGTTAGTATTTTTTTTTAAAGATTTTATTTATTTATTCATGAAAGACACAGAGAGAGGCAGAGACACAGGCAGATGGAGAAGCAGGATCCTCGTAGGGACCCTGATGCAGGACTCAATTCCAGACCCTGGGGTCACACCCTGAGCTGAAAGGCAGGCAGGCTCAACCACTGAGCTACCCAGATGTCCCGATAAGTTAGTATTCTTAACTATACATCTGTTTTGTGAGAATTTAGTTAGAATCATTTTATCACTTATTTTTGGATACAGTATTAAGTCCCTGAGTTTCTGTCCTTGAGAGATTGAAACCAGACTCTAGATCATGGTAAGTCCACCCAGGCATGTCACCGTGTGAGGCCGCTTTTGTGTCCACTTACACTGACATTCTTTTCCTTTGCAATTTCCTACCATACGTTTTCTATTCCAAGAATTTCCAAATCCGGAGTTCCCTGGCATGGTCTTTTCTTATTAAATGTGTATGCAAATCTGCTCGCAGAATCATCAGGTGTTATATGATTTTCTGACAAATATATGCAGACGATAGTTGGCTGAATGCCTAGGTCAAGTATACGGTAAACGCAGCTGGCTGATTGACCGGGATCTACTTTGCATTTGATGGCTGCAGAATACATAAGTGCTTTTCACATTTCTGTGTTAGGGTTGCTCAAATATAGAAATTTCTAGCGTTTTAGATACTCAAGATAAATACATATCAGAACAGGAGAAACATCACTGAGCTGTAGTTATGATTCCACTAAAACCGGGGGATTCAGCAATTCTGACAGCTTGATTAATTTACCCATCTTCCCACTCCATATCTGTGTTCTCTTTCAGTGGGTAGTACTGACTGACTTCTAGTAAACCCTAGGGAAAAACACTTTATAAATGAATTGATATTTGCATGAATACAATATTTGTCAAGGCAGTAAGTGCTAGCAGCACATCCTCCAGGTTAAGCACCCATAAGTTACTCCATACATATTGAACAAGCAAGGGGGAGGAATGCTGTAGCCATGTTTATGTTGAGCTGAAATGTCAATTGATCCTTTTTTACTTTTCTCTAATGTCCAATATTTCTCCAGTATCTGTTTGTCTAACATCTCCAACCTTATAATAGAAAATTCTCATGATTTTAATTTTTATGGTTAAATTGCTTTTTATGTAGTGAGATGAATTCCCTTATCTATTTCTGTTGATGGGTACTATTGCCAGCGAATGGTTGTTTTAAAATGTTTATGATTAAGTGCATGAATTCTGAAGCAAGATGATGGGTGTTTGAATTCTGGTTTTCCCAAATATTAGCTGTGTGACTTTGGGCAAGTTGCTTAAACTCAATGTGCCTCAGTGTCTTCATCTATAAGATGGGAATAATAATAGCTACAACTCCCTAGTGTTGTTTTGAGATAAAAATGAGTTCAGATATGTAAATCATTTGGTATGATGTCTGGAACATAATCATTGCTATATAATGGCTGGCCATTTTTATAATTCAATGTGTGTTTGATTATTCAGCCAACTTACAGAGGTGTTTCTGAATAACATCCTAACTTATGAACAATTACTACCTGCTTATGAATATTAATTAGGTCAGTCTTTTACAAAATTACATATTCAACATTTATTCACTACAGTTGGATATTTCTTTTCCCCTCTCTTTTTACCTTGGGGCATTATAATTCCATTAACTTTTCTAACAAGACCTAAATGATTATATTGAGGAGATAACATAACTAAGATCATCAGGACCTGCATTACTGGTCTAGTAATTTAATAGGTACCCAGACTTATCTGGAAGATATTTGCTTATAGTTAGTTGGGATACTTGTATATGATCAATAACATTGCCTTTCATAGAACAATAGTGCCTGGGTCTAGGTATATCTGACTCTACATAAAGACTGTTTTATTTTAAATGTTTGTGGTCATTCATAGTAAAGAAAATCACACCAGAGTTACTTGATATCTGAGATGATAGTTTTTTGCATTTGAGAATTATTACATCGCATTGCACCACTTATAGAAATGATCTCTGTTAACATCTTAGCTTAAGGAAATGCATTGCCATGTGGAATATTGTATTAATTAAAGGAATAGAGGAATTTAATTTTACCATTAGGGGAATTAGTGCAGCTTTTTCCACTTATCACTCTTCATTTTACATATGCAACTAACCTTAAGGCCGTGTTTACCAGGAAGTTGGTTTGCTTTGAACCTGTGTCTGTGTCACTTGCCATGATTTCTGGTCTACATCACATACAGCAATTTCAGTAAGTGCTGACCTTCAAGTGATTTACATTCACACAGAGACCACAGGGATCCCACTCAAACATTCCATCACACAACAAGCTTTCATTAAGTATTTCTCTGGAAAGCACATTTTAGGTATCTGCATCAGGTCATATTACAGAAAATGTTTAATTTTCTTCTCACTTCTTCCTTCTCTGGAGGTTAGGAAGAAAATGTCATCTTTGCTCCAGTGTATGAAGATGTTTTTATTTTTCTTTTTATAGTATTATTGAATTCAGGGTCACAGGGCAAGCAAGTTTAAGAAGAATACTGAGAAAAATCTGTAATAGAAAAGATAAAAAGCCTTAAAGAAAGCAGGTTATATTCCAGATCACATTAACTCAGTAAAGGTTGAAAACACTTATGTTTTTAAATGAAAAAGTGTAAGTTTGAAGCTTTGAAAATAAATCATTGCATGTTAGTTATAAATGATATAATGACATATCATTAATGACTTTACTTAAATTATTGTTTATAGTGATAAAACCTTACAGTAGTGACCCTTTTCGTGTTAAAATTCTGCTTTTATTTACAACAAATACATTTTGTGGACTAAGGGACATTTTTTAATTCAGTAAAGTAGAACACTTCTATAATATTGTTACTTAAAAGCCGAGGACAGTATGATGTTGAGTTCATCTTATATCTGTCTATGAAAAGATTGAGTAACAGACATCCAAAAGGTGTTTTATCTTAAAGCTTGGTTCTATGGTGCAGAATTGAGAGGAACGGCTAGCAAGAGGCAATAAACCATTTTATTCCAAGTTGATGTATTCAAGTAAGAAAGCTTGGGGTTTCGCCAAGTTTTATGAAATGTATCATTGTGTTTCTAAGACTTCACAAAGAATCTCAGAAACTCCCAGTTTGGAGCCTGAGAGTCTGATTCAAGTGTGTTTATTGATTAAAGAGACCAGATGATGGCTAATTTTCCTTTCACTTTGTGATGATCCCATGGATTGAGAAAGATTTTTACACGCATGCACACACATACATTAACTCTCTTATGCCTCTAAGCCAGTACTGAGAGTTGTCTGAATGAGTCAAAGTGACCTTGCATGTGGAGAAAGAAACCTGTGCACATCAGGAAAAGTTTTGAAATGGGAATGAAGTTTCATTAGTGCACTGTACCACACACTGCTTATGTCTCTGATCACTTTGATACCAAGAAAGCCTTTTTCTTATTATCCTCTTCTCTCAAATATTGTAAAGAAAAATGTTCATTTTATTGGCTCTATCAAAATTATTTGCAGCATGTTGGCTCCTCTAGCATTCTGACTAATATTGTTTTGGTCAGACCTGAAATGTCTACCTTCTTCCTCTCAGTTAGCTAGCCTTTGGGGATCTTGGAAGGGGGAGAAAAGTGACTCATCATTTTTTCCAATCCTTTTCTGATCTTTTTAGCTTCACCTTCTTCTTGGCTTTATGTACTCTCATTGGCAAAGAGAAAGGGGCGTCATGTTCTGATCATTGGAAAACAGTTGTAATATGTTTTAAATATGTTACTATCCTCTGGGGCTATCTTGCTGGACAGTTTTTAATGTTCGTTTGAGTTCTTACTCCTGCATTTGAGCTTAAAGACCAGTTTGAAGAGTAACTTTATTAGAGTAATGTTTTGGTTTGATTATGGGGGCCCAGAGAAGAGGCATGATCTACTCTGCAGAGTCAACAAGCTATTCTCAGGAATACTCTTGGTCATAGAGTCATCTACAACCTTCTTCTCTCTAAGTGTTAGTTGTCTGTCCTCATGCCTCTTCTTGCTCTTCCTTATTCCAATTGCATTCTAATTCTCTGCTAAATAATTAACAACTGACTAAATCTGTTAAATATAAAGACAAGATTTTGAAGTAGTTTAAGTCTTTCTATGGGCAGCTTATAGACATAATCTCAATTATTTTCTTATCATATTTGTAATAGGAAGTTCTAGAACCATCTGGTCTTTGCCATATAAATTATGGAAAACACTATTAGTTATTTTATCTCAGGGATTGGCAGTCCTTTTCTGCAAGGGGCCAGGTAGTAAATATTATAGCTTTTATAGAACATACAGTCTCTGTCACATCTACTCAATTGTGCTGTTGTAGCATGAAGGAGCCTTAGATGACGTGTAAATAACCAAGTGTGGCTAACATTTGTCCTATCTGGTGGCTTCTCCCTTCATTCTTTCTGAAACCCAGATTGTGGCATTTTTATTTCTTTTCTTTTCTTTTATTTTTTTTTCAGTATTAAGTTGGTGAGTACATGCTCAGGAAAGTAGGCTCCTCTCTCAGGTTTAAGTGATGTATCATGATTGAATTAAACCAGTAGGGATCCCCTTTGGCCAGAGATTGGGTTAGAGGCAGGTCTATGTCCCATTTGTGAACACTGAAACTGAAAGGGAAGCTTTCTGTTGGGGAGCCTTCTGCTAACTATTTTGCAGGAGAAGGCCACATGAGAAAAGCAGATTCCTTAGCTACATTATGAAGATATGATTATATCACATTATTATCGATGATGAAGATAATGATGATTTGTGCCAACTTCAAGTAACTCATCACTTTATCCCCAAATTTGTGGTGCACATTGTTACCACTTTTTTTGGGTAGTTTTTTTTTAAATGTTTAAGAATGGATACTTTTAATTTGCTTCATAAGCAACCGAACTCACAGCAAATACAAGGTCTGTTTCCAGAAACCTAATTACAAATCCATGAAAACTATAAGTACCTTAAAAAGCTATCTTTTAAAAAAATGTCATTGCAAATAACTGACTACTTCTTTCAAGATCCCTTAGGGAATGTAGCAGTGCCACTTAATGTAATTTTTATACATGTAGAAGAATATTTTCTAAGATTTAAAAGAAATGATAGAATAAAATCTAATTAGAAAGTTGGGGATTTTTGCAGAGAATTTATAGGTTTTATAGAGGTTTCTTATACTTATGCACATGCATACAATATTCTTTAATTGGAAAATGGATATGGTACATCTCATATTGAGTAATTTATGAGGTGTGAGGCCATATTAACCAGCTTCCAAATAGTCATATTTATATAAATTTCCTTCTTCAATGATTTCTTCCTTGTCCAAGAAGTATTACTTACATTTACAATATACACATGTCATTTTATCTTAAAACTCCATATAGCTTAGCAGTTTAGTCACTGACAGAAGAAAATTTTCTGTGTACCTCTAAGTATCTTTGTTTCTATACTTATTATCAGCATTGAAATGGAAATTTATTTCCCATGTACACCAGGTTTAAATCTTACTTCAAAATCTTGGCTGTCAAAGGGAAAAAGTTCAGATGGAGCCCCCCTTATCCATTTGCTAACCATGGGATAAAGTCACTAATTAATTTTAAAAGCAGGCTCTTTTGCTTGGAGTGAGTAGTTTTGCTCTTAATAACGGCTTTCCTGCTTTCTAATTAGAGGATTTATTTTTTCCTTGCTGAACATTCTGTTTGAATTTGTTTCCCTGTCCTGTTTAATTTCTTACTGATTTGCAAAAGTAAAACATAACCATGAGAGTCAGATTTTGTATTCAGCTTTAATGACATTTGAAGAGAAAAACAAGAAAAGGAAGCTGTGCTTTTCAGATGAATTGTTCTCTTGCCTTCTTTTATTGTTATTCCATCTGGCAATATAATTGGTAGTTGTGGTCAGTCTCAGGAAAAAGGATCTCACACTGAATGGACCATCTTCACACCAAAGTGCTAGTAGAAGGAGACTATGCTTGAGATGTATGCATAGTTGTTCTTGTGGCACTGGTGTTCAAACCAGTAGATGTTATCTTTTGCTAATCATATCTATGCATAGGAAATTTAAAGCTGATTTTTTTTTAAGAGAATGAATCTCATGGACCTGTCTACATAAAGATTCTCCTTTTTGCTTGTGAACAACATGTAAGTCCAGTCTTTCAATTATTCTGAGCTGTTTTGATGCTATGAAGTCTAAATAAGCCAGGGGAATCTAAACTTCTATGTGACTGGCGATTTACAACTCCATGAGAATATGACCTCAGTTACACATATTCAAAAATTCAAAGTTCCTTGGGTAAAACTGCACCATTTTGTAAAATTTAATACCACCAAGGGTCCTAAGTGACTTTCCAATAAGTTAGGTTGTCCTTTGATAGTAAGCTGGGTTGGCTGGCTAACTAGGACGAGACAATATGTATGTAATTGGGTGTGTCTCTGTGTGTATATGAGTGTGTATGTATAACTTGTTGATATCATAGTGTAGTAAATATTTTATAGAGTTTGATAAAATAGATTGTAGAATGGTTTGGAATATATGAACAATCCATTCAGCAGATAATAGATAATAGCTGTGTAAAACATGGTGGCACAGAACCAAAACCTGGCTTTTAGTCACAATGTTACAACCTATCAGTGGCTTTGTCCCTGAAGGCTGTTTACTCTCATCATCATCTATAAAATGATAGTCTTGGGCTACATGAGCAAATCTATATTAGTTTTATACTATTGATAATAGATTACCACCACAAACTTCATGGCCTAAAACACATCACAATAGCGGGTTGAATCATTTTCATGCTTTAATTCTCTTTGACTTCCTTTTTTGCCTCCATCTCCTCTGTCCCACTCTTTTGCATTGTATCTCTGATTGACTCTTCTGCTTTTTTTCTGCTTTTAAGGGTTCATGTGACTATACTGTGTCCATCTAGGTATTTCAAGATAATTTCTCTGTCTTAAAGTTAGCTGATTAGTAACCTTAATTTCATCTGCAAAGTCTCTTCATGACAGTAGTTAGAATAGCATTTCACTGGATAACCAAGAGACAGGGAACTTGGGGGGATAGCTTCAGAATTCATCCTTCATGCCTAAAATAATTAAGAAATGTTTATGATGTGTCTTCTGTGTTTAGTATTCTGCATTAAATGTAGGGGACAAAAAAGAGAATGATGTATTGACTACCCTCTAGGAGCTCAAAGTTGGTGTAGAAAAGTCAAGTATGTATAAGAGATGGTTTGATGAAGATAAGCAGACATTGGATTTGGGAAGGATGTGAGAAGCATCCTGGAATAATAATGGTGGGCAGGCACATGGACATCAGCATGTAATAGGGCATAGCTATAATCTAAAGGACAACCTCAAATTAATGCTGGGGAATGAGAGCATTGAGAGGAGCATCTAGCTCATTTCTTACATATTTCTCTCCAGCAAGGAAGGAGTGACAAGATGGGGCAAGAGGCCAGGAGTCTTATTCTAGTTGAGGTTTCTCTGTTGTGAAACATGAGCCAGGACAGAAGAGGTTCTTCCCTACTAATTCTGCAAACTTTTGCCCTCAACTGGAAATAATACTATCTGCTTCAACATATCCTCCAGGAATAATTTAAACTTAAATATGATAAAACACAAGGCTAGTGCTTTGGGTTTTTAGAGAAACCTGGTGGTATAAATATAAGGCCACTGAGATTAGCTAAATCATATTCTTCACGGAACACTGGAGTCAGGAGGTTAGTTAATAAGGTGTCTTCTGGAGTGGGATCTCAGGTTATGGGCATTAGAAAGGCAGCCATGGAAACAGTGATCTTGACTAGAATTGTTCTTTCAAACTGAGCCTTTAGGTTTCAGTACTTCAGTCTTGGGAGTAGGCTACTGATTCAATTCTAGTCTTTCTGAGCCTAGCTCAAATTGCTAAGCAATGTCAGACTCAGGACACATACTAAATAGCTTTAGAGTCTCAGGGTCTTCAGTCCACTAAAAGGAAGTCCTGGAATTAAGTAATTTAAAGGCATTATGAGCATGGAGTACTTTTACAGAGGCCAAGTACTACTATTGATGAACTGTCTGTAGTGTTAGATACTCAGAGAGTGACTGGGAGATCCTTTACTGAAATATGGCCTAGCATATTTCTTTTGACTTTGAACTTTGGGAGGGAAACTGAAGTGACTCACTTTATCTAGAGATCTGATGAAAACTTTGTGTGGGTAAAAAGACAATCTGAAAGGCAATTTATTTTCAATTAATTTATCTTTGATAGAAAAAATTGCTGCAATTTAAAAGTAGCATTGACTTCCAAATTCAGGCTTTAAAATGTTTATCATTTATTAAAAATGATTTCAATAAAAGTAAAAATTCCCACCCATATAATTGATAAAGCACAATTTGTAGAGACCCGATTTTAAAGTTTACTTTCTGGGTCAATGTAGAATCAATGAAGTTTAATACCACCCCTGGATTTGTTGTTGTTTTTGTTAAATTTAATGTGAACATCATATTAAAATTGTTTGCTTATGGTTGGCCTATTTGTTCTAGTCATTACTGCTGTGAAATAAACCAGCCCAAAGTTGGCAACTTGGTATAAAACAAGTTTTTATTGTAGTCATGGCTTCTTTGGGTCAGGAATCTCTGAAGGCCATAGTGGGGATGACCTGTCTTAATCCACAATGCCTGGGGCCTCAGCTGCAAGGCTCAACAGCTGGGAGGTGTGTGTAAGTTGATGGTGAGACCTGCTCATCTAATGGCTTGTTCAGTCACATGATGCCCCTTGGCAGATAGGACCCAAAGTCTAGACATGCCTATTCTTGGCCTCTTTGAGTGGCTTGACTTCCTCAAGTCATGGCAGGTTACATGGAAGTTCAAGTTGTTAAGTGCAATCATTCCAGTGAGCCAGGGGAAGCTGCCTCAGAAACCACATGGTGCCAGTCCCATTACTGCCACCACTGCTTTGGTTACAAAAGAATCACACCTGCTCACATTCAAGGGGAGTGGATACAGGCATCATTGCTCAGTTGGAGGAGTACCAAGGTTATATTGTAGAAGTAAGGGTATGGGGGCTGGAAGATCTGTTGTAGCTATTTTTGAAAGTGCAATCTGTCACGATGTTCATGGTATGCATATCTATTATTCGATCGAGAGTATCTTTGTAGCCACAGTCTGTCTTGCTTACCTGCCATTATGCATTTGGGAACTATTCAGAAAAATCTTTTTTTGTGGCTGTAAGATAAATGAAACTGCATGTTCTAATACTTGTGATGAGAAGAACAAATGTTAAATTGAAAAATGCAATGATATTTTTATTATTCGGTTTACTAGTAACGTTATGGATATATTTCATTAAAAATTTCATTTGTACATATCTCCATGAAAACTTTATTTCTCTTTATTCAGGCAGGTTGTGTCAGCCAAACGGCAGATGGCCTGCCCATAATGCTTTTGGGCAGATGTTCTCATTTGGGCCATAATATGTGAATAAAAAATGTCATATTGCAAGCTATCTCATCATCTGTAGTAATTACTGGATAAAGTCCAATGTTTACACAGGTCTTTTATAACTGTGTGTTATATTGGCTAGGGGTAGTACTGGAAACTTGGTATAGAGTAACACTGTTTTGCTAAGCTTCGAATGGATTATTTCACACTATTCAATTTGATATTTACCAAATGGTCATAAATCTATATGTTTTTCTATATGTAGAATTTAGGCAACAGCTCAATAGCATTATTTTATTAATTCTAACATTCTGGTTTTACCATTTTGAAAGCTTATATTGCCAAAATAAAGGCATATAATTATTGTATCCTGGTGATAGATTAGAAAACTGAAAGTAAGTCTATTCCTGAAAAGAAGTGGAATGAGAAAAAAATCCAGTAATCAACTGGGCAATCAGTAGAAATATTAGGATGGTTTTACCATGTGTTTTGTTTGAGGATTCACTTCAATCGTGTAAGACTCCAAGAGTTTTTGGTTTTGTTTTGTTTTGAAAATTGAGGTGTTTGTCACTAGTAGAACTTCTAGAGATATTAGAAGTAAGCTGTTTTGAGTGGTGAGAGAAAATGGAAGACAATTACTCCATTTCTTGAAAGAGGAAAACATGCAGAGACTGATGTACAATAGGTTTTGTGTAGGTCATTTTCTTTCTTTCAATCTTGGATACTATTCAATCACTTGTGCTTTCTTTACCCAGTCCAACATCAGCATCTGTTGGAAACTCTAAAAGGGGCAACAGAAGGTGCTGCATATAAAAAGTTCTTATTGGTGCTGCTTTGTTAGATATAAGTACAGCTTCTTCAAAAGACTGAATTAGAAAACAGACTAATGTTATTTTGCACCTGCGTCTCTATTTACATTTTCTATTCACCTACATGCTTAGGCAATATTGCCGAGAAAAATGACATTTTAAGAAAAGCAAGGAACAGAATAGGTGTTGACTCTTGAATTTTGATAGTACGTTCTACACCTAGATACATGAATGTAGCATGTATCACGAGTGGGTTCATTTTTCACAAACGTTTTGGCAGTGTGTTCTGACTTTTGTTTTCTGTGCTGTTTCTTAAATGTGACTCCATTAACCAGAGGGTTTATATATTTTAGTTCAGAGCAGTGGTTCTCAATGGCAGGCAGTTTTGGCAATATAGGGAGATATCTTTGTTGTCACAGCTAGGGGATGGGCAGTGCTATTAGCATCTACTGTGTAGGAGTTATGAAGACTTCTATTCTACTTATATGTGCCAGTTAATTCTTGGCCACTTATGTTTGAATATGCTGTATAAGTATTCCTCCCCTGTACCAGGATTTCTCAATCATGGCAATATTGACATCTTGTGATGGATAAGCTTTTGTTGAGGGAGGGAGGGCAGCTTTCTTGTCCTTTGTAGGATTGGCATATAAGGTTGGCAATTTTGGTGCTTTAATATGAGAATTATTTTGTTTCTTTCCACCACCCTTTAAGACTGTCTGCTGTTTTGAGATTTTTTTTAAAAGGCCTGATATGATATTGAAAACCTTAGATTTTTAGGGTAACTTCAAATATTATTGGAATGCATTTCCCATGCCAATGACTTGTTTATTAACCCTGACTTGATTTCTTTTTTAAAGAAAAACTTATACAGTATTGTGTGTCAGCTATATCGCAATAAAGCTGGAAAAAAATTAGAAATAATTTAAAAATAAAATGACAATTTTTTGGAGTTTCTTATATATGGATATTGCTTTCAGTATTGTGGTAGGCAGAATGGTACCACCCGACGTCCATGTCCTAATTCTCGGAAACTGTAAATCTGTTGCTTTAAATAGTAAAAGGGGTTTTGCACATGTGATTAAGATTAAAGACCTTGAGATGGGGATTATTCAGGTGGGCCCACTCTAATCACATGAGTACTTAAAAGTGGAGTATTTTTCCCCAGTTGTAGTTAGAGGGTCAGATGGATGGAGATGTGAGAGGAACTCAGTTTGTAGAGGCTGGCTTTGAAGATGGAGGAAGAAGGCCATGAACCAAGGAATATAGACAGCTTCTAGAAGCTGGAAAAGGTAAGAAAATTGGTTCTTCCCTAGAGTCTCCAGATAGCTATACAGCCCTAATAATACCCTGCTCTTAGCCCATTGAATCCCTCATTAGACCTTCTTATCTAAAGAACTGCAAGATAAAAATTTGTGCTTAAGCCATTAAAAAAAGTTTTGAAAAATATTAGATTTAACCCAGTAAGAATTGTTGTTTGTTCTTTTTTAGTTTTACTGCAGGATTTTTTTTTCCAGAGCTTTAAAATGCTAATGTGAATTTTGTTTCTCCTAGAGAGTGAATATGAAAGGCAGTATTTCTCAAATTTGACAGGGAAGTTTTTTGTTTTTGTTTTATTTTTTAAAAAGATTTTATTTATTTATTCATGAGAGGCAGAGAAAGAGAGAGAGAGAGAGAGAGAGAGAGAGAGAGAGAGAGAGGCAGAGACACAGGCAGAGGGAGAAGCAGGCTCCATGTAGGGAGCCTGACGTGAGACTGGATCCCAGGTCTCCAGGATCACGCTCTGGACCAAAGGCAGTGCTAAAGCGCTGAGCCACCCAGGCTGCCCTGTTTTTGTTTTTTAAATGTGTCATGGGCAAGTACAGTTAGGAACCAAAATTCTTTACTAAACAGATACTATATATTTTTTTCAAATGTTATATGAGCTCATTTGGTAAATTGCTTAAAACTAAGAATCTCAGGAGGATGAAAATACAGTTTGGACCACTAACTTAAATCCTGACACTGAGGTTTTTGTTTTTGTTTTTCTTGTTTGAAGGCTCGCAAATTTGTTGAAGTATGATTTGTATTACAATGATAAACCACATTTTCTATTTCTATAAGGGCTTCTCTGCATGCACAGCGTTTCTGTGATAAAAGAGCTGTCTCTTAAAAGAGAAGCCTCAAAATTCAGCAAGAATAGTGATCAATCAGTCAGGGCTAAGCACATGCTATCGTTTTACTGATCTGGGTGTGATTAATGCTTAAAAAGGAAGAACAACCCCATTTCAATTCCCTTTACAACTTTATTCTTAGCAGCACAATGGATTAAATGCTTGCAGAGGAGTTGTTTCTATTGTACATCTTAAAAAGAATTAAATTTTAATTACCAAATGCATTAAACCTGTATATTAATTATGTGGTTTTGGGTTGCAGTGCACCTTGGGCATCAGCACTTTTCCTGAGGTCTCATTTTGCTGACTGCAGTCTGAAGGGAAGCTTGTCCCAGACAGAGGCAACAGGACTAGGGCTGCCAAACAGCACTATGTCCAAACAAAAGGGCTTGCACCCCAATTAAGTTAAAAGTCTCTGAGCTGCTCTTGCATTCCAGATGGCAAGTAAATTCAAATTTACAGAGGGATTTAATTAAGATACTTTGATTGCAAGCATGAAGCCAGGAATGCAATCTCGAGTACAAAAAAAAAAAAAAAAAAAAATTCAGTGGGGCTGAAAAATCACTGCTGTTACGTAGGATTTAGACTACAGTCAAAAGTCTGGGATCTGATATCCTGTAACATTTCTCATTCTGCATTTCTTGCTATTTAGACAATTTAGAAGCCTCTTTCTTGTGGCTGGTAGTGAATAAGATTTGTTTTTTTGTTCTGGGTGGTTAAAAGCAAAAGCTTTGGAATTAGACACATCTGGTTTCAAATGCTAGACTTAGCCGTATTAATGATTTGACTTCTTCCTGAGCCCCCATTTTCTCAACTATTGGATGAGGTTAACACCTACATTTTAAGATTGTGGGGATTGAATAAAAAGCATTCTAATAATTCTATGTGTCTGTCATTAGTCCTGGTCTTTCTACAGCTCCAAACTTGTCCCTCCAGCTCCTTACTTGCCATCTCTAGTCAAATTTCTAATAGGTGTTTTGAGCTTACATTGGCTAAAACAAAAATGGTTGGTTACTGCAACCACAGCAGTCTCAGTTGCAGTTCCAACACCCATTTAGCTGCTTGAGCCAAAGAGCCAGGAGTGAATCATTATTCCTCTCTTCCCATAATTTCCCACAGGCAACTCTGTTAACTCGGCCTCTGATGTGGATCTTGAATATGCCCACCTCTTGCCATTGCCATTACTAGTCTGGGGTTTCTCCAGCTTGCTGCTATTGATATTTTGGGCCAGGTATTTTCTTACTGTAGTGCGTTGTCCTATGCATTGTAAGATGGTCAGCTGTATCTTTGGTTTTTACCCTCTAGATGCCAGTAGCACCCCTCCCCCCAGTTGTGAACCCAAGAATGTCTATAGACATTGATAAATGTCCTCTGGAGGGAGAAAGTCCATCTCTGTTGAGAACTGCTGTACTGGTACAAGTCATTACCTCTTGACACAAAATTATCACAAAAACAAACCACTTGAAGCATTTTATGCTTGACTTTTTGGTCTGTTTAGAGTTTTGTTGTAAAATACTGTAATTCATTTCAAATAATGATAATTTTGCCACTTTTCAATCTTTATCTCCTTTTTATTCTGGTAGTTATTGCTGAATTAAAAAAAAACCTCAAACCTTAGTGGTTTAAAAGAGCAATAACACTTATTTTGCTGACAAATCTGCAATTGGGCAGTAGTTGGCAAAGGCAGCTCATCTCTGCTCTACTCATGGCAACAGAAGTGGCTAAAAGTTTGAGACAATAGACTTTTTTTGCAACATGGTGGCTGGCTTCCAAGAATGAGCATTGCAGGAGGGAGAGAAGTAGGTATAAGCCAAATTGCCTATTAAGACCTAACCTTAGAATTCTTATAGTGTCACTTCTGTAGTATCTTATTCATCAAGAGAGTCACAGAAATCTATGAAGTTTCAAGGACAGAAAAATAATCTCTATCTCTTGATAAAAGAATGACAAAATCCTAGAAGATTGTGGGATTAAAATCATTACAGTGGTGCTCTTTTGTTTTTCTGTGTGTGGGGGGGGGGGTGGAGATTACATCTGCCACACTGTTTTAAGACGAATATTAAGTTGGGAACTAAATAAATGTTTTTGCTCTTTAATGAGAATGTGTGTTGGTTTTCTATTCTGTATTACAAGTTATCACAGATTTAGGGCTTAAAACCTTCATTTTATGTTTCTGTAGGTTAGAAATCTTGGCTCAGTTTAGTTGGATTCTCTGCTCTGTTTCACAAGACTGACATTATTAGCCTGGTTGCATCCTTTCTAGAACTTGAATTGCTCTTTTAAGTTCACAGGATTGTTGTAGAAATCAGTTCTTGGCAGGAACAGGAATCTTAAGGTCTATCATAGAATTCTGCCCACGACAGAATGTTTATAATATTTTCCCATGAAACGTGATAATGATTCTGGGTTTGAGATGTATGTAATCTCCATAATAATCGCCATAGTAATCTCCAGATTACTATGGAGTGTATGTCTATATAATAAAGGGAAATCTAGATCTATTTCTATTGCATAATAGACACTTTACTTGAATTATTATGCTAAATTGTATTAAGAGATTTTCAGATATAATCATCCTAATATTCCTGAAATGAACTTGTTTGGTGTTACTGAATCCTATTTACATTTTAAAAAAAATTTTATTTAGCAATTTGCATCATTATTTGCTGATAATCTTGATCCTATGGAATCCTTTTATTGTGCTGTTAGTGTTGGGATCAGTTTTATGCTGGTATTGTAAAGAAGTTCCCATCTTATGTTCTGAGTGGTTTAAATAGCAATGGAGTTTTCTCATCCATGATTTGCTAATGTGTAGCTATGCAAATATTTAAGCCTAGTAATATTTAAAATTTATATTTTGTATTGTGTGTGGGGGTGGTAGTGGGGAGTTAGGAAAGATTTTTCTTTTTTCTTTTTTTCAATCTGTTAAAACACCTTGCTTAGTTTTTTCTATTTTGGGGTCATTTTGATCTTATTTTAAATATTTTATCAAGTTTTCAAATGCAGCTGTACACAGGTGAGAAAAGATCAATATTGGTATTAAACTTTTTTTTAAAAAAATAGTTATTTTATTATTCCCACTTCTAGTTCCAGATTTTTGTGGGATTTTTTTTTTTTTTTTTTGCAGGAAGGTGTCGAAGATTTTTTGTGAGGTGTGTTAAGATTTTTAAAGAATCTGCCCTTTAATTTCTGCCATTTTAAAATTCACTACATCTTCTTTTTATCTGTTTATTCTTTTTTTCTGTTTGTTGTTTGAATTGTTCTTAAAACTAGCCTATGAGGTAAGTGGATTATTGGAACCATTTTACCAATGGAAAACACTGAGGCTCAGGGAAACTGACTAGTCTGTGGTCATGATTAGTAGTTGACAATGCTTGCATTTGAAGTCAAGCACTCTGGCTCCAGAGCTGCAGTTGCCAACACTAGTAATTATCTGTCTTTTAGCCATTCTAGTGTGTGTGTGTGTGTGTGTGTGTGTGTGAGAAATGTTATCTTGTAGTTCTGTTTTGCATTTTCCTAATAATTATATTAAACATGTTTTCATGTGCTTATTAACTATTTGTATACCTGCCTTGGAGAAATGTCTATTCAAATTATTTGCCCATTTTAAAATTTGGTTGTCTTTTGATAGTTGAATTGTAAGAATTCTTTAAGAAACTGGTATCCAGAATGCAAAATTTTTTATTTTGTTTAAATTCAGTTAATTAACATATAGTATGTTATTAGTTTCAAATAGTTTAGTGATTCATCAGTTGCATTTAACACCCAGTGCGCATTACATCATGTGCCCTCCTTGATGCCCATCCCCGGTTACCCCTTGTGCCACCCACCTCCAGTCCAGCAACCCTCAGTTTGTTTCTTATAGTTTGTCTCCATCTCTGATTTTGTCTTATTTTTCCTTTCCTTCCCCTATGATCCTCTGTTTTGATTTCCGTATGAGTGAATCATAAGTGTCTTCCTATGACTGACTTATTTCACTTAGCATAATACCTTCTAGTTCCATCCATGTTGTGGCAAATGGTAAGATGTCATTTTTTTTTTTTTGATGGCCAAGAGGTATTCTGTGTGTGTGTGTGTATAAAGACCACATCCTCTTTATCCATTCATCTATCAATGGACATCTGGCTCTTTCCATAGTTTGGCTATTGTGGACATTACTGGTATAAACATTGGGGTGCAGGTGCCCCTTTGGATCACTACATTTGTATCCTCTGGATAAATGCCTAGTAGTGCAATTTCTGGGTCATAGGGTAGCTCTATTTTTAACTTTGAGGAGCCTCCACACAGTTTTCCAGAGTGGTTGCACCAATTTGCATTCCCACCAACAGTGCAAGAGGGTTCCCCTTTCTCTGCATCCTTGCCAACATTTGTTTCCTGACTTGTTAATTTTAGCCATTCTGACTGGTATGAGGTGGTGTATCATTGTGGTTTTGATTTGTATTTCCCTAATGCCGAGTGATATGGAACATTTTTTCATGTGTCCGTTGGCCATTTGTAGGTCTTTTTTGGAGAAATGTCTGTTCATGTCTTCTGCCCATTTCTTGACTGGATCATTTGTATTTTGTTGAGTTAGATAAGTTCCTTATAGATTTTGGATACTAGCCCTTTATCTGATAAGACATTTGCAAATATCTTCCATTTTGTAGGGTGTCTTTTGGTTTTATTGACTGTTTCTTTTGCTGTGCAAAAGCTTTTTATCTTGATAAGGTACCAATAGTTCATTTTTGCCTTTGTTTCCCTTGCCTTTGGAGACATGTCTGGCAAGATGTTGCTGATACCAACAGATTTCTTTCTTTTTTTTTTTTTTTAAGATTTTATTTATTTATTCATGAGAGACAGAGAGAGAGGGGCAGAGACATAGATAGGCAGAGGGAGAAGCAGGCTCCATTCAGAGAGCCTGATGTGGGACTTGATCCCGGGACTCCAGGATCATGCCCTGAGCCAAAGACAGGTGCTCAACCACTGAGCCACCCAGGCATCCCTACCAACAGATTTCTTTCAGATATATGAATTGCAAATATTTCCTCAATCCCCTGGATTAACGTTTTAATGTTTTGTTGATGTGCTTTGAATCGGTGCGTTTAAAAAAAAATATTGATGAAATTTAACTTATCTGTTTTTGCTTTTGTCATTTGTACTTTTGTTATGGTAAAACAATTAAAGATCACAAAAGTGTTCATTTTTTTTCTCTCTCTTTTTTTTTTTTTTTTTGCAAGAGTTGGTGAAAGATTTGTTACTTCTTTTTTTTTTTTATAAATTTTTTTATTATTTATTTATGATAGTCATACAGAGAGAGAGAGAGGCAGAGACATAGGCAGAGGGAGAAGCAGGCTCCATGCACTGGGAGCCTGATGTGGGATTCGATCCCGGGTCTCCAGGATCGCGCCCTGGGCCAAAGGCAGGCGCCAAACCACTACGCCACCCAGGGATCCTGATTTGTTACTTCTTTAAATGTTGGATAAGATTCACCAGTAAAGCCATCAAAGCCTTTGTCAGTGTTTTGATTACTGACTTAATCTCTTGTTATAGGTAGATTCAGATATTTTCTTTACTCAGTTTTGATTCATTGTGTCTTTCTAGAAATTTATCCATTTCCAATTATGTACTTTGTTGGTATACTGTGAATAATATTCCCTTAATCTTTATTTTTGTAAGGTACATGGAAATGTCCTCTCCTTTCTCTCCTGTTTTAATAATTTGAATCTTCTAACTTTCTTGATTAGTTTAGCTAATATTTTGCCACTCTCCTAATCTTTTCTCTTATATTGATCTATGTATCTTTATGCTGACACTACACTGTCTTGATTATTCTAGTTTTATAGTAACTTTTGAGGTCAGTAAATGTGAGTCCTTGGAACCATGTGATTCCAAGGACAACTTCTGGTTTGTTGATTGTTTCTGTTTTTCCTTTATTTCTGCTCTAATCTTCATTTTCTTACTGTTGATTACTTTTGGTTTTATGGATTATCTCTTTTTAAAATCTGTAGAACTTCTATTTGGTTCTTAATTTCTATTTACTGATATTCTCTATTTCATGGGACATTATTTTCACACTTGTTCCTTAGACATGGTTTCCTTTAGTTCTTTTGACATAATAGCTACTTTACGAGCACCTGGGTGACTCAGTCAGTCGCACATCTGACTCTTGATTTTTGGCTCAGGTCACGGTCTCTGGGTTGTGGGATTGAGCCCCACATTAGGCTCTGTGCTGGGCATGGAGTCTGTTTAGGATTATCTCTTCCTCTCCCTCTGTTCCTTTCTCATTCATGTGTGCACTCTCTTAAAAAAAATTGCTGTTTTAAAATTTTTATTTAGTAACTCAAATGTCTGGGTTTCCTCAGGATAATTTCTACTGACTTTCTCCCTCAGCACCCCACCAATAGATAGCCATACAAACTTGTTTCCTTGTATGTTTTGAAGTCTGTTTGGAGATTGGACATTTTAAATAATGTGACCTCTCTGAAAATCAGACCCCTCTCCTCATGATCTCGCCATTGTTTCTTGGTTTAGCTGGTGATTGTTGCTGGTCTGT
Organism: Vulpes vulpes; assembly: GCF_048418805.1. Lineage (NCBI taxonomy): Eukaryota > Metazoa > Chordata > Mammalia > Carnivora > Canidae > Vulpes > Vulpes vulpes. Next base: position 24,954,185 of record NC_132794.1, on the reverse strand, counting down.
ATTCTTTGGCATATGCAGCTATTGGTTTCTCTGCTCAGTTAGCTGAGTGGTCAGCCAATATTGGACAGTTTTTCTTAAATGCCTTAAAATGTAAGTCTTTCCCACCCATCACCTTTTCTAAGGTGGTACTCTGTGTGAGTATTAAGCCACACTTTCAATTGTTCGAGCAGTTCCCAACTCTACTTTCGCTTTCACTTCCTACTTGGGCAGGTCCTCGAGATTAGCTACAGATGAGAGATTAGGGGCTTCTCAGGCCTTTACTAGGAATGACCACATTTTCATGACCTTCTAGGTTCCCAGGAATGTTAGTAACATTTTCTCTCATTTCCTTTTAAGATCCCTCTTCTTGTGTGCTTTTGTATTGTTATTTCTGCTTTATGGAGGTGTATTAGACAACTGAAACTGTTTTTGTTGTTGTTTAACAGGAAACTTAAGGCAAAGACTGCACTGAGTGAGCTCTGAATCAGGTCAAATAAAGAGAATCCTGTGAGTATAGATTTCTAGGAAGTAAAAAGATCAAATAATGCTAGTTCTCTGGGACTAAGGCTTTTGGTTCAAAACCAGTGCTAAACCTGTTTGGTCCCATCCAGTGGTTGCTAAGCATTTTAGAGCTCTCTTGGTGTAAGGTTGTTGATTTTTGAAGCTACTGCAAAGCTAGGTGGAAGGTGATGAGATGGGCTAATGCAAGTTAAATATATAAGGCCAATTGTTCTTACCAAGATTCAGCTGTTTTTCTGAAATAAATACTTCTCAGAATGGCGATTGGTGTCTTTTTTTTTTTTTTCCAGAGTTTTGAAAGTTAATTTTGAGAATTTGTTAGTGTTCTTATTGCTTTTATGAGGAGTGGATCTTTGGAAGTCCTTACTTCCCCCATTACAGAAGTCCCACTCAGAAGATGGGGCTGAAGTATATTAACTTTCTATATGATTAACAACCATAACTTTCATGACTTAAAAGATACCTGTTTATCATGTCATTGTTTTGTAGGTCTAAGGTCTGAGCACTGCTCAACAGGGTCCTCTGCTTGGTTTCACAAGGCTGAAATCCAGACATCATCTTTGGCCAGCTTCTCATTTAGAGTTTGTAGTCCTCCCTCCAGCTCATTCAGGCTATCTACATAATTCAGTTCCTTATAATTATAAGACTGAGGTAGGTTCTCCAGTCATAGGGCCACCCCTTTCCACAGGCAGTTCACGACATGGCAGTTTGCTACTTAGACACCAGCGACGAAGTAGATCTCTGGCTATTTATGGCTCTTACCTATAGATTCACTGTGAAAGAGCTTACCTGCTTGTGCAGTCTCATCCAGGATAGTTTCTTCTTTGAGAACTTAAATTGATTAAAGACTTTAATTACGTCTGCTGGATCCCTTCATCTTTGCCAAATAAGATACTGTAGTATAACTGCAATATAACCCATCACCTTTGCCATATTCTACTCTTTAGAGGCAAGTTACAGGTCCTGTCCACACTCACAAGAGGTAGTATTCAAGGATCATCCTAAAAAATCTGTTACCACAGATAGGAGAATGAGAACTTTTTGGGATTTACTAATTGGCTTGGTCATTTTTTCACTCATAATTTTATCTTTATAATGTAACAATGACTTCAAGTATTATAAAGTGGTAGTGGACTGAGGGGATTCCAACTAACAGTACAGTCAAAATCTAACATCTAGTGTGACAAGAGCCAAGTTCTTGTACTGTCCTTACAAGCTTGCTTGTGTTGGGACTTGCTATAACTTACAAATATATGCTGCCACTCTTGTGCTGTCGTCAACACCCTAGTCTATACTCTTCAATCTATGCTGTCTATACTGGCATTCTCCCAGTGGATGTGCTTTGCTTTGTAAGTAGAAATGGAGAAAATGTAAGCATACCTAACACCAAGCTTTCCATGATTGGGCAATTTTCTCAAGATATATCATGTAGAGAATAATGCTGAGTTTCACAGCAGGATGGCATTCTCTTTGACCTAAGTAAAGGTTTTGATTTAAATTTAGATTACTAAATGAAAGTTGGAATGTGCGTGTTTGGACCCACTTTGACTTGTTTATAAGGTACTTATAACACTGTTATATATCCCTGATTATAAATCTAAAAGGAGATAAACAGTAGCTTATGAAATTGAATGCTCAAATAACTTTAGACAGAAAAATTAAAATAACCATCAGTAGTGTTCCTAAGCATTTTTTTTTAAAAACCAGACTATGTACTAAGCCTTTCAAAATAGTGATGCTTACGTTTTCATTCACATTATCAGGGAATCCTTTCTTAAAAATATAATGCAACACTAGATAATGGTGGTTATATTTGAAAATCATAAAAATAACACACAAAGGAATTATTCCTTGCAATTAAGTTTTTTTTTCTTTTAATACTAGGTTTAAAGTGCTATTCCAAGAATTGGATTCAATATCTACTAGTTTTCCTTGAATCTTAATGCTAAAGTTCTAATTAAGTTAAATTTTTATGGCATCAATAATTCTAAAATTCCTTAAGGACCACATTGGATTATTAAACAGTTGCTCCTAGCCATTAACTTTCATATTTAAGACCAAGTTTATAAGCTTTTCTTACTTTGTCATTTTTTTGAAGGTACAATTTTTGCTGACAGAGCTTTTGGAGATAACTAATGGATGCATATGATTGTATAAAAAAATGTAGAAAATGATGAAATGGCTTTTTCTAATTAGAAAGGATTGGACCAAACAGGTTCCACTTCAGTCAATGAGGGAGGAAATATGCTGTATCTAACCTAGCAGAGCTTGTTGGTTAGGCCTGGACAGGGATACGGTTGTACTGTTTTATGCCACAGATGTTGTCCTGAGGGCTTATCTGCATGTTATATTTTCTTTCCCCAAATCAAACTATTTAAAATACCAAAAGAGATCTCTAGATATAGAGACATTTTGGCAGAATTATTGCTTTACCATGCAATAATTGCAACTCTGAAGCCAGACTCTGCCCAAATCCTGGATTTTTCCATGCTTAGCTGTGTTACTTTGGGCAAGGCTTGAATTTGCCCATCAGTGTACTTGTAAAATGCACATAGTATGGCTACCTCATGAGTTTCTAGAGTGGACTAAGTGGTAATCTCTGTAAAGCACTTAAACCAAAGGAGTATTGTGTGAAATAACCCCTTTCACTAAAACAATTATTTTCGAATGTAACTTTTCTGTTTTTATATATTGAGGTTTTCTAAATCACAATACAGATATAGTTTAAAAGTAACTGGTAAGGAAATTCTCATTTACAGTGAGTGATAACTTACATAGTCATTCAGTGATTTATTGTCTTTTGCATCTCTTTATTCATTTAGCAAATGTTGTCAGAGATATACTATGTACCAAGTACTGTGCAAGATGCTCGGTCTGTATTTCAGTCTGTATTACTGAATAGGAAAGATATGGTCCTTGGCCTCATGGAATTTATAATCAGATAAAGGAGACAGAAGGAAAAACATCTGATAAGTGAAATATTTAAAACTTGTAACAGATTCTATGAAATAGAATGCCAAGAGAGAAATCAGAAGAAGCTACTTGGTTTTGGGGAAAAACCAGAAATGGCCTCTTTGAGGTCACATTCAAGCTAACCCTGAATTTTAAAGAACCAGAACTAGCAGAGCATTCTAGACACGTGAAAGATATATGAAGGCATGGAAGACTTTGGCTAATTAAAGAAAAGGAAAAAGGCTAAAGAAGATATCATCTTCTTTACCATACCATCATAGTGGTAATGGGGGGAAGGCACTTTGTGGTGGTAAGGAATGAAATCAGAAGTCCAGTTGGGGGCATGTTAATTTGTGAAATTTAAGACCTCCAAATGAAATATCTAGTAAGTAGTTGAATATATACATCTGGAGGTTGGAAGGGTCTGAGCAATAGAATTGGTAAATTATATTTAAGTCTATACACATGAATGAGATCACCTAGGCAGAGGCAGTAGGTAAGAAGAGGATCAAGAACTGAAACAAGAGGGGCAGAAACCTTTAAATATCAGTCAGAAGAGGAAGAGCTGGCAAAGAATATAAAGAGAAGCTAGTGAGATGAAGAAACCCTGGAGGAAGGCAGCCTGGGGAGCTCAGTGGTTTAGCACTGCCTTCGGCCCAGTGTGTGATCCTGGGGTCCTGGGATCCAGTCCCACGTCGGGCTACCTGCATGGAGACTGCTTTTTCCTCTGCCTGTGTCTCTGCCTCTCTCTCTCTCTGTGTCTCTCATGAATAAATAAATAAAATCTTAAAAAAAAAAAAAAAAAGAAATCCTGGAAGGGTGTAAGGTCAGTTACTCTAGGCCCATTCTTAGGGGTAATGCTAAAACCATTGAATGGTCTATTGGGTCTGTTCTTCTCACAAAATCATGTACTAGTACCAGTTAAAAGAATATAGTATAATTTCATAGTCATTGTGTGTGTCTGTAGATGATAGTTTAAGACTCCAAGAGTTACTAGCAACAGGGGATAAAAAATATGAACATATGGACTTCCATTTCCATTTACCCTTATACATGTAAGGGTACCCTTTACCCTTCACACATGTCTAAGACACATATAATAGAATGGACCATTGCCTCCTCTGCACTGGCAAATATAATTCTATCAGAGTAACCAGTTTTTGTTTGAGGTTGTTTTTGGGGCTTCTTTATCTGATGCCATCTGTGCTTCTTGAGCTCAAGCAAGATTATTCTTTCTGAAGATTAGTAAGTATTGCAGAAAGGTGTACTTGAAACAAGTGTGTTTTTGAAGCAAGACTAAATAGATTAAGCTTCATTGGCAATTGGGAGCTCAAAAGGATCTACTGAAACAGAAGATATTATGATTAGAGTTGTGATGTAGGAAAATTACTCTCAGGACAGGACAAAGGAAGTAAAGGAGAAGGGAGATTGGAGGCATGCAAAAGGAGAGACATAGATGCTGCCTTTGTTGCAAAAAGAAAATAAAAACATCCTTAGTTCCATCCACGTCGAAGCAAATGGTGGGTATTTGTCATTTCTAATGGCTGAGTAATATTCCATTGTATACATAAACCACAGCTTCTTTATCCATTCATCTTTCGATGGACACCGAGGCTCCTTCCACAGTTTGGCTATTGTGGACATTGCTGCTAGAAACATCGGGGTGCAGGTGTCCCGGCGTTTCACTGCATCTGTATCTTTGGGGTAAATTCACAACAGTGCAATTGCTGGGTCATAGGGCAGGTCTATTTTTAACTCTTTGAGGAACCTCCACACAGTTTTTCAGAGTGGCTGCGCCAGTTCACATTCACACCAACAGTGTAAGAGGGTTCCCTATGCTGAGTAAAGTAAGTCAATCGGAGAAGGACAAAGATTATATGTTCTCATTCATTTGGGGAATATAAATAATAGTGAAAGGGAATCGAAGGGAAGGGAGAAGAAATGGGTAGGAAATATCAGAAAGGGAGACAACATAAAGACTCCTAACTCTGGAAACGAACTAGGGGTGGTGGAAGGGGAGGAGGGCTTGGGGGTGGTGGTGAATAAGTGACAGGCACTGAGGGGAGCACTTGACGGGATGACCACTGGGTGTTATTCTGTATGTTGGCAAATTGAACACCAATAAAAATAAATTTATTACAAAAAAAATCCTTAGTTATAGGTTGTGAAGGGGTGAGGGTTTAGAAGGAATCCATTATTTCCAGAGTCTTGAGCTAAGAAATGGGTAATAACCCACAAACACAATATGAGAATCAGGTTCCAGGAGTGGAGTTAGAAGTGTAAGTCAGGTAAGAGTTGTGTACATTGGAGGTGCTGGCAACTGTTAATAGAGGGACATCGAGTTCTTAGCAGGAAGCCAGACTCTATCCTCACCACCCTAACATCTGTGAAATAAGCCATGGAATGGCATCCTTCGAGTGTATGTTGAATCACCACCACTTGTTTTCTGTGTATTCCTTATTTATTATTTATTTTATTTCTGTGAAATAGCCTACTATTTTACATTGAGTAGACTGTAGAATTTTGCCATTCTCTATGGAATCTATTAAGGATTTCAGCTTCATCTGCCTAATTTGTTACCAGAACAATCCTTTTTTTTTTTTTTCCAGTAATCTCATTTTCATTTGTCACATACTTAGTATTATCAGGAAAAAAAAAAAAGCTATAACTGTAGCCTTTATATAGTCTGTTGATATCCTGAACTTCTCCATTGCACATCAGGTAAACATCTGTATCCCACACTGGAGTGCAAACCCCAAGTACAGATGTTGTTTCCTTTGCCTCCACTGAGACAATGTTTGGGCCACAGTACCAAGCTTATCTTCTAATTGGGGAAAAATGAAATTTTACTCGCTAATAAATATGAAAGTATTTGATACTAAAATGAGCTCGTGGTAATATTACTAGGTACCTGTGGCAAAAGGGTATTTTAAGCAGTTTAAAGAAAGGCTTTCATTTAAGCTCAGAAGAAAGAGTTGTAATTGGAATAAGATTCACTATCTGCTTACCAGAGAGAATGAAAGATTTTGGTGTAAATAACATACAATATTGTTAAAATTAAGAGAATTTAAATGACAAGTACAACACAACTTCTGATATATCAAGAGTCCAAAGTAAGATAATAGTGGTGCAAATATTACCAAGAGAAGTTTCTACAGCTTTCATTGTTTAATTAAGGGCCTTGCTAAGGGATTCACATAAATTGTTATTAATCCTTTTTAACAACTCTGCAAGAAAGGCATTATTAAGCCTATTTTTCAGTTGAATAAACTGAGGTGGTAAAAAATTATATAAACTGTTAAAATTCTGAAGCAGCAAAAATGTTGAAGAGCTGAGATTTAAATCTGGATCCTTCCTACTCCTCCATCTAGTTATTGAGGAACTATCTAGTCCATGCAGATATTATCATTTGGTGCTTTAATTCTTTATAAAGGGAATTATTATTTTTACTCAAAACTAAAATGCTCAGACACCTTATGGATCTTTCATAATGCCAGAAACTGCAACATTCATAAACAGAATGATGCCAGGATAGTCAATAAATTGATTCTCTAGATTTAACTAATCACCAAAAATTTTGCCAATTTTAAACTTATATCAATTTCTATTAATTATCTAACTTATTCATTAATCAGTTTAAAAATTGTGTTTATTGAACTGGTTTAGAGTGCTCCATCAACAGTAAATTATTTATAATACACTTCCAGGAATAAACTTTGAGTATATTCAGTTGGTTTAGAATGTCACTTTATAAACAAGTTAGCTAATCGTTGAAAAAGCTACTGATGGATCCAAATGAAAATATTTAGTTTTCAACAAGAGCCATACAATTTTGTGTTTAATACTTTGGTTCCCTATCCAATTCCCAGAATACATATGATCTTTGAGAAATTGGCTAAGGATAAATCTCAGCCATCAAGCTTATGGCTGGTAGTAATTAACTTAGAGATCGTCTAGCTAATTGTTTACTCTACAGCTACATTTTGTATAATACAATTCAAATTATACTTTGTGATAGAAGTTTCATAATTATATTTACTGGATACAAGTTATTTTCACAAAGCTATTGGAAATTTATATTTTCCAGGATCCCTTTAAGATTATCTGCGTGTTTTAATATGAGAAGGTGGTGATGGTAAATACAGAGCTACTATGTTATGCTTTGCAGGGGTTTGCTTTATCTTTGTTCCCCTTTCATTGCCAAAAATAGCTCGTATGAGCTTTGATTTCAGATTATCACCAATTCATATCACACTCATAAAACTAATTTCATAAAGGCATGTTTGAAAAGTACTGTGGTTATCTTAATTTTGTTCCTGTTGAGTTTCATCGTGTAGGTACAAAGTGTACTAGGGTTGCCTGGGTGGCTCAGTCTGTTGAGCATCTCTTCGATTCAGCTCAGGTCAAAATCTCAGAGCCCTGGGATCCAGCTCTGCAGTAGGCTTCTTGCTCAGCAGAGAGCCTGCTTGAGATCTCGCCCTCTGCCCCTCCCTGCACATGTGCATGCATGCAAATGTGTTCTCTCTTAGATAATACACTTTATATCTTTCTTTACAATAAAAAAAAAGTATTTAGTTTACTGAGGAATTTTACCGTTTCAGGGGCAATAAAATAACATCTTCTGAAAGCTTCTCACTTCTTGCCAATCTTCCCAAATCTTCTGTGGATAAGAATTGAATGTTATTAAAAAGAAAGCTGATCACTACCAAACACACAGATCCATCCTTAGAAACAGCTTAGAAGTAATTGAGGCCTCAATAAACTCAAGATCTCAAGTTGAAAATCTCCGTTTGTGGGATTTTGAGGTGATCGGGAACACTGGGCTGCTTGGCAAAAAAATTCAGGCAGTTTTCTGCTTTGTCCTTTGTTTTACTTACCCTTTCACCCATTTCTACATCTAATTCTAACTTTTAGATTCTGCCTCAATCATTGATTCCTGTCTGTCTTTGGTTTTCAGGCCATGACCTTGAAATTATTGCTGCCATTATACTCCCCATTCTGAATTGATTTAGTTTTGTCAGTTGGTTTATGGTTTCAGGTTGGTAAGGACCAACCCAGGCTGGCTTTGCGGTTCTTCCGAATTTCTCGACAGCCTACCCCAGACTCCTAGAAACTTGTCTTTGCTCCCTTATACTTACCAGTCTAAAGTCGGGGCAATTTTACCCTTAAATTTCATCTAGGAAGAGATTTTGAGGATTAATAAATTGAAGGGCTTTCATTATACCTTGATTCTCCTGTTCATGTTATTGTGGGAAGAGTCGATTAGGTGCGATAAGCAGCTTTTCCCTCCACTCTCCTTTTCTAGTTCACAAGTGACTTATGAGATTCCTAAAAGCAAGCTCCTCCAGAAAATATTTAGATAGACATTTTATGAATGAATCAAAATGTCTAAAAATTCCATTTATTTTGAGGGATGTCTGCCTCAATACTGAAATTGTTTTCGTAGACATTATAGACCTTCTTATACATGGATTTTATAATGGTTAATAATTTTAATTAATCTTAAGCATTTGGAGTGTCACTGTAGAATATTAAAGAGTAGTCAGCTAGACTGACATCCTGGTTTGGCTACTTCACTCTGCTCCATAGTCCATATTTGTGTGAAAAAGAGGATAATAATAGTTCTTAGTTTATGGTATTGTTTTGGGGATTAAGTGGGATGATATATGTAAAGCAACAATTCCTAGGTTACAGTTGGCATTTTGGTGAGTGTTAGGTTCTAATGTTATTGGCAGAACTTTTAAAAGTTTTTATTTAAATTCCAGTTAGTTAACATACAGTGTAATATTAGTTTCGGGTGTACAATATGGTGATGCAACACTTGCATACATGACCCAGTACCATCATAGCAAGTGTACTCCTTAATTCCCATCACCTATTTTAACTGTCCCCCCCCCCATCTCCCTTCTAGTAACCATCAGTTTGTTCTCTATAGTTAAAAATCTTGCCTGGTTTGCCTCTCTCTCTTTATTCCCTTCTGCTCATTTGTTTTGTTTCTTAAATTCCACATATGAGTGAAATTATATGGTATTTGTTTTTCTCTTACTTACCTCCCACACGGATGGTGGTCTAGCACCATCCATGTCATTGCAAATGGCAAGATTTCATTCCTTTTTATGGCTGAGTTAATTCCCTTGTATATAAGTACCACATCTTTATCCATTATTAGTTGATGGATGCTTGGGCTGCTTCCACAGTTTGGCTCTTGTAGATAATGATGCTGTAGGGGTACATGGAATCCTTTGAATAAGTGTTTTTGTATTCTTTGGGTAAATAGCCAGTAGTGTGATGTAGGGTAGTTCTGTTTTTAACTTTTTGAAGAAGTTTCATACTATTTTTGACAGTGGCTGCACCACTTTGCATTCCCACAAAACAGTGCAAGAGGGTTCCTTTTTTCTCTATGTCCTTGCCAACACCTGTTGTTTCTTATGGTGTTGATTTTAGCCATTCTGACAGGTGTGAGGTGATACCTCATTGTAGTTTTCATTTGTATTTCCCTGATGATGAGTGATGTTGAGCATCTTTTCATGTGTCTGTTGCCATCCATATGTCTTCTTTGGAGAAGTGTCTGTTCATGTCTTCTGCCTACTTTTTAATTGGATTATTTGTTTGGGTATTGTATCAGTTTTATATACTTTGGATACTAACCCTTTATCTGAGATGTCATTTGCAAATATCTTCTACCATTCAATAGATTGCCTTTTAGTTTTGTTGATTGTTTACTGTGCAGATACTTTTTATTTTGATGTAGTCTCAATAGCTTGTTTTTGCTTTTTTTCTCATGCCTCAGGAGACAGAGCTAGAAAGAAGTTGCTATAGCTAATATCTGAGAGATTACTCCCTATGCTCTCTTCTAGGATTTTTATGGTTTCAGGTTTCACATTTAGGTCTCCAATCCATTTCAAGTTTTTTTTTGTGTATGGTGAAAGAAAATAGCCCAGTTTCATTCTTTTGCATGTGACTGTCCAGTTTTCCCAACACCATTTGTTGAGACTTTTTCCCATTGGATATTCGTTCCTCCTCGTCAAAGATGGACTATATAATTATGACTTTACTTTGGGATTTTCTGTTCTATTCCACTGGTCTACATATCTTTTTTATGCCAGTACCATACGGTCTTAATTACTACTGATCTGTAATATATAACTTGAAATCTGGAATTGTGATCACTTCCATTTTGTTTTTCAAGATTGCTTTGGTTATCTGAAGTCTTTTGTGGTTCCATACAAATCCTAGGATTGTTCTATTTCTGTGAAATATGCTGCTGATATTTTGATGGGGATTGCATTAAATCTGTAGATTTCTTTGAATAGTATAGACTTTTAACAATATTTGTTTCATGGTACTAGATAGAAATAACCTCATTCACTTCTGACCATGCATTAGCACACAATTATTTGCTTACATGATATTATCTTGGAAGAACTCCTACCTATGTTGTTAAAACATCACTCAGATCCCAGTGGTTACTCAGTTGGTGGTGGAGGAAACTGATATGGATGCACAGTTAGGCTTCATTATTATGATCGTGAAGGGGTGCTGTTGATAAGGAACAAATCAAAATTAGTGGTTAAGAGAACTCACATCATTAGTATGTAGTAGTTCAGAAGATGGTTCAATGTTCTTTCAAATTATCTTGGGGGGACTGAAAAATCAGAAGAAATGGTATTGTTACCTGATGAATTCACCTAAAATACTGGGGAAAATTCTTAAGATACGATCAAGTAAGTTGTCCTAAAACCAGTTACATATATCCATCAAACTACGGCAAGGGAGACTGCATATTGTTTGAGTTTGGCCTATGGAATCAGCTAGAATTGGGTTTAGCTGTTCTGTGATTTACTATATCTTATAAATTGGGGCAATTAATTAAAGCTAGTTGAGTTCCTACTTCCCATCATATATAATATTCCTAATCTGAGGATTATTAGGAATACTAACAAAAACATGTAGTGGAATGCCTGGTGCAAAGTAAATGTGAAATATGTCATAATTAATAGCAATACATTTATATTAATAGTATCACTACTAGTCAGTATTAATATTTAGAATATGTAAATAACCCTCAGACTATTTACTCAGTTTATTCCTGTTTATTCTAAGATAAAGTGATATGAATAAAATAGGAAAGGAAGGTTTATATATAAAACGTAGCCTGACACAAATAAGTTATGAATTGATATGTGTATGTTCATACATTATAACCTTTAAAATAATTTTACTGAGGGGCATGTGGGTGGCTCAGTTGATTAAGCATGGGCTTAACTCTTGATATGGGCTCAGGTCATGATCTCAGGGTAGTGAGATATAGCCCCACATCAGTGGTGGGGGGAGACCCTCAAGATTCTCTCTCTCTCTCCCTCTCCCTCTACCCCCCCACTCACGTTCTCTTAAAAAAAAAAAAGAATTGTACTGAAATCTGCATACCATTAAACCTATTCCATTAAAATACACAATTTAATATTTTTTAGTATAGAGTTGTACAGTTATCACCACAATATAATTTTAGAGTATTTCATCCATATAAAAAACAAAAAACCAAAACCCTGTACCTATTAACTGTCACTTCCATTCTTCCTAAGCCCTAGGCAACCACTATCTACATTATGTCTCCATAGATCTTCCTATTCTAGACATTTCATATCAATAGAATCATAAAACATATGGTCTTTTGTGACTTTTTTCCACTTAGGGTAGTATTTTCAGGGCTCATCCAAGATATACTTCATTCCTTTTTATTGCTGAATAATATTCCATTGTATGAATGTCCAATCTTATTTATCCATTCATCAGCTGATCGATAAGAGTTGCTTCCACTTTTTGACTATCATATTAATAATGCTGTGATGAATATTCATGTGTACACTTTTGTGTGGAAGTATGCTTTCCATTCTCTTGGGTATATGCCCAGGAGTGGAATTGCTTGGGTTCTATTTAAACTCGATGTTTAACATTTTGAGGAAGTATGAGCCTATTTTCCAAAGCAGCTATACCATTTTATATTCCTGTTAGCAACTACAATATCAGTTTGATTCACATGAACGCTACTTTGAACACTACTCTTGAAATTTCTAATGAATAAAGAACCTGATATTTAGGCAATTTTAAGGATATCACCCATGGCTATCTCAAAGAATAAGATGAATTTGGATGTCAGGATTTGAGCTCTGGTCTAGCTGGGTCCAAGGCCTGTGTTTTTCATGGCCATAGCAAGTCTTCAGGGGACATTCTGAGGGGTTGAGTTTCATTTGGTTCCTGAGTATTCTATTTCAAATGTACCTTGTTTTCCATGATTTATATTCCCCAACCCGGTAGAGCCTAATGAAAAATGCACTTACGAAAAGACATAAAATCTTATTTCAATCTTTTATCTAAGTGGAAAAAGAAAATTCACACCCTTTTAGTCATTTTATATAAACTGATTCTAAAGTAAAAGTGCATTAGTCTTTCCTAGTGCTGCATTATTCCTTTCTTTCTCTCTCTCTCTCTCTCTCTCTCTTAAATATAAAGCAAAAATCCCTGGTCACACTCTTGTCATTTTATTCTATGAACCTATATAAGAAGTATTCTGGGCACTGCCCTGCCTCCTACCCATTCTCTCCACATTAGTATTAAAAGACTTTGTTTTAGCTAAGGTATATCAAGGTAAGCCAAGAGGGTGGCTTCCTGATACTATAATTCTGAGGTCACAAAACCTCTATCATACATAGTCTATAGTACAGAAAAGATAAAATTATATCTTATTGATTAAATACAAAAACCAGTCTCCAAATGCTTTGAAATGAGCAATTAAAGTTTCTCAGTTTTTAAAAAGATTTATTTATGATAGACATAGAGAGGCAGAGACACAGAAGGAGGGAGAAGTAGGCTCCATGCTGGGAGCCCACGCGGGACTCGATCCTGAGTCCAGGATCGCACCCTGGGCCAAAGGCAGGCGCCAAACTGCCGAGCCACCCAGGGATTCCCAAAGTTTCTCGTCTTTAAAATACATTTAAGGTTTGGAGTAGATAAATTTTGGAATCCCTTTTTAAAAAGATCTATTTATTTATTTGAGAAAGAGTATGTGTGAACAGGGGTTGGGGGGAAGAGGGCAGGAGGAGAGAATATCTAAGAAAACTCTGCTGAGCCCAGAGCTTGATGTGGGGCTCAGTCTTACAAGCCATGAGATCAAGACCTGAGCCAAATCCAAAAGTCAGATGCTTAACCAACTGAGCCATCTAGGCACTCCTGGGGTCTCTTTCTTTAAGAATGTACTCTACCTTTCCCCACATCTGTCCATAAAATTTTTGTGTGGGTGTGCCTCCTAAGATAAGTGTTCCTATCACATCTATATTGTCCTAGTACATTGCATTAATAATATATTGGACCAGGATTAGTCCAACCTGTGCCAAATCATGCCCTTTCCTAGGAATTTAAAACAGGATCCAAGGGATTCTAGCTATAATTTGTGATAAATTGTACCAATTAGGAATTGTGGCATAACCACCTTCTGCCATGTTGTCTGAGTGCAGAAAGAAAATAATAAAAGTATACCAAAAAGACTGGGGAGGGAGAGAGATTGAGATTCCTCCTTCTTGAGGAGCCACTTTTGATATCTGCCTTTGTTCATGAGACGTTTCTAATTTTTCTTCATTTCCTCCCTGTTCCCTCCCCCCCCCACCCCGTAAGCTAGCTTGAGTTTCTGTTACTTGCAGTCAAAAAGCACTAATGATTCAAGCTCCTTAGAATGACAAAAAGAAGGAAACAGTGTTTTCCCCTGCTTCCCTGCATTTACTGATAGTGATATTTATATACCCAAGATTTATAATTCTGTGCACACTAATGGAACCAAGAGAAAACCTTCAGTCAAGGAATTTCTTAGATGGCTTATTTATTATGCTGATAGGGAGAAGTGTTACAGAATAAGCAAGGGACCCTGTATTCAATGTTAGAAATTAAAAAGAATAATTTGGATGTTATGATGATTTGTCATCTGAATGTGAATTTTCTTTTGCAACTAAGTCCTAGCTTTCAAAAATCTGTTACTTTTTTACCCACAGAAATACATTGCCATATCTTTAAAAAATATATCATTAAAAGCATAACTATAAAGGTTTACTTTTCCAAAAACACAGACTATATGTAAAGACTATATGTATACTAAGTGAAATTCAGACTAAGAAATTTAACTGGGGAAAAAATAAGTTAGAATGCTTCATATTAGAGTGCATTTTTGGAGAACAAAATGGAGACATGGAGACATAAGGAATAAACACATTTACCACATATGCAAAGTCTCAAAGCAAGCATTGGTTTTAAAATATATATATTTATTATGAATTTTTTCCTTGATACCAAGTGTATAAACTATTCTAAGTTGAACTGAATCTGACTTCAAGTTTATGCACTGCCCCATATCAAATACTATGGGAAGGGAGGAACATTTGCAAAGTGGTTTTTAAATTTTTATTTAAATTCCAGTTAGCAAACAGTGTAGTACTAGTTTCAGGTGTACCATTAAGTGATTTAACACTTCCATACAACACCCAGTGCTCATCAAAGTGCACTCCCCAATCCTCATTACCCATTTAACCCATCCCCCCACCCATCTCCTGTCTGGTAACCATAAGTTTATTCTCATATTTAAGAGTCTATTTGTTTTGTCTTTTTCATCTTGTTTTGTTTCTCAAATGCCACATATAAATGAAATCATGTGGCATTTGTCTTTCGCTGACTTATTTCACTTAGGACTTTTTTCTCTAGATCTGTCCATGTTGTCAATTTTATTTGTAAGATTTCATTCGTTTTTAGGGCTGAATAATATTCCATTGTTTGTGTGTGTGTGTGTGTGTGTGTGTATATATATATATATATATATATATATATAGCACATCTTCTTTATCCATTCAGCAGCCAATGGACATTTGGGCTCTTTCCATAACTTTGCTATTGTACATAATGCTGCTATAAACATCAGCATGCATGTATACCTTCAAATTAGTGATTTGTATTCTTTCAGTAAATATCTAGTAGTATAACTGCTAGATCATAAGGTAGTTGTATTTCTAACAGCTGTTGTTTTTTGTGTTAATTTTAGACATTGTGACAGATATAAGGTGGTATCTCATTGTGGTTTTGATTTGTATTTCCCTGATGATGAGTGATGTTGAGCATCTTTTCATGTGTCTGTTGGCAATCTGTACATTGTCTTTGGAAAAATGTCTACTCATATTTTCTGCCCATTTTTAAATTGAATTATTTATTTTTTGGGTGAGTTTCATAAATTCTTCATATATTTTGGATACTAATCCTTTATTTTATACATCATTTGCAAATATATTCTCCCATTCGGTAGGTTGCTTTGTAGTTTTGATGCTTGTTTCCTTCACTGTGCAGAACCTTTTTATTTTGATGAAGTCTCTGAGTTTGAAGGACTCTGATATTTTACTATAATGGGGACAGGGATGAGCCACCCTCCTGAGCCAACTGAGGACAAGGGCTTTCACCAAGAGTTTTAAAGCCCAGTGGCTAGTATCCAGACTTCCTAGGTGTATCTTTCAAGTCATTCCTGTCTAGAGAGCTGTGGACAAATCTTTCTCACCTATGAAAATTTTCAAACCTCTGTCTCCCATCCCCCTCACCCCCCACCCCCAACTTGCAAATACAACAGTCCTCTTTGGCTCAGTTGCGTTTCCCTTTTTCCACTAACTGCCAGCAATTGCTTCTCTCTTTTCTCAATGAATCTCCAACCTCCAAATATTCTTGGATGGTAGCTTGTATCAGTCTGGCTCATTCAGTTGTAAGATATGGGAACCAAACTCCTTGAAGCACCGAAAAGGAGTGTATTGGCTTAAAGAAATGGGAATTCCCTAGGCACTACTGACTTAAGGTGTGGCTGGCCCAGAGGTTGGAAGAGTATCCTTCCTTCTCTGTTCCTTGCTCTGATCTTCTTGTTGGCTTTTTAAAAGCTTTTATCTCTACTGGTATATCACTTCTAGAAAGACTTGGCTGCTAATAACTGATAATTATTCAATTTTGTAAAAGTCTCAGAATGCTGAGTAGAGGCTCATCCATGAAATGACCGTTGTAGCCAGGGAAAATAGTATTTGAATTGTTCGGGCCAGGAGACAGGGAGTATAATAAATTTCATCTGAATTATGGGAATGAAAAGGAATGTGAGTTCTTAGTGACAGTGGTGGGGAAGAGGGGTGGGAAGAAGCATGTTCACTATAGGACTCTCTTTAGTAGGGTCCTGAAATATAAGGAATCTATTTTTCTTTGCCTCAACAAGAACCTTAATCTCAGAATACAAATGTTTGCCTACTTAGGATATGGGAGGGCAAAATACCTCTCATTCTTATCTCAGTAGTAAAATCAAAATATATATTCGTATCTCAATTGGTTATGCTATTACATTTGTAAGTGGATTGCATACTTTAAGAATCTCAATACTAAACATAAAAACATCCTATTTGTTAGCATTTTGCTTAGTCATATCAAATACACACAGTATATTCAGATTAGATTAGATCTCCATCTTTCTGGGATTAGGGAGTCCCCTTCTAACTGATGGCTTTTCTCCTCATCATCCTTTCACATACTTTAAACAGAAAGCTGTTAGGTAAGTCCTCAGAATGTCCAGTTTTTGGCTGTTTATAAAATAAACATGTATTCCAGAAGACATGTAAGGCTCTAGGGCTACAGATATGTGACACAATGCTTTTGCTAAGCTTTCAATCTGTTGAAAACAACAGATGTGTGATCATATAATTGACAATGAAAGTAGCAAGTACTATTATTAAGGCCTAACCGCAAAGTTTCGGTGGAATGGAGTGAGGATTATTGGTTTCTCATTTTCAGTGCAGTAAAGTCAAAACTATTAAAGGTGACATTTGAAGACTTCAGTGTCATTGTTCCAGTCTCCCTTTGAGCTGGCCCCTCCTTCCTAGGTGCCCTTCACTCCAGCCAGATAGAGTGACCCGCTGCTGGCCTGACATCATTGTTGCCTGTGCCTGTTTTCATTTCTTTGCATTTTGTCCTTTCTGCTTGGACTGTATTTCCCACGTTATGCCTGCCTCTGACAATCCTACTTCCTTTAATACCCAACTCAAATGCTCTCCCCTCCTTCAAAGTCTTCTACTTTACTTTTTTTGGATTTGATCTTTTTCTTTGACACTGTAGTACTTGATGTTAGAGAGGCACTTGTCATGTTATTTTGTGAGAATTTTAGTGCGAGTATAGTTTATCACTTTCTCTCTTCCTTTCCCACTCATTCAGGTCTCCTGCAGGGGGGATCCTTCATTTAGCTCACAATTTTGTCTTATTTTCATTGAAGAAATAGAAGCTGATGGTAGTTTCCTTTTATTCTCACCACAAAATAACTATCTATACTTTCTACCTTTTCTTCTATTATCTGATGTGAAATTATTTCTCCTTCCTCTGTGATTTATTAAATACTCTGATCATGAATTCCTTGCTATCTTTACACCACTGGTTTCTTGTTGTCTTAATTTCCACCAGCCTATAAACATTCTTTAACTGTTCTATATCTTAGACACTTCTTTGACTTGAAATCTCATTTTCTCTATTTAATATAAAACTCAGATTAGGAAGTAACCCCAACACTAACAGATTTTACTCTTGTTATGACTGCCTATCCTTCTAAATTCTACACACCCCTCTCCTTCTTTCTTTTTCTTTTTTTTTTAAGGTTTTATTTATTCATGAGAGACACAAAGAGGGAGGCAGAGACACAAGCAGAGGGAGAAGTAGGCTCCATGAAGGGAACCTGATGTGGGATTCAATCCTGGCACTCCAGGATCATACCCTGGGTGGAAGGCAGGCGCTAAATTGCTGAGCCACCCAGGGATCCCTCTCCTTATCTTTCTTGATGGTTAGCAGCATTAGTTAAAATTGACCACTTTCTCCATTTTGGGATATGCTTTTCTCTTGGATTTTATGAAAACACCCTAAATTGTCTTTCTCAATGTCCATTCCATCTAAGTCTACTTTGTTTCTTGCTCTCTTTCTGTCCTTGTAATACCTTAGTATCATGGGCTTACTTTTTGGACTCCTTTTCCCTATATTATTTCATTCATCCTCATGTTCATAAATATATACAGTTTAACTTCTGCAACTCCTGGATTTAGCTCATTTTTAAATTGGGTTATTATATTCTTTTTTTCTGTTGAATTACAAGAGTTCTTAGGTGAAATAAACCAGTCACAAGAGAACAAATGCTGCATGATTCTACTTATATGGATTTCTAAAATAGTTACATTCACAGAATCAGGGAGTAGGAGTATGGTTGCTAAGGGCTGGAGGGAGAGGGAAATGGTGGAGGTGCTAATCAGCAGGTATAATGTCTTAATTGTGTGAGACGAGTAGATTCTAGAGATGCACTGTACAACATTGTCTTTATAGTTAATAATATTGTACTGCACACAAATTTCTTGAATTTAAAAAAACAAACTTAAAATCATGTTGCAAATGAAAATCTTGTTTTCATTGCAACTTAGGAGTGAGAGGAAGGCAGAAATTGAGGAAAGGTAAGTGTCAAGTGTCAGATCTTATTGAGACTATTTAGGAGAACTGATGACATTAAACCTATCTCTTTCAGCACAAGTGGATGAATGGGGAGGATCATTTCTCTGACTCATCTGCTTAGCTTGGAAACTTAACCTTGAGAGAAGAGAAATAACTGCAATTTGATCATACACTCAGTATAAGATTTGCTGATCTGCCTCTAGACAAGTTCTGCTTTTCTCTAAGAAATATCCAGCCATTCACAGAACAGCAAGGAATGTTTTGCTGCAGTTTCTAACTTTTGTTACATGTATGAGCAAGAGTTTTCATATTTTATAAGTATCATGAATAAGGAAGGAAAGCTCATTTCAGTTGAAAAAAAGTATGTATACTTACCTGAAGTTTGCTACATAAATATTCATTTTGGGTCAAGAACCTCCCACAAATTTCACATTAAAAATGTAAATTTTTACCTGTACTTTTGGCTTAAAACCTTCCTTTCATGGCTTTATAGCCTAACTTTAAAAACAGCAGGAGACCAGTAAATTTTGTATGATTGGTTTCTTCCCAAGAGAAGGCAAACTTAATGAAAATAGGGATATCATCTATTATCTGTGTTCACCACTGTATCTGCAGCCAACAGTAGTGCCTGGCAGAAAAATACTTAATAAATAAACTTTTTAAACTAATGACCACACTAAAAAAAGCAGATAGGCAGTGACTGGCATATCCTCTCTCCTCTAAGTAGATTCATAGATCAGAAGCACATGTGATCCTTTTGAGCATGGTAAATGTTGTATGGCCTGTATAAATTGTATGTATATTCTTGTCACATTATTTTCTCATGTGTGATATGAGGGTGTTGGATCAGAATGATATTCAAGGCCCTTTTCAGCTTTGCAAATATAGTCTACCACAGTTCATTATAAGATATATATTTTAGGCTGCCAGTAGCTTTAATTACTAAATATATCAGTTTCAACTTCAAACTTGATAATAAAAAATTATATGATAACAGCAAGAATATCATACCTGCTACTAATATTAATCCTTGATGTCTGAGATTTTTTTTAACCAGCTCAAATTCTGTTCGTTTAGATGATTTCTTACAAACAATATCTCAATCAGCTATTGCTAATGCTGTAAAACTTTTAACATGAAACTTTTATTAAGATGAAGTAAAAAGAATAATGACATTTTTAAATCTTAGGAAATTTTTTCTCCTCTATTGATATGGGAGACTTTTCAAAAAGACACTTTTATATCTTCAATTGGAAATGTTTATTCCTATTTCCTACAGCATTGCTATGTTACAATGAACTGAATGGTGGCTGTTGGGTATAATTGACAGGAACACATTTTCTGGGAGGGGAGAAGCATTCACAAAATCAATATGAATCCATTTGGGAAAGTGGAGTTGTTTAGAGAAATATAAATATCTTCACTCAGTTTTTGTCCATTTACTGAAAGCAGTTTGAAAATAAAATTGAAAAAGCAATGTTCTTCTATATAACTGCACACTAAATATTTTACTACATTAAAACATGGTTTAATGCCTATTATTATTATAAGTATTTTCCTCCTATTTAGTAATTTCCTCATTCCCTGGTGGCTAACTACATCAGGGTTAGCAAAGATTTCTTAAAGGGAATTCATAAAATCATCTAGAATCTTAGATATTATTTTAATGTGTTAAATATACTATTAACTATTCCTTTATATCAAAATAGATATTAAGGTTTATATCAATTAGAATATCTTTGGAGTTTTGGTACCTTAATATCAGCCTTTACTTTTTCTTGGAATAATAAACAATAATTCTTGTTGTAGCTGATTTATGAAGCTAGTCAACAAAGCAAAAAAAAATTCACATTAGCAGAAAGACAAATCAAATGTCAATTTTTATTCAAGACTGTAATACTGATCCTTGTTTGCGAAGAAACCCTTTCATCCTTTTTCTTTTTAACATTTATTTGTGTGTGTGTGTGTGTGTGTGTGTGAGAGAGAGAGAGAGAGAGAGAGAGAGAGAGAGAGAGCGCGTGTGAACGAGTACACCAGTAGGGGAGGAGAAGCAGACTCTCCACTGAGCAGGGAGCATGATGTGGGGCTTAATCCCAGAACCATGGGATCATAACCTGAGCTGAAGGCAAATGCTTTAACTGACTGAGCCACCCAGGTACTCCCACTTTTATTATTTCTTTCAAAGATTTGTGTCATTGTTTTTTTCTTTATATTTAAGTATCTAGTTTGCTTTTACCACTTTAGTTATCACCAACATTCATGCAGCTAAAACCTATGCCCATAATGAAAAGCTCAATTCCATATTTTCAGATGGCTACCAAAATGTTCCCTTGGGAATTCCAGTAGTGCTTAAATCTCAACACATTCCTAAAGTGAAATGATCATTCTCAATCCCCAGGTCAACTTCCATTGTGAATGTTATTCGTTGAGATATTATTTTCCTCCTAGTTTTCATGTATATTGTTAGGAAACTTACTGTCTTAAGACTGGGTAACAGACAAGAACCCTGTAGTGATGATGATCGTTAACTTAGGAGGCTTCATAGCTTAGAATACTTCCTAATTTTAGTCCATTATGCTTCAAAGTGATAGGAGGCAAAGAGGTATAAGTGCCAGATGTTATGGAGCACGAGAAGGTATACCTAGCTTGGTATTTAGATGTTAGACAGAGCTTCATGAAGATAATATGTCTAAGTGGAGCTGTAAAGGATAGGTAGTAGGCAGTGAAGGAAGAAGCAGAGGTGTAGAAGTATTTCAGCTTGCATAATCTTGTGCAAAAGTTTAGATTCAGAACACTTGCATATATAGGAAACTAACATTTAGTATGGCTGAACAGAATGAGAAGACGTGGTGGAAGATATGTCTGGAAAGGTTTTTAAGGAATTGAGATTTTACTATTGAATAATTTTAAGGGAATTGGCCTGAATAGATTTATATTTTAAAAATATTCTTAATGAATTGTGAATAGCATATTTAAGATCAGCAAGAAATGAGGCAGTTAGGCCACTTACATGGCTATAATGTAGAGGAATATGATGAGAACCTTCCCAAGATTAGGAATAGCAGACATAGGATTGAGTGGATTTAATTGCTGTTATAGATGTCAGCACAATTTGATGATTTAGTACATGTGAGTTTCAATGAGACATGAAACTCTTGTTGGGTATCATGGTGGAAAAGGTCACATTATGTGAGCTAGAGAATGTATGGGAACTTTTTAGAAAACATTGACTTGTTGGGCACACCGAACATTGGAGATATTCACCAAGAGTAGAATATGTAGGTTGATATCCAGAAGTGATAATTGGTACAGATTCCAGATTTGGAGTAATCAGAATATATTAGGTAGTTGAGGACCTCACATGGGGGAAGTAGCCAGGAAGGATGCATAAAATAAGAAAAATGGCTTAATGAGAACACTGAGCTTAGGTGATGAGAAGGAGATTTAAGAGAGACTGATTAAGTGTCCAGAAATGTAGGAGGAAAACCATAAGGTATAGTAGCATGAGGGAGACCAGAGAAAGCAAGGGCTTCAGAAATTCTCAAGATAGCTCATCTTTCCTCACTAAAATTCTTCTGTGTATGGTGTCACATATGACTCACTTTCCCCAACACTTAATTCCAATTTTTAACAGTTCGTGGCATATGTATTTCTTTATATTTTTAATATTTAAACCATTTCATAAACTGTTACTGTCCTTTAAAACTTAGAAACAGGATAATTTTTAAAAAGCTTTTATTTTAGGGAGAATGTGAGTGGGGGGAGGAGCAGAGGGGAAAAGAGAAGGAGGGAGAAAGAATCCCCAGACTCCACACTGAGCAAGAAGCCCAATGCAGGGCTGGATCTCACCACTCTGGGATCATGATCTGAGCCAAAACCAAGAGTTGGACGCTTAACTGACTGAGCCACCGATGTGCCCCATAATGGAACATAATCTTGATATTATATGTTTGGTAAATTTGTCATTTTTTATAATCAAATGAAGGTAAAGATAACCTAATCCAAATCCCCAAATGGAAAACCTATCACTGTTAAAGAGTCTGCAGCTTGCTTGCATCTCATACTAATAACTAAATTTTACCAATAATTACAAAGATTACTTGTCTATAATCTGTTCCAAAACAATCCTATTAGAAACTGAAGGACAGTGAGAATTCATGTAAGTCAATTTAGGTATACATATAGGTGATTGTGTCTATATATGTGTATTTATATACACACAGATACAATGCTACCTTTCTTAAGCTAGTTTCTTACATAAATATGTATGTAAAATATATATAGCATATGCATATATATTCATATTGTATGATTTGGGAAGTATTTCCTAAAAGGTACAGCATCTATAATAATCAGCAATTTGTTTCTGAACAAAGTTTTGGATGCAACTGCTGAGAGCTTATTCCTCATTGCCATTATTTTAAATGGGAAAACCTATAATATATATCAACCCAAAAGTCCAAACAAATTTCCTACAACATAACTTTAAAAAATGGTATAGTCATATAGGTGTGCAGATATGAAATACTTAGAGCACCATTTCCTACTCATTAGATAATGCACACAAACCAATTTTAAGAAATGAACATGTACACAGTTTGTATATGAAGTCACAACATTTATAATTAAGTAAATATAAAAAACTTAAAGGAGACAAAGATATAAGACATCTGGGAGGTTTCATGCAATGGGTGCTATCTACCAAGTGCAGTTGAAACTTGAAATTTGAAGTTGAATAAAGTTAAGAAGCCAGTTAGAGAGGGGGCTGAGGATGTCATTGTCATTTTGGCAGTAAAAGAACATGATGTGAATGAGTTGGGATAAAAAGGGGCATGATCAAACTATCAAAAGCAGAAGAACTGAGAGAAATTATCTGCTTTATAAAGCACTCCTTGGGGTAATGCTCTGTAGATTTTCTGACCATGAAGGTTTTCCTATACCTTTAAAGTAGGTGGTCAATGATTGGATATGAAAACATTGCAGGATGGATTCTCCCCTTTTCTGGTGATTATTTTTCATAAGACTGTCAGCAAGACACTCTTTTTTTTAGGAGTAGCTCTTTATCATGTCACTGTCACTTTTAAGGATGTCTACCTAGCATCCATTAGGCATTGATGCCTCATTCAGCTCCAGTGATATCTCAGACATACTTGTCCTATGTTGATACTTAGAATTCTAAAAATGTCTATATGTAATTTTTTAAAAAAGATTTTATTTATTTATTCATAAGAGACACACAGAAACAGAGACATAGGCAGAGGGAGAAGCAGGCCTCCTGCAGGGAGCCTGATGTGGCACTTGATCCCAGGACCTCAGAATTATGACCTAAGCCAAAGGCAGATGCTCAACCATTGAGCTACCCAGGTGCCCCTCTATATATAATTCTGATGTCATCTTACTTGTATCTGGATTGTAATTGGAGAATTTTCCCACACATCATCACTTTGTTGAATAGTTGCATAGTTAAACTTCTATACAAACATCAGCTGATCAATGCTGTACTAGGAAAAAAAATGTATATCCTATTAAATTCAAATGTTAAAGTCTAAAAGACAATTGTCAGGAAAACATTCCTGAGGGGATCATCTATGAAGTGTGCATCATCACCGTACCACCTTGTGGTGATGGTCAATATTAGTTCTACATTTTGTGAATAAACTTACAATTATTCCAATTAAAAATTATTACTAGATATGTTTTAAGATGTTAGACTGAGCACAATTCCTTAGAGCCTTTGAGAGTAACAATGTGTGTTTTTCTACTTCACTAGGTTCTTTTTTTTTTTTTACTTCACTAGGTTCTAAAAAATTAATAAACACAACAAAGTAAGGAAAATGTAAAGCAGACATATCAACTTTATTGCTACTAAAGTCTAAGATATAGTATTTAGCTTAATGTGAGAGCCAAAGGGGCCTGGAAAATGAAACTTAGAATTATACAGATACACCTGTTCAATTATGGTAAAACAGGACCAGAAGAAGGCTCCCACCATGAAAGCTAAATCCTGTTATCCTAAGAGTAGAGGAGAAAGCTTCCATCCTACAGGTAAAGCAGCAACTAAAGGAAAAAAGGAGAATTCTATTCTTCTCACATTTACCAATTAGAAAAGTCCCTGCATCTCCTTGTGGTCTGAGTGAGTAAGGGGTGTGGAGAGAGACCAGGAATATTACATTCTCTGGTCAACTTCTATGTGGGAGGAAATGTCATTTTCTTTTAACAGTTCCCAAAATTTTAGTCTGTTAAACTTTCCAAAAAGACAACATTGCTTTTCCTCAAATGCCCTTCTCTTAGAGGAGATCGTATGTATAGTGGATTATCATCCAGAAATGGTAGATCTGCAGGGCCAGAATGACCTTGTTCATCCTGTGTGGATTTATCTCTCAGTAGAGATCAGCTGAGTCCCCATCTCCAGCTGCTGCCTTCATGAGGCCATTCCCCTGATTCCAGCCATGTCTCCTTTGGGTATCTTTCTGGGAACAACAGGCTCTGCAATGGGTCAGAATAGGACAATAATGCAATTCACTCCATTGCCTCATGCAACTAACACTGAGCATTCATTCTTTTGTTTCTCGTCTAAAACTTTAGTTCCATCAAAAGTTCTTTATTGAAATGAAATTATAGCATAAGGAGGTTTTAAGAAAAATGCTTCTCCCATCCAAGTACTAACCAGGCCCGACCCTGCTTAGCTTCTGAGATCAGACAAGATTGGGCGCGTTCAAGGTGGTATGGTCTTAGACTTGCCATCAGGGAAATACAAATCAAAACCACAATGAGATCCCACCTCACACCAGTGAGAATGGGGAAAATTAACAAGGCAGAAAACCACAAATGTTGGAGAGGATGTGGAGAAAAGGGAACCCTCTTACACTGTTGGTGGGAATGTGAACTGGTGCAGCCGCTCTGGAAATCTGTGTGGAGGTTCCTCAAAGAGTTAAAAATAGACCTGCCCTACGACCCAGCAATTGCACTGTTGGGGATTTACCCCAAAGATACAGATGCAATGAAACTCCGGGACACCTGCACCCCAATGTTTCTAGCAGCAATGTCCACAATAGCCAAACCGTGGAAGGAGCCTCGGTGTCCATCGAAAGATGAATGGATAAAGAAGATGTGGTTTATGTATACAATGGAATATTCCTCAGCCATTAGAAATGACAAATACCCACCATTTGCTTCAACGTGGATGGAACTGGAGGGTATTATGCTGAGTGAAATAAGTCAATCGGAGAAGGACAAACATTATATGGTCTCATTCATTTGGGGAATATAGATAATAGTGAAAGGGAATAGAAGGAAAGGGAGGAGAAATGGGTAGGAAATATCAGAAAGGGAGACAGAACATAGACTCCTAACTCTGGGAAATGAACTAGGGGAGGTGGAAGGGGAGGAGGGCGGGGGGTGGGGGTGAATGGGTGACAGGCACTGAGGGGGGCACTTGATGGGATGAGCACTGGGTGTTATTCTGTATGTTGGCAAATTGAACACCAATAAAAAATAAATTTATTTAAAAAAATGCTTTTCGTCCAGGAACGCTAGCAACACAGAACTATAACAAATTTGAATATAAACCTACTATGAATTTCATGGAGAAAATGAATATCCAATTAATTCCCTTTGCAAGTTAAAGTCCAGTGGCCAAAGGTTGAAATCCAAAATGGAATTCTCTTTTAGGAGTGAAAAGTCCAAAGTCTTCTCCGGTGTCTTCCTCTGTTGAGTCTCAACTAGAGATGTTGCCAATAGAGAGAGAACTGGGTTTCTTCAACAGTCACCATGGTAGCTGTGCCTGCCTGGAATGGGTTTGGTTACTCAAGGTCTCTCACATTCTCTCTCTCTCTCTCTCTCTCTCTCTCTCTCTCACACACACACACACACACACACACACACACACAACTTCTTAAGGAGTCCAGAATTAATAAGACCTAAGATTATCACAGCACGTGCTTCAATCACAGTAGGTTTAGAAAGCAAATTGCCATCTTTTAAAAAAAGAATTATTTAAATTCCAGTTAACATACAGTGTGATATTAGTTTCAGGTATACAATTTAGCAATTCCACATTTACATACAACACCTGGTGTTCACCACATCAAGTGCACACCCTTACTACTCATCACCTGTTTAACCCTTCTCCACCACATCTCCCCCCTGGTAACCATACAAATTACCACCTTCTTGAGCAGTTATCTTAGGCCAATTTGTGTTTTCAGAGCACAGTGTCTTTTGCCAAGGATCATAATAGGGACTCCTTGGTATCTAAGGATGTCATCTTAGTGTTATTTTTGCCAGGATGTAATTTGCAGTCAACTGTTCATAATCCACAGCTTGAAAATAAACTGGAACTTTACTCTGAGAGGTCAATTTTGGCACGGCACATCTATCATATCTGGATTATACCCTGCCTGTGCATTCTATCTCCTCTGGAAACAGTGCTGTGTTCTTGCAAGGTTTAAAATATGCGGTGTTGGAAACCACTATCCCAGGTCTTACTTGTGGTTTGTTTTCTATTAAGCATATTCTTAAAAAGCTTTTAAAATGTTGCTTTTAAGCCTTGTTTCTGGCACCCTGGTACTGAACTGAGTATAGGTTTGATCTAATTGATAAAACTTTGATTATCCTTCATGAGCAGTTTTAGTCCTGTGATACACTGGCTATTTCTACTACCTGTTCTCAAGGAGTCACACAAGGCTGACAAACTACATCCTTGTGAGGTTTATGTTTTCATATCTCCTGGAACTATTGAAAGACAGAGGTGACACCGTGTGATGGAGTGATCTTTGAGCCTGTAGACAAACAAAAGGAATCCAAATTCAGTTCCCCCAAAGTTCCTTCCTTCGCCCTTACAATAGTTCAAGACAACATAAGGGAGTAACGGGGCCAGTAGGCGATGCACCGGCAAATGGGAGGATGGGAAAAAGCCAATGTAAGAGCTGAAAGGGAAGCTTTGCCAACAGTTATTTACATGAGCATATAATTTGCAAATGCAACCAAATAAATATTTCATGGTAGTTTAAACTTACCTAAGCATTTTAGGTCACCATTAAGGAGAGAGACCTACAGTTGAGTTGAGGATCACAGGGCATTTAGTTAATGAAAAGCCATTGTTATTAGTGGACTCTATTATTTATTTGAAAATAGCAAGCTGAAAGTTATCTACAGGTCAGCAAATAACACAGACAATTGAAAGCACACCGGTTCCTTTAGCATCTCCAGTTCTACTTAATTAGATTTTTCAGTGAGATGCGATGCAGTACATTATACAAAGAACTCCCATATTCCCTAGGTAGATATAATAGTTTATAGAGGCTTTACATTCTATTAATCTTAGGGTAATGGGAACTCAGTAAGATATGCTTCATTTCACAGAAGATCATATAAATGTTGCAAGAAGGTTAAAATGGTGGAAATAGTTGATTAAATAGCTTATTTCCTACTTTACGTCTCAAATGCTAACATAATTTATAAACCTTTGTTGCTATAAAATGTTAAAAAACAGCATTATGGTTATTTAAAAGAAATATGATTTCACATGAAACCGTAATAGATTTAGTCCATATGATTTGACATTGTTTGGCAGGATATATCCTCATATAAAACAAAATCTCCAAACTCCCAAAGGGTAGGGTTTCTCCATGTTTTGCACTTTGAAAATTTTGGTGTTTGTGGTAGCATTGTAGAAGGGTAGAAAAAACATGTTCTTGAGGAGAGAAAACTAATTGTATTTTTCTGTGTGAATCCAAGACGTGTTCTCAATATTAATGTCATGTATTACTATGCAAATATGGAAACCTTCAACAAAAAAATGCAGCAATAACATCACCAAAAGGGAAAAGATATATCCTGTGGAATTGGACAGCTCTGCCACCAAAGAGAGGAAATAAAAAATTGAGCATATGTTAGATTATTGTGCTGTCATTTAACACGTACAATTGTTCTTGAAGATAAAATGTTATAAAATTAATGGAATGGCATTTTTTTTTTTAAATTTCAGCCTCTTGTCTAATATCATTTTAAAGATTTTGAGAGAGATCTCACAGGCCAAGGAATTAAATTAAGTAATTTCCTGTAGGATAGAAAACTTAAAATGTTAATAAGTTTATATTCAGAGATTTAGTTCTCAACAGATTTGATTTATTTGCTGGCTTTTAGATGTCATTGTAACAGAGCTCCAGAAAATATGGAAAAGAGGAAAATAGAATGATAAATCAGCTTCATGGGTCAGGATGGTAATTCCAGATGACTCTCAAGGACTGCATTGTTTCAGTCAAACTTGATTTAGGATAAAAAGAAGCACAACTTTATTAATAGACTTTATTTTTAGTACAATTTTAGATATGCTTCTAATTTTTGACTATTATCAATAAAGCTTCTAGGATCATTCATGTGCAGATTTTTGTGTGGATGTAATTTTCAACTCCTTTGGATAAGTATGTAGGAGTGGAATTGCTGGGTCTTACGGCGCGACTATGTTTACTTTCATAAAAAACTGCCAAACTGTCTTGAAAACATTTTGTACCATTTTACATTTCCACAAACAATGAATGAGCATTCCTGTTGTTCTGCACCATTGCTAGTACATTTGGCATTGACAACATTTTGGATTTTAATCTTTGGAGATTTTGGCTTTGTGTTGATTCTCAGGGTATTTTTAAAAAATCTTTTCCATTTCTGTAGTCATCATACTATTAATAAAGTCTATGGATTCAAATAACAAAAACGGTAGATATATTTAAGGGATTACATTGACAAAATGTATAAAATTAAGACTAAAAAAAGAATATAAATGAACTCAATCTCTCAAGTTGAACTTCCAAATAAGCTGTTTACCTCAAGGTAATAACAGCACAGATTGTTTTCACTAGTTCTTGTCTCTTTCACAAGGAATGTACTTAGATACTTCTCTTTAACCTTTTATAAATATAATTTCAGAGAATAAAATGAACATAAAAGTAATTATAAAAAAATAACTAGTTTTCCTCTTTATATTCCCATCCATCTCATTTCTCACATATTTTGGATATTTGATACGTTTAGCAAAATCTTAACAATTCTTTGGATAGAGTTTGAATCAGTTCAATTTTGTATTCTAATTACTTAGAGCCTGTAGTCCATTGAATTATGTATTTTACTCCAATCCCATATGTTCAAATCCTGACTCCCAGTACCTGTGAATGTGATCTCATTTGAAAAAAGTGTCTTTGTAGATTTTATTAGTTAAGAGTTTAATGAGTTCTTATAAGAAGAGGTAAGGACACACACAGGGAAAGGAAGAAGGACATGTGAAGCCAGAGGCAGAGTTTGGAGTGATGAAGCTAGTAGTCACCAGAAGCTAGGAAGAAGGAAGAAAGAATTCTCTAGAACCTTCAGAAGGAGCATGGCTCTGCCAGCACTTTGATTTCAGACTTTTAGTCTCCAGAACAGTAAGAGAATAAATTTCTGTTATTTTAAGTTACCAAGTATGTAGCAATTTGTTATAGGACACTAGCTGCAGATACAGAGCATTTTTAATATCTGAATAATATCTGGTTAATATTACACTCCCAATAACACAATGATGTGAAGAACCAGGCTATCAGTTCAATGAAGCTGTTTAGATCTTAAAATAAGGTCACCGATCTTTCTGTTATTGGTAATCATTCCTTATTTCACTAGTGTAAGCATGTTACTGCTTAAACATTACAACACTTGGATTTAATAGGAAAATGCTAAAATGTTCATATAAATTTTATTTTAAAAAACTCTTGTGGTACGGTCTTTGATTGGGAAGGTAATAAAAATGTAACCTTATTGCATTTGAACCCAGTCCCCAGAAGGGTAATTTGCTTATAAATTTGGTGCTAATTTGATAACAGAGTCTTCTAGTTTGAAGGCCAGAAAGGTATACTGATCTAGTGAACTTCCCTGACTAAGGAAATGAACAACGAAGCATTTCACTGATACTTGTTTTAAAAAGTATTTTCTTTCCTTGACTTCTTAAATGAGGACAGGAATCATTTCCAATCTGACGGAGAGCAACTGACATAAATTGACTTAATTCATATGTATTCTAAAATTCTATCCTTTAAATGCAGAGAACCATTTGAATTTTAGAGATCATGCCCATTCCCAAATTTTTCATTTAAAGGTATTGTTTTTTCTTTCTCTTCTTTTACATTCTTGAACTATATGTTGTGACTATTTGCTTATATACCAGAGGAAGGCAGAAGCACATTTGATGAAGTTTATTTTTTGTAAACAATTTTTACTAAAGTTCATAAAGCTGCTATGACAACCTCTCTTGTTAAAAAATTATATTTTATTCTAATTTCTGAGAAAATGGAAGGTTAGATTCTGAAATTATTTACTACATTTTAAGTTGATTCACTGATGATATAGATGAAAAATAAAAAGTATGCAACCACAGAATTCATCCTTAATTGAATGTATTATGTTTTGTAATAGTTTTATCTAAATCTAACCAACAGAATGATGCTGATAGAAAAGATACTTGATTTTCAACAAAGCAGGATCAGATTTTCATCTCCATCCATCTCCCTCCTTAAAAGTATAACATCCTGTATAATTTCACATAGGTGGTAAATATTCTGCATGTGTCTACATCTTCGAAAGCTAGGTTATCATTCATTGTCAGTGATTAACTTGAATAATTTAAAAGGAAAGTTCATCTTGAAAAATCATTGTTAGAGAATGGCATCTGATATGAATCAAAAATAATACTTTAAATGGTAAAGACTAATCCAGTCATTAAATAAAACTCGAAGTTTTAAATTCAGTGGGGTTTAGATTTGCAAATGAAATTAATTTTAAAACTACCAAAATTATTAATTTGTATTTAGTGATCCTTTGATTCAGAAGAACTTTGCTTGATTAAATCTAAGAGGATCCTGGTGTAATTTTGTGATCATGAGGGAAAGCTGAGATGGAAGCAAATTCTTTCAGAGCCATTTGAATATCTAGTGGCTTTTGACACATGAGGGAAAAGTCAGCTGAGAGAGCAGAATTACCTTTCTTTTCAATCAAATTTTGGTTGAAATTCTGCAATATTCTTAAGTGATTACAAAAAACCTACAAGTAAAAGTATATGCTTGCTTAAAAAGTAGGTATTTCGTTTGCTTAAAATTTCTAACGCTCTTCCAAGTTCCATTAAGTCGCCACAAAAAGCATCATTATGGATTTATAATTTCAAGCTTTGTTTCTAGCTACACATTACATCTCCTTGTTGTAAGTGAAATATAAAGGATTTTCAATTATACTAATTAGAGGTCTTTAATTTGGCTCCCTAAAACTTTGCCATTCCTAAATTTTTTATTTAAGGGTAACCTTTTTAAATTACTTTCTCTCATCTGTCTCATATTTTGGAAGGTTTTGATCACTATACCAACCAAGTAGTATTTTAGAAAATAATATATAACAAATTAATCCAAAGCATGTACTACTCTGCTCTGTTCAGTCACTAAGCATTTCAGCCACTAAGTTGATATATTACTAGTTAAAAGGAAGCCCATCCAGTATCTTAGACCATCTGGGTAGCCTGAGCCATAGCAGAGGTAACTAGAGGAATGGCTGTGACTGACATTTGTGAAATACTGTATATTCCATTCTTCTTGGAGTCTCTCATAGAAAAATATCATTTTGAAGACAAGTGATATAAATCCTAGATTCTGTTTGCATGCCGAAATAACCTAACATCATGATGTTATTTAACATCTCATTTTTACTCAAATGCTGCTATGGTATTTGAAAAATGGACTCAACAAACCTACTGCAATTAAAAGTAACTCATTAAAGTCTATTCTTACATGTTTTTAATACTCTTAAAAGCAATAGCTCAGGGAGAAGTCAGTGACTGAAAAAAATCTTAAAAATACATCGTCTCACTGAATAAATGAAACTCTGCATCTTTTTTTTGTGTGTTTTGTAAGAAATTAATTTTTTAAACTTCAGAATAAAAATCTCTAGGCATCTCTGCAGTTTACCAGTTAAGATTCTGTATAATTACATTACTATTGAAATGGGGGATCCCTGGGTGGCGCAGCGGTTTGGCGCCTGCCTTTGGCCCAGGGCGCGATCCTGGAGACCGGGGATCGAATCCCACATTGGGCTCCCGGTGCATGGAACCTGCTTCTTCCTCTGCCTGTGTCTCTGCCTCTCTCTCTCTCTCTCTCTGACTATCATAAATAAATAAAAAAAAAATTTAACTATTGAAATGGAAAGGAGATTCATAAAATCTAGCATCTTACCAGAAACTATTAAGACATCACTATGGATGCTTCTTTGGAAATCATACCATGGTCCTATAAGATTGTTTTAAAATAAGTACCACAGTTATTTGGAGAATGGGTAAATAAATGATGGAAATACTCCTACTTTCACAAACATGTTGAAACTACATTAAATGTCAGATTCACCATTATGACATTTAGCTTATTTTTAATAGAAACCAGACATTTTTCCCATTACAGTTTATTTCCATCTGAGACACAGTACCTGGAAAAATAGTCAACACCCCTGAGTGAATTTCAAAACATGTAACACTGGTGTTTAAACTGCTTTATATAATAACACAGCATTTCCTTTTAATAAAATACATAGAACTATTATTTTCCTTCCCCTCCTTCACTTATGGATGCAAACAAAGCAACTCCTGGAAGCTATTTTTCTGTAGACCTAAGGAGGTTAACTTCTAGAAAGAAAACAACCTGGTCACTCCTGCTTATGTTTTCACAAAAGACCACTGGGTAAGATCTCTGTTGAGAAAATCACATTGCTTTGTTCCAGTGAGACTTAAATTTTCTAGAAAGTTTAGTTTACTTAGTAGGTGTCACTTGGATTTTTTTCTTTTTAAAATAAAATTCCAAAAGAATAACTTTTTCAGGCTACAGATGATAGGATCAAATAGTGGATGTAGGGTCTATTACTATTGTGTAATTATGTACCTTCTAAAGTTTAATAAGCAAGGGAGAATGGAACAGAATAAAGCACAAGGACCAAGTTTGCTATCCTAAGAGTTGTCCGGTTCCACCCCCTAGTTTTATTGAGATAAAACATTTTGTTAATTTGAGGCATACACCTGATTTAATGTATGTATACTTAGCAAAATGATTACCACAGTGAGTTTAGTTAGTATTCATTACCTTACATAGTTACAAATTTTTTTTCTCGTGATGAGGACTTTTAAGATCTAGTCTTCTAGCAATTCACAAATCTATAATACAATATAGTTTAATTGTCCCATGTATTTCAGGTGGCTGTAGTAGTTACATCTCAGTTTTGGGAATGGCAAGGTATATACCCCAGAAAAGATCTTTTAAGTTACTGAAAGTTTAAGTTTTCATTAATAAAATGTTTATATGCACACCTTTACAGAACAATTTCTAAAATGTGATTCAGAATTTTCTGTGTGATGAACCTATATTTTGAACAGTACACAAGGTTTTTCTTCTTTGAGGAATTCAGGGTCAGCCTTGGGACCCTTACATGCTGCCAGTCATTCCCTCTGGTGTCATTCAATATTAATTTCTCTTTTCTCCTCCCTTAGAAACATGGCGTTTCCAGGCAATACCTTTCACCCTCCTTCATCATGGACACTTCTGCACCTGTTATGCCCATTTTGCCCCTCTGTTTCTGGTAGTCTTCCCTAATATCTGGATTTTGTGTAGAGTTTACATATTGATGACCCCCAAATTTATATGTGTAGTTCCAACCTCATTTTAACTGTACAATTTTTATAATCAATGACTACACACAATTATCTAAGAAACATTTTAAATCAAACAAATTCAAAATTTAGCTTCTAATTTTCCCTCCCCAAAAGATTACTTTCTTGTTGCCTCCATCTTAGTAAATAACACTCCAATCAATTGTTCAAGTTAAAAAATCTTGACTTCTCTTCCTTGAATCTGTTGTAGATCTATCCAGTCTATCTAGTGCCTTCTTTTAAAAACATTGTCTAGAAACTGATCATTTCTCCCCACCCCCACATAGTTAAGCTACTATCATTTCTTATCTGGGCTACTGAAAGTTTCCCAATTCTGAGCTCCTAAACTAGATTTCTGTTTTTGCTCTCGTCCCTTTGTAATCTCAGTAAAGTAACTCTCAAAGGTCGTTTTACTTCAGGTTTTCCCCTATTATTCAGAGTAAAAGTTAGTCTTTGAAATAGCCTTCGTAGTCTACACTGTTTGGCCCCTGTTGTGTCTCTGATCCGCTTCCTACTCTTCTGCTGCACTCTGTTCCAACTATTCAGTTTTATTTCTTTGCCTAAAAACAACTAGGCATGCTTCCTCTTCAGTGACTTGCGTCTCCCACCTGTTTTTCCCCCCTCTTTAAGTAAGGAATACTTCACATCCAGCCATATATGAGGCCTAACCCTACCACCATGAGGTCAACACCTGAGCCGAGATGGAGTCAGATGCTCAACTGAGTAAGCCACCCAGGAGTCCCTCCCACCCTTTTTCTTACCCCTGCCTGATACGTTCTTCCCCCACATATTCCTATGGCTTGCTCCTTTGCATCCTAAGCACACAAAAATATAACACACACGTATATATACACACACATGCTTCTTAGCTGTATTCTTGTTTTATTTTGTTCCATAGTGCTTGACATTCACTAGCAGATGATGCATTTTAATTATATAGTTTGTTCATTTTCTTTATCCCCCATCCTACTCTAAGCTCTGGGAAGCAGAGATTTTGGTTTGCTTTGTTCAGACCTATATCTCAGTACTTAGAACACTGAACAGCATGTAGATGATACTCAGTAACTATTGAATGAATAGATTACTTAAGCTAGAGGAAAGTAAGTCAAATTAAAAGCAATCAATGGCCAAACAATGAATCCAAAGGGAAAAGTTAGTGTTCGAGCTTAAGCAGGTCAGGGGGACATTTGGTGGCATGGCAGATGGTCTTGATGCATTGTGAGTTACATTCTGGAAATTCATGCTTGAAACCTGCAGGTTTCAAGATTAATAAATATTGATAATAGTTACTGCTTTCTAGTGGCTTGTTCTATTGGCCACCACTCTTTGGCATTTAGTTTTCTTTTTTTGAGGAGGATCACATCTGTCTACTTAAGTTGATTTTTGCTCTGGGGTTCAGGGATTAATTTTTGCTTCTATCTCAGGTGATTTTTGCTGAATAGCTCAGTAATTAATCGTGAGAGCTAAAAGCACCAACTGAAGGATCTTAGGTCTGGTTATTAAATATCTTTCTTTGTTTAGGAATTTGGGTTTTTTTTTTTGCTCTTTATCAATAAAAACTTGACAATGACATATGTCTCATAGCTGTAGAGTGACTTTAGGTTGAATTCTCATTTTGTGTCTCTGATTTAACAACATTTCAGAAGGAAAATTATCTACACTTTTGAAAGATTGCCAAAATTTATTTATTAACCACTAGAAATGTACTGTCCAATACAGTAGCCACTAACTGGATACATCTTTATATTTCAATTTAACTTCTTTAAAATTAACTAAACATTAAAATTCACTGGCAGTAACGACATATCAAATGTGTAATAATCGCATAAGGTTAGTCGTTAGCACTGATCTAGAGCATTTCAGTGTCCACAGAGTTTTATTGAATATGCCTCACTAGACTTGTTTTTGCTGGTTGAAATTTTTCCATCAGAAGTTTATTCATTTGAAATGACTTATTCCATGATATATTTGAGAGCTTTTCTGTTAAGTGTGCCACTGGCATTTGAAGAACTTTAAATTCACGTACAAAAATAAATCATAATATTATGTAATAAGCATTACATTAGAGGCATATATAGAATGCTCTTTGGACATAAATGAAACAGTAATTAATTTTGCTTCAGATATGGGTTGGTTGTACAACATACTGTTTTGAGTCTCTTTTTTGCTAGTGTTATAACTGTCAGAAAAGAAACAGTTGAACACTGGAGTCTAGTAAGTTTATATTTATTGTTGAAAAAGCCAATCAATATCAGTCTGAACATTAACTAATAGCATGGCTTTGCCACTGCCCAAACAATATCGTAGTTAATAGCAATTTTAACGTCTGAAACCACCATAATTGCCCTCAGAAATCAATAGATCAATAAGAGACTCTTTTTGGTTTTAGATACAGGTATTGAACCATACATCACATTTTGAAAAGGTTACTTCTGATCATGACAGCCCAGACAAATTTAAAATTAGTTTCAAAACTAAATAGAAACAAGAGAATTCTTATTTTTGAAGTCCATAAATTTAGTTTTAAAGCAATACAAACATCCAGTTACACTTTCACTATATACTATTTAAATTTAATGAACCTTTGCATGTTTTCACTGGAAATGTAAGTGTATTAAACTAAAAAGATCATAAGACCACAGCTAAACAAGTGATCTAAATAAATTTAAGACTTAGGTAAATTATAGTTAAAATAGTAAATTGTCAGAGTGTACTGAGATATTTTGAACTTTAAGAAATTTGATCATGAAACCAATTTATAGAAAGTTTTCTTTAAATATTATCCTGAAATGAGAATAGTTTTTATTTAACCTTTTATTCTTTCTAAATGTTATGCATTGAAGATTCTATGATGAAATCACATTTAAAAATATTTGTCTCTGAAGGGAGATTGCTAGTGATTCTGCAGTGAAAATGTGTAAATACCATGTTTATTTTAGCTAGATATACAGACTAAGGTGGAAGCAGAAAGCCAAAGACCATCATGTTATTTGGAGGAGCTGGTGGCATTATCATTTAAAGAGCATTCACTTATATTGATTGTATTCAGCATTCAGGAAACATTAACAGGGATGCAATGGTTTGTTTGTTTTCTAAGTTGTTAGATGATGTCAAGCAAATTATCTGGATCCAATCTCGAATACATGAAAAATTTTTCTTTTGGCATGTGTTACTGGAATTGTAATGTCCTGATTGAAAGTACATCTTTTGAGATACGTTTATAATTTAGCCAGCCTCACTGCTTTAGATTGCTATTTGAACATTTTCATCCTTTGATATCTGTAAGGCTTGTACCAGGACAGACTACTTGTTTACTAAATGGTTATTAGCATGATCAAAATGCCTATAATATCAGAGGAAGCAGAAAATAATCTTTTCTGATCTAGTATCCAAACAAAATGTCCCAAAAGGACCCATCATTTTGTCTTATTTAGTATATACTGACCAAACAACAGAATGCTATTAGTATCCAATTCTCCTTTTAGTCTGTGTTGGAACACAAAGAACATTTCTCGGTTATTGCAGCCAACAGGATTTGACTATTTTAGCATGGTACCAGTCATTTGGTGGGCTGAACTTGGAGGAAATTAGTAAGAAGATAAAAGAAACAAAAATGATGGGATAGTGAAGGGGGCCCAGCAGAGATTAGGTATAAATTTGAAGAGGAGTGGGATAAGCAAGATCAGATGTTAAGAACCTTGGGAGCATCTGATCTAATAGGGATGTCCATCTCTCTCTCTCTCTCTCTGTCTCCCTCTTTCCTTTTCTCTCTCTCTTTTAAGATTTTATTTATTTGAGAGAGAGAGGAAGAGAGAACATGAGGGCAGAAGGAGGGAGAAGCAGACTCCCCACTGAGCAGGGAGTCTGATGCAGGGCTCGATTCCAGTACCCTGGGATCATGACCTGAGCTGAAGGCAGATGCTTAATCAACTGAGCTACCCCCATGCTCCTGAATGTATATCTTAAAAGCCATCTGGCGTAGGCCATGGAGATTTCATCTGGTATCTTTTATTTTATTTTTTTTTTAATATTTTATTTGAGAAAGAAAGAGAGAGAGAGTGTGTGTGTGTGTGTATGTACAGGAGGGAGAGAGAAAATCTGAAGCAGAGTCCATGCTGAGTGCAGAGCCCTACTCAGGGCTCCCCCCTGGAGACTGCAACATCATGACCTGAGTCAAAACCAAGAGTCAGATGTTTAACCCACTGAGCGATGAAGATGCTCTTCATCTGGAATCTTTATAAAATCAAGGCACTGGAACAAGAACTGACCCCAGCTGGTGGGAAATAGGTCAGGTCAAAATGAATGTATTCATCTTGTCAGGGTTTAGCCAGGACAGTAGTCACACCCCTGTAAACAGTACACTGGACTGAGAAAGTTGGGAGGATAGAGAGACCTGCCATAACTGAGTCAACAAGTTATTCCTACTCCACTGGGAAGGTCTCAAGGTAGAAATTCTCAACTGTATGGGGAGTTAGGGCAAGTCTCTCCTCAAAAGAGTCTACAATTACTGAAACTTTTTTTCTAACCATGGAATCTAATAAGTTTGTGATGCCAATTTTTTCAATTTTTTCATCACTTATTTTCTCTACATATCCAATTTCCTTAAACTTTCACTGGTTTGAATCATCACTGGTATTATTACATTAGCCCAGCATTCTCCCTTCTTTGTCTCTGAAAGTCATATTTATCCATTAAGGCAATATTAAAAATCATCTCATTTTTAAAGGTCTTTATGATGGGTTCATCATAATGAATCACACCTTCCTCTGGACTTCCTGTTATTTCCCTCTAAGTAGTACTTACTTCATACTCTGGTTCAGTTTGTTTACACATTTTTCCAATTAGATTATATGCCTACGATGACTTGGAATAGTTTATCATTTATCTCCCTAGGTCCTAGCAAAGTGATTTGCATATAATAAGCATCTATAAATGTCTGTTCAATCAAGTTACATGATATTTACACAAATTCTATGCCTGACCTAATGAATCATCTATTGTTGTTGTATAGGTTACTTAGCTTATCATGCTCCTTGTTCTTTCACTTGTAAATGGTGGTGGTGGGAGGCAATCTACTCTCACTGAATTTGGAGATTAATTTTATAGTTAAGGGATTTCTATAAGAAAGAAATAAGAAAGACAGTCATTGACTCGATACGTATTTATTGAACATCTGAAGTTTGCCATGCCCTCTTCTAGGCATCATTAGTTGCTCTAGTATCTGCAGGGCCAGTGCAGTGCGGACAGCATTTGAACTTTGTTCAGTATCACACTTGAAACACATAGTATTTCTGATTTACAGCATTGATCAACCTCACATCTGCCCCTGCTATAACTGTTTTGTTTGACAGATATTTTTAAAAATAGTATGGAAACAGCAAAAATGTAAAATTACCAACATATGTACCATAAAAGGTAAAAAGTAGAATCCAAAAGGATAAATTAAAATTGTATTAAATAGGGATGCTTGGATGGCTCAGTTGGGTTAAGCATCTGACTCTTGGTTTCAGTTCAGGTCATGATCTCAGGGTTGTGAGACCAAGCTTCTCATTAGGCTCTGCACTGGGCATGGAGCCTCCTTAAGATTCTCTGTCTCTCTCTCTGCAACCCTCACTTTCTCTTTCTTTCTCTCTCTCTCTCAAAAAAATATTAAACAGGAAGATATAAGCAAAGGTAGTCATGATTAAACAATCACAATAAGCTTAAGAAAACTTAAACATAAATTTGACAAAGTGCAGTGTACAGACATTCCATAATAATCTTGCTCAGTTTAGGTGTGGGCTAACCCTCCTACCTACCTACCCACACCTTAGGAGAGGGGGCAACTGGTCTTCATGAGGTTGATGTTGATTGTAGTAATAATCAGATTGTAAGCACTTTTTGCACATGGAGAGAAATGTCTAAGAATGAGGCTGAGCAGACAGGTATACAGAGTGGAATGGTCTTGATAACCTTTGAATACCTGCATCCAGTCATGCTCTGAGTTAGCTCAATTCCTTGACTTGCCAGTTATGTTGAGCTACTATAGTCTCTTTTGCCTTAAGCTAATTTGAGTCTATTTACATGTATGTGTGTATATAATGTATAACTGTATGTGCATTTTTAATTTACACCTGAAAGAATCCAGGTTAATATGTTCTTTTTAGGGTAATATTTAGGGTATTCAGTTTAGCCCCACATCACCTGGGATTCAGAAGCCAATTTATTTCTTGAATTTGTCATCTGGTTTGGGTTTCTTCCTATAGGACTTGGTTAGTTATGAAATATTGGAGCCCTTACTATTTTTAAAAGTTTTATTTATTTGAAAGAGAGAAAGAGTGAGCACAAGTAAGGAGGGGGTGGGGTAGAGATATAAGCAGACTCCCCACTGAGCAGGGAGCCACATGGGGAGCTCTATCTCAGGGCCCTGGGATCATGACCTGAGCCAAAGCCAGACACTTACTGACTGAGCCACCCAGGCTCCCCTTGGAGCCCTTACTATTATCAAACACTGTTCATCAGGAATCCTCTGGACCAACACTGAAACAGAGCACAATAAAGTACCTTGTGGACTATCTGAAAGAGAAAAATCCTAAAGAATCATACATCTAAAAAACTCTATTTCTAGGCTACATGTATATGCCTTCAACTATCTCCTGGAGTCTCAAATAAATTGGTGTCTGCACAGGGAGGTCAGAGTGGTATTTTCATCTGGGGAAATTATTATTCAACTCCACTTAAGTAATTAACAAAGATATTTTTAATATTATTCAGCTTTGGAAATGGACTTAAATAACGAGTTTTG
The DNA here is from genome assembly GCF_048418805.1 of Vulpes vulpes. Taxonomy (NCBI): domain Eukaryota; kingdom Metazoa; phylum Chordata; class Mammalia; order Carnivora; family Canidae; genus Vulpes; species Vulpes vulpes. The sequence continues at coordinate 24,912,732 of NC_132794.1, read as the reverse complement.
AATGAAACTAGGTAAGATAAAACTTCTGAGGACATAATCAATACAAGGACGTTAAGGAGACTCACTGTCATTAAAATTCTATATTAGTGATTTGGAACCTTATAATATTTCATTTGAAGAGGAATTAAATAGAAAAAAATATTAAAAAGTAAAAAAAAAAAAGCCAATGACTAGAAAGTATATAACTACTCTCACTGTCACCAGGAGAAAATCATAGGAATTTTTTGTCTTGCATTACAAAATTCAAATTAAAACATGTTAAATGTTTTTATAGAACTTTTTAAAAAAGATTTTATCTATTTATTCATGAGAGACAAAGAGAGAAGCAAAGGCACATGCAGAGGGAAAAGTGCGCTTCTTGTGGGGACCCTGATGCAGGACTCTGGGATCACGACCCGAGTCAAAGGCAGACGCTCAACCACTGAGCCACCCCCAGGTGCCCCTAGAATGTTTTTTGAAAAAATTAAAGCATGGTGTTTGTTTCTTTTCTTTCTTTCTTCTTTTTTTTTTTTTTTGCTTTAGAAAAGAGGGTTTTGTCCATACTGGGATGTCACAGCACTCCCCACCAGAAATACGACTTGTAAAAGGGTTTGGAAGTTTTCCAGGCTAATGAAATTTGAGACTCACAGTTGAACAACCAGAATGCCAAGGTCAATACCCCAGAATGAGGAAAGGTAATAGGAATATCTATAACTTCTGAAAGTAAGCCGCATGTGGTGAGCAGATATGATTCACCAGATACCCACATGTAGCCCTGTAGTTCTCCGCTTCCTTTGGAACTAGGACTTTAACAGTTGAAGTTCAGCTTAGTTCAGCCTACCTTCTAGGCTGAAGCAATTCTCAGTAGGTGTGCCATTTCTCTATCAGTCTTCCATGGTAACCAGCAATGCCAGATGACATAACTAGAAGATAAAGTCTATCTACATTAGATTTTATTATCATAAAATAAAGCTGTCTAAAGCCATTAAAATATACATATTACTATATTTGTATGTTATTATTAATACAAGTAATGTGTATACAAGAAGGCAAGGAACTCTTTCTCAGAAGAGACTGTATCTCTTGTTGGAATAATACCTCACTGGCAAGGTCTATGGAACTAAAAGAAGCCCATCATTACCAAGAGGCTGGTGATAGAAATTGACTGAGAGAATACCCATTGCTGGAGAAAAATCACCTCAATTTTGGAGATTCTCTAAACTATCTGCAATACTACATTAGAGGGGATCACAGTGGAAATGCTGAGGAAGAACCCAGCACTAACATGCTACATCTCCTTGGACTTTAAATAATGGCAGAACTCCAGTTCCCTGAGCAATTGTGCCTGGTGTCCTACTATAACCTGTTGCCTAATAGACTGAGGTCTCTCATATGCTCTACTACTTCTTGCAACCTGATTCTTAGATTCTTTCAGAGACTCATTCTGAACCACTGTGGTGCTAGCCATAAGACTGACTGGCTTTGAACCCTGTCTCTGACGCTTCTCAGCTGGATGACCCACCCTGAATTGTTTTGATCACACCACCTCCTCTCTACCTTACTTTGCCCATTTTTAAAATGGAGTTATTATATTTACCTCATGGAGTTGATAGGAAGATTCAGTGAAATAACCATGTAAAGTGTTTAGAATAGTTTATAGTCTATATCACACTGAAACACTCAGTAGTCGTTATCTTTCTGCCTTGTTATTATTGCTTGGATGATCAAAAGATGCTGAAAGCTGATATATACTAGAAGCCCTCCATTTTGGATCTAATCTTTGAGATTTAAATTCTAGACACAAATTTATATAGAGTTTATTATATTCTCTTGGAACTGGGAACTTGAACTTTTGTGCCTTCTTAAATATGAAGTTCTCTTTAAACCTGCATGTTCCTGTGATTTCAAATATGAACCATTTTTATAGTATTTGGTATGAAAGCTGGGAGGGTAGGAGGGTATGGACAATGACGTAGTGGAGTTAATATTTTTAGAAGTTTAATAATTTTTCTTTAACTTATTTTTTTAAGAGGGAGGGAGGGGCAGAAGGAGAGAGACAACCTTAAGCAAGCTCCACACACAGTGCACAGTCCAAGGTGGGGCTCACTCTCATAATCATGACCTGAGCTGAAATCCAAGAGTTGGATGCTTACCCAACTAAGCCACCCAAGTGCCTTTTTGTTCAACTTCCCCTGAGAGGTATTTGTTCTCCTGTTTTCAGTCAGGATAATAAGTCTCTGTGCTCTTTTCATGAGGGGTGGCTTCAAGGATGCTGGTAAATATTCCATTTCTTTATTAGGATACTGTTATTTAGGTATGTTCACTTTGTGAAAATACATGACTGGACATTTATTAATTGTGTACTTCTTAAATTTTACACTTAAGTCTTGAAATAGATGTGGAGTCTAGTGTTCTTTACATTCTGCTAAGTTGGAAAATTTTTACACATATTCTCATTTTGTGATTTGTAGTATTGCATAAGAGCTATTTCTGATATAATCTTAAACATGTAATTTTTAAGAAGGGATATATTTCATTTAGTCAGATATATATGTTTATTTAAAATGTATTATTCTTTTAAAAATAGCTCTTTGTTTACTTCTGAGTATGTATCTAGTGTGTTTGATCTTGTATTGAAGGACCATTGCTTATTACTTATAGATGTTACCTTATAGACTCAAAGTTGCCTATCAGTGGAAAAAAAATCTGATAACTGATTATGCAACTTGATTATGTATTATGGTTATTTTTAAAATTTTTTAAAGATTATTTTTAATATTTAAACTACACGTAGAGCCATATAGACATTCTTATATTTAATATAAATCATATTTTAGTATTTAAAAGATGAATTTCCTATAAGGTTGAATGAATGCAAAATTGCCAAAATACATTGTGAATTTTAAAAGCAGGCAACATAAAAAACATGTGTATATAATTTTATTATCTGAGTAAAAAATAGCCAGGAAGGAGAGACTATATATTTATTTTTTCCAATATATGTTTAAAATATACATGAGAGAACACAAAAGCCTAATAAAAGTGACTTTTTTTGTAAGATAAGTGGGAACCATGAAAATTTGCAACAAAACTGAGACAAGAAGACACTTCATCGTAAATATCTTTATGATTTCAAGTTAATGAAAAATATAGATTGCCTACTTAAATGATAAATAAGCATACAATAACTCTCCTAAGATATTATTTTTGTAGGTTTTATGGCATTTATCCTCATGACTCATATAAAACACATACATACACACGGGCAATACACTCCATCTGGAGGGATGATACTCAGCAAGGGAATCCAGCACATTCTGTAGAAGAGGCAGGAAGAGAGGGGAGGTAGAAAAAGTCTTGAGATGTGGGACAGAAGCCAAAGGTAAACTTTGCTGCCTTGTAAGGTACGTCTTTTTAATGACTGTGAGGGCTGCCAACTTTGCGGAAAAACTAAGGTACATCATTTTCACAAAGATTCTTCTCCTTTGTGTTTGGAAAAATTAACTGCTTATTATTCCCAGAGTTTCATAAGATGAATTCATTATTTTAAGTTGAAATAAGTTGAGGTTGAAAGAAAATGTTTTTGCATTTTATATACTAAATAGATAATACTCTTCCTGTCTCTTAGCAATACTCATCGAAATGTTGCTATAATATCTTTTATAATATAAATTGATTTTTTTATTACAGTCTCCTGGAATGTCTCATGTTTCCTGTCATTTAAAATAAAACACATACATGGATTCATATATTTTAAGTAGTTGTTTAAAGTTTATTTTAAATCAGTAAAACTTTTTTTTGCTGGAGAGGGAGGGAGAGAAAAAGAAATTATGGTTACCACCTTGAGAAGAAATTCAATCCTTTTATACCTGAAGTCTTAAAAATTAAGTTAGTCAGTTTTACTTACCCGCATCTTCCTGCCAAACAGATTTTAAGAAAAATAATTGATCTAAATAATATAAAATTTCCTTTTATTGTGTGTGGTTTTTGTTTTTAAAACCTATTTTATTTAAGTTCAATTAGCTAACATATAGTGTATCATTAGTTTCAGATGTAAAGTTCAATTATTCATCTGTTGCATGTATCACCCAGTGTTCATATCTTAAGTGCCCTCCTTAATGCCCATCACCCAGTTACCCTATCCCTCCACCCACCTCCCCTCCAGCAACCCTCAGTTTAGTTTGTTTCCTATAGTTAAGAGTCTCTTATAGTTTGTTTCCCCCATCTGATTTTGTCTTATTTTTCCTTCCCTTCCTCTATTATCCTGTTTTGTTTCTCAAATTCCACATATGAATGAAATCAGATAATTGTCTTTTTCTGATGAACATATTTCACTTACCATAATACCCTCCAGTTCTGTCCACATTGTAAATGGTAAGATTTCATCCTTTTTGATGGCTGAATAATATTCACACACAGATATATACACACACACACATATGTGGTGTGTTTGTGTGTGTGTGTGTGTGTATATATATATAATATATACACACACACAAACACACCACATCTTCTTTATTCATTCATCTATCAATGGACATCTGGGCTCTTTCCATAGTTTGGCTATTGTGGACACTGCTGCTATACACGTTGGGATGCAGGGCCTCATTTGGATCACAATGTTTGTATCCTTTGGGTGAATGCCTAGTACTCCAATTGCTGGGTTGTAGGATGGTTCTATTTTTAACCTCTTTAACCTCTTTTAACCTCCATGCTATTTTCCAGAGCAGCTAAACTAGCTTGTATTCCCACCAATAGTATAAGGGGATTCCCCTTTCTCTGAATCCTTGCTGATGTTTGTTTCCTGACTTGTGAATTTTAGCCATTCTGACTGGTATGAGTTGGTATATCATTGTGGTTTTGATTTGTATTTCCCTGATGCTGAGTGATATGGAACATTTTTTCATGTGTCAGTTGGCCATTTGTATGTTTTCTTTGGAGAAATGTCTGTTCGTGTCTTCTGCTTATTTCTTGACTGGATTATTTGGTTTTTGAGTGTTGAGTTTGATAAGTTCTGTATAGATGTTTGATACTAGCCCTTTATCTAATAAGACATTTTCAAATATCTTCTCCCATTCTTTAGGGTGGTGTTTTGGTTTTATTGACTGTTTCCTTTGCTGTGCAGAAGGTTTTTATCTTGATAAAGTAACAACAGTTCATTTTGCCTTTGTTTCCCTTGCCTTTGGATATATGTCTAGCAAGAAGTTACTGCAGCTGAGGTCACAGAGGTTGCTGCCTGTATTATTCTCTAGGATTTTAATGGGTATCTGTCTCCTATTTATGTCTTTTATCAATTTTGAGTTATCTTAGTGTATGGTATAAGAAAATGGTCCAGTTTCATTCTTCTGCATGTGGCTGTCCAATTTTCCCAACACAATTTGTTGAAGAGATTGTCTTTTCTCCCTTGGATATTCTTTCCTGGTTTGTAGAAGATTAGTTGATCATAGGGTTGAAGGTCCATTTCTGGGTTCTCTATTCTGTTCCATTGATCTATGTGTTTTGGTGCCAGTACCACACTGTCTTGATGATTACAGCTTCGAAATAGAGATTGAAGTCCAGAATTATGATGCTACCAGCTTTGGTTTTCTTTTTCAACATTCCTCTGGTTACTGCATTTTTTATGAATCCATACAAATTTTAGGATTATTTGTTCCAGCTGTGTGAAAAATGTCAATGGTATTTTGATAGGCATTACATTAAATGTGTAGAATGCTCTGGGTAGCATAGATGTAAATATAAAATTTTCTAATTGTGACAAGTATTAAAAAAGTTTTGATGTAAAATCAAGATTCTTCAAATGAGAATTGTCAAGAATTCCTGTCTGATATTTACATTTAAAAATATTGTTTAAAATTGTACAAGGGCACCTGGGAGACCCAATTGGTTAAGTGTCCAACTCTTGATTTTGGCTCAGGTCGTGATCTCAGGGTTGTGAGATTGAGCCCTGTGCTGAGCTCCACGCTCAGCTGTGGGGTCTGCTTGAGATTCTCTCTCCCTCTGCCCCCTACCACTCATGCTTGCTCACTCATGCATTCTCTCTTTCTCTCTAAAATAAATAAATAAAAATAAATCTTAAGAAAATAAAATTGTACAGCATATTTGTTGTAGCTTTTTGTCTTGTCAACATGTAATACTCACATGAAGAGGGAAAACAATAATTTAGTGTATAAAATAGCCTCTTACTATAAATTCAGTTTGATTTGGATTGAGAAAATCTAGTTTCAAGTCTAAATTTTTCCAATTACCAGCTATATGATGGGGTGGGAAGGCAGGACATGCTTCTTTCCATGTCATAGGTGTCTCATGATTAAGTCCTGATGGTAGTGTATGATACACTGGGTGGCAAATAGAATCAAATACAAAATTGTATAAAAATATTTTCTGAATTTTGGCTCTAAAATATTCACTCATTTATAGATTAAATAGAAAATTTATAAGTCTCCACAAAGCATCACTGTGCAGAGATAAATCTACACAGCAAAAGATAGTAGCAACACCTAAATGAAAATACGGCTTTGTGATAAAAGCAGATATTTTTCCCAAGTTATAATTTTCTAGAACGTTTCTGTTGAAGTCATTGTTATGAGTATTGCTATTATATAAAGACTCAGAATAATAAGTTGGCTGTGGTTGAATTACACTATTTTTTCAGTTTTGTATCTTTTCATTTGATAGAAACCAACTTAGCCATTCTGTATGGTGGTGCCATTTGTTCATGATTTTTTAAAACTATTGCTATTAACCTGACTTTCTTCAAGGCTTCTTGCACCACACATCAACATTTCACACTAATAAATTGATTCGTTGCTGGTGCCAGTGGTCTAATTTCCCCAACTGCTGGGGTCACATGCATAATGTGTGGATGGTGCAACATAAGATAGCATTGTGATAGTTTCAAATTTATGGAAGTGTAGTAATTAGGGTGTGCCTGCTTATCAAAAACCTCCCCATGTAAATTTCTTTCTGTGCCATGTTTTTTTCCTAATACACATCTATAGTGACAAAATGGTGGATGAATAAGCTAACAGATGGTTTTATCTCAATGGCTGCATCATGGGAAGCATCATTAGTTTCATGTCTGTGCTACACTAGGAATGCTGGCTTTACTGTGGGCATCTGGCTGGCCATTCCTTGGGGGGTTGTCACACACACATAACCCAAGCATCCCAGCTGTGTTTTCAGTTCCCTGGTGTTTAGTCTGGCATGAAAAGGTGTTCATGAGCCAAGCTAATCCTCTTGTTAATTCTGTGAGCAGCTAGAAGAGAACTCTTAAATCCAAAACCCCTAATATCTATCCTGACTTCCTTCTTTCATTTGAATTGGTGGATTTGTTAAAGTTTATTTTCCCTTTAGCTTTGATAATTGAAATCAAGATTATTGCAAAACAGATACTTCTTTTCAACTAAAAACATTGATATAATGAAATAGACATATAGGGCAATTAAATAATGAGCCCCCCACTAAAATTACAAAGGTTTTATTGTTTTGTGTTTAACTTACCAAATAAAAGTAATGGCTAATGTAGTTTTTAGCAGTACCTTTTCTAATTTACCATATAAAAACCAACCCTCTCAGATTAAATATCTATAAAATATATTTAGGAAAACGACTATAAAATATATTTAGGAAAATAACAAGTTTGACCTCATGAGCTCAACAGCTTATTTATGAATCTCCTGAAGCTTCTTGAATGTCCTAGAAAAGTATGGTTAAACAAAGGCACCAAAAAAAATGTCTTTATAATATGATGGAGCAGAACTATAATTGAATAACATAAACTACACATATATATAAAAATGAGAAAAAGGGAGAGGGCAAGCAGAGTAAAATATCACTTTTGCTTTCTAAGGAGTATAGATTGCTGATTTGATCCACATTGTTATGGTATTTTATATTAGAAAGGTGATAATACTTCCATGGCTTACATCAGGAAGCATTTTTTGCCTATTTCACAGGCCTACAAGATAGCTGAGGCATCTCTTCTCTAGGCTCTGAGTGCATTTAAATGTATTCATTATAGGGACACCTGGGTGGTATAGTCAGTTGGGTGCCCAACTCATGATTTTGGCTCAGGTCATAGTCTCAGGGTTATGATCTCAGGGTCATGAGGTAGGGACCCAAATGGTGCTTCATTCTCAGCACAGAGTGTGTTTGGGATTCCTTCTCTGTCTTCCTCTCTCTCTGCCCCTCCTGCTTGTGCTCTTTCTCTTTCTAAAATAAATAAATTGAAAGATGAATGGATAAAGAAGATGTGGTTTGTGTATACAATGGAATATTACTCAGCCATTAGAAACAACAAATACCCACCATTTGCTTCACGTGGATAGAACTGGAGGGTATTATGCTGAGTGAAATAAGTCAATCAGAGAAGAACAAACATTATATGGTCTCATTCATTTGGGGAATATAAAAAATAGTGAAAGGGAATAAAGGGGAAAGGAGAAAAAAATGAGTGGGAAATATCAGAAAGAGAGACAGAACATGAGAGACTCCTAACTCTGGGAAATGAACTAGGGGTGGTGGAAGGGGAGGTGGGCGGGGGGGGTGGGGATGGTGACTGGGTGATGGGCACTGAAGTTAAGTTAGTTGTAGCCAAATAAAATGGAGTTGTGGCCTTCAGAGGGAAAAAGTTTTGGAACTTACCCAAGAGGTAACTGTTACCTTTAAAATAATCCTCCTTTGTTTCCTTGAATAATTTTCTCAATGCCATTCAGAGTCCTCACAGTTCTGATTTCACACAGTATTTGCTTTGTTGGAATGTTCCTTGTAAAAAGAGCTGGGAAGAAGTAGAACAATGTAAATCACTGAAATACTAGGCCACAGGTAGTTACTCTTTTATGACCTTGAAAAGATTATTTTCAATGAGGCAATCATGCATTTTAGGATTATAAAATCAGCATTATTAGTTCCTTGGGAGATTGTGACCTTTTAAAAGCTTTACATTTCTGTGATTACTAGAAAGGGGAAAGGAAATAAAAACTAAATAAAATCTCAGGTATACAGGCTTTTGATTTCACTGACTCCATATAATGGCTTTATACATTATAATGAAATATTAAAAGAGAAAGTAGAGGAGATGCTCAAATGCAAAGAAATTAACAAAATTTGTCTAGTATCATTTCATAAATAAAAAACTTGGTTAAAAAGAATTGTCTGGGGTTTAAAGGTAGGTTGATATGCCTCTTAATAGCAGCATTATACATTAAAATACTGTTCAAGAAGGTAAAATATATGAATCATTAAATAAGCAGGGTTATAATTTTGGCATAATTTTTGTCATTATTGACCAAACTTATTTTTATGAAAATGACTTTCTCAAAAGAAGATAAATACAAACTGCTAGAAATACAAATGCTTTTTTATTTTATGATTTTTCTTTCAGTTACACTTAGAAGAGCTGCATTTATTCCTGCACAGGTGTTTCAACCTTTATAATGAGTTTGATTCAATTCAGCAAACATTTATATAGTCTCATCCATGGGCAAGACACTGTGGAAATATGAAGACAAAGATGCCCCTTTAATTGGCAATATTAATATTCACCAGGGAGAATGTGTCGGTCTGTTGTAGTTGGTCTTTGCAAAGACAACTTTACCCAGCTTTTAACATTTTAAAAAGTGCTAATCACTTTTCAAATGCATAAAGTAGTAGCACTTCTCATAAAAATTCTGACAAGGTAACTGTCAGCTTGCATTCTCTTCCTGCCTACTAAAGTGCTCAATATTTTTGGTTCCAAGCTCATGAGATGACAGTGCTTGGAGAGTTCCCTACTTACTTTATAACCTGTTCAGCAGAAATCATGTCCATGGCTGCAGGCCATTGGGTGTGGGCTAACCCTGGGACTTGGCACAGCCGGGCTTCCTTCCATTTGACTTAATTTAAGCATCTTTTCCAGCTATACCTTCCAACGAATGCCTGCACCTTTCTGAAAAGGGTGCTAGAAAGAGCACTGAACTGACCACTCAGATATCTTGGTTGCAGCTCCAGGTGCCTGGCCATGTTGCTCTACTTTACCTTTTAATCTATTACAATGAGGATTTGGTCTGTGTCTTTTCAAGGTCTCTTTCAACGGCATTTCTCCTTTACCTTCGGCTTCCTTTCTTCAGTCTCTACTGCACTGTCCACAAGTCCTCCAGCTTCAGAATGAAAGAAACCTGGCTGCACACCCTATATACTTGTGGGTTTGGGTTTCCTTGTCTATGAAAAAGAAACAGTGATGCTCATCGTAGTTATTAGGAAAAGGAAACAAGCTAAAGTCATTAGTGATTAAGATACTGCTTAGCACAGAGAAGGTCCTTTCCCTTTCTGATCCCCCAGTGTTTGCTTCCTTCCTTCCTTCCTTCCTTCCTTCCTTCCTTCCTTCCTTCCTTCCTTCCTTCCATTTATTTGACAGAGAGCACAAGCAGGTGGAGCAGCAGGCAGTGGGAGAGGGAGAAGCAGGCCTCTTGCAGAGCAGAGAACCCCATGTGGGGCTGGGTCCCAGGCCCTGGCTGGGATCATGACCTGAGATGAAGGCAGATGCTGACCCGATTGAGCCCCCCGGATGGCCCTCCCGGGTCCTCTCCATTTCTAGGTGGTGACTTGTTTGCTCCTGCGGCCTTTATAAAAGAACCTGGCTAGGTGTGACGGGTAGGAGAGGACTGAGACCCACTGGGCTCTACAGGGGCTTTTGGTTGGAAAGGTCACAGCTGAAGATGGGTATGATTGCCTTGGTGCCTCTGCATTGTTGTGATAGAAGAAAAGCTGTGGTTTTATATAAGAAGATGGTGGGGGCTAAAATAATTCTGCCTTAGTTGTGCGGAGACAGTCCAGGGCTGGCCTACAGGGATTCCTGGCCTACAGGGATATTTAGCTCTCTGACATAAGCACTACTTAGATTAATTTTAGCAAACTCCATCAGTTAGTCACGTGCCATCCTCACAGTTTTTGCCCCATTTTTTTTTTTATCACCAGGCTTATTTTTTCACTTTAACATGACCTCAATTGTTCACTATTTTATTCAGTCTTGTTCAAGCACTAATATCTGTAAAGTTTTGTTTTTGATATGGTCATAATATTTAACCTTTTGATGCCCCCTTCATTCTTCCCCACCCCTGCCCTTCCCGCCACTCCCCCTCCCACCCCTGTATCTGGCAAGCACCAATGTGTTCTCTGTATGAGTATATTTTTCCTATTTTTTTTAGATTATACATATAATTAAGATCATATGGTATTTGTCCTTTTCTGTCTGACTTATTTCACTTGGCATTATGCTCTTCTTGTCTATTTTGCAGCAATGACAAGATTTTGTTCCTTTTATGGCTGTTTATACACACACACACACACACACACACACAATTTCTTTCTTCATTTATCCATCAATGGAAACTTAGATTGTTTGCATATCTTGGCTAATGTAAATAATACTGCAGTGAACATATGGATGCAGGTATCTTTACACGCTAGTATTTCATTTTCTTCAGATAAGTACTCAGAAGTGGAATTCCTGGATTATATGGAAGTTCCATTTTGAATCTTTTGAAGAACTTCTGTACTGTTTTCCATAGTGGCTTTACTAATTTACATTCCCACCAACAATGTATAAGGGTTCCCATGTCACTGTCTTACTACATATTCAAGTAAATATATAACTATTAAAATCTATATTTCACTTAAAATCCTTTCAGCAACTTAGGAAACAGTGGGTTAGTTTTGCATAGAATTGTCCAATAGGTAGGTGAAGGATGAAGCATTAGGTATGTGAAGTCGGAGAAAAAATATCTAATGTCTTAGGAAATACTAGTTAGTGGAGCCTCTAGACTTTCTATTAGAATAGCACAGGAGAACATATTCTTGAGAAGTGGCTTGATGTTGTATTTAAGAGCACAGATTCTAGAGCTTGACTGCCTACATTCAAATCCCAGCTGTCTTCTAGCCGTGTGTGACCATAGACAAGTTGCTTAGTATCCTTGTACCTTAGCTTCCGTATCTTTAAGAATGGGAATAACAAGAGTGTTGTGAGATTTTTGTGAGGATAAAAGGAGTTCCAAACCTTTCAGAAGGTAACAGCATGTGGTAATTATAAACTGATATTATTGTTGTCCTAAGAAAGAGCAAATCAATCTCAGAATTTCCAATAGCATCTAGTGGGAAGCCCCGAGTTTACCTTTTAACAACCCAACTAGTATTTTACCCAAGCACCAAACCAAATCTCTTAGATCTTTTCTTTTTTTCACTGAGATAATTTGGCATTATTGAATAATGGTTAGGCTGCTTCTGGTAAGACTTTATGCATTCCCTTTCCTGCTCCTCTAATGTGCCAGTGTGGAAAATTTCGTATTCAAAATTATATTATTTATTATGACTTAAAACAATATATCTATCAAGGTTTAAAAGTTCAAGTCAATAAAATGCTGTCTATATTCCAACCACAACTTTTAAAAAACACATTATGCCAAATGCATGATATTTTAATTCTTCGGTGATATATTGAAGAATGATACTCCAAATTATATTATTCATACAATGAATCAATAGAGCTTAACTTTTTAAAATGCTGGAATGAAGAAAGAAATTTCCTATGCTCAAAGCTCATGGTTAATTGTGCACATTAATATAAGGGCAGGATAACAAATCACACCTTAGTTTTTAAAACTTTAAAGACAATGCATAAGCTACTTTGTCTTAAAACTGATGTGTGTCCTCATTCTACTGCTCTACTTTTACTTGTGATTGCTGTCAGAGTTGTCCTGTGAGGGGAGAGTAGATGTTGGCCAGATAAATGTTGACTATTCTCCACAGTGGGTTACCTGCTTAGGTACATTGTGCTTGGAAGGATATCAGGTGACTTCCTTAGGTGTGTAGGGAAAAAAAAGAAATAGGAGTGCCGGAATTTTATTTTCCTTGATTGTGTCATGAAACCTCAAGACAGCATAGCTGCTGGGTAAACAGGGAAGAAACACCTGTTTCTGGCATTGCTTCCTGACCTTCTACCTCCATTGCACAACTACCCTTATGTGCACATTGTGGGTGGGCTCTAAAGTCTCCTTTGACGGACAACTCATGAAGTAAGTGGTTTTTGTAACAGTTATTCAGTATCTGGGATAAGAGAGGATAATATAATTTAAAAAAAGGCAGAGAACAATACATTCCTTCATCCTTCATTCCCGAACATGTTACCATATATGTTATATGGATGTAAAGTGAGTTATCAAGGTGTCACTGGAAGGCAGAAAGCATCTGGAACATGACTTCTGCTCTGAAGGCTTTTTTAGTAAATTAAATCCAGAACATTGATTTTGGGTTAAAAAAGATGTACCAGACATAGTTCTGTTTATGAATGATCTTAGCTTCCAGCTGAGGAGGTAAAATACATACATGTAAACAGCTAAGTAATTTGTGAAAATTGATAGTGTGAAACATTTTACAAGGTAGATTTTATTCAAGGGCTAACTGAGTAGATTTTATCTATTTGGAAAAATACAAAGGATAGCTCAAGATTTTTTTTTTTTTGAGCAAAGGAGAGCCAATATTTATGATAAATACAGTGAAAGAGGCATTGAAAGGATGTTATGGAAGTGTGTAGTGAGGTGAGAAAGCATAGAGACTGTGAGTAACCTGGCTGGTTGGTTGTGCTGACTGATTCATGAAAGCAGGAAGTGAAAATGAAGCTAGGAAGAAAAAGAGGAGCAATTTTGGAGGGCCTTGAATGTTGGACAAAGAAATTCAAACTTCATTCTGTGGTCAGTGTGTAATGGAAAGTTTTTGAGTAGAAGAATATATGAAAACCTGTTTTGTTTTTTCTTAATGGAAGCTTTTGATAGTGGCATTATGCATAACTATTTTTTCTGATTTTTGTATTGTATTTTCTATGAGTGTATGTATGTTAATAGCAGAAGTAAATTTACAAAATAATAAATATATGAGAACGCTATTTTTTAGGCAAAACAGTGTGGTGATGATATATGGGATAATTGGAAATACCGACGCCGGGAAAGGTAAAACCTAAATCCCAGGCAGCTCTTTGGATTAACTACAAACACATCTTCATATTCTTGTTATTGCCTATGAATCTTAAGAGTTGTCTTATGTTATGAAAAGGTTAAGAAGTAACAGTCATCAAATAATATCACATAATTTCTTAAAAAATAGGAAATATCTGTCATACATGCAACCAACTGACTGTATTCCACTTATAATAAATTAGGTGTTCTAAACAGGTTTTCTACCCAAACTTATTGAAAATAGCATTTTGTCTCTATGACAACCAAGAACAGCAATTGGAAACTAGAACATTAAAGGTGAGACAGAAAAGACAGACAAATAGTTCATATTTAGCTAGATGGCATTCATTTGGGGCTTTTATAAATCCAGGGAGAAATTTGAAATTCTCAAATGTTCAAAAATGAATTGCTTTTCTCCTTAAAATCATATAGATTTAGACTGTCCAGTTATGTTTACATTCTATGTTAAATAAAAGAGTCAACTCTCCTTCATTTCTTCTGAATCTCAAAAGCATTCATCTATTTGAGATATGATTGATTGCTTTTGGTAGATTCTGAACATTTCGACGCTTAGCTAGGTCATACAGCTATTTATTGATTGGAATTCTGATTTTCAAAGTGTACTTTATGAGTCTTAAGGATTCCACAAGATATCACTAGAGTTTCTTTGGAAAGAAATATGATCATTATGACCACTTGATTTGGGTCTTTTCTATATCTTTTAGATTTCACTTCAACACTACACTAAAAATGGCAGTTGTGGAACTCAGCAAAGGAGCAGGTGGCTTCATAATTTAGTAAGTTTGCAATAATTTGATAAAAAAATTACAAAATATTTTTTTAAAAAGATTTATCTATTTGATAGCGAGAGAGCACACGAATGAGTGAGGGAGTGAGGGGCAGAGGGAGAGAGAGAGAACCCTCAAGCAGATTCCACGCTGGGCGCAGGGTGATCACTCTGAGATCATGACTTGAGCCGAAATCAAGAGCTGGCTACGTAACTGACTGAGCCACTCAGGTGCTCCTAAAATATTTTAAATCAATACTTTTTTAATTTTTAGATTATTTTTTAAATTTAGATTCAATTTGCCAACATATAGTATAACACCCAGTGCTCATCCCATAAATTTGACATGAATTTCAAATAACCATCTGAACAATAATGCATGCTTCCTATTTCTGTTTAATCTTCATATCTTACAGTCAGTGAACATTATATAAGAAAACATTCAAAATTTTATTCTGTAATTGCTATTTATAGGCTTTTGAAAAATCTTAATTGATGTCAATATTTATTGAATTGCTCATTATCATGGTAACATGGTATCTGCCCTAAAGGAGATTAATGTGTACATGAAGAGACGTAATGTACCTGACTTAACTACTGGAGGAGAAGTATAATGTAATATTTTGAAAAATCAGGCCAAGAAAATACTTTTCTCTAGCTACTAAAAAATAAATTTCATATAGGAGGTGATAGTCAACCACGTGGAAAATATCAAGGTGTAGATGGGCACCGTTTGGGGCAAATTAAAACTTTGCCAGGCAAATCAGGACATGTGGTCACTGTATTCATGGACGATGTTACTGACAGGAGTACATAGCTGTGTGGAAGTAGAAAAACAAAATTCAGATTCTCTAACATTATCATCTAGGAATGTACATCTGAATTTTGGACTCATGCATGCCCACTCATAAAAAATACAGCTATAGTGAGGATGATTCCACATTTCTGCAGAATGGGAACATACATTTAAGCTAAGATTCTTCAATACCGGTGACACATTACACTTGAAAACCTCCCACCTTGCAAGTCTTAAATATTAGTAAGGGCAAGGGAAGTTTGGAGAGTTGGAAGCTTCCTTTGATCTCTGCCACAGGGATAAGCAAGTATGGAGGCCAAGAACTGTCCTTCTGTCCTTCTGTGCTGGATGAAGTTACCCAAGGTCCCTCTCCATCCACTACCATCATTCTTGTAAGCAGAAAAAGAAAAGGGAGAGGTTCCAAAACCTGGATTCAAGTGAAGGTAAAAAAAACTTAATTCGGAGATAACATTCGTTCTTTCATATATTTATTTGATAAATATTTATCAGGTGTCTATTGGTGGGGAATAAAACCAGTCCAAAACTCACGACCTAGTGGGAAAAGACAAACATTAAAGAAGTAAACAAGTATACCCCCAGTTGTAACAATAAGTGTGATATGTGCTCAATGAGTGTTTGTTGAATGAGTAACAGATGCAGTTATGAATATAAACGTGGAATGGGATAATCAGGGGAGGATTTGCATTATGTAGATCTGTAGATCTAGGTGGAGGCAGGATGGTGTCATGTCTTCCATCATGATCATCCACCCCGAACTATTAACTCGAGTTAGGGAGAACAATGTAGAATCTGGGAGAAGATTCCAGGGTTCTAGTGGCCCCCAACAGGTTAGAATAAACCATGTGGAGTAACATGTTTAGGGAGAGGTTGATGTCTATAGGTGGGGAGATTGATTAAGGGATTAAGATATTGAGGGTTCTATTTTATTCCTAGGAATTAGAATTACATGCTAATGAGCCTCAGTGGAGATGAACTTGAATTTACAATGGTCATCCCAGTCTTGTTTTAAGAACTTCATATAATTTTGTAACTGTCATATTATTTGACTTCATAAATATTTAAAAATCTAATCTATTCTTCATTTTATAGTTTCAGATTAAGCGACTCCTACCTGTTAAGGAAGAGAGGAAGTACTTAGCTAATACATTTATGATGATTTCTTATCTCTCCATCTTGAAAGCCCTTGAAAATTAAGGCTGCCTTATGAATCTTTGTGCCCATTCTCTAGAGAGCAGTCTTACAGCATCAATTTTTTATGTAGCATGGTTAATTTATTTATTGTTTGTATAAGGTATTTGACAGTGGAAATATATTTACTTTCATTATTTTTTTTCCCCTTTCTGTTCAGGTTTATTTTAAAGGAGTTTCTTTGGAATGCAGAATAGATAGCCGTTACTATGGGTAAATGATTACCTCTACATATAAAGAAAAAGTACGCCTGGAGGATAAAGAGACTTTTATGGATGTTGATATCTATGAGTTATCTGACAGTATGTTCCTTGCTATTCTCCAAATTTCCATGTTGCTGTGCTGCAGTATACGCATACATTTGGCACATAAGCCATTTACCCTGAGAAACAGTGTCTGAATAAATAACGAAGTAACAGATGTACCTCCAGAAGGATATTTAAATTGATTTTTGTCCTAATACCTTTGTTTTCTTCCCCAAATTCTCCCTAACGCGGTATGTCATTCCACATAGCTTAGTTTATTGCTATTATGGTTGCTTTGACACCACTGTGTTTTAGTCACTTGATAGTTTTGGAGAAACACTGAATATTTGTGAATACCATAAGGGACATATTTTATGTTTTCTAGGTCTTTAGCAATTCCTCTTCCTGACACACTTTTCTTGTTAGTAAAATAGACCACTTTTATAGAAAAAAAAATCCTGGTTCATCAAATATTCATTCATGGTTTTATGGACTCTTAGTTGGATTTTCTTTCCCTCAACACTTAGTTTTATTTTGCTTTGTTTGAATTTTCCATTTATGTGGCATTTGTGATATGTTGGTCTGTTACTCAGAGGACCAAAGCAGATTTTCCAGGACTTTTAGTTTCTGATTTATTTGGAAATCAAATAAGAGAGTATCCCCATTCACTATAAATTGACATAGTCTTTTTTTTTTAAGATTTTATTTATTTTTTATTTGAGAGAGAGAGAGGAATGAGAGTGGGAAAAGGGTCAGAGGGAGAAAGAAGCTCAAGCAGATTTCCTGCTGAGCATGGAGCCTACTGGGCTCCATCCTAGGATCCCGAGATTATGACCTGAACTGAAATCAAGAGTCAGAGGCTCAATGAGCTGACCTACTCAGTTCATCCTTCTTTCTTTCTTTCATAGTCTTTTTGAAAGAAAGAAAGAAGGAAGGTTAGGAGGGAGGAAGGGAGGAAGGAAAAAGGTAGGAAGGAAGAAAGAATAGGAGGGGAAAGAAAGAAGGGAAGAGGAGAACAGAAAAGAAAAAGGAAGAAAACTGTTAAAAAATGGAACCTGGGACGCCTGGGTGGCTCAGCGGTTGAGCACCTGCCTTTGGCCCAGGGCATGATCCTGGAGTCCCGGGATCGAGTCCCACATCAGGCTCCCTGCATGAAGCCTGCTTCTCTCTCTGCCTGTGTCTGCCTTTCTCTCTGTGTGTCTCTCATGAATAAATAAATATATAAAATCTTAAAAAAATAGAAGTTTATATAAAGCTAAAAAAGACTTTAGAAATAATATAGCTTAGTGAATCCCAACTTCTTTGAGTAGGAAAACCTATTTTTAACATATTTTTCCAGGACCCTACATAATAACAATTGTTCTTCTAGCAAATATTAATAAATATGTGGACAAAAGTTTTATGAATTTAGTGACATTTAAAAATTCAGTTTCATCGGTATACCTTTGAAAAATTAATGCATATATGCATATAAGACTTATTCTGACTGGGGATAATTTAGTACACATAATGATGAAGATTTGAAAAATTTGTTAAAGGGCAGCCCAGGTGGCTCAGCAGTTTAGCGCCACCTTCAGCCCAGGGCCTGATCCTGGAGACCCGGGGTTGAGTCCCATGTCGGGCTCCCTGCATGGAGCCTGTGTCTCTGCCTCTCCCTTTCTCTCTCTCTCTTGCTCTCTCTGTATCTCTCATTAATAAATAAAATTCTTTAATTTAAAAAAAGGAAAAATTTGTTAAAAAACAGCATTTCTGGAGCAGAAGGCCATCCAATCGGGAAGCATGAACTTCTCCAACTCATTCTTTTTATATTTTAAAATGAAGACTAAAAAAGTGAAAAAACTTGCTCAAAATTATATTAACTGAAAATTTAGATTTATGATTCTGCTAGCTACGAGCAGTTTCTCTGTATCACAATACTCATTTGCGAATTTGTCAACTAAGTACCTAGATAATTCAGGCTAGACCCTTGGAGTAAGGATGACCTTAGTTTATCTTTATTTTTGGTTTGATTATATCACTGTTTTTTTAGTTGTGTTAATATGTATTATTAGGACAGGATTCAGTAATTAAGCCAAGATTAAGAAGTATTGGTTCATGGTAGATTGATAACAGTGATACCCAGTTGCATTGCTTTAAAACATAGAGAAGCATTAGAAGGAAATTTTAATTTACAGAGTTGATATTTAGTTAGACATTCACATAATTTCATATGATTTTTAAGATCCAAGAAGATATACTTTTAGTAATTGAATTTTACAAATATTTTTAATTCCTCACCTGAATGGTCAGAACATGTGACAGACTCAGTAGTTCCTAAATTTAAACTTCAAATAATTGAAAAGCATGTTTTTGTAAGCATTTACAATTCTTTATTAAATTTCTAACAGCATTATGAATGTTGACACTTTCTTAGATAGCCCTGTCAAAGCTAACAATTCTACTAGCATTATAAGAAAAGTAGAACTGGCTTGTTAATGACATAGGTCATGCATTCTATAGCACAGGCATATTTTGAAAAGAACGAATAAATCACAGGGGACTTTGTCCAACTGCTCATTCTTGCGTTTGAGCCAGTTACATGCCTGCACGGATATCAAGGTGTCACTTCTGAAGAATAGAGAGGATAAACCTTAGATTCAATGCTCTCTTCCTGGAAATGACAACTAATTGTTTAGAAAAAATAAACTGTTTTTGCCTATTGCTAAAATAGTTGTTTTGTAATAGGGTTTGTTTTTTTTTTTTCACTTTCAAGTGTTTATTACATCATGGCAATATTGTTGATAGTGCTCAGGAGACTTATTAACCATCATTAAATAAAATGTAATAAAATGAATAAATTAGTTAATATTGGATTCCGATAGTATTTCACATATCTTAGTTTTAATCATTTTTAACATTGTAACGAATTCCCTGTAGACCATTGCAATGGACTGAATATTTGTGTTTCCCACTCCCCTCATTCATATGCTGAAATCCTCTATGTGATGGTGTTGGGAGATAGGGCCTTTGGGAGGCAATTAGGTCATGAGAGTGGAGCACTCAGGAGAAGGACCTGTGCCCCCAGAGAGCTCTTTATTTCTCTTTTCATCATATAAGTATCTAACCAGGACTTGGCAGTCTGTAACTCAGAAGAAGGCCTTCACTGGACCTCTACTGTGCGATACCCTGATCTCTGACTTTCAGCCTCAAGAACTGCAAGGAATAAAATGTTGTTGTTTGTAAGTCACCTGGTCTATGATATCTTATTATAGGAGCCTGAACCAAGACAGCCATTTTTGTCACCTTTTGCTCTGGAACTCATATGAATGAACCCCGCTGTGACTGAGGCTAAAGCCATTGTATAGAGCTGCCCCAGTGAGGAGCCACTGAATGCACATGGACGCCTGGAATTCAGACTGTCTGTCCTTGAGGCTTATTAATGGGCATAAGAAACAGATGCTTATGGGGGATTGCAGACATTTGAAAGAGAATAGAGACGGTCAAGGAGTAAGTTGTATATTTGGGACAGACAGATTCCATAGCATACTATTAAGGGGCCTGATGTCACTTTTCAAAACTTTGGATTCCAAATATTGTTGTTTAATTGATGTTTCAGAGCCTCTGGGGACTCAGTGGTTGAATCATGCCTGAAATTTCTTTGGGACCACTCTTAGATTACCTCTCTATTTTGGGTAGAGAAGAGTTACATTTTAGGTTGTTGAGTCAGTGTTGAACTTTTTTAGCTTAATCGGTTTGAAGTTCTTGGAATTTTGTTGTTGTTGTTGTTGTTGTTTCATTTTGATTTTTACTGGGCAGAGAACCTTAACTTGTAACAGCCCTCTCCCCTGATTGCCAGTCATGTGGTCTTATCACACCTTGGTCTCCGGCAATCTGCAGGCCAAACTCTATACCTGTGCCAACATTCCTCACCTAACCATATGTTTTCTTGATTGCCCAAGAGCTCTTATCTCCCCCTCCTTTTTTAAAAAAGATTTTATTTATTTATTCATGAGAGACACAGAAAGAGGCAGAGACATAGACACAGGGAGAAGCAGACTCCTCCCAGGGAGCCAGATGTGGGACTCGATCCCCGGACCTGACAACAATCACACCCTAAGCTGAAGGCAGACGCTCAACCTCTGAGCCACCCAGGCATTCCAGAACCCTTATCTCCTGATTGATCTGAAAGTAGTTCTTGCATTTCTAGAGGGGAAATATGTTTGCTATTAGAAAGTCATTTATCTTTTATGATACCTTATGCACATCGCAGGGAAAAACAGTCATTTCATAAAAAAATAAATATTTGGTGCTTTCCCCTAAATTCCAGTAATTTAGTATTTTTTAAAATGGAACTTTTTTGAAAACTTCTAATTGATATCTCCCACTTTGCTGCATGAAAAAAAATTTTTTTAAGGGAGATTTCCCTCCTCCCACCCCCACCATGCTCTCCAGAGAGGATCAAATACCACAAAAATTCTGTATTTATGACTACTCAAAATGTGCTCTCTAAATTTAATGATGATCCATCCAGATGTTTTCTGGTGATGGAGAAACAAAGAAAAAAGCTGGTCATGTTAGCCAGTCCCTTTAAAAAACATCACATCTAAAAGGAGCCTTTAATAATTTGTTGTCTTAGCAAGTAAGGTAGCTGCTAGAATAATGGCTAAATAGCCCTAGTTAATGGATGCAGCCACCCGAACTAATATAATCTGAGCCCAAAGAGAGGAAACCATATTTTAGAAGTCTCTACAACCGTATGAGGATATGCTTATTACTGTAATTTGGATTTTCTGGAGTACTAACAGCATGGAGCTCCCCCTTGCCAATAGTGGCTTCAAGGACTGGCTGACTTTTTAGGCATCTAAGCCATTTAGGATATTGGGATGTAGTGATAAGTAGGAAATTACATCCAGTGCTTATATTGTAATCCATTGGTATTCTTCCCCAAATAGGGAACTGTTCATGATAGTTCTGGGCCCACACATATCTGGGAATAGGATGGCATGGAAAGAGAAAGGAACTCCCATGAAGAAGCCTAATTCTGCAAGCATTTGGAGCACTCAGGTAGTCAGCCATTGAGGCTTATCAACCTGGACAAAGGCTAGAGAATTCCTACCAAAACACATAATTCTTCGTTCCTCTATGCTAACCATGACACTCCATTCAGACATCCAGTACAGCATTTACACGCACAGTCCTTATTACATTTCTTTCTCCACACTGGACTGTGAACCCCTCCAGCAACTCTCTGACCACAGCCACACCCAGGGACACTTTGACGTGATTACAAGGCTGAGCTAGATATAGACCTTTATTGCTTTGAGGATTTATATTTTCCATTTCCATTCAAAAGCCCAGCATTGCCTGTTTCTTTATGACATCTAGCCAGTAGCAAAACTCACAAGATCCATAACCGTCATAAGATTTATTAATTGCCCATGGACCTGTTATAAATTAGTAATTTAATGATAATACAAGGAAAAATAAAGTGATAGACACTATTATAATTATTGTGGAATTCTACTTTCTTGGTTAGGGTGGGCTTAATAATCCTTAAGGCCTTTTTAAATGCTAGAAATCTTATTCTGCAAGACTTGTTCTTACTGTAGCAGGATTTACCTTTTTTTCCAAGAAAGCAGTCCAATAAATGTTCAGAGTGTACTTGTGGCTTGTGAAAGCCAAAGACAGGGAGGTGTTATAGGAAAATGTACCACCCATTAAAAACAAAAGATGTTATTTAACAAATTCTGGTGCATTTAAAACATCATAATGAGAAAATACCAATCCGATTGAAGCTCACTATAAATGTATCCTCAGGGTTCCTATCACAAAGTTAGGTATAGATGAAAATCTTATGAACTTGTTTTCCATACTCCAGGTTAAACTCTAGCATCTTCAGAGGGTCTGATATAAAGACCAAGTCAGATTATGGAAAAGTGTCTTTGTAGGTTTTAGAATGCTTTACTTCTAATGCAAGCTACAGATCACGGATAGATGATCGTAAAGAAGTTCATACATATACATCCAGGAAATTTCCAAGTATGCAGAATATTTGTTGTGTTGATGGTTTTCTCTGGAGCTGCATTCTGAGACTACCATCAGTTGGGAAAACCGTGCTTCAGATACTCCCGTCGGTTTGCTCCTGTGGCATTTAGTCAAACAACCTGCTTGGAAGTCATCTATTTGCAGAACCTAAGTGGGGGAAAATCCTGCCACGTTATACAATTCACCGAGCAGGTTTTGGCTCCCACTTCGCCAATCCATCTTAAATAGCGGCTAGTGCCCTGCATCTAGCAATGCATATGATCAAGCAATTTAGCACAAAGAGAGAAAGGCCCTGCAACTTGGCATCCCCGTGGACATCAATCTTGGAGAAAACGAAACGGATCCAACTTTTGCCAGAGTTTAATAGCAAAGCTGTCACATTTCACACAAATGAGTATCGGGTCTGTTAGCGAATGGAAAGAAGGGACCTGGAGAGGCAGAAGAGAGGAGGGGGGCTGCTGAGCGCACTCTTTTCAAAGAGGCTCCAGTTTTTAGGGGAGGGGCCGGGATGCTCCGCAGAACAGGAGAGACGAAGTAGTTAAAAAAAATCTCGCTAGCGAGGGGCCGGAGCCTCGGGATGTGGGTATATAAGGGCGCGGCGCCTCCAGCGCAGAGCTGCTGCTGCTCCTGCTCCTGCTGCTGCTGCTGCTCCTGCCGCCGCCCGAGAGCCGGGACTGGGCGCACCGGCCCGAGGCCCGCGGGGAGCAACGGGGTCGGTGGGGCCCGAGCGGGGCTCCCGCTGCACCGCCGGCGCGGCCGCGGGACCCTCTGACTTGGTTTCCCCTCCGACGCGCCCACCCCCGCGCGGACGGCGATGAGCGCAGGGGGCCGGCCAGCGGGGCTCGGGCTGCGGGAGTAGGGGCCGGCGGGGGTCAGCTCCGGCGGGCGGGGCGGGCAGAGGGCTCCGAGGCTCCCCGCGACCCCGCGCCCGCCGCGATGAGCCGGGCGCTCTCGCTGCTGCTGGGCGCCGCGCTGCTCTGCGGCCACGGGGTCTTCTGCCGCCGCGTGGTCAGCGGTGAGTCGGGGGCCGCCTGCGCTGGGGTCCGGGATCCCGGGGGTGGGAGGCGGGAGCCGGGGGGGTGGTGCAGACGGTGGGGGGACTCTGTGTTCCGCCCTCTTCCCCGCTCCCCAAAAGCGCGCACGGAGAAAAGTTGAAATTTTTTGGAAGCGCCTGGTTGCAGCTCGGAGCGCGCTGTGCCGCGTCCTCACCAGCGCCGCGTCCTCACCAGCGCCGCGTCCTCACCAGCGCCGCGTCCTCACCAGCCCCGCGTCCTCACCAGCCCCGCGTCCTCACCAGCGCCGCGTCCTCACCAGCCCCGCGTCCTCCAGGGGTAATTTCCACTTGGCTTCGTAGGGAGTCGGCCACGGGGCAGGGCTTGGCACCTGCGCAGCGCGCGGGGTACCCTCCCTGCAGCGGGCTGGGGAAACCTAGAGCCAGGAGAACCCTGCAGAAGGGCCACCCCCTGTGGGCCCGGCGTGACTTCGGGCCCCCCCTGGGCCGGCTCGGACGGGGCCCGAGGCCGCAGCTGCTCCGTGGGCCGCTCTCAGACTCGGGGCACGAAGCCTTTGTTCTCCGGGAGGGCTGACACAGAGCGGGGCCTCCGTGCCGATGCCCACGCACACCTGATTCCAAGGTAGGGACTTCTCGGGAGACAAGTCAGGTTCAGGTAGGCTGAGGCTGAGGGGCACCTGGCAGTGACCACAGGTTCCTGCACACAGTAGGCGCTCAGCTAGGGGGCTGGGGTCAGTGTCAGGGAAACGGATCAAACTGGCAAGCTTCCCAGCATTCGCTCTGATTTTTTTTTTTTTTTCTTTTTCTTCGACTTTCACTGTTCTCTGGTTGAGCAATTCCTATCACATTCACCCTCTCTTAGTTTTTGGGAAAGTCTCTTAAAAAAAGAAAACAAAACAAAAGGGGAAGATTCTCAAAAGCTTAGGATGAGTGAATAGTGCCTCACGTGAAAACCGAGCACAACTATCCCCACTGAAATTAATTGCAACGGTAATTAAAGTGGTGCAATAAGTATCTGTTGAATGTGTGTGGGCGTGAGTTTTAAGTGTGGATTTTTTTCTAAACGTAAAAAGCGCAAATTCCTTCTCACATTCTGTCCATCAGAATGGCACCGTCTAGAACAGGTGCCACTAGAGGTAAGGATAAATGACAAATGGTATCAGCTTAATGGGTAGTGAAGCCAGACCTTTGGAAACTGGCATGTGAAGCTTAATTGTTGTTGATCTTCCCCTCGGCGGTATGTGATGTTCTGCATCTTAAGAATACAATTCTTAAATGTCTAGTTATCAATCACTCGCTGCTAACTTTTTGGCCCTCTTGGAGACACTGGAATTAAATACCCTGTGAACTGTCATTAGGACATGCGTGCTGCTTACATTTGGGGGGCATGGGGAGAAAATCAGGCTCTTGGTATTGATAAAATGAAAACTTTTGAGTACCAAGTAAGGATGTTACAGGAACTGTGCACTAGATCTCTTTCCCCCTAATTTAGCTTTGAAGAAAAAGTTCACTCTATAGACCTATCTGAATATGTCAATTGCATATCTGACTGCCTTTGTGTTTATGAGAATTACTCTTACAAATGAATGAGCAGCAGAGACCAGGCTTTTAGCATATGGTGTGTTTTAAACTCACAGAAACACTTCATTGATACTTAAATAGTATCCTTTTGGTATATTCTTGTTTATATGCCATAAAACCTGCAAAGGAGAAGGATGATATGTAACCTAAAAACATAACTTAAAAAATTATTGATGTTTATTTTCTGTTCTATTGCATAAATTGTTGCAAACCTTTTGTTGTGTTTTTCTATTAAGTATTTATAGGCATCTTGTAGGTGACATCTGGAAAATTTCTAATTAACTGAACATGATCTATTTGATTTAGCATAAATGATGATGTTTACTTGATATCAAAATAATTACTTAGTTATGGCTTTCTTATGAATAATTTAATTGCCTTTGGCCATAAAAATTCACATTAAAATTTAACCATTATAAGTTTGTGGCTTTATCCTTTAAAGATAAATTTTTAAAAATATATTTTAGCCATAATAGCATGAGTACAGACAGTCCAAAACATGACATGCTGGAAATAGTAGATCTAATGTCTGCCTTACCAGTGTTAAGTTTTGAGTGGTGCATCAGCTTTTTCCTGCCACTGGGGACCATTGACCGAAATTCTACTCAAGTGTCTATCAAGTGAAACAAGCTCTTTGGGGGCACTATTAGGAACATACTTATATAGAATGCATTTGCTGTTTGTTAAATATCAGTATGACTATTTGCAATTTCTGTGTAGTGTACCAAAATAATTACTTTTCCCAGAGAAAAAGACAGGAACTCACAAAATAATCCTTTATAGAAATTTTCTTCCTTTTAGTACTTCAAAATATTCAATAAGATACTTTCCAATACTTTTAAATACATCACTGTTTTAAAACTTGAGAGCATTATTTATAAATGAAATAAAAATATGTTAACAAGAAGTAACATTTTTTAAAAGATTTTATTTATTTATTCGTGAGAGACACAGAGAGAGGCAGAGACATAGGAAGAGGGAGGAGAAGCAGGTTTCATGCAGGAAGCCAGGTGTGGGACTGGATCCCAGGACCACAGGATCATGCCCTGAGCCAAAGGTAGACATTCAACCGCTGAGCCACCCGGGTGCCCCAAGAAATAACATTTCAAACTTCATCATCATAATGTGCCCCATAAGAGTTAATAGCATCTAATTAGTTAGTTAACAGGAAAGTATTTTTATAGGTTAGTGGTCATGCTTATTTTGATGCACAAATATGTAATAAATTATATAACCATGAGAGTAATTTAATGAATTAAAGAATATTTAATGAAAGAGTATTTAATGAATTTATGAGTCAAAGTTGAGAACTACTTTTAGGATCTTAGATTTGCACTGATTAACACAGAGAATATTTGTGGGGAGTACAACCATTAATTCTGTTACTTGACTGGGAGAGAATGACTTCTTTAGGACAGAGGTAAGAGGATTTTACTTATGGGGACTTGGGTCCATATGAAAAAGAAGTGTTCAGGGGTGTCTGGGAGGTTCAACTGGTTAAGCATCCGACTCTTGGTTTCAGCTCAGGTTGTGATTTCCGGGTCATGGGATCAAGCTCTGTGCTGGGCTCTGTGCTGGGCATGGAGCCTGCTTGAAATTCTCTCCTTCTGCACCACCTCTCTCTCTCTCTCCCCCTCCTCCTCCCCCTCTCCCTCTCAAATAAATAAGTAAATCTTTTTTAAAAAAAGAGGTGTTCAAAATTCAGGTTTCTAAGATGGGAAGATATATCTGAAGATCATATGGATATTTTTAAACATTTGAAGGGTTTTGATGTAGTGTGTGTGTGTGTGTGTGTGTGTGTGTGTGTGTGTATTTCACTCTTGCTTTTTCTTTTTAGTGTTCACAGCAGTGATCCCCAACTTGTTGTGCAACAAAATGGCATTAGGTCAATTTCATGGTACCTCCAAATTTCTGCAGAACACTTTAATACATATTATTTTGAACTCATTAAAACTGGCCTGCATTGGGGCAGCCTGGGTGGCTCAGCGGTTTAGTGCCGCCTTTAGCCCAGGGCACGATCCTGGAGACCTGAGTTCGAGTCCCATGTCAGGCTCCCTGCATAGGGCCTGCTTCTCCCTCTGCCTGTGTCTCTGCCTGCCCCTCTCTCATGAATAAATAAATAAAATAAAAAAAAAAGTTTTAAAAAATTGGCCTGTATTTTAAGAGACTGGGTGATTTAGACACATCTCTTTTACTGTGCAGATGCCACAGAATTATGCAAATTAATGTGTGTTGACCAGTAGTCTATAGATTATTGTAATAGCAAGGGAGATAGGAAAAAATCTGCTGAGCATACCCCATCCTGTAGTACCGTTCCATGACATCATCAAAAGCATAAAGTGATGACAGTGCAGTTTTCAAAGATGCAATTACTTTAAGTATCTCTTGGGCAGGAAAGGAACAAATTAATCTTATTACCAGTCATTTAATAAATTACACATCTATCATTGCCATTACTCCTTAACTGCTATTTTTCATCATTTTATAGTTTTGTTTTAGGACTCTTTTTCCTGAGGATAGCAATATCTATTACATTAATGTTAAAAAAAAAGAGGTGGTATTATATGAAGGGGTCTAGAATGGAAATCCAGCTGATGTTCTCACTAACAATTTTTGCTTTTTATAGCAGCTTTCTTTGCTGGGCACTTGGCATACAGGTGGATGGAAATACACAACTGGCAGGCAAGATTGTTTCTTTCACTATTGTAACATTGCTTGGTAATATAACATGCCTGACAATTTGACTATAGTTGCAATCCTTGTAATTGGGAAAAATTCATTTGGGCTTTGCTTTCTTTAGAAAATTAAAGGGCTTGATAAAAAAATAGTTAAGGCTAGATATGGTTTGAAAATATGAGATAGATGTTCCAATATTTGTCCCATGTCTCTGTGTTCAGTAACAGAAAATCCACAATCTGCTTAGAAAAACAAACTTTTTTTTTTAGAAAAACAAACTCAATGCACAAGCCCTTGCATATACCAGCAATGCTAATCAGTAACAAATCAATTCTGATCATTATAACATAGAAAACATGCATCATGCATGTATTCATCAATCCCTTTATTACCAAAATATTTCACTTTAAAAAAATACTACGTTTGGGACAGATATGGAGGCAGCATGAACCTCTGGGTAAAGGCATGGACTATGGAGCCAGACAGAGTGCCTGCTTCTAGACCCTGACTTAAGAGCTGTGTGAATCTGGCAAAATATTGAACTTTTCTATGTTGCCTTGCTCATTTTAAAAAACAGATGAGAGCTACATCATGAGACCTATAGCACAGGATTGTTGGAGGGTTAAGGGGTTTGGACAGATTCATGCGGATTGGGTCATGCACAGACAGTACATGCAGAGAAGCTGAGAGGGAGCTCAGTATGCAAGCCCACCTAGAGGGAAACACAACTTTTTCTAGCTGAAGAGCCTACATCACCAGGAGAGAACATAGTTTCCTAATTTACCAAAATTGTGCTAGCCATGAGACCCTTCATGCTAAACTATTGATAAATTTCTGGTGTTATGATTATCAGTGCTTCTTTAAAACTCCTTTTTAGGTAAGAAAAATGGCCAGAAAAGTTTGTCATGTCCCCATGCATAGTTCAAGGACAGCTCTGGCATTCAAAGCCAGTTTGAATGGAGGCTTTAACCTTTAAGTCACACAGGTACCTGGTTTGCCATTTGTTATTTAGATCTCAGCTTTAAATATGCAAATTAAAAAAATGAGTCTCTTTCCCTTCTCAAAGCTTGTGGTATTTCCCAAGGAGGGGAAGATAGGACTTGCAGCTGCCACCACTGTCCACAAAATGACCCAGAACTACAGTTTTGAGTTTGTTTATCAATGCAAGAAAAGAGGTCCCAGCACACTCATGATAGTGCATTATGCATTTAATTGCACTATGAAATCAACATTACAGAAATGAGCTATTATAATAAAGAATTTTTTAATAAAGAATGATTCTTAAGAAGTTGGTGTAACATTGAACACTGAAAGGAGGACACTGCTTGAAAGCATTTCTTTTTAGTTTAGAAGTGTTGGCATTGCTGTCAGAGTTTATGTCACAATGTATAATGTGGGATAGGCCCTTTTAGCGATGTGATTTTGGGGAGAGTAAGAAAGAATGATGAAAAACAAATTATTTTGTGGAATTCTGGTAAAATATCCAAAGTTCAGTCAGTCAGGTTTGGGGAAGACTTGTCATGTGGATTCTCTTTTGTACAACTTTTTAAAAAATATTTTATTTTTATTCATGAAAGACACAGAGAGAGGCAGAGACATAGGCAGAGGGAGAAGCAGGCTCCCTGTGGGGAGCCTGATGGGGGACTGGATCCCAGGACCCGGGGATCACATCCTGAGCCAAAGGCAGATCTCAACCACTGAGCCCCCAACTTATTTATTTATTTTTTTTCAACTAAAAGTAGATCATGATTGAATCATAAGAATTCATAAGAAGTCTATGCTTTTATTGAAAATTATGGCATAAATTCAACTCAATATTGATAATATATGACTATAGTGTAAGGTACAAGAAAAATGTATTGCTTTACTAATAGAGGACTCAACTGTCAGAAAGTTAATAAACATAAGCAAAATAAAACTGAATCATAGATCCCTTCTATTTAGGAAGAACAAAGTAAACTGCCATAACTTAATAAGTTTGGCCCCACTTTTGTATCTTGCCAAAAACATTTACTGCCAATAGTTAGCTCTAAAGGAATTTTCATGACTATAACAAAAGACAAAACCATCTATTCATGGGAATAGTAGAATAGCAGAATCTTAGTGGTGACAATGATAGGAATGTTTACTTTAATAGGCAGTACTGAGAATTATCCTAAGTAAAAGTGCAAGTATACGTATGTAGTTCTGTATTGCATGTGTGTATAAAATTAATAGGTGTCGAATCCTAGGTGGAAAGTCTTTTGTAACTCTTGTAAATAAGGCAACAATCCAAAAGGATGTTTGTCACTGTAATACTAGGTGATGTTTAATTATTGTTAAAGTTTGCCTTAGTGTAACTGTTATATGGTTATCTCAATATTTATCTAAATACTTTATGGTTAATAGAATAGTAGATGTAAGTAAATGTAGTATATGGAAGATTAGAATTCCTATTGTTCAAAATAGTCAATGGAAGATTTTGTCTGAATGTAACGTTAAAGATCAGAGAAAAGGAAATTCTCCGTGTGATCTCACAGAATGAGAAGAGAGGCCATTGTAATGGTTCTCTAGGAAGATTAGACTTTACAGAAGTGGGGAAAGTTGCTTCCAAAAGATCTGTATTAATGGAACTTTTCTGGGAATTAGGGCAACATTTGTTTCCCAGCTGTTGGGAGTTCCACTGCCGTGACAGCCAAATGTGATCAGCTGAAATGGTGGTGAGCGTTCAGTAGCTTCTTTTGCTGATTTTGCTGCAGCTTGGACCAAATTTGCACAATAAGGCAGTAGTTGGTAGTGAAATAGAAATGGATGTGAAGAAATCCAGTGTCAGCTTTAACTTACTGTATATATAAAGGGTAATAAAACTGGGCAATGTATCTACAATTTTCTGACAACAGCCTTGCTAGATCTGAACTGCTAGTGACTTTTCAGTTCAAAATCTGAGGACACAGCTGATACTCAGTGAATACCTTGGAGTTAATATCTACCTGTGCTAGTGGTAACTGGCCACTGTTCTGATCCCCTGACAGTCCCTCTGCTATGCAGCCACCATAGTCTCTACCTCCTCACCATGACCCTGGACCACTCCATCATCCACAACCAAAGAGGGGAATGCCTGTCCCAGACAGTGCCACAGCCAGCTATCATCTAGGACTTCTGCAGTATCAGTCATTACTTTAAATACAGACCCTGCCTTAGGTTTTTCTCTTATTAGTATTATTTCACTGTAGACTCACATGGTGATGTTAGGAATTTCCCCATTACACTAAAGCTCTCTTAAGCATTTCATTCAAAGAGCTATCTTAATTTTATAAATGAGTTAATTCTTGTCATCCTTTCTGTGTCCTTACCATAAACAAATCTGTGTTGTATTTATTTTTAACATATCAAAGATAATGAGCAGAAATTGTTGGCATATAAATCATAGGTAGGCACCCTCTGAATGCGTGCTGGCTTTGTTACATAAACAATTTTTACTCATTCAAATGCCTGACTAATTAAAAAAAAAATTGGCTCCTTTTGACATCTTGTGAAACAATGTTGGTGGATAATTTAATATTTCAGAAATGCTGAAGTCAAATTCAAGTCTGAGAGTTCTTGAGAGTAAAAAAATTGAGCAAGTTGAAAGCTCAAGGGAATGCAGTTGAGATATATTTTGAGACTTAGAAATATGTAAAGGATGTAGAAGAAGAAAATGGAAATAGCTTGCTTTAAAAATGCAAGCACAGAACTTACTGGGCTTAATGACATTTTAAGAATATTATCAGGAACAACCATTTTAAACAATGAAGTCATCACAAAATCTAATAATAAATTAGGAGAAATTAAAATAAATAATTGTGTTAGAATCAGCCACTGGGACTTCCATGTTTCTCTCTAAAGGATTATTTATTTCAGACGGATTTGTCCTCTTGATGTCTCTTTAATTCCATTTTCCTGTGGTCATTCATACTAACGTTTTATTTTTCATTAACAATTAGTTGGGGGCAGTCCGTTAATTTGTTCTTATTATACAGTGTGTTGCTCCCGGGTCCAGATCACAGTTAATGAGACAGAGAGGACACCCGGCTGGCTGGCTTGCCTTGTTGCAACTATTTTATTAGAGGACTCTCCTCAGCTGTGCCAAGATATTGAATGCCTATCAGTCAAACACTGTGGTGAGGTTAATGGCCTCCTGATTTCTGCTCCCTCCTGACTCTGAGTGTCCTCATAGGTCAATTAATTGCCAATTCTGAGGGAGAATGGATGTGATACCGATGTTGACTCAGTGTGATGTACGTAATTAAGAGTACAAAGATGGAATGTTGTATTTTTGGGGTATAATAGCACTCCTCTCCTTCCACTACTGACAGATTTTCTTGATCAGCTACAAAATTAAATACCTGGTGAAAAAAAAAAACTCCAACAAGAATCATGTTTATGCAGACAAATCTTAAGAAAGCAGGAAAGCTCTGCCTTAATTTCTTAGCACAAAGTAATTTGACTTCATTTTACATAAAATTATTGGTAGTCTGTTTTCTGAGACCAAATCTAAACTGAAATTGGAAAAAGATGAGAAAAGTAATAGAGGCTATGGGCAGGTTGGGAATAAGAAATAATGACAGAGAGACACATGGCATTTTTAATGTTGACAGCAGACTCAGAAGTGAACCAAAGAAGCTCTGAAAAACAAAACAAAACAGGATGGCTGTTCTGGAGATTTTTCTCTATAATTGGCTTACTTGTCAGGTGGTATAAGGGGGCGGATGTAAACAATAGAACAATAGGAATTCCACTGCTGGTAGAGTTAGTTAAATCCTGTACACTGTAATATCCCTGGTATATGTGTGGCTCTATTATGACCTGATGTGATCATCTGCAGTTGCAGTTATGTCACTGAGTTATTAAGAAAAGTTATTCTGCTCAATACATAGACATATGTGAAATTCACATGTAGAGGTATGTGAAATTGAATTCTGAGAGATTGTTTTATTTATTTTATTTTATTTTATTTTATTTATTATTTATTTTTAAAAGATTTTATTTATTCATGAGAGACAGAGAGAGAGAGAGAGGGGCAGAGACACAGGCAGAGGGAGAAGCAGGCTCCATGCAGGGGGCCTGACATGGGACTCGATCCCGGGTCTCCAGGATCAGGCCCTGGGCTGAAGGCGGCGCTAAACCGCTGAGCCACCCGAGCTGCCCTGAGAGATTGTTTTAAATCAAACTTTTGTTGCCTGTGTATTTAAATCTTCACAGATGTTGTTAGAGCAAAAGTAGAGCAGTAATGTTGCACAATGAAGCTTGATAAAAAGGGTGATATTCCATTAAGAGGTCTCCAAAATTATTTTAAGCTTCATTTGGGGTTCTGGTGTATATGTATATGTATATGTATATATATGCCATATATGTATGACTTTTAAAAATATATGCATATATACATACACACATATGAATATAGTGACTTTAAAAATCTTTAGAGATACAGGATAGGTGGTTTAACCAAGTGCTGTAATTCATAAAAATTCTTAAAATACAAGTATAAATAAAACTTACATTTTAAATTTCCTTTCCAAATTCTGATTATTTTCTTTAGTTATTCATACGTTTTGGACATTTTGTTGCTGCCAGTCTTTATTCCTAAAGAAATATGCAATAAAACTACCAATCGTTAAGATTAACCATGGGGAAAGGTAAATTTAAATGAATTTGGATTTGAATTGAATGAAATTCTAAATTAGGGAAAGTTATTTTTTTTTTCTTTTAAAGTTGTATTTATTTATTTGAGACAGAACAGAAGAAGTGGCAGAGGGAGAGAGAATCTCAAGCAGACTCCCCACTGAGCTTGGTGGCTCCATGTGGGGCTCAATCTGACAAACCTGATATCAGGACCCTGAGATCATGACCTGACCGAAATCAAGAATTATATGCTCAACTGACTGAACCACCCAGGAGCCCCTAAATTAGGGAAAGTTTAAAAGAAATGCAGTGTTACTACTTTTAGACTCATAAAGGAGTTAATTTCAACTAGTCCAATAGGGCATTTTTTAGGTTATATTTGAAGTCCTTTTATTTAATATGTCTCCATTTAATACGTAAATCGGGACTCTAAGGCTGAAAAATAATTTGTTCTCATAAATATCATCTAATTTGTTTTTAGCCAATCAATCAACTGTTTTTAAAAGAGAGGTTTGACCAAATTTCAGTTTACCCTGATCTCTACCCAAGTTATCAAAGATTGATAATAATTAGCAATTGATGGGATTTTAATAGCTCATTTATTACCTGATTTTTGTTTTCACATTTAAAATGCATTTCTTTTTTATTTGCTTGTTTTAAGTATTTGATTTCCTAAATTCAGTGGTGCCTTCATGGCTCAGTTGGTTGAATGTACAACTCAGCTTGGGCTGGGGTCATGATCTCAGGGTTGTGAGATCCAGCATGACCTCCACCTGTCCCCCCTTCCTGAGCATGGGTTCTGGAGTCTGCTTGAAGTTCTTTCCTGTCCTCCCTCTCTCTCCCCCCTTGCTCCTCCTCCCTGCACTCCTGTGCACTCACTCACCTTCTCCTTCTCCCTCCCACTCTCTAAAATAGATAAAATCTTGATTCTCTAAGTTCAAACTTGGAAAACTTTATTTGGAGTTTATAACTCATTTGAGATGTCTATGTAAAAGGACAGAAGTCATTGGCTGAGCAACTGGAGCTCACACATGCCATGTTCTATAAAATCAGAAAATTGGCAATGAGAATTTTTTCAAAGATTAATCTAGAGTACTAAAGAAAGCTATCCTGTCACTTCTAATACCATATTATATTAATACGTTATTACTGGAATTACATTCATTCTAGCCTCTATTAACTTTCGATTTTAATGTATCTGCTTTCATGTATATACAATAAAAGATATTTACACCTTAAATTTGCCACCTTATATCTTTCTTACCTTCTATACATTGCTTTTTTTACTTGTTTTTAAAAATTAAATTGTTTTATGAATTATTTTTCTTTAATAATTTTGACTTTTTAGCTTTCTTTGCTCTAGATAGCCGAAATTTCTCCAGCTACTTTTATTTACTGTGGTAGTTTATATCTAAGCCAGAAGAATTATGAGTTCCCTTAACAAAAATTTTCTTGAAGTATGGTGTTTAAAAGTTTATGTTACAGGTTTACTAGGGAATCAATTTGCTTTTAAAAATTGAAAATAATAACTTAAAAAATAAACCCCATAAAATGATTTAGTGGAAGAATTGTTCTTGGGAGAGTGTATCCTGTTTTGATTGGTTCTTTAATCTTAATTCATAGTAGCATTATAAATATAGTTCTGATAATCAACACCTAGATTCTTTTTTTTTTCAGGCCAAAAGGTGTGCTTCGCTGACCTCAAGCATCCCTGCTACAAAATGGCCTACTTCCATGAACTGTCCAGCCGAGTGAGCTTCCAGGAGGCACGCCTGGCTTGTGAGAGTGAGGGGGGAGCCCTTCTCAGCCTGGACAATGAAGCAGAACAGAAGTTAATAGAAAGTATGTTGCAAAACCTGACAAAACCAGGAACGGGGATTTCTGATGGTGATTTCTGGATAGGGCTTTGGAGAAATGGAGAGGGGCAAACATCTGGTGCCTGCCCAGATCTCTACCAGTGGTCTGACGGAAGCAGTTCCCAGTACCGGTGAGTAGGGATCCTGCAGAGTTGGATGTTCTCTGGGAGACTCAAAAGGGAGAAGGGAGATTTCAGGTTACCTGGAGAGGATGTCAGAGTAGAATAGGCAAAATGGGTGAAGGGGGTTATAAGGAGGGCACTTGTCACGAGCACTGGGTGTTACATGTAAGTGATGAATCACTAAATTCTAACTGAAACTAATATTACACTATAGGTTGACTAATTGGAATTAAAAAAAAAAACTTGAAACAGAAAACAAAACAAAATAATAGAATGAATGAAATCACTTTGGGGCAGCCGGGGTGGCTCAGTGGTTTAGCGCCGCCGTCCACCCAGGGCCTAATCCTGGAGACCCGGGATCGAGTCCCATGTCGGGCTCCCTGCACGGAGCCTGCTTCTCCCTCTGCCTGTGTCTCTGCCTCTCTCTCTGTGTGTGCCTCTCATAAATAAATCAATGAAAAAAAAAAAAAAAAAAAAGAAATCACTTTGAGGTGTTCCTGTTGCTCTTTTTATAGAAACTGGTATACTGATGAACCTTCCTGTGGAAGTGAAAAGTGTGTTGTGATGTATCATCAGCCAACAGCCAATCCAGGTCTTGGCGGTCCCTACCTTTACCAGTGGAATGATGACAGGTGCAACATGAAGCACAATTACATCTGCAAGTATGAACCAGGTAGGAAGAACAGTAAGTAGGTATAGCAGATTTTGTGCATATTTGCTTACATTTTTATCTTTACTATTTATATTCAGGTTTCGTTGCCTTTGGCTCCTTTTGTTTCTCTGCTATGAAACATAGAATGACTTTGCAGCTTGTCATATCCCCCATGAACTGAAATATACTTTATGCTATAGAGCAAACTGCCCGATCAGTTAAGTACAAGGGAGGAACTACACACATGTGGAGAGCTGTCTTTAAGAGAAAATAATATTTATAACCTTAAGGTCAAATTTTGCTTTTGTAAAGAGATTTTATAAAGAATAATCTATTTTAAAATATTGTAAATATTTAGTGTAACGTGTGTGAAGTAGGTATAAGTCACCAAAGTACCAAGAGTTTTACACATGTGAGCAATAGATCTTTGGATGATTATCTAGTGCACTTAAGGAAACAAAGTGACTCCCTCCTAGAACCTTAGCTTATTGTTTGTTGGCATGTTACTTTGCATGTGCTCCTCCATGACAGTCAGATTGGGTATAGCTCACTGAGCCACGGTGGAAAAAAAGTAGGGGCATGTGTCATGGTCTTCCTATTTGTCATTCTTTGGAATATGTCCCCTTAGATAGCTTTTTGTTTGAAGTCTCCAACTTCTTGCCCTGTGCAGCATGGGAAGATTGCATTGACCTGAGCTATACTTGGTGGGGTTTCCTGTTGACATAGTAAATTTGAATTACTTTGAAGAGGACAGCTCAACTAAATTAATATTTGACCAAAAGTAGAGACTAATCAAAACTATGTGAACTAATTTGTTTATTCACCTAATAAAATCACACTAGACATTTAGGCCTTGAGATGTTTTTTTGTTTTGTTTTGTTTTTTTTTTCCTCAGTATTGGGAAGTGTCATTTTAAGTCTTCTGAGGGGCTGTCTACTTGACCTCATAATGTGTTTATGGAAGGCAATTATAATCAAGTACTGCTATTTCCATTATTCTCTTGAAATTACATGATTCCTTTCTCATAAGACCTTAAAGCACAAGGGATTATTTGGATTAGATTTACCCTTCTCTTATATTTATCCTGCTCTTTGGTATATTAGTCAGCTTGCTATATCCCTGGTGAGTTTATTCTTTAAAGCCCTAAATCCATCATTACCCTCCTAGAAGCCTTTGCAAAGCCAAATCTGTTATGCACTTATGTTCTTTGTCTTTATTTTTTTTTCTTGGAAAAACATAAAATTGAAATTCTCTGATATTTTAAATTGGTGATACTATGTACTTGAAACTATTGAATGAAACAAAGTATGTTATAGAGTAGTCTTAGTATTTCTTTCCCCTTTCTTTAGCTTTTAAGTAAACTGTTTGATCCTTCATATATTGGTTTATTTTTATTTTGCATTCATACTTACCAAATTATTCAGGGCACTGTCAAGCCCAGAATCTTTTTTACTTGTTTTGTGTAAGCAATCTAGATTCCTATTACTCATGGAAGAGCATTTAAGATAAAAAATTGTTTTTTAATTCTACATTCTACCTTTATCTTCAAATAATCTATACTTTGTGAATAAGATTCCTTTATATATTTTTTGTTTTTGATGGACACGTTCAGTTTTATAGTTATAAATATGTAACTATATTTATAGTCTTATTAATACAGTTGAATTTTATTCTTTATTTTAATTTAGATAGTTTCATCTGTATTTATTTTCTATTTGTCAGCCTTCCTTGAGCTTAGTATTTTATTTATGGAGGATGCTGGTTTGAATAAATTTCTTGCTTATATAGTCAGTGCTCTTTTAGAGGAGGCTGATTAGTTTTTGGTGGTGAGGGGTTTGGAGGAGTAAGCAGTGGTATTTATTAAAATTTATGATTTAAAACACTATTTTGAACTTTATTCTCCAATTACCAGAAGTGCTGTGTGGTTTGAACTTAATCTCCTCCTCCTGCCTCCTACATACCATCTTATAATATGACTAATGATATCTGAAGTAGTAAACAATTAACCTAAGTATGAAGAAACTGAATAACTCACTGACTTTCTCATCCTTTTCTCCATTTTTTATTATTATTATGAGTTACATATCTATTCTTTGTTTCTGTAAGTGTTATCCTAAGACATTTTTATGGGGATACTTCAGAAACTAATTTTTATATTTATTAAAATTGCATTATGTACTCTTGTTCTTAAGACATTAAAATAGTGTATATGGGATTAAGTTTCTATAATATTATTTATCAGAAATCACATCAATTTAAAGATTATTAAGATAATTTTTAAGAATAACCAGTTCTGTGTTGGTAAAATACACAATATCTGTATTATTTGTTCAGCAAACACCAGCTGAGCAGCAACAGGCATAGAATGCCTAAGTTCTATAGAAAAATGAGTGTAGGGTAGGACTGTAAAACCTACAGGAGGCTATTAAAGTGTTAGGGTGACATATGTGTAGAAGAAAATAATAAATATTATTACAGGATGGTGTATCATAAACTTTCAATAAAGAAAGACTATGTGGCCAAATTAGAGTAGTCAACATAATATTAAAAATGATTTAACATTCTACACTAATACTAAATGGTGCATATGTTTTTTTTTCTTTCCATCAAATGACAAACATACGCAGAGAATTATATTTTGAAACAAATGAAGATAAGTTACAGGGTTCTTTTTTCTTACTAATTCAGTTTACTTTCACTGAACTATTAATTTAACAAATAGAGCCCTTGGGGAAAAAAAAATAGGCAGCACAGCGGTACCAGATCATGGTAAGAAATTTTGACATTTTTAAATTGCATGACCACTGAAGATATCTTGTCTCATAAAACCAGGGAAAGAAATAACTTTACAAGCCTTAATTTATTATTATTTTTTTTAAAGAAATAGCCACTCCTGGAAAGCAAATCTAACTATGTCATTGTTTTTCTAGGACAGAAATATGTTTTAGCACGTTGTTACTTGAATCATCAATTCCAAATGCAATCCATGTAGTCATCTGCTGAGTGTCATCAGTATAGACATGCTATTGATTTCTAAATACAGTTGGGTGTTGCAAGGATTCACCAAGATCTGAGTTGCAAGATTCACCAAGTGGATACTTTATTCAAAGATAACTAAGCGATGACTTCACAGTTGAATAATTTCATATAAAATTAAATTCAAAATATAACTTTTATCTGAATTGGTTCAGAAATCAAAACTATGGTATTTACATTATTCATAGACTTTTATTTTCATCTATGTTTGTATTTCTCTTTTTTATCATTATATATGATGCTTATACTTATTATTTACAGAAATTAATCCAACTTCTCCTATAGAAAAGACTTATTTTACAAATCAACCAGGAGATACCCATCAAAATGTGGTTGTTACTGAAGCAGGTAATGAATTCACATGTTTCTAACCCTTCCGTCAAAGAGCAGAACCTGTAATTTTAAACTCTGCTTCATGTTGGCACTAATTTTTCTTGTTGCTTGGTAGTGATACACTAAATTGGGCCTAGGGAAATTTACTTTTGAACTACGTTAGAACAGATAATGCTAAGCTAGTTTTTCTTTTTAAGATTTTATTTATTTATTTGAGAGAGAGAGAGAACACGCACACAAGCAGAAGGAAAGGCAGAGGGAGAGGGGGAGGTAGAAGCAGACACCCAAGACTAAGATAATGACCTGAACTGAAGGCAGATGCTTAACCAACTGAGCCACTCAGGTGTCCCCTAAGCTAGTTTCTGAACAAAAGAATCTATCTTGTTTCCTTCTTATTTTTCACTTTAAGTAGACATAACTAGCAATAAACTACACAATCTACATGGAAACCTGAATTCGACAACACATGGGCATTATGATGTAAATTGGCACATTCAGCGGCCTGCCAACAGTGGTGTGCTGGTAAATGTTTAGGGAGTGACTGATGTGGAAATGGGTATATGGGGAAAAGCCTGAATTGTATCCTGCGCAGAGTCCTGTGGTGGTGTGTACTCCCATTTGGCTGATTTTAGCCTAACAAGGTGACATCACTAGTGAGGAGGGTGGAAAGAATGCATACAATCAGCTCTCAACTCAGCTGCCCCTGGCAAAAGAAATAATGAAATCCCAGTGCAACTGCACATTCCCTGATTGGAATGTAAGTCCCGATCAGAAATTGCTATTAGTATTAGTTAGGCACTCCTTTTAGGATGGTCCTGTGACAATTGGACAGAAGTCTTGATTTATCCTAGTTGATTTGTGAAGATTGAGCCAAAGACTCAAAGTCGCAGAATCTTTCCACAGGTGATCCAAAATCCACGAAAGCGTAGGAAATATTTTCTCTTTTTCTTTACTATTATATATAAGGGATCATCATGGTATTTTGAAAAGGAATGAAAATATTTCCTGAATTCTTAAAATCCCTGAAGTCATGTATTGAGGGCTCAAGAAAAGGTGAAAGCATATAGCAAGTTATCTCCAAAATATACCCCATCACTAAGACCTCAGTTTATATATCTTTTGTTAACAAAGGACATGATGTGCAATTAAATGAATAGTTTGATCTAAATCTGGTCACTGACTAGAATAGTTTAGATTGGTAATGCCGACACCTTTTGATTTGCTAACTAAATGTATAGTTTTTCAATTTGCTTTTCTTGTACGGACATAATATTAAACCTTAGTGTGTTTTACTTTTCAGGTGCCTGATTTTAAAACAAGTCAGAACATATAAAGCCAATTAAAAATATTAGTAAATAATTACATGAGGAATATTTTCCCTTTTATGACACTGAAAAAATATTTAATAAAGTGATTTTAATCTGTATGGGACCTAAATGTGGCAGTTTTTTATTTTACTAAGAATACCTAGCATTATCAAGTGTGATGAAGCAGGATTAAAAAAGTTATTCATTTTAGAATTTAATTAAGATCAAATCTTTATGCTTCT
The DNA here is from genome assembly GCF_048418805.1 of Vulpes vulpes. NCBI lineage: Eukaryota > Metazoa > Chordata > Mammalia > Carnivora > Canidae > Vulpes > Vulpes vulpes. The sequence continues at coordinate 24,871,253 of NC_132794.1, read as the reverse complement.
GGAATCTTGTGTCTCTGGGTTATGACTGTATCATTAGTTAATGTTTACTAATATTTAATATTTTGATTTAATCCCAGAGAGTCTTGCATATCATCATGGCATTGACCTTATTGGTTAGGATAATTATGTAACCAATAAATCAACAATTATTTTAATAATCAGTGCTTGTTTCTCTAAGTAATAACCGAGAAGGATTAATGAAGTAAGATAGCTAAGATTATTAATATGTTGTGAAAACTAGCCCCTATCTAAATTGCAGATTTAAATAATAGTTTTAGAAATATGGACATTGAACTGGAGCATGGCAACCAGTGAAGTAAGATTTTGTTCTTAATTTTTATCAAACAAATATATATTATTTCATTAGATTATTCAATATTTGGGGAATAAGATTTCTTGGAATTCATTTATTTGTAATAATTCTATCTTACTTTTAAGTTTTGGAAAATGTTTATATAATTTTAGTGTTAGAATTTTGCCTCAGCCGTCTCTTTATACTAAGACTGTTTTACTTTTATAGGCATAATTCCCAATCTAATTTATGTTGTTATACCAACAATCCCACTGCTTTTATTGATCCTGGTTGCTTTTGGAACTTGCTGTTTCCAGATGCTGCATAAAAGGTAAATAATTCATGTATGTAGAGACAACTTGAAAACTTTTATGTAGGCTTTCCAGAACTCATTAAAAATATTAGTATTAAATTATAATTTTCCTTAAAAACGTTCTGATTTTCATTATCTGTCAGTTTAAATCCAGTATATACAATCTAATGAGATAGGCTTTGTTTATAGGATTCATGAATTATCTCACTTACTATTCACAAGTCGGATGGTGTAGGTACCCACTTGTTTTTGTGTTTCAGTTGAGAAGATGGAGGCTTAGATGGGTTACACAATTTGCTTTGGGTCTCATAGCTAGTGTGTGTATGGTGTGCATCTGATATTTGAATCCTTTCAGGCTGACAGTGTATGTAACTATACCACACTGTCTCCTGTTTATTATGTATAAGCATTAGTGCTAAAGCTTTCCATCTTGACCTGTATATGTCAAGACTTGATTTTTGGGTGCTGTATGCAAGACTTGATTTTTGGGTGCACTCTGTAATATTTATTTAAAATTTTAAGTACTAGGCTTTTGTTTACTTCCAAAGGGTATTTTGAGTATAGGAAATAAAATCCAATGGCAAAAACAGGTCACTTTTAGTAGGCAGCCTCAAACAAAATGGTATATCTTAACAGCAAGATTCTTAGGAGTATCCTTTTTTTATCTGTTTAATCATACCCTTGAGTTAGAGGTGAAATTTTTTCATGTGTGTCAATTTATCAATTAAAAAGTATATGAAATATATGTATTAAAAGAAAAAGGATGCTGCATTTAAATGAGAGCATATTTGCTGGAATAAGCTAGCCATCTTTGTCAGTATTTTGTTTCATTTCATTTCTATTTCATTTTTTTGGTACCTGAACAGGGATCTTTGTCAGTATTTTAAACAAAAACTGAGTGCCTCCATCAGAGAAGGACCTGCATATTTCTCTTTTGATTTGAGTCTATCTTCATCTGTTTCTGAAATAAACCACAATAGAATTCACTAGGGAAAAAAAGCCCCAGGAAGACAAAAAAACATGAAATAGATGTAAACTCTAAATGGCTCACATAAATTGTTTAAAGGACACAAAGCATGCTGTACGAGCTATTTAAATAAGACATTTCAAATAATGATAAGTAAGCATGGCAAATTAATACTACACTTTGTGTTCTCTGTTTTTTTAGTACATATGGGAAACACAGTTAAATTTTTTTTGTAATATTTTGTACAGAAAAAAGATGATAGTAAATATGTTGTTTCTTCCCTTAATTCCTAAGACTATAGATGGAAAGATGATTAGCCATTTTGAAAAGCAGAGAAGTAGAGAGAGGATGTGATATAAATCCTCCCTTAATTCAGCAAACTGTTAAGGGAAGCACTGTAAATAACAAATTAGCTTGAAAAAAACAATTTTAAAAATATTATGCAGACATTGTCATTTCTAAAATAAAAATGACTAAAGTGCCAGTAACTGAGTTTTCTCTAAAGTTTGTTTTTCTTCTTCCAAATAGTGTATTATTGTGGAGATTCTATTAAGATAAAAGTCTTCCAGATTTTTACACCTTTGAAGATCTGTGGAGTTCTCACTTGTTTGAAATTCTCAGAGTGAGAAAATAAACCAGACTTGAGTACCTCCACATGCCAGAATTAGCTGTAGTGCTTAATTCATTCATTCTTAGATGGTCCCCTTTTCCTTTCTTCCAGGAAAGCAAGGAGAAACTTCACCAAAGACTCAACTCCATTATCATCTGAGTGCCTTGCAGAAAGTTTAAATTCCAATCTGGTACACATAATGGCTTATATCATTCCATGTCATATTCAAAATAATGACTTATTTCCTTAACCAATAGTAACTCTGAAATAAAATACTAATGCTACACAAAAGTTTAAGTTATATTAATAACTTAACCACCTTTTATTTACCATCTGAAAACATCTCTTGTTTTTCATAAACTTTGCTTGATTTATTTTTCATTCATGTTAGATGACTTTGTAGATAAAGATGTGTTGGTCTTACTTTTTTTGGAAGCAAATCTCCAAAACATATAATTTGGGCATATTTTATTAATAACGAATTCACAGTTAAATGGAAGTCAAGTAAGTAATATTATAGAATTGTATTGCTCAGGCTTGTTAGGAAGAGTTCTTTTCTGTCTTGGAAGGACCTCTGCCACTGTTGGTAGACAGAATGGGACACTCACAGGGTGTGGGGCAGATGTCAGATGCCCATGAAGGGACAATCTGTGGGAGGCCAAAAGTGCAGGACCCCGGTTGCAGGAACCAGAAGTGGTTACATGGTCCAGGTGAGGGCTCATTCTCAGGAAACTGGACTCAGGAATCTAGGTCTTGATAAGTAGCCTGGTAGAGAAGGACTTGCTTAAACTCTAAAATAGGCATTTATGCAGGAGCCTGAGAAGTGGCTATTTTATGGAAAGAGAGTGAGAAGACAGCCAGCCCTCTACAGGGGCTGGAAGTGTGAGCTCGGATTCTACATCTGACAAGAGGGAAGTTCACTCTCAGATCTCTGGGAACTAAGTTACCCAGGCCTGAATCTACTTTGAACTACATTGGTTGAAGAAACTGAAGCAAAACCAAGCTTTCAGGGACTAAGTGAGTTTACTATAAAACAGTAAAACTGAGGGAAGGGGAGGGGATTAGGAAGGTCCTCATATTTAGGACAAAAGCACTATTTTGATGATTTGGCATTAAATATAGCATATGTGAATGGAAGAATATCCAAAAAGCAAAATTTCAAAAATCACTGATCAAATAAAATGAAGATTTATGGGTGATTATAATGAATGTTTTTGGTATTATGTTAGACACATTTGCCTGTGTGTGTCTGAATATGTCTGATTTTAAAGTAAGAACGGTCAAACAGGGATCAATTTTATTTTTTTCATCATTTCACATGACCGGTTTACCATCTTCACATACTGGAATAATCTAGAATTTTTTGTAGATATGCTGGTGAGAGAAGAAAGGGTCTGAGATATCTCCATTTGGACCCAAACATGCCTATTTCCATAAAAAGGGCTCAGATGTTGAACTTACTTCTTCTTATGTTTTTCAGTAAAGGAAGAACAAAAACTAGCCCAACCCAGTCCACATTGTGGATTTCAAAAAGCACCAGAAAAGAAAGTGGCATGGAAGTATAATAATTCACTGACTTGCTCCAAAACAGAAAATAAAATTGTCAAATTCTGGATCTGCATCAGGAATGGCAGGCATCAGAACATTAGCTTGGAATGGCTTGAAATCTCAAAGGGTCTGCAAGATGAACTGTAAGCTCCCCCTTGAGGCAAATATTAAAATAATTTTTATATGTCTGTTAATTCATTTACAAAATACGCTGTGCTAATGAGTGAGACATGCTTATTTCGCTAAAGGATGCACCCAAACTTCCAAGTACATGGAATGGACTGTGCAGATGAAATTGCCGTCAACACATCAGAGAACTAACTATGTGTGTTGGAAGCAGTTATTTTTGTTTCTGTCACTTTTCATAAGTTGTAATCTAGTTAATGTAATGTAAATTGTACTAAAATTTACAGTGTGCAAAAATATTTTACCTTTACATAAGTGTTTGATAAAAATGGACTGTTCTAATATTTATTTTTATGGTGTTTCATTTTTCAATACATGCTGTTTTGATTAAAGAAATGTATCCCTGTTTACAACTGAATCCACACACATGTAGATGTATTACCATAGAAAAATTTCTTTTATAGAAATGGTTCATCTTTCAGTTTCTCTGCTTTGGGATCAGACAACATTTAGGAAACCTCTTCAGAAATAAGAAGCTATTTCGTTAACTGTGGTGGAAATTTACTCAAATATTTTACTTAGAGGCAAGAATTGTCTAATTTCAATTGTGCAAGACATGTGCCTTACGATTATTTTTAGTTCAAAATTCAACAGATTTTGTAACAACTTTGTTAATAGCTGTATCAACAATATTACACTCAGTCTAGAACAAAAAAAAATGGCATACACAATATAAATCATATGTCTTCACATGTTGCCTGTATAACCACAAGTAGCTCTCTGAGGATTCTGGAATCCATTTGGTCCCTCCCTTGCCCACAAAACAAAGATGGTTGTTTGGGGGCAGGGATTAAGACCAGAAGCAGATTGCTGCAGAGGGGACCTGAGGTTGTCCCTAGCTCTGTTCAACCTCTGTCAGCAGGTAAAGTGGTCTCATGGTTGGACCAGGTGCTTGGTCACCATCACTGTGGAGGTAAGCACAGCACACAGATGTTTCACCAAGGAGACCAGCTATGAACTACTGCAAACATGGGTTGGAGGGCATCAATGAGCATGTGTTTGTGTTGAGGATTTGGCTGAGAGAGTGAACTGTAGCTCCTCTTGTCTTATCGCCTGCTAGTTTCTTCAATGCTTGTGGCTTCTTCTCAAGAGACTTGTAACTATCTGGTCTTCAAATGTCCCTGTGTTCCTCTTGCGTAAATAAAAAGTTCTTGTTTCTGAAGAATGACCATGGGTATTGTCTAAATCTTTTAAGTGAACAAAATATAGATATGTTTGCATCAGTACATGAAGGGGAAGACAAGTGACTATCTAGGTAGGGTATGAATGGAAGTTGGGGTTATGGGGGACTTTAAACCTTCTTTTCCCTGGTAAACCTTTTAAGTTGGAAAATTAAGAACTTTCATTAAAGCAATTCACGAGAGTTGGTTGGCAAAACCGAGAGACAAATAGAAATGAGCAGGCATTGGCTTCCTTTCAGCTGCCTGGAGGCTGAGGAAAGGGGAAGGACAGCTGCAATCTAAGCTTCCATCTGCCCATGTTTAGCACTCCCTTTCTCTGCGTGGTTACCCATCTCTGCTGGGATCTACCACTTCCCTCCAAGCTCCCACTGCGTGCATCTCTTCCTTCAGTCAGGACTTGATGGAAGGGAGAAAGTGCTTTCCCGTTGTCTGTGCCACCCATGACCACCACAACAGCTGCATGGCAGGAGAGGCAAGGCAATGGGGAAGGGCCATGGTTTTGCCTTTTGTCTTGATCCAGGCTTGCATAGCTCTTCTGGTATCAATTACTAAACCCATGCAATCAACTTCTCTTTTATTAGACAGTGACAGTGAGACTGTCCTTAGAGTTTCTTAAAATTTTAGCTGGCCTCTGAGAAATGAAAAGGAGTACATGGTGTATCTGTTGTTTTTATTTTCAAAACATAGTTCTAATACATGTCTTGGAATGTGAATTGTGAGTATCCAGGGAGTAAAATCAAACAACACACTCTACTATTGTTTCTCCATCCTTTCTAACTGCTCCTAAGATCAAGTCATTGGAAAGGTCTTAAAAAGAGTAGTGTATTTGGGGACTCCTGATTTTTGCTCTAAGAATAAATACCATATTTGTTTACCAGGAATCTGTAGTGCCCAATTATCTAGCCACACCTTTTTATATGACATTGTTTTCGCTTTCTCTGTTCCCCAGCAAGAGAGACTTTTGGTATAGCAACACATGATTATCTGCTATCCTCAATCTTTGAACTTCCTGAACCCCTACCTACACAGTAGCCCCAATGCCTCTTCAAAACATCAGTAATAATCATTCGTTTCAGATGTAACCCAAATTGTGTTTCTTCCATAGGGCTAGTCTACACTCCTTTAAACCTTACTCTTTCTTTTATTATTTTGGACCATATAGACCCATGCAATTTGTGTGTATGTGTGTGTGCATCTGTATTAAGTAGGTGTGAATTTTGTCTTCCCAAATCAATAGATTTTGTGTGGTAAGCTAAATTGAAGTTTGCACTTACTCTGGAAATGATCCAAGAGATTAAAGCAGTGAAGCAAATTCATTTATTCCACATTTTTGGCCTTCTAATGGGTGATTCAGCTGTGTCTAAGTAAGTTTTGCACATGTTAAAAACATTCACTGTGAAACACATAGATCAGAAAATAAACATTTGTAACAGTTGCATTTTTGGATATGTCTGATTACTTTTTGGAAACTTAAAAATATTAGCTTGAGATAAATAGAAGGTATGATTAATCCAGGAAAAAAATGATCCAATAACAGAATGACAGTATCAGTTTATTTACTTTTTGTTTTGATATAAGGGTGATGCATAGACTTGTGCTTATTTGCTGTTTAATTAGCTTGAGAGGATTGTGCAATCAGTTTAGTCCACATCTGTAACATGAGCTTAAAGCACATATTTTTTTTATGAGTGGGGAAAATATTAAGGATATGCTCAAGATGAATTGGAAATACACTTAGATAGAAAAGTGGGAAGACTATTGAGATTCTGAAAATAGCTATCTTAGGTGGAACTAGATAATTTATAGTAGTTCACTTCAAATAACAACATAGTGTGCAAAAGTTTATTGCACTTCTTTTCCTAATTTTTGCCAAAACTTTTAAGTATATAGTATATAGTTTACAGCAGCATTCCTTTGAAGAAGAGAACATGATAAAAATGATTAAAAACAAAGGAAATGATCTCTGTGAAAGATCAGCTGTTCACAATGAAATCAAAATGTATTATTTTGAAGTTACTTTGTATGGTGAAGATCATTTTTTGTTTTCACTCATACTACTCAGCATTGCAGTGGCTTATGTAAGAATAAACTCTTTTAGAAACCATTTTTACAAAAGTCTCAGTTTCCATGCTCCTTAAAGTGGAATGGGAAAACTGCATGACTTTCATGTTGGTTCAGGGAACACCCTACTGTAGAAAACTTTGTATCCATTCTGTGAACCTCAGGACCCGGGCATACACCCCTGGACGATTAGGCAGTGCACACTGGTATCCAAATGATGTCACACCAGCCAGGAACCACCTGTTGTTTTCTTGGCACATTAACGGTCCTCCTGAATCCCCCTAAAGAGTAAATTGCAAAAGAAAATTGTAGATGTGTGTCAATTGGTGTAAAGATCTAAGGTTATTTTTAGCAAATCAATTCAAAACTAAAGATCAAAAATATGATTTAATTTTAAGTCATCTGTTTATCTCCTGACCATCACTCTCTGTCAAGAATGAGAACCTTTGTCTGCTCATTAAGGACATGAGAAACTATGACAATTAAAACACAATTTGTATGTAGTTTTATACATGTAGTATAAAAATAGTTTTATACTACTTCATGATGTAGTTTTATAGCAAAAGTTTCCATACTTTCATTATGGCATTTGAATAGGTACTAAGAAATTCTCTAAGGCACAACTATGAGAAGTATACCAACCAAAATATGTATTAAAAGCTGATCATTTTATTAAAAGAGGCATGATATGGTTTCACTCATAGGTGGAATTTAAAACAGATCAACATAGAGGTAAAAAGAGAGAGAGGCACACTGTAAAACAGACTTATAACTACAGAGAACAGACAGGATTGCTGGAGGGGAGGTGGGGTGTGGGGATGGGTTAAATGGGTGATGGATATTAAGGAGGGCACTGTGATGAGCACTGGGTGTTGTATGGAAGTGATGAATCACTAGATTCTACTCCCAAAACTAATATTCCAGTATATGTTAACTAACTAGAGTTTAAATAAAAACTTGAAACCAAAAAATCAAAACAAACAGAAGTATGTTCCAAGAATTATGAGAGGCTTTGCAGAAAAGACGCTTATTTTACATTGTGTGTTTAAAGAAACTAAAAACTCACACATGAGGTTGATTTTAGTTCTTTTGGGTAGTTTTTTCTTTTTGTCTTTAGATGAACACAATCAGATCTGAAAAAACCTTAATATTTCAACTGTAATAGACATATCAATGATATAATTTATGATAAGCACATATTTTCACAGATTTTAAATGAGAAAGAATTGTTTCTAATTTTTAAATATTAATTTTAGCAGCTTTTAATAGAGTTAATTTCATTTGCACATGAGTATTTCTGTATAAAGCAAAAGAACATAATGCGAATACGTAGTACCATTACTTAATGATGGCATTGACAAATATTTCTCTTATGTTAATTTTGCAGAATTTTTGATCTTTTTTTATATATTTATGAAGGAATTTAAAGCCTTGTGTACTTTTGTTGCAATCCCTGGTATAATAGAATATTTCAATCCAAGTTTGTGTTAAAAAATATCCTGAAAGACTTTTTGTCTGATTCTTTATTATCTTTGGGACCATATTTAAGGGAAAAACCTGTGGTGTATAAAAGCACCTTTTCTTGCTTGGGTACAGAGGAACATAAATTACACTGGCAACCATAGGTTACCTCTTTTCTAGATGTAACAAATGTGTTTGAGGGCAAGGATTGTGATTTTTATTTCTGTATCCTAAACCTTTATAATATGGGTCCATAAATATTTATGGAACAGTTAAGGATAAATACAAGCTCAAAGAGATTATTAAAAAATAAACCCCAACTGTTTGGGTATTTTTAAAAGGAGTCATTTGGTTTTCTTCATATTTTTTAAAAAATAATTCCATTTTTAAGAAAGACAATAGAATCTAGACATTGATTCCATGAATGAGGATTTTAAATTGTCCAACATGTACTGGGTCAGTTGCAGGTATTCAAAGGATCCACCAGCAGACTTGATGCCCAACAGTTGAGTTGTCTGTGTGGTTGAGAGACCTCTTATGTCTGGGACTGTCACTTTGCTCATCTAACTATACCATTTCAGCTCAGTTATGTGACTTCTTGTCTTCATTTGCTGATTTGTTCAATGAAGATATTTTCTTCTTCCACTATCTCAGAGATATGTATGGACTTCACAAATATGAGTAAATGTTCAAAGTATTAATGTAAAATTTATGTTTCCATACCAGTGGTTTTAGCATGCTAAAACACACATTGCTGGGCCCCAGCTTTAGAGTTGCTGATTCAGCAGGTCTGTACTGGGGCCTGAGAATTTGTACCTACAACAGGTTCTCAGATGATGCTGGGGGACTGGAGGCCATGCTTGGAAAATCACTGGTATAGAATAAGCCTCCACATAGTTAGCTGTTCATGTCATTCACTTAGTTCCATGTAGAGGGGACTTCTACAGCCACTTGTGGTGCCTTAAAATCCAGACAACTGCCCCACAAATGCAAGCCTTTGGTAAGCCAGAAGATACTTAAGAATGTATGAATGACCAATAAGGCCAATTCTTTGCCACTGTAGGGGGAAAAATAATGCTTCAAAGAGCTTGTTCAAATGATGTATCAATAGTAGCATTTTCATAATTTTAAAGGTATTCTTAGTTAATCCTCTTGAATAACATAATATTAAATTTGAACAAAGAAAATCATGTGACCCTCTAGACTATCGATTACTCAATCATGATAACATATTACAGAAGATATTGCCCCATGTGTGGCTTTCTTACTTGCTAATTGATACCATAATTAGTCTCTCTAGAAATCAGAGCCAAACATAAGATTTCAGAGCTCTGGCGTGAGCGATGGGCTTAATGTAACTCTAATATCAGTAGCATCCATGGTCATATTTTCTGCCTAGTGCAGGAGGCACCTGCCACGCAACCCCCATTAACTGTAATTGAAGTTGTACAGCTGATTTCCCTTCTGAACAATAATTCTATAAATCTCCCTCTAAGTGGCAATATATCTTACCTTTAGCATGTTTTTCATTTTAAAAGGAATGTGTAAGATCCAGAGATAAATTTTAAACAAGAAGAAAGCTATCCTATTTGTCTTGGATTTGCAAGTGTTCAACAAAGCAGAATAAATGTAAAACTAAACTGAAAGTTTAACATGATTTGAGACACTAGCTTAACTAGAGGATACATATAAAGATTCATCTGCTTAAGTGTCTGTTAAAAAAAGTCTTGTATCAAGTCGAATTATGGTGACATATGTGTTAATATACATAACAAGTTTACTCTTTAACAAAATGAAAGATTTTCCTCTGGTATAAATCCACGTTTGTAAATTATTCATTTGCTCAGTATTGCTATCAGGTTTAATCTAAGCCAGTAGATGTTAATGTATCAATATCTTATTAATTTTCAAGTACATAAAAAATGCTAGAAAATTTACTTACAAAGTCTCATAGTGAAAATTGTTAATATTTTGAGTCCTTATTTAAATGGCTTATATGTATTCCCTGGTTTTTAAATCTCTCAATAAAACTTAAGTGACTTGTCTGAAGTCTCACTCATAAGTATTTAGGCAAGGGCGAAATAAGAGTAGTCTGAGCACAGAATCTATGCTTTCATGTCTACTCCATGCTGCACCTAAAAAATTAATAATAATTCTAAAATCTGGAAGAATTTACTTTTTATTTGTTGAGCATACATAGATTTTAATGGAGCTAAATAGCTGGCTACATTATTTCTAAGTGATAAGATGTTTTTGTCTTCAATGAGGGTAGTTGGTGGGTAGGAGTTTTCTCTGGTGGTCCCCCAAGTCAAAAGCCATTGATACTTCAAATCTATTGCAGTGTTGACATTCAGCAAGTTCATATTATTACATTTCTAAAATGAAATGTCAAAGATAAGATGAAAATCCTAGTGTAGGAGTCCCAGGTCCAGGGTTATGGCACGCTGTTGAGTAAGTTCTATTTTTAACCTTCTTACAAATGGTTTGCTGCAAACTGGTTCTAACCAGGCTATCCAGGCTGGTTTACATGCAGAAATTATTTCTTGTCACTAGACCCCTGGCCCATACTCAAAACCAGGGTTGAAAATTAGAAGCCAATAGGTGAAATTGGCCTTCAGACTGGCTTTTTGTTTGTTTGAAGTTTGCACAGGGTTTTAAAGAATTAGAATTAGATTTAGCTAAGGTCAACAGTGGTCCAATACTACATATTTTACCTATCGTACACATTCATATTTTATGCCTTGGTTCTAAAGACATCCGATTTTAATATTTGTTCTTAAAAAGTAGCTTTATTTCTCATGCACACATCAACTCTGGAATACTGTGCAAGTAGGCACAAATCAAAAAAAAAAAAAAAGAAGAAACAAACATAGTCACAGTTTGGGAAAAGAAGAAATCAGGTCAAAACTCTGATGATTTCTTTATTCCCTAATCGTTGTGAAGCAATAAAATCATGATATAGCAGTGCTTTCTGGAAATGCAGGGTGAACAGTTTTACATATTTACCTGACAAGAATCTATTCCTCCTTCTTCATAGCCTGCACATACCATATTTTCTGTAATGTTATATTCTGGCATCTGTTGTTGGCATTTCTCATTTGATAGAAGAGGAACATTGGCTTCTTGCAGTATGTTTGCAGTAGGACCTGTTCAAAATGGTAATGCAGCCAGCCAGTCAGAAGTGATCAACATGCATCACTGAATGAGCCACCATCATTCTTATGTATTTCAACAGTTCACTCTCATTATCGAATACTGTGTGTATATATAATGAACCTAAATGCTAAACCTTAGTATTTTAAAGCACATAATAAGGCCCATCTGTGGATTTTGCAAAATGGATAACAGTAAAGCACTTCTTTAGTTCCCAAGGGCTAGCAGGGATGGTGGATTGGACTAGACAGGCTGTAGGCATTTTCAGTAATTTCAAATGGTTACAGTATTGCTCATGGGGGAAAAAAGCCCACTGACACAAAGAGTTTCATTTATGGAAATTAGCAACAACTCAGAAATCCAGGAGGCTTTTCATGTGGCACCTGAAGAGGTGCTCCCTTAGAATGGCATTCAGCACCTTTGTGATGCTATGTGAACGAGCAGGTGCACACTGAGCAGAACACAAAGCTCAAATGAACTGTGCCCTGGTCTAAGGGCAATCAGCTTGTTATCCTCATGCAGGGGAAGAGAAAGGAGGCATTTTGCAACAGAGTATGCTTCCACGCTTTTTACAAAATGACTCCTCTATTGGTGGCATGACTCTCTGTTTACTGAAATACTAATCCCAAGAGAGATGTGAAACATGCAGGTGTCTAGTGCCTCAGAAAAGGCACCTGATAAGCACTTTCTAATACTTAGCAATTCTATTTGGTTCCTCAAGGGAGGCAGAAAGTTGATGATAACTTAGTACATATGACAGCCAGCGTTGCTGCAAAAGTGTTTGTGACTTCATTTCTAGCTAAGTTTAATCCACACACTGAAGAGTGTGTGTGTGTGTATACATACACATATGTATATAATTTAGGTGCAAAGCCATCTACGTAGGACTCAGTGGTGTGTCGGTAAATGTTTAATACTGGTTTTTAAGACAAAAAAATCTCCAATATGTATCATTTGTCTTATGGAAACACCCTAACCATGGCCAATTTCAAGGTACCAGCATGACTGTGAACAGGAATTGGGAACTGTGCACAAATGGGAATTTCCAGCTGGTGACAGTGACTCCAGCAACAAACCATTGTCCTTAAGTTTGACAGTGGACTTTAGGAGGTGAAGATGGAGGAGGGAATTCAGCATCTCACTGTCATTTATTCTATGAAGATTGAAGATGGGTTGGTAGACTTTAGTTTTTATCATAAACAATTATAAAACCAAAGCCCATTTTGCTTCTCATCAAGGAATAAGAAAGATTGGATGGGTATAGGATAAATCTCTTTGGTAAAGAAAAATTTGAGCAGTGTTCTTATATTTAATATTTATTTGTCAACATGAATTGCCTTAAGGATAATTGAGAATACACACTTAAAAACATACATAAAAATGTCAATAAGCTTATTTTAGGTTTACTAATTGCCTTAATTTAACTGACTAATATTACTTCATTTCTTCCTAGTAAACAATATGTTCATGGTTTTCCTAGCTATTAGGGCAATATACTCAAAATGGGGGAAGCTGAGTTTTACACAATTAAGCAGCTGGAAATCATAAGCCAAAGTTCATAAAATTCATTAAAATTTCCATCACCCAGGAAGTATTTAAACATGATCTGACTGTTTATTCCTAAATGAAATTGATCTCAGATACAGATTTTCCTTGGCTCCATACCACTCTTAGAGACCTTTCTTAAGTCAATTAAATGCATAACTTTAGTAACAATAAGTAAATGTGAGCCAAGTTTACTCAGCTCTTAAAAGAAATTCCCATTTCCTACAGAACATGGAGTCTTAAATTTTGTTAGTGGATAATTTGTTTTTGAAGAGTCTACACTGTGATCATAAATATCTTTTAGTTTGAAGTCTCATAGACAAAATATCTAGGAATCATTTTTACTCTTTAGATTTCAAATTTAATAAATCATAGCATTTTTCAAGTGGAGGAAATATAGAAAGATACAGTCTTTGACTTCAATGCACTTTATGGACAGCAGACATGAGGCATTTCGGCAAGATAATGTAATTGTGGTGGAGAACCTTTGTCGAAATTATCAGGCAAAGATTTGACATAGAACGTCATCTTTCTTTTACAAGGAATAAGAGTGTTTTAATTGTGAATGCTTTGCTTCTGGTAGCACAAGTTTCTGTGGCTTTTCATCTTATTACAATTAGGATTTTTAAATATCTCAGCCCTGATCTGTTGTGACTCCAGAGGTCAGGTTCTCCCACCAGACTATATAGTGCCTTTCCTTTGTGTTTAATGGGTAGTCAAAGTTCTGCCCTAGATGCAATAACTCCTATTAGGAATTCCAAAGCTGGGACACCTGGGTGGCTCAGTGAGCCTCTGCCTTCGACTCGGGGTGTGATTCCAGGGTCCTGGGATTAAGCCCTGCATCAGGGTCCCCACAGGGAACCTGCTTCTCCCTCTGCCTATGTCTCTGCCTCTTCCTCTGTGTCTCTCATGAATAAATAAATAAAATCTAAAAAAAAAAAAAAGGAATTCTGAATCCAGCATATTTTGTAGTTACATTTAGAGAAAATGAAGTACTGGAATTTTATAAAAAATTATGTTCGGTTAGTTTTAATATGCATCTTTTCTGTGTTTGGAAAACATCCTGTTAAATAAAGCCAAGAGTCAGTTCACAGTTTTGAGTGTAAGATTCATGCCCCATCTGAGTAGGCTGACTCAGCATGTTGAAGTTAAAGGGGATTCCCTTCTCATTTTTTAGGGAATGTGAGTGTGAGACTTTATATGATAAATAAAGAGGGGTTTATTGATTTGGAAAATGTAACAGGTAATAATTTGGCTTTTGATCAGACTTTATCCTTGTGCTTTACAAAAATAAATTTCGTGGGGAGCCTGTGTGGTGCAGTTGGTTAAGTTTTGGACTCTTGGTTTTAGCCCAGGTCATGAGATCAAGACCCATACGCATCAGGCTCTGCACTCAGTGTGGAGTTTGCTTGAGATTTTCTTTCTCTCCCTCTCCTTTTGCCCCTCCCACTTGTGCTCTGTCTCTCTAAAATAAATACATATTTAAAAAATAAATGTAACCTTTGCAATACTTACTTAAATAGACATATCTTTTCTCTTTATCAAAGTATTTGTAATACTAAAACCAGTCACTAAGTTTGAGGGATGCTTGAACTCTCCCCCAATAAGGATCATAGTTTTATAAGATGTTCAACACAATCTGGAATTTTTTAAAATTATACAAATACACAGCGTATGAATATAACTGTGCTTTCAAGAGCTACTGCTGAAAACTGTTATAAGAGTTGCAAAAAATATGTTGAAAATATTCACAGGCTAGTATAATAGCATCCTTCTTACTAGTAGGCATTTTCTTTTTGTTGAGTCTGATGATTTACCTTGATATATAACCCTCCCCCAGCCAGCAATGGAACAAAGACTTCCTGGGGGAAAAACTTGATTTTCTTCTGGTAAACAAATAGGTTGTATATAATCTGGAAAAACAAAACACAGATAAACATGCATTTCTAACAAGTTTTAAAAATCAATTATTTTCAACATTTTATCTAAAAAATGTATTTTTGTTTTATGCAGCCTGAACATTTTTTAGACATCAATCTTAATAATAATAAAGAAGCATCTCAGGGTGGCACCCTTTGACAATGGACTAGGTATCACTGGTGGTCTTTCGGGATCCTTTTCTACTTTCCTAACTACTCATTAAGAAGATAAATAACGTCTTAGCTCTAGAGTTGATCATTTATATTTGATTTGATTTTAAGTAATCATGCTATCTACAGAGTCAGTTCTGTGAAAATCTTGGTAAGGCTGTTCTTCAGGGTCAATTAAGAGACACTTGGACAAATGTTCTGAGGCTTGTTTGATTTTCCTCAATTATCTCCACATTAAGAAAGCTTTTAGGTGACTGCTTTACAGGGCACTTATGGAAGCGTCAGTACTGGTCGCCGACTTTTAAAGCCCTTCTCCAACAATTTACAAGTTGCCTGACATTTATTAAGCACCCAGTACATGTAAGACCCAGGGCAGACACAAAAATGAATAAGATATGGTGCTTACCCTCAAGGACAGGGCTACATAATTAACCACAGTAATAGTCTGCCTTTGCTAAGTGCTCTAATACATGTGTAGACCAAATTCCATGTGAGCCCAGAAGTGGCAGCTCTTTCTCCTCACTGGGGGTTGGAAAAGTCTTTGGAGTAAACTTTATACCTTCAGGATATAGGTTACTCCATCAGGTGATATCTTGCACATTATCTAGGTGTTTGGAGGAAGTCTTCCAGCTGCTACTCTATTAAGATTATTGAATCTCCTTCAAAAACTTTGTTCTATGGATATCATAATTCTTACTCACTTTACTCTGAGAGTATATGCTCTTCCTTAGTTTGTCCTACTCTGTACTTCGTGGTAGGTGGACCTGCCTTCCTTTCATGTGAGGAATAGAGAAAGCATGCATTGTAACAATATTTTCTCTGGGCTGCTCCTTTGAGTTTATTATTATAGGGGGCTCAGGACATTTTATTCTGTGGACCAACTTTCTAGAAATTTGGATTTAAACACCTTGATGAAGATAATTGAATATGTTTCGCTCCATTCCCCAATTCCATTTAAATTATAATGATTTCTATAACAAATTATCCAACTCTTCTGGACTATTAACTCATTGGTACTGATAATATTTCAAATCTAATTTTGAATTAATTTGGCCAGATAAGATAACTAAAACTGATTTTTTTTTTTACCTGTGTAATTCACTTTAAAGTCAAGATGCATCACAGCGATGTCACTGTCCTTTGTTCGTTTATTGTAATGTGGGTTTATGACAATTTGATCTATCAACCGAGTTACTACTTGAGGAGAAGTCATATTCGATCTCATATGCAGGCCTAGGATTGCTTTCCACTTAGATGGCTCTAAATTTCTCCTGAAAATTATGAAAAAGACATATAAGAAACCCTCCATCCACCATAGTTACTTTTGAAAGATCCTTGTAGTAGGTATTTCAGAACTATGTGTTCCTGTCCTAAAATATTCTTGAATTTCTCTGAATGATCCTTCTTCAAAAGAGGAGACTTTAAAAAATATGTGTTATTTTTAAATTAAGTCTCCAAGTTTTTCTTAACATATGGCCAAGTTAGAGAGCCACTGCCATAGATCCCATTCCATTGTGGAGATCACACCTTGGTCCAGGGTTTCTTCAGGCAACCCCAGCAGCTACGGTAGCAATGGAAGGAGGTTCAGAAGCATTCTCCTGTCTACAGGGTCACTGCATTCACACAAAGTTAAGACAAGCAATAAAACCTATTATGATGTCTAAAATCGAACATACAAATTCCAGGGATTTTCATACCTAATAAACTTGAGTAATTTTCCACACATAGTGTTGGCCCTTGATAATGAATTGGTAAAAGATAACATTTGTGTTATAGGCAGATTAAATGACAGTTTGGAAGTGTGCAGGGACTTCTAACTGTGCTTTTGGCTTGCAACATTTTTACACCGAGGAACTACTAGTGAACAGCTGGAATTAAGCCAATTAAGCCATATTCACAATGAAGTCAAAATTCAACAACTGCTCTTTTAGATGAGCTAGTAATTTAATTCTTAATAGTTATAAATGCCTCATCTAATGTGGTCTTTCAGCTCCTAGAATCCAAGTCACCTAACAAATATATAAAGGGCATGAAGTTATTTCAAGTCCATTTGTTTATCTTTCTACCTATCCATTACTTTGTTGAAATTAAACAAGGGATCATGTTTGATCAGGTCACCAGCATCGGTAAAGCCAATGAATGCCCAAGCATCCAGAAGACGTCCACTGATAACCATGCTGCATTAAAATCAGAGGAAACTTACTCACATGCTTTACAGAGTAGAATAACACCCATTTACAGAGAACCTATTTTGTGCCAAGGGCCATGCCACATACTTTGACTGCATCAACTCTTTTCATTTTTGCCACCGGGCTATGGATGTTATGTTGAGAACAAACTGGGTGCTGATAGTTTAAATGGTGCCTAGAGACTTGAACTGGGACTGTCTGACTTCAGAAGCTGTACTTGCACCAACAGAGTGGGGTGCCCCGAGGGGCTATGGGCAGGGTTGTGTGGGCGGGGTTGAGAACATCAGGGGAGCATTGCAGGGAGAGATGTTCTCTGCCACTGGATTATCTGGGCTCAGGAAGGGGAGGATGTGTATGCTCCTAGTGGTTGGTGAGAGCTCCTCCAAAGGACAGATGCTGCACCAGGAGTGTATTATGGTACTGTGAAGGCTGTGTTTGCTAGTCAGGAGGCCTTTTCATTTTCCCCTCTCTCTAGGTCAGAGGAATTTCAGCCTAGCCAGACACACTGATAATTTCAGGTATAACTGCATTCACTCCCACTGTGCCCTGGGACTCCTCTGCCCACACTGGCTTACTCGAAGAGAAGGGATAGCATTAAATCTCTTTCCTGATATCCAATCTTCGAATTTCTTTCTGTATCACACGTTTGAGTACATTTCCTAAAGCTCAGCTGGTCATGGTTGTCACTTGATTGGCCTATCTGTTATGGCTGACAGGTAACAGGTAGTTACTCTTTTTAAAGAACTGCATTTTTTATGAAACATTTAATATATGTTAACTCAGTATTTAAAAAATATTAATTTTACAGTTGCCACACCATGGTTCTTACTTTGCTTTAATCATATTTATTTATACACATTATATTTTACATTATAATTATATTCTATATAACCAAAGCATTATATTAATGTTCATATTATAAATAACATTAATTAGATTAATGGTATAAAATTTGGTCAAAGAGAGTATGAACTGGGCAGCCCAGGTGGCTCAGCGGTTTAGTGATGCCTTCCGCCGGGGGCGTATTCCTGGGGACCCAGGATCAAGTCCCATGTCAGGCTCCCTGCATGGAGCGTGCTTCTCCCTCTGCCTGTGTCTCTGGCTCTCTCACTCTCACTCTGTGTTTAAATAAATAAATAAATAAATAAATAAATAAATAAATATTAAAAAATAATAAATGAAACCCTTCTTAAAAAGGGAGTATGAACTGATTATAGAGTTCTATTTTGAAGTTAATAGAGTGCCTTTATTTTCAAAAGTGACAAGATTGTCTTTTACATATTTTATCCTCAGAAAACTTACATGAAAGTTCAGAGAGGTATATGCAGTCATTTGCTATAGATTTAACTCAATAATAGAATAATGCAGTTTAGGGATGCCTTGGTGGCTCAATTGGTTGAGTGACCCTTGATTCCGGATCCGGTCATGCTCTCAGGGTCATGAGATCAAGCACTGTGTCAGACTCTGCACCCAGTGGAGAGTCTGCTTGAGATTCTTTCTCTCTTTCCTTTTCTCTCTGCCCCTACTTATGCACTCTCTAAATAGATGGATGATAGATAGATGATAGATAAAATCTTTAAAAAATGCAGTTCAGATAAAATAATGCAATTCAGTAGCTAACCTCCCAAATTCTTATCTCTTTTGTAGGTACTGTACTCCTTCTGAGAACAATAAATATTAGTTACTGATATGAGAGAGCTTGTAGGTAGCACAAACTTTGTAATCACCATTTTGTCTTGTTATTTTAAGGCTTGGAGTAGAAAACCAGTCCGTGAACCAGACCATGAAAATTACACCTACATGCTTCAAGCTACTGGTCTAATTAAATACAAATTACAAGAATATTAATCGGATACATTCTTAATGAGTTCCAAAGTTGGTATAGGGCTACATGGAAAATAGACTTTTTCTCATGTTTTTCTTTCTCCTGAATCTGTAAATTGTACTTTAGGAAGGAGATACTCCTCTAATATTTATCCATTATATTTCTCTCTCAAGTCTCGGCCCACATAACTTTTCATGTCTCTGTGCTTAGCTTCCCCACAAGCCCACATTAGCACAAGCACTATCCGAATGACTACATCCTACTGCAATTTTAGTGCCTTATCTCAGAAGAAAGACTTGAGAATATAGAAGGGATGGCCAGTGTTACTCAATTTTATGGATCACCTGAAGTATTCGGTAAAAATTCAGATTCTTAATTTGGACCTCCAGAGATTCTAATTTGGAAGATTGGAGTGGAACCCAAGAATCTGCACTTTGTAATTACTATTGGGATATTGAGCAATATAAAATCCTCCCTAGGTTTTCCATTCAACCAAAGCCAAGAGATAGGAGAAGACAGCCTTCAGGAATAATCACTACAGATGAGGGGGCGGGGATACTTACTATGTTTTAAAAATATATTTGTCTCAAAGCATCTACATGCTAGTGAAACAAGGGAAAGTTATAGGATAGAAAACAGGTGAAGACAAGAACAGGAGATAGCCCCATTGGATAGGCAAGTGCCAATCTGACACAGGCTAAAGATGGCAGAAGTAGTGTACCTTGAAGCAGGGGACATTGGCTGAATTTCTGTTGCATAACACCTGTTCTTGCCCTGTTCATGCAAAATGTTTTTCTTTAGTAGCAAGAGAAAGAAAGGCACAAATTGGGAGGCAACAGAAAGACATGTATTCCTGACTTCTATCACCTCGAATACTAGCACTATTCTTGGTACACAATAGGTGATCCTTAGATGTTGCCCCAGATGGGAGGAACTAGTGCTATGACACTGTAGGTTGCTGTGTGCTGATGTGTAAATAAATTCCCTACTCAGAGTGTGAGGATGTCCATTTTTATATGGGATTTTCATTGAGGTAAAAAGTAAATATGGCAAAATAGTTATGACAGAGCAGCACAATATGCTGAAAGGAAAAAAAAATTCAGTGGGTACCTATAAGTCTAAACTGATTTTTTTTTTTTTGTATTCTATCATTAATGAAGATTGTACTTTAGTCAAATCTGCCCACTGCCAACCCCAATGTTTACCCCCAGCACAGAATTTTAGATCTCTATTATTATTCTCCACTAAATGGAAAAAGTATTACTCAATGAAATAATTAATGAAATCCATTAATGAAAGCCATTTGTCCAGCTTTCTCAGGCACAATCCTAGGGCCACCATTGATTCTTTCTAACTGGGTCTTCCTGGCTTCACTATTGCTCTCTCCCGATGATGTCACTCTTTGTCTTCCAGATGGTCTTTCATCCCATTTACCGTAACCTCCTGAGTCCCTGCCAGAGCCCAGGATCTGGTCTTGCCTGCATCTCCAGTCTTGTTCCTACCTCTCTGCCAACCACTTCCTGGCCAGCAACAACAGCAGCCTTCTTGAAGTTTTTGGAACAGGCTGATCTCACTCCTACCCCCAGAGTATTCGAGTTGATATTACCTCCTGGGAAATTTGTGTTAAGTTTCTCTCTCATCTCTTTAGATTCTCCTTGGATTTTCATTTGTTGTGAAGCTTTCTGTCACTACTGTATCCAAATGAAGCCCCCTGCTACTATCATTTGCTTTCTCCTTATACCACTTTTTCTTCCTTTGCTGCACTTATCACTCCCTAAAATAAAATATTTGAGTATTTTTCTCGGGCAAGGACTTTGTTGGTCTGTAGAGTACTATCATACCCCAAACTTAGAACAACACTTG
Source organism: Vulpes vulpes (assembly GCF_048418805.1). NCBI lineage: Eukaryota > Metazoa > Chordata > Mammalia > Carnivora > Canidae > Vulpes > Vulpes vulpes. The sequence goes on along the minus strand of NC_132794.1, from coordinate 24,849,969 downwards.
TTATAATCTGTTCTAGTCCAATAATGTGATTCAAGATGATAAATCAGTTTTCAAAGTAAAAATAATCTCAAATATCTGGCACTGGAGCTTCTACGATATATTAGAACTTTTGGGTGGAATTACAACTATAATGAGATATCTGCTATTAAGAAATATGTTATTAAAGTGCTTTGCCAGAGGCAGGGGTGGTGTGTGTGTTATTGGTGAAGGGAGTAAAAAATAAAACTAAAAAAAAAACAAAAACAAAAACAAAAACAAAAACCCCAAACAAAAAACAAATGAAAAGAAAGAAAAATACATTATTAAAAATAGAGCTAACCGAATAGCATCAAGGAAATAGATTATAGGCCAAGTAAAACTTCACAAATACATAATTTTAAGGGCCAGACATCATATTGGAAATTGGTAAAACTGAGAAAGGCATTGGTTTATAAAGTCCTAGTGATACAAGAGAATTTTAACAATTGGAAAGCTGACAAGCAGCTCAAACTTGAAATACCTTAAAAAAGTAGCCAAGATCTAGTCTAAACCAAAAACCAGTAAATCTATAGTAATTTTTGTAAATCAAAAATAAGTGAATTTTCTTAGGCTGGTAGAGATTTCAAGATTAAGTTAGTGACTTACTGGTTTTTGGTAAAAAAGAAAAAGTATTATAGAATTTCCGCAACCTGAAGGAGATAATATATTGAACTTTGTAAAGCCATCAAATAGGTAGATATATAGAGAAATGAATTAAAACCATGATGTTTATGTATTAGGGTAAGTTTCAATAGAAACAAAATAATTTCTAGGTACTATATTTGTATAAGGGATAGGGATTATAAGGGAAGGGAGAAGAAATGTGTGGGAAATATCAGAAAGGGAGACAGAACATGAAGACTCATAACTCTGGGAAACAAACTAGGGGTGGTGGAAGGGGAGGAGGATGGGGGGTGGGGGTGAATGGGTGACGGGCACTGAGGGGGGCACTTGACGGGATGAGCACTGGGTGTTATTCTGTATGTTGGCAAATTGAACACCAATAAAAAATAAATTTATTAAAAAAATTTTTTAGTCCTATTTAAAGTATTTGAGGCACTCAAATGAATCCAAGTTTTAAGTTGTAATAGAAGTATCAATTAAGTTATGTTATTTTATAGTGAATACCTAACTACTCAAAAAGTTTGCTTCAAAGCTTTATTATCAGTTTAATTAATTTGATACTAAACAAAATGCGAATAGTAGTACGTATTTCTTGCCATACCCAAAATACCTCATATATGAAATAACCTATTTTAGGAATATTAACATCTTCTTCAAGGAATTATTTCAATAAAGAATGAGATAAATGTATTTGGTCTTTTCTAAAGGGCTTCTTAAAGAATGAAAGATTGATGGGGTACCTGGGTGGCTCGGTTAAGCAACTGCCTTTGGCTCAGGTCATGATCCCAGGGTCCCTGGGATCAAGCCTCCGTGTCAGGCTCCCTGTTTAGTGGGAAGCTTCCTTCTTCCTCTCCCCCTTCCTCATCCCTGCCCTCCACTTGTTCTCTCTCTCTCTCTAAAAAAAAAAAAAAAAAAAAAAAAAAAAGGAAAAAAGAATGGGAGATTGGCAAGAGATCTCTCTATGTATAATTTCATCATTGATGTGTGTGTATTTAATACATGTGATCCAGACTGTGAATCTATCTATACCTGCCCATCTAAGAGGCTGAACAATGGTTGCTTCTGGAAGCAGAGATGGTGATTGAGAAGGAGGGATAAGAGAATTTTGCATGTGATGGAAATGTGTCGATAGGAGTGTGGGATACAAAGGTGTATGCATTTCCAAAAACTCATTAAATTGTGCACTTAAAATTATGTATTTACTCTATGTCAGTGGGAAAAAATGAAAAACAAACATCAAACTATGTGACAAGTTTGCTTTATAGTGAGGGTTGGCAATTCTCAAACAACTTGTGTTCTAAACTTAAGCAAATCTACAAATATTTTGTGGATAGTAGGGACAGGTTTCTTACTATTGGGGACAGGTGCTGCAAACAGAGGAGAAAAGATCAGAATGTACCCTGTGGTAATCATTTTATTTGGAATTGTCATTTTGAGTTCATATTTGTAGGTGTATAGTTACATCTATTGAGAGGGTCTAGGAGTAGGACACAGCAGCTGTAGCAAGGAGCACACAAGATCTTGTTTTTTAAAATGTGGAACTAAAAATAGCTAAATGGAATGGGGGTTTCTTATAGAAAGCTTGATTTAAGGACTAAGGTAGAAAAAGCACAAGATGAACCTGGAACATCTTATTTTGCAGACAGTAAAGAAGTTCTCAAAGCATGGAGATATATCAAGACAAACAAGTAGACAAGCTTGAAGGGTTTCACCAAATAGGAGGACTTTCTATAAAATAACTTGCTGTATTAAAAAATAGCAAAGACAAGAAAGACAGAAAGATAACCTGGTAGAAAGTGTCTTCAAGATTAAAGGTGTAGTCCGTAAATGCAGTGCATTATCTTGGATTAGTTTGTGGGCAGAAAACATAGAAACAAACAAGAAGGTTACAAAGGGCATATTTGGGACAATTGACAAAAATGAATACATACTATAGATTAGATAATTGTATCACATTAATGTTAAATTTCCATGCTTTTGTGTGATTATATAGGAAAATATCCTTGTTCTTAGTAAAAATACAGAGTAAAGAGCACAATGTCTAATCCACTGCCAAGTGATTCAGGAAAAGTATTTCTCCAGACTGGAGAGAATGAAAGAATGATAAAGAAGTTTTCATACCATAAAATTGAAACAGTTGGTGGATCTCAGTGAAGATATACAAACGTTCCCTGTACTATTATTTGCAAATTTTGTGCATGCTTGAAACTGTAGTAATATAAAAGGTTTAAGAAAGAAATACACTCAATGTCTCCCGGGAAAGAGTAAGAATCTTCTTTCACAGACCTTTCCTGCACAGGAACAGGAGCACAATAGGAATTCTACTGTACATTTATGTAATTCATAGTATGCGAAAGTATTGCATCCTCTTACTTTGGTCCTGATAATCACTCTAGGGGGCAGATGTCTTTCTGAACACACTGTGGAGGAGGATACCGAAACAGAGCTACCAAGTGACATAAGGTCAGTAGCATTAGTAGGATCAAAATTCTGCCCTCTGGTCTAAAGTCAACCTTGCCTTTAAACCACAGCTGGTCCATGCTCTCCAAATCTGTTTTAAGGTTCAAAAAGAAGACAAACCAGTGACAGAGAAAAAGAAGAGGCGTAGTGAAATTTCATGACACCCAGGAACACTGTGGCTGAGGGATGGGAACGGGAGTGTGGACAGTAAGAATGGATACAGAGAAGAGCTGTCCAATTAAACCATTTAACCACCTGCAAGTTAAAACACCTGCACCAGATATACAATTCTTGGGAAGAAGAAATAATACCACTCAGTGGCTTTGGAGAGCAAAATGCAAGGTGGGCGAGGATGAGTTTGAATTCATCACAATTCCATTACAGCTTACACTTGCTTGTTTGCTTGTGTTCAGATTGAAACTGTGAAAAGATATTTTATGTCTTATATGGTTAAACATGTGTTTATATTGGATGAAACTGTTTTTCCATTTCTTCTGTGGCTTGAAAAGATACGATATGGGGATCCCTGGGTGGCTCAGCGGTTTAGGGCCTGCCTTCGGCCCAGCGCGTGGTCCTGGAGTCCCGGGATCGAGTCCCACGTCGGGCTCCCTGCATGGAGCCTGCTTCTCCCTCTGCCTGTGTCTCTGTCTCTCTCTTTCTCTCTGTGTCTCTCATGAATGAATAAATAAAAAAAAAATCTTTAAAAAAAGAAAAGATGCGATATGGGTAGCATTGACCTACACTAAGTACATCTGTGAGGTAGATAAATGAAAGATGTCACTAATATTACTACAAGCCTGGCTGACATTTAGAAAACATATGTTCTGCAAGAACATCAAACGGACTAATTTAGCAAGTCCAAGGTTAATACGGGAGGTCGCTAACTTACTAAGATCTGTCTTTGTGCAATAGAAAATGACAATAAACCTGTAGCCAAAGATATCCTTTACTTGGAAATTGAGGTTTAGGTTACCTACCTGTGGCATACCAAGGCATGGAACATGAATAGGTAAAAGTTAAAGTCATGTTTAGCAGGGGATGGGAAAATTGACTGCCATAGACATTTGTGATGTGGTTGAAAACAGAAATAAATATAATTATCAAGAGGCAGAAAAGTCACGAAGGGGTAGTGTAGGTATGGGACAGGCTGTAGTTTACTCACCCAGTAGAGGGTGTGATGTATAGAACCAAAGAGCTTTGGGTATAAACAGGCGGTACCTTGGGTAGTCCTGTTGGAGCCCAGGTGATCAGTCCAGTTGGGATCTAGCTATTGGGTCTTCATTTCAGATTCTTTGGGTTCTGAGTTCAAGTTTGCTCTCACTCTGGTCCAGTGGGATCAACCACTCATTCCTTCTGCCCCTCACTCCCATCTCCCAAATAACTATCATAACCTTTTGCATCTGACAATTTGTCTCCGTCCATTCAAGAACTTTCAATGTCTGTGTTGGTAGGGAGCTGATTTTTTTTTTTTTATCTGATTAACTACAGCTATGTCTTCCATTCTTGAGCACATGTGGTTCTTTTCTCAAAAATTCTGGACGCTGGCCACAGAGAGGCTCATCCTAATCCTCACAGCTGAGGTCATTCTCTGGAGGCTTCTTTTACTCAATTAAGGGCAGGAAATTGCCCTAGGTCAGGGCTTATGAATCTTCTATGAGGAAGCTACCTTTTTTTTTTTTTCTGGCCTAATTCATAAGTGTTAGAATGGGATTACCTAGGAAGGTGAAAGCAGAAAATCAACATGTTCTTGGGGCCTAAGAATATTTATTTTCTCCACCTTTTCTTCCTGTCCTTCACCAGCTCTTTTTTTCCCCTGTGGTACTGCTTAGAGTATGGCTGCTTCTAGAGGGAGAAGATAGATCTTGAATTCTAAGATCTACCTACTTTTTTAAATTAAAGATTTATTTATTTATTCATGAAAGACACACACACAGAGAAAGAGAGAGAGAGAGAGAGAGAGAGGCAGAGACATAGGCAGAAGGAGAAGCAGGCTCCCTGCAGGGAGCCCGATGTGGAACTCGATCCTAGGACTCTGGAATCATGCCCTGAGCCAAAGGCAGACACTCAACTGCTGAGCTACCCAGGCACCCCTTAAGATCTATCTTCTCTCTATGTATTTTGTCATATCATGTAATCAAAGAAGAGTCAAACCTGGTTTGATATTACTTCTAAGTTTTAGTTATGAGTAGCATCAAAATAGATCTCACTTGAGAAGGAAACATTTTTATCCTAATTCACAACGAAGTCCTTACATGTGAACTTCTAGAGCACAGTTTATTTGTAACATGAGGGCTATCTAAACGTGCTTTTCTGATATTGACAATTTCTGAAACTACATATTGGCCTGATTGATTGATAACCAGCACAACTTACACATTCAATATGAATTTCACACCTTTAAAAATTCTTACCTGTGTAGGTAAGAATTTCAATTTTTACGTACATAGGAAACATAATACTTGATGCAAGTATCTAATGAAGAATGATCCTCCATTTAACTTTCTGTATTTTTATATATGACTTTAGTGGGAATATTATTGATGCTATATAGTACCATAAAGAGCAGGAACACTTCCCTGAGTACGTGAGGCTGCATGAAGTGGGATGCACCGTGTCTGCTGTGGTGTCTCATTTGGGAGGGGACACTGCGATGTCACACTCACCCATACACACAGTGGGCAGCAGACACCAGCCAGTCGTTGCTGATGAGAGAAGCACCACAGAGCAGATGGCCATTATAATAAAGAGAAACAACCCATGGCCAGGCTCCTTCTTTGGCATCATTTCCTCCAATGATCTTTGGGCTGACTTCTCGAGCCACCAGTTTGTTTCCACACCCTATTAAAATAATTGAAGAAAGAGCATCTATTTTATTTTGGTGGATTTCCTCTGATTATGAAAATTGAGTGGATCACTACAAAATAACCTCAGGTGATATGCCCCCTCTATTCCAAATTTTAAACAGAAGGCTTGAAGGAAAGAAAATATGACAAAATATTTACTTACACTTATGGTTACATTGTAACAGAATCAATGAATCTTGGAAACATTGCTCACTGTAATAGAAGAACAATTATATTTCAGAAATTGTGCACCTAATGTTTTAAAACAGAACATAATGCACATCATCTTATTTTTTTTAGTAGAATTAACCTTCAAGTATAAGTATCATATATGAAAAATGGGGAGGCTGATACACACACAGCAAGAAAATCCTTAGTTTGAACTCCATTAGAACTGAGTTTGAGCCCTTAACTCTACCACTTACATTTCATGTGATTTTGGATAAGTTACTCAGTGTCCCTGAGATTCAGTTTTGTCATGCACAAAATGGGGGCAATAGTACTTACTTTACTGGAATTTCGTGAGAAGTAAAAAGAAATGTTTGCACTGGAGTTATTATTGTGCCATACACACAATGATCTCTCAATAAATGATAGTTATTATTAACTTGCTTGAACCAACCTTGCGTTTCATCATTTATAATACAGAATATGTCTCAGTGTGGCTAACTGGAGAACTATTTGTGTCTACACTGTGTATGAGGCTGTAACTCTACTCAGAAAATTCAACAATGAATGAATCACGGGCCCTGCTTTCAAAGGAAATAAGCATATAAACAGGAAAATACAAAGTGTAGACATATATAATTTAATAACTCACTACCTGTTTAAATATTTGGATACAAACTTTTTTTTTCAAAGCTAAGGATTCTATTTTAAACAGTAATTTAAACAAAGGAAAATAGTTTAAAAGTGTGTTATACTTGCTGACCACTAGAGATCAGTATAATACAAGGAATTAAATCACTTGCTCACACTCTCCCTCTGGCTATGCAGATATTGGTCACGTTGAAACAAAAACGTACACAAACATGTAATGATTTCTACTTATATATTTAACTGCATCTGTTGCACATATTATTTAGGTGTTTGAAATTTTAGGGAAAAATTTCCCTAAAACAAGACTCCAAATCCATATGAGATCCCAAATACAATCAAAGCAATTTGGTGTTACTGGAACATACATGGTAAGGTTTACTTGAAATCACATGCATTCATACTGTCCAATTGACATATCGCTGAGAATAGAAGGTAATTTTAATTGAAATATAAGAAAATATACTTATGTTTTATCAATACACAATGTGCCTGCATGTATATCTACCTAGATATGGGAATATCTATATATCTATGTCTATGTCTATGTCTATATCTATCTGTATCTATATCTATATCTATATCTATATCTATATCTATATCTATATCTATATCTATATCTATATCTATATCTATATCTATATCTATTTATAATTCCCCAAAGAAGAAGCCTCAATTAACTCCCCTTCTGTTATATACTCATGGTTGAGAGAGAAGTTGTTTCTAGAATGCTTTCCAGCATACTTTCAAGTTCATCCAAACTCTTTCTATATCCATTACTCATCAGTGAAAATCCATGTTTAAAATGCCTCAGCATTCTTAGATATTAAATGATGCCTACTGCTCTGTAGTATGTACGAAACTGATGATATTCTTTTAGGCAACCATAGAAGAGTTGAATAGATTTTAAAAATTAAAGTAACTATTAAGTTAACCTGATAATGGAACTGAACTTTGCCCCTCACTCTCCATGCATTTCAGTTAGTTAAATGTTTCATGCATAAGCATACAGATGCAGGAGCTTAGTGTAGAGGAATAAATTGCTTAGTGCCTGGTCAGAATGAGCAGTGAATCCACACTTCGTCCAGGTATATTTAGAGAGATTGGAGGGAAGTGGAATTACTGTCCTGGCCTTTGGTCCTGAAATCAGAGCTAACTTAGCCCTCTGGACACGAAGAAATATAAGAAAATACACTTTAGGTTTTATTAATAAGCAATGTGCAGCATGTGTATCTACCTAGATATGGGTATATCACTTATGGAGTGACATGATCCTGTGTCTCTCTCAGCCCTGTGGGGCCCTAGTATGATATAAATGGATGGGTGGGGATCCCTGGGTGGCGCAGCGGTTTGGCGCCTGCCTTTGGCCCAGGGCGCGATCCTGGAGACCCGGGATCGAGTCCCACGTCGGGCTCCCGGTGCATGGAGCCTGCTTCTCCCTCTGCCTGTGTCTCTGCCTCTCTCTCTCTGTGACTATCATAAATAAATAAACATTTAAAAAAAATTAAATGGATGGGTGTATATCCATTGTACTGACAAAATGGATTAATTTCTCTCGACAACATGGGCTTTTTTGTTGTTGTTGAAAAGGCTATGCTTTTTCTTTCCTTCTCCTTTCCAGAACTGCTATTTAAAGTGAGCTGTTGCCTTGGGGAATTTGGAAGATAACACAGTAGAATGGAAAAGCAGAGTGATGTAGGGTTGCCTACGGCTTTGGAAACTTGTCCTAGTCATTTATCGACACCAAGCTTCTGTTCCCTCGGCCTTAGAGTAGAGCAACACTCCCTAAGTCATAGAACTCTTGCTTTTCTTTTCTTTTTTTTCTTTTCTTTTCTTTTTTTCTTTTCTTTTTTCTTTTCTTTTCTTTTCTTTTTTTTCTCTGTTCTTTTCTTTTCTTTTCAGATTTTATTTGTTTGAGAGAGAGATAGAGCACAAGCAGGGTGAGGAGCAGAGGGAGAAACAGACTCTACGCTGAGCAGGGAGCCAGCCCATGTGGGCTCCATCTCAGGGACTCTGGGATCATGACCTGAACCTAAGGAAGATTCTTAAAAGATTGAGCCACCCAGGTGCCCTTCATAGAACTCTTTCAAGTAACATAAACATACAGACAACAGGGACAGCACTGATACTGCCATCTTGACGATAAGCATGGAATAACCTACATCTGCTCTGAAACATGCATATGCTGAGATGAATTTTTAAAACCATTTATCCTTTGTCCTTTTCTTATTCTTAAAAGTCTACAAGATACAAATAAAATAAATTTTCAGTGTGCAAACTGCTCAAGATTGATAATGCTAATGTAAATTTAGACATGCTTATAGAAGGAAATCTCAAAATCTGCTTTCTCACTTGAAAACGCTTTGATTCCCCCCCATGAGACTAATAATATCAGTCAAGGACCAGCAAGCATTCATATGAAACATTCAATTGCAAAGTCCTTGGTCCTAAAAATATTCCTTTATCAACTTGTTATACTGGTTCAGCTCACAGATATGATAACTTTTCATGAATAGTTGAATAATTACATAATTTCATTTTTCACCATTAAGTATGTTATACAAAAAACTGCAAGCTAATGCACCAGCAATGACATCTTAAATCTTTGTCAGTACTTATGGCTTTGTCTTGGAGTTACTGTCTCCTCCCTTCCATGCCTCCCACCTCCAGTTGGCCTTTAATGGAACTGTAAAATTCAAAAGCCCATTTCAACAAAAAGTATCATTAATGCACAAATAGGAGAAATGATATAATCTAAGCTAAAATAGATCTTTGAATACAGGAAAGATGTTGGTTTTTTAACATTAGTAAAAGCTATAAAAATGAATCTAATTTTAAAAAAGAGAATATGTAGGCACAATTAGAAGTCTGGAGTCCTTCACTTAATACTCATGTTCTATTTGCTAAGTACCATGATTTTCTCTCTTCACTTGTCTTTGGTTGATAGCTAATTTGTGTCATCCTCTTTAGTCTGACAAACAGTGGACTTACTTATCCCAGCTCTCACAATTCTTTTCTTTGGGGATTTACTTGTTTATGAATCTGAAGGTAAGGAGAGAAAGGACAGAGAAGTAAAATTTATTGAATCTCTATCACTGCATAGCACAATTATATATGAAGTATCTCATTTGACTGTCTTACTGTATACATGAGGATTAGGCAATGTTATCAGATAGGATCAATTAGGTACTATTTGAGATTATCTGAAAAATAAAAAAGTAAATTAATAACTTTCAAGATTTTATGGCTAATATGTGGTGGCATTAAAATCTAACAAGTTTAAAAATCTATCTTCTTTCCAGTTCAAGTACAATTAGTCCAAGAACAGATTTTGGGACCCACCTTGGTGTTAGTATTAAGCTGCCATTAGGTGCTGTGTTTAATTTCACAAATGGTCCACTCCCAGTAGAGAAGATTGGCATTGATGAGTTTCCACTTCTATGGAAAGACACATAGAGACAAAACAAAACACAAAGATCCAAACTTAAATTTCTAGTTATTTAATACTGTTGACACTAAAAAAAGTATGGGATTCCATACAAAAAGACTAATATTTTAATATAAAACTTCAAAAACTTTGTTAGATAAAAGATGGTATAAATCAATAGAGGAATTATCCATAATGACATGAAATATAATTTTAATTTTTGTGTAATATTTCTGGTTGTTTGCATGCTCAAATACTGTCTAACAAAATTAAAACCAGTGCATATATTACTTGGGTATCTGATTTTTTCATTTTACTTTTCTATGTTATTCAATAATTTCCAGAATGATCAATTTTAATGACAACCTCACAGAATTGTGGCACCATAATTTATTAAACTTTTTTCCTGTCAAGTGTAATCCATCTTTTAAAAAATGCATGTTGCCTAAGAACAACCTAGAAAAATAATATCTTCAGTGTTTGCTTTTCCAAAGGTTTCTTTGTTCTTGATATTTCATTCAATTTGAAGTCTAGCAAGCCTTAATTTAAAGCAAGAAGCTATGTGATTGCTCTGAAAAGGGAGTATGTAGCTTGGACCTCCAAGTGTCAACTCATGGGCCAGGGTGGGATGGAGAAAGAGACACTCTCCATGTGACAAAAGACATTAAGTTATTAGTCTTTCTTATCCCTGAAAACATGTTATATCCATGCTCTCAACTGTGAACCATAATTAAAGATGTCTCTGTTATCCTGACTCTCTTCTGTAGGTTTCGGTGGAAACTTTTAGCTTCTTCATTCCTAATCTTGTTTCCTGCCTTTCATTTATTCCAGATTTTAACCCTTGCATAAGAATATGCTTTTAGGTTGAAAACATCCTGATTGCTGCTAACTTCTACTGGTTTAGCGGGCAGATGATCCAGTTTTTATCTTTTGGGATAACACAAAGGATCCACCCGTTGCCTCTTCAGAAGGATGTCCAACACTGTAGTCCACACTGTAACCAACACTCACCCTTTTCTCTCTGTTTACAGGGACTTTCCAAGGAACACTTATGGCTGTTATGATCAATCAGAAGAAAAAAACTAAGTTGAGAGTATTTCCTATCTCCTTCAGATGGGCCAACATCTTAAAAAACCTGAACGCATTTGTCTGGTAACTTTCATTCACTGAACAGAGAACTGAAGCAATGGAGCCTCTATTTAATGTCCTAGAATTCAGCGCCTTGAACTTTAACTTTATAAACAGATAAAAGTAACTCTAGCATACAAATCAATGACTAGTCATTCATTAAGGACACCTGAAATGAATTTGCCAAAGGGAGAATGGGAGCTGTCACTGTTACTGTTAAAGACTCAGGCATTCCCTTCAGGTAAGCGGAAGCATCATTTTATATAAGTATTTATATAAAATGTCTTTGTTATAGTTCAGAAAACAAAAGAGGCATAAAGACCTCAAAAGGCAGCAGAGGGTATGGAAATCAGGAAAGCCGTGGGTCAGGAAGGACTGTAAGAGAGAAACATTATATTTAAGGATTTATGCATTTAGAGAAGATAGAATGTGCATCAAAACAGATATCAGAGGACTTTGAATTTTACCCTGGTGCAACTTTTGGTAGAATTCATCACACTAATCTTAGCTTTTAATCCAATTGATACTTATCCAATTTGAAGAGGCTCTAGTTGTGTTGACTTTGCTTGCAGGCTCCCGAAACATCATTATAATGGGTTGATGGGTGCTCCTATTTGCTGTAAGGGTGGGTCCCTGCTACTCTCCATTCTCCCTTTTAGATCTATCTCTTCTCTTACTGTTTTTGGTCACATTGTTAAGAGTTATTTGAACACTTAGATAGTCAGGGCCAGGGGCCCTAACAAGAAAATATGGAGTTCAAGATGGTTAAAAGAAAGCAGCACTAACATCGTGTTTTATAGCTTAGGTAGGTGTGCACTAGCATTCTGTTTTGCAGCTTTTGCAGAAGTGACTTCTGCAAAATGTCCTAAAATAAGACAATTAACCACAAGGCATTTGTCCCTATCATGAGCAAGGAGGGCAGTTAAGACATAAGCCCCAGATTTTATTTATTTATTTATTTATTTATTTATTTATTTATTTATTTATAAAGATTTTATTTATTTATTCATGAGACATACACACACACACACACTGCCTAGGCAGAGACATAGGCAGAGGGAGAAGCAGGCTCCACGTAGGGAGCCTGATGTGGGACTCGATCTCAGGACTCCAGGATCACGCCCTGGGCCGAAGGCAGGCTCCAGGGATTCCCAAGCCCCAGATTTTAACCAAAGAATGACCATCAGCACATAGACATTAACCTAACAGATAGAGAGACACGTGACCAAAGCCCTGATTGGCACAACTCAGCATACCCGGATTGCTTAAAATAATTCTGCAAAAGAGCTCGTAAAAATCCTTACACTTACAAATTCCTAGAGCAACCCTCTGGGCCGCCCCTCCCTCTCTGGGAGCTTTATACTCTTGCTCAATAAACTTTGCTGCCCATCACTCTTCGTCTGGTCTACCTCTTCATCCTTCAAAGCGATGTGACCAAGGACCACAGGCACTAAAAGCAGAGAATTCCTGCAACAATATTCTCAATATCATTATTCTGCTTAATTCCTATATGTGTTGGGCATTCTTCTAGTGTTCCTTGACTCTCCAAGACCAAAGATTTCCAAAGTGTGTTCTAGAGGCAAGCAGTATGAGCCTCCAGGAAATGTACTAGAAATGCAAATTGCCTAGTCCCACTCTATACACCCCAATCAGAAACTCTGGGGGTGGGGTCTAGCGTCTGTCCGTTGATATACCCTCCAGGTGATTTTGATGCTTGCAAGTCAGGGAACCCCTGTCAAATCCAAATATAATAACTATTTTTTACTTGTTCAGGGGGTCGGCTTTTTGGCTTCCAAAATGACTTCTAGTTACTTGACAGGTGGTTTGTTTTAAGGCACTAATGAAGTTAATTCACATTTCGGGCCCCACAGAATGGAGGCCACAGCAGTGGCCTGGCCCACTTCACAGATCTAAACCTGGCAGCCCACACAGGAAAGGCCTCCTGTCAAGAAATCTTCATATACACCATCACAATCTTCCAAGCCAGCTTTCATTAGCTTACTTTACCCTAGAAAATAGGACCTGCTAAGCTTATAAAGAAATTCCTGACCTCCTAGCCAATGGTGCCCTGCTACCTCTTCTCACATTCCACAAAGCTTCCTCTTGCCCAAGGTCACTAAGAAAGGTTGCTCCACTGCTTGTGAGGCACTAACTATACTCCCCTGATTGATGGATTGTTTTCCCTTGAGTAAAGGACATCAGACTCAATACTAAATTGTTTTAGTTTTGTCATTTGACAACATTCATAATTACATAAGGGAACATCTTGAAGGGTGATTCATTAAAAATATATCTCAAAGGGGCTCCTGGGTGGCTCAGCTGGTTAAACAGAATCTGCTTGAGACATTCTTTCCCTCTCTTTTTGCCCCTACCTCTCCCTTGCTCCTCCATGTGTGTGCTCTCTTTCTTTCTGTCTCTAAAATAAAATAAAATAAATAAAATAAAATAAATAAATAAATATATATATATATATATATATATATATATATATAACACTTTTCCATTATTTCTACCTGTTTTGATTCCATCCCTTGACTCTTTCTCCTTCTTTTCAAAAAAGATTTTATTTATTTATTTGAGAGAGTGAGCAAGAGAGGGAGAAAGAGCACAAGCAGGGGGAGGGGCAGAGGGAGAAGCAGACTCTCAGCTCATCAGGGAGACTGATGAGATGCAGGAGTCAGGGCTCCACCCCAGGGCCCTGGAATCATGACCTGGCTAATCAGATGCTTAACCAACTGAAATACCCTGGTGGCCTCTCTCTCTTTCTTTTTTTAATTAAGTAAGCTCTACACCTAACTCATGACTTGGAGATCAAGAGTTGCATGCTCTATCAACTGAACCAGCCAGTTACCCTCACAAGCTCTTTTATTACAGACCCTGAGAAGATGTATTAATATCTCTGGAGATTCAAAACAAAATTTGGACAAAATTAAATTGAAAACATATTGAAGTGTTATTTATAAATAAGTTTTTAAAATCTAGTATCTATTTATGATACACTTACCACTAGCATTATACCATGATGGAATTGGCGAGGAAATTTTAACATAAGCCTATTCTAGGAGAAAAAAATAGACTAAAGGCAAAGCTTAAAGAATGAAAAATATTTAGTAAATGCTAATACTTCTACCCTTGAATTCTCAAATGCTGTTCCATAGTGATGTTTTCACTATCTGGCAGAGGAAAAAGTAAAGATTATATGTGCATATCGAAAAAAAGATGCAGTTTATATTCTGAGATTGTCTTCTCTACATTTCCTCTACAAGTCTTAAACTTACATGAGGAAACAGACTGCAGTTAATACTACAGATATATTGTTTTGAATATAGAACATAGGATAGAATAACTGAGACATTCCTTTGGAAAAAAGTATAAAGTATTCACATAATCATTTTTTTGTCATGTATACTGATGCCAGCAACCTGAAAGCAGTGTCTAGAGGCCATCAGTTCATACAAACATCTCCAGGTGTCCATGCTGGATGCTAGAATTTGGAGTTTAATTTGAGACCGATTACTTGCATTTCAAATCCTGCCAAATTCAACTCATCCTTTTCCAGACTGAACACAATTTATTCCAGTTTGTATTCACGGTAAACAGAATATAAGCTGCAGAGAACATTTACAACAAACTATTTCTTATTTTAAGAAATGATGGAGACAATAAAGTATATTTAAAATATTCTCGGCAAATGAAAGGTTAGCAACCTTTTACTATCACCATTTATTTTTGAGAAACAAAATCCCAGAAAAACTGAAAAATTGAATTGAGAGAGAATAACTTCTATTAAGCTCTGCAATTAATGCACGCCACTGAGTTACTCCCTGCCTCAGTTTCCTTTTCTTTCCCACAAAACTAGTTTTTAATTTTTACAGAGAAACTGTCAAGATTATGGCTAGAGTTTGCATTTTTTAAATTCTGGAAATTTTAACTCTGCAGATTTAGATAACTCTACCACACATTTGCACAGCTGTTTGAAATCTGTAGAAATTTGGTATCACATAGAAACATGCCCATATAGCATTACCTTGTTGACATGCTAATACCTCCTGACTACCCATTTCTAAACCTTTATTATCATCTGTATAGGTTATGCATCCTCCAAGGGCTCCTTTGGCTTCAGGAAAACCTTATTCTATGTGAGAAAAGAAGCATATAAATGCAATCCACCATCATTATTTTTAACGTCATATATGGAGTATAAAAATACACTCAGAGATGAATTCTAGGGAGCAAAAGAAAGATATCCCGGAGGGTCTTGTACAGTATAAATCTTCTGTGTCTCTTCTCAGGCCTGCTTGGGTTTCCTCTTTTGTCTTGATCCTCAGACTGTATTTGCCATGATAAGAATTCCTCCCTGAAGCAGGAGCTTAGGTAGGGACGTTTTAAGCTGTTGGACACACTAAAGCTAAACAGAATAATAACAAATGTTGCAAATGCTGCAGCCAGGCATTGGTGCTCATTTCACACCCCAAAAGGCTTAAGTCATGAATGGAGCCAGGTGGGATTATTCTGAAAAGGGTTTTAGAGAAGGATGGACCCTCTTTTTCAGGTTGGAGGGAAAGAATGGGATTGCTTTGGCAGGGCAGAAGGTGGGGAGAGTGGTTGACCGGGGCGGCGGCAGGTTGGGGGGATGATGAATGAAAGGAGTTGGAGGCAAAGGAGAGCAAAGCATCCCACTGAGAGAGTCAGGACATGAGGACAGTTAGGTAAACAGCTTGACTGAACTGGACACATTTCAGCTACAACTGCTTAGTCCTTTACCACATTTATGACAACACACCTAGCACTCACCTAACACCACCATAGTTTGGCAGACAGTTAAGCTGAATTATTTTCTGATTTTCTGACCTGGACATCTAAGATTTTGTGGCACATAGAAGGAAAAAAAAATGCCAGTGGAAAAAATTATCTTCACCTGATGAATTTCCTCCTTTGTGTGAGCTACCATATTAAGAACAAGAGAGAAATTGATGGGTCAGTCTGGTAGCTATTCTGTATTATCCCACAGATTTAATGATATTAGGAAGGAAACATTCCTGGCATTTCCTACCTCAAGTGTGGTGGAGAGAAATTATACTCAAGGGAGGTTGTCAGAGACAGGATCCTTATGCTTAAACATCTTGGAGAATGTGACCTTAATCCCTTGTACTATATCATTGACTCATTTGCAACTTTATTTTCTTACCTGCCACTGGAGTTTATTTATTTTTGGGTAAGAGGCATATGGCATACACCGCTACATTTACTAAGAGGTGTTCTCGGTGCACATATTTCTTTTTTCCAAGTTTTTATTTAAATTCCAGTTAGTTAACATATAATGTAATATAAGTTTCAGGTGTAGACACCTTCTAGCAACCCTCAATTTGCTCTTTATAGTTAAGAGTCTGTTTCTTGGTTTGCCTCTTTTATTCGCCCTATGTTCATTTGTTTTGTTTCTTAAATTCCACATATGAGTGAAATCATATGGTATTTGTCTTTCTCTGACTGATTTATTTCACTTAGCATAATACTCTCTAGCTCAATTCACATCATTGCAAATGGCAAGATTTCATTTTTTATGGCCGGGTAATATTCCATTGTGTGTGTGTGTGTGTGTGTGTGTGTGTGTGTACACACTCATCTTTATCCACTCATTAGTCAATGGGACATTCAGGGTCTTTCCATCATTTGGCTATTGTAGATAATGCTGCTATAAACATTGGGATGATCAGTGCACATATTTTTTTTAAAGCATTACTACATTATAAGGACATGCATGCAAAATTTCCATTAGAATTTAGTGTCAGGAGAAATCTGTCTTCCCTATGGAACTGGTAACATTTATCCTATCTCACAATTAAAATGATGCAATTTTTAATGTTCTCCTTTCTGCACAGGTTTCCAGGAATCTCAGAAATACTAGTAATGGTGCTGACCCTGTATGTTTTATAGATGTGTCTTTTTATTTCTTCAGACCTTATTTTCAGCTACTATTCTATTAATCTTACTGCACATACCTTTTGTAATAAATCACCCCAGTTTCTTTTGAAAAGGTAAGCGTATAATGCAAAGAAGAAGATGGAAGGATATGAGAAAAGAAGGAAGGGAATAGGAAAGGGAGGAAGGAAGCAAAAAAAGAAGGAAGAATGAAAATAAGGGAAAGTGGAAGAAGGAAAAAATTTTTTTAAAGATTTTATTTATTTATTTATTTATTTATTCATGAGAGACACAGAGAGAGAAACAGAGAGACAGGCAGAGGGAGAAGCAGGCTCCATGCAGGGAGCCCAATGTGGGAGTCGATCCCGGGTCTCTAAGGATAACGTCCTGGGCCAAAGGCAGATGCTCAACTGCTGAGTCACCCAGGCATCCCTAAAGAAGAAAAAATTAAGGAAGGGGACAGAAGGTATATTGTTCCACTAGATTTTATCAATTTTATTAAAAATGGCCCTTGGTCTCATAGAATATACAGTATTATTTACAGGTTGAGGAATTGGAAATAGTTTTTCGAAGGGAAATAAAATGAACGAGAAGATTTTGGTTATTCATTTCACAGAGCAAAAGTTTTCTTCTGTTCTCAACTATTTCTGTTTCAGAATATTGAAGCTTCCCCACAAATAACAGGATCTAAGGATACTAGTCCGTTATCTGATATGTCATTTGCACTTAGAGAGGAGCCTTAGCAAGAATTTTCTGTGGCTGAGGTCGAAGAGGTTGCTGCCTGTGTTTCCTCTAGGATTTTGATGGATTCCTGTCTCACATTTAGGTCTTTCATTCATTTTGAATTTATTTTTTTGCGTACGGTGTAAGAGAGTAGTCCAGTTTCATTCTTCCGTATGTGGCTGTCTGCACTGCATGTTAATTAACTTGAATTTAGATAAATCTCTCCCTCCAAAAAAAAAAAAAAAACCCAAAACCAGGGTCTAAGGAAATGATAAAGGATGCTGGCTTATACATATGGATTGAGTAAAAAAGGTCTTTGAGTAAAAAAAAAAAAGTCTGTGCCAGACTTTTATAGACTAAATAGCTATATGTTGTAGAAAATTTATTGGTAGATGATCACAATTATGCCAAACATAAGGGATATTTTCTTAACCCTTTATATGTAGGATTACAGTCTCAACAATTTCCTACTACATAAATTTCTCTGGGGTTACAAAATACCCATTAGAATAAAAGTCAAAATAAAAAAGACAATGAGAATTCTCCCTGAGTTATGTCAATATAAATAAGTTACATTTCATATAAGAGAGTCCACTAAATATTTAGTGGGAGAAATCAGGAATGAATTTTTCAGAGAAAGCAATAAAACCAGGCTATGGTTGGTGAAAACCAAGCAGCAGATTTTTTTCCCCCTTTTAATGATGTCCTTCTTACAGAGGTTTCTTTAAAAAGTCTCTACTTTTGTTTTGATCTACTGGGCAAGAAAAGTTTTATTTTTTTAGAGAAGTTAAAATAGGCTGGTGTCAGAAAAAAAAAAGACTAAGGAGTCACCTGGGTTAAGTCAGGGATGGCCCTCAAGCAGGTTGTAGTAGAAAAAAAAAGTTTGATGTTTTGTTTCATTTCACTTTGTTTTGTTTTTAATACCTGATGAAATCAAAGTGCCAGACTTTAGAGATACTTTGTACAAGTTCTCTGTTTTCTACTGAAACAAGTACACAAAAGTTCTTGGGTTACTTTGGGACAACAAAACTACCCCACCAAAATCACCCAGGGCTCTGCAAAGACCTGAGATCTCTAGGCCCATACTAGCAAGGTCTGGGTCTGTGGAGCTACTTCTTGTCTATGATAATAAGTAAGGGATTTGTGGCTAGATAAGAGATAATTACAGAACTAACTCTTACTAACCTTTAATTGAAATTTAGTCTTTTTTGTTATACAAATGTAGGTGACTAACCATAACATTGATAGCAACACCTGTAACTGTTGGTGAATACATCTAAAAAATTATTTATGCTCACTTTTCATCTTATAGTAATCATTAGAACTGCCAACATATCTTATCCAGTACCTAAATAAAGAAATATATATTACTATGTCATATTTATAATATTTTGATAGTTATTTTTTTATTTAACAAGTTTTTTTTAGAGAGAGAACGTGTGAGCAGGGTGAGGAGGAGGGAGGGGCAGAGGGAGAGAGAATCTCAAGCAGGCTTCACGCCAACTGGGAGCCCCCTGCGAGGTTGATCTCATGACCCTGAGATGAAATAAAAAATTGGACACTTAATTCAACCACTCAGGTGCGCTTTGATAGTTATTTTTTTAGGAAGTTAATTTCCTTTGTAATTATATGTATTTTATTTTTTACACTTAAATATACAGTTCTAAGAAGAGGTTAGTAAATTTTAGTAGCCTGCCAAAAGTGTCCATGACACACAAAAGAAGCTTAAGAAAGCCTACCCTAGATTACAGTTCTCAAACTTTAGCATCAGAATTGCCAGAAGGGCTCTTCCAAGCACAGACTGCCAATCCTACTCTAGACTTGCCCATGCGTAGGTCTCTCAGGTGGAGCTCCAGAATTTGCATCTCTGTATGTGCATTCCAGGCTTGCAGATGCTACTAGTTTGGTTCTGAAAATCATATGTCAAAAACCACTGACCTAGACCACACTGAATCCAAATATCTGGGTAAAAGACCAGGTGATTCTAACTATAACCAGGTATGGGGGCTGCTGATCCAACTTTTGGATTACAAATCAGTGGTACACTTACTTTCACTCTCTTGGCCATAGCAGAGAGAATTTCCCAACCACTGTGCTTTTCATAGTCTGGTAAATAATAAACTTTACTAAATATGAATCTTAGAAAGTTCTAAAATTATTATGCTTTGCTATAATTATTTCTCCTTACCTATATTTAGTTAATTCACTGCTAATTTTAAAATTGGAAAAAACATCAGAGTTATAGTTTGTATATCAGGTAAGTGGTGAACTTTTTAACTTGGTAAAATACAATGTTTCCACCATCTTGCCCACACCTGCCTCTCACCCCATCCCACTCTAGGAAAATAGCTAAGAACACAATAAAAATTTCCTTTGGTGCTAAACCTGCAAATTAAAAATTAAAAATAACAGAAAATAGTATTTAATTATTTCTGTGTGAGGTTAGCAAATAAAAAATAAGTCATTTAAAGTAGAAGTTAGTAGTTACATTTTTTTTCTATTAATTCCCATATCTTATCTTTGTTGTTTTGTGTTAAGGCTTTTCCCACATGGTTGAAAATTTGGGGACAATGATGGGAAATATGGACAAAGACAAGAACACTTTTTGCCTACCAATTTTTAAAACTAGTATGAATCACAGGGTCTATTTTCAGTTTTCCAGGACCCATTTAAACTGTGGATACAAATTTGTGGTGGTGCCTATAGAGGCTATTAAACCATTAATGCTCTGTTTATTTGGAAGGCTTATAAATACAGCATTTTATCCCCCCATCCCCAGCAGTTTCCAAACACTTCCGAAATGGAAGAACTTGAAGTAATTCCATTTCTTATTTTGGATTTGAGAATGAGAGGCTCAACCTGAGGCTTCTGACATTTGAACAGAAGATACCTTGCATAAGACTGTTATAGGATTGATTGATTGATTTTAGAGATTTTATTTATTTGAGAGAGAAAGAGAGAGCACAGGAACAGGGGGAGGGGCAGAGGGAGAGGGAGAAGCAGCCGCTCTCACTGCCCGCCTAGCAGGGATCCTGGGGATACGGTGGGAGTGGGGGTATGGGGGTGGGGGTGTGGGGGGCACTCAATCCTGGAACTCTGGGATCATAACCTGAGCCAAAGGCAGACACTTAACCTAACAGACTGAGTGCCCCAGGCGCCCCGGGACTATTATAGGATTTAAAAATTAACAGCAACTCCTCATAAGCAGCCTAAGAGCGGTGTGTATAACCAAATCTATTTTTAAGACATTAGTATTTCCTAAATTCTGTGAAGCTTTACAGACCTGATGACTTCTAGTTTTTAATGGCTCAGCAAGGCAATTCAACCACATAGTTCATTTTTTGGATTAGTAACAAGGTAGTGTGCTTTCCTAGGAAATGTTTTAAAGATCACAACCCTAAGTTTCTTTAACATTTATTCTTGCATTGGTGTAAAATGTTTTCTTTCATACTTTGATCAGGGACATGAAAGTGTTATTTAAAGTACTTTTTTACTTATGCATGCTATAAATGGCAGGGAATGAAAATGTTTCATTTAAAAGAGGGAAGGCTGATGAAATCTGCCTCACATGATTTACTAGAATCTTGGGGGAATTGCATTTTGTACCCTATCTGCATAAATAATCTTGAGAGACTACAGTGCCTTTTTAATAAATTGACTCCTAAATTACTTTCCACTGTACCAAACACATCATTTTAAACTCACTAAGTTTTCTTTCGGTTACCATGCCCCAGTCTAGACACATTCTCATTAAGGCTATAACTTTCTTTCAATTACGAGAGCACTGTGGAGACTATTTAATAAGCGCAGGCCCAAAGATGAAAGTCTTTGCAGAGATTACCTGACTCATTTCTGAAGAAAGCAAGTGCCTGACCTTCATAAAAAATACTGTATCTAAGGCAGTGGGATGTACTATTTGCTTGATACACACTAAAAAAATCTAGTTCTTTGTCCCTGTCTCCTGCTGGAGGACTGTGATTCATGGAAAATGAGGTCAGTGAACTAGAGAGTAAAATCTGGCTGGGGGAAAACATGTAAATAGATGGTACACAGTTGTGTGGGATTGCCTGTCATCCACTTAGCTCAAGCTGTTTTCTAGAAAGCCTTCCTTGACATGCCCAAATTGAGTGGTTCTCTTCTAGCACCTTTTATTTATCACCTTGTTTTGTCATTATCTGTTTATGTGTCTGTCCCCACTATATTTAAAGCAAAAGCCATGTTTTACTCATCCATGGAACAGACACAATATCTTTGCTAATGTTTAAATTTTTGATCAGGAGTAATCAAAATAATACATTTATATTAGCAACTGTTAAGTAATAAAGAAATCTTTCCTTTGCAACACATTATGTCATGCAATTGTAGGAATCCCCAACATATTTAATTCAAATTTTAAAAACGTCTGTCAATGAAGATGTTGATACTTTGGTCTTTGTAAGTGATTCATTTTGACCCTCTATATCCTGCAGGAAACTATTTAGTTAAGATTCACAACCAGAATGAAAAGAACTCCTGTGTCTATAACCATATAATTATGCTTGGATAGATGGTGAATTGGAACACAAGCTCCTGTGCAGTGAAATCTCCATCATCCAGGATATTTGGATTCATTACTTGTGGAAACAAGGTCAAGTTACCAATCTCCTTAGCTTAACCTTTACTAAATTCTTGAGTCTGTAAAACAGTTCCTAAGAATTACTGACAAGTTCAGTAGTGAAAGCAAATGACTTCTTAGGGCCTCACCTGTATTGAACTAAAATTAACTCTGAAGTAGGAGTTTGGAATCAATGCCACTTGCCCAGTGGTTTCCTTGATGTGAGGATAAATAAACAACTGTCAGTTTCAGTGTTTTGTTGCCTCTTCATCAAAAAACATTATTCCCTCTACAACCTATCCTCCACTAAGCCTCCTTAGCTCTCTAAGTTTCCCACATTGAAAGATTTGTTAGAATACAAGCTATAATGTATTATAAAAACAACAATATATATAAAGTGCAGGAAGTCTCTGGTTAATGCATATAAACCAAATTGATGATTATTTACATAATGGATGATGAAACTCACATCCTCCCTTTGCTCTTTATAGAAATTTATCTTCCTAATGAGGTTGACATCACTTGAATGAGACTTAAAGCTGAGGAGTTCAGATTCTGAATGAACAGTATTTTAGGAAGTAAAGGAAGTTGAAAACTCTCAATTCAAATTGCAAGAAATTATGGGGCATTTCTGACACTCTGAATAGGGCCTCAAACATTTTCCTATTACCATAGGAATACTTCTATGTGGTGGTTAGGTCCTAGATCGGCATTAGTACACAATGTAACTCTCCCAGTCTACTAGAAATTAAACAGCTATTATAGGTTACACCAAGACCTAATTGCTACATTAATGTTATTTCTAGTGGAAAATATGTCTTGCGTTAAAAAATAAACATTTTGAAATAAATTTTGAAAATCTGTGTATAGCATGAAGACTGCATGATTATTAATCAGCTAGAAAGAAGGGCTCCTTATAAAGACAGCAATCAATTACCTTTGATTTTGATGAGCTAGGAACAGTTGAGATAATTGCCAAATGCTCATGATATATGTCGATGTGGACTTGAATTATTTTCCTTTTTCACTATATACAAAACTTTTAGAATGGATTAGAAAATCATTCCCCATCAGGACAGAAGGAAAATGATAATGATTTATGTTGAACAACTTTGGGCATTTAGATGGCTAGATATTTCTATATTTATATACATATATATATTTATTTGTAATGAATAATTTATTGCTTTAACAAATGTTTATTTAATACATGTATTTTGAGACAATGATAAGTCTAGATGGTAGCAATGCAGTATTGGATTAAATAAGCATAGTTCCTGTATTTATAGACTTTATAGTTTATTTTTTTATTTTTTTAGACTTTATAGTTTAAAATGACAAGACATACTAGTAAACAATATAGTGCTATAAGTGATAAAATAACCATGTGTGATCTAATATGATTAAATGTCCTAAATCATGAATACCAAAAGGATCAGAATGCTGAATTAGAATTGACTATACAACTTAAAAGAAGCAAATCATTATTACTATTCCCTTCTATTTTAAACCTTATTACTTTTGAGATTGATAGGAAGGTAAGAAATGAATATGGTGAACTAGTGTATTTGATATGATGTATTATGACAGACTGGAACTATAATAAATCTTAGGTGTGTCATTACTATGGAATTATCACTTGAATTATGCTTCTTCAAAAAGTCTTGAAATTTTGCATGTCTTTTCTCACAATAGTAACACTGCTACAGATTTTCTGAAGGAATTATTGTGAAAATGTTGCGAAGATATAGCAAAAGCATGTTCTCTAGGACCTTTGTGATTAGTTATACATATACTATAATATAGTATAACAAAGAATATTTCATTTTCTTTGATAATCTATAGAAAATATTTAATCGACATGAGAAATGCCCGTGTAAGTAGGCTAAAAAGCAATATAATATTATATTTTGTAAAATTTTGTATTATAGGATTTCCACCTTTTGAATATTTTGAATAAAGCTGCTTTGAACGTGGGTGTGCAAATATATCAGTTCATTGAGGTAAATATCCTGACATGCAATTGCCAGATCCTGTGGTAATTCTTTTCTTTTTTTTTTTTATCATATTTATATTTTTATAAATAAATATTTTTTATAAATATAACAGTGGTTGTTTTTGAGAATGACTTTAATCAAAATTTTTTATTGTCTTCCTTTTGCTCATGTGTATTTTCTAAATTCATAACTTCCTTAAATTTATATGTCTTAATAAACCCTATTTGATATCAATAAAAACATTTGAGAATCTCTTAAAACAGACCTGAGAAGAATTACTTACCCTAGTCCCAGCAGCTGACAGACATCATTTGAAATCTGGGCGGTCCAGTTGTCAGCACAAGCTACATGCCATCTGCTCAGGATTCTGAACTGCACCAAACCATTGTTGTTCCTTGTGCCGTTGAAAAGACGTACTAAAGAGATTAAATCATACACAAGGTCATTTTGACCTAAGCTGTTAAGAGTAAATGATGGGCTCTGAGGTGCCTGGATGGCTCAATTGCTTAAGCGTCTGACTCTTGATTTCAGCTCAAGTCATGATCTCAGGGTCCTGAGATCGAACCCTGCCAGGCTTTTGCTGGGGGTGGAGCCTGCTTAAGATTCTCTCTCTCTCTCCCCCTCTCTTTGTCCCTCCTCCCCTTGCTTTCGCTCCAAAAAAAAAAAAAAAAAAAGGGTAAACTACATGTGTAATGTTCTTAACATTTAGAGTTATGAGATTGATTGTAATTTTTCTTAAGAGTATGTTAGAAGGCCTAACTTGAAAAATACAAATTTGATAGACTTAACGTTGCTCCTTCATATAACTATAAAGATGGAAAAGGCAGAGACACAGAAGTTTATTGCATATCAATACAGCAAATAAATAGAAAATAAAGTTATTTGTGAGGATCATGTCTTATAAGCTTAGTCTCTAAAAGAAGGAAAATTCAAGTTCAGAAACAACTTTAAGCATTTTTTCCCCTTACTTCTTTCTCTAGAAACTATTTTCTTTGGCCTTCTTCTTTTGCTGCTTAGTTTCTGTCTTCTTCCCCACTACCTTACAAGCATTTTGGATACAGTATAAAGGCTGTGACTGGCTGAGTAGAGACTGGACCCAGTGAAGCTAGTTTATCAAACAGGTGAAACATCAGCAATGGTAGTTTTACCACAAACACTATACTGTAATTCTGTAGGTTAATGTTCTTGTTCACGTTTAAAATCAGGCAGACTCAAGTTGAAATACAGCTCTAGCATTCACTAGGTGTGTGATCTTTGGCAGCCACTTAACTTCTCCAAGCCTCAGGTTTATCATGGCCAAAAAGAACTAATTCTTATTATGTTAAGAGTGTTTTACAAGCGCTCAGCTACAGTGCATGGCATAATAAGTAGCATTAAGTATTTGCTTAGAAATAAAAGCAAGACATAGTAAAAGTAGTCATTGCTCATCATTTTATAGAGATCTGGAAGTGGGCTAGACTGAGGACTCGACAAAGCAGGAGTAGTAGGTACTGAAGAACCAGAAATGCAAAGAAGCAAGTCTAACATAGTCAGTTCTAAGTAAATATGAGGATGTATCCATATGCAGGCAATGGGCAAACTATCCTAGCTAATAGGGTGGTGCTAGAGGGCCTGGTGCAGGCCATTGTCTCTCTGTCTATGGTATTTTATGCTTTTTATGTGAATATGAGTTGTCCTACACTTAAAGTTACTAAATGCAGTCAAGCTTAAATAGACAAACAAACAAAAAACAGGGATCTGCTGGTCAACTTTTCTCCTAACCAGAATAACATTAGTAAGTGCTGAAATCACTGGGGGGATGATCATACCCCAAAGCACCAAGACATATATTGATAACCACATTCTGAATCTTTTACATTTGTAGAAGCCAAATGTAGAGGCTAACGTGATTAAAGTGTTTTCCTAAATAATGGAACATACCACAATGTGCTTCATCTGAGCCATCCTTACAGTGCGGAAGGCCATCGCAGAGATTCACCAATGGAACACACTCTCCATTCTTACACTGGAAATCGTCTTCCTTGCAGGGCTCTATTGAGAGAGAATATTTAATTATGGAGTGAAGAGGTGACAAATACATGATCCCATAGTATCCATCACATTCCTGCCTCTTTACACATTGACCTTTTACCACAGTGAGTGATTGAGGTAGATTTAATATGAAGTAAGATTACATACACTTTGTTCTCAGAATACCTCCACAATAATAGGGTCAAAGCCAGAGATATGGCTTGAGAAAAGTGTGCACAAAATCTTAGGCATCTTTTCAGAGAGCACAGAGCAGTTCCAAGAGATGGCCAAGAGGTTTAGGATACCCTCCTCCCTATCTCTGTTCGTCTCTTCAATAGACATCTCTACCCCAAATTAACATACAAGCAACAACCATTGGAATGTTACACAAGCATAGGAGGATCTATTGATTTTACCACACGATACATCCAAACCTATATCATATGGAAATGTGGAAGTGGCCTTTTGATAGGACCAAAGTTGGGCCAGGCTAGAAGCAGTGAGCTTGGTTATAGCCTGGGTCAGGTGGGGGAAAAGTAGTCACAAATAGATGGAAACTCTGCAATAGCAGTAATTTGTAAAGAACTTGAAGATGGAGCTCTAAACAAGTAAATCAGGTTGGAGTCAAGAGAATGTGACTGGCATATGAAAAAATAGAAGGAAAATGAAAAGGCTGGACAAAGAAGGAACTGAGTGAATCTGGAGGCAGTTGGTGGTTTCCAGAATTTGAGTCATGCAAAAATAGGCTTATTGGAAATATTCATTGTGTGAAGAAAGTGGCTGCTACTGTTTTCTGGAACTGTTTGATCTTACAGGGTTTTGCACAGGTAGAGAGGGGTTAGCTCCCTCAACATGGTTTTTAACTGTGTTTTGAGAGGGATAGCTACATGGCGGTATTAGGATCTCTATTGAGGGCCACATGGGATTTGGCCTCCCTGAGAAGAGAGATGGTATGGAGGGTATGGAGATTGGTATGGAGGGCTTAATATTTCTTCCCCCACATCGTGCACAGATGATCATAATGGGGAAGCAAAAGTACTTGATAAAAATAAAGAAGAGGGAAATTTGTATTTTGAAAGGTATTATGAACATTAATTATAAACTATTATACTGTTTTCAAAGAGATGCAATTCATGTTAAAGTGGTTTCAAAACTGAACTGTACTAATCTCCATATAGATTTTCTCAATTTATGATGACCAAATGTAATGGCACTTGAAAAGAATCATTCCTGTCGTTTTAAATCTAGGTCGTAGCCCCAAATCTGAGAGTATTGATAAATACTGTTACACTCTTAAAAAGAGGTACTAAATGTAGCCATACTACACTTACTAAAAAAATCGCAAAATTGGTCTAGCAACTATCAAGACCCATCACCTGTTTCTAGGTATGTGTGTATATATAAGGATTAGAATATATATCTTTCCTAAAAAAGACTGCATAATATATCCTCAAGGAACTGTTTTCAAGTGGGAGAAGGGAAAATGGTGCCATCCAGCACACCAAGGGAGGGAAGCTCCAAGACAATTCATACTGAGTTACCTTAAAGGAGGAAGGCCATCATATCACTACCCACCTGAAGGTTTTTTTACACTAAAGAATCACAAGACCTATTGCTTCTGTGGGATTCATGCAGGAGCTTTCAGATTTTTTTTTTTTAACTGATGTGTGCATGTGTGTGTGTGTGTGTGTGTAACTAAATTAAACACCTTTATTCTGTTATTCTATTCTAAATTTTATTCTATTCTATTTTATTCCGTTCTATAATATGAAATGCTGACCAAAACCAAATAAATTGATTTCATGATCAGATTTTTGAAAAATATCAGACTGAACTAAAGTATAATGAATAACTTCACAAGAAATAGTAACTCTAGGTTCTTAAAGTTTGTGGCCAGGTAGCTGTACAAATGAAGATTTATGTTCACTTCCTATGTAATGAATTCAAAGTCAGAAGTTAGGCTGGAGCTTCCCTTGAGGGTAGCTAGGGACTGGAGAGAGAGTGGCAGTGGAAACAGCCCGCATTTTCTCCATATGGGAAAAGTGAATGAGTTTCCTTTTGGCCAATGGGCACTGGGGAATATAATTGAGTGACAGCTGCCTGACAGGATGAGCATGCTCCAACACAAAGTGGACACCTGCAGAGGGAGAAGCAGAACCTGGTGGGCGGGGAGGGAATTGGGAACTGAGTAGGGCTACAGGAGATTGCTTAGGAAGAGTACTACTCTTGCCTACAGTGCAGTAGTCATGGGGAAGGAGAGCGGGAGAGGAATGCCCCAAAGAACCCACAGTTCTGTTCTACAAAAGAGCTAGTCTTTGGCCAGGAACCACCGTTAGCCAAAAGAACAAGTTTGCCTCTCCTTGAACACTGCAGGTATAGGAAGATGGAAGGGAAAGAATGTGGAACGTGAGTCAAAGGCAATATTTCTAGGGTCCTCTACCTTAAGTTGTTAGGCTAAGATTTGTACCAGAACTGGGAGATAAAAGAAAATTTGAACCAGATGATATTAAAATTTTGATGCTCAATTTGACAGTACATCTTAGTATCTAAAAGTGAATCTTAATTACCCAGTTAAGAACATTTAGACCTAAAATAACTGGAAGAGTGAGGTGGTCCACTTGAAATATCCAGGGGCCAAAAGGGAGATTTGAACTAAAGTAGGTGGAGAAAAAGAAAGCTTTTTCTGTTTGCGCTTTTATCGAGTCCATTCTTTAAATTGAAAATACACTTTAATAATTGAAATATCCATAGACCTTGTTTCTTCATCTTTACTTGCCTGCCTAAAGTGGGAAATCAGTAGTAACTGTTAAACATTAAGTGGATTAATTTATGTTAAATGATTAATAGGCCTCAAAGATCAGTACGAACCCTAGTAACAGAGCTGACACAATATAAAGTGATCTTCAAAAGTATGATTTCAAAGAAATATATATTTTAAATTGTGCAATTTATTGGCTAATGGAAACTCTATTGATTTGTAAACAGAAATTGATTCTATGAATTATAAAGATAAAATATGCTTATTTGTATTTGAATGTTGGCTAAAACATAAGCTCTGGAATCTTATGGCCTTGGTTTGGTCTGCAATTTAGCCATTTTCTTTATTTATTTATTTATTGATTTATTTATGTTTATTTTCAAACTTGAGCAAAGAAGTTACCCTCTCTGAGACTTAGTTTTTTTTTTTTTTTAATTTTATATGTATTCATGAGACACAGAGAGAGAGAGAGAGAGAGACATAGACAGAGACAGAGACACAGGCAGAGGGAAAAGCAGGCTCCGCGCAGGGAGCCTGACATCCCAGGTCTCCAGGATCAGGCCCTGGGCTGAAGGCGGCACTAAACCACCTGGGCTGCCCAGAGCTTTAGTTTCTTTACTGTCTCATAGGAGTAAATACTATGTCTTAGGTGAATTCAGAGAGTCAGCTGAAAAAAAGAAATGTATTTGGTAAACCAGTATGAGTATATTGAATGCTCAACAAATAATATTCTTAAGAGCAAAAAGAATAACACTTAGAAAGCACCTCTTTAGCTGATACTTAAGTTAGCATTCTTATTTCCAAGTGCCCTTTGTGCTACTTTCCCCTCCAGATTACCAACAAGAAATCATACTTAATCTTTTCCTTTGTGTATCTGAAAACAATAATTGGAGCTGTTTGTACTTTATCTTAAACTTTGAAAAAGTTTGCATTTTGTAACCCAAATCTAACTTACATTAATAAAAAAATATTTTAAAGAAGACATGGCTGGTCCAGTTGTTTCTATAAATCTTTACCCCAATGAGAGAAGTAGGTTACATATATCAACTATAATACTATTAGGGATGTTCTTGTAAATGTAATTATCAATTTGTTTCACAAACACATAGGTTTTAACCAGATTAGTGAGATGATAAATGGGTGAAGATAATTTCATATTCTACAGGCAAGCATTAATATTTTAACTGACTTTATATTTTATTTATCCACTATTAATTTTCCTTTAAAAAGAAAGAAGGCTTAAAACTAGGGATACATGTGTTTGTATTTGTATATTCTATTTTAAAATCTAAACTTTGATATACATTATATTTATTTAAAAAGCTGACAGCCTAATTATATATCCATGATTAAATATCTTAATAGAGAATGTTAGTCACCATGAGTTATTTTGAAATTATCTCATTATTTTGTTTTCATAGCTTGTTAAAATCATTATGTAAAGATGAGTTCTCAATGCCAATAATTTAATCATAAATAAGCATATTGATAAATTTACTCTTACTAGTGTCATCAGGCTATATTTATTTGTAAAAGCATATATTTGCTGAATGGAAATTTAAATTTCTAAATGAAAATATGAATACATGTATAAAGATCTGAAAATTGTAATTTATTTTTGTGCTCTATCCTGAAGATGTTGAAGTTATTATACCTTATGAATCTAGAAAAAAAGATTTAAAAAAATTTATTCATGATAGAGAGAGAGAGAGAGAGAGGCAGAGACACAGGAGGAGGGAGAAGCAGGCTCTCTGCCGGGAGCCCAACGTGGGACTCGATCCTGAGACTCCAGGATCGCGTCCTGGGCCAAAGGCAGGCGCCAAGCTGCTGAACCACCCAGGGATCCTCTGAATCTAGAAAAAAAATAATTTGCTTTTGTAAAATGGATGCATCAATGAAAAAACACTGAATGGGGCAAAATGGTCTATTGTTGCTGAACTGAGTAGAGATTATAAATTCTGAGGAAAGGTATGAATAAACTCTTTCAAAAATTTCCTTACATGCATGGACTGGATTCCAATTCTTTGCAACATATAGCAGTTTAGCTTCATTAAGAAGTCTTTAATCCAAAAGTCTAACTCTCTGTGGCCTCTGAAATCTTACTTCTGATCATTTTATGCCCATAATGAAAGAGGGAAAAAGAAATATTGCCAAGAATTGAATTTTCCCATCTTCTTTTTATGAAGTCTCCAGTAGCCCTGCCTCATTTAATCAACATATGCTTGGCTTTAAATGGAACTGAATTGATCTCTAAGGCACATGCCACACAATCTGGGGAGGGCTCTAAACCCCTAAATGTAATCAGCTGCCATTTCCACAGTTGCCTGATAAGCACTATTGAATTCCAAAATAAGACCCTGAGTATCAGAAAAGAGCAATGAGGGGACATTTATGGGAGACAGATCTTAATAAATCTATATTTCATATGTTCTAGTTTAATTTACAAGGAAATGCTAAAAATAGGATAAGGAAAGGAGATACAAAAATATGTTATACAATTGTTTTATATTTCAGTTGAATGCATTGGAAGGTGCCCTTGAAATACCTCAGAAGATAAATGAAGTACATAAATGCTGAAAATTTTTGATATCCCTTTTATACTTCTTTCTAAAATGATCCTCAAAGCAGGGCACCATATAAACAGATAAGTGTGCTCAATCTCTCTTTCCATTACCAGCTTGATTATCTTCCACTGCCGATTCCCTGTTTCTATAATTGCTTTTCAGTCTTTTGGTGTAAAAATCCCGCTGGGAGAAGATTGTGCTGATGATGACTCATTCACTCCATTTTCTACACCCAGCAGCATCTGTCCCATGTCCATGAAAGGTGGGAAACCACATTCCCAGAATATTCACCACACTGTGATGGTCATGGAAGTGTCCACTCTAGCTTCAGTCAGGAATTCTTTCTAAATGACTTATTTCTTGAATAACATAATCATAATTATTACAATCTAGCAAATGGATAAACAAACATGAACAATTCCTACACCAAAAACTTGGTATCATTGGATAGAAGCATTAGAAGTCATAGGTTGCGCTTTTTAGGCTTTTATCTTAAATAGAATTGTTGTGATATTTTTCAAAATCCTTGGTGTTCTATTTATCTAATAAAAATCTAATAAAAACCAGTAACTGTAATATTTTTGTGGAAGAGATTTGTTGCTGTATTCCTTTTTGTGATCTTTTCTTTCCACCTCTTTCCATTGTTCTCATTTAAGATTTAAGCTTTTTTTTAAAAAGACCAGCACTTCTCTAAAATTTTGTATCAAAATTTTGTATGGTTTCTTTTTTTGCAGATGGTGGAATGCCCAATAATTATTTCAATTGTTTAAATCTATGAAAAAAAAATCCATTTCTCTATTGGTTAGAGTTAAGATTTTATCTCATTAGTTCAGTTGGTTTTATAATTCATCTTCATTTCTTTAAAAATACACTTTTTTTCTTATTTACTTATTTATTTGTTTTCTTTCCATTTCTAAGAGTTTGGCTTTTTTAGATTCCACCTACATGATGTAATGTAGTATTTGTCTTCCTCCGATTTATTTCACTTAGCATAATGTCCTCAAGTTTTATCCATGTTGTCACAAATGACAAGATTTCCTTCTTTCTCATGGATGAATAGTATTGCACTGAATATAATACATCACATGACCTTTATCCATTTATCTGTAGATTGACACTGAGGTTGTTTCTTTATCTTGGCTATTGTAAATACACTGCAATGAACATAGAAGTACAGATATCTCTTTGAGATTCCGATTTCAGTTTTTTTGTGGATTTATACCCACAGGTGGGATTGCTGGATTATGTAAATAGTTCTAATTTTAATTTTTGTGGAATCTTCATAATGTTTTCCACAGTGGCTGTACCAGTTTGCATTCTCACAAATAGTCTACACGGGTTCCTTTTACCCCACATTCTCACCAACACTTGTTATTTATTACTTGTCTTTTCAAGAATAACCATTTTAACAGGTGTAAGTTGATATCTGATTGTGCCTTGGATTTGCATTGCCCCAATGATGGGTGATGTTGAACATCTTTTCACGTAGTTATTGGCCATTTCTATATAGTTTTTGGAAAAAAATTATTCAGTTCTTCTCTTTTTTCTTAATTCAGATTTTTAAACTAAGTTTTTAATTTTAATTCCTATAGTTAACATAGATTGTTGTTTCAGTTTCAGTTATACAATATAATGAT
Source organism: Vulpes vulpes (assembly GCF_048418805.1). NCBI lineage: Eukaryota > Metazoa > Chordata > Mammalia > Carnivora > Canidae > Vulpes > Vulpes vulpes. The sequence continues at coordinate 24,816,451 of NC_132794.1, read as the reverse complement.
TCAAAAAAAGTTCTTTCCATGACATCATTCTTGGAAAAAATTTGGGAGACCCAGAGTAGGTATTAGATATTTTCTTGGACTACTTTAAGATACTCTGAAGAATTATTCTTTTGCATTCAAATAATAGGTGACAGATGCCAAATAGGTGATATTGATGCCCATACATTCAATTCTGGAAAAAATGTTCAAAATACCACTATACTGTCTTTAAGTATTCATCATGAAATGAGTAATATGTAAAGCTGATTTGACTTTTTAAAGATTTATTTATTTGAGAGAGATCGAAAGAGAGAGAGAGAAGGGAGGAGCAGGGGGAGAGGGAGAGAGAAAATCTTCAGCAGACTCCCTGCTGAGCGTGGTGCCCAACACAGAGCTGGATCCCATGACCCTGAGATCAAAACCTGGTTAGGGGCACCTGGGTATCTCAGTCATTAAGCATCTGCCTTTGTTTCAGGCCATGATCCCAGGGTCCTGGGATTGAGCCCTGCATCAAGCCCCACACTGGGTTCCCTGCTCAGTGGGGAGCCTGCTTCTTTCTCTCCCTATCCTTTGTAAGCTCTCTCTCGCTCTCTCAAATTAAAAAAAAAAATCTGGTCAGAAATCAAGAGTCAGATGCTTAACTGACTGAGCCACCCTGGAACCCCAAAGCTGATTTGATTTTTAACACATTTGAAAAATGATTATATTTATTCTGTTTAGGAATTTGTCAAAATATATCCCTCTTGAAATTTAAAAGTTTAAATAGTAAATTTTATAATACTGATTACTGCTTATTAAATTTTTACAGACAACAGTAAGACTGTGATTTTTTGGTCAAAATACATAATTTTCTCCCTTTATATCTGTCACTGTTAGTTTTGACTGGTTCTTTTCATTTGGGAATGTTTATTATTTTCAAATTTCAAATTGTGGCTTGGTGTTTTTTTTTCCTGCAGGCCCATTGCAGGTGTTTTTTCCTGCACACTTTCCCATCTCTTTATCTATTGTTTTTGCATTCTTGATCATACTTTTGTGCAGTAATTTTTGTGGAAATGTGGATATTTTGGTGCCAGAGTGTTGAATAGGTATTCAATCAACCAAAAAACTTTGTTGTTTATGGCATGAACAAAGACCTCTAATCAAATCAGAAAAAATAATTTGGCTGTGGTAGAGTTTCAACAGGAAAGTCCTCTGCTCATAAAGGGCCATGGTTTTCCAAATATCTTAAGGGCAACTGATTTGTAATATCATTTTTAGGGGGCAGGTGTTTAGCAAAATACTAGAGGCTAAAATTAAATATTAAGTTTTTCTAAAAAACTAGAAGTCATAATTTTAGTTAAAAAATAATGCTGAAACCATTTTGCATTTTCTACTATTAACTAAAATTCTTTAGTATGTCATTTACTTTCTATGTGACAATTACTTTCTATGTAACAATAAGAACCAATTAGGTTTTACCAACTATATACATCCAAAGTCTTTTTTATCTTAGAAGAACTAAATCCTATACATAATTTTTTTCTCATCTATGTTTGTTACTCATCTACCTTTTAAAAATATCATCAGAAGGTATGCCTGGGTGGCTCAGCGATTAAGCGTCTGCCTTTAGCTCAGGGAGTGATCCTGGGATTGAGTCCCACATCTGGCTCCCTGAGAGGAGCCTGCTTCTCCCTCTGCCTATGTCTCTGCCTCTCTCTCTCTCTGTGTCTCTCATGAATAATTAAATAAATATTTAAAAAAATAAAAATATCATCAGAAAATCAAATGATTAACGAGTTAAATCAAATGTTGAATTAAATTAAAATTAAAATAAAAACTGGACTAAAATATTGGCAGGCACGGGAGTAAAAAAAAAGAAAAAAATATTGGCAGGCAAAAATGGTTATCATAGTAAAATCAGTAGCAACAAAATTATCATGGAACAGAACCAGTAACTTGATCCAAAATGGTAATCTCTTTCCATAATTTGGCTATTGTTGATAATGCAACTATAAACAGGCACAAATGTCCATTGGCTGATGAATGGATAAAGATGTTGTGATATATATATATATATATATATATATATATATATATATATATCAATGGAATATTGGTCAGCCATAAAAAATGAAATCTTGCCATTTGCAATGATGTCGATTGAGCTGGAGAATAATTATGTTAAGTGAGATAAGTTGGTCAAAGACAAATACCATATGATTTCACTCATCTGTGGAATTTAAGACACAAAACAGATGAATATGGGAGGGGGATAAAAGGGAGAGAGAGAAGCAAACCACATGAGAGTCTTAAGGATAGAGAACAAACTAAGGGGTGATAGAGGGAGGTGGGTGGGTGATGGGCTAGATGGGTGATGGGAATTAAGGAGGGTATTTGTGATCAGCATTGGGTGTTATATATAAGTGATAAATCAATGAATTATAAACCTGAAACTAATATGACATTCTATGTTAACCGGAATTTAGTCATTATACATACATATATAAACATACATAAATATATAACATCTATTCCTACTTTCATGTCACTGTATTTTCTTTTTTACTTCTTTGAAAATAATTTTGAATATGATTTTAAAATATTTTAGTTTGTAAAGTAGAATAATTTTAAATCATATCATTTTCTATATTTTCTTCTTTTTTATGGACTGTATTTTAAGGTAAAATCTAATTTTCAGTAGGTCTCGAAGTCTATATTTCTATCTTATTATACTATATATTTATCATAGTTTTAAATGTTTTGTTTGCTTATTTCATTAATTGAATATTTTGATTGAAACATATCACTTGTTGCTTATAAACAAGTAGCTGTTTCTAAAACCAATCATGAAATCCAGAAGGGCAGGTTAGTTGATTGGGCTACCACTCACTCCTACCTAAGTAAGTTGGATAATAATTGATGTGGCTTATTTTCATGTCCAGAGGGTAGACAAGATACAGATTAGCTTTGCAGTAAGCTAAAAGCATACAACTTTCAGAGATGGAGTCAAAAGTCTAGGCTTGTTGTGAGTGAAAGAACAGAGATTAGATAACAGGCCAGATGAAGATCCCTGCTTTGACCCTACAACTTTTCTAGACATTCTAGTTGAAGACAAACTGACCATGATCTCCTATGAAAAAGAAAGATAGATAAAGGAAGTGACATGCATTCCATCTTCCTGACATATTTGCACAAGGAGAGAACCACAGTTGAGGAGCAATAATATAAGAAAAATCATAGTCCAAGAGGAGCAGCAAGTGATCACAAATTCTCTGTAGGTTGTCAAATGCAATGAGTTACATCACACCCCCACCAACATGTATAGAGATACCGATATATCCATGATGAGCAGGCAGGCAAGTTTGTTTTTTTCCTGCTGATTATGTTATGATATAAAAAAAATATAGGGTAAGAAGGTTGTGCATGCCAGTAGTATCAGCATCAAATTTCTTCATCCTTCATGGCAGGGGCTTTATACAGTTGTCTTTAAGAAGTTAATGATGTTAATTTTTTAATTGGATCTTGCTGGAATCCAAAGAGCTCACTTGTCTGACTCCCCGCTGCTCTCTGAAAATGCTCTTAGCAAAGGGGACACGACAAATAGTCCTCCTTCACAGTGTCAAGTACCCCACTTTTACCATTTAAAATGCCCCCCCTAAGTGAACAAAATTCACGAGTTTACATCCCATAGAAGAGCAAGTAAATTTGTTGAAAATGATATGGATTCTTGTTTTGAAGTGACTTAGGGAGTGGTTATGTGGACATACAGGAAGAAGGAAATCTCTGATAAGATGAGAAAGAATGAATACATTCAAATGCAAACACAGAAGTCATATTTAGGTTTTGAAATACTTTATGTTTTTGTCATTTTGCTCCAAAAGTTTACACACAACATGCAGTCCCAAGTGCACATACCTGGAATCCCCAAGTAGTAGCCAGTAGTGAAGTTTGCTTTAAATCCCCCTTTTGCCAATTGACTGTCAGTGATGAAAAACACAGTCATTCTATTGGTGGTTGAGAACACGTCCTTTACTGGCCCAGGCCCTGTGTAGACAGCTGTTCCAAATGAAAACAAGATAATCATTAAAATGATACTTTGAATTTAGAAGAAAATATACCCATTTATCAGTTCCATCTTTTAGAGGTATGCAACATGCAGCATGGCTGCTCGAGAAGCAACCACACGTAAATAATTGTGTACTTCTGTTTAGATTTTGGACACCGCTTCTAAGAAAGCCAACTTCTCTATTGATCTTTTCCAGTATTGCTTGAGATTTCTGTGGCTCTATAATTTAATACTGTTTATAATATTATCTGGCTTAGCACCACTACTGTTCAAAGCTCATGTTATCCCAGAAAAAAAAAAAAAAGATTGCATGACTGGTTTTAAAGACCTTTATAAAACAATGGAAATTATAGCTTCCCTAAGTAAATTTTTGTCCAAATTTATTTGATATTTTTTGTGAGTTGAATCATTAACCTAAGCTGAAGGATTGGATTAATTAGAGACAGATAATATAAACCTAAGTGGTAGTTTTCAAAATGTTTTTCATGAAGTCCTGGGCTTTGGAGGGTTCATAAATAATGAAATATTCTCTACTACACAATAAAGGCTTAGGCTAATTAAAAATACATTCATATTATTAGAGATATACACATACATATTTTTTAGAGAGGAGTGGGGGAGGGGCAGAAGGCGAGACTCTTAAGCAGGCTCCATGGAGCCCAACACAGGGCTTGATCCCACAAAAAGATCATGATCTGAGCTCGGATCAAGAGTTGGACATTAACTGACTGAGCTACTCAGGCATCTCTTATGTTATTAGATGTTTTATATATTAGAATCCCTGAAAGTGATTCTGTTTCAAAAGAACTTCTTGTTTACAACTTTGAAAACTATGATTCTGAGATCCTCCAGAATTTTTATTTACTTTTTAATGACTGATGTAAATATTAAGAGATGAAACGATGAAAAAAAATTTTCTTAGACCATGAGAACCCTGAAATTTTCTTTTTAAAAAAGATTTTATTTATTTATTTATTTATTTATTTATTTATTTGAGAAAGAGCATAAAGAGAGCACTGAAACTGTCATTAGAAGGACAATATAAACTAAAAATGGGAAAACAGCTCAAAATACGTTTATAACTATGTATACAAATATTATATTTGAATTTCTTCAGTTCTTATTAGCCTTAGCCACCCAACCTCACTGAGATTTTCATTGTTGACGTGTTCTATGTGTGGCTTTCAAAATCCTCTTCTAGGAAGCCTGCACTTTAGAACTTTGTAGGGATTTTTCTGAAGAACCCTGTGTAAACAGTGATGGATTAATATCACTGGAAACCCTCTCCATCACCCTGTCCCTGTACTGTTATGGAAAGTTCCCTCTGGTCTTCCTCCATTGGTTGCCATGTTCATGGGATTGCATCCTGACTGCATAGCTACCTGGCCAGATTTTGTGGAAAATCATTAATATGAGTTCAAAGCACAGTTTTATGAAACATTTTTACTTGTGAAGTGTGTGGTTTCATTCACTCCAGTTAACCCTATAAGTGTTTTCATAATTTAATGTGTTATTTATCAAGAGATGCTTTCTTAAAAATTGGTAGTAGTTAAAAAGGATATTAGCCATGACTTTTGATTGATAGGTTTTTATTATGTTACCATGTATTTTATGACCTGCATACAAGAATTTCCTCTGGAGTAGTATACTTTCCCCATGTTTATTTAAAAAAATTAGTAGTCAGTAGAAAATAGGGAAAAATCAACTTTGATCAATATTTGAATAATTCTCAGATATTTACATAGAAGCAACTGGTACTGGAGACACAGAGTAATAATAAATGCAAATAAAAATCATAAAAATATTTGCATAAAAACACAATTTGTTCCTTTAGTTTGAAGTGAAACAAAACTGGATTTAATAGCTGTTTTTGGAAATATGATGTACACATAATGCATATTATGAGTAAAGTATGTCTTTTAGCTTTTAGTCTCCAAGGAGTAATGCTTACTGTAGCGAATTAATACAGCCGGTAGAAACTGCTAATGCAAAAATATTAATTCTGGTTTGCCAAGAATCCTCAAAAAGAATATTACTCTGTTATTATTGCAAATACTCTCATTTTGGAAGCTCCACATAAAATTTGACATGTTACTCTGCTGTTGTAATTTCATTTTGCTAGTTGTAAAAGAGTGATTACAGTTATTGGGAAATGCTCTCTCCATCAATCCAATCTCTTGAGCCATACAACTTTCACAATATTTAAATCTCAGACTTACCTAAGAGCAAAGAATCATCTTCTCCACCATCTCTGACTTCCACTACATCCGCAATATTTTCTAAGTCGAATTCTTGAAAATGAAGTTGTATATTCTTTCCCTTTTGTGCATTTAAATTCCAAACACCTTAAATGTAATACATAACACACACACACACACACACGAAGAAGTGATATATGACAACACAGTTTATAACACACTTGTTTTGATTTCCCTCAAAAGCTTGACTCTCTTGAGAATTTCAAATTTCTCTGAATTTTCGTATGAACCTCATGCCCCTCCAGGGCATCCTGCCTTTTCCTTTATTGTTACAATAGCTTGGGCATTTTGTAAAGCCTGACAACTTATCTACATTTTCATCTAGCCTTTGTTATGTTTGTTTCTTTTCTCACTTCAGTGCCTAACATATAAAGTACCCAATAAATATTTATTTAATAAATCAATAAATTTAATAAATTTAATAAATTTCTATAGATTGTTCTTTTAATATTCCACTGACTTTTGGAATTTTTAGATCAGTACATTGTACAAATGATATGTTTAAAAGATGTCTTCAGTGTGAAGTAGAGATGATAATCTCTGGTTCCTCATACAAGTCAAATTAGATTCATGGCTGTTTATTTTTTTGGATCAGATAAGTCCCTGGAATAGTGGCTCTATTCTCCTATGAAAGTGATACTTACTTATCTCTGGGTCATTTGAAGGAAGAAAAGTTGACATTTTCTAACAACACATTTTTCACTGTCATTAGGGCATTTCTTTCACTGGTAAATTTCTCCTTTTAGATTGGGGTTGCAATGTTAGATGCAGCCATGGGAGGAAACATGTCTGTTTCCCAGACCTACCGAAGTGAAATATCTGTAGCTTGTGCTGGGGAATTGGCATCTTTAATAATTTCTATGCAGCTTGAATGAGTTCCTCCAGTTAGAATATTTACAAGAGATAGGCTCTGTGCAGTTTTATCATATTCTCTCTAGACTTAAGATTTTTAAGTAAATCTTCATAATTTCATCTTTTTAAAAAGATTTATTTATTTTAGAGAGAGAAAGAGAGTGTGTGCAAGTGGAGGGAGGAGCAGAGAGAAAATAAGAGAAAATCCTGAAGCAGACTCTTCACTGACCACAGAGCCTGACACCAGGCTTGATCTCACCATCCTGACATCATGACCTGAGCTCAAATCAAGAGTTGGACACTTAACTGACTGAGCCACTCAGGCACATGTATTTGATTTTTTATCCTGAGAATCTAACTATATTACTCTAGCTGCATGCTTTATTGACAGTAATATATATTTACAAAAGGTGTGGATGTCACAATTGGCCCTTTACTTTTTATACTTTCCACTGACTTTATGGAATTGTAAATTTGTTATATATATTATATGCATAATCAAGAAGAGTGATTAAGAGAGCAGTATCTGAAATAAGATACTTTCACTTGCTGGTTTTATTAAATTTTTAGATTTGAGAATTAAAATAATAGCACCTTCTTCAAAGAATGATTGCAAGAATTGACTGAAATAACATATTAAGCACTAACACAGTGCCTAGTGTGAAATAAATGCTAAGTAAGTTTGGTAATTATTATTGTTATTGTTGTTATCATTATACAATATCATAGACGTGGTGGGTATACTTAGTATTGGCAAATTTATAATCCACTTTGCTGAATCAAAGGGGGTATCAAGCCTTGATATATACATCTGTTTTTCATGGCCTGGGGAAAAAAAACAACTCACAGAAAGCTTGATTAGGGTAGCTGTTTGGAAAGTTCATGGAAGTGAACGTTGTATTTGGCTCCCACAGTTCAAAAGGTCCTCCACAGTCAGCTGAAAAAGAGAAAAGGAAAACAATGAAAAATCATTACTAACACAATGCTTATTTCAGAGAGATAATATTATATGCAGCAAATTCCCAATTATATTTCTTGGAATACTGGTTTTGGCACATAAAATTTATAGTTTGTGTAAATGAAAACCTTGCAACTTAAGTAAAGGAAAAGTGCAGGCTAACAGGTCTCTACTTCTTTTTCAGAAGAACTTCTCAAAACTTTAAATATTGTTCAGTTCTTTGAATCTCCGAGAAGGTGTAATCATGTGCAGCATTTCCCAAAATTATTTGGACAAGGAATAATTTTGCTAAGCATCTTTTATAAGTAGGCCTTATGAAATAAGGTATCTGATTCCTGATATAGAAAATAATGAATTTCGATAATGGAACAAATCTTAAATTTGACATTCTACTATTTGAAAGACAAGTAAATCATTCATTCTATCATTTCTTTTGTTGTTTTCTTTCTTTTTGTTTTTCTACCTCCACCTCCCCCCCGTCTCTTTTTCCTCAGTAGAGAGAGAGCTTCACTATCCTGTGTACTGTATATGCTTTACTCTCAAGAAAGGGAGACAAACTGAAACTTCTCTTGCTAAATACTTGCTGACACTGGTCTGATACTTGACATTGTCCAGGAGTCAGGTTGGGAAAAAATTCATTAGAAAAAATACAGCACAGAAACTCTAGTTAAAACTAAGATGGTTCAAGTTGGCAGATTAACTTTATGAGATTCTTAAACTACTTTATATTTATCTTCCTGCTTGTTGGAAGAAAATTCTAAAGTAATATAAAGATTCATCAACTACTTCAAGTATCCTAATTCTATCTTATTTGTATTAACATGTTACATTTAAAATCAAAAGAATAAAAGTAATCTAATTCTAAGAATATAGGAAACTGAGATTCATATATATTTTTTCTATTTAAAGACAGAGGATGCCAAAGTTCTTTACTCTCAGTAAGACAAATCAGGTTATATGAGAGATAATGAAATGTCTTTACACCTTCTGCAGTCCTTCGGTCATACTCTTTTTTTTTGGTTCCTCTTTTACATGTCTTGAGTCTCGCTTATGTATATTTTTTCAATTCATGTGCTTCTTCCAAATTTGTACGTAATAAGCATCTTAAACTTGGGTTTCATAATGTACTCTAGTTGAACAGAGAGAGGAGGTTGTGGTCCAACGGTAGTGCTGCCTTATTATCCGGTTCTGAAAGTAGTAGATCTGGTCTATTTTACATGGTCTCCTGGGCGGGCTGATCCAGACTCAGATGAACTTAGCAAGAATAATAAAACCTCTTGCAAAGCCTTATAACTTGCAAATTGTTTCCATGCACTTTGGCTCAAGTGGGGAGAGAAAATGGTGTATAAAAGGAAGATGTGTTGGAGATGGTAGATTAAAATTGTCACTCTGAGTTATCTATTTGTCTTTTTGAGAGTTGGTTTTCTCATACATAAAAAAGATATATATTAGAGATTTTCAGGGTTGTTATAAAAATCAGACATAATTATGAAAAGTGCCTACACGTTACCTGGCATATTCAATATGAATTCTTAATACATACACGTGGATTAGGTCATTACTTCATTATTTCAATTTTAAATGGACGATATGAACATTGGCAGTATTCAGTTGCTTGCTGATGCTGTACACATCCATTTAGGGTCAAAGTCAAGACTTCAATTCAGTTTGTCTCACCCTCACCCCTCAATATGTCTTCCTATTAGGTTGATTAAACTCTGCATCCTTTTCAACTGTCTGGTCTAAGCCATAGGCAAGTGAATGCCGCTTGACGGTATGTGACATACGCTTGTATACACAAAGAGAAGGAGGGCAGAATGGAACATGGATGAAAGTGCTAACAAGTAAAGTCAATGATGGATGGATTTAGAAGGAAGGAGGTAGTGTACACAGGGTGCTAAAGAAGGTATTTGGGGATGCCTGAGTGGCTCATGGGTTGAGCTTCTGCCTTTGCCCCAGGACATGATCCCAGATTGGGGGATAGAGTCCCACATCGGGCCTCCTGGGGGGGAGCCTGTGTCTCCCTCTGCCTATGTCTCTGCTTCACTCTCTCTCTGTGTCTCTCATGAATAAATAAATGAAATCTTTAAAAAAATAAAGAAGGTATTTGAACCAAAAAAAGAGTGATAAGGAGGAAGAGGGCAGGTTCTCCACTTGAAGGAATGAATTGTATGATCCTATATCTGAGGTCAATACTCTCCTTGATTATGTGACTAACTGCCTGGCAAAGATTTCTGAAGAAGTATATACTACAACCCTTCAACTTCCACTTACACATACTCACTTAATTTTAATAATTCTTAGTGATGGAATTCCTGGGTGGCTCAGTGGTTTAACGATTGCCTTGGCCCAGGGCGTGATCTTGGAGTCCCGGGATGGAGTCCCACATCAGGCTCCCTGCGTGGAGCCTGCTTCTCTCTCTGCCTGTGTCTCTGCCTCTCTCTCTCTCTCTCTCTGTGTGTGTGTCTCTCATGAATAAATAAATAAAATATTTTAAAAAATAATAAAAATAATAATTCTTAGTAACATGAAGTGTTCCCTTCAATTCTCTGTGGAACTAATGGGGAAGGGGTAGTATAAAAACTCTGCAAGGCAAAGTCTAGCATTGCAGATTGCAGATTGCAGGTTGGGGAAAAGCAGTTCTTCTGTTTCACTAGTTTAAACATAGCCAGTGTGGCCAGTGGATTTGTTTTCGTTTTGTTGTTGCTGATTTTAAACCATCATTATTATTTTCTCCTCAAAGAATAGGAAGATCTCAAAGTTGTATTCTCCTAATGGAGTAAATCACTGATATTTTGGAGAATGTATTGAATTTTCACATAACACAGCAGTACATTATGTGTAGATGAATAATAGGACTTTAATAAATATACACCTAGTACATAAATGTTGTCAAGTGTAATTGTTAAGCCTGTCAAGACAGTTCACTTAGCATTTCTCCACTAAATAGAAGCATTAGAAAATTCATTTTTCTGAAATATTTAAGAATTACTGTTTTGAAATGAATATCAGATATAGTTTCATGTCAAATAATTGACCAGTAAGATATCTCTGATCCTTGGCCTGGTAAGATCTCTCAGTTATTCTCTGTATATAAATGATGGTAAGGGATTGGGAAAAGTACTTTCAGCCATTTTAAATATGAAGACACAATTTATTTTAATGGTGGTATTGCTATAATGGAGATGGGCTCCTTATTAGAGGGGCCAAAGACTCAGAAAATGTACTTCTGGGTACCACAATCATATTGTGTCATTAGATAAACTCCACCCAGAGAATGAGAGTTAAATAGTCTGTCTGGTACAGGGAATTTTATTCACAGCTGTGAAACTTTTTCATTTTTCCTTTCCTTGAAGCTGTTCTCTCAAAGATTTGTATTCTGATTAATTCCTTACTATGCCAGCAGGGATTTTCACTACATACAATATGTAAATAGCTTGCAGTATTTTGCAAGTGGTTGTCAAGGATAGATATTTTTCTTGAGGCATGTCATTTTTAATCCATGCTTAAGCCTCTGACGTTCATGAGATATGTGTCAATGTGAGGTGAAAAAGAGAAGAGCCCAGCTCCCACGTACAGTAGGAGGGTTCAAATTAAAGATATTTGTGGCAAAATAATAGGTGTGCCTTGAGGAATAATGCCTTTCGTTGATGCTTGAATATTGTTAAGATCAGCGATTATTTTTCATCATCATAGTAATAGATAAGTCCTACACTATTACAGATAACATCTTAAAAATTCAAGTTACAACTTGAAAATGGAAAATCCCATAAAAATTTTGTGTTCAGTTTATCACAATTTATGTTCCATTCACAGGTTCCAGTGACCAGCCATGATACTAATATTTATCTTAAATTTATGACAATTTATGACAATTTCATTCCTTATAGTCTACATTTTACTTGTAATGAATAGCAATCTAGCCAACAAATAGGCTATTAGTTTTCAACATAAAAAGGTGAAAACAAAACAGAATAGATGAAAACACACTGATACAGGAGCAAATGAGTGCAGTTAATATGGAATTTGTTAGGGAATTAAATATCAAGTCACACTAATGATATGAAGGGCAAGCAGCTCTGCAAGAATACAGCCCCCGTATAATTATAAGACAAGTAGACAGGTGCCAATTCATTTCTATATGAAGAATTAAATGAATGTCCTGTCTGTGAAACTTGCCAAATTAACTTTGATTTTGTCTTTGGAAATGGAAAATGGCCCAAATAATGACCAAGTATATCAAAATTGTAGAAATAAAAAGTGACTATTAGAATAGCCAGAACTAGAGCTTTTATCTTTTCTCTTAAATAGTTTTAACAGCTACAGAAATAAGTTAAGGGCCTGAAGTGTGGATTCCTTTTTGTATATACCTATTCTATTCAGTAGGTGTATTATCATCAATCACCCAAATTGTGTTGCAAATTAACATAATATTTGTGTAATGGAATGGTTGCTTTTGAAAAGTGTTCACAATACAATTTCCACATTTAAATGATTTATGTTGAAGTCATAGGGCAACAACTGTAGAGCTAATTCAGCAACAGGTGATCGAGGTCACAAAATGAAGAATCCCTGTAGGTATGAAAACTGAACTGAACATTTCCCCAAACTGGGCGCGATGAGGATCCCTAGGAACAAGGGAGGAATTTTGCTAGTCAGCTACTGATCTGGGATTATTTTCTTGTTTAAATGTAAGAGCCAAAGAAAGGCTATTAGTCAGTCATCCATGGTTTCCTTTTATTTCTGCTTAAACAAATCAGTGATCTGGAACCAGAAAAGCTCTGCTCACATAAGAATTTCACTGAACCAATTGCAAATGGCATTAGAATGAAATTGTTCAGAATGCATTTGATGGTAATTAACATTTTCTGCTGTGCTAAATATTACCCTGAAGTGAACCATTTGGAAACTGGAACAAATATACTTTGGGCAAATTCTAAAGTTTATATTTTAAAATCAGATAGATTATTCTACCGTTATAATTTCCTTGTTAAAATATGCAGGGATATCATGTTACCTTGACATTGAAGTGCTATTCTTTTCTTTTTCTGACTAAAATATTAATATGAGAAATTATATTAAAGTTTTATTTGTATGTTTGACATTATGTACCGAAGTTATCTCACATTTTCTTTTTTTTAAAGATTTTATTTTATTTATTCATGAGAGACAGAGAGAGAGAAAGAGAGAGATAGAGGCAGAGACACAGACAGAGGGAGAAGCAGGCTCTATGCAGGAAGACTGACACAGGACTCGATCCCAGGTCTCCAGGATCACGCCCTGGGCTGAAGGCGGCGCTAAACCACTGAGCCACCCGGGCTGCCCTCACATTTTCTATTTAAGATAATGATGAGATTGTTATTAAAAAAAGTAAAGCCTATGAAACTATTCCTTTTACTAGAAAAATTTCTTCTTGACCACCTATTGATAAATAGAGGAACACACTGGCAGAAAGGATTAAGAAAATTATTTTAAATGACTGAAATGTCAAATAGCAAGATGTTTCTAATATTTGTTATCCATAGGAATTATTTGTCAAACTAGTAGTGACTTTAATAATTAGAATGTTCATTTTTTTTTTGCATGAGAATGTTTTGTATAATAGACAGGTAAGGTATGGGGCATTCATACAAAATAAAGTGAAGCAATTACTTTTAAACATTGTCAGGTGGCCCAAATTATTGCATTGAGGTTGAGTTCCGCTCCAGTTCTGGTATTAATATTTTGTTTGACAAAAATGTTTGTGTTGCCAAAAGAAAATTTTAGCCAAAATGAGAGAGAGAGAGAGAGAGAGAGAGAGAGAGACAGAGTGAGAGAGAGAGTGAGAGAGAGAGAGAGAGAGAGAGGAAGATTTAGTTCATATCTAACATTATTAACCATCTATTTGTGTGATGTTAGGAAACAGTCAGACACTGGTGAAGCAAAGGTAAGTGACACTCAGAGTTTGGTGTCATGAAACTCACTTCTTGCCACAATTTTGTGACCAGTATATATGAGAAGGCATGCTACGTTTCTGCTTTTGTTTAAATTTTATGAGTGTCCTGTCTCAATTTTATGAGTGTCCTGTCTCTTAATGTTTCTTTAAAGCTTTCTCCAGTTCACACATTCTTCTCCAAAGTCTATCATTTACTTTCTCATTTATTACTTTTAGGGGCACAAAGTTATATAATGTCTTAAGTATTTATTTACATGGATTAAATTTTTTTCCATGCATTGGTATTGCCATATTATATTTCTTATGCAGTGCTTATCATATAGTAGCTATTTATAAAAGTTGAATGAATGTTTGAAATACTGAGGAATTTATGTATAGCCCATACAAGCATCCAAACATGCTAATGCAAAAGATGGTTAAGTGTAAACTAGCCTTTTGATAGAATGTAACTGCACATTCAATATGGTGGCAGGGAACCAGTATGGCAATGTAATTACTATCCTCATCTTAACGACAATTCGCTTGTTATGTGTTCTCAAACACCAGTCATTTATCTGTAGACCTTTTAAGTTGTTAAAACTTCTCATCTGAAAAGTCTGCTTTCTTTTTTTTTTTTTTTTTTGACTTAAAGATTGAGAGCAGAAAAATATATAGTTTTAAAAGTAAAGTCAAATTTGGGTATGTTCTCCAAGTTGATTTGCTGATATGATTATGGGAAGAGTTTCAAGTGCACTTGGAAGGAAATGAAAAAAGGAAAAAGTGCTGTGTTTGTGGGCTCAGAGCCATAGCAGAACAAAAACATCCATGAGGTCTGACATAAGCAAAGCTGTAGAACTAGATCAGTTTCCAACTGCCATAATCCAAAGATAGAAGGGATTTTTTAATATCAAAACTATAGTGCAGTGAAGACATCCCAGTAGAGGCAAAATACATGTTTGATATAATTTATCATTATATGGTTTTTTTTCCTGTCAAATACCATAGTCAGAAAGTGATATGAAGTTATTGTCTCCTTTGACATGATAAGATGGGTAGTAATGCCCCTTTTTCCTCTGAAATGTCAGTTTCCAATTTGAATTAAGAGCACAGGTGGATACAGACTCTGTTTTGTTCTTTTGTGTTAAAAGACTCCACAGGACATTGGAAATCCTTGTCACTGCTCAACTATAACACATTAGTGGCTCCATGAAGGGAGCACATTGTAGGGTCTTACAAAAGCACCATTTCAGGATAAAAACTTTTTGTGTGGTCTTGGTCTGTATAGAAAAAGTCTAAGCCCAATGATTATTATTAAATTATTCTGGAAATATACTGGGTGGATTTCAAGCTTAACCAAACTCCTCTGGAGATCTTAACATTTTTCTTCAAGAAGACAATGAGAATCTTAAGGCTCCTTCCCAAAAGACTATCTGCCATGCTACATGGCCAATACAGCATTAGTTCATATACTAGTGGAAACAAAATGGAAGTTAGCATCTTCATTATTTTATTTTATTTTATTTTTTTTTTAATTTTTTTCTTTTATTTATGATAGTCACACAGAGAGAGAGAGGCAGAGACACAGGCAGAGGGAGAAGCAGGCTCCATGCACCGGAAGCCCGACGTGGGATTCGATCCCGGATCTCCAGGATCGCGCCCTGGGCCAAAGGCAGGCGCCCAACCACTGCGCCACCCAGGGATCCCCATCTTCATTATTTTAAAAATAAAAATATACTAAAATTATTACAAATATGATGCATAACAAAGTACTGAGTGATTTCCTTGTAAGTGTATGTATAATATGTAATATTTTGCTAACTTCCATTTTACTTATATTTTGGAGTCCTTTTTTGTGAAAAAATGTTAGGCTGAGATAATTTAAAAAGCCAAAGGAAGATCTACTTGAAAATATTAATGATTTAAATACACGTTATAGTTACTTACTAGGAAGTTCTGGTGGAGGAGTTGGGACCAAAGTTGGTTCTGGATAAAGACTCACATTGCAAATTCCATATGTTAGGCTAATGTCATCCAATGCTATATCACTCAGGATCTGGTTTTTAAAAGCATTAAAAGCAACCTGCAATTCAGAGAAGGATATGAAGTCATTCTACTCTAATCTTCTGGGACTTGATTCTTCTTCTGGCTTAATATTTGCTGGAAAATCAGAATTGCCAACTCCAAATATAAGAGAGCCAGTTTCTGTATAGTGAAATATTGATAGATCAGGCTTTTTATAATCCTTCTCCCTACTTATGTGTTCATACTAATCTAAATTCTCACTAGTGTCTTCCTTCTGAGTCCTTCCTTCCTTCCTTCCTTCCTTCCTTCCTTCCTTCCTTCCTTCCTTCCTTCCTTTCTTGTGGCAACCAATGTCGCCACAGTTTCCTGTGTCTCTGTCTCTCATGATTTGTCATACTCTACTGTGTTCTGTCATGGATCCAC